>NC_060121.1:506076014-507326014 GCF_021461395.2 Schistocerca americana | reverse complement strand
TTGGTGGCAAAAAATCGTAGAGGGACAACAAGAGACGAATAAAGGAAGCAGATTCAGAAGGATTTAGGTTGCAGTAGTAACTCGGAGATGAAGATTAGTTTAGATTAGGATTAATATTAGTCCCATGGATCATGAATACGATATTTCGTAATGATGTGGAACGAGTCAAATTTTCCAATACATGACATAATTAAGTTAATTTAACAACATAATTAACTTAATATAACAACTTTTTTATTTATTTTTTAAAAATTTTTTAATAATTTTTTGTTTGGTTTTTTTCTTTTTTTTCTTAATTTATATCTAAAAATTCCTCTATGGAGTAGAAGGAGTTGTCATTCAGAAATTCTTTTAATTTCTTCTTAAATACTTGTTGGTTATCTGTCAGACTTTTGATACTATTTGGTAAGTGACCAAAGACTTTAGTGGCAGTATAATTCACCCCTTTCTGTGCCAAAGTTAGATTTAATCTTGAATAGTGAAGATCATCCTTCCTCCTAGTATTGTAGTTATGCACACTGCTAACAAATTTCATAAGAGAGTATATATACTGAGAAGCTACTGTGAATATCCCTAGATCCTTAAATAAATGTCTGCAGGATGATCTTGGGTGGACTCCAGCTATTATTCTGACTACACGATTTTGTGCAATAAATATTTTATTCCTCAGTGATGAATTACCCCAAAATATGATGCCATATGCAAGCAATGAGTGAAAATAGGCGTAGTAAGCTAATTTACTAAGATGTTTATCACCAAAATTTGCAACGGCCCTTATTGCATAAGTAGCTGAACTCAAACGTTTCAGCAGATCATCAATGTGTTTCTTCCAATTTAATCTCTCATCAATGGACACACCTAAAATTTTTGAATATTCTACCTTAGCTATATGCTTCTGATTAAGGTCTATATTTATTAATGGCGTCACACCCTTTACTGTACGGAACTGTAAGTACTGTGTCTTATCAAAATTCAGTGAGAGTCCGTTTACAAGGAACCACTTAGTAATTTTTTGAAAGACATTATTGACAATTTCATCAGATCATTCTTGTTTGTCAGGTGTGATTACTATACTTGTATCATCAGCAAAGAGAACTAACTTTGCCTCTTCATGAATATAGAATAGCAAGTCATTAATATATATTAAGAACAACAAAGGACCCAAGACCGACCCTTGTGGAACCCCATTCTTGATAGTTCCCAGTTTGAGGAATGTGCTGATCTTTGCATATTACGAGAACTGCTTATTTCAACTTTCTGCACTCTTCCAGTTAGGTACGAATTAAACCATTTGTGCACTGTCCCACTCATGCCACAATACTTGAGCTTGTCTAGCAGAATTTCATGATTTACACAATCAAAAGCCTTTGAGAGATCACAAAAAATCTCAATGGGTGGTGTTCGGTTATTCAGATCATTCAAAATTTGATTGGTGAAAGCATATATGGCATTTTCTGTTGAAAAACCTTTCTGGAAACCAAACTGACATTTTGTTAGTACATTTTTACAGATATGTGAAGCTACTCTTGAAAGCTTGTACAGGACAGAGTAGCATGGAGAGCTGCATCAAACCAGTCTTTGGACTGAAGATCAGGCATATTCTTATCAATCGTAACCAACAAGCTGCCTTAAACATTAAAATAAACGTACAGAAATAGCAGTGGCTAAATGTTACTGCCCAAAAAGTAGTGAACAGTACTGTTGGAAGGCGCTTGTAATAACCACTGGAGCCGTCGTCGCACTACACAATGAAAACACAAAGTTCGAGCAGCCATGGGTGCGCAGAAAAACCAACTTACAAACAGTCATAAATTATCATGGAGTATTACGGACTCGTTCCTCGAACAAACCCTAAGTCTCCCTGTTTGAGTCGCTGGATATGGATTAAGTGTTTAGACAAGACAAGACGAGACGAGCAGCGTCACTGATGTAACTTTACTAATAACCCCAAATATATCATGTGGCTATTGTGGTCACCAACTTACTTCTCTGCAGCCTGTTCTTAGGATTAATGATAATTTTCGAAAGTTAAAAACGCCGCGTGTCAAATACGAAGCCTAATGTAAGACTTTCGGACACTAAGTCCATCGTAATTATCATTTACAGAAAAAGTAAAAATTCATAAAAATGATCGGTACTCAAAATAACTGGCGAAGGATAGACTGTGGCTGGTACTTACCTAAAACAAAAAGAACATGTATACAGAATGTAAACTGGGACACAAAAAATATCAACGGCAGAAACAAATGTGATGTATTAAATTACGACACCTGAGACAGACTCCGGAACATATGAATAACACTGAAAAGTTTTCGATTGTTGTATTTTGAGAGAATAGTTCTAATATTTACTTTATTTGATTCCACATTTCTCAGATATGCGGCTGGTAACGGAAGATGGTCCAGCACCACGAATAACTGCGGATCAGAATCTAAATCTACACGATTACTTTGCTATTCACAATAAAGTGCTTGGCAGAGGGTTCAATGAACCACTTTCAAGCTGTCTCTCTACCGTTCCACTTTGGAACGGCGCGCGGGAAAAACGAGCACTTAAATTTTTCTGTGCGAGTCCTGATTTCTCTTATTTTATCGTGATGATCATTTCTCCCTATGTAGGTGGATGCCAACAGAATGTTTTCGCAATCGGAGGAGAAAACTGGTGATTCAAATTTCATGAGAAGATCCCGTCGTAACGAAGAACGCCTTTGTTTTAATGATTGCCACTCCAATTCACGTATCATGTCTGTGGCACTATCTCCCCTATTTCGCGATAAAACAAAACGAGCCAGCCTTCTTTGTACTTTTTCGATGTCACCCGTCAGTTCCACCTGATGCGGATTCCACACCGCACAGCAATACGCCACAATAAGGCGGACAAGCGTGGTGTAAGCAGTCTCTTAAGTAGACATTTGCACCTTCGAAGTGTTATGCCAAAGAATCGCAGTCTTTGGTTTTCTCGACCCACAACATTATCTATGTGATCGTTCCAATTTAGGTTATTTGTAATTGTAATCCCTAAGTATTTAGTTGAATTTACAGCCTTCAGATTTGTGTGACTTATCGCGTAATCGAAATTTTGTGGATTTCTTTTAGTACTCATTTGAATAACTTCACGCTTTTCTTTGGCTCTGAGCACTATGCGACTTAACTTCTGAGGTCATCAGTCGCCTAGAACTTAGAACTAATTAAACCTAACTAACCTAAGGACATCACACACATCCATGCCCGAGGCAGGGTTCGAACCTCCGACCGTAGCGGTCACGCGGTTACAGACTGAAGCGCCTAGAAACGCACGGCCACACCGGCCGGCCCACACTTTTCTTTATTCAGGGTCAATTGCCACTTTAAGCACCATACAGATATCTTATCTAAATCATTTTGCAATTCGTTTTGGTCATCGGATGACTTTACAAGACGGTAAATGACAGCATGATCTGCAAACAACCTAAGACGGCTACTAAGATTGTCTCCTATATCGTTAATATAGATCAGGAACAACAGAGGGCCTGTAACACTTTCTTGGGGAACGCCGGATATTACTCCTGTTTTACTCGATGACTTTACGTCTATTACTACGAACTGTAACCTTTCTGACAGGAAATCACGAATCCTGTCGCGCATCTGAGGCGAATACTGTTGCTCAATCTAAATCTAAAGTCATTAAACTGAAGTAGTTATAAGGCTCCTACGGGGGTGGAAACGTACAATTTCCCTTTATTTAAACTAAATTCGTGTACTTTTTTATATATATATTGCGTGACACTACTATGTTATCCGTTCTCGAGTTTAAAACGTAGTTCTCTGAATCCAGTTACAATCCACTTCTTGTTCTTGAACTACAACCTTACTTTCTTACACTATCTTCTTGGCTTTACCATTATTGTCTAAACAGGCAGCTCACTACATTTCTCTTCTGTCGAGCTACAGGGGAGGATATGTATTTAATGGTTTTTATTTCATCTTAACCTATTAACTTCTGTGTGTTGACGAGATTGACGGTAGCATTTAGCAAAGGGAAAAAAAACATTACTTATGCCAAAATATTTTTCCTTTCAGGACAGGGCTGATAACAGAGTATGGTTCCAAATCATACTTGATATGCTAGAGTGGTAGTCTTACACGGGGATTGTTTCTTCGTCAAGATTTTCTTCGGGACTCACTCACAGCCCAGACTTTTGCTACAATGCATCGCAACGGCACGTTCAAAGTCTGCGTTCGTCGTACAAAATCGCAGTGAAGAACAGCTTACTGCACAGCTGTTCTCCTTGGTAAAGCCGCAGTCCCCATGAGAAACGAGAAACTTCATGCGTGATAATGGTTCCCCTTTAAGGAGCGAACGCATGAAATTTAGGGAATAAATGTGTGACTCTCATGTCTCGAAATGAGAATATTCTACAATATCATTGCCTAGAGGATGCGTACAACGAGAAATAGTGGCGCTTGAAGATACCAGGAAAAGTGGAGAGTAGAATTTTCTGCGACCTTTGTTGGTTGGATATATGCCAGAAGCTGGGTAATTCCATAGTTGGATTGACACCGACGCAACACAAACCGAACAGCCGTTACACGTCAACAGGATAGCTGTAAATTACACAGTGTAGTACTAAAAGGTCAGTAGACACGGAGAGTTTGCTCATTTGGCGAATCGTGATAGAAGAATCGGTCACGATATGCTGAACTACCTGATCATTCGCTTAAAGTGATTAGCGGAAACCCGAAAAACTTAAATTAGAATGGTCATGGGGTATTTGAGCCTCACTGCTACAGAATACGGAAATTATGGATCTGCGAATAACTAAGTGATAACAGATGAAAATTTCCATTATAATCACATTTCTTTATATCCTTCAGGGTACCGGTATTTCATGACTGACAGTGCCGTCTCTTATAAAGATCTTTTTATTTTAATATCAATGTCCACGTAGCATTCTACCAACTCTTCCTTTTTAATTGTCAGATACCACTGACATACTGAACCCAATACAATGCCAAACAAACTGCTTTCTCAGCACCAGCTTTCGTCGAAAATCCGCTGATCTTGCAACACCACTGCGGGTCTTTGTAAAAAAAGTGAACGGCGATGGAAATTACATTCGAAAAACACGAATAGTCCGAAGACATAACACACTAATATAGCAAGCCGCAAAGTTTGCTCTGTCGGCAGCGTGCGAGACGCGTCAAGGTTTGTATCTATACATTAAATAAGTAGAACAGATAATAGAAATTATTTATTTCTAGCTATCGTCCATGCTCAAAAAACAAGTATAAAGTACTATGGAAAGGTCGTCCGGCGTCGGGTAATGAGAATGCAATGGCAGAGATCGTTCAACAAACCCCTAAAACTAAACCTGATTCACAGCTAAAAAAGGAAGCTTAATACCATGCCATCCGTTATACCATTTATTGTGATGCGCCATATTAAAGACAGACTGACCTTTAGTCACTCGGTTTACTATCTTCTTCTGTCATACTAACAATCATTAAACAGCAAAATACTGATGTACATCGAAGTATAACCCACCTCCGTAATCGAAGGCGCTAAATTAAAGTGGAGTTTGATGACGGAATATGCTGGTTCGAATCACGATAACAGGAAGACATTTTCACCATCCGAATTTTCGAAGGGAATCTGATCACTGGAGTGTCGGTTTATGTCCAGGACTAAATTATCAACCTGTGCAGAGTCTTATGAAGTGGGGGTACAGGACACCGTGGACAATTACCCAGGCTTGGGGTTGAAATATTAAGCTCAGCACCTCCTTTGTGTGCTAAACGATAGCAATAGGTTATGTCCAGCACCAAGTTTCACCATACTCCTCCCACCTTTGCAAGTAACACTGATCCAGCATTACACTGTGCAAGCGCTCATCACAGTCATTCACAACTTACAGATACATCACCCACAAACAGCTAATGTAAATTTCATCCACTAGAAATTAAGAGAAATGATCTGTTTGTTCTACATTAGTGTAAATGGTTTAGATCATCTTATCCGAGAATTAACTATATACAAGGGAGAAATTCATCCGTAAGATAATCTGTAACGGAGAAAGGCTTTTGGTATCAGTTGCAATAATAGCAATGTTATCTAACGCACCAAATATTTTATACGAGTTAGAACCAAACAGACAAAAAATAAATCAAATAAAACAGTGAAGTCAAATTCTAAAACATGACCTGAAATGAGAAAGCAAACAAAAATATGTACAGTGAACGGAACAACAAGTACTATACCACAGTGCTTTGTGTGCCATGTCGCTTTCCTACATCAGTCCACTCTAGCGACGTCCATGACTTATGAACACATGCAAAGGGTGGGCTTTACTGAAGACACCACTATGCAGACTAATAGTTGTAGTTTTATAGGACGCAGTCGTGTAACAAGTCTCTCTGATGCTACGCATTTCTGGCCACTTCAAAGTAAACAGAACGTCAACTGTCGCACCACGCTTATAGCCTGCCTCGCGACCTGTTTTGGGCAGCAGCAACCATCCCGCACGCTATAATCTTCGGTAACTGCTGCGTGACGCAGGCCAACTGTCCCGCACAACGACGTTATTCTACAACTTTGCAGCCAGAAAATACTCCCCACTACATCACTCTCACGGCTGAAGAGACTTCTTTTAATGCAGCACATAATACTGCTACAGAACAAACAAACGAACATCAAATACAAAAGTATTACAAAAGCGTTGTGCGTCCTTATTTTATACACACATTCAGCAACAACTGAATGAAAACTAGCTGCTGTGTTAGATAGATATCCTAGATATCCCTCCAGCAGCCCAGGGGTTGAGGATGAACATTTTTGGCTCTAAGTGGAAAATTCTGATCAAATGGTGGCCCATAAACGAGACTCGCCGAAGATTAGTTTCTCTGCAATACCACGGACGAAGCAGTACGGCCCGTTTTTTCTTCTGTGAGATTAGAAGACTGTGACGGTGCAAAATGTGAGCTTGGTTAGTTTACAGTTCTATTTATGCGTCAATCATATTTGTCTGTGTAATACACTCCTGGAAATGGAAAAAAGAACACATTGACACCGGTGTGTCAGACCCACCATACTTGCTCCGGACACTGCGAGAGGGCTGTACAAGCAATGATCACACGCACGGCACAGCGGACACACCAGGAACCGCGGTGTTGGCCGTAGAATGGCGCTAGCTTCGCAGCATTTGTGCACCGCCGCCGTCAGTGTCAGCCAGTTTGCCGTGGCATACGGAGCTCCATCGCAGTCTTTAATACTGGTAGCATGCCGCGACAGCGTGGACGTGAACCGTATGTGCAGTTGACGGACTTTGAGCGAGGGCTTGTAGTGGGCATGCGGGAGGCCGGGTGGACGTACCGCCGAATTGCTCAACTCGTGGGGCGTGAGGTCTCCACAGTACATCGATGTTGTCGCCAGTGGTCGGCGGAAGGTGCACGTGCCCGTCGACCTGGGACCGGACCGCAGCGACGCACGGATGCACGCCAAGACCGTAGGATCCTACGCAGTGCCGTAGGGGACCGCACCGCCACTTCCCAGCAAATTAGGGACACTGTTGCTCCTGGGGTATCGGCGAGGACCATTCGCAACCGTCTCCATGAAGCTGGGCTACGGTCCCGCACACCGTTAGGCCGTCTTCCGCTCACGCCCCAACATCGTGCAGCCCGCCTCCAGTGGTGTCGCGACAGGCGTGAATGGAGGGACGAATGGAGACGTGTCGTCTTCAGCGATGAGAGCCGCTTCTGCCTTGGTGCCAATGATGGTCGTATGCGTGTTTGGCGCCATGCAGGTGAGCGCCACAATCAGGACTGCATACGACCGAGGCACACAGGGCCAACACCCGGCATCATGGTGTGGGGAGCGATCTCCTACACTGGCCGTACACCACTGGTGATCGTCGAGGGGACACTGAATAGTGCACGGTACATCCAAACCGTCATCGAACCCATCGTTCTACCATTCCTAGACCGGCAAGGGAACTTGCTGTTCCAACAGGACAATGCACGTCCGCATGTATCCCGTGCCACCCAACGTGCTCTAGAAGGTGTAAGTCAACTACCCTGGCCAGCAAGATCTCCGGATCTGTCCCCCATTGAGCATGTTTGGGACTGGATGAAGCGTCGTCTCACGCGGTCTGCACGTCCAGCACGAACGCTGGTCCAACTGAGGCGCCAGGTGGAAATGGCATGGCAAGCCGTTCCACAGGACTACATCCAGCATCTGTACGATCGTCTCCATGGGAGAATAGCAGCCTGCATTGCTGCGAAAGGTGGATATACACTGTACTAGTGCCGACATTGTGCATGCTCTGTTGCCTGTGTCTATGTGCCTGTGGTTCTGTCAGTGTGATCATGTGATGTATCTGACCCCAGGAATGTGTCAATAAAGTTTCCCCTTCCTGGGACAATGAATTCACGGTGTTCTTATTTCAATTTCCAGGAGTGTAGTTTGGATAATATAGTGCTTTGGAAACGAATGAATCAGTTGCATCAGCCCTGTATTTGAATTTCTTGAGTGTTATGCTAAATGATGTACTACGTACTGATGTAAACAAAATTATAATTGCGGGGGGGGGGGGGGGGGGGTTAAGGGTAGGGGTGGGTTTCGGAGAACAGAGGAAGCAAGTTCCGCCCACCGACTCTCAACGCATGGACAGCGGAGGGGGAAGTATAACTTATTCTTTCTTTTAGAAGTCTGGACTTGTGGGGCTACGGCAAATAGCTATTTTAAAACACACACACACACACACACACACACACACACACACACACACACAACCTGTTCGAACGGTGAGAGAACGAACCTTCAGCTGAGTGCTAGCAGCGTCAAAAAATGGGCGTCGAACTCTCGAGTGGTCAGCTGCTTGAAATGAAGGAGCGCACAATTGTAAGGCCGGCGTGCTCCGGCAGCTGAAAGGAGCCCCGGGGCGGTGGGCGCGGACCCGCTACTACACGCCGCGATCCGTTTGCACAGTCACAATAGCCAGGGGCTGCGCCTTCTTACATTATGGGCCGCGGGGGGAGATCTATGGGGCTTAATATTACACCGAGTGCTCCCCACTCGAATGCTGCTGCGTGCAGGGAAAACCTATCAAACGCTCCACGCTCCACAGTGCGACCAGAAGGCTGTTCACGCACGCAGTACGTCTCTTAAGTTATTACGGCCAGCGAAAAACATTTCTGCTGCTGAACACGAGGACAGTGTTACCTACAGTATCTCTTCAAAAAGAAAAAAAAAACGTGGACTGGCTGCGAAACGCTCTGCCAAAATGCACTAGAGACCCGAACAAATACAAGGATTTTTCTTTGTTTGTTTTAGGGCGCAAAAACAACTGAGTTCAGAAGCGCCCATGTCATAACCTTAGAACACTATACGAAAAAGAAGATATAAACGACTACATGTCAAGTCCAATCGACGGAAGGAAAGAACTAAGAACAAGGAGTTCCTCTTGGAGAAAGGAGATGCCGTGGAGGCAGCGGAGGTCCCTTACTAAAGATTAAATATCCTTCGCCGTATAGTTACGACAGGTAAAAAGAAAAACGAGGTCGCAACCCTGACAGGCAAACATACATTAGAACGTAAGTTGTTAAAAAAAGGGCATTCGGCCATCAATTGGCGAACCGTCAATGGGTGATGACAATGAGCACAGAGTGGTGGCGGATCACCGTTTACCGAATCACGATGGCTAAAAAGACAGTGCCCAAAACGCAAACTAGCTCGTGGCGAGAGAGCCGAGAGGAGGTCGGCCAACCCCCGGGACAGGCTTCATTCCGCGGAGCTTGTTCCCAGGAAAAGGAGACCAGTGGTAATGTCAAAGTGACATCATCTCCCGACAACACCGAGATCATCCAAAGGAATGGAAGAGCTAGTGGGTCGAGGTAGGAGGACTGCAGCCTTGGCAGCAGCCTCATTTCCCGTCAGACCGACGTCGCCAGGAACTCACACCACAACAACTTCTTCATGAGCGAGCAAGTGTAGTAAGGGATGGACTGTGCATAGCACACACAGGCTCTGAAGGGTACTGACAGAATCGGAGAATATCACACAATTAAAAAGTCTGTGTCGCCGACTGTACTGGGTGGCCTGATAGAGGACGAAGAGCTCTGCTGTAAATATTGAGCAGTGTTACGGAAGCTTCGGTCCCAATGACGACGGCACACCCGAAACCACAGTCAGTCTTAGAGCCATCAGTGTCGAACTCCATTGTTTTACACGCCTGGGGCAGCGGTAGCGGAGCACTGCCTGGACATGGGGCATCGCATGTTTTACGAAAAGACTGAAATTTTATCCGCAGCGTCATCTTTCTGGGTATGTGTCGTTAAGGAGGCCATACGTATTCTACGGCGGCCAATCTTATCAACAGGGATGCAGGGTTTCAATTAATCGCCGCATGGAATCCAGCTGCCATTAAATCAAAACAGGGAACGTTCATGATTCGACGCAACGCAATGATGAGATTTTATTGAGATTTTGTGGCTCTCGGCAGTGGGCACTCCCCCCAACAGCGAGCGTCTTCCCGCGCACGTGTATTGCCTGCTCCCGGTCTGATGAATTTGGACGCCGACAAGCGATTATCATCAGTCGCGTCTTGCGTGAGTGACAACACCAACTACCACCACCTGAAGATATCGAGCAGTTGCATCGATGAAATATTGTGCTATTTACACAACACGATCCGGCGGTAAATCCGAGAAGTATATTCAGCCAGTCTCCGATACATACTGAAAAACCCACCCACACACACACACACACACACACACACACACACAGTATTTACACTGGATGTGAACATATTACTTACGTCGCGATGTGCTCCCATCATTGCCACGAGAAGTCACTACGAACACCAATTCAATACGGAACACACAAAATTCATGCCTCCAGACAAGGTTCCTGCCGACCGTTTCCAATCTCGCAGAAGTTATATGAAAGTAATGATATTCACTAACATTTACTTAAAGACGTTCGCTGAATTTCATTCGCAACTCTACGCAGTGACCCGTAAACAAGTCGGTTGCCCGTAGATGCTTAATGCTACCCGTGCACAGCCAGGCCAAGTAGCTTATTTAGTAACTAACAGGGTAGGAAATTTTTTTTGAACCCACCAATAAACTACGAATAAGACTTCATCCATCGAATATCGGCTCAGATTTGTCTTACGTGGTATTTCAATGCAGGTGAGACTATGAACGTGGATTACATCGCACGACGTAAGTTACTTGAAGGCAGCATCCAGTCTACAAAGCGAGGAAGGACAGTATGACATCAAGGCACAGACACATTTTACGTTTCGCCAGCAGGTGAGTTTGGGCAAATCCAGTGTAACTGGAAAAAGCACGCCTCACTGAGAGATTTGACGCAACCGGTCATCCCTCATTTGATTGTTCCGGCGTTGGCCTTAATCGTTTACAGTGATTGGGGGATTGATTCCTTCCAGGGGGAATGACTCCTTCCAAAATACACGATCTATACTTCCCATTTTCTTGTTCAATCAGAGGTTTTTCTCCGTCTCTGGTGACCTTTCTGGTAACAGTTCAATCCGTTACATTTGGAGAGCACACGCCAGAACACTGCTGGTATATAAATCTGGATCAAAACAGCGTTGTCCGATCAGGTACGCTATTATGGTCGAACAATGACGACCGCCAAAATCATTCGCGGCCAATGGCACTAATCTTAAGTAGCAAATGTTTTCTCCATGCATACCGTATATTCGCAAACTGGTACTCACACAAATCATCATCACTAGATGCACTGATTGTGACTCTTTCGTTGAACAGAGATGGTGAGCTGCGAAAGGAGGGAAGATATGGCGGTAAGTATCTCTTGATTACAAATTTGTGCATTAATATCCCTGATTAACATTTAAGTCGTGCATACAGTGGGTATGGAAGTATAAGCCGCTATTGAATGAGACCTGACTTAGGTGGAGACAGTAAACCCGGTTTTTTTATTGTTTTTTTTTTTTTTAGTACGTTCTGACACCAGATTTAGTTATGAAACTCCACCTTCTTAAATACCTTACATGAGATTCGTTTGTTGACAACGTACAGGGCTCGAATGACAGTCTTCTGACCTGAAGTATTCTTTTTGTACAAACTGAGTTGCCCTGAAACATTACTCTACATGGAACCAAAGACGGACTCATGTAAAGAAACTGACCGTAATAGATTTGCGGTGGTCAATACACCGATCGTAATTTTCGTATATGCTACGAATATAAAAACGTTTTTCGAATGTTCACTTTGCAGTCATTCACGTAACACAAATAGATATTTGAAATATCAAACATAAAGAGGGAGGGAAGGGGAGGGGGGGAGGAGGCAACGAACGCTACGCTGAAACGCATTCAGAGGTTTCGCGATGCTTCCAAGTTCAAGATGGGTAAATCACATCAGCGCCGATACACAATGATTTACGGGGTCCCAGCACTAGCACTTACTTTAATTAAAATTTTAAATGTGGAAAAACGTATTTGTACAACGTGCTTTGTAGATGGAGTTATTTGCAGATACTAATGCCACCAAACGGTGGACAAAAAGGAGCGTCAGTTACAGTGCATTCATCCTTCAAAGAGATGAACGAGATTCCAACATCGACTTACACTATCCTCTGCTCTTCTAATTGAGCCGGCCGAAGTGGCCGCGCGGTTCTGGCGCTGCAGTCTGGAACCGCGAGACCGCTACGGTCGCAGGTTCGAATCCTGCCTCGGGCATGGATGTGTGTGATGTCCTTAGGTTAGTTAGGTTTAACTAGTTCTAAGTTCTAGGGGACTAATAACCTCAGCAGTTGAGTCCCATAGTGCTCAGAGCCATTTGAACCATTTTTTTTTTCTTCTAATTGATGCCGCGTGCTGTTGTGAATAAAACACATTGTGAATAAAATTTCGTAGCTACCATTCAATACCTGCTCTGTTTGAGTAATTATGTGGACTGGGTGCTAGACACTGTGTAGCACATTTTCAATAACGAATCCAGATGTACCTTGCTCGCATTATTTGCGTAGGCGATGTACGGACCGTCAATACCGCAGCGACACTACAGCATATGCTATTTAGTTACCTGTCAGATCATGTCACGATCTGCTTCCTTTTCTTGGTTTCCTTCTTAGCGGCCTGAGAGAGCGAGGTCGGCAGAAACTTGGTGCTTTGGCTTTTACATGGCTTTGGTGTTGTCTTGTGATGTTCTCACTTGCAAAAAATGGCTCTGAGCACTATGGGACTTAACTGCTGTGGTCATCAGTCCCCTAGAACTTAGAACTACTTAAACCTAACTAACCTAAGGACATCACACACATCCATGCCCGAGGCAGGATTCGAACCCGCGACCGTAGCACTCACTTGCAACATAAAACTTGTTTACAACCCATTAGCCGTGTAAAACATGCTTCCCTTCACAACTGTATGCCGCAACAGACGTATCGCGTATTAATTATGACAGTATCTCCTGGGGGTTGCTTACAGACGAAAATCGGGAGCAACACCACAGCTGCAAATTTTACACCGGGGTGTCTAACGCCGCAAACAACTGACCTGAAGCACTGCATGCAGAGAAGCGTTTTGTTTGTGTATTTTCAATTTTTTGGTGTCATTCTCATTTTTTTCTGCTGGGACTGGAGCTATACATTGAGAGCTGAAGTATTTTACTGCTGTGCCACAGAACTGCGGATTAAATACTAGTTCATACAGTCTAGCTCTTTGAATTTACCCTTCAGTATAATGACAAAAATATACCAATCGCACGGGAAGCGGCTTAAGTACAATCTTTTACCTTCTGGACGAGGTAACATGGATAATTAATTGTAAGTATGAGCATTATATTGACGCGAGTTTCATTCTAAATGGTTACAACAATTTGTTTATATTTCATGTATAATTCAAGTTATGTGTTATAGGAATTGTGTGTCACTAACCGATTCATTAAAGATACTGTTTTTTAAAATAATAATGCAGGAGCCACCTGCTCCCTACAAACGGCGTCTTCAGATGTACTGATGTGGATGACGAATTTTTTGGATACTTGCTGCCACAATAAATACGTTGCCGGTAATCTTTTATTATTGATCAGTAACTGTCACGAAAGAAGCTCCCATCGATATGACTCCTCAGAGTCTTATGAATGACTCAATACATACATAATGCATTTTGACTGATAATGTACGTCTTCGAAATGGATCAATAGTAGAGGCTAAGTGTTTTCTTGAAACATACAAGAATGTGTAAACTCGTAGATATGTAGCGGGTCTAACTAGCAACAGATTAAAATCAGAAGCAGTGGCCTTTACTTGTTTATCCCTCCACCACTTTAGCGATTTACGTTATTCTTTACGTATCACTCTCATTATATAGCATTAAGTTATATCTATACCACGATACATCAGGGACAAACATCCTATCAACACTGCAGATCTAAATGGTTGATAACATTTCCGTTTAGGATGTTTCTGTAAGTGTTTCCTGTCCCTCAGTCAAAAACCTTCTTGTTTGCGTTAACAGAATCACCAGCTTAAATGAAATTGTTATGTTATAGTAGAAAATGATATAGGTGTTCCTGAACCCTTTAACTTCAGCTCTACCTGTATTCGACTGCTACGAAATGGAGGGGAATAAAATATCCAAGAGTTCTTAAAAATTCCTTTTCCGTGCTCGCAATCATCCCATCATTTCAGACTCAGTGCACAGCTCCCCATCGATTATCCACAAGGGGAAGACAGACCCTAATGGCGACTACCGTAAAGAACAGCAACTAATAACTATTACGGTGATTTCACAGTTCTGATATTTGCTCTGACTGGTATGTTCAACAAGCCCGAAGACTTTCGTTGGTCCACTTGTATCACGAAGTGAAATCAGCAGGAACACAACCGGAAATCATGATCCGCCAAAACTTCGAAACAAAAATCTAGATCCACGTACGACAAACAGCGTGTGGCGAGTCCAGCAAACAAAGCGGTGTCACCGATGAAAGTATTCACCATATAGCTTAATAGTTTGTAATTACGTTTCTGAATAAATACATATCGTGTCAAAATTATTTATAGTACCCACGTCATCTTTAGACACGCAGACTCATGCAGCTCATTATGATCGGCGTTCACGCCCTCGGAAAGAAGTTAAGAGACGGGTCTCGGCGTCGTTCGTCTCCTGACGTAACAAAGATAACAGAAATGGAATCTTTCGTTCTAAAGGACTACATGAGCGTTGCTTTATTATCAGTTACACCGTTACCAAGTCGCAGAGCTAGACGTGAAATTATCGTTCAATTAAGATTAGTAAATCATCTTTTTCGACTAGATTATTTTCCTTTTTTATGCTTACTGCTAGTCACTTTTATAGGTGGTTTTTTCAGTTGGTTTGCAATGAACCAGAACTAAACTGCGGAATAAAAGCCTCGCACAGCAATTTAGATACTAAATCACCGCCAATATTAAATAAGGGAGATGATATAGACGTGCTTTATTTATCAGCAATTTTCCTACAAACTATACCGAATCCTTGTCGTCTCAGCTGTTACTCAATGCTCTTTGAAAGTTCATACTACACATGGCTTTCTACTCGAACTATAAAAAATGTAAAAAGTTGAAAACTTAGTCTTCTCTAACTAATATTTTACGATTTGCTTCATGGAATACAACTTGGTTAATTTCTAAGAATAAAACATAACATCTCTGACGTTCTAGGCAGTTTCTACTTACACTGTTCGCTTTCTTGTAAACAGCAGAGAGATTCCATTAGAAAAACTGGCATAGATTAAGTGTTGAATATTAAATGTAAAATTTTCTGGGTGTAGTCAGTCAGAGCGAAGGGTAACAGAAGGAATGTAATGAAAATTTAACAGTTAATTATGTATTGTATGGCACTGTATACCCCACCGAAAGTGGGTAAAGGGAGAATTATTTTTCACAGGAATCGTGAAAGAACTCCTGGAGGGACTCAACGAGACGACTGCTTTAGTATCGCGACGGTAGTCCGTTATAGCGCTCCTCAGACGCCTCGTCGCTGGAAATTCGAGAGGAGCGCCGCTCGCCGCGGAAACCTCGGCTGCAGCTACAATAGAGCAGACATCTGTAAGTGACAGCACAGAATTCAGCCCGGACGCTAATAACGCGAGCGCAGGCTGCGGCAGCATTAAATGAAAACAAGCGGCCCCATTTATTAACCCGAATTAAAGCGCACTTCTGCGTGCAAGCGGCGGTTGTTCCGTAGGCAAAGGCCGCCTCCACCGCAAAGCGCACAATTATTCAAATGAAGCGCCGCCGTCGATTTCTGTCACACATCGGGGAAGGGGGGCGGGGAGGCCTGGAGCATACCAACTCGTTTAGTGGTGGCACGTGTCGTTGCGTATGTTCCTTTTCACCATTTTTTTAAAAGCAAAGCAGAAAAAATATAATAACGAACCTGCTGTCGTATGGTGTGGTGGTTCTGAGCCATCTTCCGAATTGCTCTCTTACTCCCTTTATGCCGTTCTCCATGCTACTCAACCCTGTGCAAGCTTCATCACCGAATAATTACTGCAAACTACATTCTTCTGAATCTGCTTACAGAATTCATCTCTTCGCCTCACTCTACGATTTTTCACCCCCCCCCCCCCCCAAACACACACAAGTACTTTGATTAATACTAAATTTGGACTCCCTTGATGTCTCAGAATGTGTTCTATCAACCGACACCTCCATTTAGTCAAGTTGTGCCACAGATTTCTTTTCTCCCCAGTTCTGTTCAGTATCTCGCCATTATTTTGGCGATCTACCAATCTGATCTCCAGCTTTCTACTCTAGCATCACATTTCACAAGCTTCTATTCACTTTTTCCCTAAACTGTTTATCGACCTCGTTTCACTTTCATACATGGCTACTCTCCATACAAGTAACTTCTGAAAATACTTCCTAACACTTAAATCTATATTCGATATTAACAAATTTCTTTTCTTCAGAAACACTTTTTCTGCCATTGCCAGTCAACATTTTATATCTTCTCCATTTCGGCCATCAGTCATTTCGCTGCCCAAAGTTTCCCCTTGCTTTCAGTGTTCGCAGTACCAGCACAGTAAGACGGTTGATGTTACAAGACCAGATCAACCAATCATCCTGACTGTTGCCGCTGTAGCAACTGAAAAGGCTGCCCCCCTCCCCTCTTCAGAAACCACAAACAGAGGTGTTCTTTACCACGTTGGTCTTAAACAAATAGAGCACTTGGTAAAACACAGACATATGACCATACCTCTACGTATCTCTGGCCTCTCAACCGATACCCCTCCTTTGTTGCTGTTCCACCAGCGGTACGGCTATCTGTATCGCTGAGGCGTGTAAGCCATCCTACCAAAGACGTCATTTCCATTTTAAATTAGTGCCAATGGACATATTTAAGCAGTTTTCCTCACACATACAATCAGAAAGAGATGAGCGCAAAAACTGCCTCCTTTCCGCAAGTATCCGTAACGCGAGTGAATTTTCACACATTACTGACGCCGAGAATTCTTTGCCCGTCCCATTATTTACTCCTCTGATGCAGCGGTAACAAATTCGCTTTCGACAAGTAACGTAGCTTCTTTAATTAAGACCACCCACTTGGCGTTCATATCCTTTTCCTCGAATTCTCTGGTGTCTTCGTTAATTCCAACGAACGTCAAATAAAACACAGCAGCAAACCACAAAACTATCTAGTTTAGGAGTTTTTGTTGTAATCGGGCTATACGTAAAACAATGTTAACAGGAATTCAATGTGCGAGTTTCAGAAGGCAGCAATTCAATCATCAGGCGGCGAAGCAGTGGGTGAAATACAGTTACGAGTCTGGGAAGTCAACCTTCGGTTGCCACGAGATTCAGTGCAGCATATCATACTGGATGTAACACACTGTTTGAGGACATTGATAATTGTGTTATCCATAAATAAACCGATTTGACGTTGAAGATCTGTCAATTCTCAGATGCCAGTAATATCAAATCAATCATGTTTTTGTTATGACTTGGGTTACTAGATGAATGACAAAAAGTGAAATTGCATTTATTTAATTGCGCAAAATATAACCTAAATATAATAAACTAACATTATTTAAGAAACCCGAACCATTAATTTTAAACAATTATTACTGGTTTATCTGTCTGAAGCGTACTTCAGACAGAGAGTCATAGAGTATTTTTCGTCAGATCCAGTTTCGCTTTTATTTGTAAAGTACCTTCTTTGCTCTTTCTGGACATACGGTAGTATGTCTAAATTCTGGTATTTATAGATTAAAACACTATTCCTTCAGAAAAATGGCGTATAATTTACTTATGTTGTTTTCGCCTCTTGTTCTCATTTTCTTCAAATGACTGCTTTTTTGTTAGTTGTTAGCGGATAGGTTAGTGGATAGGTCAGCAGTCCACTACACGCAACATGCGGCTATACGGGTAGCAGGGGTTGTGTGGCGTGGGCTGGGCGGTTTTTTAGGTTAGATGGCCTTGGCAAGTACAGAAAGGGCAACAGCCTCAACGGGTGCGGGGCAAAGTCAGGACATGAGGGGACCAAGCAGCAATCGGTATTGTAATTGTCAACTGTCGAAGCTGCGTTGGTAAAGTACCGGAACTTCAAGCGCTGATAGAAAGCACCGAAGCTGAAATCGTTATAGGTACAGAAAGCTGGCTTAAGCCAGAGATAAATTCTGCCGAAATTTTTACAAAGGTACAGACGGTGTTTAGAAAGGATAGATTGCATGCAACCGGTGGTGGAGTGTTCGTCGCTGTTAGTAGTAGTTTATCCTGTAGTGAAGTAGAAGTGGATAGTTCCTGTGAATTATTATGGGTGGAGGTTACACTAAACAACCGAACTAGGTTAATAATTGGCTCCTTTTACCGACCTCCCGACTCAGCAGCATTAGTGGCAGAACAACTGAGAGAAAATTTGGAATACATTTCACATAAATTTTCTCAGCATGTTATAGTCTTAGGTGGATATTTCAATTTACCAGATATAGACTGGGACACTCAGATGTTTAGGACGGGTGGTAGGGACAGAGCATCGAGTGACATTATACTGAGTGCACTATCCGAAAATTACCTCGAGCAATTAAACAGAGAACAGACTCGTGGAGATAACATCTTGAACCTACTGATAACAAACAGACCCGAACTTTACGACTCTGTATGTGCAGAACAGGGAATCAGTGATCATAAGGCCGTTGCAGCATCCCTGAATATGGAAGTTAATACGAATATAAAAAAAGGGAGGAAGGTTTATCTGTTTAGCAAGAGTAATAGAAGGCAGATTTCAGACTACCTAACAGATCAAAACGAAAATTTCTGTTCCGACACTGACAATGTTGAGTGTTTATGGAAAAAGTTCAAGGCAATCGTAAAATGCGTTTTAGACAGGTACGTGCCGAGTAAAACTGTGAGGGACGGGAAAAACCCACCGTGGTACAACAACAAAGTTAGGAAACTACTGCGAAAGCAAAGAGAGCTCCACTCCAAGTTTAAACGCAGCCAAAACCTCTCAGACAAACAGAAGCTAAACGATGTCAAAGTTAGCGTAAGGAGGGCTATGCGTGAAGCGTTCATTGAATTCGAAAGTGAAATTCTATGTGCCGACTTGACAGAAAATCCTAGGAAGTTCTGGTCTTACGTTAAATCAGTAAGTGGCTCGAAACAGCATATCCAGACACTACGGGACGATGATGGCATTGAAACAGGGGATGACACGCGTAAAGCTGAAATACTAAACACCTTTTTCCAAAGCTGTTTCACAGACGAAGACCGCACTGCAGTTCCTTCTCTAAATCCTCGCACAAACGAAAAAATGGCTGACATCGAAATAAGTGTCCAAGGAATAGAAAAGCAACTGGAATCACTCAATAGAGGAAAGTCCACTGGACCTGACGGGATACCAATTCGATTCTACACAGAGTACGCGAAAGAACTTGCCCCCTTTCTAACAGCCGTGTACCGCAAGTCTCTAGAGGAACGGAGGGTTCCAAATGATTGGAAAAGAGCACAGATAGTCCCAGTCTTCAAGAAGGGTCGTCGAGCAGATGCGCAAAACTATAGACCTAGATCTCTTACGTCGATCTCTTGTAGAATTTTAGAACATGTTTTTTGCTCGCGTATCATGTCATTTCTGGAAACCCAGAATCTACTATGTAGGAATCAACATGGATTCCGGAAACAGCGATCGTGTGAGACCCAACTCGCCTTATCTGTTCATGAGACCCAGAAAATATTAGATACAGGCTCCCAGGTAGATGCTATTTTTCTTGACTTCCGGAAGGCGTTCGATACAGTTCCGCACTGTCGCCTGATAAACAAAGTAAGAGCCTACGGAATATCAGACCAGCTGTGTGGCTGGATTGAAGGGTTTTTAGCAAACAGAACACAGCATGTTGTTATCAATGGAGAGACGTCTACAGACGTTAAAGTAACCTCTGGCGTGCCACAGGGGAGTGTTATGGGACCATTGCTTTTCACAATATATATATAAATGACTTAGTAGATAGTGTCGGAAGTTCCATGCGGCTTTTCGCGGATGATGCTGTAGTATACAGAGAAGTTGCAGAATTAGAAAATTGTAGCGAAATGCAGGAAGATCTGCAGCGGATAGGCACTTGGTGCAGGGAGTGGCAACTGACCCTTAACATAGACAAATGTAATGTATTGCGAATACATAGAAAGAAGGATCCTTTATTGTATGATTATATGATAGCGGAACAAACACTGGTAGCAGTTACTTCTGTAAAATATCTGGGAGTACGCGTGCGAAACGATTTGAAGTGGAATGATCATATAAAATTAATTGTTGGTAAGGCGGGTACCAGGTTGAGATTCATTGGGAGAGTGCTTAGAAAATGTAGTCCATCAACAAAGGAGGTGGCTTACAAAACACTCGTTCAACCTATACTTGAGTATTGCTCATCAGTGTGGGATCCGTACCAGATCGGTCTGACGGAGGAGATAGAGAAGATCCAAAGAAGAGCGGCGCGTTTCGTCACAGGGTTATTTGGTAACCGTGATAGCGTTACGGAGATGTTTAATAAACTCAAGTGGCAGACTCTGCAAGAGAGGCGCTCTGCATCGCGGTGTAGCTTGCTCGCCAGGTTTCGAGAGGGTGCGTTTCTGGATGAGGTATCGAATATATTGCTTCCCCCTACTTATACCACCCGAGGAGATCACGAATGTAAAATTAGAGAGATTAGAGCGCGCACGGATGCTTTCAGACAGTCGTTCTTCCCGCGAACCATACGCGACTGGAACAGGAAAGGGAGGTAATGACAGTGGCACGTAAAGTGCCCTCCGCCACACACCGTTGGGTGGCTTGCGGAGTATCAATGTAGATGTAGATGTAGATGTAGATGTAGGTTGTGGTCGAAAGGAACCTGGCCGCACATTCACTCACAGCAATTTTCCTGTCTTTTTATTCAGATTTTTTGCTCTACATTGGTGTTATTTCCACTTTTTTAAACTTGTCAAGAGAAACAGTGCTGTAGTTTCGTGTGTTCCACACTCAACATAGCGTTGAAATTTATTCATTTATTTTCTCTCTCTCTCTCTCTCTCTCTCTCTCTCTCTCTCTCTCTCTCTCTCTCTGTGTGTGTGTGTGTGTGTGTGTGTGTGTGTGTGTGTGTGTGTAAATTACGTTAGATGTTCAGCAGAGATGCGAGTGGAAAGTGACGAGAGTAATGGTTCGAGTTGCGCTGGAGGTGGTGAAAGGGAGTTGAGCGGAGAGTGGGCGATAGTGAGTGGGTTGACATAATATGTAGATGTGTTGTCATATGTCTATATTTTACTAAGTGGTCTATTTATTTAGACCAACTGATAAACAACACCTCTACATATGAAACACACTCCGCACTCAGTCCCCTTTCACTGCTACCATTGCTTCCCAGTTTTTGCCCTATAACCACTGTTCTCCCCCCCCCCCCCCCCACCCCAATAATTACTCACGCTTCTTCCCGTGCACTCACTTCTCTGCTGAACATATAACACCGCTCCCCCCCCCCCCCCCCCCCCCCCCCCCCCGCCTACAAACATATACAAGACTACAAGAGGGAAAAAAACAATTCACAGCTTGGCAATACTCTCAACCTACACAGAAAACAAACACATAGATATTGTGGTGAATGCAGAACATGTGAAACTACAGCAATATTTCTTTTGTGACATTTAAAAAAGTGAGTTAAGGTGGAAATAACAATGCCGTTTATAAAACAAGAAGGATTAAAAAGGGCGAAGTGTAAATGTCTCACTAAGTTTGTTTCGACCTCAGTCTCCACTAACAATGAAGGAAAAAGCAGTGGCTTCCAAAATTTGTAAACGAGAGTCAATAAATCCGTAAGTAAATTACACGCCAATTTTATCGAGAAATACCGTTTCAATCTATACATACCAGAAAGTAGAGACATTATATATCCCTATTTCCAGAGTGACCACAACAGCTACTTTTTAAATATAAGCGAAACGCGTCTGGTGAAAAATACCCCGTATTTGAAATAAGCTTAAGGAGGAAAAATCAATAGTAACGGATTATAACAGCTTCTGCGAAAGATGGTCATGAAAACAAACATATCATTACCTATAATCAATATAATCAGTCTTCCTGGCATATTCGTTAACTTTCTATTTTCATCCTATCCGTAAAATTCACAACGGGTGTTCTGCTTTGTTACAAGAATACTGATATATTAGAACAGGGTTCACGGTGTGGCCGTGTTTTTCATGAAGGGGGCTTGCATCCTTTGTTGTTTTTCGTGGCACTATCACGTAACAGGTCTACATTGATGTTTTAAGCACCTTCTTGCTTCCCACTGTGGGAGAGCAATTCGGGGATGGCGACTGCATGTTTCAACACGATCGAGCAGCTCTTCATAACGCACAGCCTGTGGCGGAGTGTTTACACAACAATAAACTCCCCGTAATGGACTGGCCTTCCCAGAGTCCTGACCTGAACCCTATAGAACATCTTTGGGATGTTTTGGATCGCCGACTTCGTGCCAGGCCTCACCGGCCGACATCGATACCTCTCCTCAGTGCAGCACTCCGTGAATAATGGGCTGCCATTTCCCAAGAAACCTCCCAGCAACTGGTTGAACGTAGGCCTGCGAGCGTGGAAGCTGTCATCAAGGCTAAGGGTTGGCCAACATCACACACAATTCCAGCATTGCCGATGGAGGGCGCCACAAATTTGTAAGTCATTTTGAGCCAGGTGTCCGGATACATTTGATCACATAGCATATATTAGATGAACGGCGGACAGTTTCTCCAAAGACGTTGTGAACTGTTTCTTGTCGCCATCGTAGTCCAAATCGAATTGTGGCCCGTATGTAATGAAATCGACACTGGTTGGATTTATAATCTCTATCTTTCATCCTACTATCTTGTTCCAAGATAGTTTTGATACCTTAAGCTCTTCCCGGTGTGATCGATAGACGATATATTTCGTGTGATTAGTTTGGTTGGAGTCCAGCAGCGAGCACAAGTTGGACCATGGTTTGCAGCACCGGAAGGAATCCCAGCTGGAAAGCTGAAATTCCGAGACTAAAATTTACGCAGTTTGAATAATTGCTTAATAATTTAATTAGTTATTTGGTAATTAAAGTGTATTTCGCCTTTTATGTACTGCTAGACAATCAACAACAACAAAGTCCGTAAAGAAGTGATGCATGTGTTCTATTTATTAGTTGTTGATGTTTGTAGATGCATGCCAGCACTGAAAGAAATAGTAAATCCTGTATGTCTAATTTCATTCTGTAACACATAAACAATTAAAAAATGCACTTTTCAATCCTCACGCAGGCCTTTTCAAATGTAATTTAAACATCATTCATTAGCGGTTGTACTTCTATGTGCTCTAAATAGTCATAGTTTTACACTGAGTAGTTACATCGGAGTCACAGATGCTCATGAACATTGTTTTATGAAACTTATGTCAAGAGCGAAGGCAGTAAAGGCAAGAAAGAAAAAAAACCCACACCAGGGGCTGAGTTACCCTTACTGCTTTTTTGTAGTTAATTTTATACGAATATCACATTAACTCATTATTTTACCGGCGGACGTCTGAGTTTAGCACTTTAAAACTGTTCGTAGAACAAGTTCCATCACTGCATGTTGCTAGTAAGTGAAATCCCTGCAAGAACGTAATTCGTGTCACTATGAATAATTATGTCGGAAATAAGTGAATGAACGCCAGAACACTTCTCTATGAGAATGTTGCGATACGATTCTTACGCCTGGAGAAGAGCTATAGACATTGCTCAGGGACATTATTCAAACTCACTACGGTGTGTAGTGCATGATGATAAGCAGTGCGCCCAAATTTGTTTCTTATGCAGCGGCGCATCACTGTCCTTCACTTTTTCTTTTTTTTTTTTACTTTTAGAGTACTAACACCTCCTTAGCGTGAACCTCTGGAACGGGCCTTGAGATCTACCTTGGTTGCTTTCTTTGATCCTCACTACGATCAAATTAAGAGCTAACCTCCCCCATCCCCTTTTATTGTTATTAGCAAAGTCAACCTACAAGCCTGAGAAGTTCGTCATTCGTCTTTTAAACAAATGCTATAGGGTTCTCTCCTAGTTTCTGGGTATTATTTAGTATATACCCGAAATTGAAACGAGTTGCCATTCAGTACACCAACTGTAAATATTATCTATGGCGTTACGCATTTCCGCTTACAGTTACGCAGTGACGATGATACCCTATAAACAGCAGCATCCTCAGCCAACAGTCAGAATTTTACTGGTCTTATTTCATATTTTATTTGTGTACATATATAAAACATTAACGGTACTATTAAACTTCGTTGCGGCGCATCCGACGTTACTCAAAAATGGCTCAAATGGCTCTAACCAGTACGGGACTTAACATCTGAGGTCATCAGTCCCCTAGACTTAGAACTACTTAAACCTAACTAGCCTAAGGACATCACACACATCCATGTCCGAGGCAGGATTCGAACCTGCGACCGACGCAGCAGCGCGGTTCCAGACTGGAGCGCCTAGAACCGCTTGGTTACAACGGCCGGCAGTATCCGACGTTATTGTCGTTTCTGTTCAACATTCTCCATCCAGTATAACGTACGGGATTATACCAGTAAAAAAAATAGAGCCGAACAAGTGGTACGAAATTTAGGAATCTGTCAATTTAGTTGCGTCTACTATTTATAAGATATCGTGTATAGTAAAAGAGCAAACAGTGTTTCACGAGAATGCCGATTGCTGAACACAGTGCTCCTTCTTTGAAATACGTTTCTCTTCCTCAGGGGAAAACATTATGGTTTAAACTAACACATAATTTAGCAATATGTGAAATCTGTGTCCATCGTTACGTACGTATTATACAACGATGATTGTATTCCTCTAAAAACACACAAAGTCAGTAGAGCGTAAAGTGTTTTACTCAGGTTTTACTCGTTGACGTGCAAACGTTTCTGAATTCATGAAACTCAGTAAAGCAAAGATATGGTGTTTTAACAGTAGAGAGAAGCAAACAAGTTCTGGACAAAATTTCGTAAACGTAAACTCCGTCCACAGGCCTTGGCGGACCCAGCGGTATCGACCGGCCGCCGAGTCATCCTCCGATCACAGGCGTCGGATGCGGAAATGGAGGGGCATGTGGTCAGCACACCGCTCTCCCGGCCATATGTCAGTTTCCCAGACCGGAGCCGCTACTTATTCTCAAGCAGCTCCTCAGTTTGCCTCACAAGGGCGTTAAATAACAGCACTCTTATCATAGAGGAAATGTAGGAGCCATGTCGGCTCGTATCAACGACATCAAAAGTAAATGAAAAAATCTAAAACATAATACACTAACTGGGCAAATCAAACTACAAAACGTTATAATTATGATGAGGATGGTAATACAAAGGTCCAGAATAAGTAATAAAAGTTGAGGAGGCCTGCCGTAGTAGTTTAGCAGGTTCGAAGTTGGCAGTATTCTAAAAATAGTGTGCCGCACGTAGGCTGTAGAACCGGAACTCCATAAATTATGCGACGCAATTCTTACTTCAATACAAGTTTTCCGCCGCCGCCGCTAAGCGCAGGAAGTCGTAGCTTTATTCTGTCAGCGTTACCCAGAGTTACCCACCCCCCACATTTTGTTTGTTTCAATTTTGTATTTCGCAATAAACATCGACGTCGTTTATTAGGTGGGATCCAGACGTGGACCAGAAACTTCATTGCGATTCTTAATGATAAAATGCAGAAAAATCCAAACAGAATAAACTAGCTCAACAGCATACCTGTCAGTCGATGCAGTTTCAGCATGACTGCTGTCATGCAGGCAGGGCGGAGTAGTGCGATAGAAAGGGTAACACAAGAGCTGCAGTGTGCGTAAGAGAATGGCAGCGAAGCAGGCTGACCTCTGTCATGTGGGAAGAGGAAACTAACAATTACTGCGTATACTGTCACAACTCTGCTCGAAAACTGAGCAGCGCAGTACAGGATGACTGTAGGCGTGCGTCTCTACTTGTGCTTGCATGCACTGTGTGTGTACCCTACAATTTATGCAGTACGTTATGTCGTATATCGCCAGTGATTAAATCTCGTGTACTATGATTTTGGGATAACGAATAGGTATTTGTTTCAATCAAGTACAACATAATAGAACTTGTGACACTTCTTCCTCGAAATACACAGTCCAGTCACATTAATGTAACCACCTGAATAACCACATTTCGCAGGGCAGGCCGCTGCGAGACGTGCAGGAGACAGCCAGTGAGGTTCTGGAAGGTACCGACAGGGATGTGGAGCCACGCCGATTCCAGTCCCGTGGTCAACTGCGCTAGGATCCATGGCGTGAACTGCCCGGTCGAAGTGGTTTCACAAACTCTCGTTAGGTTTAAATCCGAAGAGTTTGGTGGCCAGGGGAGTACGACGAACCCATACTTGTACTCATCGAACGACGCACGTACACTGAGAGCTATGTGACACGTTGCACTGTGCTGCCGGTAGATGCCATTGTGTCGAGGAAAAATAAACTGCATTTAAGGGTGGACAAGGTTCCCCGAAGGATAGATGCAAACTTATGTTGATCCACTGTTCCTTCCACGGTGACGAGATAGTCGAGAGAAAGCCACAAAAACATCATCCCCCATACCATAACGCTCACTCCTGGTTGCAGGGTGTTCGTTTCAGACGTGTCACGCCGTACATGGAAAAGGCCATCAGTCCGCTGAAGAATATAACGTTGTTCATTTGAAACGGTCATCTGTCGCAACCCAGTGGACCTCCACTTGCGGTGTTGGCGTGCAAATTCCAGCCTTCGTCACCGATGAACAGCAGTCACCATGAATGCATGAACCAGACGCCTGCTGCAAAGGCCCATGCGCAGCAACGTTCGCTGATCTGTCGTCGAGGAGACACTGTTGGTAGCCTCTTGGTTCATCAGGGCGGCCACTTGTTCAACAGTTGCACGTCTATTCACCCGTACAAATCTCCGCAGACGTCGTTCTCCCCCTGTCATCGATGGCCCGCGGAACACAACAGTTGCCTCAGCGCAGGTTTTGGATAGCACCTTATTGCCGTGCACGGTATAGTTTAACCACGGCGGCACGCGACCAGTTTACAAACTAAGCCGTTTCGTAAACGCTTCCACATTTGGCCCGAAAGCTAACGGTGATGACCTCTCTGACTTCAATAAATCGCTCCGTTTGCGCATTACGACAAGGACTGCACTGTTCGCTTTATACAGCCCCTCTGTCAGCTGCCGTTTGTGAGTGGTTGTTGCGCGTTGGCGTCACATTAATGTGACTGGACCGTGTAGTTTCCTTACCCAGATAGATCAAAAGAATGAACTCCTGAACACCGACTGACTTGTCAATCTGCGTCTTATGGCCTAGAGCCTACTGGACTAAACCACTGTAGCCGGCCGCGGTGGTCTAGCGGTTCTAGGCGCTCAGTCCGGAACCGCGCGACTGCTACGGTCGCAGGTTCGAATCCTGCCTCGGGCATGGATGTGTGTGATGTCCTTAGGTTAGTTAGGTTTAAGTAGTTCTAAGTCCTAGGGGACTGGTAACCTCAGATGTTAAGTCCCATAGTGCTCAGAGCCATTTTTTTAAACCACTGTAGAGGAGGTTACGCTTTTAGAATGAAAATGGTATTTAGACCACTGCCCACTGTGAGACTGAAAACAGCCTGGTGGTACTGTTGGCACGTAAAGCGGTAAGGGAAGATTATAATCTGAGTAGAGACGAATGGGGGTTCAATCTAGCGATGATATGGGCCGCAAAAGGGAAAATCCACTGTCATAAGCGATTTTGATAAAGGTCAAAGTTTTACGGCCCCCTACTTGGTAACAAGCACTTCGAATACGACGAAGTCAGTCGGCTGTTCGCGTGTTACTGTCGACAGTGTCTATGAAAAGCGGTTGAAGGATGATGAATCACTAGCAGAGAACGAGGAGTTGGACCTCCATGCCTCATCACAGAACGTGGAGGTCGTAAGCTTGCCTGCTCGGTAAAGCAGCCTACAGTGGCGATCTGTGACAGATCAGACGATAGAGTACAGCGCTGGTGAAAGCCCAAATGTTTTGAGCCACACTGTACAGAGCGCATTGTTGAACATTGGGCTCCGCAGGAGACCATCCCTGCATGTTGCCATGCTGACCCAACAACATCGTCAGTTACAATTGCAATGGGCACCAGATTATCGAGATTGGACAGTGGATCAATAGAAACATGTCACCTAGTCGGATGCATCACGTCATCTAGGCGAAAGGCCACTCGAAACACTCGCCACGAGACGCACGCACGCCGGTGGCAGCAGTATTGTGCTGTGTTAATTGTCTAAGGCACCATGACAGCTGTGAACTACGTGAACATTACTGCGAACCACCTGGATCCCTTCAAGCTTGATGTCGTCCCCGACGGTGGTAGGATCGTCCTGCAGAACGTCTGTCCGCGTCACAAGGCTAAAACCGTGCTACAGAGGTTTGGCCAGCACGCTAATGAACTCATGTTGACGACTTGGTCACGAAATTTGGAAATTTGTGGTAAGTTCTTATGGGACGAAACTGCTGAGCCGGCCAGTGCGGCCGAGCGGTTTTAGGCGCTTCAGTCTGGAACCGCGCGACCGATACGGTCGCAGGTTCGAATCCTGCCTCGGCCATGGCTGTGTGTGATGTGCTTAGGTTAGGTTAGGTTTAAGTAGTTCTAAGTTCTAGGGGGCTGTTGACCTCAGATGTTAAGTCCCATAGTGTTCAGAGCCATTTGAACCATTTTTATTAAACTGCTGAGGCCATCGGTCCCTAGGCTTACACACTATTTAATATAATTTGAACTAACTTACGCTAGGACAACACACACACACACACACACACACACACACACACACACACACACACACGCCCGAGGGAAAACTCCAACCTCGGGAGGCAAGACGCCCCAAACCGTGCGGCCACCCCGCGCGGCCTTGGTCACGAAATTCGTCTGATCTGAACGCTACGGAACACGTATGTGCCCACAAACCACCGGCCCTTAACTTTAAGCGAACTACACGCCCTGTGCGTCGTCATATGGC
Organism: Schistocerca americana; assembly: GCF_021461395.2. NCBI lineage: Eukaryota > Metazoa > Arthropoda > Insecta > Orthoptera > Acrididae > Schistocerca > Schistocerca americana. The sequence continues at coordinate 507,296,549 of NC_060121.1, read as the reverse complement.
GCCACATGCCTTCGCTATCCTAGCAAGGACTTTTCAAATCAATGCCACGCAGAAGAGCTCCCGTAGTTCCGAAAGTCGACCAACATGGTGTTAAGCTCTTAATCACACTATTGCGGCTCACCAGTCAATGTCCGCCTCTTGAGTGAGCGGTCAGCTGATCTGATGTGTACGTTGACTAACAAGGTTAGCTTCCTAGAATTTCCAAGCCTGTTTCTTACAAGTTAGTAGGAGAGGTGTAATGGGCTGTTTCCACATTTATAACAACAAGTAAGAACTACTTAGAAGATCAAATAGTAAATATGGTTTGGAAAAAATCAACATTAAGAGCCTGGACAATGGCGTGTTTAACCAAATGCGCCTACATACTGATGTCACATGACGCTGCTGGCACACAAAATTCAACAGGTGAAGACGACAACAAAGTAATCAAGAAGAAAGAATATACAATCTGTTTTCTACTCGGAACAAGAAATTTAACCAAGACAAACATAGTGGTTCCGCGCTTCATGCAAATGTTCGCGATTGAAAGCAGATACAAAGAATCGCGAAAACTGCAACAGCTTTCTTATGCGGCATTCGTAAGGGATATGTTCGACCAAACCAATCGACAATAGATCACATTTTCACACTAAGACAATTGATTGAAAAACATTGGGAATATGAAAGATATCTACAGCCTGTTCGTCGATTTTCAACGTGCGTATGACAGCATACACAGGAATAGCCTATACAATGCAATGTGTGCCTTCACAATCCCTGAGAAGCTAGTGAGAATTGTGCAAGCTTGTATGGAAGGGTCAGAGGCAGCAGTACGTTACCGAGGAGCCACATCAGAAACATTCGAGATTGAGACAGGCCTCAGACAAGGGGACGCTCTCTCATGTGTTCTGCTCAATGTCATCTTAGAGAAAGCAATAAAAGAGTGTAGGCAACAGGAGTGGGCTGGAGTAGAGATGGACGGTAACTTCAACTGTCTCACATATGCAGATGACACAGTACTACTAAGTGAATCAAAGCTCGAGTTGAAAGAAATGTATCAGAAAATGGACAAATATTCACAGAAGGTAGGGCTCAAAGTGAATCGAGACAAAACAGAATTCATGCAATTAGGAAGAAGACAAGAGCAGGTAGAATTTCTTGAGATAGATGGCAAGAGGTTCAAGACAGTACACCAGTTCAAATACTGGCGATCTTGGTTTACCACGGTTTACAACATAAAAATGGACATCAAGGAAAGAACAGCAGTGGGAACGAAATGCTTGCATTCCCTCAGAGAGGCGCTTGGCTCTAAATCGATCTCAGTGAACATTAAGACGAAAATCTACAACACAGTGATATCCCAGCAGTAGTGTACGGTTCAGAAACATGGAGCATGACTACGCGAGAAAGGAAAAAAAACTGTTAATATTTGAAAGAAGTGTAATGAGGAATATATGGGGACCAGTTTTAGATAACTGAGAACGGAGGAGGAGAAAAACGAGGAAATCTACCTTTTGATGTGACAACCAACTACCCTGCAGAAGATAAAGAGCAAAAGAATACAATGGGTGGGCCATGTAGCCCGTAAGCCAGATGGAAGACTGGCGAAGATTGCACTAGCGGGAAAACCAAACACCAAACGCCCCATGGACGACCAAGGAAGCGCTGGATGGACGACCTGGCGAAGGACCTAGCAGCCCTGGGAACTGAAGACACCTGGAGGAACCGGGCACAAAACAGGAAGAAATGCAGGCAGTTTGTGGAAACAGCGCGTGGTCTGCAGGGCCTGTGATCGCTGAATGTCTATCTATCTACCTACCTACTTACACGTGTGAACTCTACTGTGCGGCCTGACGGAGGCTTTTGTTATTAAATACAAAGATTTTATATATATATATATATATATATATATATATATATATATAAAATCTTTGTATTATATATATTTGTATATATATATTATATATATATATATATATATATATAGTCCTCGTAGTTATGTCGTTACAAAAGATGGCTCTTTCCGTAAGGCACTGGACTTGCATCCGGCAGGCGCGGAGTCCAAATAAGTTGTTGCATATAGCTTTAGACTCTGCGATGTCTTCCTAATTCGTTTCAGCCTAAACCTGTGTGGTTCTTCTGTAATGGACACAGGTAAATTCTTTTCCCATATGTGTCCACTCAGACACTGTTCTCAGCCTAAATCTTCTTCCACACTTCGTTTAAACAAGTTCGATCAGCAGCACTTACGGGCATTTGAAGGCCGAGGTAAAGGCCGATTCAAAGTAGATCAGTAATTTAATATAGTGTTCAGCTATAAACTAGAAAACAACAAAATGGTGGAGAAGGTAGAGAGGGAGTATTTGGACAGTGTGTAGTTGCTTGACAAGTATCATTTGCTGTGGAGTGTGTACTATTGGATGATATATAAAATCAGGATATTGTAAGCAATAAATCTTCGGGATATGAGTAAAAGAGAGATGGGTACGATATTGGATAGCAAAGGGCCCACATTTGTGGTAGGGGACTAACCTTATGTTTTTAGTATTCTGATTGATCTCTCGAAGCCCCTATGCTGCTGAAGTTATTTTTAACCACTCAGTTGCAACTGCCTTGTCTACATCACTTTCCATATGTCACATACACTTGCGTTACTTCTAAAGAGCAACAAAAATGACAACTAACAATGAACTGTTCCTGTCCAGAGGCGCGTCATTGATAGTAAATGACTGGAAAAAGGATTTTTAGTCGACAATATCCTTTTCAAATTTATGAATCAAGCATACAAAATCATTTTACGAACTGCGGGCCTAAAGTGAAACCTTATATTCCATATGGCTCATAGAAAACTGTATACGGAAGTGACCCATTCGCTAGAAACAGAAGTGACCCATTCGCTAGAAACAGAAGTGGTCCATTCGCTAGAAACAGTCCAGATGGTAAGGTCCCCAGGGGTAGAGTGGCGATATTAGGCACATGGTGTGAAGAGTTTGAGGAACTGCTGAATGAAGAGTGTTTCCAAAAAGAAAGGGTGTACCACATTTGAAGCATAGGAACGAGGTCGAGGAGAGAAGTGAAGTGCCTGAGAAGTATGTGACAGCAGCGATTGAGGAAAAATTTGGAATGTCTCCATGGGACGTTTTGTATCAGATTCAGTCGGTAGGGATGGCGGACTGCGGAGCCTGTCCCAGAAATGGTTCAAATGGCTCTGAGCACTATGGGACTTAACATCTATGGTCATCAGTCCCCTAGAACTTAGAACTACTTAAACCTAACTAACCTAAGGACAGCACACAACACCCAGTCATCACGAGGCAGAGAAAATCCCTGACCCCGCCGGGAATCGAACCCGGGAGATTTCCCGATCATTGTAGTCCACACAAAACGCAACACCCAATTAATGATGTGTAATTATTGTGTAATTCCCTATTTAATCTATGTGAAGCACTTCTACGAAGTTTTGGAGACGGTATATGTTGTTGGCGTTCCTTATAGAGCAAACAATGCCGTGATGATTGTTTATTGCACTAGCCTCAATTGTTGGACACTTAGCTGGTACCATACCACAATATTCAATCACAAGATAGTGGATTAGTGTCATAAAAATGTGATAAATTTAAAATAAATGTCAGTTTTTGTGAGAAATTGAAGTATTTGGTTTTCAGTGACGGTCAGCGTAATAGTTCTGTCGGTGATGAGGTGTAAATACCGAGAAGAAAGATACCTTTCTGTAAAATGGAGCAGTATTCTGCTACACTACATATGACTGTTTACTAATTACCATGCATATCTTTTAGATAGTGTACAGTGATGAATTGCTATCGGTGCCTTTCTGACGAAACACATGCAATGGATATGCCATTCTTTATGAAACTGCATATGTAACATTTTGTGCCACGAGACAATCGTTATCCTTAATGCATCAGCGAAGATCAACATTTCGAACTGGGGCAGTGCATAACGCTGTGTAGCCAACTGTTCTGAATGAGTGCGACGTATAGCACAAACCCACCTTTTTTCAGTACTTAGTCTTCAGTAGGATCTGAGACAATATGTTGGATTTATTGGAAGACCTCCGGATGTCAATCGGACTTTTCCCACTTCATTCCTTGGCATGGTATCTAATTTGTGTAGAAACACGTTCAGCCGATAAAAACCATAGCAACAGTAAACATGTAATACAACGATCTGCTGAACTACCTTTGATTCCACTTTTTATTTCTTCGTTTTTATCGGCACATTTTCTCTTCGTACACACATTTAAGCTCACATGCTATGCCCTGGAGACCACTCTTATACAATAATTTGCTATTCTCGACAAGATGAATCAGAAACTACACTCAGCTAAAAAACAAGTTACCTGTTTTTTTTTTTTTTTTTTTTCTTTTTTTTTTTTTTTTTTTTTTTTTTTTTTTTTTTTTTTTTTTTTGCAGTTCTCGTAAATTTTAATCATTTCGCTTCACGGATTATCTAACTGGTTTACTCAAATCCTAACAGTAGCATTTAAAACAAAATGAGCTTAGGTCACCACTTCCATACATTGTCGGTTCCACAACTCTTCACATGTCTATCAAGTGTCTGTTGCTCCGTTCCATCTCGTACCGCTGTATTAGCTGGATAAATGAGTTATTTGTTGACAGGGCATTACACACTGAGTTGACAAATGTCGTGGGATAGCGATATGCATACATACAGACGGCGGTTGTATCGAGTACGCAAGGTATAAAAGGCACAAAAGGTCAGTGTATTGGCGGAGCTGTCATTTCCACTCAGGTGATATACGTGAAAAGGTTTCCGGCATGGTTAGCACGACGCGGAATGGTAGTTGGAGCTCGACGCATGGGACATTCCGTCTCGGAAATCGTTAGGGAATTCAATATTCCGAGATCCACAGTGTCAAGCATGTGCCGAGAATACCAAATTTCAGGCATTACCTCTCACCAATGGTGACGCAAGGGCCGACGGCCTTCACCTAACGACCGAGAGCAGCGGCTTTGCATAGAGTCATCAGTGCTAAAAGACAAGGAAGACTGCGAGAAATAATGGCAGAAATTAATGTGGGACGCACGACGAACGTATCCCTTACGACGTGCGGCGAAATTTGGCCTTAATGCGCTATGGCAGCAGACAACAACCTATGCTAACAGCATGACATCGCCTGTAGCGCCTCTCCTCGGCTTGCGACCATATCAGTTGGAGCCTAGACGAGTGGAAAACGGTGGCCAGGTCAGACGAGTCTCAGTTTCACTTGGTAAAACCTGATGGTAGGGTTCGAGTGCGGCAAACACCCCACAAAGCCATGGACCCAAATTTTCAACAAGGCAAAGATCAAACTGGAGTGGCTTCCTAGTGGTGTGGGCCGTCATTACATGGAATGGACTGGGTCCTATGGTCCAAATGAACTGATCAATGAGCGGTAATTGTTATGTTCGGCTACTCTTGAGACCATTTGCAGTCATTCATGGACCTCATGTTCCTAAACAACGATGGAATTCTTATGGATGACAATGCGCCCTGTCACCAGGGCAAAACTTTTCGCGACTGGACAATTCGAGCGAATGATTTGGCTACTCAGATCGCCCGACATGAATCCTTTGGAACATTTATTGGGCGTCCTCCACCGGTAACACTTCCGCAATTATGGACGGCTATAGAGGCAGCATGGCTCTCGATTTCCGCAGGGGAGTTCCAACGACTTCTTGGGCCCATGCCACGTAGAGCTGCTGCAACATGCCGCGGACAAAAGGATGTCCGACACGATATTAGGTGGCATCGGACGACTTCTATCACATCAGTATATTTGGTACGTGTCAATTAAAAAAAAAAAAAATGTTAGTGAATTGTGTTTCCATGTTCGCAGACCAATACTGCTGCAAAATACGTTGTATACTTAATCTGTTGCAAAATTAGTAATGTTCAGAAACGCGGAAGTTTTATAATTCCAGATTTTTTTGAAAATATGTGGGAAGGTGCAAGATAGTCTTTACCACATTCCGTACTGAAAGTAGCTCCTAAACTTTCCACTTTAAGATAAACGGCCTTTTTTTCGATTCCCGAAAATTTTATTCGTTAGATATGACGAACCGAGCAAATGGGTCAGTAAAATCCAAATAGCAATGCTGAAAACAAAAGGAGCTTTACTCATCACTCACGTACACTCCCAGCTCTACTTTTCCTCCCGTGTCTGTCGTACGTCTTGTTATTCCCCTGTATCTCGCATCGCTGTGTTAGGTGCGTCAATGAGCCATATGTTGACAGAGCATCAATAAATAACTATATGTTGAAGATCGTTTGTGCGAGTAGTTTGAAGCCAGTGTGAGGGCTCGCTCAACGTACACAACATATGTGTGCCAGTAGTTGTATGCCGAAACGAGCGCGTCCGCAGCCCTTGCAGGCGGCGCGGCAGTCGCTGGCCCGCGGCAGTCGCGCGCCTCGAGGCGGAAGAGTTTCGACGCGGAGCACTCGACCCGCATCCTGGAGCTGCCGCGTCGACCTCTCGCGCCGACCTCTTTAAAACTATCGACCGCGCCGCGCTGGAGCGAGGACCGCCGGCAACATTATCGTTAGCCAGCTCGGCTGGGCTCGGCCTTGCCGCGCGCTGACTCATCCGCGGCCGTAGCGGACGGCAGTTATTATGAGCTTTCCTGACGGACTGCAGCAGCCGTTACACCACGCGCTTGTGGCGGTTGCTGCACTCCAGTGGCCGCAGTAGGCGGGCAGTAACGTGTCCAACTTACATTACATCAGTGCTGACAGAGCATCATAAACATTACACTCTCAACGGCTGCATCGTGCTTCGGTGTATCTGAGGTATTTCAGAGACTCCGTGAGTCACGAGCAACGACCTACACCAATATCATATCGTGATTGCCGGTTAGTGAAAGCATGTTCGAAGTACTTTCGATACCTGTAACTCTGAGCTGGAAATGGTGGCAGGATTCCTTCACCGCAAGCTCTCTCCTATTCTCCTTTTTTCGTTCTTCTTCTATAGTGATTTTTTATATTAATTTTTGTACTGTTCTGTATAGCTAATTTATGCACTATGTGATCAAAAGCATCCGGACACCTGGCTGAAAATGACTTACAAGTTCGTGGTGCCATCCATCGGTAATGCTGGATTTCAATATGGTGTTGACCCACCCTTAGCCCTGATGACAGTTACCCACTCTCGCAGGCATACGTTCAATCAGTTGCTGGAAGGTTTCTTGGGGAATGGCAGCCCATTCTTCACGGAGTGCTGCACTGAGGAGAGGTATCGACGTCGGTCGGTGAGGCCTGGCATGAAGCCAGCGTTCCAAAACATCCCAAACGTGTTCTATAGGATTCAGGTCAGGACTCTGTGCAGGCCAGTCCATTACAGGGATGTTATTGCCGTGTAACCACTCCGCCACAGGCCGTGCCTTATGAACAGGTGCTCTATCGTGTTGAAAGATGCAATCGCCATTCCCGCATTGCTCTTCCATAGTGGGAAGTAAGAAGTTGCTTAAAACGTCAATGTAGGCCTGTGCTGTGATAGTAACACCCAAAACAACAAACACGACCACACCATGACACCACCGCCTCCGAATTTTACTGTTGGCACTACACAAACTGGTAGATGACGTTCACCGGGCATTCGCCATACCCACACCCTGCCATCGGATCGCCACATTGTGTACCGTGATTTGTCACTCCACTCAACGTTTTTCCACTGTTCAGTCGTCCAATGGTCACGCTCCTTACACCAAGGGAGGCGTCGTCCGGTATTTACCGACATGATGTGTGGCTTATGAGCAGCCGCTCGACCATGAAATTCAAGTTTCTCACTTCCCGCCTAACCGTCATAGTACTTGCAGAGGATCCCCATGCAGGTTGAAATTCCTGTGTGATGGTCTGGATAGATGTCTGCCTATTACACATTATAGTCCTCTTCAACTGTCGTCGGTCTCTGTCAGTCAACAGACGTGGTCGGCCTGTACGCTTTTGTGCTGTACGTGTCCCTTCACGTTTCCACTTCACTATCACATCGGAAACAGTGGACCTAGTCATGTTTAGGAGTGAGGAAATTTCGCGTACAGACGTATGACACAAGTGACACCCAATCATGTTCGAAGTCCGTGAGTTCCGTGGAGCGCCCCATTCTGCTCTCTCACGATGTCTAATAATTACTGAGGTCGCTGATATGGGGTACCTGGCAGTAGGTGGTAGCACAATGCACCTAATATGAAAGGCGTATGTTTTTGGTGGTGTCCGGATACTTTTGATCACATAATGTATATCGTCCAGATGCTGCAGAGGAAGCTCATCATCACGAACCACACAACTAAACTGCCAGGCCAAAAAAATTAAAATACGGGTCAAAAATTTTTAGGCTGCGTTTATGCCCCGATACGATCCTCACCAGGCGATGAAATCAAGCTGGTTTGTGTTTTGCGCCGTAACCATCGCCGTATGTCCCGAAACCTGAGCTGTGTTGGCTGCGACGGATGTCGGTCTTCCGGCGAACAATCGGAGGGTACTTTGCGTCCGTGTCCGTTTCGGCGCTCGCAGCACAGACAGCATTTTTTCGTTGTTTAGCGTGCGAACTACTTCTGTTACTGATGGTGAATCGCGCGAGCGATGATCAGAAGAAAACGTAATGTTGCTAATAGCATAATACAGATATCAGGGGTGCTTGGGGACTCAAAAGATACAAAGTGCAAAATCTAAGACGAAAATACATATGCTTTGTAATAACTTGCCGAAGCACTCGAAGATCCAACTAGGGACGTTAAAAAGACGATGAGGTAATTACCTGCCTCTACCAGACGCGAGCTGAGAGGAGAGACGCAAGCTTATGCACTTCTTTTTATAATAAAGTGAAAGTATAATAAATTTCCTTCAATGTAAACAAATTCGAATATAATTGTATTATACTAATGCATGTAAAATTAAAAATATACGAAAAGCCTTATCTTTCTCTTGGCTTCGGTTCAAAGTAGTTGTAATTGCATTACATATGTATCACTTATATTAGACGATTTTGAGGTAATAGCCGAATAAACAAAAATCATTTATACCTGTATGGTGGATGGTATCTTCTCTCCAATAAACGATAATGCAGCTTTCACGTACTTTTTTGGCGTTATCTCCCTTATACCGTGGAATCCGGCACCAACGGTAGTTTCTGGCGAATGTTCATATCGTTAAGAGATCGAGGCTTGGTTAAAGGCAGATTGAAATACGAGTGTTGTGTTTTTCAACATAATCTATCAGTTTCCATGCACCAGACAACCAAGACTTCCAAGTCAGTTCGCTTACATTCGCTTCGGTGTAAACGACGGTTAAGATGCCATCGGGCACGGAAGTCTACCCAGGGAGACTCTGGTAGCACGTCTTAAGACGTAAGCAACAGTGAAAAACAAAAGTAAAAAGGGCCCACCCATATTTTATGACGAGAATGACCGTCCGGGGTACTCTGTGTGAGGCAACGCCTGACGAATTTTTTTGTGAAAACGTCTTTAAAATTATTCCATCTCAGCCTCCGATAATTTGGAACTGATCTGTTGTCACAGCCTAAAAATAACGGTTAAGTTGTGGCACTTGTCATCCTTTGTTTGGAGCAGCTGGGTTATAACTAAATACCGTTAACCACCAGGAACTTCAAAACTTTTATCTTACATTAACGAGGTCTTTAAAGGCTGTGTCCTGTACTACACTAATCTTTTGACAAACAAAAACAAGAAACCTCTGTAAATACTCATCATGGTTTACATCTTAATAATAGATACGAACGGATACTGTAAGTTCAGGTATTTAGCATTTAAATAAATCATCACAATTATTAACAGCTCTTCAAATAGCGTTTATGTTTCAAAGACGGGAGTATTTATTTAACTGAGAACAGACCTTTCATTATGACTTTACGCATAATCTTCTTTCATTGTGTCTTTAAGTATAATCTTCAACAAAATAACTAATTAACTGCGTAATTACGTACATTTCCTAAAAATATTTGTTGTACCCATGAAGAGTTAACTGTTCTCATTTCAGTACGCAGCATCATTTTAATTTTAAGAACCAAAAACTTGCAGAGAGCGATGTTACGTACAGATACAGAGCGCTCTAAGGCAAACATCCAGGGCAAAGAGGACAAAGCTACATTTCTTTATGCACCAGGTTGTCAACAGAACCGCATTTTTGTGTGCAATCAGTGTTATTCTACCATGTTCAAAGGAAAATTATGTATAAATGAATAACAGTCATGGAAAATTCAAGACGCGAGGAATTTATCGCATTACCTGCTAATGCGTATTGATCTATATCAATGGGAAAGTTTGAAAATTTGTGTCGGACCGGCATTCGAACCCGGGTCCCACGCTTACTAGGCAGAGTGCTGAGCACTGCAACATCCACACACAGTGGTCGTGGCAACTGCACGGACTACCCTAACACGCTTCCCGCCAGACCCAAATTCTCAACTTTTCCACACACTACAAATGTGGTGCCCCTTGCCCATTATCCTCATTACTCGCGTCATTTCACCGATAACCGGAGCATGGTGTGCATCTGCACTGAAGTGATCAATTGTTCTTTCGGACAAGTAAGAAATGACAGGCACCACATACACAGAAGAAACAGTTAACAACATTTGTTTACTTTATGGCTTCTAAAGATGTTCCATTCCTGAGAGCTAAACCGAAGATTACCTACTGAAGATGAGGGTAAATTTGCACAACGCTTCGTGATTAATAAATATATTAATTAGAGTGTTGGATACTCATACAATGTTGACTTCACGGCCGGTGTTGTCTTCAGTTGAAACTTCCGGGCTGAGAGGCCGTGGTCGATGTATAAAATTTCCACCCAATGTTTCGTCTCCATTTGAGGGAGACATCTTCTGAGCTCCGTCCGGCTGCTGCCACTGAGGCCCCAAATACTCTCGCATTTATAGAGCGCATAGAGGGCACCACCATTCGTCACGTGATGGCGACGGTATGCCTATCTTTGGAAGGCGTCATCATTCTCGATTAAGAGTAATCGATCGTCATTCTTCTGGCGCAACGTCGACATCCATATTTTGTCCAACTTTAAAACTACCTCTTTTCTATTAAACTTATTATGGTGTTTGTGAATCTCTATTACCTCTATACATGCATGCATGATAATGGGATATTCGTGCTAAAACGCTTGTCTCATTAAATTTAATTTCGTGGTTCCCATCTCGAAAAACATGCTCAACTACGGCCGATTTTTCGATGTGACCTAAGCGACAGATTCTTTTATGTTCGGTTAAGCGGGTGTTTACACTTCTTTTCGTTGCTCCCATATATATACTTGTCCACAACTGCATGGAATTTTGTATACACGAGGTGTTGCTAGGGGGTGTCGGGCGTCTTTTGCAGTTCTTAAATATTCCTTGATCTTCTCGGTGGCTCTGAATATTCTTTCGATCCCATACCTGGCCAGAACTTTCCCGATACGGTCCGTGACTTCATTAATGAACGATAGGAAAACTTTTCCAGTAGGTGACCGTTGTTGCTCTTGACTTTTGGCTTCTTTTCTTCTTTGATGGAGGGCTCGATCGATTTCCTTGCTGGTATATCCATTTTTCATGAAGGCTGACCGTAAGTGATTTAATTCATCTTACAAGTAAGCCAGCTCGCAGATTTTATTGGCTCTGTCCACCAAGGTTTTCATGACATCTTTTTGCCTAGGATGATGGTTTGATTCTTTGTGGAGGTAACGATCCGTATGAGCGTTCTTTCTATATACCTTGTGGCCCAGCGTCCCAACCACCCGTTTAATTATCGACACATCCAGGAAATTGAGTTGACCGTTGCTCTCTTTCTCCATCGTAAACTGTATCTCCGGTCAATACTGTTCAGATGGACCAAGAAGACATCCAGTTCCTTTTCACCATGAGTCCACACTACAAATGTGTCATCAACATAGCGGTACCATTTATCTGGCTTTTTACTGGCAGTCTGCAGCGCTCACTGTTCGAAGATCTCGATAAATAAATTGGCAACAGCTGGGCTGAGAGGGCTTCCCATCGACACCCCGTCGATCTGTTCGTAAAACTCGTTGTTGTACTAGAAGTAAGTTGTCGTCAGGCAGTGTTTAAATAAAGCCACTATGTCAGTTGCCAAAAAAATCTCCTATATATGAAATAGCTTCGTTTACAGGCACAATGGTAAAAAATGACACTACATCGAAGCTCACAAGAATATCACTTGGGCTGACGTTAATCTCCCTCAGTTTTTCAATGAAATGCGCCGAGTTTTTAATGTAACTGTCCGTTCTGCCAATGTATGATTGCAGCAAGCAGGCGAGATATCTGGCCACCTCTTGTGTTGGAGATCCTATAGCACTCAAAATCGGTCTCATCGGAACCTGTGGTTTATGTACCTTTGGGAGTCCACATAGTCTGGGTGGATAAGCTTCCGTTTTGCAGAGTTGTTTTTTATCATATATTGCTTACAGAGAGTTTTTGTTCCATTAACAGTCGAGCTGTTTAGTTGAACTTCTATTCTGATGAATTTAATCTGAATGTGAAGTGTCGTTGCTATATTGTACCCAGGTTTATGCGGGACAAATGCGAGTACTGGAACAGTTAATCGGCCTTGAGATGGTGAAAGTGCGCAGTCGCCAACGGCATGCGCCGAAACTGCCGCTCAGAATAGCTTGCACCGAGCACGACGTGGCGAGTAAGCGATGTTATGAATTTACTCTGGCGTTAAGCTGGCTGGGCCGTTGTATGTGGACTCGTACGTCTGATGGTGGACTGAACATCTGATTACAGCTTCCGCAGTCCCTAGTTGAGTTAGCGAAAATTGTGTTGCACCGTACTGACACAAAACAGACACTTGGTGCCAACAATTTCACGGAAAGTGTCGAGTGAATGACTTTTTTTTTCTTACCATGGTGACCAATTGCAGTCTATTGGAGAGGAAGGAGTTCTCGGAAGTACATTTTCGTACAATCTTTGCGTAGGCTCATGTACCTTCACAGATGAAATGACGTAATGAGTACTTGAAGACTAGAGGGTTGAACTATGGGATTGTAAATTTCCCAGTCTCCCGGAAACTGCAAAGCCTTTGTCATAAATAACCTTTGAATGTATCGGAATTGACCAATGAGTTTTAACTGGTATCGGAAATCAAATTACAAGCAGTAGAAGTGGGCGTCATGGAAGAGGGAGACAACAATTATGAATGATGCGTAACTTACACCAAAGTACACAGGATGAAGTGTTCTCAACGCTCAATAGTTGTACACAACATAACTTAGCTTTAGTGCCTGCACTGATAAACGGGCCAAATTTACAGCTGACTCGGTGTAAGTATGCGACACAATGTAAATGATACGCTCATCATAATTTTAACGATAGTCAAAGCTTTGATTCGCAGTTTATTTTTATTGGCTTATGTGTAGTTGTACAAAATACCCTTAATTCTGTGCGAAGCGAGAAAAAGACGGGTGAGCGAAGAAGAAACGTAATGTAAACCGAGAAACATTTTCTGCGACGGGGTAGATTCTGCTGCAGTGACAGAGCTCAAACAATGATCTCCGATCCTCTTGAGGGCAAATTGCCGAGGGTGGTCGCGTATTCCTCCGATATTACTGCTGAAGTTCGCCACCCCGTTCTCATTTTTATTAGCGCGGGGTCGATGGAAATGATGAAAAAGCTCATTTTGAAATGCAAACACTTTACTGGGGCGGCGAGATGAAGGCCGATATCAGGCTGCGAACTTGTGCTATCGCCATTAAGTTTGTTACTGGAACTGCCTCGTGCAGCGAGGGGAAACTCCGGCTTGTCGGAAACAACAGCGGCGGCTGCCCGGGGGAGGAATGCGGCCTCCCACAACATCGGACAGCCGGCCGTTATTAAAGATCGCCGCAGTGCAATGCGATACGAACTGCGACGCAGCGGAGGGAGGAAACGGGATCGGGCGCTGGACGCATAAATGGTAAGGATCGTAGACAGACGTTAAATACATTCTCGAGGACAGTCTGACTGAGCAAAGCAGATACGAAACCGCACATTTCAAGATACACATCGGTTTAATGTTTCGCCGACGACGGGATTCTTGCAAAAGTTTGGATTAGTGAAGTAGCAACTTGGGCGTGGCCTTTGTAAAGGAAACCATTGAAAATATGTATATCTGTTGAAAGTAGAGTTTTTAAATCTCAACACTGTCGAACACGAGTGTAATGCCTTAACTACTGCTTCTCAGCTGCGATAGTAAAACAAGAAAATGGGACTGCTTAAACGGGAACGGAATAATGTAAAAAAGCTCGCCTCTACCCGAACATCTCGGAGAGCAAACATGGAGGCGTCTGTCAAGACACACCAGTGAAGAATTAATATTTCAGTAATCTACATGACTAGTTCATAATTCACATGTAAGTGAAGCTCCCTGGCAAATTAAAACTGTGTGCCAGATCGGAACACGAACTGGTGACCTTTGCCTTTAGCAAACAAGTTCTCTGCCGGCGGAGCTACCCTTACACGGCTCACGTTTGGCCGATGGTTCACAGACCGACTTTCGGACTAATGCCTGACAACTCCCCTCTCGAGTAGCACGTGGGGAAAACGAAGACGAAAATCTTTCAGTGCGAACACTGATTTTTCTTATTTAATTATTGTGATCGTTGCTTGCTATGTAGGTGGGTGGGTGTAAAAAAATATTTTCTCATTTAGTGGAGAAATTTATTAAAAATTTCCCCCCAACGAAAAACGCCTTTGTTTTAATGATTTCCACCCCCATTTGCTAATCATATTCGTGACACATTCTCCCCTATTTCGCGATAATACAAAAACGAGCTACCCTAGAATTATTTCGATGTAATCCGGCAATCACATCCGTTAACGATCCCATACCGCGTAGCAATACTCCAAAGGTGTAGGCCGTCTCTTCAGTACATTTGTTGCTTCCTGTAAGTGCTATCCCAATAAAACGAAGGCTATTTTAAGCTGTTAGTAATTTGAGTCGCTAGACATTTAACTGAATCGACAGTCTTTAAACCTTTGTGATTTATCGTGGAACGGAAATTTAACGTTTTTTTTAAAGTATTCATGTGGAAAACTTGACATCTTTTTTACTGTTTCGAGTTAATTGACACTTTTCTCAGCACGCAGATGTCTTGTCTGATACAATTTCCAATCTTTTTTGATTTTCTGACGACTTTGCTAGCCTATCATCAACTGCAAACAATCTCAGAGGGCTGCTCGGATAGACTCCTAAATCGTTTATCCAGATTACGAACAGAACAGAAGAGAAAAGAGACCCAAGATATCACTTCGGTTTCACTAGAATCTACACTATTTCCCATAAATTACAACCAACTGTGACGATTCTGATAGAAAAACTCGAATTCAGCCGTGCAACTTAGACGACGCCCAATTGGCACGCAGTTAGATTAGAGACAGGGTGTCAAACGCAGTCTGGAAATCTAGAAACATGGAACCAACTTGGGATCCCTTCTCGACACCACTCATTACTTCGTGTGAATAAAGAGCCAGTTGTGTTTCAAACAAACAATGTCTTCTGTTAATCAAGTTGTTCTTCCCTACCATTACAATTAAGTATAAAGTGAACTGTATTTCTAAAGGAAGCGACAGTTGGTGCGTTTAAGAATTGGTAGGGTCAACAGGAAAATATCTGGAAGGATCTGGTAATCATAAAGTAATCTAAACGCAAAATTACCAACGCCTTTCCTTTTCCTGGCGGGCGAGAGCTGTGAAACAATGGCAGAATAACGATTGATGCATTTGAACTATCGGGCTAGTCCCATGATCGCTGCATGTATCTGGACTCCAAACAAACGTGCCTTCGATCAAATGAAACTGGAAATGTCTGCAAGTGAATTTTGTCCTGCCTTGCGACTTTTCTTCTAATACACTAATTCTGAAACATCGTTGCAGAATTCCACTTTTAATTAATACAGCTATGATAGCTTGCTATCTGTTCGTGCAAGTTCAGTAATAACACTTTGTTCCTGGAGCTCATATGGTGCGATGAGAGCTTGTTCCTTAATTTTGATGAGTTTAGTCAACACGGAGGACGTGGCTTTTGAGGATACATTCCGTGATTTTTATATTCAGTCTGATTATGTTGTAGTTTGCAGCTCGATTATGGAGGATGTTGATGGTACCATTCAGCCTATTTAAAACCTGACAGTACCCTCAGTGGGCGGTTTACTATTATTTGGACAGTGAATGTTGTGTCTTCTATCCATCCCCTCCTTTGGATCTGAGGCGTTATTTGGGACTGGAGTAAAATGCAGTATTTTTTTAAATAGATATTCCTCTTTTCATTCAGATACCCACCTGAAGATGTGGCTGAGTTGCGAAACCGGTTGTGGTTCCAATCAATTGTATGCAGTCAAAATCTTCACCGTACGTAATAGTAAGAACGTCATTTACAAGACAAGTGTGACCCTGCCTTATATGTAGAAAAATATTGTTTTAAGGAAATATAATAAGCGGTGCTATGACATGGCATGTATGCGTTCGGAGGTTTGAGACCATTATATGATGTGCTTGGTGTTACATATACGTCTTTATTTTGAAGTTGATCTTTTCTCTCGTTTGTCATCCTCTCACTCCATCATTTCAAACCTACTTATAACGTAGAATCAAATTTTCACTCTGCAGCGGAGTGTGCGCTGTTATGAAACTTCCTGGCATATTAAGACTGTGTAGTCGACCGATACTCGCACTCAGGACATTCGCTTTTCGCGGGCAAATACTCTACTGACTGAACTACCCGAACACGACTCACCACCCGTCCTCACAGCTTTACTTACGCCAGTACTTCGTCTCTTACCTCCCAAACTTCAAGAATGTTTTCCCAGTTTGCTGATTTTGTTTGCCAAAAGGACCTGTCACTAAGTGGACAAAGGCAACAGGCACAAAACGCTCATGATATTCTCCTCTCCCCTCTGCCCTCTCCTCCTAACTGTCCTATATTCAGACGCAAGTGCTCTTAGCACGGCGTCCTAATGAGATACCATCAGTATCTGTCAGACGTCGGAAATACATTAAGGAGCAGCGCATCACAATTGCGGGCCTTTGTGACTACTCCACTATTCGGGTACACAGGCCATTTTCATACCGCGTTGTATCTACTCACACATGCTTTGTGACGTATGTGTTAACATCCGCATTTATCTTCAGCATAAAAATCCATTATTTCTTATGAAGGAACAACTTTTCCCACACTAGGCCCAAAAGAGTACTTCATTTGATGCATAACCTACTTTGTTGTTATCTTCCGAACGAAGACTGGTTTGATTCAGCTCTCCACGCTAGTGTCTCCTATGTTATGCCAGTGCATTCCTCTCTGCGTAACTATTGCAGCCTACATGAATGTGAGCCTGTTGACTGTTGTCAAATTTTGATCTTTCATTAAAAGTTTTATCAGCCACACTTCCGTACATAAAATTTAGTATTATTGATGCCTTAGGATTTGTTCCATCGACCGATCCCTTTTTTTTCACTAGTAATACTATAAAGAGGGTAGGTCTAAAGGTTTTGTACAATTATTAGTATTTATTTTATAATAACTGTAGAACTTACAAATTTGTGGTTTCTCACAAATGAAAAAAATAAACAATCAGGTTTGTTTCCATATCTTTCTTGCATGTAGAAACTTGACTAGAGAGCACTACAATAGCTGTTATTGTAAAGTGGCGTCATGAGAGGACAAGGCGCAGTGTATTCCATGGTATTACAAAACAAAATCTCCAATTACTATGCAGCGAAATTTTCCAAGACAATACGGAAGAGAAGGAAATGATAGGAGTACTGTTGCGTGGTACAATAAGTTTAAACACACCAGCGTTTTAGATCGTCCGCGAACAACGTGGTCTTAGATCAGTGAACAAAGTGACGGAGTTGTGCAGCAGGAGTTCTTACGAAGCCCTTCCGTATCTACAGCGCGCATCTCACGAATTACGGATTCCTAGGACCACAGCGCGAAGAATTCAACACAAGAGATTGCACCTGCTTGCTTATTAGCTCCAGACAAGACACCTCAACCAGAAGATGGAACTTGTTGAGTAGATTTTGCGGTTGAGACATTGGCACGAAGAGGCACGAAGAGACACTGGCAATGAGTATCTTCAACGAATTTGTTTTTCAGGCGAAGCTACTTTCCACGACGCAGATAAAGATAGAAAGCTCAATCTGATGTTCAGGAAGGCCACACGTTGCCGAAGATCATGAGTTCCTAAACTTTTCCGCTGACGGAACACTTCGAGTATCCTGGTACTCTGATGGACGCTTTGTTTATTCTGAAGGCCAATAAATGTGAAAATGGTAAAAAGTTGTTTCATTCAGACTACTTCAATTTTAAATCACAGCTAATGTACCTGCTTTCTGTGGAACGCAGTTTGGGAAACACTGCCTTAGATCACGTTAGCGATTCCCCTAAAATGAATGTGTGGTGCGGTTTGGCGCACAACAGCGTCATTGGAGCTTTCTTTTCTTTCCTTTTATTTGTCGAAAAACCAGTAACATATAAGTAAGGTTAGGGACTGATGACCTTGGCAGTTAAGTACCACAAGATTTCACACACACACACACACACACACACACACACACACACACACACACACACACACACACACACTTTTTATGAGTCAACAGATCTACCCACCTAATCTTTAAAATTCTTCCTAACACCACATTTCAAAAACTTTAATTCTCTTCTTGACTGTTCTTATTACTCTGCTTTTTACGGGATCACTTATTGTACTCCCGCAACAACAAAACTCATCTACTACTTGAAAGTCTCAGTTCCTAATCTAATTCCCTCAACATCGCCTGTTTTAATTCGGTTACCCTCCTTCACTTCCCCCCCCCCCTTTTTTTTCTTTTATTTGTATTCAGTTTATAACCTTTTTTTTAACACACTATCCATTTCGTTCAAGTGATCTTTCTGTGCTTTCTGTGGCAGAATTACCATCTCCTCAGCAAATACCACAGCTTATTTTCTTCTTCTCCACTTGAATTCCGTTACTGCTTGCTCAATGTACGGATTGAATAACACGGCGGATAGGCAGGCTACGATCCTATCTTGCTGCCTTCTCAACTACAGCCTACCTTCCAATCCTTCAACTATTGTACTGACTTTATAGCGCAGTCCGCTTTCTGTAAAAGTTTCACGTAATCTGGGCAATCTGTATTTTATCTCTATGGAGTTCAGAATTTCCAATATTGTGTGTATTTTAGTCAACAGCGTCAAACATTTTCTCAAAATCTAGAAGTGCTTCAATGTATCTTATAAGGTTAATTCGTTAGGTCAGTAGCGCCTCGCGTGTTACATTTATATGGGATGTTTATCTATGGTAAATATCCAACAGTGAAACCTGTTCTAACTTTGTATCTTACATACATTCCTGCAACTTTCCATTAAGAGTTTGTGTCCTTGCAACTAACAAACACATACCTAGAACAAATACCGGTTATTTCTTCAACCTATCTGCCACTTTATGTTGCATGAACCCAAAAATGTTTGTTGATTTCGACCCAGGATGTGCTACGACGTTTTGGAAAGCTATTACTCACGCCAAATATGTTTACGACGCAATAAAGCTTATAAATTGCAATACATATTTCTTTCTGCTTTGCTTTTCTGCACAAAAATAATTTTAAAATAGGTGATAGAAGTACAGCTGGCAATCGTACTAACACAGGAATGTTGATATCTTTAAGGGCCCTAAAGTCATATACTCTGCGCACCTCCTCGAGGATATTTTTGATTGTGCGTGTGCCAAAGCTGGGGAGATGACAGCCTTTGGCAAATCCACAGAGAAACAACGCCAGATAGGATTTATGCGAGTTCAAATCCTGCAACTGATGGATTAGTTTACAGAAGCTCTGAAAGATAGTGCAACTCACATTCAGTTCAATTTCATATTGATTATAGCAATCTTTAAGCTATACATAAAATGTTTTGAGTGGTTTGTCCCAAAGAGTCATTCGCAGGTTTCAAATGAAGGCTAAACATGCAGAGACAGAGCGTGGGGTGTATCTTTACTTCTTTTCCTGCTGTTGTTTATTTTGTAATATTTGTGGTGGGTCTTATACCAGCACTAGCGGGAAGTTGCGTCCCTGGCCGATATAACTGGGCAACATTTTTGCCGACCCCAATACACCGCCAGATGAAAGTAGTATTACCTTTATCCTCTCTTCTCAGAGTGGTCCTGATCCTTCCGTGCCACCATCCTGTCGATCCAACTGCGGTGAAGATCCCTGGAATGCTTCCGCAAATTGTCTCCATTGCGCTACTAAATAAATAGCCACAATTCTCACAAATGGGGAAATACTTTGCCAAACATTTTCCATATTACTTTTCACAGCACAACTAACAACTGCTACGATAATCCCACTCTCCTGAGTACATCCAAACGTCCGTACATGCACACTGTAGGACCTGAAAGAAAAACCAGAAAAACAACTACCGCTCTTCAATTGTTCATTACGCCCTTGTTGGTGCGTCGTTTACTTCATGGCTCTCGGATTCAGGCACTTGCTGCACTATGGCATAAATGACTCCCGGACGAGCGATCGTTGTAACACAATTTTTACTGGTCCCCTTCTCGCCGGCTCCACCACTGCTCCACAATCACTGCATACAAGAAAGGAGAACACTCAGTTTCCCCACTACATTTACCCTTATTCAATTTACTAAGGAGCATCTCTTGTCAACGGCTTTCCAATGGTGTGTTGGGATGTTTACAAATATCCCGACACACTACACGCGCCACCATTTAAAACCGGTCAGATGGGAACAGAAGATGTCAACTGACTCCGTCGTCTTAATCTCATGTGAGAGATAATGACAGTAATTTTGACATGCAGTGACAACCCGCTTTCTTAAAGAACGCTAAGACGATGGGCATCGCATGACGTGGACTTCTAGAATAGAACTGCACGCAACAGATCGATGTTCAACCCACGCCTACAAAATTAAACGGATGTAGTGCGCGAAGATACATTAAACAATAAGATCTGAGGAGTGGAATGGCATTATATATTCATCTGGATCACTTTTCTATTTCTGTGTAAATTTTATACCGTGCCTTATTCACTGTAGGCCTCAAGAAGCCTTATGAGTGGTGCAAGGCAGAAGGGAGACACTGTATGTCTGAGGATATTCTACTGACATTGGCATGAGTCGCTCGGTTGAACGGTGGTCCATATATTTTCAAGTGCAATTTCTAGCCAATTTCCTATTTCGCCTTCATGCACTAAATTTTCAAACAATAAGTAATCACACACAAAGGTTGCAAACCAAAAAGGACTGGGCATATAAGTTGTGGAAAAGTCTTCCTTTAAAGTCAGTATAGATGAAAGATTACCATTTAACATCAAATCGACAAAAATTCATTAGGGTCAAAACATAATTTTGTTTTAAAAGTGTATGCGGCTGGAAAACGGTTTTTTGTAACGAGTCATTCGGGTATTGTCCGTAAGTGATTTAGAGTGACAACCGAATATGAAAAGAATACCAGACCATGGAAATTACTACCAGCCAAACTTGAAGGTTATCACATCTTGACCACGAAACAGCCATCAACCCAAAAGTTGGTCTGAGCAAGGAGATGTGTGTTGCTGTGGGTGGTACACACTGTCGCCTTTTCCCACCTCAGAATCGGATCTAACTATCTACAGAGGGAGCTGTTGCTTGATATTAAATGCAAACCACGGAACAGCGTGATATCTCGGACATACAAGAACAGTTCCCGCAAGAGAAAATCACGTTAAATGGAAACTAAATCGAGCACCGACTGGTGAATGTGTGTGACAGATGTCACATTTTCATGTGGAGCCAGAAACGTACCTCCTTCCGTAGAACTATGTCTGGTGAAGCGCTGTCACCTTCCAAAACAAGTCTTGAGTTAACAAGTGTTCCGATAATAACCATTAATGAAATTTCCAGAGCAACTGGTAAACTAGTTAGATAGGTGCACTGTCCTTGGAGGCAATTTTAGCAGTGATAGAACAGAAACTGATCTAAATTATCAAATGAAAATTACTTTTCGATACTACAGGACAGTTGGTAAATTTTCCACACACGATTCTCAACCGTTCAACATGACGTATCCGCTTCATCCAAACTGTTCAATCTGTTCTTGTATTTTGCAAGTACAATCAAGAGTATATGGCAGACATATTATCCTACATGAATGTTGTTCACTACACCTATTAATAATGTAGGGTCACAATGCGGTCACTAATTAGAGGCAGATGCACGCGTCACACCAGTCCACAGTTTCACACCTGTTGCTACGCTCAATACTATGGACAAAGATGGACAGCCATTAGACGCCCACATTGTGTGGCCCAGTGACCTCTCGTCGATATATATGATCCTCTTCTATTCACTGGATCGGGAGGACATAGGTTCACGTACTCGTACGGAAGTAAGGGTTTAAGTTTTCAGGAGATTCACCACGGCAAAAGCCGGGACGATTCCTCTGCGAAGGACAACGCCTATTTTATGTCCCAACCATCATCAATCAACGCTTGTACTCCATCGCTAATGACCTCATAGTCGACGGGACGTTATAATACTGACCTGCCTTCCTTTTTCTCCCAAGTCAAAATGCAGCGGTACGAGACCATTTGTCCGAAAACCGACCATTCTGTCCCAATCGAACACATGATAAGATGTCCTTCGACGTAGACTAGGAACATTCCACTTCCCTTAAAGTTCCCATTTCGTTTGACTGTTACTCAGCGTCTGAGATTAGCTTAACATTATTTATTCCCGATAACACAACAGACGGCGTTGCTGAATCTACGTGTGCACAATATAAGGAGTGTCCCAGGGGGAGTGGTCAGTATTCAGGGATAGGACAGGAGCAATTATTCGAAGGAAAAAAATCTAGTAAACATGGGCTCTAAAATGCATACCTTAAGAGCTATGAGCACTTCATCATTTTCGGTATTATGAAACAAATCTCTTCTACTGAAAAAGTGCTCATAGCTCTTAAGGTATGCAGGTTTGAAGCACATGTTTACTACATTTTTGTATCTCGAATGATTCAAATGGTTCAAATGGCTCTGAGCACTATGGGACTTAACATCTGAGGTCATCAGTTCCCTAGAACTTAGAACTACTTAAACCTAACTAACCTAAGGACATCACACACATCCATGCTCGTGGCAGATTTCGAACCTGCGACCGTAGCGGTTGCGCGGTTCCAGGCTGAAGCGCCTAGAACCGCTCGGCCACTCCGGCCGGCTGTGAGCGTTTTGAGACACGAAATACAGAGGAACGCCACAAGCTTTCAATTTTTAGCACAAAAAATTAAAATAAATAATTAATTTTTGCTTGTGTGCAGGCACAGGTCCGCAGTCTGGTATTCACTGTAATGCCCATGTTACAGTACCGTTGGAAACCGTTTGAGGAGCCAAACCAGAATGGCGCCGCCCATGTACACTTATCAATAAGCTGGGCCATTTTGTTTTATTTCTTCTTGCACATGCTACCGCACTGTGGCATGGTGATTTCAGTGTATGCCAGGACTGCAAATATGTGCCTGCAAAAAACAAAAACACTGACGAAAAAGGTCGCAACACCAAGAAGATGTGCGACAGGAGTTGTGGTAGACGTGTTTCTACATCTGAAAGATGTCTATTCAAATTTGGCGACAGCCGCAAAACACGTACGCTAGTAGCGCCACGACGACGATGCAAAACGGGTTTGCTTTAAATACATGCTGTAACGGTCGTAAGCCTTACTTGCCTTTGAGACTGGACGTGTTGAGTTGACGTTAAGTCAAGAATGCCTTTAAGGCAACAAAGCCGCCACTATCAATACCTCACAGAGTTTGAACGAGGTCGCGTAATAGGGCTACGAGAAGCTGCATGTTCCGTCTGAAATACTGCAGAAAGACTTGGTTGTACATGATTGCTGGCAGCGGTGGCCACGAGAATGTACAGTCACAAGAAGAATGGGTTCCTGACGGACCCGTGGCACTACCGAGAGGAAAGACCACCGCGATCGGCTTATGGCTCTGGCGCATCGTTCTGCATCTGCAGCAGCAATCTGAGCAGCTACTGGCACCAAAGTGACACAGCGAACTGGTACAAATCGGTTATTTTAAGGATAGCTTTGAACCAGGCACCCTGTAGCGTACATTCCACTGGCCCCAAATCACAACAACTTGCAAATTCAATGGTGTCAAGCGAGAGCTCATTGGTGGGTAGGGTGGAGGTCTGTTGTGTTTTGTAACGAAAGCTGGTTGTGCCTCGGAGCCAGTGAACGCCGTGTGTTGGTTAGGAGGAGGCTAGTTAAGGGCCTGCAGCCAATCTGTCTGCGTGCGAGACACACTGGACCTACATCTGGAGTTATGATCGGGGTGCGACTTCTTATGAGGGCAGGAGCACTCTCGTGGTTATCCCAAGCACCCTGACTGCATGTCAGTACGTCAATCTGGCGATTCGACCTCTCGTGCTGCGACTCATGAACAGCAGTCCAGGGGGTGTTTTCCGACACGGTAACGCTCGCCCACATACCGCTGCTGTAGCCCAACATGCTCTACAGAGTGCCGACCATGTTGCCCTGACCTGCTCGAGCGCCACGTCTGTCTCCAATCGAGCACATATGGGACATCATCGGACGACAACTCCACCGTCATCCACAACCAGCATTAACCGTCCCCGTACTGACCGACCAAGTGCATCAGACACGGAACTCCATCCCACAAACTGACATCCGACACCTGTATACAGCCCGAAGCAGCCACAGCTGCTTGCTTGCATTCAACATTCTGGCAGTTACACCGGTTATTAATGGCCCAGCTTTTCACAATTGCAATGGTGTATCTCGCGCTTACACTGACATGTGATCTTGCAATGTTAATCAATGAAGTACGTTACCTAGACAAACGTATTCTCGAAATTTCGTTACTCCAAGTTAATTAGTTTTTAGTGTTGCGGTTTTTTCCTTCAGTGTATATGACTACCCCTCATACTTCTCTTAGTGCTCACACAGCTTTATGAAAAATTAAATACATCCAATGACACAGATATAAGTAGTGGCAGATGAAGATGTTCTTGATGGTTTTTACTTTCATATCTAAGTCCACAGCACCGAAATACAACAAACAAATTCTTACCTGCCCCGTTTTCTCCTCCTCTCCATATTACCCAACCCTTGATTAAACTGTTGTAATGCAGCACTCCGTGAGAGAATATAAAAATGACATAATGCCGACCGAACAGGGAAGCTCCGCCAACCCCTTCCTAAGAGAGAAAGATGAAAGTAGGCGCGTGAGCGAAGACGCTGTGAAGCTATTTAAAGTGTTGCGGCGTTGCAAAAGTAATTTGCGCTGGTAATCGCGAAGGCGGCGTGTCGGGCCGACGAAGCTCGCCTCGCTGCCTCAATTTTAAACTGGTTACCGCCTGCCACGGCAGGCATCGCATCAAACGCGACACGTTTTAGCTCTGAGAAGTGAGTTTACAGCCAAACGAGAGTTCCGACGCGATATTTTTGAGACCCGGACATCGATTTAGCCAAAGAGACCGTGAGGTTTCTCGCCGGGGTATGTACTAAATGAGATCTCGGACGCCAGAACAATATGCACTATGTGATCAAAAGTATCTGGACACCTGGCTGAAAATGACTTACATGGTCGTGGCGCCCTCCATCGGTAATGCTGGAATTCAATATGGTGTTGGCCCACCCTTATCCTTGATGACAGCTACCCACTCTCGCAGGCACATGTTCAATCAGGTGCTGGAAGTTTTCTTGATGAATGGCAGCCCATTCTTCACGGAGTGCTGGACTGGGGAGAGATATCGATGTTGGTCGGTGAGGCCTAGCACGAAGTCGGGGTTCTAAAACATCCCAAAGGTAATCTATAGGATTTAGGACAGGACTCTGGGGAGGCCAGTCCATTACAGGGATGTTATCGCCGTGTAACCCCCCTGTCACAGGCCGTGCATTCTGAATAGGTGCTCGATCGTATTGAAAGATGCAGTCGCCATCCACGAATTGCTCTTCAACAGTGGGAAGCCAGAAGGTGCTTAAAACATCAATGTAGGCCTGTGCTGTGATAGTGCCACGCAAAAACAAGGGATGTAAGCCCCCTGCGTGAAAAACATGCCCACACCATAACACCACCGCCTCCGAACCTTACTGATGGCACTACACACGCTAACAGATGACGTTCACCGGGCATACGCCATACCCAACACCCTGCCATCGGATCGCCACATTGTGTACCGTGTTTCGTCACTCCACACTGCGTTTTTCCACTGTTCAGTCGTCGAATGCTTACGCTCCTTACACCAAGCGAGGCGTCGCCTGGCATTTACCGGCGTGATATGTGGATTATGAGCAGCCGCTCGACCATGAAATCCAAGTTTCCTCACATCCTACTTAACTGTCACAGTACTTGAAGTGGATCCCGATGCAGTTTGGAATTTCTGTGAGATGGTCTGGATAGATGTCTGCCTATTACACACTACGACCCTCTTCAACTGTCGGCGGTCTCTGTCAGTCAACAGACGAGGTCGGCCTGTACGCTTTTGCGCTGCACGTGTCCCCTCCACATTTCCACTTCACTATTACATCGGAAACCGTGGACCTAGGGATGTTTAGGAGTGTGGAAATCTCGCGTACAGACGTATGACACAAGTGACACCCAATCACCTGACCACGTTCAAGTCCGTGAGTTCCGCAGAGCAACCAATTCTGCTCTCTCACGATGTCTAATGACAACTGAGGTCGCTGATATGGAGTACCTGACAGTAGGTGGCACAACAATGCACCTAATACGAAAAACATATGTTTCTGGGGGTGTCTGGATACTTTGGATCGCATAGTGTAATAGGGTCTCGCCGCGCGCTTTCTGTAGAAGGAAGATAGCCTTGCTCACTGAATTTTCCCTTTAATCAAATTTTGTCAGCACGCTTGGCAAAGGCTTTTTGATTCAAAAAGTGCCTTCGAATATTGGCACTTTGTGAGAGTTTTTGGTCTCGCTTAATGAAAAACGTCTACCAGTGCCTGTCCAAATTTGGCAGTGGCAAGATCGTGTCCCACTGAACCAGTGGTTTATCGTTGCACGATATTGCTGCTCGCGTTAGTCGGGACCGACGACTATCATGCGAATACACAGTCAGTGAAATCTGGTGCGCCATACTCAACGTCGTGTAGGATCTCAACGGCCCCACGCGACTAGCGCCCAAGAGGACTGGCACGATGTACGGTACAGGCACGTCACGTATTTTGAGCCACGAAATGGGCTTGTTTGCAGCAAAACAAGGATCGTTGTGGGCAGTGAGACGACTACTGGAGCACCACGGACTGTCAGTAAGGCGAACCTTGTTGCAACTTAGTATGACATGACAGCCGAGAAAAATACATAGTTTGTGACTCGCTCATTGACAACACTGGATCAGAAGCAGTACCAAGTCACCTTTTCACACAAGTACTGGTTCTGCATACAGCATCACTATGGATGTATCTGCGTGTGGCAAGTCTGAGGAGAATGAACGTTGTCAGATTTAATTCATCATCTTCATACGAACCCAGTATCTGTGATGGTACGGGGTGCCATTGGATACACGAGATGATCGCCTCTGGTTCGCACAGCCCGTAATTTAGACAGTAGCCGTTTCATTTCCGACGTGTTAAGCCCAGTGGCTCAGCCCCATATTCGATATCTCCGCAACGTTATCTCCCAACAATGTATCAGCATATTGGTCGTGTAGTCCTATCTCGATGAAAAGGGAATATAACAGCAGGTCTGGTCAACATATTTTCCAGATCTCCCAACCACTGGAGCCATAGGTTGCCGAGAACCTGGCATCCACCACTCGCCATCTACTACGATAGATGAATTCTGGGACAGCACTGAAGCAGGAAGGAATGACGTACCCCCTATGTCGTCCGAACTCAGTTCATCTCTGCCCAGCTGAGCAGAGCCATTGTTGCTGCCAGAGGTAGCAGCTCAGTGTACTAAACTTTGCAACCAGTATACCCCCAAATAAGCTATAAATTTAATCATGTATTCTCCTTATCACACTGGATACGCACAAAAAGTTTAATTCCGTTATTCTCCATATTCCTGGTGGTGCAATTTTAATGGTCAGCATTTACCTTCTTCAGATAATCGTTATTGTATATCACATGCCGAGCAGAAGACAAATGACGACGTACTGAATACAATGGGGAAAACAACTGTGGCACAACGTGACTATCAGAACAGTCGGTTGAGAGAGCACATCCCGACTCCTCAACGTGTCATCAATTTTGTGTTGGAAAAACTGAAGGGGTAAGAATTGTAGAGGGAGACCAAGAGATGAGTACAGTAAACAGGTTCGAAAAGACGTAGGTTCCAGTAGTTATTCGGAGGTAAGAGGCTTGCACTGGATAGAGTAGCGTGGATGGTTCCAACAAAGCAGTTTTCGGACTGAAGACCACGCAACAGAAGTAACTAACACTGTGGAGTAACAGCCCTATCAGAGACAACAAGATTCGCTGACAAACAAAAAACATACACACACCGCCCTTCCATCCCGTTACATCCCCAGAACTCTAATATTTCTCATTAGGGTTCTACTGCAAGTAGATGCGGGACGCACATTTAATACTTATTCTTAACCCACTTCATTTACGAAATAACATTAATGTCATACAACCGAAACTCTATTTTTAATTATCTGCGTTTCTGCCGTCCCTCGCAAAGCGGGGAAAAAATAAATACGAGCTTTTGTAGGAAACGCAATGTACACACATGAAAAAAGTTTTGCATCACTTCGGTTCCCGAGAGTTCCGGAACATGTACAGAAAATTGGAATAGAGATCAACATAAACCTCACTTCCGCCCTTTCTATTGCTCATGAAAACAACACATCGCATGTTGTACCACCATAAGCGAGAGGTGGCGGTCCAGATTTCTGTACACACCGGTGCCTCTAATGCCCAGTAGCACGTCCTCTTGCATTCAGGCATGCCTGTATTCATCGTGGCATACTATCCACAAATTCATCAAGGCACTGTTGGTCCAGCTTGTCCCTCTCCTCAACAGCCATTACGCATAGATCCCTCAGAGTGGTTGGTGGGTCACGTCGTCCGTGAACAGCCCTTTTCAATGTATCCCAGGCATGTTTTATAGGGTTCATGTCTGGAAAATATGCTGGCAACTCCAGTCGAGCGATGTCGTTATCCTGAAGGAAGTCATTCACAAGATGTGCACGATGGGGGCGCGAATTGTCAGCCATGAAGACTAGTGCCTCGCCAATATGCTGCCGATATGGTTGCACTATCGGTTGGAGGATAGCATTCACGTATCGAACAGCCGTGACGGCGCCTTCCACGACCACCAGCGTCGTACGTCGGCCCCACATAATGCCACCCCAAAACAGCAGGGAACCTCCACCTTGCTGCACTCGCTGGACAATGAGTCTAACGCAGTGGTTAGCACACTGGACTCGCATCCGGGAGGACGACGGTTCCTGATTTAGGTTTTCCGTGATTTCCCTAAATCGTTTCAGGCAAATGCCGGGATGGTTCCTTTGAAAGGGCACGGCCGATTTCCTTCCCAATCCTTCCCGAACCCGAGCTTGCGCTCCGTCTCTAATGACCTCGTTGTCGACGGGACGTTAAACACTAACCACCACCACCACCACCACCACAATGTGTCTAAGGCGTTCAGCCTCACTGGGTTGCCTCCAAACACGTCTCCGACGATTGTCTGGTTGAAGGCGTTGGCGACACTCATGGGTGAAGAGAACTTGATGCCAATCCATAGCTTTCCATTCGACATGTTGTTGGGCCCATCTGTACCGCGCTGCATGGTGTCATGGTTGCAAAGATGGACCTCGCCATGGACGTCGGGAGTGAAGTTGCGCATCAAGCAGCCTATTGCGCACAGTTTGAGACTTACACGACGTCCTGTGGCTGCACGAAAAGCATTATGCAGCATGGTGGCGTTGCTGTCAGGGTTCCTCCGAGCCATAATCCGTAGGTAGCGGTCATACACTGCAGTAGCAGCCTTTGGGCGGCCTGAGCGACGCATGTCGCCGACACTTCCTGTCTCTCTTATTTCTTCTATGTCTGAACATCGCTTTGGTTTGCTGCCGGCCGTTGTGAGCGAGCGGTTCTAGGAGCTTCAGTCTGTAACCGCGCGACCGCTTGCCTCGGGCATGGATGTGTGTGATGTGCGTAGGTTAGTTAGGTTTAAGTAGTTCTAAGTTCTAGGGGACTGATTATCACAGATGTTAAGTTCAAAATGTTCAAATGAGCGTGAAATCTTATGAGACTTAACTGCTAAGGTCATCAGTCCCTAAGCTTACACACTACTTAATCTAAATTATCCTAAGGGTAAACACACACACCCACGCCCGAGGGAGGACTCGAACCTCCGCCGGGACCAGCCGCACAGTTCATTACTGCAGCGCCTTAGACCGCTCGGCTAATCCCACGCGGCGATGCTAAGTCTCATAGTGCTGAGAGCGATTTGAACTTTTTTTTTTTCTCACTCCGAGACGCCTGGATACTTCCCTTGTTGAGAACCCTTCCTGGCACAAAGCAACAATACGGACGTGATCGAACCGCGGTATTGACCGTCTAGGCATGGTTGAACTACAGACAATACGAGCCGTGTACCTCCTTCCTGGTGGAACGACTGGAAGTGATCGGCTGTCGACACCCTCCGTCTAATAGACGCTGCTCATGCATGGTTGTTTACATCTTTGAGCGGGTTTAGTGACATCCCTGAACAGTCAAAGAGACTGTGTCGGTGATACAATATCCACAGTCAACGTCTGTCTTCAGGAGTTCTGGGAACCGGGGTGATGCAAAACTTTTTTTGATCTGTGTAGTTTAATTTTATACCGGGAAACATTTTCCTAGACTCTGTCCAAGACATTACAAAAAAACTTTAAGAAGTGATCTTTAAAGGCGCCACCACGTCCACGTTCACATTCCACCGGTCAGAATCTTTAGTATGTGGTTCACGGCACTCCCTTCTCCCATTGCGACTACACAAATTTTTCCCTTAATTTTCGTTCGTTGACTGGAGGAACGCGTGGCGGCGCTGCGCCGCGGCGGCCGGATGCTGACTCACGCGCAGGCCGTGTGAAGGACGACGGGCGGCTCCAGAGGCGAGCGTCCACCTGCCTCCAGCCGCCGTCGCAGCAGCTGCTGCCTCGCCCGCTTCGTAGTTCTTCCAGAGCCAGGTGTTCCTCCCGAGACCTGTCTGAACACTCTGATCACCGGCCAGATTGCCTCAAGTCCGGCTTTGGGCACTTCGACTGGCGCCAGTGCTTTCCGCTTCACTTCGTGGATCCCGAAGCGGTTCATCGGCACTCGAGCTATTGTAATGGAGTGTACATTCGTCGTCAATCACCAATTACATACTTTATTAGCTCTGTGTGACTCTTGTGCTGAAAGATACGATTATGTCAAGAGCGCTACGAAAAACAGAAAAGGAAAGGAAAGTTGTGTATCTGGACAACAGGGAAATCAAAATCCTTAATTTCCAGAAGACTGAAGTCATGTCTGACACTGACAAACACTCACCGTTACTTTTACTCTTCCACGCTATTAGCATGAAGGTCATATTGGAAAGATTAGACAATGTAGATACTAATTTCTGCTTTTAGCATTTTGTACATGAGGTCAGATGAAATAGCCCCTAGCCCGCACAAAAGAGAGTAGACTATTTGATGAGCCTTCGCTTGTGATGGGTGCTACGTTCGTATCTGGCTCTAAATGCCCTTCGTTTTGCGGCGTCACCATTTCATCGTAAGACGATTGAGAATAATGTATACTCTGTTCCTGAGTTGGTGAATAACTTATGGGTGCTCTTAAGTTGCCTGAGGAAACGCTTAGACGGGTTAGTCAAGCAGAAGAGCTGTCTCTGACTTGGCACAAAGTGGCCATAACTGATGCCTGACACAGAAAATGTGTCGAACAGTATGTTAGCTTGATTGCACTACCGTGCTTGAAAGGATATAGTACTTAATATGCACAATTACTTTTGAAAAGCATAATTTCTTTAGAATTATTTATTTCGATTCAAATAATCGCTTGCTCTGTTAGGGTACCTAGCGGCAGCGGAAGTGTGTTCGACTGACCTCTTTCATACATTAAAATGCTCGTTTAACATGTTTCCAACCTTAATATAATTTTCTCCGTTTCGACCAGGCTGATTAGCGTGTGAAAATATACAGTGTGACCTTCTCAATGCCAACCAGCATGGAATTCGAAAACATCGACCGTGCGAAACCCAACTCGCACTTTTCTCACATGACATAATGAAAGCATTAGATGAATGCAGTCAAGTAAACACACAATTTCTAGATTTCCGAAAAACAATTGACTTAGTAATACACCTACGCTTCTTGTCAAAGGTACGAACATACGGGGTCTCATGTGAAATTTGAGACTAGATTGAAGACGTTTTTGGTAGGGAGGACGCAACATGTTATCTTGGATGGGAGTCATCGTCAGATGTAGGAAAGGCTTCAGGTGTGCCCCAGGGAAGCTTGCTGGAACCCTTGCTATTTGTTAATGTTGTATATTAATGACATTGCAGACACTATTAATAGTAAAACCAGGCTTTTTGCGTTTGATGCAGTTATCTATAATGAAGTACTATCTGAAAGGAGCTGCATCAATATTCAGTTAGGTATTGATAAGATTTCAAAGTGGTGCGGAGATTGGCAACTTGCTTGAAATGTTCAGAAATGTAAAATTTTGCATTTCATAAAACGAAAAAACGTAGTATCTATATACTATAATATTAATGAGTCACTAATGGAATCGGCCAATTCATACAGATACCATTATGTAACACTTTGTAGGTGTATGAAATGGATCACATAGGTTCAGTCGAGGGTAAAGCAGGTAGTAGATTTCAGTTTATTGGTAGAATAATGGGGAAGTGCAATCGATCTCCAAAGGAGAGTGCTTACAAATCAGTTTTTTTATCTTTTGGATTAATGAAATAATATTCATTTTCCGTTTACTGACCAATAAATATCATGAGTAGATAATTTCTTACTGAAATTAAATCTGTTGTAGCGTCACGACCCTAGCAAGGCCCGTCATGCGCCGGGACGCGCCTGTGTGCGTTCGCGGGAAGCCATCAACAAAGTAAAAAACCTCAGATAATTAAAAATCAGTATACATTTTTGCAGATTCCCGACTCATTTTAGAGACTGACTCGCTGTTGTATTTATTATCACGTTATGAATTTTATTTCAAAGTTCGAGAAAGTATTCAATCCTAATTTGTCCCTGATTAAAAATTCAGAGAGAAGACAGACCGTAACAGATTCATGACATACTGAAGAACAGTATGCCGGAATCTCAATTCGCATGCCATCATTTTGAGAGCGTCTGCTTATTTGCTCAAAATGACGGCAACTATTAAATGCAGCTGAAAAATAAAACAGCTCTTCTTATTCTTCCTGTACAGGTCGAAGTGCTACAAAAGAACCGTTTCGACGGTTGTTATCAAGGCAGGAGGGGAAATCTCTGTGGACACAAAACACCGTCTGTTCTGTAAGTCCCAGCAGACAGCTCTTAAGCACTGTCCTCCTTTGCAGCTGGTACCGATCTTATTTTTTGGGACCCGAAGTTCAACAGTGTGCGAACGTTCCCAAATCATAAAACATCAAGTCGCAAGCCGCCCCTGGCCCACTGCCAGCGTTTTTTCGAACCGACCGATACCGCAAGGCGACTCCGATATGTATGCAATATCCTCTCGGCACTTACCGCCTTGGCTCAGATGAAAGTGTGCCTGCTCATTACCTTGAGCAGAAGGTGCGAATATAGATCGGTGAGCGCGACTGCATCGCGCTGTTGCACTCAGACGACAAATTCCACCATGTGGTGGGCCATCATTGTATTCATCCCCTTTTGTCGCTTCGATCGCAACCGCATGGGTACAGCACTCTCTGTAATATGTAAGGATTCTCCTCACATGAATTCAGTTCTCTCTGACACTTCAAAATTCAAGCGCCGTTTAAGTTCTCTGTGGTAATTATGAATGCTGATTCAAGTATTCTGTAATTACAATCTCTGCATGTTGCTATGTTATCTTGTCAAAGAAGGCTGCTCTCGGCCCTATTTTTATATCTTCTAGAAGAATATATTTCACTGATAAACTTTAATCTGTTTTAATTATGGTTGTATCTCCTGACCACTTTCCTCAGTCTTCTAATTAACTGGCATCCCTTGCAAGCACAAATAATGTTGATGGTTCACACTGACTCATCGTTCACGGTGTCAAGGCATTTTGAGTGGTCGCCCAATATCAAGAAGGGGATATTAAGTAAAAAAAATGTTTTATACCAGATTAAATGTCAACTGAACTCTCCACCTAGTCCATTTCCTTTAACAAGCTTGAAATGTTGTTGAGGTTAGTCATTATCCCTGGTACATTTTTTCTTCTTCCTATACGTACCCCTTTAACCATACAAATTTGATCCCGGAACCAGAAGTCTGCACTTCTGACCCATCAAGTTTACTATCAATCAAGAGGCGTAACAAGCTTAGTATATACAACTTGTAAAGACATGTCGAACCCGGTTGTAGGTCAACGACAGAGGACAGTTGCAGTTTTAAAAATGGTTCAAATGGCTCTACGCACTATGGGACTTAGAATCTGAGGTTATCAATCCCCTATACTTAGAACTAAGTAAACCTATCTAACCTGAGGAGATCACACACATCCATGCCCGAGGCAGGATTCGAACCTGCGACCGTAGCAGCTGCGTGGTTCCGGACTGAAGCGCCTAGAACCGCCCGGCCACCGCGGCCGGCGTTGCAGTTTTAATATTAATCAAAAACTCCCCGTCCTTTCACACACATTATTAATTTTCCACAAAACAGCATAATCCTTTGCATCCTTTGCAACCCGACTAAACAAATTAATGAACTAAGAAACTTAGACTTTTAGAAGTCGGAAGTCGGTTATGTTAGCAAATACCGGCAGCAAGGGAAACAGCAGATGCATTATCCGTTTCTAAGCCATTCCTAAGCACAAATAGTACAACGAAACTGAGCACCGTGCTGATCTAATGGACCCCGTCATCAAAGCGACGAGCACATTTTTTTTTTCACTGAAAATTGGGAATACATTAGGAACGTGACTAAGAAACCGGAAATTCTTCCGTGTCAATAACAGCTATTCTGTCAATGACATTAAATGTGGAAATGTGAACGAGATTCACAATACTCTGGAGAACTCCGCGAACAACAAAGTTAATCCAACAGAATTCTTTTTACAAGAACATTGTCGAGAACATGCTCTAATGACATTTTCCCTTAAGGAAGATGGACACAGAGAGAAGTAATGTTCCACTACAGATAGTGACGAGAATGTCGAGAGTGTGCGATATCGCTCATACTTGTAATAACGACGAATGGCGATAACGCCTGATAACAAAACATATGTTTCCCAAGTCTAAAGCACGTCGTAAAAACGTTTCGATCACTAGAATGCTTTCAAGCAAGACTTCGGCTTACAGCAGTTCTTTTACGAGTGCAGTTTCCCACACCATCTATGCTCGCGCAATATACGAAGGCCTGCTGGAAAGTGATGCTCTGAATTTTTAATGCCAAAGCTCTTAAAGACTTTTAAATATAACATGTGTTATAAACATTCTACATCTTTATTCTTCAGATCTACACATTTATTTCTAAGCATAGACACCCTGGCGAGAACACATTTCACCCAACAGGAGATCAGTTCGTTGAGACCGCCACTGTAGAATGTTTGACCTTGTTGACGTAGTCACAACATTACCTCTCCTTGCACCGCTTCAGAAGTAACAAAGTGATGTCATCGAAGTTTCAGAAACAAAAAGGTAGGCTGGAGCCAAGTCGGGATTGTATGGAGGATGATCGATGACAAGTGAACGCAACGCGTCATACTGTTGATGATGTCACAGCACTCGTGTGTGGTCAGACATTGCCATGCTGAAGGAGTGTGTGCTCAATGTGTGGACGAACTCTTGGAATTCGTGCTGTCACTTTCCTGAGGGTCTCGCAGTGCCTTACTGAGTTTATAGAGGTGCCTTTAAGCATGAATTCCAAATGCACCACATCTTGATCATTCCTGAACACTGTGAGCATGACACACCACTTACTCGATAGGCTGCGCCATTGCGCTTTGGCTCCTCTAACGGCTTAATATGGTACACTGTCACGGGAATTTCCTTACGTACTAGGATAGTAAGCAAACAAATAATTAATTACGTAGCCTTATTAACTAAAACTTTGTGACTAACCCTCGTGCGACTAGATCTTGAACTATCTGTGTTACACATTACAATCTTTTTCGTTCTACGGAATTTCTCCATTTTTCTTGCCCACGGACAATTTCCAGATTTGCTTGTCATCATGTTTTGGTAACAAAAACCACCAACCTCTTCCTCTCTTCTGACAAACTCTTCTTTCTACCCACATATTACATCAAGCACATTACAAATTACGTACTTCAACTGTTCCTTCTGTGTCCAACGCGGAGACCCAATTGAGAAATTATTTACACTCGGATTTTTTTAATAAAAAGAAAGCGGGCACTGTGGGTAAGAGGACAGAATATGTAATTTCTACGCCGAGATACTAATGACATCGTTTCCGTTACCTTGTTTAGACTCTCATGATAACTGAATTTCCATCCACACCTACTGTGCGCCACTCTCAGGAGTATTAGATTGTAACAGCGCTATCTCCGTGTGATATCTAACTGATACGATATAATATTCTGCAATTTGTGTTCGGCGAAACAGGTAAAGGCCAGATACAGAGGTGAACTAGGCACCTTGTACCTGAAGCGCTCTGCTGAACAGATTACCTGTGTTAGTTCCAGTTAATTCTTACTTGCATTACCGTTCGTGAAAGTTACACTACCTACAAATTGGACTGAGCACGTAACTGCGCTGTGAAAGAAGGCCTTAGGATCTCGTTATGTCCTACAAAAACATAAGAAGCTCTTCCCTCTTGACCGGAAAAAGAAACTTGTACAAACACTTACACTTCCAATTCTTGATTACAGTGATGTTACCCTGCAACGTCTTTCTTAGGAGAGCTCACAGCGCCGGGAATTGGTTATGAACGCCTGTTTCCGTTGTGTCCGTGTCTTTCGACTCTTTGATCTTATTTCACCATCACACGTACGCTATCCTTGCTGCTGTGTAGACAAGCGCAGAGATTTCCATACACTCTGTCTTCTCTACAGTATTATCAACGAACACTGTCCCTCAGATCTCTCCGCGATCTGAACGCTCTTTTTTGTGCAACATGACAGGAACACCCGTTACCATCAGAGCAAAATCCTTTCTGTTCCACTCCATCGCTCAGCCACTTTCTCGAGGTCCTCCTCACAATCAGCAACAGGAACCCGACTGGAATAACATCCTGCTTACTCTATTGAGTAACATCTGCAGCTTCAGAAGACAGATAATGATATATCTAGAAAAGCAACAATAAGGATCGCCATTGCCCCAGTAAGCACTCGTTACCCTTGTAGATCCGTCTTTCCAACCAGACCTTCATTTCTCAGTATTTTTAGCTGGTGCAGTTTCAAAAAATTTCCTTTCCCCAAAATAATATATTTTGTAAACCTATAAATTCTTTTTATGTCTGCCACTAACATTATTATCATTATTATTATCCAGAGCTTGATTTGAAAAAAAAAAGAGGTTTCGATACCGTGCCCTTCTAGGGGGCGTTTTTGAAATTTCGATTTCTTAACATATTATTTTATTGCTTTTGTGAGTATTTTAAAAGTTTAAATACAACATCTCTTTTACATCGCTACAACTGCTGCAAATGTTCTGTCGTACCACATCTCAAAATCTGCGTTTTGTTTTGTTTTTCTCGTCAGATGTATCGGTACGGCGCACCAGTGGTTACCGTCAAAAAATCAAGCATTGGAATTATCACTATTAGTGGCAGCACATGCAGTAGTAAAAGTAATACCAGTATTAATTTAGTTAGTTCATAGTCAGTGTTAGTTTTGCACATTACCACTTCAGACATTCAGACCATTTTAATATTATCTGCCATATTAAAATTATTACTTCTTAGGTAACTATGATGCAACAAAGGTACTGTGAAACCCCGGTCCGGTGTAAGAAAGGGCCTGATGGTCCTAATCAGATAAGGTTAAATAAGTTCAAATGGCTCTGAGCATTATGGCACTTAACATCTGTGGTCATCAGTCCCCTAGAACTTAGAACTACTTAAATCTAACTAACCTAAGGACATCACACACATCCATGCCCGAGGCAGGATTCGAACCTGCGACCGTAGCAGTCCCGCGGTTCCGGACTGAGCGCCTAGAACCGCTAGACCACCGCGGCCGGCTTAAATAAGTAAATAAATCAAAATAGCTATGCAAGAGAAATAGAATTTATTGTATAAATTATTCATTAGTTATTTGACTGCAGTTAGATGAAAGTAAGCAGGCTTCGTAACTGAGATTGTAGGAACGTTATCACACGGAGCTATCAAATTATAGCGGCAGTTACTGCCAAGAGCCTAGACCCTTCCAAGCACATTTCCGACCTCATAGGTAAAAAAATTTATGAAAAACAATAGTTAGTTCAATCACTGCTGGGATATGCGTAGATCTCTATAATAGTGGGTGAAGTCAGTTTCCATCAACATCCCATAGATTCGATTGTCTGTTCGCATTTTCACTTAGGGTTCTGCAATTACAGAGAACTTCGATGCGATACGAACAATATAAAGCGTCACAACAGAAAAGTGAAATTATTAAAGAGTGAATGTGTAAAAACATGAAAAAAAATCAGCCGTGGTTGCTCTATTATCAAGGCGGCAACGCTTTTCATGCAAGACGTTGGCGCAGCATCTGAATGCACTTTATTCGCATTTGATGGATTACAGTTACGCGTCTCATGCCAATACTGCCATCTCAGCCTACGTTTTGCATATTTAGCTGCATCACGTGTTAGGAATAATGTGATCGTTCCTTCATCAGGCCCTATGTCTTCAACCAACTGAATAACTTATGTCTCCGATGTCGACGAGAAGCTGATCCTCAGTTATCGACTTCCCGTTCCCTCATATGCTGCTGGTTCATCGAATTAAGCCCGCAACTCGTGGTCGTTCGGTAGCGTTCTCGCTTCCCACGCCCGGGTTCCCGGGTTCGATTCCCGGCGGGGTCAGGGATTTTCTCTGCCTCGTGATGGCTGGGTGTTGTGTGATGTCCTTAGGTTAGTTAGGTTTAAGTAGTTCTAAGTTCTAGGGGACTGATGACCAAAGATGTTAAGTCCCATAGTGCTCAGAGCCACGCCCCTTCATCGAATTAAAGACCTCAACAGATTTTTTACCATTCACTGGCCTGTGACCTCCAACATAAAGCAATTTTGAAGCTGCAGATTCTCGACAAAATCAATTTATTGTGAAACACCGCACTTACGCCATTCTCCCATCGTGGATTCCATCAGAGGCTACCCTCCTCTAGTCTCTCGTAGCACACACTACCATAAGTTCTAACTGAAGAAGAGTTTCATATTAAAACGTTCTGCATCACCATTTTCTTTCGAACCAATTACACCAACAAGTTGCGGGCACTAAAGTAGCCAGCAAGCAATAACTGCTTTATTTAAACAAGCGTCAAGATTTTTCGCTGCTATGAGCAACAGATTTCAACTACTGATAGACGTACACGTTAGACACACTAAACTTAAAGACACATCACAGGGCTAAAATGCGCTAATGGATTAGTATATTAGCTATCTCAAACGCATAGACATTTATTCCACGGAACAACGTTTCTGGAGGTTATTGCGGAACAAGGAATACTACATAATATTGTTCGATACCTATAATACATTTTGTTCATTATTTGAAAGAAACCCGTGCTATTATGACTTTTTACAAATCATGTTCTGTAAAGGTAAAAAAATATTATAGCAAGGCATCGTTTTCTTGTTGGCGAAAGCAACTTTGCCAGACGGTCGTCTTATGAAACTGTTATATTGTCCGCTCTGTGGATAAAGCCACGGTTTGGTGAGACACTTGGAGCGTAAACAAAGCTCATATGCTCCAACTTCCGAGTTTCCTGAAACTATCTTTACATGTCTGTTGACTCTGTTCTCCGCGCACGTGTGTATGGCGTGACAAAAAGCGACGTTGG
This sequence comes from Schistocerca americana, assembly GCF_021461395.2. NCBI lineage: Eukaryota > Metazoa > Arthropoda > Insecta > Orthoptera > Acrididae > Schistocerca > Schistocerca americana. The sequence continues at coordinate 507,256,455 of NC_060121.1, read as the reverse complement.
TATCGTTTGATCTTGGAAAGCAAAGATATCTGTAAACAAGCACGGGACGAGATCTGAGGAAGGAAGCAGTGGCACTGTGCGCATACACAGAAGGAAAAGTGCTGACTCTTATGCAACAACAACGAAAAAAAGTGGAAACCACCAGTTCTCGGTATGGATGTCATACAACTAAGACGCCTTCCTTCCTTCGCGTTTGTTGGGTGTCTTCACTGACATTCCACTCACTAAATATAGAACGCAACACAAAAAGGAAGCCCCCAAATAGCTTACATTTGTGTCTGCCAAAAAATCTGGCTTTGTATTAGACATGAGGTGTGAGACATAGATGTATTAGCCGCCGTTTCTATCCAAATTTTTTTAATTTCGTATCATAACAGTTGAGAAATATTTAATCATCATAACTTTAAAAATAGCCTATTACGCGATTATAATACTTTTTCTTTTTTTAGACACATCTGGAATTTAAGGGATGTTCGAGATCAACAGAGAAAAAAACTGGCGTCCGGGCAATCCTGTGTAGACCACACTGTAGTGAGACAACGGAAAAAAATCTGTGACATACATGGCGCCCCATACGAGACCACTAAATGTGCCTGCAACAACTGGTGAGAGTGGATGTCTTTTGGATTGTTGTTCTGACAGTGTGTTGTGTGCATTTGACGCATTGATATACAGCTGTGGATGGTCACCTTGACACAGAGCAAGCATATGCACTCTATTTGCCATTCAATTTGCAACACCAGGAAGAATTGCAAAAAAAGCAATCTTATTGATTGTGCGCAGACATTATAGTAGGAAGATAAACAGACTCTGTAGGTGATTCGGGAGTATACATGGAACGATATTTGTTACATAGAGCTGCTCTCTGGCAGTAACAACGGCTGAATGTCGTGTCAAACTGAGTTCGGATGACAAATACGGGCCCATCAACTATATTTCGGAGTAGCGTCTGGCTGTCGGTGGCCAGGACAATAGTTAAACGCACACTGTAGCGGTGGGCGCACCAGTACACCGCGCCTTTCTTCTGTCGCGCCAGAGGAAGCCCCAACAATTGTCACCACGGAGTGCTCGGTGACCTTTATCTTGCTGCAATCAAGCTCATTTCCTGATTCAAGGTATGTACCTGTACGAGCCTGCACAGCCTGGCGAACAATATGTCTGTCCTATCGGGCGCTAGTCACACGAGTAGGCCGAGATCCGGTATGGCGTACAGTACAGCTCTCCTGAATCCATCGATTCCGTATCTGCATGACCGTCGTGGTATCCCGTTGAATACGGCTAGCAATATCGGAGAACGACGAATCCCCGTTTATGGGTCACGATCGAGCCGCTATCCAATTCCAACACGTACGTCTTTTCTACTTACTCGAAGCATAAAACGATCTTGGTCAAAAACAACACTCAAATGCGACTTCTGAATGAGAAACGCGCTGTGTAATCTTCCCTTACGTCCGTAATATGGATGGCATTAGTGCTAGCTACATTGTGCAGTTGCGCTAAAACACTAAACATTTGCATATCCGTGCATGTAGTACATTTCATGCTAATTTGACATTTTTTTTTACGTGCGATGCTTCATGATATTGCAGTTTTAATGGCCAGCGGGTTAGATGAGAACACACGTGGCCTAATCACTGGCAGTATAGAGACAAGCCAGGCAGCATGAGGTACGCTGTGGTTTCAATTAGCCAACAGCGTCGTTTCAAGGCTGTTTTGGAAAAAATTAAATCAGGGAGGAAACGGCCAAGTTGACCACGTGTTTCAATACAGCGCTGGGATAGTCGTCTTACTTGTAATACACGATTAATTGCAGCAAGTCCCTCCAGAGCGCAAGCCTAGCCTCTGAGTCACACCTCAAGTCAGGCTATCTATCGTCGATCGTCGGCGGCAAGATACTGCTGGGTAAGGTTGGAGATCCTACAGAACTCTGTTCACAACAATGCACCGCATGTCTTGCTGAATATAGAGTATGCATCCCCATAAACAGTGGGGTAGCGCCATGTTCATGTATGAAGCTGTGACGAAGGAAGCAAATTTGGTGGCTTACGACCGGAACAGGTTAACACAATAGAGCCACACGAAGTAGAACTGCTTCCCCCTCTGCTCTGCACTGCTCTCCCCCTGCTCTTCAAGGCAAACCGCGCGAATTGCCTCGCTGTGCTTTAAGTAGAGACAGCGCAACAACATATTGAAAAAATCATCATAATTAATACAACGCGAATTGTAGCTTTGATTGTAGAGATACGTAAAAAAATGCACATTCTGGGTTTGGCGGTAATTAACGTAATAGTTTTCGTAAAAATAGGTTTTTCGTAATGTTTAGAGGTGTGAAATATTAAAGACACACTCTTTAAAACTCACTCATCTTGTTCCTGTTACTAATTGATGAAACTGTACTTATTCCCACGATAACAGGTGTAATATTGCTCTGTACAGAGGTAGTGAAGTGGCAAGACTGGAGGAGAAGGGCTATGAACAGTTTCATTAAACACATTGTAGAGGCAGTGGTTATTTAAATAAGGACTCCAAACTGCGATAGTGTATTGTAGAAAAAATTATCTGATACAGAGAAAAATAGTTTGGAAATATAATCCTAACTAGGGAAGGTATTCAAGATTTCGTGATGAGGGAGGAAGCTGTTTGAGCTGGCACTTGGACAGACTAGCACTACGAAATCGAATGTTCCCATCTTCGTCCGCATCGACTGTTATAGACATAGGGATCAGTCTGCAGGAGTCAGTCGGTCTGATCACTTCGTGAGGAAGCTACGAGTACGTACTCATAACCTCTGTTACAGCTAGTGAGTGAAAGCCTCATAAGACTGTATACGGACAACACTTACGTAATCGCGAGTGAGACCATGTTATGTCATTTCATGTATTTCCTGAACATCTAAAGAGACTCGGAGTTCTCCTTCAAACTACTCGGTATTCGCAGGTCGTTCTTTGTCACCTGACTTACTGATTAATCTGGCCCCTGTTTAATACAAATTATACCTGCCAGTACATTGTAAGCTGTAGTACATTGCCAGTTACTCAGCAAAGATTGAAACCCGTATGAGTTTTACTGTTTTTGTGCGTCTGATCAAAAGAAATTTAAAATACATGAAAATTCTGTAAGAACCTAGTTTAGTTAATTTTTATAAGAAAATTCGTCATTGTCACATATGGTCACATTAAGTTAAGAATTTTTCAGCAATCTAAAGGTGAGATATCAACCAGCGAAACGGTAACTACGATTATTTTCAGGTTGCCTATACTAGCAGAATACACACCCTTGTTGCGTGTGTAAACTAAAGACTGGTGTAAACTTTTGAGACTGATTTTCATTCTCGTTCAGAGAAACGAATATACAGAAGTAATGCTAAGTGATCTGCATCCAAGACTGTTAAGAAAAAATATCCCGCCACGACATAAGTCGCAGTTCAGCGTGGGACGTGATTATCGCCACTAATTATCACGCTCGTCCATGTGCACATTACAGTCTCGATACCATTGTTGTGAAAAGGTACTGAACTGGCGGTGGCACCATCTGAGTCCCAGAGATACCGTGCCGGCTGTGCTTCACTGAGTTGAGATCTTGCCATCAGTGCTGGTCACGGAAAGTATTTTACGGAACCTGAGGTTGCGCGTCATTTCACTCCGGCTTCCTCCGCTTGGGCATGAAGCGTGAAAAGCTCTAGTGGGTGAATCATGATGTCTGCTTTACCTTTTCGTCGTAAGTGTTCGATCCATTTTAATACAAAAATCTTCAGAAGGGTTAGAAATGCAGAAAAGAAGAAAATCGCTTGGTCTACTGCTACCTTTTGAATGCATGGGGATAAAACATCGGAATTTATAGTGGTGAATTACAATTAAAACTGTGTTTGTGTTTACCAAGATACAAGCAGATTTTGTTTTCTACAGAGAATGAAACTGTTAGAAGGGGATCGCGACTGAATTTAGAGTAACAAGAATGTTGTTAGTTTTGAAGTGGAAAGCATGAAAATTATATTCAGAACAAAGAAAGTAATGTTTATCTACGTAACAAGATAAAGAAAATTGTCCCTGACTAATTATATTAAAACAAAACATTTTACTGACAATACAGTTGTAGTTACTCAAACAACCGTCACTTCCACGCAGGGGAAAAAGGGAAGAAATTGTTTACTTATGCTCTTTTGAAAAGAATTTTTACATATCAGACCTAAGTTTTGACACAAAAAATAAAGTTGACCTCCCTCTGAAGATTGGTTTGAACATCGCAGTTCTTTACTTGGAATGATCCTGTTGTCTTCGATATCTCATTGCTTCCTTCCGACTTGAGGACTGACTGACATAGTTAAACGTCGACGAAGAAACACAATACATGGTGTCCCGTTTTTCGGCCGGAGTGCACAATGTCTATACACCTAAAATAATAAATAGTTAGCAGTTCGCATGCAAATGGTTAATACGATCTTGCCTCTCCTCTCGCTTCTAGGCAAACGTGATTGTGGCGCCAGGAATGACATTCGGCGACGAAATCCCGTGATGGATGAACGCTAATTCATTAGAAGCGAGGCCCTATCTTTCACTAGAGGACGTTCCCATGGTTGGGATCCACTTCTTTTAACTACCTATATTGTGGTGTACGTTAAGATCCTAGTTATCACACCCTGCAGCCATTCGCCCTGGGCCCCCGTAAGCGAGTAACAGACAAAAAAGAGTTTCAGAATTTCTTGTCATGTACTAGAGCCTAGAGGATAACACTATTTCCAAAACAACGCCGTAGCGTAGAAATTAAGTTACTTGGCTGGTATGCTGAGGTTGTGGGGTCGTGTCCCATCGGCTGCAATCTGCTATTCTTTTACATAGTTTCGAAAAGACTGTGATCTTTATTTTTATTCGATTAACTGATTTAAATATTTTTTCATTTCTAAACATTTGCTGAGCAATCTTAATCATCGAATTCACTTTTTATTTGCTCTATTTTTTTCTTTGTTTTCTTTTTTCTTTTGGAATCTTTGCTATGTGGCATTTCATCACTTTATATTTTCTTCCATAATTGCATAAGATTTAGTTAGAAGGACATTTGTCACTGAGCTTCACAGTACAGTCAGATAATCAACCGCTTCAGTCGTAAACAGTTTTATTAGTTCACAATCACGACCGGTTTCAGCTCACGAGCCGCTGTCACCTGCGAGCAGCCTACTGTTGAGTGTGTGGCGGCCACGCGCCTCACGGTAAGAGTTACGTTAGCTGTTCGGTGACGTTCCCTTAGCATCTCTCTCCCCTTTTCTTCATTTGACCGCACAACTTTCCTCAGGTTATTTTGTAGCGACCCGGTGTGCGACAACTGTTCTTTCATTCTGACGAAGCCGACCGTATCCACCTCATATTTATAGTTTGACAGCGAATCCGCACCGAAACAAACAAGTGTTATATCTTACACTACCTCATATTATAGCTTCTTCATTTTCCCTTATGTCAACACTTATATATATTTTCTGATATTTCTGTACCATTGACACGATAGATAAGCAAATAATTTTCCCTTTTGTAGTGTTATAAATCTTAAGATGAGCTTATAATTGCCCGAAACTGGTCGTCATTTTGAACGAATAAAACTATTTACAAATGACGCGGTTGATTATGTGACTATACTTAATTATAATTAACATTTCTGTTATTTTGCATGAATTCGTTTTATTTATAAAACCTTCCTTCGTTTAAGTCTTCATCTGTATTACTTTGTCAATGATGCGAAAAGATTGTGTGACGACCACCACACAAATATATTTACGTCTTGTACAGGAAATTAAATGTTTGATTCAACTGCATAGCCAATATAAATAGATTATTTTGTCTTTGATTTTTAACCGATCAATCGGTATTTTTAAACACTACGACAAAAGAATAATTAAATCACATAAGCAAACATTCAGCACTGAAAATAAGGAAGTAAACAAATGGTTCAAATCGCTCTGAGCACTATGGGACTTAACTGCTGAGGTCATCAGTCCCCTAGAACTTAGAACTACTTAAACCTAACTAACCTAAGGACATCACACACATCCATGCCTGAGGCAGGATTCGAACCTGCGACCGTAGCGGTCGCGTAGCTCTAGATTGGAGCGCCTAAAACCGCTCGGCCACTCCGGCCGGCTGGAAGTAAACAATGAGAGAAAAAAAAGTTGACGCGATGATTAATCTCTGTCTTCCTCCACAGCTTTTGCTCTCCTCAGCTCCCTGTAGTACCATAGAAGTTATTCCCTGATGTCTTAACTGCTGCCCTACCATCCTGTCCCTCCTTCTTGTTAGTGTCTTCCTTATCTTCCTTTCCTCGCCGATGCTGCGGAAGGACCTCTTCATACCCCACCTTATCTGTCCACCTAATTGTCATCATTCTTCTGTAGCACCACGACTCAAATCCTTCTATTCTCTTCTATTCCAGTTTTCCCACAATCCGTGAGTCACTATTGCATAATGCTGTGCTCCAATCGTACATTCTCAGAAATTTGTTCCTCAAATTAAGGCCTATGTTTGTTACTAGTAGACTTCTCTTTCCCAGGAATGCCTTTTTCACCAGTGCTAGTCTGCTTTTTATGTCCTCCTTCCTCCGTTCGTCATGAGTTATTTTGCCACCAACGTATCAGAATTGCTTAACTTCATCTAGTTTGTTATTACCATTCCTGATGTTAAGTTTCTCGCTCTTTTCATTTCTGCTATTCTCATTACTTTCGTCTTTCTTCGATTTACCCTCAATCAGTATTATATACTCATTAGACTGTACATTCTATTCAACAGATCCGGTAATTCTTCTTCACTTCCATTGAAGATAGCAATGTCATTAGCGACTATTAACATCGATATCCTTCCACCTTTAATTTTTATTCCACTCTTGACTCTTCTTTTATTTCCGTCATTGCTTCTTCGATGTGTTAATTGAACAATAGGCGCCAAAGACTATATATCTGTCTTACAACCTTTCTAATCCAAACACTTTGTTCTTGGTCTTCCAGTTTTATTGTTCCCTCTTGGTTCTTGCACATACTGCGTACTACCCGTCTTTCCGTATAGCTTACACCATTTTTTCTCAATATTTCGAACATCCTGCTCCACTTTAGAATGTCGAACGCTTTTTCTAGGTCGACAAATCCTATGAACGTGTCTTGATTTTTCAGCATGCCAACGAAATAACTTACGCTGTGGAGCTGTTATTTTCTATGCTCTAGTCGATTACAACGAATCCCGATTTCTTTTCTGATCATTACTCGCAAACAAGGTATCACCAGTGTGAGTGACTCCAGGATGTGAAACCTGCGACCATAACCCACACCACCGTATAGTTAACCAGTACGTTGTCTTCTCTCTCTCTCTCTCTCTCTCTCTCTCTCTATCCTCTCCCCCCCCCCCCCCCCCCCTATGCCACCTCTCTCCCAACTGCGCCATTTTTTTTGTGCCAGTGGCGTAAGGGGTCATTTTTCCGGTGGCTAGGCCGTCCGCTTGGAATTACTATGGCGGAGGAGGAGCTTAACGAGGTTGCATATTTTGACCGCTAGTTAGCGAGGAGACCAGCGCCGCCGGCGTTAATTGGGGCGCAGAGGCGGGCGTGCCCGGCGCGCCGCAGACACTCCCTCAGCGGAACAGCCAATCACTGCTCTCTCTCTAGAATCCCGCGGCTACAGACCCCTCCACAGATACTAGCAGCTAGCCTCCTCCTACGTGTCAGATTATGTATGTTGCAGTGTAACATTTGCTCGTTATTGCCATGTTGGCGGCGCCACTTGTCACTATTATTACAGATAGCGAAGGATACAAACTCCAGCTTCATAAGCACAGCCCCAAAACTGAAAAGTGAGACAACATCATTTCAGGTTCAATGTGTTTCACGAGTAAACACTCACTGACGGAAAAAAAATCCCAGTACAAAAAGGACTTATGCGACATGTTCGTAAGCGTATTTCAACATCTGAAATATTATGTCTATTCCAGTGTCGCGCCAGTCGCAACACAATGGCGCTAGTAGCGCCACTACTAGAGTCGAAATCAGGTTTGTTTTAAATACACATTGTAACGGTCGTGGGCGTTTGTTATCTTTGAGGTTGGACGTGATGAGTCGATGTTAGTCAAGAATGCCTTTAATGCGACAGTTAATGCGACAAAAACGCCATTATCAATATGTCACTCAGTTTGAACAAAGGCGTGTAATGGGGCTACGAAAAGCTGGATGTTCTTTCTGGGATATAGTAGGAAGACTTTGTTAGAATTTAGCCATTGTACATGATTGCTGGCAGCGGTGGTCACGAGAACGTAGGTCGCAGGAAGACCGGGCTCTAGACGGCCACTACCGAGAGTAAAGCCGTCGGCACACGGACCGTGCTGTCGAACGTCAACGTTGAGCGTGGCGAGTTCCACGTCCTGCTGAACGCTCAGAAATGATGCGACTTGTGCATACGGCACGTGGGTCCCAGCGTGGTATACACGATCACAACGCACTCCAGCGGCAGTTGAGGGATGTTTCTAGTTCGTAAATCACAGTATTTACTCAACGGGCGCGCTAAAATTCCCACGTTAGCTCTATTAAAACGCACATTGTCCCCACCGTCCACGAAAAGGAAAGTACGATGTCCAATCAATAAGGACACAGGCTTATGAAAGCTCCACTACAAACAGTGCGGTACAAATTTGGAATCCTTCTCTGCATAAGATAAACATTATTTCATCATTCCCACATTTTAGTAAAACCCCAAGGTCAGTCTTACTTAATCATTGTTCCTACCCAATAGCAGAATCTTTGCAACATGTGAATTACGAATTGTAAAAGATAAAGGAGCAAAATATCTTTATACAAGTAGTGCAAGCTGTCTTGTAGATTAACCAATCGAACAATCTCACCCCTCGAAAAGAGGTGAACTTATGTTTACATAACATCAAACATTACAGTATATACTTATATTAAACTAATAAGAAAGTATCAGAACGTAATAAAAACGCAAATGTGAGGGGGGAAAATTCGGAAGTTTCAGGACGCGAACGACCCCCCTAGGTTTCCAATTTTTATAGGGATCAGTGACGCTACTCACTACGCTAAACAAACAACACGTTTCTGATAACAAATGATAGCATCTTACCATTTGCTGAAAACTTTAATCGTAGATATGTTACTGACTGAAACTTAATTAAAACAAATTGTACCAAGAACACTGGGTTTTGGGTGGATCTTCAGTGTGTCGCTGCCTTCAAATAGCATACTCTCATAATACGTAAGTTACAATAATTCTTTTGCCACGAATATGATGTTTTTCATTATTTTATTGGAACGAATCACACAGTTAACAACGGGTTTTCCAGTGATTCTCAGTTTGCTGGTGCTCAGAAACGGCATATATATACGCACAGGCTTGAAATTAATGCCAATATGACGCCTCAAACTCCGTGCTGAGCCGGCCGGAGTGGCCGTTCGGTTCTAGGCGCTGCAGTCTGGAGCCGAGCGACCGCTACGGTCGCAGGTTCGAATCCTGCCTCGGGCATGGATGTGTGTGATGTCCTTAGGTTAGTTAGGTTTAAGTAGTTCTTAGTTCTAGGCGACTGATGACCTCAGAAGTTAAGTCGCATAGTGCTCAGAGCCATTTGAACCATTTGAACTCCGTGCTGAAGGGAGATGACGTGTATGTGACGTAGGTGGCGTTGTGCCATCTCATTGGTCAACGCTCAGACGCACGCTCAGAATATCTGACATGCCAGATATTGCTCTGCAAGTTTGGAAAGACTCCCTAACGTGCTATTCCACGCTATAACGTCAGAAAATCCGCACGCTCAACGCTCAACGATCTGATGCACGGACCGTGTGCCGACGGCTTTAAGGACCATCACGTTCGGCTTTCGGCTCTGAAGCCGACGGCACACGGACCATGCTGAACGCTCACGAACGATGCGACTTGTGCATACACTACGTGGGCCCCAACGTGGCACACGCGATCGCAACGCACTCCAGCGGCAGTTGACGGATGTTTCTAGTTCGTAAATCACACTGTTTACTCAACGGGCGCGAGTAAAATTCCAACGTTCGCTCTATTAAAACACAAATTTCCTACATCGTCCATGAAAAGGAAAGTACCATGTCCAATCAATAACGACACAGGCTTATAAAAGTTCCATTACAAACAGTGAGATACAAATTTACAATACTTCTCCACGTAAGAGAAACATTATTTCATCATTCCCAAATTTTAGTAAGACACCAAGGTCATTCTTACTTGATCACTGTTTCTACCCAGGAGCAGAATCTTTGGAATATGTGAATTACGAAGCGTAAAAGAAAAAGGAGCAAAATATCTTTATACAAATAGCGCAAGCTGACCTGTAGATTAAGCCAATCGAACAAAGTCACCCCTTTAAAAAAAGGTAAACTTATATTTACATATTAAATGTTATAGCATATACTTGTATGAAACTAAAAAAGAAGTATCAGAACCTAATAAAAACGCGAATGTTAGGAAATAAATTTGGTAGTGTTGAGTCGCGAACCACTGCCCCAACAAACAACTGTATTGTGGACAGTGAGGCTACTCATTACTCTAAACGGTGGACAGTGACATTACTCTTTACCCTAAGCTAATAACAACACTCGCCTTGTATCTGATCATATTATGTTACCCCTTGCTGAAAACGTTAATCGTAGATAATTGTATTACTAATTGAAATTTAATTATAATAAATTGTACCAAGAACAAAACGTTTTGGGTGGATCTTCAGTGTGTGGCTGCCTCCAAATAGCCTACTCTCATAATACGCAAGTTACAATAATTCTTTTGCCACGAATATGATGTTTTTCATTATTTTATTGGAACGAATCACACAGTTAACAACGGGTTTTCCAGTGATTCTCAATTTGCTGGTGCTCAGAAACGGCATATATACATATAGGCTTGAAATGAATGCCACTATGGCGCCTCACAACTCTACTGAAAAGGGAGACGGCGTGCGTGTGACGTAGGTGGCGTTGTGCCATCTCATTGGTCAACGCTCAGACGCGCGCTGAGAATATCTGAGATGCCAGATATTGCTCTGCACGTTCGGAAAGACTCCTGAACGTGCTATTCCACGCTATGACGTCAGAAACTCGGCACGCTCAACGCTCGGATGCACGGTCCGTGTGCCGACGGCTTAACGCATCGTATTGCATGTGTTGCCAGCAATCTGAGCAGCAGTTAGCATCACAGTGACACAACGAACTGTTACAAATCGGTTATTTCAAGGACAGCTCCTGGCCAGGCGCCCTGTAGTAAGCATTCGCTGACACTAAACCACCGTCCTTTGCGACTTCAGAGGTGTCAAAAGTGCACTCGTTGGAGGGCAGGGTAGAGGTTGCTGCATTTTGTGGTGAAAGCTGTTTCTCCTTCGGTGCCAGTGACGGCCGAGTGCTGGTCAGGACGAGGTTGGTTGAGGGCCTGCAACCAACCTGTCTGCGTGCTAGACACACTGGACATACACCTGCAGTTACAATCTGGGGTGAGATTTCTTATGAGAGCAGGAGCACTCTCGTGGTTATCCGGCGCACCCTAACTGCAAATCTGTACGTCAATCTGGTGATTCGACCTGTTGCGATGTCATTCATGAACAGGACTGGAACGGGCGTTTCCCAACGGGATAAGGCTGATCCACATACCGCGTTTGTAACCCACCATGAGGCCCTGACCTCCTCGATCACCAGATCAGTCTGCAATTGCGCACATACGGGACAGCATCGGACAACTCCAGCGTCATCCACGACCAGCATTAACCGTCTCTGTACTGGTCGAGCAAGTGTAACAGGCATGAAACTCCACCCCACAAACTGACAACCAGCACCTGTGCAACACAATGCATGCACGTTTGTATACTTGCATTCAACATTCTAGCGGTTACACCGGCTATTAATGTACCAATATTTCTCATTTGCAATGGCTCATATCGCACTAACTAAACTAAACCCTATGATCTTGGGATGTTTATAACTTAAATACGTTACTAGACAAATGTATTCCCGAAATTTCATTACTCTACATTAATTATTTTTTGGTTTCGAAATTTTTTCCGTCAGTTTAATTCCAAATAGAGCCGAACAATTGCCGAGTCCTGTGCAACCATAATATATTGAGTATGTTTTTAAACCTTGACTGTTCTGCTCTGTTTGGTACTATTTACTCGTGAAACATCACATAAGTCAAACTTAAAAGAGACACTCGTACTTACGTTGTACAACGCAGATTTAACAGCGTTTACTCGTACTTACCTGAAAAAAGGGAAAATCATAATTTAATCAAACAGATATTCATATTTACGCTGTTACATGAATATAAACTGAGTGCATTTATGTTATGAGACACTTTTTGTTCAGCCAGTAATCGAGGGGGGCGGGGGGGGGGGGGTTATTATTTCGAGCTTGATTATCTGTTAGCCTGCAAAATGTGGGCTCTATGATGGGGCAGGAAGTACTCTCCGAAATAATGATTATCTTTTTAACTGTTTGTGATGAAAACTAGATAAAATGCAAAGACATCCTGTGATACAATGACGTTCACAAATTAACCAATTCTATTACTACGAATCAGATGACTGTGTAAGTATTAGCACCGGTATATCTTGTTCTGTTCAGAGCGTGAGAGTAACGATAATTGCAAGCAGATGTTGACTGAAATAGAAAGCTGGTTCAAATGGCTCTGAGCACCATGGGACTTAACTTTTGAGGTCATCAGTCCCCTAGAACTCAGAACTACTTAAACCTAACTAACCTAAGGACATCACACACATCCATGCCCGAGGCAGGATTCGAACCTGCGACCGTAGCGGTCTCGCTGTTCCAGACTGTAGCGCCTAGAACCGCTCGGCCACCCCGGCCGGCAATAGAAAGCAATCGGAAAGAAATTAATGAAAAAATTACGCATTTCAGTTATTAAAAATAATTTGTAAATTTAAATTAGCACTCGTTCTGATAATGAGACCAGCTGAGCTACAGCGATGAAACAATGAAGGGGAACTCTGTTACTGATGTTAAATGGTATACTGTCTGCTTAATAAAGGGCAGTGAGGGTATAAGGAAAAGCTATGAAAAAAATGAGCTGGTGAAGATCCGTACTGACGGAAAAGACAGAAACTGAATCTCAGGCCTGTCTTAGATAAAACAGCCGGGAGTTGCTTTACCACGCACAGAATTGGATTTACAAAATAGGCAAATCCTCTCGAGTCGTTGGCAACAAGATGAAGGAAACACGTCATATAAAATTATCCTCTACTTAGCTGTCGCTGCTTTATGTTGCGTCAGACCGGCATTATCCCTGTTTGCCTCAAGTGAACATGCTATCGGTGATAATCAGAATGTGAAGTTCGTCACTTGTGTTTCGCTCAATTTCATCGACTTAATATACGTCGATGTCAATATCAGACAAATGACTGTGAAAGTTATGGAAGAAATCAATGTGAATGTGCAAGCCCCTTTACATACAGTGTGTTTCAAACCTTTTGTGATCAAAAATAGGGGCTAGTGGGTCCACAACCCATTATGCTGAGGCAGAGAACCTATAGTCGGAAATGCATATTTATTTTTTCCATGGACGTACACATCGTACACTGCATAGGAACAAAGTAGCTCAGAGTAACTGTTCAAAGCGACGACCGCCAATCTCAAGCATGTGCCGCAACGGTACATGCAATTCTGCCGCACTCTCGCAAAGGTCCCGGGTGTGTGCTGTACACTGGAACAGGCAGCAGGTGATAAGCATCGTACACCCATGACCACCAAACAAGCATACTGTACACAGCTTAGCTCATAGCACATGTCATGTAACGTACGCATGCATCGCACCAACGCATTAACTGGTGCCGCACGCACACCTCTATGACTGGTGTCAGTTGTCCACTGCATCAGACAGCTAGTGACGTGTCTATGGTGAGGTGTGTTACTGTGTGCAGAGCATGACGCGTAGTCAAAGATGGAACATTATATGTAAATTGAAGGTGGAGGGGGGATGAAAGTAAAGGACAGGGAAGGGATCACTAATGTCAGCTGCATCGGGACATTTAGCAGAATCAACGGCGACGAGTGAAAACGTGTACCGGACCGGAATTCGAAACCGGGATCTCCTGCTTACTAGGCATGTGCGATAATCACGCCTCGCGGCCGATCCACATTCCCACCGAGCCCCACCTATCCGCAGGCCCTGTCCATTTCCTCCATGCTTGCGACTCGGAGATTCCCTCAGGAGATAGGACGTACCTGTGCAGCCGCACCGAAGAAGGTGGGCCCATTGCCCATCTAGGTGTGTCAATTATATGAATGCGTGGTGTCTGTTCTTTCGGGTCATGAGAGTTGGCAGATATGCATTTAATGTACGGTGCGGCAGGATGTAGTGCCCGCAAAGCAGCACTAAGGTATAGAGAACGCTTTCCCAACAGGCGCCATTCCAACTGAACGAAGTTTATCTTCGCGGACACCAGCTTACGAGAGGCGGGGTCGTTCATGCCACAGGGAAGCGGCCAATATCCCCCTCAAAGATATGTCTGAACACCAGACTTTCAGGAGATGAAGTTGGATCGCGTGGCCGACCAACCAGCAACAAGCATCCGTCAACTTGCCCGTGAAACGCATACTTCGAAGGATACCATGTAGAGAGTAGCACTGTCCAAGATCACCTAATAGGACCTTATTCGCTTCCACTCCGTTAGACTGGTCCACGTTACATGGGGTTCCTGCGAGATGTGCTGCCACAGTACTTGGAGACTATAGCCCTTCTTCTCCACGAAGGAATGCGGTTTCAACACGACGTTACACAAATCCATTTCGATGATAATGTCCGCGAGCACCAGTACAATACATATTCTCCCCGTTGGATTGGAAGGGGAGATCCTGTCCCATGACAGCGCGATCACCGGATCTCTCACCTCTGTACTTTTTCCTCTGGCGTTATGTCATGGTGTTGTATGAAATCCGATTAAGAACTGCTTGCTGGAGTCAACGTTGCCTGTCTCTTGGTACAGCAGACGCCGGGGATCTTTGAGAGAGTGCGGTGGAACCTTATGCGCCGCTGTCACGCATGCATTGAGACTGGCGGTCGTCACTTTGAACAATTGCTATGAGCTACGTTGTTGTTATGCAGTGTTGGCCGTGTATGTCCGTAACACAACAAATATGCATTTCTGACCATTGGTTTCCTGTATTAATTTGACCCAAAAAAACTTTGAGACACCCTTCATTCTTTTCCTTTTGGTCAAAGGTATGAAGAACCCTCTAAATTATCTACAATTAATCTTTCCTCTAGTTCCTTATTTAATCACAATCGAAGTGACTGCATAACATTTGATTCTAAAAAAACCAAATAACAATCACCGTTTTTCAAGCGTCTGTTAACTAGAATTTCAACTGTCTCACAAGAGATTTATAAACGCTTGATTGCTGGTGCTGTACTACGATGTAGACATTCGTGGTTTCATTTATAGTATACTCCAATATTTATGTTCGAAGTCTGTTTCCGGACATATGACATGCGCACTTCGAAAGCAGTAACGTTCGCGAATTAGCGGCTGTTTCGTAGCAGTGACCTTTCCAAAGGAACCATCACGGCCATCATTTTGATCGAATTAGGAATCCTCGGAAATCCGGATGGCGCTAAGGCTTTGAAACCCTGCTCCGCCCGAACGTGACTCTACTTCCCGAATAAGTATGTCACCTTGTTCAATCTGTTAGTCGCAATACAGGCATCTATACAGGATGTAAGTAAACTCCCTTTACAGACCTCGAGGACAGGTTTCTTACACCAAAGCAAAATCGTCTAGTAAACATGGGTCCTAAAACGCATACCTTAGGAGCAATGAGCACTTTTTTTTATCTTCGATACTGTGAAGCAGACTCTTCTACTGAAAGCTATTCGCTTTCCATATTTTGGGCGGAGGTAGCCTGGACCAAAATGACAAAAAAAATCTAGTTAACATCGGCTCTAAAATGTGTGTCTTAGGAGTGATGAGCACTTGTTCAGTAGCAATAGAGCCCATGTTTACTAGACTTTTTTCTTATATTTGTCAAAGGAATCAGTCCTCAAAGCCTATAAAGAGAATTTAGTTACACCCTGTATACTTCCCACGAAAGATAAGCATTACGTCTTCACTATGGTGGCAAAACTAATAATAATATAGGACATATTGCTTCGCTACGACTCGTATCTTAAGAGTATTACTGCACAGGTTTATGAAACTCACGATTTTATTAAAGGCGCTTGTAGGTTCAGCGGGGACTAACAGATGCTGTGCTTTGGGAGTACGATTTATCTTGACCGCCCCCAGTAAATTATTGTCCAGAAGCAGAATAAAGCCACGCGGAATTAGCCGAGCGGTCTAAGGCGCTGCAGTCATAGACTGTGCGGCTGGTCCTGGCGGAGGTTCGAGTCCTCCCTCTGGCATGGGTGTGTGTGTTTGTCCTTGGGATAATTTAGGTTAAGTAGTGTGTAAGCTTAGGGACTGGTGACCTTAGCAGCTAAGTCCTATAAGATTTCACACACATTTTGAACGTTTGCAGAATAAAAACAATGTACCTAAGAAATAATGATTACCTACAAGGGGTATATTAACCAGCATGACTGCCTTTAACTTTGTTCGTTACGAAGACTTGAACAGCAGTACGACTTTTTTTATAGCACCCTAATGTTTTTATTCTAAGATCCACTACCTCTCTTCAAGACTAGTTCAAAAACGTGTCAGTGCCTCACTCACCAAAACATGACGTTCTTGAAAACGTAACTAACTCTCCTGTTTTAGCACACAATGTAAATACCAGGGGGAACGCAACTCGTCCACTTACTGGAGCTGACAGTAAACAAACTGAAACACGAGGAAAACTCACACCCGTCAGCGACTTAACGATCTCCAGTTGAATGTTTTATGAATACGATGTTCATGAGCGACAAGAAGGTAGAAATGCTACTCATCTACGAAGGATGTAGCCAACTGAAGATTCTGACTGAATGACTGCTGTGCGTTTTCCTTATGTTTCTACTTGCTTCATGACAACTCCATCATGTCGACGACTGCGCTAATATAGGAGAGGCAAGGTCAATTTTGTATTCCGTTTTTAATAACATCGTGGTAAGTGGATAGTACACTGTTATACGTTTCCTAACACTTCTTGGAAAGGAAGTGGATAACTGGATAAAAAAGACTGTGTGCTATTTGGAAAAGACGCCCTACTGTTCTCATTTTTGTAATCAACGAAGTTACAAGGAAGGAAATAATGCTGGTTAATGTCCTCTTGGCAGCTAAACAACATTTGCTAAAACTTAGTTTCTGGACAAAACGTTATCTGGGATGATTAATATAAATGTCGTGGTGCTACGGCTACAGTGCAGCTGCACTATGGTCCCGAGGCGTTCCCGTGTGAAGGAGCGCATCGGACGAGATGCAGCCGCGGCCCTGAAGCCAGATGGTGACCCTGTTCGCTCCCCACTACTTGTCAATGATCTCCCCGCCAGCAGTCTTTACCGCTTTCTAGTAAGTGCTACCTCCTTGTACTTCCGTGATGCTACTCCTGGCTCAGAATACGATGTACAGGGTGGCGCACTAAATGTGTTACCAATTGTTTCTTTCATAATTTACGACGCACATTAGATATCCCGCTGGGATCTCTACAGCAGTACCAGCAGAGCTTGGAAAAACAAATGAGTTACGAAATGACGTGTAATTCACGATACTGCCGCTAGGAGACTAGTAAGCAGCAATGGCTGACAATGGAAGACTGACGACAGAGCAACGATCGGCAATTGCGTTACTTTTTCATGAAACGAAAAGCCTTGTTGTGACTCAGAGGCGTTTTCGACAACAATTTAACACGCGATGGGTCCCTTGCAAGAAGACCATCCACAGGTTGTACGATAAATTATTACAGGAAGGAAAAATATTGTAAGCGAAGCGACTTCGGCCTAAGCCTGTTTGATCGCCGGAGAATATTGAAGCGGCACGAGCTGCTGTACAGAGAAGTCCCGGGAAATCGTGTAGAAAGGCAGCAGTGAAACTGAGAATATCCAGACGCTCCGTTCAACGCATTCTTAAAAGTGACCTCCATATGTACCCATGCAAGATGACCTGTGCATAGAAGCTCACTGAAGAACACAAGCAGCAGAGACTACTGTTTGCTCAGTAGGCCGAGGATAGGGAAGAAACTCTCAAAAACGTTTGGTTTTCAGACGAGGCGCATTTTCATTTAGACGGTGTGCTTAACTAACAAAATGTACGCTTTTGGGCCACTGAAAACCCACAAGTGCTTCACGAACGACAACATTATGCACCGAAGATTACAGCATGGGCAGCAATTTCCAGTCACGGACTAATTGGACCCTTTTTCTTTGAAGAAACTGTGAACAGCGAGCGTTATTTGATCATGCTTCGCAATAGCTTCATTCCACAGCTTCTTGCTACTGCCTTGCCCTTCAATACGCAGTAGGTCATGCAAGATGGAGCAAGGTCACATACTGCAAACACTGTGTTGGAGTTTTTACACGAGCATTTCGACATGCGGATCATTTCACTCAGGTTTCCAGGTCGCTTCAATGACGGGCAAAATTGGCCACCCAATAGTCCAGACCTCAATCCCTGTGACTTTTTTCTTTGGAGGTACCTAAAGGAAAACATTTTCCCGAAACGTCCACGTGATTTAATGGAGCTCAGAAGAGTTATTCTTCAAGCTTGCAGTGAAATTACGGAAGACAAGTGCCGTAGGGTAATCACTAACTTCAGTGTTCGTTTGAACGAAGTCAGCAAACGAAATGGTGGTCACATTGAGCATGTGATGAGTTAGAACAAATCTCCATGGACGGCTCTTCACTGTAGTATATGTTCCTTTCAGATTGAATTGACAATAAAGTTTATATTCAAAAACAAAATGGAACACACTTCGTGCGCCACCCAGTATGTACCGCAATCAAACGCAACGTTGAGAAATAAACTAACCTTCTCAACAGTAGCAGCAATATATCAAACGGAACGTAAAGAAATATACTAACCGCGTCAACAATAGTAGCAGCAATATTTGTATATGATGATGATGATGATGATGATGATGATGAAGTCCCATACTCCTTGACAGAGCGTAGAGGAGCGATGCGGAAGACCCACACCGCCGTACCAGGCAAGGTCCTAGTGGAGGTGGTTTGCCGTTGCCTTCCTTCGACCGTAATGGGGATGAATTATGATGATGAAGACGACACAACAACACCCAGTCATCTCGGGGCAGGTGAGCCCACCGGGAATCGAACCCGGGACCCCGTGCTCGGGAAGCGAGAACACTACCGCGAGACCACGAGCTGCGGACTATGGAAAGTTTATCCTAAGCCCTACGTTGTTAGCGTGGGCAGTGCGCCTTGACTTTCAGTGGGATTTTAATAGTGGCAATATATGAAGCTTATTTACGTCAGGCTGATGATTTCTGATTCCAGCAATCCAGATGATTCAATAAACGTAGGGCTAACTGGCGAGGGGAAGAAGAGTGTGTCCCATCCTCAGCTCTCCACGTCTTACGCCTCTAGATCATTTTCTGTTGGATACAACTCAGAGTATGGTACATTTCAAGTTACTACATACGGTTCAACATCCGTAACTCAACATCTTGTGTGTATACAATATCTTATTCCTCAGTCATTTTTGTAATATAGGCACTAGCCAGAGATCAAAGGCATATTTCTGTGCCTAATATTTCGTCTCTTAATGCTGGAAACGTCACCAAAGGTTCTAAAGGCTTGGGAATTTCCAACTTAGACAGACTCAGCAAGCCGACATGTTTATAAGTATCCGCGCAATGACATCATCAGATCGATGCCTACTATTGTGCAGTCGCGCCAACTCGTGTTGTGGAATTTGTAATGGGGAAGACTCGGCGCACTTTGTTTTATTTAGCATTAAGGTCCAACTTTTCTAATTTCAATTCTCCTTCTTTCCTGTTGAAGTCATTATCGTGCTTTTGAATTTCTATAGCGTCTCTGTACGTCCTAGCACAGTAATGATTGGACCTTGATAAAACTCTAGCAACCAAATAACAAATCTGGTGGTTCCCTGGTCCCAGTGCATTATCTTCTACTGCCAGTTTGTCTGTGTTTGCACAGCGTGTAAAAGAAAAGAAACGGGAAATGGAACACTGGATATTTACTGTGAGGTCTTCGTTTTATGTATGCCAATCTCAGTAGTTGCCGGCAGAATCATCATATATAGTGACTTGTAATTCACCAGATTTCCTGTAAATGTCTTACCATTTTTGCATATTTTCATACTGTCGAAAGCAAGCTATTATTTGTTTCCAACAAGAACATGAAATACGAAACCCTCAGTAAATGCAATGCTTTCATTGGAATACTATCCAGAAAATACGGACTAAATCAAGAAAACAAACAACATATCAATACACATCACGACTGCAAAACTATGCAGACTGGTCTGAAACTGTGAATATCATTATGTACGAAGGTTGGAACTTTGATAGTGGCAACTATTTATTTACTGCTCGTGCAAAATAGATACGTGTTTCAAAGTTTTACTGACCTTCAAAGTAGTCATCAGCATTGTGTATAACCCGTTGCCAGGGACGTGGAAGTCGTAGGATACTCTTAGCAGTGCCAGTTGTGTTGACAGTTCGAAAAATGGCTCTAAGCACTATGGGACTTAACTTCTGAGGTCACTATGGGACTTAACTTCTGAGGTCATCAGTCCCCTAGAACTCAGAACTACTTAATCCTAACAAATCTAAGGACATCACACACATCCATGCCCGAGGCAGGATTCGAACCTGCGACCGTAGCGGTCACGTGGTTCCAGACTGTAGCGCCTAGAACCGCTCGGCCAACGCGGCCGGCTGACAGTTCGAGCGTCGCGTTCTATTGCCCGACGAATTTGTAGCAGTTCTGAAGCGTATGCCGCCAAGTGTTTCCTTCAGTTTAGAAATCGAGTTGAGCTCACGAGGGCTCAAGTCAGGGGGTACAGTAGGTGGTATAGCACTTAGCAGCTCCATGAGTCAAACAAATCAGTAACAGCTTGCACTGTACGTGCTTGAGCATTGTCCTGCAGAAAGTGTCATCACTTCTGTCTCTATGCTGTTTATTTTTGGAACACAACCTACGACCAGCTTAGAGACAGAAGTGATGACACTTTCTGCAGAACCTGACCATCATTTTGCAGGACAATGTTAAAGCACGTACAGAGCAAGCTGTTACTGATTCGTTTGATTGATGGGGCTGCTAAGTGCTATACCACCTACTGCACTCCCCTGACCTAAGCCCTCGTGAGTTCAACTCGATTTCTAAACTGAAGAAAACACTTCACGGCATTCGCTCCAGAACTGCTACAAATTCTTCGGGCAACAGACCGCGCCGCTCGAACTGTCAACACGACTGGCACTGCTAAGAGTATCCTACGACTTCCACATCGCTGGCAACGAGTTATACACAATGCTAGTGACTACTTTGAAGGCCAATAAAACTTTTAAACACGTATCTATTTTGTACGAGCTGTAAATAAATAGTTGCCACTATTACAGTTCCAACCCTCGTATACTGAAGTAAGAGGTCATGTTGAATAGTAATGCCTCCTAATTTTTATGGAATAGTCTTTAAGCTTTCTATATAAACCAAACGTAATTAACACTCTACAGCTTTATTTTTCATGTCTACAACGTTTAATTCTGAACACAGTCACCCTGGCGACTGAAATATTTCTGTCGACAAGAGACCAGTTTATGGTAACCGCCACTGTAAGTTGTCTGCCCTCGCTGACGGGACCAAAACCTGACCTCTGCTTACACTGTTTCATCACTATCAAAGCTAAGTCCTCGAAGACGTTCTATAAGGTTTGGAAGCAGATGAAAATTGGATGGGCCAAGTTTGGACTGTGTGGAGGATCATCGACGACAGTGAACCCAAGGCGTCGCATTCTTGCAAATGTCGTTACACACTCCCATGTTACACGCTACAATTCGGAGTCATCTAGCTGCAAATATGTACACACGAAGAACAAAGATACAGAATGTTAATAACGTTTGTTTTATTTAAAAATCTGTTAGCGTTTTCACATAAAAATTTCGGACGCATTACTTTTCAGCACACTCCCCCTCCCTTTTTTTTTAAACAAAATGATGTACTCATAATAACTGTAACTGGTATCCGTTACTCAATGTCAGTTCGACTGCACGGATGCAGAAGCCAACAACAGTGAATAATTGTAATTAAATTTCTCCCATTTTCTTTCTGCACGAAGCGTAGTTAGTGATGTCACGTTAAATTGACAATGTCTTAAAGCAACGTAGACATTACGAGATATTTAAAGCGGTAGTCGAAATGGCAACCTAATGCAGCTGCGAACAGTATCGGTGACCTATTCTAGGGTACACAGGACGTCCAAATTAGGTAACAGCAGCAGACAATTTGTCATCCAGATACAAAGGGACGCTTAATTCAAGGACAGTATTGACGCGCAGGAATCTGTACGCGATCATCATAATTAACCACACTGACATGATTGACGTCAGTATACTGAACAACACCGTACCACGGCACCTGGCTCACTCGTTAACGATAGTGACTTCCATGTCAGCAAGAACGGGAGAATGAATATGCAGGAGGGAAAACACAGGAAACGGCGCTTCCCACGCGGTCATAGACAGTTGCGCTGCGACACGTGCAATGAAGAATGCGATACACGCAATGAGCAGTAATAGTGGGTGGCGCAATACTAACAACACCAATGTTACAGTTTGCCGGTTTGGTCTTCACCGTTTTTTAAATGCAGCATGCAAACACTGGAAACATATTATTGCGCAAACAGGGTGTCTCACAGTCTTTGCATCAAATATATAGGGCCGATAGATCACTTCACGGTGAACAACTCTTATTAGAGAGGAAATATTCGTCGACGCTTCCCGGTGACATTACGTGTCTTTCTATTCACTTAGGGGGTCCTGGGATGATAACATTTCACTACACAAGCAGGCTCTACTAACCAGGTCGGCTACATACTACTTACGCCAATAAATTGTTAGAGTGATTTTCAACACGGAACCTTGCAGAATGATTCTCTCTACGCGTAGAAATTTATTTTAGAAGCGAATCATTTGCTCAGCCTGCTCTCTTTCACACGGAGCAGTGACTGGATTATAGGTAGCACACATTGCATACTCATCCCTCAGACGCCTACGTCCTGCCACCTCTCAGGGGCGCAATCCACAAGTGCTATAAAAATGTAGTGTGTGTGTGTGTGTGTGTGTGTGTGTGTGTGTGGTGTGTGCGCGCACGCGTGCTCGTGTCCCATCTCAGAAGAATATAATGGTACCACATACAGTTCAGGAAATACGACGTCATAGACACTGATGCGTGAGAAACTGCCGCATCATGCACGATGTTTAAATTTATTACTTATGTACTGCTAACTGTGTTTGCAACACATTTTGCAGGCACTATGTCGCTGAATGTACCTACAAAACGATGTCGTTGAATGACACATAGATCAAGAGATATGACGCCATAAACCCTAGGATGCGTCCAAAACCGCCGCAGCATGGGGACATTTAAAGTTAATGCTCCTTCTTTACCGACTCTACTCACAACATATTTCGCTGATAGTACTCACACACGCCGCTGAATGTACCTACAGAAATACATCATTGTCCGACACATAGTTCAAGAGATAGAACGTCATAAACACTGAGATACATGAAAAATGCCGCATCATACAAGAAGTTTTCATATATTTATTTTTTACTACTACGACACTTCTACAGTCGAGTCAACTTAAGGACATCTAGAGATGGAAACGTTTTTCACAGCTTTCAGCTGCAAAGCGCAAACTGGTGTAGGCGAAATCTATCGCCGTCTCTAAAGCAATAATGAGGATTTTCCACAGAGATGTTTACAAAATCGTGATGTAGATACGCGAAGCACCTGCGACCAGCGTACTTAAACTGTCCAGGTCCTGTTTGTTAATTTGGATGCAGTACTTCTCTATCTGTACACTATGCATATGTTTCTGTACGGCTGTTCCGTAAATTGAAAGTTGTTTCCACGGCTGCATGGAAATGAAATTTTTTCTATACATCATTACAAACACAGTTCATTTTTTGTTTTCGTTTCCAATAGAAATTGGTTGATTCGTCATCGCCCAGCCTAAATCGTTAAGGATAGAAAGCTGATATTTGGAGATGGTCTTGATCTTACATTGTAGACATCGTTTACGAAGGGCTTTTTAGAAATTCCACCCCTAAGAGGGTAAAACAGGAGATTAAAAGTTCTTTGAAATATATCGCTTTTAAGGCAATTTTTGAGCTACAACTACGACAACTGGTATTTGGTTTCTCGGTCAGAAATAAGGAAATACGTGTTTCGCATTTTTGGAAATTAGACCTTTCCGGAGATGAAATAGTGGTTGAAAGTATTTTTGGAAAATAAATCATTAGGAAAGAACTACTAAAGTATTTTAAAAGCTACGACAATGAAAATTTGTTCAAAAATGGCTCTGAGCACTATGCGACTCAACTTCTGAGGTCATCAGTCGCTTAGAACTTAGAACTAATTAAACCTAACTAACCTAAGGACATCACACACATCCATGCCCGAGGCAGGATTCGAACCTGCGACCGTAGCGGTCGCTCGGTTCCAGACAGTAGCGCCTAGAACCGCGCGGCCACTCCGGCCGGCAATGAAAATTTGTATTTGACTTCTCGGTCACAAGTAAAAAAATAATACGTATTTCACTGTTTTTTGGGAAATTAAACCCCTGCGTTAATGAAACAGGGTACGAAAATTTTAAGACAACATTTCGTTATATTAAAACATTTTTAAAGCTAAATGTATGAAAAATGGTTATTTCACTTCTTGTTTAGAAATAAAGAAATGTGTTGGAGGATGGAAGTTTGTATGGAAATATCGCCAGAATTACTTTAAAGACAGGATTAACAAAAAACCTCTGAATCCAGTTACCAGAATCGCTTTTTAGTCAGAAGTACATTCGCAAAGACCATGCTTCTATGGCCTTAATTAATGTGAATAGTTTGGAAGATGTTGCAATTTGTGAACAACTTAAAAATGTCATTAAATAGAAACAAAGAATTTGTGCACACGCGCGTGACAGCGGGCGCTGAGCTGTAAATAACAAAACGATGCCAAGCGTTGCTACGAAGCATCAGCGAACATTGTGTCTCGAACAAAAGTTATTCCTTATGAAGTGATCTATTATCCCTACCTTTTTATGGAAAGACTTTGAACCACTGTAATGAACTACGCGTCATCTCTTTTATACTGTTTCTTTTTTTTTTTTTTAGCACTTGCCACAGATATAAGTATTAATACATAATTAACAGTTATGTAACTACGGTAATCTGCATATAAACTGACATATTTTCAATTTCTATATTCTGTTTGTTGCACAATTTCTTGTTATCGCTTTTCATAGGAGAAAAATCACACGGTACTCCTAAAATGTTTATAAGAATCACAGCTAACAGTTGAACCAATTATAAAGAACCAACACGCAAATGTTTCATCTCTGAAGATGTTTCCGCAGATGGGGACGAAACGTTGGTGAATAGTTTTATGCATCGACCACTTCCTCTCACCCCGAAAGTTTTAATAGAAGAATATTTTCTATTCCTAATATTAGACAGCGGGACTTTAAACAATGCCTTATATTTTACGACTGAAAATTACCATACGCCAGATATTTCATGAAAAACGGAAAACTACACTTACGCCACATATAAGAAAACAGTAAGGACTTAAAACAGACAACGTCTTTAACAGAACTTATTTCAAAAGGAAGGAGAAGTTTAGTGTTAAACGCCCCGTCGACAACGAGGACATTAGAGACGGCGCACAAGCTCGGATTAATGACGGATTGGAAAGGAAATCGGCCGTTCAATTTCAAAGGAAACATCCAGGTATCTGCCTGAAACGATTTAGGTATATCACGGAAAACCTAAATAAGGATGGCCGGACGCGGGTTTGAACCGTCGTCCTTCCGAATGCGAATCCAGTGTGCTAACCACTGCGCCACCTCGGTCGGCATTAAAAATGAGATACAAGGGTTGCGCAGTCTTACCCAGTTCTACTCTAATTAAATAATTTTCTTTGTGTTACAGATCACTGAAGATACCTGGCATGAATAGGCGAAACGTGCATGGTACACACGAATAAATTCACTTGCAAGAGACAGAAACTATGTTTTGATATTGTGACACGATCAATGTCTTCAAAGCACGTCGCCGATGGGAATCTAACAGACAATAACAAATTTCGATTAATTTTAACTGCATCCCTACACTATACATCTCTCGCGTCTAATCACAGAAGAAATCTAGGTAGTTGGCGTTACCGAAGTAGAATATAACACGGTGAAATGTAGAACATCGTCACGTCATCTGCGACGTATTTCTCTCTCCTCTTTTAGCTAAATAAGATGGAAGAAGTAATTCGACAGCGCTAAGTTTCACATTAGGTGAAATGGAAAACGATGAAAGTGCACAAAAATAATATAAGCTGTCTAATATCGTAAATTATGAACAAATAGCAACATACATTCGCTGTGACTAGTGCAGAGAGATTTGATTTCAAAACGAATGACATTACGAATCACAGCTAAAAGTTTAACCAATTATAAAGAACCAACACGCAAATGTTTCATCTCTGAAAGTTTCCGCAGATGGGGACGAAACGTTGGTGAATAGTTTTATGCATCGACCACGTCCTCTCACCCCGAAAGTTTTAATAGAAGAATATTTTCTATTCCTAAGATTATACAGCGAAACTTTAAACAATGCCTTATATTTTACGACTGAAAATACCATACCATACCATCATATTATATATATATATATAAAATGATAAATGACGGGCCAGCTGTGTCTGTATGGCGTATTTGCATAATGAATTAGCGGAAGCACACGGTGAGTTTCAGCAAGCATTGCTCTGCACTTGTGACGCTGTGCATGTTGCTTTCCGACAGGTTTTTTTTTTTATCAGATCCAGCAATAACACCACATTTCCATATATTTTATTTATTACAATACCTTTAAAATCATATGCCGTTCATATTGTCCTCCCGTATTTCATTCCTGCAACCTTCACAATTTCAAATAGGGTATTTCCTCAACATTGTCATTACCATCGATGATCGCTGATGAACACAGAATTCTTACTGATGAGTTGAAACTACATTCATCTTGTGTACATCAAAGATTGACACTAATAAAATCTGCGGTTACTGTTAATGCACACCACAAGCCTCTGTGAAAACACCACAAACCTCTGTGAAACGCAGTTACGTGATGAAGTTTCCTATTCTTGTAAATGAAAAAGGTGGAAACTTGCAGTAGATACAAATTTCGCTGCAGTTATTTGGGGGTAACCTAATGTATTCCATTTACTGAAATACTGCTGGGCATACCAACTTCAGGACATCCACAGGAAATACAGCAACGTATTACGAAACGGTATGACGTAATGAAACGTGCGGGCTTTGTATTCTTGACTATTGTGCTTGGAATTCCGGCCGGACAATCGTGATTTATCTCTCTCTAGTTTACTCCAGGTGAATGATACAGCAGCGGCTTACGCAAGAGTGTAAAACGCTGCAATAAATACCATATCCCGTTTCAAACTCTCTCTCTCTCTCTCTCTCTCTCTCTCTCTCTCTCTCTCTCTCTCTCTCTCTCTCATACACGGAATGAACTTTTAACATATTGCTGGGTCTACGTATATGACCGCACGGAATACCCAGTTTTTTTTCCTTTATAGTTTATACGCTCTCAATGCCTCAGGAACAAGTATACGACCACATGGAAAACCTATTTCTTTTTCCTTCATAGTTTATAAGCTCTCGATCTCTCAGGAACCAACACAGATTAATAGCACCGTTTACCGCTTACTTTTTGGTGAAACTTGTGAAAGTGTTCTAGTTTATCACATACAGAACTTTTCTTTTCTTTTGTCATGGTGACGTGCCATTCTGACGAGAGATGCTGCTATCTGTTTGTTTTTACTGTCACATTATCGTCGTGGAATACGAAGTATTTGTTTGGGCTGTAGAAGGTCGCCTCCACTAGGGGCAGATTCTGGATACTTCATTAAATGTAAAAAGTATACAGTGTAGTAATGAATGTACTCTCAAGAATGTGCCAACAAGGCTACAGAAGACCATACCCAAGCACCAGGGAGGCAAAAAGAAGCAGATGGTCGACGAACTGTGCCACGGCGCCCAGTTCCTCTTCGACGCTGCAGGCCAAGACCCTCAGCCGCGCCGAGAGAGGGAAACAGCTGGAAAAAGTCGCAGTTGCAACTTTTACCCCTAATGGGCGAAAAATTACTTCGTGATTCTCGTCCATTCAGATCATGCTTTCTGCAGCAGTCTGACAGCCACGTGGCTACGAAAAAGGGTGCCTCAGTTGATCAAGACAGTGGACGCTGACAAAACTGACATTTCTTACGTCTTTCTCGGTGTAATTTGCAACTACATCCACATGGCAAAAGTGAAAACTCAGTTGTCAGTGTCAGATCTGGCACCAGATTTGCTGCTATGACCTTCATTCCTAAGACTTCATTGACGCAGCTGCCCACCATAGACTATTCTGAGCAACAGTTTAAACTTCAAATTTTCTTCCGTTATCAAATTGAGGATTCCTTCATCCCTCAGTATTTTAATAACAGATCCATTCTTTTAGTCGAGTAGTGCTATTGACTACGGTTTCCCCTATTCGGTTCAGTGCCTCTTCATTGGTATTCCATCTCTCATCTAATCTGAAGCATTCTTCTGTAGCACCGCATTTCGAAAGCTCCAATTCTCTTTTTGTCTAAACTGTTTATCGTCCGTGCTATGCCGATTATATTTATATGTTTTGACGATGCCACTATGGCCGTATCGCTTTAGGACATGGTGTAAAAAAGATCTGAGGATGGTCATTACGGACTGAAACCGGTCATCGTCTGAAGAATTGATACTGTGATCAGAGACTGGAATAAAAAAGCAGTTTATCGTCCATGTTTCACTTCCATATACGGCTACACTCCAGTCGATTACCTTCAGCAGAGACTACCAAACACTTAAATTTATGGGGGTTGGAACTTAAATAGTGTAAACTATTTATTCACAACCGATACAAAACAGTTACATGCTTTATACCTGTTACCATCCTTCAAAGTAGTCACCACCGTTGTGTAGAACCCGCTGTTAGCGATGTGGAAGGCGTAGTATACCATTAACAGAGCCTGCTCTATTGATGGTGCGAATAGAGCGGTCTACTGCCTGTCGAATCTCTCTAACAGTTCTGAAGCGAATGCAACGAAGAGTTCATCCATCTTCGGAGTCAAATCAAAGTCACAAGGACTTAAGTCGTATTACTACTCGTTTTTGGAGCATCATCTGCGACCAGCTTTGAGAAAGAGGCGGCGACACCTTCTGCTCAACCCACCCATCATTTTGCACGACAATGCGCGGGTGCATACAGAGCAAGCTGTGGCTACTCTGTTCGGTCGATGGGAATGGGAAGTACTGTACCATCCACCATACTCTCCAGACTTAAGTCCTTGTGACTTTGATTTGATTCCGAAGAAGAAGGAACCACTTCGTGGAATTCGCTTCAGAGCATTTACAGAGATTCGACAGGCAGTAGACCGCTCCATTCGCAACATCAACAGAACAGGCTCTGCTAACGGTATACTACGCGTTCCACAACGCTGGTGACTACTTCGAAGGACAGTAACATGTGCAAGCATGTAACACTTTTGTATCGGTTGTGAATAAATAGTTGCCACTATCTAAGTTCCAACCCTCTTATATTGGATGTTACCAAATTTCTCAGTTTAAGAGATCTTTTCCTTGCTATTGCCAGTCAGTATTTTATATGCTCCCTACGTCAGCCATCATCATAGACTTTGCTGCAGAAATAGCAAAAATATACAATTGCTATCAGTGTCTGATTCCCGAATATAATTTTATCAACATCATCTGATATAATTAGACAACATTCAATTACCCTTATATTAGTTTTGTTAACGTTCATCTTATAAGATTTCGAGACGGACATTACACTCAGCTTGTTTTCCAAGTTCTTTGGCTTGTTTTGGCAGAATTACAGCGTCATTCTTAAACCTCAGAGGCCCTATTCCATCCCCCTAAATTTTAATTAATTAGGATAACAGAATGTAGTCGTATTAAATCAGGTGATGCTAGGGGAATTAGATGAGGAAATGAGACAAATAGCTACTTCGGCAGCAAAATAACTGACGACGGCCGAAGTAGAGGTGACATAAAATGTAGTCTGGCAATGGCACGAAAACAACTTCTGAAGAAGATAAATTTGTTAACATTGAATGTAGATTTAAGTGTCAAAAAGTCTTTTTGGAAAGTATTTGTGTGGAGTGTAGCTATATATAGGAGTGAAACATGGACGATAAACAGTTCAGATCAAAAGAAAATAGCATCTTTAGAAACTTGCTGCTACCGAAGAATGCTTAAGATTAGATGGGTAGATCACGTAACTAATGAGGAAGTACTGAATAGAATTGAGGAGAAAATAAATTTGTGGCACAACTTGACCAAAAGAAGGGATCGGTTGATAGGAAACATTCTGAAACATCAAGGGATCACCAGTATAGTAGTGGTGTAAAAATAGTAGGAGAAGACCAAGAGATGAATACAGTAAGCAGATATAGAAATACGAAAGGTCGCACTAGTTATTTGTACAGGAAGAAATTCGCTCAGGATAGAGTAGCATGGAGAACTGTATCCGACCAGTCTTTAGAGTGAAGGCAACAAACACAGACTTTAATCTCCTTTCCAAATTTTTCTTATGTTCTCTTTATTCTTGCTCAGTGTACAGATTTGTCAACACAGGGTTAGGCGACAACCCTGTCTCATTCCATCTTTGACCAGGGCTTCCCTTTCATGTCCTTCGCCTCTCATAACTGCAGCTTTGTTTCCATAAACGCTGTATATAATCTTCTGCTCCCTGTATTTTATTCCTGCTACCTTCAGAATTTCAAAGAGTTTATTCCCGCCAACACTGCCAACAGCTTTCTCTAAATAATAAATGCAATAAACGTAGGTTTGCCTTCCATCAATATTGAGTCGCGTGGTCCTACATTTCTCCAGAAACCAAGACCGTTCCTGCCCGAGGTCGGCTTCTGTCAACTTCTCCATTATTTTGTAAATAATTCGTCTCAGTATTTTGCAACCATGATTGATTAAACTGATAGCTTCGTAGAGCTCACATCTGTCAGCGCCTTCCTTCTTTGGAACTGAAATAATTACATTCTTTGAAGTCTGAGGGTGTTTGGCCTGTCTTATACGTCTTGTGTACAAGGTAGAATAATTTCGGCACGAATGGCTCTTCAAGCATCTCAGTAATTCCGAATGTCTAATCCAGGGTCGTTGTTTTGACTTAACGCCTTTCAATTTTCTGTCAAATTACTCTCCCTGTGTCATGTCTCCCATCTCATGTTCATCTACTTCCTCTCCTATTCCTATAACACTGTCTTCGAGTTCGGTTCCTTTCTATAGCCGTTTATATATTCCTTTCATTTTTCAGTCTTTCCATCTTTGCTTAATTCGGGCCTCCCATTTGAGCTCTTGATATTAATACAGCTACTTTTTTGTCTCCAAAGACCTCTATTTATTTTCCTATAGGCGGCATTTATCTTCTGATTTCACTGAAACTAGTAGAGTTTTGCATTTTTCTGTAGACATTCCTGCTTTACCATTTTTCATTTCCTATCAGTCTCATTTCTAGACCCCTGTATTCAATTTTGTTTGTTTCGTTTGCTGTATTTTTATATTTTCTCCATAATTCTTTTTGCACATAATATTCTCAGCCGCCTTTGCTATTTCATCCCTCAAAGCTATCCATTCGTCTTCTATTGAATGTATTTCCCCTGTTTCAGTAAATTTTGCCTAATGCTTCCTTTGAAACTCCCAAGAACCTCTGGTATTTCAATTTATCCAGTTCCCATCTCTTTAACGACCTACTTTTCTGCAATTCCTTCTGACTTAAAAGGCAAAGTAAGGAAATTTTAAGACATTCAGTTTCAGAGCAGAGCAGTTGTGTTAAATAAATGAGTGTTTGCATAGGTTATCAATTTCCATGATATATCTCTTCATATTACCTGTTGTGCATAACTTTAAGAACTAGGGGACACGATTGCCGTTTGCGTCTTCCGCCAGTACTTGTAGGTCACGAACAGCAGCGTCGATAACAAGCATCGCTCCCAGCTTCTCGGTATCGCACTATCAGTCTCACAGGTACCCAAGACTTACCAGTAAAAGGTAAGAGGATGAGTGCGTCGCAATCTGAACATCCACTAAGCTTTTTCACCTTACGTATTTTCACCTACACCTGACATTTCTAAACATATTTAAGTAGTTGTTTCATTACACCCCTCTCTTTAAACACTTGTCACAAGACTCCTGGCTTAGGCTATCTACACTAACTGAAGAAGTTAGGCCGTATACGAATACGGTGCACGGAGCTCGCAGGCAACTGAAAGCGTTTTCTCGTAAGCGAACATCTACTACCACTGTTAAAACATGACGTGTTATCCAATGCCGATAGGCGCCACCATGTACGTGTATCAGTCTCGCGTCGTCCCCCCTGACTCCAGGGAAATGTGTACGGATACCTACCCAATGGCTACTATTCAGGAAAGTAGTGCTGCGCCCACCACACCCTGCCCCCGTTCCCTAACAATCGTCGACGAGCGATTACTTTTACGGCGCACCATGCTAGCTCCTTTATGTCAGACATTTTACGCGCCAGAAACCACAGGACATCTGAAGATCTTAACGGGCGCTTTTACGACGTCAATTAGCTGGCCGTGCACGAAATCCCGCTTCCGGACGGATACTTGCGACGTTGTGAAGGAACTTCGGCGATACCAAAGACGAAAGATAAATTAACGACGCCTTTGATCTTAAAATAAAGCTGGAACAGATGAACATGTTTGATGTCCATTTCCGTTCCGACGATACAATCTGCTATCATTATCATCTCAGTCATCAGCAGCATCAACTTGGAGGACTGGGTTTTACTGCAGTGTCAAGCTAAAACAATTTCGAAAACACCAACGGACGTGATTACAATGAGTATTTTTAATTTAGTATGAGTGAATCAAAATGCAATGAGAGGTTTATTGATGGTGAAGTTTCAGAAATGTCATATTAAGAAACTTTTTCTTACAAAACGTTAGCTGTATGTTAATTACATTTTAAGCAAGAATTTATTAATGAAATTTGAGAGTAAGGTATATGACGTAAACTCTCAACGAAAATACTGCAGCGCGTAATTATGCGCCTCGAAGGACAAATTAATTCCTGATTAGCAATTTCATTATATTTCTATAGCTTATTTAATTGGTTTTTATGTAATTTCTACCGTAAAGAACGTGCGACTGTGACTGCAGAAAGCTGTGTTGTCAGCTTCTGAAATCCGTACCTCAGGGCTACAGTCAACAATAGTCTGAAAGTTTCCCCTCAGGCTAAAAAACAGTTTATAATCTAAAGCCTTTGCCAGAAGTGATGGACGTATGAAGAAAAGCTGATGATACGCGCACCATTTCTGTCGAGTGTGCACAACGAACGAGACTAATGAAGTATTACCCTAACGCAAATGCTGCTTTTATAAACACAAACTGGTTTTTCAACTGTTTCCTTACTCGTGATCTAAGTGTGGCTGAAACATATACACTGGTAAATAAACGTAACTTAGATATTTGTGTGGAGCGTGGCCATGTGTGAAAATGAAACATAGATAGCGGTTTAGAGTATATTTTTGGAAACGTGTTACAGAGGTCATGGCCCAACTACCGCCCAACACGTGAAGAATTTGAAGAGCATATGACACAAAATCGACCCATTTTTATTTACTTTTTATATATTCATCGTAATCCGTAGTGCATCACTGAGGTTAACTAATACGGACATTATATATTACGGTCGCAAGTTCGAATCCTGCCTCGGGCATGGATGTGTGTGATGTCCTTAGGTTGGTTAGGTTTAAGTAGTTCTTAGTTCTAGGGGACTGATGACCTCAGAAGTTAAGTCCCATAGTGCTCAGAGCCATTTGAACCATTATATACTACCTAACTTTTTTTTCAAATCAAGTTTTTCTTACAGAATTCATACACATATTTGTTCTTATTATTTTTTAAAGTGCCCATCATATTGTGTGTTCTCCTTCCCTTCCGGCGGACGGCCATTGTGGTAACGTGCCACTTACTGGAAACGACGCAGGTGTCACGCACATCCTATCTTGTACGGCACACCCCACTCACGAGAGACGGATTGCAGCGATCCGTCGCACGCGATATCGCCTGCAATCCGTCGCTCTCGTCGACACCCCACACAGAGCCTTTTGCCAAGCAATTTCAATCAGTATTATGAACGTCATTGTGTCGAGAAGTTCTGCTACGGAAAAATAACTGCTATGTTTAGCAGCAGTTGCAGTTAATTTCCGTATCACCACGAATACTTGCAAAACATACATTTAAAATAAACTATAATCAAAATGTATTAAACTTGTTTCGAAACGCTTTTTTTGGGAACTGTAGGTTAATTTATAGAATGTATTACATTTTTTACTGACGCCAAATGGGTTGTGTACATCTTTCCAGTATGCCACTACAATTCGTTTTACGTTTATTAATCCTCAATTCATTTTTTATTCATTAACCTCATAGTTTCACCGCTTGTATTTACACAATTTACTCTGTGTGTTGACAGAGATATTGTCAACGGCAGCATAACTGATTACCGTAACTCTTGTTATAAATTTTATGAAGGAGAGTTAGATTATATGAAATTACATGGGACTTGAGTATAATTGAATAATAGATGTGCAGTGAACATTTTAATTAATGTAATGTGTGTGAATTCCTAAGGGACCAAACTGCTGAGGTCACCGGTCCCTAGACTTCCACACTACTTAAACTAACCTAAACTAACTTATGCGAGGTACAACACACACACCCATGCCTGAGGGAGGACTCGAACCTCCAGTGGGAGGGAACATTTTAATTAAAATAACCTCTTAACATTATAGCAGGTACGCATGTTATTCTGTTTAGGTATAATTATTTAATAAATAACTGAATCATAAGGTAGAGCCCATTGTACCGCGACTGTTACTATGAACTTCCTATCAGCTCTGCCTCTATAGCATGAGCTTAAAAATGCTGACCACTGCAAAATCTGAGTGTGTATTTTGTATTACTTCTTAATATAAATGGCAAACTCCGGCTTCTTCGCCACTTCTCAGAGTAGTTGGTGGTCCCTGGATAACTATAAATCCTAACAAAAATTTCTTACTGAACGTAGACAAAGTAAACCAAACAGAACCGCCCAACCTCGCTGAACGTAGAGAAAGTTATTAATATATTTCTGCAATTTTGCTGCTAGATTTGGGCTGGCGACGGTACTTAGTTATCTGCCACATACTATTACTGTTGTCTTAGGAATCTAGGTTCAAATCCCGTTATTTGTTTAGTCTCTCTTTTAATACTATGCCATGTCGGGAAATGAAATTTCCAGTTCGGTTACTTTAATTCTTTACACTCACGACAACGGTCAATTAATCCTGAAAAAGAATGACGTTTCTTACGTTGAAACAGCAGTGAGTGCTACGTGCTACTACACTGAAGTAAATTACATTGCCTATTACCGAACTTAATTATAATTTTACTATTAAGTTGATTGAATCGCTTTATGAATACTTTCGATGCCACTGGGCAGAAATCGCCAGCTTTCCGCACTGCAAAGCTCACTACCGTGAGTAATCAAGTCTCATGTTGGTCAATGTTGGTGCAAGACTTATGGAGGGTTGCGCAAAGGTACTGCGGAAACTAACCGACCATAGCCCCTGAGATGCTCCACAAAATGTCAAGGAGCGGTTGGAGACGCAAAGATCTCTGTGTAAGGCGTGATGGTGCACTCACAGATCTGCTGGCTACCTAGTTTTAGC
The DNA here is from genome assembly GCF_021461395.2 of Schistocerca americana. Classification (NCBI taxonomy): domain Eukaryota; kingdom Metazoa; phylum Arthropoda; class Insecta; order Orthoptera; family Acrididae; genus Schistocerca; species Schistocerca americana. The sequence continues at coordinate 507,220,500 of NC_060121.1, read as the reverse complement.
ATGGAAATACTGAAATGTACAGGATTGTCAGAAACAGTCTGTAAGGATGTTGCATGGGAGGTTGTGCTAAGAAATAAATTCTTAGAAAATAATTCGATATGTTGCGCCCTTACCGAGTTATGAAGCACTGAAGGCAACCGATCACGCCGTTGCGCGCGCAAATTCAAACACTTGCACGCGCTAAAATGTGGTAATACACAGACATCTGTGGACCTCTGAGTTATCACTTGTTGAAACACTCACCAGTTAAAATGTGCCTTTTTCGGAAGCGTTAAATTTAAGCTAAGTGAGCAAAATTTACGTTTGTTTGGTCTGAGGAAACAAAACGAAGAACACGTTTGGTGACACCGCCTCTGGCAGACTGAATTTGCGCGCGCGACGACCTGATTGGCTAACTTCAACGATAAATAGTTTGGACACGCCGCAACGTCTCGATTTTTTTCCTTAACAATTATTTCTCAGAACAACTTTCCCAACAACACCCTTACAAGCTTTCCACACTATCTCTGAGCACCATCTATTAGGGGCAGTCAAATGGAAACGAAACAGATGTAAAAAAGTAAGTAAACTGTTTATTTTTTCGGAAGTTCGCCAGAACTGTTAATACATTTATCCCAATGTGAGACATGCCGGTGAATGCCTTCATCGAAAAAATGTTTGCGGTTGCATATCAAACCATGATCGTATCCACGCGTGCACCGCTTCGCCCGAAGCAAATCTTTGGCTACAAATGTCGTTCTTCAGAGTTCCAAAAAATACGAAAATCCCACGCATTGAGCGACATCGGGACTGTATGGAGGATGTCTTAACGGCTTCCCAGCGAAACTTCTGCAGCGTAGTCGAAACTAGGTGCCCCTAAAATAACCGCCCACTTATTGCCAAAGTTTATACGAGTACGTCACAGAAGTTCCAATGGGAAGCCCCTATACACCCTCCACACAGTCCCGATCTCTCCACATGCTATTTCCGTATTTTTGGAATCCCGAAGTAAGATATTCGTGGCGGTCGATTTGCTTCAGATGAAGAGGTATACACCTGGGTGCAAAATTGCTTCCGCGAACCTTTTTCCATGAAGGCACTGAACGTCTCACGGTGGTATAAATTTATTAACAGTTATGACAATCACTTTTGAAATAATAAACAGTCCTAAAGACTGGAAAGTAGCACAGATCACACCAATATTCAAGAAAGGAAATAGGCATAACCCATTGAATTACAGACCCGTATCACTGACCTCAATTTGCAGTAGGATTCTGGAGCATATTCTGTACCCGAACATTATGAATCACCTTGAAGATAATGACTTATTGATACATTCAGAAAATATCGTTCTTGTTCAATACAGCTAGTTCTTTATTACCATGAAGTAATGAGTGCTATTTACAAGAGATCTCAGATCGATTCTATATTCCTAGAGTTACAGAAGGCTTTTGATACCGTTCCTCACAAGCGACTATTAGTCAAATTGCGTGCATGTGGAGTATCATCTTCCGTTGTGTGACTGGATTTGTGATTTCCTCTCAGAGAAGTCACAGTTCGTAGTGATAAAAGGTAAATCATCGAGGAGAACAGTGGTGATATCTGGCGTTTCGCAAGGTAGTGTCATAGGCCCTCTGCTGTTCCTGATTTACATAAATGATCTTGGTGATAATCTGAGCAGCCCGCTTAGATTGTTTGCAGATGATGCTGTTCAAATGGTTCTGAGCACTATGGGACTTAACTTCTGAGGTCATCAGTACCCTAGAACTTAGAATTACTTAAACCTAACTAACCTAAGGACATCACACACATCCATGCCCGAGGCAGGATTCGAACCTGCGACCGTAGCAGTCACGTGGTGCCAGACTGTAGCGCCTAGAACCGCTCGGTCACCCCGGCCGGCAGATGACGCTGTAATTTACCGTCTAGCAAAATCATCTGACGATCAATTCCAATTACAAAATGATCTGGAGAGAATTTCTATATGGTGCGAAAAGTGGAAATTGGCACTAAACAAAGAAAAGTGCGAGGTCATCCACGTGGGTACTAAAAGAAATCCGATAAATTTTGGTTACACGATAAATCGCACAGATCTAGGGGCTGTCAAGTCAACTAAATACCTAGGAGTTACAATTACGAGCAACTTAAATTGGAAAGACCACATAGGTAATAATTGTGGGGAAGGCGCAACAAAGACTGCGCTTTGTTGGCAGAACACTTAGAAGATGCGACAAACCCACTAAAGAGACAGCCTACATTACGCTTGTCCATCCGCTGCTGGATTGACGGAGGACATCGAAAAAGTGCAAAGACGGCAGCTCGTTTCGTGTTATCGCGCAATAGGGGTGAGCGTAGTGTCACTGATATGGTACGGCGAGATCTATTTACGAAATTTGAATCACCAACTTTCTCTTCCGAATGCGAAAATATTTTGTTGACAACCACCTGCGTAGGGAGAAATGATCATCATAATAAAGTAAGAGAAATCACAGCTCGAACGGAAAGATTTAAGTGTTCCTTTTTCCCACGCGCCATTAGAGTGGAATGGTAGAGTAGTAGCATGGAAATGGTTCGATAAACCCTCTGTCAGGCATTAAGTGTGAATTGCAGAGTAACCATGTAGATGTACTTACTTTTTTCCGTTTGTTTCGTTTTCATTTCACTGCCCCATGCACAAAGTGGGGACTAAAGTCATGGGATAGCGACAAGCACGTATACAGATTGCGGTAGTATCGTGTCCACAAGACATACAAGGATAGTGCATTGGCAGAGCTGTCATTTGTACTCAGATGATTTATTCGAAAACGTTTCCGACGTGATGCGCTCGCAGGATGGGAGTTAACAGACTCTGAATGCGGGATCGTAGCTGGTGCTAGTCGCATGGAACTTTCCATTTCGTGAATCGTCAGGGAATTCGGCATTCCGAGATCCAAAGTGTAAAGAGTGTGCCGAGGATAGGAAATTTCAGGCTTTATTTCTCATCACGGAGAACGAAATAGTCGATGGCCTTCACTTAACGACCGAGGACAGCGGCGTTCGCGTAGAGTTATCACTACTAACAGACAAGCAACACTGAATGAAATAACACAGAAACCAATGTTGGACGTACGACGAACGTATCCGTTAGGACAGAGCGGCGTAATGCGGCATTAATGGACTATAGCAGAAGACGAACGACTGAAGTGCCTTTACTAACAGCAAGACATCGCCTGCAGCGCCTCTCCTGGGCTCGCGACCAAATCGGATGGACCCTAGACACTGAAAACTGTGGCCTTGTCAGACGAGTCGCGATTTCAGTTGGTAAGAGCTGACGGTAGGGTTCGAATGTGTGGCGCAGCCCCCATGAAGCCATCGATCCAAGTTGTCAGTAAGACACTGTGCATGCTCCTTTGACTCCATTATGGTGTGGAATGGACTGGGTTCTGCGGTCAGTGTAAAATGATCACTGACAAAAGGTTACGTTCAAATACTTGGTGACCATTTGTAGCCACTCATGGACTTCTACCATCTGGTGAGCAAGAAGTATGAGACAGGCGAAATACCCTCAGACTTAAAGAAGAATATAATAATTCCAATCCCAAAGAAAGCAGGTGACAGATGTGAAAATTACCGAACTATCAGTTTAATAAGCCACTGCTGCAAAATACTAACACGAATTCTTTACAGACGAATGGAAAAACTGGCTGAAGCCGACCTCGGGGAAGATTAGTTTGCTTTCAGTAGAAATGTTGGAACACGTGAGGCAATACTGACCCTACGACTTATCTTAGAAGAAAGATTAAGGAAAGGCAAACCTACGTTTCTAGCATTTGTAGACTTAGAGAAAGCTTTTGACAATGTTGACTGGAATACTCTCTTTCAAATTCTGAAGGTGGCAGGGGTAAAATACAGGGAGCGAAAGGCAATTTACAATTCGTACAGAAAGCAGATGGCAGTTATAAGAGTCGAGGAGCATGAAAGGGAAGCAGAGGTTGGGAAGGGTGTGAGACAGGGTTGTAGCCTCTCCGCGATGTTATTCAATCTGTATATTGAGCAAGCAATAAAGGAAACAAAAGAAAAATTCGGAGTACGTATTAAAATCCATGGGGAAGAAATAAAAACTTTGAGGTACGCCGATGATATTGTAATTCTGACAGAGACAGCAAAGGAGTTGGAAGAGCAGTTGAACGGAATGGACCGTGTCTGAAAGGAGGATATAAGATGAACATCAACAAAAGCAAAACGAGGATAATGGAATGTAGTCGAATTAAATCGGGTGATGCTGAGGGTATTAGATTAGGAAATGAGACGCTTAAAGTAGTAAATGAGTTTTGCTATTTGGGGAGCAAAATAACTGATGATGGTCGAAGTAGAGACGATATAAAATGTAGACTGGCAATTGCAAGGAAAGCGTTTCTGAAGAAGAGAAATTTGTTAACATCGAGTATACATTTAAGTGTCAGGAAGTCGTTTCTGAAAGTATTTAAATGGAGTGTGGCCATGTACGGAAGTGAAACGTGGACGATAAATAGTTTGGACAAGAAGGGAATAGAAGCTTTCGAAATGTGGTGCTACAGAAGAATGCTGAAGATTAGATGGGTAGACCACATAACCAATGAGGAGGTATTGGATAGAATTGGAGAGAAGAGACTAGAAGAAGGGATCGGTTGGTAGGACATGTTCTGAGGCATCAAGGGATCACCAATCTAGTATTGGAGAGCAGCGTGGAGGGTAAAAATCGCGGAGGGAGACCAAGAGATGAATACACTAAACAGATTCAGAAGGATGTAGGTTGCATTAAGTACTGGGAGATGAAGAATCTTGCACAGGATGGAGTAGCATGGAGAGCTGTATCAAACCAGTCTCTGGACTGAAGACTACAACAACAACAATGGACTTCATGTTTGATGGATGATAATGCGTCTTGTCACTGGGACCCAACTGCTAGCGATAGTTTGAAGACCACTCTACATTCGCCGAGCGAATGAATTGGTTACCCACATCACCCGACATGAATCCTATCCATTACTTATGGGATATAATCGAGAGGTCAGTGTGTCTGCACAACATCCTGCACCGGCAGATCTTCGCAGTTATGGACGGATGTAGACGCAGCATGGCCCAATATTTCTGCCCGGGACTTACAACCACTTGCTGAGTCCTTGCCACACCGAGTTGCTGCACTACGCCGCGCAGAAGGCGGTCCGAGGTATCCCATTATTTCTCTCACCTCAGTGTACAATTTATAGTTTGACCTAGGGGTAGGGCTAATTCATGCACACACTGTATCGCTCGTTTCGTGAAAACTTAGGTGATCTTCGAACGCCATCATACGCGTAAATTCTCGTGCCAAGCATCGCAGGTGTGCCACCCTGTTCACCTGGATCCTTGGGTAGCTATCTGGTCGACTCACCTGGACAATGAATACGCAAAGTTGCCGCTGCGGTACGTTTCTGGACGAAGATAGAGACAGAAAGACGACGGCGGCGGCACGAAGCAGGGCCCGCCTCGCCGCATGCAGATAGGCGCACGGTTCGCGTGCGGCGCTGCGGCAGCGTGCCCCCGGGGCCGTATAATCGCGGGCACGTAGGTCGCAGCCGCCGCGCCGCGCCGCGCCGGTCCGGGGTGTGAGTCACGGCGCCGACACTGCCATATACAGCCTGCCGGACAGACCGCTCCGCACCACGTGACTCAGCCTGCGCTGCCGCAACGGCAGCCGCTGCTGCACCACTTCCACAGCAGCTGTCAGCTCCGCACGTTTAAATGCTCCCGGATAAGCAAGGGTGTGTGCATACAAGCGCCCACGTACAGGGCATCCATTAACACTTTCAGACTCGAAATATTAAAAACCAGACTTTTTGGATTTTCTTTCCTTTAATTAGATTACTAGTGAACCCGGCAATGCTTCGCAATTGCTAAATATGTTGACAGATATTGGATATACGTCCTAATCTCCTCCCCCCTCTAATTAGCCCTCTCCTTATCCCCGTTTTCCAATTGTCCAGCTCCTCCTTGTCCTCCCTAACTGTGTCTGTCACCTTCTCCCTGCACATCTCCTATCCCACACTCTTTCCGTCCATCTCCTCCTCCCTCATCTCTCTGCCCATTTCCTTCTTTCTCTTCCTTATACTTACTTCCTCCCCCCAACTCTGTCGATCTCCTTCTCCCCCCTCTCTCTCATCTTATTTATTGTTATTGCAAATGGAAGCTTGATCGAGAATAGAAGCCAAAATGAATGGGTAAATTTATTGGAGGTTATGGGACAGACCTTTCCAGCTGCTTCGTCTGTGCGGATAGTAGCTTTAATGACAGTATTTCGCTTGGTTTTAATCTACGGACAGGTAGGATTACCAAGTTAACCATGAACACAACTTTCTGCCGGCCGATGTGGCCGAGCGGTTCTAGGCGCTTCATTCTGGAACCGCGCGACCGCTACGGTCGTAGGTTTGAATCCTGCCTCGGGCATGGATGTGCGTGATGTCCTTAGGTTAGTTAGGTTTAAGTAGTTCTAAGTTCTAGGGGACTGATGACCCCAGATGTTAAGTTCCATAGTGCTCAGAGCCATTTGAACCAATTTGAACACAGCTTTCCTGTTTACTGTTACAAATGACTGCAGAAAGCAAAACAAAACTGCATATTTTTACAGCACAGCTTAGCATGTTCTTTCTCGCAATCAGTTCCTCAGAAACCGATTTCATAAATAACCGATATTCGACAGCCTCACAGATAGCGTCTTCATCCAAAGAAATGAACTACCGACTGAAATCAGCTGAATTTACAGGTATGCAACGCATCAATATTCAAAGCTTAAGTAGTAGTTGTTATGACAACCTGTGACAGCGGAACTGCCATACCGACCGTCACATTTCTTTCTTTGAAGTTATCTTACAAAAATACCATCCAAATTTCCGACGTACGCGGCGGAGTTTCCAAAAATTTTCTTTGATACAAATCTTGTTCTACAAAATACGAACAGAGTAAAAAAAAAAAGAAAGAAAAAAAAAACAGCCAAATCTGTCGACCCGTCCTCAAGCGATGATCTTTTCATACATGCGGCAACTGATTTTTATTTATATAAAACTGTCATACATTGAGACAGAACAACGTGAAAAACAAGTGTTACATACATTAACTGAAAAAGGGAAGCTACTGCCCACGAATTCTCTTTACTTTTAGCGGAATCGTAAAATGCAGTTTCTTTCTGCAGTTAAAAATACATGCGTAATTAGGCAGGAATTCCTTCGATGTTATGAACAACACAAAGAAACACCAACTTCGCGAAAACTTCACAGCTTGTATCACACAGATCTGGATCTCAACGAAACGGTGAGAAAACCGTTACATCTGTGGCATTTGGTTTTAAAATGTGCGAGACGATGTGGTTTCAACAATGGCATACTGTAATAGATTTTTACCAAAAAATGTAGCATCCGAATAAATGAGCTCAGTCGTTTATTCAGACAAAACGTGGATTCGCACACATTACATCGTCAATATAGATTGTCACATTGATAGTACGAAGAGTAGTGTCAAAGAACTTTTCAGTGTTCAACTGTTGGGCTATGCAGGGTATTGGTGTGTAGAAGAGTAGTACTCGACAGTGCTCCACTTGCAAAACACTGGAATGTACGCCATTAACTTTCCTCCCACCCTAGTTTATCGGCTATTAATACGACGGTGCTGCCGCCATAACCAGGTACTCATGACTAGGCGGTCGAACAACCTCAGACGGGGTGAGGTCTCTCTAACAACAATGTCACATGAGCGTCTGCTGCGTGAAACACTGCTGGACGATAAAGCTAGTGCTATACGCAAACCACTGTCGTTTTAGACCAGAACCAAGAAACCAGTGCCAGATACCAATTTATCAAACTGGGCTGAAGTGAAAGCGACACGTCTTTACCACGCCCTCACCACAAATAGGACAACCGTTTGAAACTTTTTCGTGAACTGCGGTAACCCTTATTTAAGAAAGATAGTTGGAGCGCACTGGACAGTCAATAACCAAGCCATCATGGATCGTACAAGAGTAGTCGACGACATGTTTGGCAAATGAATAATAATAAAGAAGCGTTGTGATGGATAGCGACGATTCTTGTACTTCAAGTAGTTATGACAGTTGTCTTGTAATGAATCAGCACTACTGTTCTTACGGAGGTGGGGGTGGGGATATGATTTAAACCTTCATTGAAGTTCTGTTGTCCGGAGTGCTCGCAATTCGTGGATGTGATCACTGATCATCATAAATAGAGCCGCCTTGCGTCATGTACGTTGTTCGTACAGCATAAATCTGCAACACAGTGAACAGACGCTGCCGAAGGCTTCAATGGGTAAATGGATACAATCATTATCGTAAGAAGCGTACGGATGAGTGGAGCGAACACTTACCAAATTAGTCAAAATCACACCTTCCAGGACCTCGACAGCCTCAAGGATTTAAATAAGATTTTAAAATCACCAGACGACAAGGCCAATAATGGATTGGCTGTGGCTGTACTTGATACATAACTACTATCCAACTGTTAACATTTATCTAGCTCTTAAAGCAGCTGATATCATTGTTTAGGTGCTATACGGTGTAACAAAATCCTCAACATATTTCGTGCCAAAAGGTGCTCTCATGAACTCGAAAAACACTTCTTCCATTGAGGGATGCACAGACCGCGGCCCGCCACTGATTTGACGGCGGCCCGCCTTCACCGTTCGTTCTTGTAATTGTTTCGTTGTTTTTCCCCTTCATCTTTCATTCCCTCCAGAAATTGAGAGAGCCGGTCCTTATAGAACTTAGTTACTTTGAGACCAGTCTAGCTCGCATTGGGATAAGGGGATCACAAATCGGAATCAAAACTTGTCTCACGGCACGATATTCTTCAACTTGCGGTCCTTACGTAGTCGTAGTAATGGGGTTTGCGCCCCGCTGCACTATAAAGTCTGTACACCTCTTGTGTAAGCGAACAGAACGATAGTTGCTGCGTGACTGTGGATGTCGACTGACCGTCTTATTGCGAGCCATTATAATTTCGGACTAAGCTAAACCATAAACAGTTACGAATAAACATGAAGCCAGTATTTCCTTTAAATAACAAAAAAGACGCCAGACATATTCAGTACGTGTAAAGAAAAAACTGAATATATGTTCAACAGACTGATTATTTTGCGGTTTCAGCTCGGCGAGTTAACGCCGCCAGCCAGTATCGTTAGTGTTAATCATCATGTTGGGGTTGGAAGCTCCTGCCACCATTTACCACTATTTGGGAATGACAGCTGGATTTTTGTTGGTCTTAAATTTTTTTGAATGGGCCTGAACAGTGAGGGCAAATGAAGAGTCCTTGCTAATATTCTGCAATTTAAGATTTTGGTTCTTATGAATACTGCTACAATTAACTATAGGAAGCGAAATAAAAAAGCCTGGGATCGGCAAGGAGTTTCCCAAATACGTTTTCTCGGATAACGTCCTTCAGTATCCTTGATTATAGCAGTGTTGCATATATGAAGTCTGATTTAGCTGTTCCCGTCCTGGAACAACGCGCATTCTCCACAGCATGCAGTATAATGTGTTGTACTTGCAATCTACTGACAACCATTACTGGGATAAGAAATTTTTCGAGCAGGTTATGTTCTAGAGGTTTGGCAGGTGGAGGAATTAGGCCTGGGCTTACTGAAGGAATTACTCGGGAGTGATTTCGGGTGCTACTGACATTCCACATCAAAACGGTTGGAGCGGAGTCCAAAACCCTGCTTCGACGCTGATGTGCTGCTTCGATCTTTTTACATGAATCTAACACTAAAGACTGACCTTACGACTTATCTTAGAAGAAAGATTAAGGAAAGGCAAACCTACGTTTCTAGCATTTGTAGACTTAGAGAAAGCTTTTGACAATGTTGACTGGAATACTCTCTTTCAAATTCTAAAGGTGGCAGGGGTAAAATACAGGGAGCGAAAGGCTATTTACAATTTGTACAGAAACCAGATGGCAGTTATAGGAGTCGAGGGGCATAAAGGGAAGCAGTGGTTGGGAAGGGAGTAAGACAGGGTTGTAGCCTCTCCCCGATGTTGTTCAATCTGTATATTGAGCAAGCAGTAAAGGAAACAAAAGAAAAATTCGGAGTAGGTATTAAAATTCATGGAGAAGAAATAAAAACTTTGAGGTTCGCTGATGATATTGTAATTCTGTCAGAGACAGCAAAGGACTTGGAAGAGCAGTTGAATGGAATGGACAGTGTCTTGAAAGGAGGATATAAGATGAACATCAACAAAAGCAAAACAAGGATAATGGAATGTAGTCTAATTAAGTCGGGTGATGCTGAGGGAATTAGATTAGGAAATGAGGCACTTAAAGTAGTAAAGGAGTTTTGCTATTTGGGGAGCAAAATAACTGATGATGGTCGAAGTAGAGAGGATATAAAATGTAGGCTGGCAATGGCAAGGAAAGCGTTTCTGAAGAAGAGAAATTTGTTAACATCCAGTATTGATTTAAGTGTCAGGAAGTCATTTCTGAAAGTATTCGTATGGAGTGTAGCCATGTATGGAAGTGAAACATGGACGATAAATAGTTTGGATAAGAAGAGAATAGAAGCTTTCGAAATGTGGTGCTACAGAAGAATGCTAAAGATTAGATGGGTAGATCACATAACTAATGAGGAAGTATTGAATAGGATTGGGGAGAAGAGAAGTTTGTGGCACAACTTGACCAGAAGAAGGGATCGGTTGGTAGGACATGTTCTGAGGCATCAAGGGATCACCAATTTAGTATTGGAGGGCAGCGTGGAGGGTAAAAATCGTAGAGGGAGACCAAGAGATGAATACACTAAGCAGATTCAGAAGGATGTAGGTTGCAGTAGGTACTGGGAGATGAAAAAGCTTGCACAGGATAGAGTAGCATGGAGAGCATCAAACCAGTCTCAGGACTGAAGACCACAACAACAACAACAACAACAACACTAAAGACAAAGATGGGAATAAAGCTTCCTACGAGATGCTTCAGTTAGCTGGTGAGCGTCACTGGACTAAGACAAACTATAACCCTTATAAATTGAACGGACACAATGGCAAATTCGTTTCTAGTGGAGTAAAAGAGGGTGGTCTGCAATACATGGAACGGAATATCGTGACACTTTGTGATACTTTAATACTGAAGAGGATTAGTGAAGGGCCATCGGTTAGAACGTCCCATTAACGCCATCGTCATATAGAACCGTATGGTGGTATGGATCTGCATTTAACTGGCAATTAAAATTTTATAAGATATTTGTCTTCATAAGACTACACGGATATACGAGGAATGGTACTAGACATGTATTGCACAATGGCGCAGCACGATATGTTGTGCGCTGGTACAAATATAAATATTCCTGGACGAACGCCACTTCAGAAATGACCCTGATGATGTCGTAAAATTTAACTTCTCATGGAACATATTAACGATGTTGCACGTTCAAAAGAGACTAATCACTATTGCTGGCTCAGACCGTAGGCTGGAAATAATCCAGCTTCCTCTCTTAATGGTGTTTTTAAAAAGCTACGGCCGACGAGAGAGAGGGATATGTTCGGTCAATATTTAGACGGTAATAATTCGACCCGGTTTACGCTACTCGCTAGCAGAAACAGGGCGAGCGCGAGTTTACTGCCGCCTTTACGACAGCCTTCGACGCAGGTGGTAGCGCTGACATATTTACACACTTGTCTGCTGCTGCTGCTACCGCTTCCTACACGCGGCCGCTGCGGCTAGTCTTGCGGTGGTGGTTAATACTGTATGTGTGTGTGTGTGTGTGTGTGTGTGTGTGTGTGTGTGTGGTGTGTGTGTGTGTGTGAAGGAAAAGCTGCAGTAGACGACATGGGGGGGGGGGGATGAGGGGGTGAAGGCGCTGCAATTTATATCACATAGTGAATGGATCCAGTAAGTTGCGGTGCCGTAGAGTAACTAACATTTTTTTATTGCCAAGCTAGTGAGACACTGACTTTAGAAGTATTTTGGTCGCACACACATTTCCATCTTCACCAAGCGAGTTATTATCCTTGGTTAAATCTAGATTTGCTCTGTCACCAATTATCATCAGTTAATGATTTTACTTTTGTATGGAGCCACAGTCATATAAAACTTTCTGAAAAATATAACCGCCATTTGACTGTGCAACAGGTTTTATTTCACAATCTAGATTTCGTCCTTAGACCCTTATCAAGTGTTACAAATACTTCAGTACAACCCAAGTCATCGTCAAAAGATGTACCGAAGGTAAATGTTTTGACGACGACTTGGGTTCTACTCAAGTCTAATGATTTATAATACTTCTGAAATAAAATGTGTTGTACAGTCAAATGGCGATTATGTCTTACAGAAATTATCATCAGTTACTTAATGTTATAAACCATGAAGCATGAGCACCGACTAATCTTCTCAATAACGACGTCAGTCAAGCAGTAAGGAGGAAGTGAGGCTGTAACCCGATTTCCCATCAAAGACGATGTCGTTAGAGACGAAATCAAAGTCCGCACTGGGGAAGAATGCGAAAGGAAGTCGTCCGTGGCGTTGTTCTAGGAAACCTCCGTAGCTGAGTGATGTTCGGCTGAGGGTTAGCTGCCCTCTGTAATAAAAATAAAATAAAATAAAAAAAAAACTGAGAGAATCGATCAGCGATGAACTAGAACAAGCGTCATTTGAAGTGTGAGACGAAATAACAATCAACGCTTTAATAGGAATGTTCGCAATACAAAAGGTACGCTATTACCCTCCTAAAACATCACAGAACATTCATCCAGTCATAAAAAAAGAAAATTTAGGCTATATAACATACTTTAATCACACGCATCTCCAACCAAGTCAGTGAGCCACACGCCACACACAATTGATCGAATGGTTCAAATGGTTCTAACCACCATTGGACTTAACATCTGAGGTCATGAGTCCCCTAGAACTTAGAACTACTTAAACCTAACTAACCTAAGGACATCACACACATCCATGCCCGAGGCATGCCTTTACTGCTTCCTAGATGTACAGACTGAATAACGTCAGAGATAGGCTACAACCTTGTCTCACTTCCTACTCTATCACTGCTTCCTTTTCATGCCCATCGACTCTTACAATGAGGTGACGAAAGTCATGCGATAGCGACATGCACATATACAGATGGCGGTAGTATTACGTACAGAAGGTATAAATGGCCACTGTCATTTGCACTCAGGTGATTCATGTGAAAAGATTTCCGACGTGATTAAGGCCGCACGATGGGAATTAACAAACTTTGGAAGCAGCTTGGTAGTTGCAGCTAGACGCATATGACATTCCATTTCGGAAATCGTTACGGAATTCAGTACTTCGAGATACACAGTATCAAGAATGTGCCGAGAATAAGAAATTTCAGGTTTGCCTGTCACCACGGACAAAGCAGTGACCGACGGTCTTCACTTAACGACCGAGAGCAGTGGCGTCTGCGTTGTCAGTGCTAACAGACATGCAACATTTCGTGAAATAATTGCAGAAATCAATGTGAGATGCAAGGCTAATGTATCCGCTAGGACAGTGCGGCGAAATTTGGCATTAATGGCCTACGGCAGCAGACGAGCGATAGAAGAGCCTTTGCTAACAGTACATCACCTGCAGCGACTCTCCAGGGTTCGTGCCCATTTCGGCTGGACCCTAGATGATTGGAAAACCGTGGTCTTGTCAGACAGTCCCGATTTCAGTTGGTAAGAGCCGATGGTAGCGTTCGAGTGCGGCGCACGAAGCTATAGACCCAAGTTGTCAACAAGGCACTGTGCAAGCTGGTGGTGGCTCCACACCGGTCTGGGCTGTGTTTACATGGAATGGACTGGGTCCCATCATTACGATCGACTACTTGGAGAACACTGGCAACACTTTCGCCTTTCATGGACGGCTACAGAGGCACAATTATTCGCTATTTCTGCAGGGAACTTTTAACGACTTGTCGAGACCATGTCACGTCGACCTCCTGCCCTAAAACTAAACTCCGCCCGAACAGGCCACGGAGGCCTAACAGTACCGACCGGCCACCGTGTCATCCTCACCCACAGGCATCACTGGATGCGCATATGGAGGGGCATGTGTTCTGCACACCGCTCTCCCGGCCGTATGTCAGTTCACGAGACCGGAGCCACTACTTCTCAATCAAGTAGCTCATCAGTTTGCCTCACAAAGGCTGAGTGCACCCCGCTTCCCAACAGCGCTCGGTAGACCAAATGGTCACCCAACCAAGTGCTAGCCCAGCCCGACAGCGCTTAGATTCGATGACCTGTGAAGCATCCCCAATTCTCTTGTGGTTCCCTTTTTAGGTACTCCACGTCGGCGTCTGCTCGTAGATATGTATCGTCGGCAGATTTTCCGGCTTTACTTCCCGACGTGACAGCGACGACTATCCGATGAGGTGCGGGCCTTGTGTTTTGCTATTACTGCGAGTCTTGTAAATATCGCTTTTATTTAGTAATTTGCCCGGCTAAAACTCTCCCATCTTATGATTAAGACAGCCTGTGCCACCCTTTTGGAGGGAGTGGGGACGTCAAAGAGTCACAAAAGCTCATATTAAGAAGTCCGTAAAACACGTAAACGTTAACTTCAGTTAGCGTGTCAGTTAATGCCTACGCTTTGCGCTAGATGGTGCTGACTTACTACTGAATAGCTTTGGTTCCGTAAAACCTTCACTGATTAGTACTAGGTAAATGAAATAAGTACAACACTCTTTTATTTCACTTTTACTCGGCACACTACACTTTCAAAAGTCCACACGTTAATATCTGAATACCGGTACCTCTGAATTCACTCGTATCAGCAGATAATTCGAGTTTCTGTCGTCTATACGTCCGTAAAGTTCCAGTCTAGCACTAAAGTCCTAAAATCCCCTTAATACTCGGTTGCTACCAACAGTCAGAGATCGTACACTACATCACTTTTAATCTCCGTAATATTCTAACAGTTTATTGTGAATCTTAACACGATAAAGTCCAATCTAATTATTGTCTCGCTGACTGACACGGGTTCCCCGAAACAATCAAGGAAAAAAGGTGGCAATAATGATGATCAGGCCTTTTTATAGGTTTTTCATCACTAGAGTTTAACGTCACTGTCTTCTCCATGACGGAGCTTCCGTGGCTTTGCTGTACTTAGACGTTAAACTACTTGCTGATATACTATAATTTTGATCTGCAATTACCGAACTCTGATTCTACACTATTTTCCCCTGTAAAAATTCTATTCTTAATTTTTATTTATTCTTTCTATAGCTCTTATCACTGTAAACTGAACCGAGGTGTTACACCTGCCGGGAACTCGTGTTACCACTGCGGCAAGACTGTTGCGAGCTCCTGCCCTACGCCGAGCAAAAGGAGGTCCGACAAGATATCACGAGGTACCCCCTAACTTGTGTCACCGCAGTGTTCAACGGTCGTCTCGTTTCTGTACAAGCTGTATATAATCATCACTAGACGGCAGAGTAGTGCCAGTGAAATGTTCACATACATGCTGGACAGTGCCGGCGCTATACTCGGCTCCAGCGGAGAGAATGCTGTGGTGGCTGTGGCCTCTAGCCAGCTGCAGCAGGCAGGACAGGACAGGAGAGGGCAGGATGGAGATAAGGCAGCGGTGCCGCGGCTGGAGGGGCCAGTGGCCACGCGGCAGACAGGTCTAGCCGGTGCGCGGCTAATTATAGAACCACTACAGCTGACCTTGCTGAGAGCGGCTTAATTTAAATCCCCGCGGCCGCCGAGCGCACCTCGTTGGGGCACTCCCTTGTTTACCCCTCCGCAAGCCACACCACGGTTTCCGCATCAAAAGACAGTACTTTTCTATGGAAACAAATTCTAAAAGACATGCGCGAGGTAAGAAAACAGCAGACGTACGACATACGAGATGCGGTAGGTTGCCCGACTGGTCGTCATACTAGGTGCGTATGCTTGTAGCTCTGCGAATACGGCTGTTGTGAGCTTGGAACTGGGTGTATCGACAGTATACTCATCATGAAAATGAAGAAGAAAGGGCAACACTTCATCTCCGAGAATGATGAAATAAATATCTTGGTTCACAATCATGCTGACCTGAATGAGTGGATCCATGTCATGGTACGAAGAACACAAGTACAACGTTACGGAAATGTACCCGCCACACACTGCGGGCTAAACGCCTCTTTGGTTCGTTGCAGCATTCGACGCTTCCCACCATTTGAAAAAGAAGCAAACTCGCGATTCGTTGGAACACACTATGAGCCTCCAGTTAGTTACTGTCCAGTTGGTGTGTTGTTCTACACCATGAAGACGTTCAGTTTATGCGTCGCTTTGAGAAATGGCCAACTGTGAGGTACCCAGCTCCTGCTCTCCTCTGTAAACAGCTGCCTTTGCAATGTTCGCCCTGATACTGTGGACCTACATTCAGTGACAGCAGCAATGCATGTCGGGTCTGAAACCGACTGTCATTGCCGGCCGGAGTGGCCGAGCGGTTCTAGGCGCTACAGTCTGGAAACGCGCGACCGCTACGGTCGCAGGTTCGAATCCTGCCTCGGGCATGGATGTATGTGATGTCCTTAGGTTAGTTAGGTATAAGTAGTTCTAAGTTCTAGGGGACTGATGACCTCAGATGTTAAGTCCCATAGTGCTCAGAGCCATATGAACCATTTTTGAACTGACTGTCATTGATAAACAAGGCTTGACACTCTTCTCCAGTCACTGTTAGTTCAGATTTCTCAAGTCACTCTTAGTTCGGATCCTTGTACGATCACTGTTATTACGCCGTGTTACATGACTGCGCCTGGCAGCCGCGTTTGACAGTCCACACTGATACGCAAACAAGTCTGAAAATTTTATTCGCGCTGCGGTCATGCACACGTCCAAACACGATAACTTCTTTCCGCCATTCCGTCACGTCTCCACGTCGCATCTTATGGCACCGATTCCATGCAACGACCTGCCACATACCATTGCAGTGTGTAATGGTAGCTGTTGCCTAAAGGGAATAACACCGCCACTGAGGCTCCCTGTTTACCATAATCTCTCCATCGTCTCGTATTACCTCCTATCGTGCGCACCAGACGTAGATTTAACGCTGGATCAGTACTTGTCCTATGGGTTTATTGGAGTTACGTGGGAAATTTCAGCTGACAAGGAGAGGTCCCCAGCCGTCGGTTCGACTTTTTGAACAATCTATACTGTGTTATAGGTTAAGGTCCCAGGTATCACCCCCCCCCCCCCCCCCACACACACCCTTTCACCCGCCTGACGCTCTATAGCCTTAAAAAAAGAAATATTACAAAGACCGATGGCATAGCGTAATGGTGATAGTACACGCCTCATATACAAGACGTTTGGGTTCGAATCTCCTCAAGTGCTATGAAATTTTTAAATATTTGTCGAAATGACTTTGATCTTTATTCAGTTAACTGATTTAAATGTATTTTTAAAGGTATATTCCTTTGTCGCATTTTAATAACCTCATTAACTTTCTCAATCGCTCTCTTTTTTTCTTGCGACTATTCTTTTTCATTTGGAATCTTTGTGCATGCGATTTTAATTATTTCCACGTATTAACATCGATTTGATTTTTTCTGTCTCATTATCCTACAATTTCGTTCATGTTATTGCATTCATTATTTATATTCCTCATTTTGCTTGAATTTCGTTTTATTTGTAATACCTTCTTTCGTTTAAATCTTCATCTGCGTTATTTTGTCCATAGCGCAATAAAAATTCACACTTTAAATGTTTATATGACGATTACCAGCCAAGAAAATGTACATCTTATAACGAAAATTACATTTTGGACACCACTGCACAGACAATATAAGCCAGGGCCGGCCAAACGCTGCACAGTGTGCAGACGTGCGGAAGTGCTGCACGTGTGCGACAGCGAGCGATAGCGACATCTGTTATTAGACATGTGTCCTAAATGAACGGCGGCTGCTCCACTTCCCTGTTTATGTGGTACAAGCTAGAGCTTGTTTGTGAAAGATTTTTCTCGGTGATGAAAATGAATGAATCAAGGTTTCGATCAAGCATAAGTGATTAAAATCTTCGCAACTGCTTGCGTTTGTCAATGAGCCGTGCCTTTGCGCACGATTTTAACTATATCATTTCTCATGACCAGTGATAAACGTGTTCGGATTTATTCTTTCATAATTAAAAATTATTGTTTACTAATTGTGCATTATTGCCTCATTCTGCTCCATGTTACATTATTATCAGGAAAATTGGTCATTAAACCGATTGTTCCAATGTATACTTACATTTAGGGGTTTTTATTAATGTGTGAAGGGCTACGCTCAGCTGAAGTCGATAAAACATAAAATTCATCTAATTGTCGGTTATTATGCAGATTTCAGACGGAACTGATGAAAGATATAGCAATAATGGTATTGAAATAACAGGTGATCATCGAGAGGTCTGCGGTTATCATTCTGTTCAGAGATCATTGAGACAGAAATTATGTGGGTGTAACTCAGGGCACCGAGAATTAGTTATAGGAAACCTTGCATTAGATTACTGTGATTTGAAATCATGAATAAGGTTCGTTGGGAGTCGCTAAGTGCTCTCTTTCTTAAATACTAGATCAAAAACATTACGCGTATTTACGTGCCGTCAGTCAAGCTGCCTTCATAAAAACCCACGGTTGTTAACTGTATTGCTTGTCTTACTGGGTTAAACTGTTAACATAAAAGCAGACGTCTCAATGAGCAGACTGTGACAGTAATGTTTAATACGCGAAATACCTTCCCATGGTTGGCTTGCAAGCTGTGGAAAGAGCACTAGAATTCGCCAGTACAGAGTATCCCAGCAAGTGGATAAAGCGACATCTGTGCGTAGAAACATGCACTACATGAACGCTGACGGCTGCGGCGTGCACGCTGTGACCCGGAAGTTGCAGATGTGCAGGAGCACCGCACGCGTGCAGGATTTCTGGCCTGCCCTGATATAAGCAGAGCCGGCCGCGGTGGTCTCGCGGTTCTAGGCGCGCAGTCCGGAACCGTGCGACTGCTACGGTCGCAGGTTCGAATCCTGCCTCGGGCATGGATGTATGTGATGTCCTTAGGTTAGTTAGGTTTAAGTAGTTCTAAGTTCTAGGGGACTGATGAGCACAGCAGTTGAGTCCCATAGTGCTCAGAGCCATTTTTGATATAAGCAGATGATGTCTTTTGTTTTTTAACCGATAGAGTGGTATTTTCAAGTGTTCAAATATTGTGATATACAAATAAAAATAACTGAATTCACATTATCGAAGATTCCAAGAGGAAAAACAACGATAGGAAGAAAATGAGAAGAACTAAATGGCTCTGAGCACTATGGGACTTAACATCTGAGGTCATCTGTTCCCTAAAACTTAGAACTACGTAAACCTAACTAAATGAAGGACATCACACACATCCCTGCCCGAGGCAGGATTCGAACCCACGACCGTAGCGGTCGCGCGGTTCCGGACTGAAAAAGTTAATACAGTGATTAAAATGATGTGTCAAAGGAATATAAACTAAAAATACATTTAAACCAATTAACTGAACAAAAATAATGATCAAAGTCATTTCGATAAGGATTTAAAAATAAAAAAAAATCAAAGCATCTGGCAAGGCTCGAGCCCACAACCCCCTGATTATGAGGTTTGTACTGTAACCATTACGCTACGAAACCGGTCTGTATAGCATTTATTTTTTATAAGCTATAGAGCATCACGCGAAATTCCGAAATTTTTTTCGTCAATTACTTGCAAACGAGGGACCACCAGGGTGAATGGCTGCAAGGTGTAATATCTGGAACCTTAACCTAAAATATCGAATAAATAGTTTCTAAAAGTCGACCCTACCTCTGTGGACCTCATCTTGTGATGCGTAAAATTCTGTAACAGTTAACTGCACACAAGAATAAAAATGCTCGGTGCTCTCAGAGTCGCCTGCACTAAGGTGAAAGGAGCGGAGTACGTTATGTAGCTTGGCACGTTTGAGGAATGTTGCTGCAGCTGCTGCCGCTTCTACCGAACGGGTCCTTTGTACAGCTCTTTGCGTCAATGGGCCGTCAAATAAACAAACATAGCCGCACTCGATCTCTGGCCTGTGGTGTGCGTCTGGTGGCTGTGACTGCAGCGGGAGTTGGCTTCGCAGCCCGGCTCCGAGGTGTCTCCCTCAGTTTCGGATGAAAGGCTCCTTCAGTTCATGACTTACCGTGGAATACCCTAAACCTAATTTTCCGTGTCCATACAGAAACTTAGTTTCCCCTTCCATTCTGCACGTAGAACCAGAGCTTTTGTTAGTATCGTCACGATTTGCCTAGTTCGTTATTTCTCCCCACCCATTTCGCCATGCTACCGAGAGCGTTGTGAAGCTACCATTTGTTAATTTACTAAAAGTCATTAATGTAAGTTTGAACTTTTAATACGCTGCACATGTTGTGATTGGAACGTATCATCGAGATGCAACAACACTGGATGGTAATGAATAATTTTTAAAAAGATACTTATGTCACGGAAGTGTATCTCAGTTCTGCATAGATATTTTTTTAACGTAATGTAGTAAGCAGACGTTTTGTTCATTCACTCCATTTGCACCAAAATATAATAAAACCTTGTACACTGAACTTTCGTGCTGACAGACTTTCACACCGACTGGTAATGCACTTTACAAACTTAAGCTCCCTTAGACTACACACAGACACCTCTGCCGCTGGTGTACATATAAGTTACAATAATTGACAATTTTGAAACACTGTTAGTGCTTAAACAAGATTAAATCTGGAATTAAAAATTACGTCTTTACATTCGTAAGTATTGAGATTTGTTCTACAAAAAATATAACTTTGCTTTCCATAAACTGAATCATTGTCAAGTATGTTCTTCTGTATAAAATTTTATCACTTATGTTAACATTAGCTAAAGAACCAACGATTTACTTTTTAATTATAAATGATTTTTATTATTAACATTTACTCTGGATCTTGATTCAATGGTGAAAATTATACACCTAACATCTCCGCAGTAAACAATTTGGGAATGCGATTTCTGAAACTGATGTCAAACAGATTTTCTGCAATTTTCTGTGAAAGATGCTTGACGTAAAATAATGACAGTTTTACAGTCAGATACATCCCTATTTTTAAAGGTAATTGTAACTTAAATATAAGTGGAATCAAGAATGGTCATAATAGCGGTCACTACAAAAAATATATATTCTATACGCGATCTGTGTATCGAGATGTTCATCTGTCCTGGCATCGGTGACTTTGTAGCATCATTTCCTGGTCTGCTACATTAAAGCACTTCTCCCTCTACTTTCTACTTTCAGTTATTAACTTCCCTCTTGATTTTCGTCGCCAACGTGCCATGAGAGCGTCTCACGTTCCGTGTACCTCAAAACTAGGATTTCTACCCAGGGTGTACAGTCGCCGGTGTAACGAATTCTGTAAGCGCCAGTTCGTTCCTCTCTTCATGTGGGAGAACACTACTTGCTTGTAACTGCACGCGAATACATTAAAAGCGAGACGGAAGTGAACATAGCGTCCGCCTCAAAACATGTCAGTCCGAGCGTGAGAGTCGCAGACGGTGTAACGAATTGAGTCCGGCCACCTTCCTGGAATACAGCCCCGGCCAGCAGTGTCTAGTGACTCTTGCGAATGCTGATGTTATCCTCCCGCGGAAGGCCGCTGCTTGTCCATCCATACATTACAACTCGGGGCCAATGAGAATTGCGGGTCTCGCAACGAACTTGTAACATCACGCTAGTCGGTTTGTGCACTGCACTTCGCAGAGCCCACAGGGAATCAATATGTAATCGAGAAGGTACACACGGCCAGTAGACCGCTGCTGAACTACAGGGTAACACGATATGCCGACTAACTACACCGGTCCGACTGCAGACTGCGTTCTGCGATTACAAACGTGAACTACACGGAGGTTCACTTCAATAGCTGACCACAAATATGGAGCTCCAGTGAATCGAGCGTACTTCCTATTTCTTCCTATTTACGCTTTTCTCCCCAAGATGCATGAAATATGGTAGTTTGGAATTGTTTTATGAATTTCACAGAATTCACACAAACTTAACAATACACAAATTTAAAAATTTTAGAAAATGATTAATATCTTTACATGCGTTGTAGGAACCTAAATATAAGAATACTGAAGATTAAAATAAGTTAAAAATTACAAAAAAAACATTGGTCTTATGGACAGATGTAATTTGCTGTAGTAGTATCCACAGAAAACAGCCAAATCTTGTAGAAAAATAGTAACAAATAGAAAATAGCATTAAGTCTGTTAAGTCTTAGAGCGTGGCCAGGACAAGCCACAGGGCAGCCAGCGGGCCAGCCAGACTCCAGCACGTCGGAAACACGTAAAGCGATAACGCTATAATCTATGGACACAGAACGATCCAAGGACATTATAGAGTACCATTGATAGGCACAGCTCCAAGTGTATTCAGTAGATACCTCGGCAGTAATAGTGAGACCAGCATTTCAGAGAGAGAGCGTGGGATGACAGGGATAAACAGACAAGGTCTTTTGGTAGGTCATGAAAACCCGATGAAAGGCTTAGGACGAAGTGTGTGACGATGTAGGGAGAGACGTCTCTCTACCTCCACCCAGCCTCTGGAAAACTACTGAAGAGCAGACCAAATGAGGTGGCGAAAAGCCTTCGACATCACGTTATGTCAGAGACGGGCGGGGACGAACAGGAAAGCCGAACAAAACTGGCAGGACGGAGCAGCAGGGAAGTCAGTAAAGTTTTCGGTATTTATAAATTATTTTATAATGATATCATCTAATTTTAATTATTTATTTCATTACTTTTCTCAGGTTCGTTGGGGTCATGTGAGCCGAAGCTATTCGGGCATGGAACGAATCACTTCGAAATTCAAAGAACACTAGCCGGAAAAATAAAAGTTAAAAAGAAAAAATACAAAAGAAATATTTGAGTTTGTATTTACAAATGAATAACACATCACAGCGAAATGCTCCAAGCTACTGCGGTAACTGTAACATCATCTCCACGACCTTTATTTGGAATGCGGAGCAAATGCCTTTACCCTTACGATGCCGTCCGATGAACTGTGTGTTGCTCTTGTCCCAGGTAATTTTTTCTATTTTTCATCCACGTTCGGTTTCTTCGTGCCTCGCGGACAATATTATTGTAACCTCAGAAATTTTCAGATGATGCATTTATGTATAATGAAGTACTATCTGAAGGAAGCTGCATAAATATTCAGTCAGATCTTGATAGGACTTCAGAGTGGTGTAAAGACTGGACAGCTTGCTTTAAATGGTCAGAAATGTAAAACTGTGAAATTCACAAAACGAAAAAACTTAGTATCCTTTGACTGTAATACTAGTAAGTCTCAGCTGCTATCGGCCGACACAAATACCTGCGTGTAACGCATTGTAAGGATATGATATGGAATGATCATATGTGCTCGGTCGTGGGTAAAGTAGGTGATAGGCTTCGGTTAATTGGTAGAATACCGGGGAAATGTAATCAGTCAACAAAGGAGACTGCTTACAAATCACTCGTGCGACCGATTCAGAAATATTGCTCCAAATGTGTGGGACCCGTATCAAAAAGGGCTTACAGGAGATATTGAAAGTATACAGAGAAGGGCAGCGTGAATGGTCACACGTTTGTTTGACCTGTGGGAGATTTACCACAGAAATACTAAACGAAGTCAACTGCAGACTTTTCAAGATAGACGTCAACCATCCTGAGAAAGTATGCCAACAAAGTTTGAACAAACGGCTTCAAATGATGATACTAGGAATATATTACAACACCCTACTTTTCGCTCACACAGCGGTCGTGACGACACGATTGGGCTAATCACAGCACGCAAACAGGCATTTACACAATTATTCCTCCCGCGCTCAATACGTGAATGAAACTAAAAGAAACCCTTATAAATGGTGCAGCAGAATGTACTATCTGCCATGCACTTCACAATGGTTTGTGGAGTATAGATGTAGAAGCAGATAATTTTGTCATCGCTAACATTGGGTTTAAGAGTCACGAAAGAAAATTATATACATGGACGAGACCTGGAGACACTGGAGATTTCAAACCGATTATTTAATGGTAAGACAGGAATTTCCGAGCCAGAATTTAAACTGTAAGACACGTCTAGGAGAGACGTGGACTCTGACCATAATTTACCGAGTATGAACCGTAGATTAAAACTGAAGAAATTGCAAAATTTTGGAAACTAACGAGATGGGACGTGAAGGACTTGAAGAAACCAGAAGTTGTTGAGCGTTTCAAGCGGAGCATTAGTCAACGATTGACGTGAACAGTGGGAAAGAATACAGTAGTGGACGAGTGGGTAGCTCCGTGAGGTTAAATAGCGAAGGATCACACAGGTAACAAAACATGGGGTAATAGAAATCCTTGAACACAGTAGACACCGAACTTAATTGACGAGAGGACAAAATATAATATTGCAGCAATTGAAGCACGACAGAGCAGAGGGATTACAGACGTCTAAAAATGGATACTGACAGAACGTGAAAACTGGCTAAGCAAAGTTATACAAACATTCATGACTTGGGAAAGATAGATGTTGTCTTAGGGAAAGATAGAGCTCTCTATAGGGAAAGAAAGATGCTGCCTGTAGGAAAATTAGAGAGACCGTTGGAGAATAAAGGAGCAACTGAATGAATATGAAGAGTTCCGATGACAGCCCATTACTGAGCAAAAAGGGAAAGCTGAAAGGTAGACGGAATATACAGAGGGCCTGTAAAAGGGAAACAAACTTGGGGACAACGTTACAGAAAGAGAAGAGGAAGTGTGTGAAAATGAGGTAGGATGTATTACACTGCGTGAAGAATTTTAACGGAGCACTAAAAGACCTAAGTGGGACCCGAATGTCTTGGATTTGACAACATTTCATCATAATTACTGAGATATCAGAGAAACTAGCCAACACAGAATTATTCCATCTCGTGTGCAAGATATGCAGGGGAAATATTCTCAGACTTAGGGAGAATGTAATCACTGCTACTCCAAAAAACGCAGGTGCTATTAGGTGCGAATACGCTCGTGCGCAGACTACAACACCACTTTCAAACTCACTTAAATCTTGGTAACCTGACGTTGTAGCATCAGTAACCGATCTGACAACTGCGCCAGACACTTGTTGTCTTATACAGGCGTTGACATCCGCACCGCAGTCAACGCCGTATTCTGCCTGTTTAAATTTCTCTGTATTTGAATATGCATGCCTACACCAGTTTCTTTGGCGCTTCAGTGTACAATACAATGGGGTTTAGATTTTAGCCCCCTTAAACATCTATCCTTTGCCCTCAGAACAGTTGCATAAACTCTTGGCATTCTGGAGATGAGATTTTGTAGTGTTTTCGCACATATTGCCGTCCAAGACGTCTGTAAATTATTCCATAGGTCTTCAGCATTAGATAACCTCTGTTTTCTGACTTTCATGTCAAGTTCATCCCTTAAGAGTTCAGTGGGATTTATGTCAGGTGATTAACTTGGTCAAATCATATGCTTCAGTTCCCCACATGTCTCCTTTCTACTGCATACCTTCTGGAACTTTATAAGCGTGACCGGGATCATTGCCTGCTGTAGAACAAACCCATGAACAATAAGTGTCTTGCAAGATGGAACTGCATTATTGATCAGTATCGTGTGATATCCTCTCTTCTTTAATCTTCCATTAATTCTCAATAGATCGCCGACTTTAGCACCGCTAAACATATCACACCGTGATCGATCCTCCACGATGCTTTACCACTGGCGTCACACACTGGCGCTTCGTTTTTCAATTCCAATTTCCAGCTTCTTTCCCGTTAGGAGGTAATACAGTACGAACATACTTAGGTATACATATACTACTACTACTAGATGCACACAGTGTACAGTAAACTAATGGGGACCGATTGCCACGCAGACAGCTCAAGGAATAAGGCCTATTCGAATGGAACAATCAAAAAGGAAAGGTCCCCCGCGGTGGGATCGACTTTAAGAAATCATCCATACGGTGATGTAAGTAGGTTAAGATCCAAGGAATCACGCCCTGTAGCCATTCACCCTGATGGGCCCTCGTTTGCGAGTAATCGAGAAAAAATTTCGGGATTTCGCTTGATGCTCTACAGCTTTAAAAATAGCAACGATAACAGAGTGCTTGGACAGTGTAACTGTTAAGGAACATGCACAAAGTTAAGGGTTCGAATCTTGTCATGCGATTTAAATTTCTTTATATTTAAATTCATATCGAAATGACTTTGATTGCTATTTTTATTCATTATTTGATTTAAACGAAATTTCTTATTCCTATTACTTTGTCATGTCATATTAATCGTAATAACTATTTAATTTGCCCTTATTCTAACTTCAAGTAATTGTTTTTCATTTGACATATTTGTGGACGTGATTTTCATTATTTTTGTTTATCCATCATAATATTTTAAGCATTTGAAAAGGTCGACCTACTGATCAAAAACAGAATATACATCAATCTATTTCTACTGACTGCGTAACGGTGTCAGAAATGTGTTTTTCGTTCCAAGATGTACATTTGGTGGATCGTAAGTATCATACAAACATTTGAAACAAACTCTTATTGCACTACGGACAAAATAAAGCAGACTAAGTTTTAAGCAAAAGAAGAGATTATAAGTAAAATGAATGCACTTAAAATGAAGAATAGACCAAACGATTGCACCAACTGAACGAAAATGTAAGACGATAAAACTGAAGAAATTAAATCGCTGCTGTTGTTGTTGTTGTTGTCTTTAGTCGTGAGACTGGTTTGATGCAGCTCTCAATGCTACTCTATCCTGTGCAAGCTTCTTCATCTCCAGGTACCTACTGCAACCTACATCCTTCTGAATCTGTTTCTCCTGATAACAACGTCCTCCTGAGTAGTCCCCGCCCGGAGATCCGAATGGGGGACTATTTTACCTCCGGAATATTTTACCCAAGAGGACGCCATCATCATTTAACCATACAGTAAAGCTGCATGGCCTCGGGAAAAATTACGGTTGTAATTTCTCCTTGCTTTTAGCCGTAAATCGAAGTTAATAAATAAAAATAATTAAATTCACATTAACGAAGATTCCAAGAGGACCCAAGCAGTCTATGCTCGTTACTACCTTCAAAGAATTTTTGGAACATCACGCAAAAATTTGGGAATTTTTTTTTTTCGTCGATTACCCGCCAACTGGGGCCCACCACGGTGTGTGGCTACAGAGTGTGATAGCTGCCATCTTAACCTACATCACCGTATAGATGGTTCCAAAAAATCCTTCCCAACGCTAGGGAGCTCTGCTTCTTAGATAAAGGCACGTCAGTGTTGTGGATATTCACCAGCGCCCCTCTACGCGAACGAGCAGTCAAATATACAACAGAGGCGCGCAGTCTTTACTTGTTTATACTTGTTTTATTATCAGAACGGGGCTATGATAGGATATTCAAAACGAAATCCCTGTTTTAACCACAAGTCTATAGTTGTGATAGGTAGTCGAAAACTTTTGGCCGGCATATGATTACTATCGACGTGCAGGTATTCCGAAAGGTTGCATTTCGCGGTCAAATCGTAAACGGCTGATTTGGTAATGTGAAGAACTGAGCCTTTGCTGTCGATTGGTATCAGGAGCAGTCTAGTCGCCTGCCTACGCTGGTCTCAGAGCCCTGCTCATCTCCGCTGGTGCAGAGCCCAGGGCGCACACTGCACGCAGAGTTGGCCACGTGACGCGGCTGCCGCGGCCGCAGTGTCGGATGTCGGGCCGACGCCCCAGGATCGCCTGACGGACCAGCCAATCACGTGGCGGCGCACCTGCGCCAGCCGGCCGGCCGCCCGTCTGTCATGTCGCTACAGCTCTCACCGCCTCTGATCTGCAACCCACATCCCTGGAGACCATTTGCAGCACCGGAGCTGCAGTAGACCTCACCACGATCCACGAAACCGCAATCCAAACAGTATTACTTATCCTAAAACATCTTCACTGGAACACTGTAGTTGAGACATCGCTTTCAACAGATCAACACACGGGTGTAACACCTACCAGAAAATGAACTTGTCTTCAACTCGAGAAATGTAACTAAGGGTTGTATTTACGGTCTCGTACTAGGGCTGCTTTTTTAAGAGGGATGCATTAATTGCTCGGCGATATTCGAATACCAGATAAGAAAACAGTGAAGAACTCAGGCGTAACTTTGGACGTGCATCTTAAATGGGCATAGAATACTGTCGCTATGTACTTGACGACCTCCGCTTCGCATTCGGGAGGACGACGGTTCAATCCCGCGTCCGGCCATCCTGATTTAGGTTTTCCGCGATTTCCCTAAATCGCTCCAGGCAAATGCCGCGATGGTTCCTTTGAAAGGGCACGGCCGACTTTCTTCCCCGTCCTTCCCTAATCCGATGAGACCGATGATCTCGCAGTTTGGTCTCTTCCCCCAAACAACCCAATCCAACCCCAAGACCTCCGCTAGCAGTCAAAAAGTTTCGGAACGTAATTCCACAGGATGTGAAACGTAACCGAGACTCCGATACTGTGATGTAATTCAACATGATACAAGTAGTGAAAACACAAGACGGTTAGGACTAATATGAATGCTTGTGCGCGTTACATCTCCAACATCGGTCGATATGACATGTCAGTGCTTCAGACGCCGAGTAAGGGTGGTTGCGGCCAAAGACATTACCTCACTACAATGCGCTATGTCTACTTCGCTGACTCCTCAGTGCGCAAGCATCAGGTTATTTTGCCACCAAGGTATCAGTATTGCTTAACTTCATCTAGTGTGTGATCACCACCCCTGATGTTAAGTTTCTCGCTCTTTTCATTTCTGCTACTTCTGATTACTTTCGTCTTTCAAATCAAATGGTTCAAATGGCTCTGAGCACTATGGGACTTAACTTCTGAGGTCATCAGTCCCCTAGAACTTAGAACTACTTAAACCTAACTAACCTAAGGGCATCACACACATGTATGCCCGAGGCAGGATTCGAACCTGCGACCGTAGACTGTAGCGCCTAGAACCGCTCGGCCACCACGGCCGGCCAAGAATCAGGGACTAAATACCTTTAGTGCCACCATAGTCGAAACACAAGGACCAGTTACCTAGCATCCTAACTGTGCTCATTGTAATGTCTACGACGGTCACATCACAGTAAGTACCGTAAACACACGACCGCGCCGTCTGTCCCCTGCACAGTGCTAAATCCAAACGAGCGCGAGTAACAGGAACACCTGCACTAGTGACGGGAGGTGCACTGTTGTGCCATCTGGTAGCTGAATAATATAACAACGAAATTTTCCGCTAGCCACCAATATGCAACATTGTGTATTAATAATTGTAACAAGAAAGAATAATCCTTGTGAAATATGTCTAAATAAGATGTATGTGTGTCAACTGTATCTAATGTAATTACAATGAAATGAACACCCTTAGCTGCTTACAGGCGTTGACATACGTCAACGGGGACAGATGAAAATGTGTGCCCCGACCGGGACTCGAACCCGGGATCTCCTGCTTACATGACTTCTGTCACCTCCGTGTAAGTTCGTCGGTCATTGTCTCGTAAACCCCAGAACAACTACTCACGCGCCTAAAATCACTCCAGATGTATATTTGTCCCGAATTGTTCTCGGCTGTCTTGCCAACTGTATATAAACAACAACCTATTAATAGATTTACATAATGAGATTGCTAGCTAAACATTCTCTCCCATATATATATATATATATATATATATATATATATATATATATATATATATATATATATATGGTATCTGCTCTTTCGGACATGTCCGCCGGGAATCGGCAAAAAGCCACAATTAATGAGTATAATGGGCAGGGGCACTATGAATATAGTGCGGGACAATAAGTTGAGAATGTGGGTCTCACAGGAGGCGTGCCAGAGTTAAGTCCCTGCAGTCGCCCTATCCTCTGTGACCTCGTTGGCTCAGATGAATAGAGAGTGTGCCATGTGAGCAGGAGATCCCGGGTTCGAGTCCCGGTCGGGGCACACATTTTCATCTGTCCCCGTTGACGTATGTCAACGCCTGTAAGCAGCTAAAGGTGTTCATTTCATTGTAATTTCATTTTAAAGAGCTGCATGGTCACCGATAGTATCTTAGTATATATGTATCTTAGTATATATGTATCTAATGTATTTTGTGGTGTAAAGTTATCTGTTTGGAAAAACATTATTAATTGTCTAACGAAGTGCACATCCCATATGTAGTATGGGAGAGAAATTACAATGAAATGAATACCCGTAGCTGCATCCAGGCGTTTATATAAGTCAACGGGGCGGTTGAAAATGTGTGCCCCGACTGGGACTCGTACCCGGGATCTCCTGCTCACATGGCAGACACTCTATTCATCTGAGCCACCGAGGTCACAGAGGATAGGGCGACTGCAGGGACTTACCTCTGGCACGCCTCCTGTGAGACCCACATTCTCAACTTATTGTCCCGCACTATATTCATAGTGCCCCTGCCCATTATACTCATTATTCGTGGCTTTTTGCCGATTCCCGGCGGACATGTCCGAACGAACAGATACCATCTTTAAATGGGAGAGAATGTTTAGCTAGCAATCTCATTATGTAAATCTATTAATAGGTTGTTGTTTATATACAGTTGGCAAGACAGCCGAGAACAATTCGGGACAAATATACACCTGGAGTGATTTTAGGCGCGTGAGTAGTTGTTCTGGGGTCTACGAGACAATGACTGGCGAACTTACACGGAGGTGACAAAAGTCATTGGGACACCTCCTTCTGTGCTGGACCTCCTTTTGCCCGGCGTAGTGCAGCAACTCAACGTGGCATGGACGCAGCAAGTCGCTGAAAGTCGCCTGCAGCAGAAATTTTGAGCCATGCTGTCGAAATAGCCGTCTATACTTGAGAAAGTGTTGCCGCTGCAGGATGGTGCACAAACTGACGTCTCGATTATGTCCGACAAACGTGCGATGGGATTCATGTCGGGCGATGTGGGTGGCCACATCATTCGCTCGAACTGTCCAGAAGGTTCTACATACCAACAGCGAACAAATGAGGCCTGCTGACAATTCCACCGCTGTTTTGGAGCAAGATGTCCATGAATGGCGGCATATGGTCTCCAAGTAACTGAACATAACCGTTTTCGGTTAGTGATCGGTTTAATTGGGCCACACGACCCAGTCCATTCCATGTAAACATAGCCCTCATCATCATGTAGCCTTCACCAGCTTGCACAGTGCCTTGTTGACAGTATGGATCCATGGCTTCGTGGTGTCTGCGCCACACTCGAACCCTACCATCCGCTCTTACCAAGTGGAACAGAGACTCATCTGACCTGGGCACGGTTTTCCAGTCGTCTAGGTCCAATCGACATGGCCACGAGCCCAGGAGAGACGGTCTCGTGTTGCTTGCAAAGACATTCGCGTCGGTCCGTCTGCTGCCGTAGCCCATTAACGGCAAATTTCGGCGCACTGTCCTAACGGATAGGTTCGTCGTATGTCCCACACTGATTTCAGAGGTTATTTCACGCAATGTTGCTCGTCTGTTTGTACTGACAACTCTACACAAATGCCGCCGGCCAGTGTGGCCGAGCGGTTCTAGGCGCTGAAGCCTGGAACCGCGCGACCGATACGGTCGCAGGTTCGAATCCTGCCTCGGGCATGGATGTGTGTGATACCCTTAGGTTGGTTAGGTTTAGGTTGTTCTAAGTTCTAGGGGATTGATGACCTCAGACGTTAAGTCCCGTAGTGCTCAGAGCCATTTTCTACTCAATTGCCACTGCTCTCGGTCGTTAAGGGAAGGTCGTCGGCCCTTGGGTTGACCGTAGTGAGAGGTAAAGCCTTAAATCTGGTATTCTTGACACACTCTCGACACTGCTTATCTCGGAATATTGAATTCCCTAAGGATTCCCGAAATGGAGTGTCCCACGCGTCTAGCTCCAGCCACCATTCCGTGTTCAAAGTGTGTTAATTCCCGTCGCGCGCATATAATAACGTCGGTAACCTATTCACACAAATCACTTGAGTACAAATGACAGCTCCCCCAATGTACTGTCCTTTTCTACCTTGTGTAAGCGATACTATCGCCATCTGTTTATGTCCATGTCGCTATCCCCATGACTTTTGTCACCTCAATGAGAGTTTTGGCTGCCTATTATGAAATACAGTGAAGTAAGACGCAAAATTTTGTACATAGCTGCACGTTCAGAGACCGTGAATAGTTACAATTGAAAGAAAAACAGCCTTCGGTCACTATTTTTAACAAATTAACCTGGTTTCAACACTGCTAGGAGTGTGTTCTTCAGAATTTAAAACAAAGAATGGTCTATATTCTAAAGCATGGTCACAGAATAATGACTAAAAACGTATGATGGGGTGTAAGTACGGAATCATCGTAAAAGACAGAGTACTTACATGTCATTTATAAAATAATAAATATGCCAAAAGGGCATTAGTCACAAATATATTTAAGAAAAAGAAAACTGTGATGGAGAGCCACTAAGGGCTGCTCGTTACTTGCGCGGTGCAGGTTGCAAAACGGACTGTCCGTTTGTAGTTAATTTCGATAAGAGCTAACACAGGGGTACTTGCGAAACAAAATAATGAGAGATTCTCACCATCCGTCACTTCTGAATGCCAGTTCACCGGCCAATCAATTTATATTTATTTGCACATTTTGTCTCATAGCAGTATCGACTTTCCAAATGTGGCGCCTCGCAAGCCTATGGTTGCTTTGGAAGTTGCGTGCGTTATTTTACCGTATTAAAGCATCATCTCCCACTGTCCCTAGCAGCTTCTATTTAAATTTAGCTTAACGGTGCCATTCATAATCTGACCGCTAACTAATATTAGTGAGAGAGTTATTGTCCATTTCCCTGGCTGCGTAACCAGTACGACATTCCTCGACATATCGTGAGCCTGACTAATAAAGAAGAAACTTAAAAAGAAAACTTTATTCTTTAGCTATCAAAGACCACAGCAATTCCTGGTTATGACAACATGTACTAACAAATAATTTAATTCGAAAAGTGCGTATGTTATTTTCCGTTTCCTGTGTCACATTTCTGTTTGCGACCTGGCGGAAAAATACTTCAAAATTTGCAATTTTACATCATAGTTTTTAGACGTATACCATCATCCTACAAAGTTCCTATCGTTAAAAACCGACTTTGTGGAGGTGATTACAAAACTCATCAATTATAGTACACAGCAAAAAGCTGAATTACGAAAACAATAGTGAAGCGCAGCAACAAGAAAAGACACTGTCGCTTCTGTTATTAGTACTGCAGATCACAGTTCTAACCGTGCACGAAATAATTTACAAAATTAGACGTTCAGAAAATTCACCGCTAAATTCAATAAAAACTAATAAACGAGCATATAGTCGATTTTCGCATAATGCCACTGCTCCAAGAAATTTATCTTGCGAACTATTTCTACACATTAACATGGTCTGTACAAGCTCGGAATTGTATCTAGACTCTGCAACCAAGGGCGTCGAAAGGCGACAGCCAAGAGAAGTAGTTTACCTTGGGACAGAGCGGACAGTGTCCTCAACGACGGACTTACGAAACCGCAGGCTCCCATCGCTTGGCGTCTGTTCGAATGCATACCAAGAAAGGACGTAAAGTACCGAACACAAACTACATATGGTTCTCTATCTATTAATTATATAACACACACACACACACACACACACACACACACACACACACACACACACACACTCTTCCTAGAGGGAGCACATACGAGGGTAAAGCTCTCTGCCTGGTGCACTGGTGCAGAGATGGCGTTGATATCAACGATTTTAGTTGTTCTGTTTATACACGTTGTGTGATAACGTCAATTAAGTTCAAGCTGATCTTCCAAATGGTTTTGCTTGTATACATTTTTGAAGCAGCCATGTTGTTAGAGTTTAATTCAATGCAGAAACTGGAATATCATGCCGTCACAAATATTTTTAATTCGGTTTGCAAATCATGATTCGAAATTCATCCAAAGTTCGTGATGCTTTATAGAAGATCTGTTCCGTCATTTTCAACTGTGGAGGAATGGATGGTGCCATCAAACAGCCATTTTTCTCTGGAAAACGGTCCACGTCAAGGTTGTGCGCTATCACAGATGAAAATATGGAGAAATCACAACAGGGTTTGCACGATCCGCTACGAAAGGCGTATGAAACAGCTGACGTCTTTATACCAGAAGGCAGCTTACTGTACATTTTACGTGAGGAATTAATTAAGAGAAAGCTCCCTGGGAGATGACTGATGTATTTGTTTCATGCCGTCAGAAACCAAAATGAAAACTAATTTCTCGAGAATATTTGGGCCGTTCTGTTCGCCTCCACTCCATTACTCAAAAATAAAACATATGCAATATATGAAAGTTTGTTTTATAGGATGCAAATGGATTCTTCTTGCCGATCATCTTCAAATGGTAAGACAGTACTACACCACACACGTGGGCGAGACGAGTGAGATTAAGTTCTGTGGAAAAGCGGGAACTCTCAACTGGCGATAGCTCAGTGCGAAAAATTTATTACTACTGGCGAGTTCGCCTCCTGCAGAAAACTTAATGACCTGGGGTATCTGTGCCTTAGGTCCAAACCGTTGGGGATCGGGTGACACGTTGCTTCAACAGGGAACTCCAACTGGCGAGTGACTCAAAAGTCTCCGTTAACAAGAACTGCGTTTTCCATGCAGAAGAAAGTACGTTTTGCTCGTCGATGACTTTAACTTCCAGCCATCTGCATAGATTTCGTAAATACACCATACCATGACTGTGGTCTATTTTATTTGCTATTGGCTCGCACTGTCGACTTTTTTAGCTCCTTAAACACACAGATTGATCTTATTCCATGTCTATGGGCGACCAGGACTTTTAGCGGACTAGAAACACTCAATGTATAGGAACTACTGCAGTTCAACATAGTGCTTGGGAAGTAATACTTGTTAAACTGTATTGGACACTATGTACTGTTAAAACACTACTATGGACAATAATTACATCACAAAAATCCTCTCTCTTATTGCAATGTCGCAACAACAACTACCACTACTACGGCGTGAACGTGAACTATACTCAGATGTGAAACTTGGGGACAAGAATGTAGGAGGATTGTATATCATAGCATACCAATGCATAGAATTTGAAGATTTGGAGAAGACTTTGTGACGGCGTTAGCTAAAATAGACTCTCTGAAATTATGAATTCATCAGGGATGAAATATCGTGAGAGGAAGGTTCTCTGCAGCCTTTACAGAAACCAGACAGCAATATTCAAGTTGAATGTCACGAAAGGGAATCGGTGGTTTAGAACAGATTGAGGCAGAGTTGTTCTCCATTTCCCAGCGTTATCCAGTCTGTACATAGAGCAAGCAGTAAAATGAACTAAAAATAAATTTATCACAAGAAGTTAAAATTCAGTGACACGAAATAAAAACTTTAATATTTACTGATAACTTGTAATTCTGTCACAGTAAAGGTACTGAAATATCAGCAGGACGGAATGGCCGTTGTCTTCAAAAGCGTTTGTAAGATAAAGATCAACAAACTTGAATCAAAGATGATGGAATATGGGCGAATTCAGTCGGGCGATGCTCGGGGAATTAATTAGAAAAACTATTTGGGCAGCAAAATAATTGACGACGGCAGAAGTAAAGAATATAAAGTGTAGGCAGGTAATAGGAGGAGAAGCTATAAAAAAAAAAAACAGAAATATGCTAACATGGAGTACCAGTTTAAGTATTTGTCTGGAGTGTAGCTTTGTACTCAAAAAGAGGACGGACGCTTTTGAAATGCGCTATTACGGAAGAATGCTGAAGATCAGATGGGTAGAGCAGATATCCAATGCAGATATACTGAACTGAATCGGGCAGGAAAGAGCTTCATGGCACAACTTGGATACGTTGATAGGAAACATCCTGAGGGATCAAGAAATATTTACTTTGGTAACGGTGGAATACAAGAGAATGCGGGGACAAGATTCACTGTAAAGGAAGCGCAAGAGTTAACAGATTCCTCACACAGAACAAGTTAATCAGTGGCCCCCACTCTACAGTTACTATATACAACATTTAAATACGAGTAAACAATTTTATTTGATGGTTTACTGGCAAATGAACGTATATTATGAGACCCAGAACATTATGACCATTCCTCACCAAGACACTGAATGCCCTCTAGTGGTGTTTCGGCTACGTGACGCGATAAGGAAAGTCTGTAAGTGGGCCCGAGACGAATGAGGTATTACACTAGCGATGACTCTGGTCGCGGGTGGTAAAATCCACTACTGACACAAACGACTTCGCTATGGTTCGGCACCTACAAAAGGGGGGGGGGGGGGGGGTCCTTCGGTCTTGGAAACGGCAAAGCTGGTAGAAATATACTTAAATGGATGGTGAAACACAGAGCAGGCGACAAGTTGTTGGACGTCCGCGCCTCATGAAGGAACGTGAAAATCAGAGCCTGCCCGCTCTCTAAAACTGGACAGGCGGTAGTGTGCGGTAGATCAGACGACACAGTATAATGCTGGTGTAGGTGCAACTGTTTAGGAGCACACCGTTCAGCGGACACTGTTGAACATTGAGGTCTGCAGCAGACGCCCTCTCAAGTGTTTGGATGTTGATCCAATAACATTATCAATTATTTTTGCAATGGACACGTATCATTGAGTTTGTATCTTGGCTCAATGGAATTATGATGCCTGATCAGGTGTATCACTTTTCTTGTTACAACAAGTCGATGGTCGTCTCCCGATATGCCGTCACATACGCGAACGGCTGCTCGAAACATGTAAACCATCACAGTCTCTGGGCTTCCGTGGGACCTGTGGTAGTAGTCAAATGCATCATCAGAGCTGTGAACTACGTGATCCTTATTGCGGGCCACCTGCTTCCCTTCATGGTAAGTGTTTCGTCATTGTTCGTATAGTATGTCTAAATGAAAGCAATAAAATCTATACTAGTCACCTAATGTCAGCCGACACCGTCAGAACAATTGCGGCTTGATGACGAACATTTTATTTTTTCATAAAAATTCAAGTCGCAGTAGTTGCAATTCTCTGACGTCCTATTACCCAGCTTACGAAGCTACCCAGCACGGGAATCCGCGATTACTGGAAATTCCTTCAGAGACCACGGGGCACCAAGGATATTGAGCTTTCTCATTCAAGAACACATTATACGAA
Organism: Schistocerca americana; assembly: GCF_021461395.2. Lineage (NCBI taxonomy): Eukaryota > Metazoa > Arthropoda > Insecta > Orthoptera > Acrididae > Schistocerca > Schistocerca americana. The sequence goes on along the minus strand of NC_060121.1, from coordinate 507,183,422 downwards.
CACTTAAAGAGTTTAGTGGGCAAACTCACAGCGGAAATCGTCTTGTGCCAAACACAAAAACAAGCAAACAAACCGAAGAATCACCACCACGTTACTCTGGGAATGACCATGCCTAATTGCGACTATAGGACACGATCCTTAAAAGCGACAATCACAACGCGTTACTTGGTCAGGTAATTCATACTTCCCAACCAATGAGTATACAGATAACTATGTTATACCGCAGAACGTCTCCACGCAAGTACACTGACTTTTACAGAAAATTACATGAACACTGTCTATTTCCTTGCTTCATTTCATAACTAACGCGTCGCTGGGAAATGCTAACCGGGATCGTTACAAACCAATAAAAGGGGCACAATGGTTCTAAAAGCAAGCCTACGTATAGATCAGCTATCAGTCATATCGAACGCATTTTGGATGTCGTCGTATGTCAGCTCAGAATGCACTCCGAGCAAGACTTCACCATGACTAAGACACTGGGCTCGTGTTTGAAACTGGAATGTTTGAACTACGGTCAGGTAATCCAGATTTTGATTTTTCGTGGTTTCCATAAAACGCTCCTGGTGCAAAACGTGTTACTTCTTATCCATCTCTACTGTGTAATGATCTCGATGACGATAGTATATTAATCTAACTAAATTGTGTGGCCTGCACGCAACATGTGGTGCTGCTTATCTCTCGCAACGTATCAACGTGTAAAATTAATGGAAACATGAAGTTCTACACTTTTGTGTTTCAAAGGTGGGCTATTTCTAATCAGCATAATTCTCCTAATTTCGTTAAGGATTAGTAATCTTGAAGTGCTGAATGATACAGTTGACTGAGGACTGGGGACTTTTTTGTGTTCAGCCACTCAACTCTTAATCATGCCAGTTAGTGGATATAGCTGTCTGCGATTTTTTCGAATGGGTAGGTATCCTCCGTTATCCCACTGACTTGGATAAACTTCTGCTGGAAGAGGACCAACTCCTTTTGCACAATATCTGTAGAACCTCAAACGTATTTCAGCCGGTCGAGATAGCTTTTCACTGTTCAGCAGTTTTAGTTAATCATCTATTCCGCGATCGTTTACCCCAATATCAGTCATTCCTGCGTCTGTGGGATGACTAAAATGAGAAACAGTATTACGATGTGTCGATGAAACACTTTCGGAAGAACGAATTTAGTATTTCGGCCTTCGCTCCGTCATCCTCCGTTTGTATGCCAGTGTGATGATAAAACGCTGAATAAGTGAGACAATTCTACAGAATCGCTGGCTCAGTTGGACGACGTTAAGGAATCTATCACAGACTTGCTTGAGGCATACCAGCAAAGACTTTGAAACCACCTCCTCCAGAACACGAATTCATGAGTTCATTCGGAAGCGGACTAGAAGTTTAAACGCTTCACAGCAATAATAAGGACGTATCTTTTATAAATGCAGTTAAATTCGTACATATAGTATACGGCATTCGCAGTCACTGTATAATCATGAACTACACCACGGAAAATGAAATCCCAATAATCAGAAGGTGTGCTAGATAAGCGAAATTTGGAAGCGTTTTCGCACATCTGGAAGAAGATGCTGATTCAGCTTTCGCGCTGCTCAGATGAGAACCGTTGCTGTCTTTGTGCCAGTATTGATGAGCGCTTGGAACCAAGCTGTCTATGGTGCAGATACACTGTATTCGCACCAGGTGTTGTAGTCTGGGGAGCGATTTCCTCCGACTGCGGGAGGACCCTCCTCATTACGCGACGACGTTTGACAGGAAATCTGTATGCCAGATTAGTGACTGAACTGGTTGTGCTGAAATCCGTTTGCAATATTCAAGGGTGTGTTTTCCAACAGGACAACGCGCATCGTCAGACTGCTGCTGTCGCCCAACTTACTGTTCAAACCATCGGACACTCGAGTTGGTCTGCGTTATCGCCAAACCTTTCTCCCGCTGAACACGTATAAGACATTATGGGACGACAAATCCAGCGTCATTCAGTACCACCATTCACCGTTGCTTCTAATACTGCTAAATTTAACAGGCATGGAACAGCATACAGCAAAATTGCATAAGAGAGCTGTACGAAACAAAGCATGCACGTTTGCAAGCGCGCATTCAAAAGTTAGGGCGCTACAGTGGTTATTTCTTCCTTCTGTGATCAGGCAATTTGAATCAAATAAATAAGTAAACAAGGCAATCGCTTGGCTTAAATTTTATCCCTGCTACCTAATGTCTTCTGCTTGGGATTTCATTCTACCCCGACGTGTATCAAAACCAGTTGTCTCAACGAGGAAAGACTGCGTGTAAATTTTAGCAATGATCAATCATACAGAAAATGCTCTTTGAAAGTGTAGTCAATCTCTTTTACGTGAAAGTACGAGTTAACGTTACTCAGCTAAACCTTTTAAGAGGCTTATAGCATTCCATGGCAGTGCCAGTGACCACGCAAAATTTTGCACTTGGTGATCTCCGCTCCAAAACTCAAAAAACCATCATTTTCTCAGATAATTGCCTATAGTGAAACGAACAGTGCCTCGTTTCGCGAGAGAAAAATCCCTCACAAAGACAGCCGCCGGCTTACACGCGTAACATGTCAAGGCAGCAGCTATAACGGCACCTCCACCTCTCGCTTCCCCTGGGAATCCTGCGGCACTCCACCAGATTGCGGTTCCACCCTGGCTCAGATACCTGAAGAATATACGGGGAGCATCGCGCGCCCCTACGCTTTCCCCCGCCCGCAAAGCGCCCAAAATAGTCCTGTGGCGCTAGCAGGCACGCCATGTTGTGAATATATACCTTACTACTTACGTGTGAACTATTCAAAATGGCAAAGTAAAGCGCAAGAGACATAACAACGTAAACCATAAACAATATAATCCTACAATTACGGGAATCTAAGAAACATCTTAAATGACATGTCTAGGAGTTTGATAAGATTATTATTTACGATGGGAAAAATATGTTAAATTATATAAATACCGTACGTATCTTTTAAATAATCAAAGGATGAATAATAATACTGTTGTTATTAAAGCTGCGAAACTTTTTTCCCTTCCTGTTGCCTGCGAAAATATCCCACACCTATTCCACAATTGCGGGGTTCGGCTGTTTTTGCATGATTTGGCAATTACTCGTATTTATTTTTAACTTAGTGGCCGGCTGCCTTTTCTGCTGCCACAATTGTGTGGGCCAGCTGTCTGTGAATCGTATAAACTTTGTTCAGAAATTCTCGTACTATCACTGTTTGTGTGTCGTGTTTAATGAGGCAGAGATTGGAGACTTGGAGGGGAAAACGCCTCAAACTATGGCGAAACAGACCAACGGTCATTAACCCGGTGTATGGATCCTGGTTTGATTCACGTCCCTGCGTCCTAAACTAGCACGCTGTCGATATTGCTGTACGAGCAGGCCAGTGAGCGCAAGGCTAATTTCTGACCAATTCCTTCGAGTAGTAGGCACTACGTCGAACTTTGGACAACGAATAAATGGTGAATGAAAGTTGCCGGACTGTCCTCTGAGGCTCATAAATAACACTGTTCGAATGTTTTATTGTGGCGTCACCTCTCCCATAAAGCACAATCAACACGAAAAGACGATTGATTGTGATAGAAAACAGCGACATTGTGCACCCACGGCATTTAAAAAGGCTTTGCTCCATGTTACGAGACAAAGCGTACATTACATAAAATTATTTATAAATCCAATATACAATAAAAATATTTTTATCTAAACAACAAAACGAATGAATACTCTCCCTTTGCGATTCCGAGAACGGTGTGTGTCTAAGCCAAAAAAGTACGATTTCAGGCGAACGAGGATACCTACAATTTTCCATACTACCTGCGAAGTCCAACCACGCTGAAGTTCTCAGCCGGTTACAGATACAATACGTACTGGAGAGCCTATCTCCTCTACAAAGAATAAAGAAAACGTACTGCGAATGAAGCACCTCTCCTTATTAATTGACGTGGTCGCCTATTGGAGTATACATTCTCTACAGGCAGATGTACGGGACATTAAGCAGATAGGTTTCGCATTTAACCACGTGTCAACCTCTCCCGTGACAGTCCTAAAAAAAAAACAAGAGACGCACTGTAAACACGGCAAGGCGCGTGACCACAGCGCTGCAGTCGAAGGGTGTACAAGGCAGGGGCGTCAGAAATTAAAAAATGAAAGTCGTGTTTTTTTATAATTTGGCACCCGAACACGATAAAGTGATCTGAGAACTACCTTCCGACACCTTTTTTTACATTACATTAAAATTTATTGTCACTGAAAAAGAGAAATATTTAAGCTTTCAGGTAAAGTTGTTTTTTCGCGTTACTCTATATTTATCACGCCTTATCTCCTAAACTGTCTGTCGCACAACAAAATAAATTTATAATTGCCTCCAGTACTATACGTTGATGACGTCTGCAAATTTTCTGCCCAATAGAGTCAGTAATAGTGAAGTAATAGATTAAAATCTCACATCTGATGCAGAACTTTCACCAAATCATCATCCGAAATATAGTAAGCGACAAACATTTCCCCTTTAAATTTTTTTGTGAGGTTGTAAGCGAGAAAAGTTTCAGAAAGGTTTGAATTTAATTTTGTAGTTTGTTCGAATGCGATGGGTGCAACCGATTGTCGTTTATGCATTGTGCGGTTCGCAGGCGCGGCGCTCAGTCAGTGTGGCCGTCTCAGTTGCAAGTGTGAGCTCGTTAGTGGGTGTTGTACAGCGGCGATTTCAGGATATCTTAAGTTCATCTGTAAAGACGCTTGAAAGACTAGTTGTTGATTATTAGAGTAAGTATATGTGTTTGTAGTCACGCTGAGCATTCACTGTTTATGTGCGCATCCAATAGCATCGCATGGTTTCTTATTTTATATATTCACTTATTTCATAAGCATCACATTCGGCTGTCCTCATTATGTCCTCCACGGATTTAGCGAACGAGGTCGACGTGTCAGTTCTGAGTGCACCAAAGAAGCGAGCAAAGAAGAAATCATCAAGTTCTTCTGAGAAGCATATGGTGATTAATGTGTATAAAACGGAACTGTTACATCCAGAGCAGTCGATGAGTGACACTGTTTCGTAAAAAGCTGCAGCTACAGGTGTTGGACGTTCTCCAGTGTATCGTGTGATGAGTGAGTACAAGGCCACAAACTCTTTGAAGTCTCCCAAGAAAGGAAAATTACGACAGAAGCTTTCTGAAAGTGTTGATGACTTCGATAGAAATGCGATACGAAGGAAAGTACACTAATTTCTTTTTCGTAACGAATTGCCAACAATTGACAAAGTGCTTACAGTCGTGAACGAAGATGTAGATCTGGGCAATTTTCGGAGAACTACATTTTATAAGTTATTGAGAGAAATGAATGTCAAGTAAGTCCGGCGTGGGCGCGATAGCATGCTAATAGACAGGGATGACATCATTTTATGGAGGCGGCGTTATCTTCGAACCATTAAACGGTTGAGAGATGAAGGCAGACCCATTTACTATTTGGACGAGATGTGGGTGAACGCAGGACATACCTGAAGTTACGTCTGGGTAGATGACACTATAAATTCCTCAAAACAAGCATTTCTGTCCGCATTATCCACCGGAAGCAAGGGCCCATCAGGGACAGGGAAACGTCTGATTATCGCACACATTGGCAGCAAAGCAGGGTTTGTTGAAGGATGTTTGTGGACTTTCGAATCCAAGAAAAGTTGAGATTATCATGAGGAGATGTGCACCGAAACCTTCGAGAAGTTGTTTCAAGATGTTCTTCCTCGGCTTCAGGAAAATGCAGTTATTGTTCTTGATAACGCATTGTACCATTCTCGGAGGAAAGAAAAAGTTCCCAATGCGAATTCCAATAAGCACGAAATATCAGTGGTGGAAATCTAAAAACATCGATTTCGAAGACGGTATGTTGAAGAAAGAACTTTTAGATATAGTTAAAAGATCACAGAACAGCGCACAACGAATACGCAATAGATGAAATGGCGAAGAATGCAGGGAAAACTGTTCTCAGAATTCCTCCGTACCACCATGAACTAAACGCCATCGAGTTAGTGTGGACCAGAATCAAAGGCTATGTTGCAGCGAAAAACAAAACATACAAAATGCCGGAAGTTAAAGTACTGCTACAAGAAGCAGAAAGAACAATGACTGCAGAGGATTGGAACAAGTGCGTCCTCCATGTCGTAGAAAAAGTGGAAACTCAAATGTGGAAATCAGACTGCATTATAGAGGAGAGAGAGAGGAGCGGTTTCTTATCAACCTCAAAGAAAACAGTTCAAGTTCGACAGAGTGAACCTTGTTTCGTCATTTATCATTATTATTATTGGTATTGTTATTAAAATTAACAATTAATTGTGTTTGAATGGAGCATTTTGTTAGCAATCTAAATGAAAATAAATCTGCTTCGACAGAATGAACTCAGTTTAACATTATTGTTAAATTTATTTCGTACATTGTTGCCCAGGTTTCTCACGGTCCGCTGTGACAGCTCGGCAGCCAGCCGAACACCACTAATATAGCTGCAAAGCGTGCGCCAAGGATTTTCCACACCCCTACGTATCACGTGAACACCGAATGCTTTCTCTGGAAAGGAGCGCAGTCGCTCACGCGACACTGTTTATGTTTCGTCCCAGCTCTCGGTGAATAGTACTGTTGGGTGGTTCCAGTTTAACCCTGCGGCAGGCGCGCTTAAGATTGCTCCGTCAGCGGGCGCGTGCGGCACTTAAATACATAAAATAGCAGTTCTTTTAATTTTTTGGTGGAATTAATTATTTATTGTTTATTACATCATTCTTAACAGCAACTTTTAATATGATCTGTATACACATATCCAAGATGCATGGGAAAATAAAAATTGTTACAGAATATCTGACATGCGTTTCCAGGATATTTCCTAAGCGCTACTTCAATAACAAATTCTAAATAAATTATAACCACAGATATGATTCGATTGTTTACCATTGTTAAAGCAAGTTTTACAAAAACGTGTAATATGTATAAAAACTTTGTAGTAATAATAAAGAATAAGGCAGTCAGTAAATACATATCAAGAATCAACCTTTCTTCCTCTGGAGAAGCTCTGCAATCATTACATGTTACAACATTGTGGCAATGTTGCTTGCAAACTAATCTTTTGCAGCTATTGCAAGTGATAGCAGCTTTATTAATTTTTTTACCACCACAAAGATGGCACCTCCCACACCTTCTTACAGTCTCATCGTGATTGGCGGGAATTGACTGATGAGGTGACAGAAATCCTTGAATATCTAGTGTTAGAGTAGAAAGTTGAGCCCTTCCTTTCAAATGGCAGTCCATCACAGCCAAGGCCAGGTTTGTTAGGTAGGTTCTTCTTCTGAATCTTTTCTCTGGATTGTTTGCAAAAAACAAGACCTGGGAATTTATTCCAGCAATATCCAGATAATGAAAAAACAATGCTATGGGCCATCTTCTTGTGGTCCTTTGTGTAGAGTAGGGTGTACACACATATTCCACAGCATCGACTCCACCTTTTGTTGCATTGAAGTCCAAATTTACAACAGGCTTGCCTGTAGCGGTGTCGATTTCAGCAGTTTCATGCATTGACGACAGGAAAAGCACAGCCCTGTTCCTTTTTGTTTGCCACGAAACAAGACAGAAGTCATCTTGAAATCCGAAAAGACAATTTCCAATTTCTCGCGATCTGTTGGGCAAAAATTCCGGAGTAATTTCCTTCTTGTTCTTTTTCAATGTTCCAATGAACGTTAGCCCATTTCTAAAAGATGCTGGGCTACAGGGTAACTACTGTAGTAGTTGTCCATGGTTATATCCCTGTGAGTTCCCTTGGTGGCTCAACCAATCTCTTCACAATATCCATTGGCTGGTTAGATGCTACATATGGTCCAGAATTCTGTCTGCCGCTGTATACTTCAAAATTAAAAGTATAAAATGTCTGGCTATCGCACAATGCATACAACTTCAATCCATATTTAGCGGGCTTACTGGGCATGTACTGAACAAAACCACAACATCCGCGAAATGGGACGCGCATTTCGTCTATGGTTGTGAACTCCCCTGGACTGTAGTTATTTCTGCAGTTGTTCAAAAATGCTGAGTGGAGATTGCGGATGGCAGCAAGTTTATCAGTTGCTAGTCGTTCTTTTCTTGTAGAAGTATCGTCAAACCAGAGTGACCGGAGCAAGAATAGAAAGCGCTTGTAGCTAAATGCTGCCTTAGAATAATCATTCCTGTTCCATTTGATGCCCACTGTTCTAATACATTCGTGCGTCCTCCTTTATGTACAGCAATGAGAAACAGTGCTCCTAAAAGAGCCGTTATTTCAGAAGCAGAAGTAGTTTTGCAATCTCTAGCCCTTGAGTAATTCACAGATGATCTCTTGTTATTTATGTACTTGTTTGTGTTTGCAACGACATAATCAATTATCTTAGTATCAAACAATTTGAGAAAACTTTCAATTTCAGTTTTAGCTTCTCTACCATTGCGTTTCGGCGCAGGTAGGGCTTTGATTATATTCTTACGTTTTGGTTTCCCTCGTAGTGCTAACGGATTATTTATCCACAAAGTTTCTTGGTCCTTACCAATACAAAAATGGCAGTCATCATGTGGCATTCCTTTCACTTCATTCCCGCAACGCATGACTGCTCAGATTCGCTGGAATGATCTGCAGTTTCAATTATTTCTGCTTCCTCATCGCTGTCAGAGAAATCTGCGTAATCTTCTTCGTCAGATGATTGCAGAAGAAGACGCTCAATTCCTTCTGGTGTTAGTCCTTTCCTTTGTGCGGACCTGGGAGACAGTAAAATAATTCTAATACCAAAGCAATGTTAATAACTAAATCATCATTCACCCACAGTGTTGTAAAACAAAGCTTCTAATCATCAAAACATTTGACAGTTACATTACCGGGCGCGTGCGGTACGCAGTGCCGTCTCGTTGCAGTCGTCAACTTCACAGGGGAGTCACAGTTCTTATGGTGGGTGTAATGACGGCGCAGTAATGCAGTTTGGCGCGTGACTAAACAATCGAAGCATATCTAGCACCACTGTTGCACGCTCGGTACGCTGACGTAATTATTGAACGAAAACAAAACTGGCGGCACTGTATGCCGACACGGGCTACGTGGGGTTTCCTATCAAATACCGGACATTTGCCACACTTGCCCCTTCGCCAGGTAGCTTGATTAGCGATCCCTCAGGTAAGGGACGCTCTTCCCCGTACTACCTCTGTCCGCTTTCAAACCGCCGTCTTCACATCTTACTCGATACAACAGTACGTACGGGACCTTCTTCTTCGACATCTTGGCCAAATACAGAGCTTCTTTTCCGAAATCGAAATATTTATAACTTTTGGGAAAAGAAAGCAATACCGACGATTATGTCAGTATGTAATTAGTTCTGCCAAGTATAAATATAGATTCATCTGTCTGTACGGTAGCTTCCTTTCACGCTTACTGATTGCGATAGAAACAGTCCATCGGCATGGGAGCAACAAGAAAGGAACGATATAACGAGAATGCGAATGTACGCTAATCATTTATTTTTGATCACTGCATTTGTGCCTATTTTAATTACTACAACTGCATACCCAAAAGACAATAGGGAAATAATAAAAGGGTATGTGAATGTTTGAAAATTTACTCTCTAAAAACATTAGTTAATAAAGTGTAGCGGGACAATGTTCAAAACATAACTGAAAACACGTTCACTAAATAGAGATAAGAACATCTATGATTGACATGTCATCTAAAGACGACTTACAATTTTAAAATGTTAGAAAAAAGGAAATGAAGTAATACAGAATGCTACGCTTGTAACGTAAGTTGTTGTTCTACATTGTTTAGCTGTGATATTTACAGGGTCACAGAGAAAGCATATTAGGTTCTGGAGGGAAAAGCTGTAATTGTAATTATCTGCACTAGAACAGAAACAAGGACAACTTAAGGAAAAATAATGTAAGTTCACAATCGACTTTGAAGCAGATAGTTCCTGTGACTTAGTATGGGCAGAGGTTATATTCGACAACCGGAATAAATTAATAACAGACTCCTTTTACCGACCCCCTGTCCCAGATGAAACAGTTGCTGAACAGTTCAAAGAAAACTTGAGTCTCATCACAAATAGGTACCCTACTCATACAATTATAGTTGGCAGCTACTTCAATCAACCTTCCGCATGTTGACGAAAATACATTTTCATATACCCTATTGTAAATAGAAAATAACTTCCGCAATTGTTCTAAATGCTTTTTTAAAATTATTTTCAACAATTAGTTGACGAGACCATTCAAATTGTAAATGGTTACGAAAACGTACTTGACCTCTTAGCCACAAACAATCCTGAGCATCACGACGGATACAGGGATTTGTGAACACGCAGTCGTAGCGAGGCTCACTTCCGTAACAAAGAAATTCACCAAAACTAAACCCGAAATATATTTATTTATAAAAGCAGCTAAAAATTCGGGTGACGTCTTTCTAAAAGATGGTCTCCAATCCTTCCAAACTATGTAAATGAAGACCATATGTGGCTTAAGTTCAAAGAAGTAGTATCAACAGCACTCGAGATATTCATACCAAATAAATTAATAAGAGACGGAACTGATCTCCCATGGTACACAAAACACGACAGAAATCTGTTGCAGGAGCACCGCAAAAGGCACGTATAATTTAAACGAACGCAAAATCTCCAAGATTGGTGAAGTTTTACTGAGGCTCGAAATTTGGTGCGGATTTCAATGCGAGATGCATTTAATAGTTTCCACAACGAAACTCGCTCTAGAAATGTGGCAGTAAATCCAGAGAGATACTGGTCCCATGTTGTGTAAACCAGCGGAAAGGCTCAATAAGTACCTATACTGCGCGACAGCGACGGCAATGTTACTGATGACAGTGCCACTAAAGTGGAGTTAGTAAATGCATTTTCCGAAATTCCTTCACCAAAGAAGACGAAGTAAATATTCCAGAATTCGAAATGAGAACAGCTGCAAACATAATTTAGAAGTAGATATCCCTGGTGTTGCAAAGCAACTGAAATTACACTGTTAGTGACAGAGTATATGATCGAATATCTTTTCAAAAAGTCTCTAATGCATAAGAAAAGTAGGTCTTTAGTAACAATTTTCAGTAGTAAGCTCCTTGCTTTTACTGACCTGTTTAAAGATAATCAACAATTTAGTAAGAACTTTTAATTTTTAAAGGACTATATCTAAATGTACTTAAGTAGATTTACATCTACTATAAATGTTTGCAACTAAACTTAAATAAAAAATATCTGAGGTGCCAAAATTGTCAACGTTAGGATCAGAGCAGTTTTGGGATGTCAATTGTAAGTGCAATTCAAAGGTTCAGTTCCCACTTTCTTTTACAAAAGCGTATGCTATCAGTTTAACAAACCATGATATTTTAGGTGATAGTTGCGATTCTGAAGCTTCAGAAAATTATTTTAGATCTCACAATTATTGAATAGTATGGTCATAATAATGGAAGGTAGAAAAAAGTTATCTTAACGTGACACCAATAGGGATACTTTTGTGAGGCTTGAAACACTTTTTAATTTTTACATTAAAGGCTGATTCGCATCACACTGCGCACGGGTTTTGAACCGTCGAAATGATAAATGACCATTTACCATTCTTGCGTGTGTAAAATCAGCCTAAACACGCTGAACTAATGTACACACTATTTACAATTACAGCTTAATATTAGCTCCGATAATGCTGCTTCAATGTTTTGATAATTTTATCTCAGTAATCTGTTAGGACTCAGTGATCTTCATAATTTTTAATACATTATTTTTAACGTATTTTAGTCCAGTTTCTGAATATGGGCAATGGCTTTCAAGCAACGCCTAATGTTGTCTGTCTCTTCATTATTCTTTACGATTCTCTCTATCCTGTCGTCCAGCTTCAAGTACTACTTCTTCCTCTTCTTACCTTCAAGATTCATTTCCAATTTCGTGTGCATGCAGTTTGTGAGCTCTGCTTCCTTTTTCAAGTACTCCACCAAATAGTTGAGTCTAGGATGAGGGTTTCCAAAAATACTATTTATTTTGTTGTGCCACCCTTCAACAGCATTCGTCGTTCGATGCCTTTTTCCGTAACAGTCCCACATTTCTATTGCGATATCCTCATTCTCTAGCCAGTTATCCACAAAGTAGTCAAAAATTGAGAGAACCTTCCGTTATCAGGAGCTTCTGCATGAATCTCAATCCATCCATTGCTTACGTCCACCGGTTTTACAACTGCCAGCGCTGTACACATGCTGACGTGAAGTAAAAAATCCTCGTTCTAGCGGTACTCCTCAGTTAGACCGAAAGTTCGAATTCTTCTCCATAAACTCTTCTTCATATGGAAATAGAATCCATTTATTTCAGTTGTGGGAAAAACTTGACGAATGGCCGATATCGCAGCTGCCTCAAACTCCACCTTTACTTGTTTAGGACACCACTCAGACACTGCCTGTTTTATCAGACGAAACAAACGAACATATGTGTCTTTCTTCTTATTAGGGGCAGTGCAAATACAGTAGGAAGAATGTTTGTTTCTTTAATCGGGCCTCCTAAGTCTACGTGTATGGTGTAGATCTGTGTAAACTATTTGCTGCATTTCTTAAATGTTCCATCCATAAAAAAATGGGAACATGTTTTTAAACTTTCTTTTCCTTTGCTTCCACTAAAAATCATTATTCTCACCTCTCATCTATCGTCTTCCAGAAGAAAATTACTGCCATCTCCCATTTTTAATAGATCTTCATGAAGATAAATTTCATAAGAGTTCTTGGGCTCTTGTTGATTCCCCCGCTCTTGACTCCATCGACGACGCATGGTTCTCTTCATAGATTCTGAATTAGGATCACTGTAACAAAGTCATAAACTTTATTATGTAGATTTCCCATTTCATCCGCGTATATCTCCGATAATTGTGTAGTTTCTTCTCGAGACCTTCTCTTCGCTCTTTCCACTTGCTTTCTCACTTTCAGAGCCGCATCGTCAGGTGGTCCACGGAGATGTTCTAATACGTTCAACACTTCTCAGTTCCTCGAAAGCAGCTTTCTCTTGCAATGATCCGCTTTTCGGCGTAAGCACATCCATGTAACACCTTCTTTAGATTCCCTCTGTTTAAGATACGCTTAACATTTGTAATGAGCACGAGGTCTGCCCTTTTTCGTTGTAATAACTTCCATACTGATGGTCACGTTAGGAACTTCGAAAGCAAACTGGGTGGCCGGGTGAGGAGGAGGAGGAGGAGGAGGAGGAGGAGAGGGGGGGGGGGGGGGGAGACAAGGGACCCAACCCTTCGGAGCAGGTAAAATCGTGGCAAATGTCCGGCGTGGGAACTATCCGGACACCTTCCTATCGTGCGGTTTCCTACAAGGGTGCAGCAGGTAGCGAAGCTGTCCAGAGAACCGGTTCCCTAACGAGGTGTTTGCGAACTGAGTCTCCCCCACTGCTTGTCTACCCCAGTCGCTCACCCTCAGTGCAGGTGTTGTCACCGTTTCTCAGACAGTGTCGTTGTCTATCAGCATCAATAATTTCGCAAAGTTAACTTGCCGATTCTGGAGTTTCGTCATATATGTCTTACGTAACTAATTATTTGTATTTGGCGGATCTCATTCACAAAAGTACGCTTTTAACGCTATTTCTGAAGTTGTAATACACAATCTGCTATTTATTGAATTTTTATCTCAACAAAACTGAAATTTTACTTGGTAAATTTCTAACTTAACATGGTCACTCGTCCTGTGAAGCTTCCAGGATTTTTGGTGAGGAAGGAGGAATGAGCACTCAGACAGCTGGTTGACCACTTTTCTGTCAGAGACTTTTAAACACGATCATATTTGCCTTTATTGTGCTCCAACAGAAGCATTTTTTAGCTGATTATTATGTAGTTAATTTTATAAAGATGAAATTCCAACTAGTTGAACTTTGGTGGAGTCATCTATATTAAGCAACGAATTTTATTATCTGTAGACATCAAGAACAACACTCAAGTTATCGAGACTTTATTCGCCGCATCTAACCAAAGGGAAATATTCTCTAATTTCTTTCAGATGAACACGCCCATTGTCGCGTAAATCTCTATCTAATTACTAACTGTAAACCCGGCGTTGCCCGGACATTTATTCATCCCAGCTTTATGTCAGTTCATCCCCTCTTCCCTCATCTCTCTTGTCCATTTAGTCCTATCTCGTCTCTCCATCCACCTCCTCCTTCCGCCCATCCGTCTCTCTTTCCATCTCCTCCATCTGCCCCCCCCCCCTCTCTCACAACACTTCCTCCTCCTCTCCCTCTCCATTCATCTTCACGTCTCTGTCCACCTCCACCTCCGCTTTTTCTAACAGTACATCAAATTCACAATAAAACCCCGAATTGATGTATTTATTACAGTGTTCCATTAGTCATTCATCACCTTCCCCCTTTCTCTGTTTCCCTGCTTCTCCCTCTCTTTTAATCTGCTTCTCTCACTTCTCTGGATGCACCTCCTCCCCCTTCCCCACCCCCATCACGTTTTCCTCTCTCCGTGTATCCCCTCCTCCGCCTCCGTCATTCAATCTCCTCTTCCCCTGTCTATGAAAAAATAAGTATATCTGCCAACTTTCATGCTGATTGACGAGACGATGTTGAATTTATTTAAAGGTAGGCCAACCATCCGCCATCCTGCATACGTTGGCTTGTGTAAATGGCTTCACCACGAAAACATACATACATGAGCCAACTCCCAAGCTGATCCAGTCAAATGGTGTGTAATTCTGTTGTAAGGCACCCTCCGCCATACACATTTCACGTAGACGGTGAGGTTCCCCTTGTTTTGAAGATCAAATGTACAAAATTTCATCAAGATTGGAAAAACACTGTGGCTTTTGTTGAAATCCGTTAAGTAAGCACCCTCCACCATGCACTGAACGAAGTTTTATGTAGACAGTGACCTTCCTCTTGGTTTGGAAAATAGGAATTCATTTTTATACACTTCGCTCGCTCTATGCCGACTTGGTTGCGAAACATAAATAATAGATTCGAACAACAGAAATCATGTAATGATTTCTGTCGTATAAGGGGCAACATAGTTATTAAATAATACTAAGGAAGCCTGGGCCTCTGACAGGTTTAGTGTGCCACTGCTCGTAGAAATCCACACGGTATGAAACCCAACGGTAGGAAACCCCACGTCACCCCACCACGCGCCCGCCGCAGGGTTAAAGCTAATCAGCAGAAACTTCACAGCCATATTACGGCTAATTTCGCTAATACCAGCCGTGATATGCTGATTTGAGTTGGTACAAATGGGTCACTTCATAAGCATATGTCTTACTATTAAAGATAGGCATTGAGGATCTGTGAAATATGTAATCTGAACGTAATGGTGTGTGACTAATACTAGGTATGCGTCTGTGGCGTGTGGTTACGGGGGCGGGGGGTGGGGGGGGGGGGTGGGGGGGGTGTAACGTGTATGTGGGGCCTTCGTTTAAGCTTATCCATTAAGGAATTTTAGGGCACATGATGGTGTACTGAATATGAATACAGAAAACTACAACAGTAATTTTTTACGAATAGTTGTTTATTGCCATTAATTAGTTTTCGGGCCTTTTCAAGTTCATGTTCAGATCAGTTACATCTTAATTTTCGTAGCGTAATGCTGTGTAACGATTCTGCGAAAAGGAGATAGGAAACACTTTAATATTTTGCCATGATGAAACACTGAATATCTCTCAAATGTGTTACTAGCGAGTTCTCCTCTATCTATTAAACGGTTATGATCGAATGACATGTGCTGTGATCAATTTCTTGGGTACTCCTATGGCAAACTCGAAGATGGGACGATAGTTTGGCACTGAAAATATCTATTTCATATGTACACAGTCGATCTAGATGCTACAATTTATCTGTGTCATTATTTTCTGCCTATGTGGTCGTTGTATACAGTAACAGCGCATTTAAAACTAACACCATGGACCCAGATGGGACTCGACTCTGCGACCCAAGTTTTGTAAGGCAGTGACACAACGACGAGACCTTATAGGCTGGACAGAGAATTTTCTTGTAATAATGGAGTCCATCTGTTTTTTTTATGTGGCGTTAGTAATAACGGTGCCCTCGATCATGTTGCCTCGATACAGAAACGGAGAAGGAAAGGAGGATAGAATTCAATGTCCCGTCGAGGACAATGTCATTAGGGAAGAAACACATGTGATATATAACATATTTAAGAAAGGCATCTTCGTACAACGTGGTTCAAAGGGGGTAGTGACGCGTAAAACACGACTTTACGCAAGATAAAGTCGCATAGCCTCGGCTACTCAATCCCATCTATCATCTCCAAGGTGGCGAACTCCGGGAACCGGAACAACTGTGTGGGAGACTGGGTACCCAAACCCAGTGGGAAGCACGCTCAGGGCAAACGAGAGCGGGAGAACTGGTCCTCCGAAGAATAGGGAGTTGAGTGCAGAGCCTACGCATCTGTCTTGGAGCAAAAATATTATTGTCAATAAGTTAACAGAGAAAACACGACTGCCCTCCCGAAGACGAAATATGCTAAGGAACAAGGATATGAACAGGACTCTAAAATTTGGAACATGGAATATACGTACCAGTTGCAACCAGAGGCAATGAAAGGCGTAGCCGCAGAAGTGTTGAATTACGAACTGGAATTAGTTACGCTCCGAGAGATCAGATGGAAGGATAGAGAAGAGATACGGAAGCAAAATTTTTCATTATGTTACTCTGGGAGAGATGATAGACAAGGAGATCATGGTATTATTGTCACTGTAGCAAAAAATATGTGCAACTCTATCCTTGCCCTTGCGCCATATAATGACAGAATATGCACCCACAGAATAAAAGGAAGATTCCATAACATGACTTTCGTAAACATATACTATTCAACAGAAGGACCAATGAGGATCTGCATGAAGTCTGTGAAAGGATACCTGCATCTGTTTCAAGAATAGTCCTGGAGAATTATAATGCAAAGCTTGGTAAAGAAGAAACTTTCCACGCCCTTTTTGGTAGGGTTGACAGCTATGCTGTTTGAGGCTGCCAATGAGCGTAAAGTAGTAAGCACATGTTTCCCACGAAAAATTATTCAGAAAGGGACATGGAAAACACCAGGAACGAATGATGCAAATGTGATTGACCATATATTGGTATTCAAAAGACAAGCAAAAGACTGAAAATGTATGCACGCTTTGGGGAGCAAACTCAGACTCGAACGACTACTTCGTAGCTGCAAAAATGAGGCAAAGGACTGATATGACACATAAAGGGAAAAATACTGGGATTCTGAAATGGAATACTGCTAAATTGGAAGACCAAGATACAGCTTTTGAATAGGAGAATTAACCGAAATAGAAACTACACGTATTGGAGCACAGTAATGATATAAAGAATGGGCCTGTATTTCATATCGTAACTGTGGTAAAAAAAGGTAACAGGGGACTCCAGAAAAACTGTAAGTGAGGAATGATACCATGATGAATGTAGACAGGTGGTGCAATAAAAGAAAGAAGCAAGATTGGAAGGCATCCAACGAAATACAACAATTAACCAGACTAAGTATAACGAAAAGAGGACAGAAGCGAAAAGGGCGTGCAGAAGAAAGAAAAGAGAAGTCTTAAAAAGAAACAGAGAACATACGAAAAAGCAGTGTAATAGGAGTTAGAGTAGAAAATTTTGTAAGTAGTTAAAAGAAGGAACGCAAGGATATAGACCTAAAATAGTAGGCTACAAGGATAAAGATGGAAACCTGCTGGCAGCAAATGGCAAAGCGATAAACAGTTGGGGAGAATATTTTAAAGAAATGCTGTCGGGTGATGGCACCGAGGGGTGCAACTTACAGACCGTACAGTGGGGCCAAAAGCTGAAGAGCCTACTCTTGCAGAAATACGGAAGTTACTGAATTCTCAAAAAGGTCACAAATCTCGAGGAAATGATGGATTACTTGCCGAACTGTTGAGAGGAGGCATTACTTTACACAAACGGATACATAAACGTAGCTGTTTATCTGGAATCAAGAGTGAATTACAGATGAAAGGACTACAGATGCAATCGAGACCGTACACAAGAAAAGTAACAAGGCATATTGCTCCAACTATGGAGAGATCCCTCTGCTAAATGTTGCATAGAAGGTTTTATTCGGAATGCTGTACAACGGACTAGTCCCATTTGTGGAAATTATACTGCGTGATTATCAGTGTGGCTTTACGCCTTATAGATTAACAGTGGACTAAATATTCGTGCAGAGACAAATATAGGAAAAAATATGAATGTAATATACAACACAACAATGCTTACGTGGATTTCAAGCAGGCCTTCGATAGTCTGAACAGACAAGATAAATTAGAAGATATAAAACTGCTTGGCATACCATCCAAATACATTTTGGTTACAAAGGCAAACTTGGCAGGATCCAAAATAATGGTGAGAGTGGATGGAGAATTAACCGAAAGTTTCAATATAAATAACGGAGTTAGACAGGGTGGCGCTCTTTCCACAATGCTTTTGAATATGACGTTAGAAGCAATTATACGAAAACTGAAAATATCTGGACACATACATATAAGGACCAGTAGACGAAAGATGTCATTGGTGAGAGTAGTGGTGGAAATTAAAGAAGCCGCATAGCAAAGGGGACTGGAATTAACGAATTAAAAACTAAATACATGGAACTCCGTACAGCAGGGGACAATAAATCTGGTAACAGGTCAGCAGTAGGTTTTAATTTTCAGCATGTAGAGGATTTTGAATACCTAGTGGCTAATATTAATAAAGTAAATTCCATGTCCACTGAAATAAAAGCCAGCATTTTAAGTGGTAATAGATTTACAAGGCTAATGGCATATAGCTTGGTAAACCGACAGCTCAAAATGACATATATAAGGTTCTGATTAGGCCAATGGTTACATATGGATGCGAAACAAGGACGCTCACCAGCACTGATGAACAAGAACTCAACATATTTGAACGAAGAATACTGCGGAAAATGTATGGAGGGATCCGAAATAATGATGGTACCCAGAGAGCAAGAACCAACTATGAGTTGGACTGTCTCATATAAGCAGCTGATACTGTAAGGCTATAGTCTGACTAGGTCAAGTCCTAAGGAGGAAGGACACAAGAACTACAAAGAAGGTCTTCTAATGGAAACCGACAGGAAGAAGATTAAAAGGGCGACCACGTAAACGACGGCTGGACGACGAGGAAAAAAAAAATCAGAGCCCTGGGAATCGGAGGATGGAGAAGGGCAATAAGGGTGAAAACAGAATGGAAGGAAATCGTTATGAAGGCAAACATCCACACAGGTTTGTCATGTCACAAGAAGACGAAGAACCCCATACTAGAGAAGACAAAGTCACAACAATAATTCCGCCTCCTCTGAGAACGAACCAGTATGTTCCACCAAACCTAATCTAAAACCTGCTATAAGGATTGTCAATCGGATAACGCATGGACAAAATTCTACCATAATTTCACTTATGTGTCTGGGTGTTTATTACACATTCCTCGAGAAAGACATACAATCCACTCTAAAAAATAAAAAAAATAAAAATGTTGGAATTTCCCGGAAGCAGACACGCAGAACGCTATCCTATACTAAGAGTTATCCATAGTTACTGACGTTATTTGAGCTTTTCATCAGGAAAGTGTGATAGGGTCATTACTGTTGATGTTACACATTAATCAGAGGAAAATGGTATCTTCCATCTGAGGCGTTGGCCGACGAAAATCGTATCAATATCCAGTCGGGCCTTTTATCAGCCAAGTGTACAGCTGATGGCTTTCACAGATGGAGACCACTGTAAGGCAGATCTTCAGTGTTTTGTGCCTCCCGATAACGGCTGAAGATGCGAATGACGTCGCTATGGCATCCGCCAATTCGGTGGCCAACATTCCATGCTGACAAGTCTTCAATCCACGAAGTGACAATGTGCACAACATTTGATCTTGAAATGAGCCTTCGAGGTGCGTTGACAACCGGGAAGCCGTACACTAGCCCCATCTTACTGCCCATGATTAGAGACACAGCGCGCTCTACGTAAGTCCACTGAGAATGAAAGTTTATTCTTACCTCCATTACACAGGTGGTTTTACGTAGTGATTTCCTGTAGTCAGAATATTATTGAGAAAGTAGTTTTCAATAAAAATATACGAAATGTGTCATTCTTACGACGGGCGCAAAATATTTAATTTACATACAAATTAAAAATTTTGCACCACCATTACAGGAAAGAGGGAGAGAATATTCATCAGTCCCCAACATATCGATCCTACTGAGTCCAGTGGGATCAAATTACGCTATTAACAGGAATTACAGAAGCTTATGAATAACTATTCTGGTCGCACTTAGATCGTGAATTAAATGGGAAGGAAGAATAAACAACCGAAAAAAAGTGGAAACTGTCACACGATTTTCACATTTACTTCGCTTTCCAAGAAGAGTCGAACAACATATTACTTACTCCTACATACATCTCACGAAATGACCACGACGAGAAAATTTGAGAGATTAGAGCTATTACACAGGCTTACCGACAGTCATTCTTCCCACGTGCCATTGGCGAGCTGAACAGGGAAGCGGGGACCAGTTAGTGGTACCCTCTGTCACATACCGTTAGATGGCTTGCGTAATATGTTGTGGATGTAGATGTACATGTACTTCCAATGTTCACACACTGCAGTTCGTGAAAACTGAAAAACCCGAAAATAATGCTCCAGATGAATCCAAACTGTGAGAATGTGCAGCACAGTGTTGCAGCAAACAGAAATTAATGTTGCAGCAATTAGGCGTCAGTGTTGGTTCAGCAGCACTCTCTCTTGTGTCACTACAAAGGTCAGTGTCGTGGCCACCACAGTCATTGAATAATCATGAAGTTTGCTTCGTCAACGTCAAAGGGCACAATATCATCATGTCTGCGTTCACATAGGACGGTCCCCTGGATATGTACGAGGGATGGAACTTAAATAGTGGCAACTATTTATTCACAACGGATACAAAAGAGTTACATGTTTGCACCTGTTACCGTCCTTCAAAGTAGTCACCAGCGTTGTGTAGAACCCGTTGCCAGCGATATGGAAAGCGTAGTATACAATTAGCAGAGACTGTTCTGTTGATGGTGCAAATGGAGCGGTCTACTGCCTGCCGAATCTCTGGAACAGTTCTGAAGCGAATGCCACGAAGTGGTTCCTTCATTTTCGGAATCAAATCAAAGTCACAAGGACTTTGGTCGTATTGCTGTTCGTTTTTGGAGCATCACCTGCGAGTAGCTTTGCGAAAGACGCGGCGACACTTTCTGCGCAACCCACCCATCATTTTGCACGACAATGCGCGGGCGCATACAGCGCAAGCCGTGGCTGCTCGGTTCGGTCGATGCGACTGGGAAGTACTGTACCATCCACCATTTGGTGATTCCGAAGATGCACTTCGTGGCATTCGCTTCAGAACTGTTCCAGAGATTCGACAGGCAGCAGACCGCTCCATTCGCACCATCAACAGAACAGGCTCTGCAAACGGTATACTACGCCTTCCACATAGTTGGCAGCGAGCTCTACACAACGTTGGTGACTACTCTGAAGATCAGTAAGAGGTATAAACATGTAACTCTTTTGTATCGATTGTGAATAAATATATGCCACTATTTAAGTTCCAAACCTCGTACATGGCAAACTACAATACTTTTATCTGTACAGGGTACGCAGCTACTACAATGATGCTTGTATGGAACTAATGGATAAGAGAGGGCCATGCACAGTACAAGGCTCGTAATATCGTTACATCACGCAACGGGCCGTACTGTCCCGTCCTTAGTATGGACTTCTCGTTGGGGCACCGCAACGGGTGTTAATTGTCAGCCTGGTATGCGACAGTGCTGTGGCACAGACTGGTACAGTATCACGCTTCTAATTGCGTTGGTTTTCACAGCCCAGAAAACACAAACGCTCGAGACTTCGAAGACGTTACAGATAGCGAGACAGTTACAACGTACTTGAATCTTGCGCTTGCTCAGCTCTACCGGACCAGAGCCCACAGCTGATGCGTGGCTCCCTCCCTATCACCCGCATAAGAGGAGCGGTTTGGCGCCTGCCGATTTGGTGCGCGACATTTGGGACTCTGCAGAACGTTTCGGCGAGTGCGGTGTGCACAATCAGACACTGTACGGCGGAAAATAGACGAAAACATTAACAATTCTTGTTAATTCACGAGTTGTTTGGGATTTTTTGACAGATTAAAACTGTATGCCAGACAGACTCGCACTCGGGATCTTTGTCTTCGCGGGCAAGTGCTCTACTGACTGAGCTATCCAAGCACGACTCACGACCCGTCCTCACAGATTTTTCCGTCAGTACATCATCTCCTAGCTTCCAAATGCTCACAAAAGCTCTCCTGCGAAATTTTCAAGCCTAGCACTCCCGGAAGAAACGACATTGCGGAGACATGACTTAGCCACAGCCTGGGGATGTTTCCAGAATGAAATTTTCACTCTGAAGTCGAGTGTTTGCTGATATGAAACTTCCTGGCAGATTAAAACTGGGTGCCAGGCCCAGACTCGAAAGCGGGACCTTTGCCTTCGCGAGCAAATTCTCTATCGACCGAGCTACCCAAGCTCGACGCCAATACTTTAAAGTAAAGCTGTGATGACAGCCATGAGTCGTGTTTGGGTAGCTCAGTCAGTACAACACTTTCCCGCGAAAGACGAAGGTCCCGAGTTCGAGTCTGGGTCTGACACACAGTTTTATTCTACCTGGAAGATTCACATCAGCGTACACGCCGATGAAAAATGAAAACATAATTTTTACGGCGACCGAACCACATAAAGGAATAACTCGGTTGAGTGGAATTGTGTGATTACTAATATCCTGTGAATGGACTTTAGACATCTCTGGGACTTGTTCTAAGAAATTAAAGTATAATAAATTCAGTGTTTAGTACAAACTGTTTCTGATTTCAGAGAACTTTCTCATTATTTTTATGTGTTATTGAGACAGTTATGTGGAGTACTGTCGGTAGAAGTGTGATGCGGCACTTACGCACAGTTAGCAACTTTATTACCGTGTAATACCTTGAGAGTAAAGCTATCTGCCAATGCTGTCAACATCGTGTCCGATGCCAAACCAATACGACAATATTCAAAAGAAACCACTATTCAAGAACCAGCATTAATCTATAAACGGCGTGCGGCTTTATCAACAGCGCGTGAAAACCGCTGTAGACGGCCCCGAGTGCCAAAGTTAAGGCTTTCCCAGCAGGTCCTAAACCAATAGTATGTCGGTGATGGCAGCACAAATCGTACATGCTGCCTTGCTAACATGAATCTGGTGACCAGGACTGTTCACCGACAAAGAATCTACTCTGTGTTGCTTTGTCTTTGGGTACAATGTGTGATTCTGTTCTTTCTTAGCTACTGAGTGCAACCTTAACAACAGCTGATTCAGCAGGGAGGTTTTAGATCCCGATGTATTGTCCCTCCTTAATGCAGTTCAGATGATATATTTTAGAGAACATTATCCTGTCAGACGTAGCGCCTATTCTATGAAGAACGACAGGTGGCACTGTATCCATTTCCTGCACCTTCAGCCATAGAATGCGTGTGTGATATGGCTCTTTATCTCCTGTTCTCAAGCAACTTCAGCTGATGCTTCGTAGATTCGGATACGTAGCAAGTGGAGGGAGATTTCCTAACGATCACATCTAGTCGCCCATTAACTCCATTTGATGACTCTGAAACACCGCTTTCGTCCGTCCGCGGATCTTTATGGCTTTGCGCAAAGTTTCAGTCGTGGCTACAGCCAGAATCCAAACACTCCTAAAAAGGTAGGTTGCTAGCAACGACACAAGCCGAGCGGGAGTAGGCGTGGGCCTGGCCAGTGTCACTCCTTTAACGTAACTGAATACAGCCCTTTACAAAGGCGCTTCTGTAGTCGCGCGGCAGCAGACACACCAAAATGGCGCGCTACGTGAGTGCTCGGCAGCCACCGATAAACTCCATGGAGACCAAGAGCATTACAGTTGAGAGTCAACAGGTAAAAATCAGGCAAAAATACAGTTCCACGTTTCCATGGAAACAACTGGAAGTTGTTGACTTCAAATTAAACCTCGCCAAGTTATCATCTCTAACCAGTACCAGCTACTGGCTCCGCGATCTGGTACGTGCTCATTCACTACCTCGCACCAGTCACCCAGAAAACCGGAAATGCCTCACTCAGAATCACGTTCGCACTATGGATGGCGGGTTATCGCTAAAACATTCGGTTTTCGGTTATATCGGTTTTTTCACCGTCGTTTAACCTGAGTGTTAAAACCACTACAAACGGTTTCTAAAACAATCGACTTTCGTTTTTTTATTTCCATTATTTCCTGTAATAAACGTAGAAATCGAATAAAGATTGAAAAGGTTTGACTCTCTCAGTTTCAAGACACACAAAATCAAAATATTAAATGAAATAGGCAAATAAAGTAAACCTCAGTCCGTCCAACATTTGTTGCTTTTCTCTAAACGTGATAAGAGGTTAAGCACTACAACAAATCACCAGTATTCTCCCAAAGATACTAATTTTTTGACACTCTTCTCAAAAATCATGTTATAATCGAGGATCATATCACTGTTTGGGTATTACAAATAGTCAGTGCTCAATGGTGAAAACTGAGGATGAAGAACTATATTATTCATAGTAACTCGTCTGTTTTCGAAAGCTAAAATCAGATAAAGGCATATGACATAGATACAGACAACAAATCAGCTACTTTTTCCTTTCATTGAAAACTATGAATGAACCTTTTTTTTTTTCCTTACATGAAGTCGCAAGTTTGTCGTGGCTCATCCAGTTCTTAATCTTTAAAAGGACGTTGAACACTGTACTTTATTGACGCCGTACTTCGTAAAATACCGGGTGATCAAAAAAACAGTATAAATTTGAAAACTGAATAAATCACGGAATAATGTAGATAGAGAGGTACAAATTGACACACATGCTTGGAATGACATGGGGTTTTATTAGAACCAAAAAATACAAAAGTTCACAAAATGCCCGACAGATGGCGCTTCATCTGATCAGAATAGCAATAATTAGCATAACAAAGAAAGACAAAGCAAAGATGATGTTTTTTACAGGAAACGCTCAATATGTCCACCATCATTCCTCAACAATAGCTGTAGTCTAGGAATAATGTGAACAGCACTGTAAAGCATGTCCGGAGTTATGGTGAGGCATTGGCGTCGGATTTTATCTTTCAGCATCCCTAGAGATGTCGGTCGACCACGATACACTTGCGACTTCAGGTAATCCAAAAGCCAATAATCGCATGGACTGAGGTCTGGGGACCTGGGAGGCCAAGCATGACGGCTGAGCACACGATCATCACCAAACGACGCGCGCAAGAGATCTTTCAAGCGTCTAGCAATATGGGTGTTTTTTTTTTGTTCTAATAAAACCCCATGTCATTCCAAGCATGTGTGTCAATTTTTACTTCTCTATCTACATTATTCCGTGGTTTATTAAGTTTTCAAATTTATACTGACTTTTTGATCACCCGGTACTTCCAGACTACGGATGGTGCAATTCTGTAATACAACTTATGTGCGACGGCAACAGCGCGAAACCACCATATACACCATGTGGGCAAG
This sequence comes from Schistocerca americana, assembly GCF_021461395.2. NCBI lineage: Eukaryota > Metazoa > Arthropoda > Insecta > Orthoptera > Acrididae > Schistocerca > Schistocerca americana. The sequence goes on along the minus strand of NC_060121.1, from coordinate 507,157,848 downwards.
TCTTGCACACCACATGTACGTGAGTACCATCTAATAGGCCACGCCACATGATGGCAGGTACATTACTAGCTCAGCAGAGTTGTACCAACTCTTCTGCTTTGTGTAAGTTGCTCGTTTTTGTCGGCATTGTTATTAAAATAGCACTGCTCACTTTCCCCTTTTTCTGTAATAACGCAATATTTCAAATTTTAGGAATAAAAATTATTCGTTTTTACAAACAGGTTTACATAAAACAAAAAAATTTAGGACTGTTATTATGGCTAATTTATATATTTTAGTTTTTTACATGGCCATTAGTAAAAATGTTAAAAAGCCTGTTAGAACTGAGACCAAGCAAATACCGAAAAATACTGGTTATTCAGAACTAAAATACCGGTATCGGTTTTACCCGTTCGGTTTCCTATCACTAACTCCCACGCATAGGAACGCACTTCGGATTTTCGCAGGCTATCGGTGTTTGAAATTAGCTTCGTTGAGTACTAAGAATCACCAACTGCCAATTTTAGATCTTTAAACAGTTCGAAATACCTGCTCCGCCGCTCAGACCCACGGCTAGCCTCCAACACCCTATGAGACTGGCAGCCGAATCCCTCCAAATTTGTGAGGTACATATCGCACCGAGACCGCTGTTTTAACATTGAATCCACTCTGTCAACCACCTCCAAGAGCCAAATAGCAGGCATTTCTACTGGGCACTTACCGCTCCCATTAACAACAATACTCTGCAGACTGCTGCTCCTTGCCAGGACTACCAAAATTTTATTCCCACTAAGTCATCACGGGGAAAAATTCGCCATTAAGCCAGTATAATAAGCCTTGACCCCAGCTGTAAATGGATTGCGGCAGTGGTTCCCAACCTGGGGAGCGTGCCCCCTCGTGTACGGGGGGGTGGTGCAAGGTCTGGGGGAAAGGGGGGAGGGGACGGCGGCGAGGGACACGTAGACACCTCAAAAGACAACACAAACATGCGGTCAGACAAACCAAAAATTTTATATTGTGATTACAGTTAGCGAGTGCATTTATTGTAGAGTTGGCAGCATCAGCTTTGCCCCGCGTGTGAGCTGGTTATTGCTGACACAACATATTCTTCAGACTGCGCTCTGCATTCTTTGCTCAGTATTACGCCTGTTTTGCTCCGTAGGAGTAACGGCATTTTTATTGGTTTTGTACTGTGAGTGAAAATGTCTGCTAAAAGAAGATTGTATATTGAAGAATATATTAGGTATGGATTCACATTTATTGAAAAACACAACGTCCAACGTGTCAGAATGTCCTCAGTAAAGGCTCCTTGAGGACTGTGCGTCTAGAACGTCATCGAACAACTGACCTTGCATTGAAAAATAAACCAAAAGTTTTTTTTTGTTGGGGAAAAATTATTTATATAACATGAAACTGGACTTGCCATCATAAAAACAAAACACCACAGTTGCCCGAAGGTGGAGAGTGAGCTTAGATGTCCTTTGTTTAGTTTGAAACCAAACATTCAGTTGTTGCTTGAAGAAAAACAAACAATTTCAACCGTCTCACTGCTGTTCTAAATTTTTCTTGTGACTTCCATCAGAAAAAACTGTTACACAAGAAAAGTATTGCTCAAGTGAAAACAATAACTTTAGATATTTAGTACAGACATAAAGATATTTCTATTTTGGCTACCAGGTACTTTGAAATACTGTAGTTTTTTTATTACTCTACATTTGATAACCCTCCTCTACTAAAGAGAGGACTTCACATTATTGAACCCAAATGAAGTATTTCGAAGGAACCAAAGTAACTAAATAGATAAATAAAAGGGTCGGGGGGTTACGAGATATTCTGGGATTGCAAAGGGAACCACCACGTAGAAAAGGTTGGAAACCAATGGATTGCGGGAAGACTGTCCTCTGGATACCCACTGACCAGAACGAGCACACAGGCGAGCCAGCTAATGACGCACCCTCAGACCAAAAGTATGTGACACTTATTAGTCGACATTAACAGGGGACGTATCCAGCATACGTTTTTATGTCTGCTTGAGCTCTACTGGGAATACATTCAATGACGTTTGAATGTATGTGGAAGAAAGGCTGACCATTCTTCCTTAACAGCCAAAAGCAGAAAGCTGGGGTCTGGAGGGAAGTAATCCCAAACGGTGTTCAGTCGGGTACAGGCCCGGTCTCAGGAGAGGTCGGTCAATTTCACGAATGTTATTAGAAAAAAAGCCATTGCTTCTCAAATGCTGCTTAACGACGGGGTGCACTGCCATGCTGGTACAATCAACCATCGTTTACGAACCGTCCCTCTACTCCAAGCAGTACATAATGCTGTAAAATGTATTCATATCCTCTCTCACTCATCGTTTTTTTTAAACGCCATAAGGGCACCACACCCTAACCACAGAAACCACCACATAACGTAGCATCACTTTCTCCTTCAATGTAGGCACCACAAACGGTGACAGGTAACATTCTGCCGGCATTCGCCAAACCCAGATCCTTCCAGCGGACTACCACAGGGTATAGCGTGATTCGTCACTCCAAATCATTTATCTCCAGCCATCCACTGTTAGTGGCGACGCTCTTTACCGAACCTCAAGCGTCGCTTAGCACTGATTACAAAAATCTTCGTTGATCCATTGTGGATCGTGGGACGACGGTTGGCATGAACTTCTTGATGCAATAATTTACCAACAGCCTTATGTTTTGTAGAAATTTATTTTATTTTATGAACTTCTACGTGTTACCAATTTCGGCATTACATTTTGATGCCATCTTCAGGCCCCAGTACAGTGAGTATAAGAATGTACTATTATAAAAATTATAAAAAATAGAACATACGTTAACAATTGACAGGCATCATGATAACTAAGTAAGTGGCTCAAAGAGATATATTGTATATCATTAAAACTATATGTAACATTAGGGCACATTGTTTCTGCCTATGTCATGCTGTTGTTAATAGTTTTCCCTGTTTTACTCAAACAAAGCATGATATATGAACATATGTGTACGCTATTATTCATAAAACCCTAACACACAGTTGTAATAGGCCATGCAACACAGCAGATGTACTGATGTATATTAGTTAATTTTTATTTTAAAAAAATAAACAAAAAAATTCTTCCACTGGACATACGAATCTATACAGTACATCTGATGTGTTGCATGGCCTACTACAACTGTGTGTTACGGTTTTATGAATAATAGTGTACACATCCCCCCCATGAACCATGGACCTTGCCGTTGGTGGGGAAGCTTGCGTGCCTCAACGATACAGATAGCCGTACCGTAGGTGCAACCACAACGGAGGGATATCTGTTGAGAGGCCAGACAAACATGTGGTTCCTGAAGAGGGGCAGCAACCTTTTCAGTAGTTGCAGGGGCGACAATCTGGATGCTTGACTGATCTGACCTTGTAACATTAACCAAACCGGCCTTGCTGTTGTGGTACTGCGAACGGCTGAAAGCAAAGGGAAACTCCAGCCGTAATTTTTCCCGAGGGCATGCAGCTTTATTGTATGGTTAAATGATGATGGCGTCCTCTTGGGTAAAATATTCCGGAGGTAAAATAGTCCCCCATTCGGATCTCCGGGCGGGGACTACTCAAGAGGACGTCGTTATCAGGAGAAAGAAAACTGGCATTCTACGGATCGGAGCGTGGAATGTCAGATCCCTTAATCGGGCAGGTAGGTTACAAAATTTAAAAAGGGAAATGGATAGGTTAAAGTTAGATATAGTGGGAATTAGTGAAGTTCGGTGGCAGGAGGAACAAGACTTCTGGTCAGGTGAATACAGGGTTATAAATACAAAATCAAATAGGGGTAATGCAGGAGTAGGTTTAATAATGAATAAAAAATATAGCAATGCGGGTAAGCTACTACAAACAGCAAAGTGAACGCATTATTGAACCCAAGACAGATAGGATGCCCACGCCCGCCACAATAGTACAAGTTTATATGCCAACTAGCTCCGCAGATGAAGAGATTTATGAAATGTATGGTGAGATAAAAGAAATTATTCAGGTAGTGAAGGGAGACGAAAATTTAATAGTCATGGGTGACTGGAATTCGACAGTAGGAAAAAGGAGAGAAGGAAACATAGTAGGTGAATATGGATTGGGGCTAAGAAATGAAAGAGGAAGCCGTCTGGTAGAATTTTGCACAGAGCATAACTTAATCATAGCTAACACTTGGTTCAAGAATCATAAAAGAAGGTTGTATACATGGAAGAACCCTGGAGATACTGACAGGTTTCAGATAGATTATATAATGGTAAGACAGAGATTTAGGAATCAGGTTTTAAATTGTAGGACATTTCCAGGGGCAGATGTGGACTCCGACCACAATCTATTGGTTATGAACTGTAGATTAAAACTGAAGAAATTGCAAAAAGGTGGGAATTTAAGGAGATGGGACCTGGATACACTGACTAAACCAGAGGTTGTACAGAGTTTCAGGGAGAGAATAAGGGAACAATTGACAGGAATGGAGGAAAGAAATACAGTAGAAGACGAATGGGTAGCTCTGAGGGACGAAATAGTGAAGGCAGCAGAGGATCAAGTAGGTAAAAAGACGAGGGCTAGTAGAAATCTTTGGGTAACAGAAGAAATATTGAATTTAATTGATGAAAGGAGAAAATATAAAAATGCAGTAAATGAAGCAGGCAAAAAGGAATACAAACGTCTCAAAAATGAGATCGACAGGAAGTGCAAAACGGCTAAGCAGGCATGGCTAGAGGAGAAATGTAAGGATGTGGAGGCTTGTCTCACTAGGGGTAAGATAGATACATCCTACCTTTGGAGAAAAGTGAGCCACTTGTATGAATATCAAGAGCTCAGATGGAAACCCAGTTCTAAGCAAAGAGGGGAAAGCAGAAAGGTGGAAGGAGTATATAGAGGGTCTATACAAGAGCGATGTACTTGAGGACAATTTTTTGGAAATGGAAGAGGATGTAGATGAAGATGAAATGGGAGATATGATACTGCGTGAAGAGTTTGACAGGGCACTGAAAGACCTAAGTCGAAACAAGGCCCCGGGAGTAGACAACATTCCATTAGAACTACTGACGGCCTTGGGAGAGCCAGTCCTGACAAAACTCTACCATCTGGTGAGCAAGATGTATGAGACAGGCGAAATACCCTCAGACTTCAAGAAGAATATAATAATTCCAATCCCAAAGAAAGCAGGTGTTGACAGATGTGAAAATTACCGAACTATCAGTTTAATAAGTCACAGCTGCAAAATACTAACACGAATTATTTACAGACGAATGGAAAAACTGGTAGAAGCCGACCCCAGGGAAGATCAGTTTCGATTCCGTAGAAATGTTGGAACACGTGAGGCAATACTGACCCTACGACTTATCTTAGAAGCTAGATTAAGGAAGGTTGGCTCTGAGCACTATGGGACTTAACATCTGTGGTCATCAGTCCCCTAGAACTCAGAACTACTTAAACTTAACTAACCTAAGGACATCACACACATCCATGCCGGAGGCAGGATTCGAACCTGCGACCGCAGCGGTCGCGCGGTTCCAGACTGAAGCGCCTAGAACCGCTCCGCCAACAGCGGCCGGCGCAGAGGGAGACCAAGAGATGAATACACTAAGCAGATTCAGAAGGATGTAGGTTGCAGTAGGTACCGGGAGATGAAGGAGCTTGCACAGGATAGATTAGCATGGAAAGCTGCATCAAACCAGTCTCAGGACTGAAGACCACAACAACAACAACAACAACAACAACAGTGTACACATATGTTCATATATCATGCGTTATTTGAGTAAAACAGGGAAACCTATAACAACAGCATGACATAGGCAGAAACATATGTGCCCTAATGTTGCATATAGTTTTAATGATATACAATATTTCTCTTTGAGCCACTTACATAGTTATCATGATACCTGTCAATTGTAACGTATGTTCTATTTTTTATAATTTTTATAATAGTAAATTTCTTCTACTCACTGTACAGGGGCCTGAAGATGGCATCAATGTAATGCCGTAACTGGTAGCACATAAAAGTTCATAAAATAAAATAAATTTCTACAATACGGCTGTTGGTAAATTATTGCATCAAGAAGATTACAGAAATATCTGGCTTATGAGTAGCTAACACCATACGCACAGTCACTGTGCTAGCTGGACGTCTGGTAACCCTTCAAAACTCACGAGTTATTCGCTCTGTTCCTTCTACTGATTTCACGCGGCTTTTTACAACTACCCTCCGCAATGATCGGTTGCCCCTGCCCGTCTGTGCATGAGGTCTGCCTGCTCTTGGTTTAGCTGTGGTTGTTGCTTCGCGTTTCCGCTTCATAATCAAATCACCTACAGTCCACTTCGGCAAACTGAGAAGGGCTTAAAAGCCTGTGATGGATTTGTCACTCAGGTGACATCCAAGCTCGAAGTCACTGAGCCATCATGAGCGACACCTTCCCGCTATCGCTCCTCTTCTACCGACAGTACAATACTCCGTTTTCTCGTATACTGGAGGATTAACGTTTCGTTCTCGTGGTCAGTTCTGCATTATTTATTTTTTATTTATTTATTGATTTATTTAGTCTGACAAGATTAGGGCCACCAGACCCTCTCTTACATCTAACCAGGCATTCTACTTATTTTACATTCAGATGTTTTGGTAGACATGTTAAACTACATCCAGTACAAAAAGGGAAATAAACAATTACAAAGGCACGCTTGGAAAAATACATACATATACAGTTTATATTCGTAGATGATAAGTACTGTTATAATTAGACATTATGAAAGAGACAGATTTTAGATAGGAGTGTTAGCAGCAGGGAGTATGAGGGAGACTGATGGTGAAGGGAGGAGAAGAATAGAGACGTGATGTAACATAATTAAGGAAATATAAAGGAAAAGAAGATTGCGTGGTAAATGGAGATGGATGAAGAGGAAGAAGAGAAAGGAGGAAGATAAGAGACACTAGCTTTGCTATTTGACAGAGGAGAGGATTGGCCTTGTACATTAATTTTGTGGAAAACGCGATGAGGATGACAGTAGGAAATGCTTCAACTTCTTCTTAAAAACAGCAGGGAATTGAATTTTGTGCAAGGTAAAGGGCAGTTTTTTCCAGAGGCGGACAGCGGTAACTGAGAAGGAATTTGCAAAAGTTTTTGTTCTGTGAGCGGGAACAGTTGGGATACCAAATAAGAGTGACCTCGTGTTTCGATTATGATGGCATAAGAGGTGTTTGAAGCAAAATACTGGGGTGCTTGCGCGACGAGGAGTCGGTGAAGTAGACATAGAGTGTGGTAGTCACGCAATTTGCCCGGCCGCAGCATTACAGAGTGGTGTCCGGATACGCACTGATAGCAGGGCTTGAGGGTTCCAACACTGAACTCTCAACGTCAGACATGACTTGTCCCGTCGTGCACGTAATGTGTGACGTACATCCAGTATGATTCGTTCACATATCCTTCTTTGTGTCTCACTGCGGCGCGTCACTTTTACCCGCTGGCGGCTGCGGTCCTTGGCCTGGGGACGCAGCTGCACCTGTGCGGAATGAGAATGCAGCGGTCGGCGCCAGGAGCAGGCGTTTCCCCCGCGGGCGATGTGGGCAAGAGGCGCGGCCTTCGGCGCCCAAGGCCAGCCGCGCCGCTCGCTGCAGCGTCAGCACCGCGTCGCGCAACACGTGTGCTCATCGCCGTTCTCCGGACCGACACTGCATTACCAACGAAAACGCTCCACGGAGCGCTGTAATTGCGTGTCACTTTAACCTTTTCCTAAAGTTCGCCATTCGCTCGTTACGGTGATTTTTGTCATCTTCTTCCAGTAAAATGCATAGTATAGTACTCAGTGCAGGGCACAAGACCGTTAATCTGTTGATAGTTACACTACTGGCCATTAAAATTGCTACACCAAGAAGAAATGCAGATGATAAACGGGTATTCATTGGGCAAATATATTATAATAGAACTGACATGTGATTACATTTTCACGTAATTTGGGTGCATAGATGCTGAGAAATCAGTACCCAGAACAACCACCTCTGGCCGTAATAACGGCCTCGATACGCCTGGGCATTGAGTCAAACAGAGCTTGGATGGCGTGTACAGGTCCAGCTGCCCATGCAGCTTCAACACGATACCACAGTTCATCAAGAGTAGTAACCGACGTATTGTGACGATCCAGTTGCTCGGCCACCACTGACCAGACGTTTTCAATTGGTGAGAGATCTGGTGAGTGTGCTGGCCAGGGCAGCAGTCGAACACTTTCTGTATCCAGAGAGGCCCGTACAGGACCTGCAACGTGTGGTCGTGCATTATGCTGCTGAAATGTAGGGTTTCGCAGGGATCGAATGAAGGGTAGAGCCACGGGTCGTAACACATCTGAAATGTAACGTCCACCGTTCAAAGTGCCGTCAATCCGAACGAGAGGTGACCGAGACGTGTAACCAATGGCACCCCATACCATCACGCCGAGTGATACGCCAGTATGGCGATGACGAATACTGGCTTCCAATGTGCGTTCACCGCGATGTTGTCAAACACGGATGCGACCATCACGATGCTGTAAACAGAACCAGCATTCATCCGAAAAAATGACGTTTTGCCATTCGTGCACCCAGGTTCGTCGTTGAGTACACCATCGCAGATGCTCCTGTCTGTGATGCAGCGTCAAGGCTAACCGCAGCCATGGTCACCGAGCTGATAGTCCATGCTGCTGCAAACGTCGTCGAACTGTTCGTGCAGATGGTTGTTGTCTTGCAAACGTCCCCATCTGTTGCCTCAGGGATCAAGGCGTGGCTGCACAATCCGTTACAGCCATGCGGATAAGATGCCTGTCATCTCGACTGCTAGTGATACGAGGCCGTTGAGATCCAGCACGGCGTTCCGTATTACCTGCCGATTCCATATTCTGCTAACAGTCATTGGATCTCGACCTACGCGAGCAGCAATGTCGCGATACGACAAACCGCAATCGCGATACGCTACAATCCGACCTTTATCAAAGTCGGAAACGTGTTGGTACGCATTTCTCCTCCTTACACGAGGCATCACAATAACGTTTCACCAGGCAACGCCGGTCAACTGCTGTTTGTGTATGAGAAATCGGATGGCAACTTTCCTCATGCCAGCACGTTGTAGGTGTCGCCACCGGCGCCAACCTTGTGTGAATGTTCTGAAAAGCTAATCAGTTGCATATCACAGCATCTTCTTCTTCTCGGTTAAATTTCGCGTCTGTAGCACGTCATCTTCGTGGTGTAGCAATTTTAATGGCCAGTAGTGTTGTTCATTGTAGAGATGATACAGAGAAGATGGCCAACTTGGCCATGTTTCTATTCTGAAACCAAGGCTGTGGACCTCCATAAAAACATAAGAAAAACGTTAAAGGACTTTTTAACTGCCGTTAAATTTATTTGCGTCCGTCGATCGTTAATTAGGTACCTACTATTTATGAAAAAAATGATGCCGCGCCGCCCGCGGAAATCGTATTAGGTAGAGTTCGTGTTAAGTAGGCGTGTTTATATGACGTGGGTCCGCGCGATTGATGTAAACAATCAAGTACGAGAGAGAATAACTAGGTATGGGCCATGTACTGTAGTTTGTTTACAGAGCTTGCGGTAAGTACCATTTTCTCTTAGCTGATTGACTGGAAACTAAATCATGGAATTGTATTCTAGCTCTGCAACTCATCAAAATCCGTAGCCGCATTTAAGTGACTACTTTTATTTTATATCTAAATCCAGAGAACAAACACTTTTCGCCAGTGAACTGTGCTTGCTTTCAAAAGTAAAAACAATAATTAGGGCTCACATTTCCAGCCTTAACGATTTGAAGCAACACATAAAGAGAACACGTGAATCATGGATCATGATATGCAGTCTGAAGAAACAGTGAACGCGGGGACCGGCAGAGCAAAACCAAAAAGAAAAATCAATCCTGAGAATTCAGATGTCAACAGTTTAACAGGTAGCAGTACTCTGGTTAAAGGAACACGACAGAGAAACACTGGAAAGACTTTTAGCATTGCAGCAACTGGTAGCGGTTTGTCTCAAGCTAATGTGGACCAATGCACAGTGAACGAGCTAACGATACACGATTAACTTCCGATAAATCTCATTTAAAGCAATCCTTTAACGTTTAACGAAATTAACTTTTTAAATAACTGATTAACAAATTGCGAGCCGCGCGGGATTAGCCGAGCGGTCTAGGGCGCTGCAGTCATGGACTGTGCGGCTGGTCCCGGCGGAGGTTCAAGTCCTCCTTCGTATGTGTGTGTGTGTGTGTGTGTGTGTGTGTGTGTGTGTGTGTGTGTGTTTGTCCTTAGAATAATTTAGGTTAACTAGTGTGTAAGCTTAGGGACTGATGACCTTAGCAGTTAAGTTCCGTAAGATTTCAGAAACATTTGAACTTTTTTTGAATAACTTGCGACGTTAACTTTTTGATTAATGTTCTCCAGCTATGTTGATACTACAGTACCTTTTGCATGGTGAGAAAATCTCCGGACGCCATCGGTCAGTTTATTACCGCAATTCTTTTCAGTATTCCTACAAGACGTGTGTTTTTTAAGTAAGCACCATTTTGAAACAAAAATAAAACAAGTGGACTTTTCTTTGCAATTTTATTTTTACATAAAAGCCTGGATACTTTAATCTACCTTTCTGCATAATTCGCACCAATATCAAGACACTTACCGTATCATACAATCAGTTCTTGAATACCATCCTCGTAGAAATCTGCCGCCGGAGCATAATATTCGATAATTTAAATGTTCTGTAACAATCACATGAAGCACACTTCTTGACACTTATGAGCGATGGCGTAGTACGAAAATGGGTGAGAGCTTTTAAGGAAGTCCGTGCGAATATGCTTGACGAGGAACGAATTGGGAGACCTTCAGTCATTACTGACGATCTGATGAAGGAACTTGATGACTAAGTGAGAGAGAACAGACTTTTCTCAAGTGCCGAGATGTATGCTTCATGCGTTGTTACAGAAGGTTTAAATTATAGGAAGTTATATCCGGGTGGCAGATTTCTACGAAGATGGTATTCAAAACTGGTTGCACGATACGGTAAGCGCCTTAATACTGGCGGGAATTATGTAGAAAAATATGTTAAAATAAAATTAAAATTGCTAAGAAAAGTCCACTTGTTTTGTTTTTATTCCAAAACGGTACTCAGCCTCAGGTTATACGTACAGCATGATTATCGGTAACGACTGGTTACGAAGTCATCATCGGATCATTTGAAAACGTTTCATAGCAACTCGTCAACTGAACAGTCCGGGGAGGTGCTCATACTGAAAATGTGTGTGCGTTCACATTTTAAGTGGAGAACGAACGGCAGAAATTACAAGAAATATGGTAAAACTTCAATGCCGTTCTTCAAGGAAGTCATCAAAGACATCGCCAGCTTAATTTCACAAGGTTGTGGGAAAGAATCTGCCATGTCGATGTTAAAGAATAGTGGCAAAATTCGTCAAAAGTGATGCAGAACACACACATAAAACATGCAGGAGAATAAACGGATTGGGATTTAAATATGTTTCTTCCTCATGTCTACCGCTATCGTTTCACATCTTGTTCCTTTCAGGGAAATTAATTTAGTGTGCCCCATGAGTGAACCGACTAATACGCCTCTCTAGACCCGTGCACTTTCCTTCTCTATTCTCTATTCATGTAGTTATTCACATTTTGGCGATTTCTTTCAAGCAGTTAAGTCACAATACGAGAATCAGTTATCTTGAGTAGCAACTGAAATCCATGTGGACAGTAAGAGAAATCATCTTAGACTGTGCTATTACCGACACCTCAAACAGTTAGCATTTCAACGATCATACATGCGTAAGAAATCGGTGGGGGGGGGGGGGGGGGGGGGAACTGCAAAACCTTATAAGTATAAACCAAGAGCCCGAAAGGCACGGGAAAGATGGTCCCATTTGAAGATGCACTGCGTATAAACGCCCGAATGTTGCGGCGAATGGTGCCAGTGTACGCACGATACGTGGACACACTGTTACAGACAAGTGTCAGCATGTTGCGACTTAACCAACTTCGTACGTGGGATGACAATTAGGTCACGACGACGAATCGGCCACAGCATATCACAGATTATACAAAAATTCAGATTTCCGAGTTCAGTAGAGCCTAGCGTCTATCTTCAATATCGCAAAGACATCGTCACACAAGCATTTGGCGAACGGATTTTACCTCGCCTCAGCAGAGCCAAGAAGGCTATCGAGGATGTAGCTGTCAGCTCCATCACCGCCGATTTGAATGCGAGCCCCAGCAACCTATTTCTACCAAGATTGCAGAAAAACAAATACATTGCATAGTCTAGAGCAGCCGACGGACCAAACGACATCTATTGCATTCCCCTGATTTTTGACCACTGAGGGTATTACGTATTTAATTCTGTGCGTATGTCGAGTCCTCGGGGAAACAGTGTTCAATGAGTGGTTTATCTCCAATTGCTGGCAATAATCATCGGAAAATTGATACCTGTGTTGCTCATTATCGAATTCAAAACGGGTGGTCATATTTCAAGTAGCTCTGTAGTTTTGCAACTAATATTTTGTATTCTACCATGCTTAAGAACTGTAATGCTTGTTCTGGATACGTAAAACTAATATCTGTTAACTTCCTCACTGAAGACTGCATTAATATCCTTTTTACCATCCAATACAAAAGATTCCACTTCAGCTACTTGTAAGGCAACAGTTGCCCCGACAATAAAGTAATAGTAAATGTCAAAGTGTGTCCCATATCAAAGGATATCAGTGTTGGAGGCAAAGGCGTGTATCCCACACTGTCATCCTGGGCAAAGTCCTAGTACAAGTGGTTTGCCGTTACCGTCCCATGAAATACAGTGAAGTGTAAGGAGTGTACCTGTATCGCGTGGATGGCAGTAATGAATGCCTGTACTGCGTAGCGTTGTGGTGGATGAAAGCATGAGTGGCGTACTGCCCACTAATCTTGAGGAGCACCAAGGGGCCCACCGAGCGTCCCATTCCAACTAACGGACTGGCATCAACAGTATCACATGACCTATCAACTCTTGAGGGGTTTTTAGAATTTGAGTGGGTCAGTGGTGTGAAGTGTGTTGATCAGAAACTGTACATCATTTATGGCCCCTAATCGGCCAAACATGGGCGATAAAAATTTCTTCGACCAACAGCAACGAGATATTACCTCCCAGATGCGCGTTACATGGATATACCGCGCCTCTTGATTGCAATTCAAGCTCACCGAACAAAATATTACTCACCACCTTAAACGAGCACACACGCGCACTGTAGGAAGCATAGGAGAGCTAGCTGACAGTCGTGTCACTCTCCACTGCCGACGTAAATCATGGTAGTAAGTGCTGCGTTTCTGCCAGTCGGATGTATGCAATCAATGGAGTAAGATTGGTCGACATGGAAAATGGGGAAAAGGAGCTGTCGTGATTCGACGTGCCCATGACGAAACCGTGAATGAAGTTGCCCGATTTTTTTGCTGTATTAACGTAGACTGTCCAACGCATCTACAAGGAATGCTGTAACACTCGCAGCCACGTAACACGGCGAGGAACATTGGTCGTGGAAGTATCCTAAGCGATAGGTATGTTAATAAATTAAAAGCACAAGTTTGCTTTGTGGAACAAAAGCAAACTGGTGCTTTTCATTTATTATAATGTTGTTCTACCAAGAACCAACGGAAGATTCTGTTAATATGATAGATATGTTACTAGAAACTAGTGACATAGCTTGTCAATGACGATCTGTTTCAAACCGAACAGGAATTTCCTGCTGTCACTGAACACACGTCAACCTCGACCAGTTTCAGAGTAAACACTCCTATGGGAACTGCATATACTGGGCATTTCAACTCCCATAACTCGCAAAAGTCCACTCTTCAGAGCAGCAGATAAGGGTACGCGTCTTCAGTCGGTTAAATAATACAGTGCCGGGCGCAGTGGCCGAGAGGTTCTAAGCGCTACAGTCTGGAACCGCGCGACCGCTACGATCGGAGGTTCGAATCCTGCCTCGGACATGGGTGTGTGTGATGTCCTTAGGTTAGTTAGGTTTAAGTAGTTCTAAGTTCTAGGGGACTGATGACCTCAAAATCTAAGTCCCATAGTGCTCAGAGTCATTTGAACCAAATAATACAGCAACTGGAGAGCAGCTGAATCGTGGCGTGTAGTGTGGTCCGACGAGTTGCTATTTTCTCTCTTTTCAAATGGTGGAAGGCGTTGAGTGCACCGACGGCGCAATAAGCGTACAACCCACAATGTGTGGAAGGTTGCAGTTCACGCCGGAAGTAGTTCTGCAGTATTTTGGCGGTGATTTTCGTACCACAACTTGGCTCCAGTCATTCGGGTTACTGTGAACATGAACCAGGACATTCACTTCTACATTCTCAGAGACCAAGTGTTGCCCCTTCTTGTACGTCTTCACGGTGATTATGCTATGGACACTCCCATCTTCGAACAAGAGATCAGCTGTATCCGCCGTATGACGAATGCTGAGTCACCCTACTGCACCTCGACTGGCCTGATGAATCATACGATCCTAATATCATAATCGTACAGAAAAAGTCTGAAACTACTTGGAACAACGAATGAAACATAATACTAACAATGACCACAACGTCGTGACTACACTGAAGAGCCAAAGAAACTGGTTCAAATCAAATGGCTCTGAGCACTATGGGACTTAACATCTGAGGTCATCAGTCCCCTAGACTTAGAACTACTTAAACCTAACTAACCTAAGGACATCACACACATCCATGCCCGAGGCAGGATTCGAACCTGCGACCGTAGCGGTCACGCGGTTCCAGACTGAAGCGCCTAGAACCGCTCAGCCACACAGGCCGGCAAAGAAACTGGTACACCTGTCTAATATCGTGTAGGAACCCTGCGAGCATGCAGAAGTGGCGCAACAGGGCGTGAAATGGATTCGAATAATGTCTCAAGTAGTGCTGGAACGAATGACACCATGAAACCTGCAGGGCTGTCCATAAATCCGTAACAGTACGAGGAGGTGGAGATCTCTTCTCAACACCACATTGCAAGGCATTCCAGATATGCTCAATAATGTTCACGTCCAGGGAGTTTGGTAACCAGAGGACGTGTTTAAACTCAGAAGAGTGTTCCTCGAGCCACTCTGTAGCAATTCTGAACGTGTGGGGTGTCCCATTGGCCTGCTGGAATTGCCCAAGTCCGTCGGAATGCACAAAGGACATGAATAGGTGCAGGTGATCAGGCAATATGCTACCGTACGTGTGACCTGTCAGAGTCGCATCTAGACTTATCAAGGGTCCTATATCACTCCAACTGCACACGCCCCACAGCATTACAGAGCCTCCACCTGCTTGAGCAGTGCTCTGCTGACATGCAGGGTCCATGGATTCATGAGGCAGTCTCCATACCCGTACACGTCCATCCGTTGGTTACAATTTGAAACGAGACTCATCCGATCAGGCAACATGTTTCCAGTAATCAAATGTAAATGTCGGTGTTGACGGGCGCAAGCGAGGCGTAAAGCTCTGTGTCGTGCAGTCATCAAGGGTACAGGAGTGGGCCTCCGGCTCCGAAAGCCCATATCGATGATGTTTCGTTCAACGGGTCGCAGACTGACACTTGCTGATGGCCCAGCATTGAAATCTGCAGCAATTTGCGGAATGGTTCCACGTCTGTCACGTTGAACGATTCTCTTCAGTCGTGTTTGGTCCCCTTCTTGCAGGATCTTTTTCCGGCCACAGCGATGTCGGAGATTTGATGTTTTACCAGATTCCTGATATTCACCGTACACTCTTGAAATTGTCATACGGGAAAATCCCCACTTCATCGCTACCTCCGAGATGCTGCGTCCCATCGCTCGTGCGCCGACTATAACACCACATTCGACTCATTTAAATCTTGATAAACTACCACTATAGCAGCAGTAACCGATCTAACAACTGCGCCAGACACTTGACGACAGCAATGGTTCGCCTGTTTACATATCTGTATTTGAATATGCATGCCTATACCAGCTTTTCTGGCGCTTCAGTGCATATGGGAGCTAATCAGCACTAAGACGTACGGGAAGAAATTTCTGGGCTCATCAAGGCTGGGGATGGTGTTATACGGTATTAATGTGATGTCTCCTGGGGTTATACAAGTGAGCCGAACGCAGTGTCGATTACGCTGCCACACACTCAACGTTAGGGCCACTAATTCCCGCGTGTGCTGTGCCTGTCCCGCGCGCACGCCCCGCCCTCGGCCACAAAGGCTGTGGCGCTGCCCGGCCGTCCGGGGAAGCAGGTCAATGCGGCCGCGCCGGACCGGCTGGTCCCAGGTGCAGCACGCTCTGGCACTGCTCCGCTCCACTTACAAAACCGCTATCGCTGCTTCACCTCCCTCTCCCCCCCCCCCCCCCCCCCCCACTGTGTGTGTGTGTGGGGGGGGGGCGAGAGGGGAGGGGGAGATGACAGGTTACAGGCTAAACAGCACGTAGGAAAGTAGAAATTACAGTAAAAGACGTCAACTAACAGTCATCATTTCAGCTATTCCACACATTACATTTACATGCACACATCTTCTGGAAGATACAAACCGAATTTCGGAAATCGTTTTTCGCTGTCGTGTTTACATGTAACGGTGCGAGGCAGATTTTCTACCCTTGTTTATACGGCGGTTGGAAAACAGCCGATACAGTTTATGGTTTAGTTACCACAAACGCTATTTTTCTTCAGGGGTTTAAACACCTAGCCGCGCGGTTTGAGGCGCCATGTCACGAATCGTGCGGCCCCTCCCGTCGGAGGTTCGAGTCCTCCCTCGGGCATGGGTGTGTGTGTTGTCCTTAGAGTAAGTAAGTTTAAGTAGTGCGTAAGTCTACCGATGGCCTCAGGAATCCACACACATTTGAACATTTTTTTTGTAAACACCTTCACTCTAATATTTCTACTTATCCTTCACTGTAAGAAACGCCATTCCCCACTCCGTCCGTACTAGCCGAAACTGTTTAAAAACAAGACGAAACCTGACGGCCCAAGCACGTTTTAAAACCGGTTGCGTTTACATGGGAGCGAAATTCGATTGCGGAAGTGGGAAACCGGCAACCAGAAGTGGATTTCCAGATTCGATTTTGAAGAGTTTAAGTGACCACCCAGAAGAGGTATTAGGAAATCAGTTTACGAAATCCGGTTTAGGCAGCCCCTTGTGAATGGGCTGATTGAAAACATCCACGGGAAGACGATGAATTGAGTGCTGCTGATGAAGCCAGACAACACGTGTTCACTTTAAGCTATGAATTGTCTTATTTAATTGTTATGGCTTAGCTGTATCAAAGGACACCGTGTGTGTATTTAAAAAAACCGGAGGGGAGAAAGCCTAGCATTTGTGAAATTTTTGGCGTATTATGAAATAACGCATATGGGCAGTGTATCATGAGCGTTACACACACAAAGATTACTACACGGTGTCTCACATAAAACCATTACGCCTCACACCCGAGATACAATTAACAATGAACCAACTAAAAAAGAGCAGAGAATACTAACTTTTAAAAAAAGTTTTCTGTTTATAAGAGATGCTGGAAGAAGTGGACTGAGTACCCAAGCATCGCTGACTTTGTTTGAAGACTTTATAAAGCAACACGTTGTATTTCTGCAGGCTTCATATTAATTTCTCTAGTAATGTTCTCCCCCCCCATGAACCATGGACCTTGCCGTTGGTGGGGAGGCTTGCGTGCCTCAGCGATACAGATAGCCGTACCGTAGGTGCAACCAAAACGGAGGGGTATCTGTTGAGAGGCCAGACAAACGTGTGGTTCCTGAAGAGGGGCAGCAGCCTTTTCAGTAGTTGCAAGGGGAACAGTCTGGATGATTGACTGATCTGGCCTTGTAACAATAACCAAAACGGCCTTGCTGTGCTGGTACTGCGAACGGCTGAAAGCAAGGGGAAACTACAGCCGTAATTTTTCCCGAGGGCATGCAGCTTTGCTGTATGATTACATGATGATGGCGTCCTCTTGGGTAAAATATTCCGGAGGTAAAATAGTCCCCCATTCGGATCTCCGGGCGGGGACTACTCAAGAGGATGTCATTATCAGGAGAAAGAAAACTGGCGTTCTACGGATCGGAGCGTGGAATGTCAGATCCCTTAATCGGGCAGGTAGGTTAGAAAATTTAAAAAGGGAAATGGATAGGTTGAAGTTAGATATAGTGGGAATTAGTGAAGTTCGGTGGCAGGAGGAACAAGACTTCTGGTCAGGTGACTACAGGGTTATAAACACAAAATCAAATAGGGGTAATGCAGGACTAGGTTTAATAATGAATAGGAAAATAGGAATGCGGGTAAGCTACTACAAACAGCATAGTGAACGCATTATTGTGGCCAAGATAGATACGAAGCCCACACCTACTACAGTAGTACAAGTTTATATGCCAACTAGCTCTGCAGATGACGAAGAAATTGAAGAAAGGTATGATGAAATAAAAGAAATTATTCAGATTGTGAAGGGAGACGAAAATTTAATAGTCATGGGTGACTGGAATTCGAGTGTAGGAAAAGGGAGAGAAGGAAACATAGTAGGTGAATATGGATTGGGGGACAGAAATGAAAGAGGAAGCCGCCTGGTAGAATTTTGCACAGAGCACAACATAATCATAACTAACACTTGGTTTAAGAATCATGAAAGAAGGTTGTATACATGGAAGAACCCTGGAGATACTAAAAGGTATCAGATAGATTATATAATGGTAAGACAGAGATTTAGGAACCAGGTTTTAAATTGTAAGACATTTCCAGGGGCAGATGTGGACTCTGACCACAATCTATTGGTTATGACCTGTAGATTAAAACTGAAGAAACTGCAAAAAGGTGGGAATTTAAGCAGATGGGACCTGGATAAACTGAAAGAACCAGAGGTTGAACAGAGGTTCAGGGAGAGCATAAGGGAGCAATTGACAGGAATGCGGGAAATAAATACAGTAGAAGAAGAATGGCTAGCTTTGAGGGATGAAGTAGTGAAGGCAGCAGAGGATCAAGTAGGTAAAAAGACGAGGGCTAGTAGAAATCCTTGGGTAACAGAAGAAATATTGAATTTAATTGATGAAAGGAGAAAATATAAAAATGCAGTTAGTGAAACAGGCAAAAAGGAATACAAACGTCTCAAAAATGAGATCGACAGGAAGTGCAAAATGGCTAAGCAGGGATGGCTAGCGGACAAATGTAAGGATGTAGAGGCCTATCTCACTAGGGGTAAGATAGATACCGCCTACAGGAAAATTAAAGAGACCTTTGGAGATAAGAGAACGACTTGTATGAATATCAAGAGCTCAGATGGAAACCCAGTTCTAAGCAAAGAAGGGAAAGCAGAAAGGTGGAAGGAGTATATAGAGGGTCTATACAAGAGCGATGTACTTGAGGACAATATTATGGAAATGGAAGAGGATGTAGATGAAGATGAAATGGGAGATACGATACTGCGTGAAGAGTTTGACAGAGCACTGAAAGACCTGAGTCGAAACAAGGCCCCCGGAGTAGACAATATTCCATTGGAACTACTGACGGCCGTGGGAGAGCCAGTCCTGACAAAACTCTACCATCTGGTGAGAAAGATGTATGAAACAGGCGAAATACCCTCAGACTTCAAGAAGAATATAATAATTCCAATCCCAAAGAAAGCAGGTGTTGACAGATGTGAAAATTACCGAACTATCAGCTTAATAAGTCACAGCTGCAAAATACTAACACGAATTCTTTACAGACGAATGGAAAAACTAGTAGAAGCCAACCTCGGGGAAGATCAGTTTGGATTCCGTAGAAACACTGGAACACGTGAGGCAATACTGACCTTACGACTTATCTTAGAAGAAAGAGTAAGGAAAGGCAAACCTACGTTTCTAGCATTTGTAGACTTAGAGAAAGCTTTTGACAATGTTAACTGGAATACTCTCTTTCAAATTCTAAAGGTGGCAGGGGTAAAATACAGGGAGCGAAAGGCTATTTACAATTTGTACAGAAACCAGATGGCAGTTATAAGAGTCGAGGGACATGAAAGGGAAGCAGTGGTTGGGAAGGGAGTAAGACAGGGTTGTAGCCTGTCCCCGATGTTGTTCAATCTGTATATTGAGCAAGCAGTAAAGGAAACAAAAGAAAAATTCGGAGTAGGTATTAAAATTCATGGAGAAGAAATAAAAACTTTGAGGTTCGCCGATGACATTGTAATTCTGTCAGAGACAGCAAAGGACTTGGAAGAGCAGTTGAATAGAATGGACCGTGTCTTGAAAGGAGGATATAAGATGAACATCAACAAAAGCAAAACAAGGATAATGGAATGTAGTCTAATTAAGTCGGGTGATGCTGAGGGAATTAGATTAGGAAATGAGGCACTTAAAGTAGTAAAGGAGTTTTGCTATTTGGGGAGCAAAATAACTGATGATGGTCGAAGTAGAGAGGATATAAAATGTAGGCTGGCAATGGCAAGGAAAGCGTTTCTGAAGAAGAGAAATTTGTTAACATCCAGTATTGATTTAAGTGTCAGGAAGTCATTTCTGAAAGTATTCGTATGGAGTGTAGCCATGTATGGAAGTGAAACATGGACGATAAATAGTTTGGACAAGAAGAGAATAGAAGCTTTCGAAATGTGGTGCTACAGAAGAATGCTGAAGATTAGATGGGTAGATCACATAACTAATGAGGAAGTATTCAATAGGATTGGGGAGAAGAGAAGTTTGTGGCACAACTTGACCAGAAGAAGGGATCGGTTGGTAGGACATGTTCTGAGGCATCAAGGGATCACCAATTTAGTATTGGAGGGCAGCGTGGAGGGTAAAAATCGTAGGGGGAGACCAAGAGATGAATACACTAAGCAGATTCAGAAGGATGTAGGTTGCAGTAGGTACTGGGAGATGAAAAAGCTTGCACAGGATAGAGTAGCATGGAGAGCTGCATCAAACCAGTCTCAGGACTGAAGACCACAACAACAACAACAACAGTAATGTTCTGCCTTAGATCGTCTAGTGTGTGGACATTGTCAGCATACACTTTGCTTTTAGTGTGCCCCATAAATAAAAAATAAATAAATAAACAAAAATCCATGGATATTGAGGGCCAGAGGCCTCTGCTGACAAGCCTGTCTTCAGGGAGCACGTTGTTTTTGTGGCCCACACTGTGGTTGGATGGGTGAACAGTCGCTCAGTGTTACTGGAGTACTGCATCTGCTAATTGGGCATAGAAAAAAATCAAAGGTCTCTAGATGTCTGGCACTAATTAAGGTGCAACTGAAAAGTATGTGACCAATAACGCGCATACTAGACGACGCACACCAAACACTTATCTTCTCTGAGTGGAGAGGCTCTTCATGCATAAAATATCGGTTGTCTTGCGACCAATATCCGCAATTCTGGGAGTTTACACAAACTAACAAATGAAACCAGAATCATCTGACATGAAGTAAAGCAAGGCATCCAAGTAACTGTCAGGTATTATTCTCTCTTCTCCTACTACCCAAATTTCAACTCTTGCACCACACTCACACGATAGCCTTTTAACTTCGTGTCTTTTAGTGCACGATGACACGATGTACGACATACACCAACCTGATGCGATAACTCTTCTCACCGACTTGCGAGGACTTTTTGTAATGTCCATCCGAATGCTGTCTATAATTTCGGGAGACCTCACTGTCGGTCTATTCTTCTGCACATTCTGAACGGATTTTATAACCCTCCATTTTTTGCACAGATCTTGAATAGTGCTGGTCGTGAGAAGTAAACCATCTGCATACATCGCTTGCTTGAAACATTTGTTTACATTTCTTGATGGAGCCTGTCTTTATGTAACAGTCCACAATCCCAATTCGCTGTTCTAATGCAAACTGTCTCATTTCTGTAACAACTCAACAATACGAGCTTCTCATAACAACTGGCGCACGGACACGCAGCTGCACTGGACTTTCCGATGAAATTCAGTGTAGCCAACTTTCGAGACAGTGTTGCCACTTCACAAGCAATTAGACTAGAAATTTTTAACCGGTACGTGAGGTGTACTGGTTTTATATGAGACACCCTGTATTATTATTATTATTATTATTATTATTATTATTACTATCCAAAAGCGATAATTGCAGAATGAGCCACAGATTTCGCCTGTAAGACAATGAAATACCATACCGCTTGTTTTCAGGATTATGAACACAATGGAATATTAAACCAGAATGAAACGGTCTCTATTACTTGTAGCATAAGGAGCGAGCTAAAAAGTTTCCGTCTGTGGGCGTTACTGCAGGGAATATGCAACGTAAAGCAGCTCCGGTGCGCGCATACAAGCACCGTTATGTGGGCAAGGGATTGGTGTGCCATTCGAGTCTTTCCGACGTGTGTACGAATGCGGAAACGAACAATGGCGACGCTAATACTAAAACCGACCAATCAGGACCAAAGTGCTTTTATTCTTTTTTTGGCTGGAGAAGCACAAATGCCAGTAGACGTCCATCGGAGAATGAAGAATGTGTATGCTGCAGCATGTATGTCGGAAACCACTGTTGTGCACTGGTGCGCCGAAGGTCGCTGCTGCTTCAGGATAATACACGTCCCCACAGCGCGAATTCCGTAAGGGAGAAGTTCGCCAGCTCCAAATGGGAGACGCTCGAGTAACCGCGCTGTAGTCCTGATCTCTCCCCATGCCCTACAGCAGACACTGACAACCTTCATGAAATGCGTTTAAGCAGCTTATATACGTATCAAGTAATGCCTAGTTCCATTTGAAATGTGAAACTAATGCATTTTAATGTGTTGTACTCTGGTACATTGATAAAACTTGCATAGGGTCTCATTCTCTCTTTTTGCTTACAGAATCCACGTATGAAATAAGTTATAACGTCATCTGACGGTAATACCTTAGTGAATTTATATTTGACCCTTTTTAATAGGAGTTATGCTGAATAGTGATGTATATACAGGTTAACCTAGTTATTAACGACGTCAACAGATGTTGCGCTTTCTCCATGGAATGTAAGATGTTACACGAATACGGTTTTTCATTGTGACACAAGGAACAGACGTGCGTACAGTTTTTTATATGTATATTTCTATTTTATTGCTTTTGTTCTTGAAGCTGCTATGACTCTTGATTGTGTTTTATTACCAGGAAGCCACAAAATGCTCAAGGAGAAAATTATCTAACATCTAAAGCATAAAATAAAGTCATAATGCAAAAATAAAAAGAGCCTTCGCAAGACAATGACTTCCTTCAAATTATATAGGTATAACAAAAGGCAGCAATATGGTATTGCAGCAGGAATGAATACCTGACACTTAAAAAGTTAATCGTTTCACTTTCTGGAAGTCATCTGATCGCAGGCAGTATGAAAAGACTTTCCAATGTTTACACGAAAATTGACTTTAGGGGCATATTTCACTGGTCTTGCTGGCCCTATGGATCGTTCTGTGGTCGGTGCTATGTCGATTTTTTTTAGTTTAAAATTTAGTTTACCAAGAAGAGACTAATGCTGATAAATTTAAGGAATGGTTGAATATTCTGTTGCTACCAAGTGTCAGCAGGAATAGAGTTTTTGTCAACTTCTGAGGTCATTAGTCCCCTAGAACGTAGAACTAGTTAAACCTAACTAACCTAAGCACATCACACACATCCATGCCCGAGGCATGATTCGAACCTGCGACCGTAGCGGTCTCGCGGTTCCAGACTGCAGCGCCTAGAACCGCACGGCCACTTCGGCCGGCTAAGTTTTGGTGTAGCTGAAGAAAAGTAATTAGATTTGAAAAAAGAGTATGTGAAAGGCGGAAATTTTAAGATGAGTGAAAAGTACATAATCGACCTATTAGCACAAAACCATAGTCACAAAGATATACTGCGTCTACAATACCTCAGTGTCATTGACCTTGTGTCTATATACAGAAATTGGTTGACATGGCTGTCACATCAATAGATCCACAGAAATTAAAGAACATTGTGAACCACGTGTGGAATGAGATCAAAATATGGAACGAAGAAGCGGGCATACAATAAGAAACAATACGAAGTAGAGAAGTTTCTCTATCAGGTGTTGAGAATACCAGTAACGGTGCCAGTACTGTCGTGATGGCAGAATATTCTGATTACGATGATCTTGATGTTTCAGTTTTTCCGCAAGAATATGAATGGTATAGTCTTCCTTCGTTATTTTATACGGACGTTCCGCCTAGTGGTTCCTTATGAGTGTCGAGGTGTGTGTGTGTGTGTGTGTGTGTGTGTGTGTGTGTGTGTGTGTGTTTTGGCAGGTTTTTGCACTTTGCCGTTGAAAGCCGGCAACGGCGCTGCCAGTTGTCAGGGAGCTTTTCCGCCCTGTCGAGTTACAGATATGAGGCTAATTCCGCCCAGGATGACAACACTGGACATCCGCAGAAGACGTTATAGCTGTTCCTGGTTGGGGACTGGAGATGCAGAAAATGTGATAGGAGGCTTCAGGTTTACAGAGATTGCACGTGAATTGCAGAGTAACACATCCTCTCCAAAGAACAGGCTTGCCATACCACATCCTATTGAAATAGTTATGTGGATTCTGTGGCGGGGGAAATGTCCACCAATAGACCTACCATCAAAAACCTCCTTTTGAAGCTTATTTTATAACAACAACGTGAAACTCCTGTGAACGCACTGGTGCCTAGTTAGAACAAATGTAGAGCACGTAATAGCATCTTTTTATTTACAAATATTCTTTTGTCCTTTGCAAATGGTTTTCTAAATTTCAGTTTTAAATATAGTAGTAAGCAATCAATAATTTGTTACTTGTATCAGCCGGCCGGTGTTGCCGTGCGGTTCTAGGCGCTTCAGTCTGGAACCGCGTGACCGCTACGGTCGCAGGTTCGAATCCTGCCTCGGGCATGGATGTGTGTGATGTCCTTAGGTTAGTTAGGTTTAAGTAGTTCTAAGTTCTAGGGGAATGATGACCACAGACGTTAAGTCTCATAGTGCTCAGAGCCATCTGAACCATTTGATACTTGCATCAGGGGAGGTACGTCTGCGCCGAGTCCCACAAACGCCCTATATCTGTAAAATACTGGTACAGCTGCTCCAGTCTTTACGATACTCGTACTTTATAAGCATATGAAGGTATACTAGCGCCTCTCCAATAGTCATCCCTGTGTGAACATGGTGTTGTATAAAAACAGCTACCATAACAGGTATATTGTAGTACACTCTGTGGTCATGCACACTAGCGCACAAGACAAATAAAAATTATACAGACGACACATATTCGACATTGGGTAGCCGGCTCGGCGAAGTCGGATTTGCCCACAGTCAAGGTTGCTACAGTACTGTCGAGGCGAAACTAGAATGTAGACAATACGAATATTTGTTAAGAAAACAGTTTTTGCCACCGGACTTTGATCAACAAGGACAGAACACGAGAGATAAGTAATTCCTAATTTTGGACATAGTATACGCCAACATCATGCGCTACATTCCAAACTGCTCCGATATGGCGAAACGAGAACCCTAGGTGCACCAGCCACGCCTCTCTCTCTCTCTCTCTCTCTCTCTCTCTCTCTCTCTCTCTCTCTCACACACACACACACACACACACACACACACACACACACACACACACACACACACACACGTATTACGATATACGTGAGGAAGGAAGACTGGGCGGGCGAGGGGGCGGTTTAACGTCTTGTCATCGAAGAGATCTCCCGTCGACGATGAAGTAATTGTAGATGGAGCAAAAGCTAGGCTAAGACAAAGAAGGGAAATATAACCGATGGCGTCCTTATCGACACATCCAGGAATTAACTTTAGTCGATTTAGATAATTACTTAGATAGAAACACCGGAAGACGAGTAGACATCGATTTGAACTCTAATAGCAGTCCAGAGCCTTACTTTAGCAATTTATCTTTAACCTTGCAGAGTACAGCACTTCTGAATTTCCCGCACTGGCGAAAACGCTGAATGATGAGTTTAGAATTGACTTTGTAAGTTGGTACACGGCTCGAAGTAAGCAAGGACGTGTCACCTCCAACAGGGTCATTCCTGATTCAGCATTGTGGTGCTCAATACAATCTTCGGTTGGTGACAGATTTACTCACATTAACGTTTTATCCAGGACAGAGAGCAGGTACTTCGCGCAGCCGACAGAATAACTATGCAACTGGAAGCAGTCTGCCGAGCTGGAAACCTTAATCAAGGAGAATAATTGACAGAAAAGTGCAACTTCGTAGACGAACTTGAGGAAGCCACATCACAATGAGACGGTGACTATCGGGGCTAACTTCGCCAGAAAAAATATATACATCGCTGTCGGAATCTGACAGCAACTGTTGTTCTCCTGCCTGAAGAGTCCCTCTATTTCGAGCTGTCAAGCGTTAAAAAAAAAAAAAAAGCATTGCCGCCAACAGTCTGCAAAAAAGAATGTGCGAGACTCCGGACTGCACTGACTACACCAAGGCGAAAGAGCTGCTCCCGGTCGGTATAAATGCACACTCTTTCGACCTCGCCATTAGTGCGCATTTAACGCACTAGTAAAAGAGCGGGAATTGACACAGCCAAAGTAATTATAAGCCACTCCAAAGTGCAGGGGTGTTAGTAGCGTATTTAGAAACAATCGGTGTAAGTAAGTTAGTCCTGAAAGCAATGAGCTACGCAGTGAACGCAGCTAGCTGTGGCGAGCAGAGGGCAGCTGGTACGTGCGCCCTTGCCCGGCCCTCACTTGGCCCCAGCGGTGACAAGCCGGGTAGCCGGCGTGCTAACTAGTTCATGCCAAGGCTGCCCGACCTTCCATAACCATCTACTGCAGTCGGTGCACGACGACGTTCATCATCTGCTGCCGTATATCATTTGAAAAGTTGCTGGTTTAAGAGAACAATGATAACGCGCATGTGGCTACACAGGTTTTTCCCCTTATTAGGACAGGCAACAGCGCTACTTATTTTAAAATGGTGAGAGGTTAAAAGCTGTAATTCGGTTCGGTGCGCATCGTAAGCCGAATACTGTATAGCAAGTAATAAATCAGCCCATCATGAGATTTTCAGTAAGATCCGACTTCTGTGTAGGTGAATGCATAAATTGTACAAACGTACAACGAAAATTTTCAAAGCTGTGACGCGCAGTTCTATTTGAGAAAAGTGAAACCGGACAGCGTACTTCCGAGAAATGAATGGTATCCAAACAGCACTCAACACACAGGATATCGCACGTATCACGAGTATATACAAAGATTAGATATTTAAACCAAATTTCCTACAATTTACACTATTCAGAAGAGCGATTATCATATTCGGCTGTCTTTTCGAAAATTTTATGTGTGATGGTTAACAATAGTACTGTAACTATTCTCATTTTCAATACCTCTTTTCATCCTGAAAAAATATAGGGTACATACAAACGTTACGAGTAAACATCCCTCTTTGTACACTAAATTTTATCCATTTTTTTCATTGTGTTGACCTGTTTATGAAACAACAATGGACATCCACATTAAACCTGCCACATGGCAAAGCAATTAAATATAATATTAGGTACATAATTACCAAGACAATGACTAATTAATGGAAGTCTATAGTCAATAAGACATTCCGAGTGGATTAACTGCGCCGCCTCGTAGGAGACTAAGTAAATTTTTATTGCCTTGTTAATTATTTTCCTGTTACGGTTATGTTTAATGTCACTTTACGTTTTATTTTCAGGCGCGCTTTTTGCCTTATGAAATAATTTTAATTAATGACTACGTAGAATGCATTTTAATTATTGAATTCATGAACTGATTTCTCTTTTATCCTAACATCAATGCTCTCAGCTAGCCTCAATCATTTGTATGAATACATATATAACGCTGATAGTTTTCTTACAATATTTTAATGGTATGTGCAGCTTGTATGAGATGAGCTTTAATCATGTGACTATCTTTTTATTTCTGATTTTTTATGTATTCCTCGACCTTGTGTTGATTTAGCTGTAGCCTGCTGAACTCAGTTTATCGCATATCTGAAGATGCCAACAGCCGGCACCGGTAACTTTGAATTGCGTGACTTACGTGATCAAGATGGACCTCCACAAAGAAAAGAATCATATGATGATTGATTTGGAGGGGAGGGGACCAAACAGCGAGGTCACCGGTCCCGTCGGATTAAGGAAGGAAGTCGGCCGTGCCCTTTCAAAGGAACCATCCCGGCATTTGCCTGAATCGATTTAGGGAAACCACGGAAAATATAAAACAGAGTCCAGTGTGCTAACCACTGCGGCACCTCACTCGGTGAATCATACGACTGCTTTCCGCACGGCATAACCACCGCTACGAAGTTTAAACATTAATTCTTAAAATGCTGAGTTCGCACGAAGAAGTAAGAATGACTTTTTCCCCACATAAAACTTGTACAATGAGCAAGATGGAATGCTTGAAAAATAGGTCTTACGCCGAAGCATTCTGACAATGGTTCTTTTCTCATTTTATCCGCATATGTAACTAGAACGGGGTCCACCGACGTAAGTATTGTTCGCCACGTACTGCTATGTTGCTTGCACAATCGAGACTTACACGTAGACATTATTTAGGGGTTGACATTTACAAAAAGTGCGTAGTTCAGCGCACTATGTGTTTTCAAATCTTCAAATTCAATGTTACGATCTAGGTGCTAACGCATCATTATTGTTTTCACACCGTCAGTGTCGGCGCGAATATGCAATCGTGAAACGAGAACCGCAACTTCTGTAAGTCCGAAGAGGAAATGTCCGTCTGCAACAAACTGTGATGTTCCAGTATAAAAACGTAGATGTAGGCTGAATACAAACAAAGAACTGAACGAAGTCCGTGAATATGCAGTCGCTGGTTTGTGAAAGCATTTGATGGCGCCGTTTCATCACCCCATCATACGACTGCAGCTGTGTAAGTATATTTACACAGCGGGTTTCTGTGTTTCCATTTGCCTATATTTATCCCAGCTGTTTGCTATGAATCATATGCCCGTATTGGCTTCACGCGTCCAACAAAATCAGGTTGTGCTTCTCAGGAAACAAAACGTATTGCTCTGCTCACTTACTGTTTACTGCAATTCCGGAGACAGTCGGAGCAAAGACATGCGAGAACACGCGCACAACAAGCTAATCAGCTCAGGCTTCCAAGTTCCTGGCAAGAATAATAACCACGCAGAAGAATGGAGAACAATACTGAAGAGCCTATAGATGATAACCAGTTTGCCTTTAGGAAGTTCGAAAGTGGCGGTTCTGACACTGAGCTTAATAATGGCGGAAAGATTTTAGAAAAATGAAGACCTTCCAAAGATTTACAGAGTTAGAAAAAGGAAAACGTTTCAAATTCTCAGAAAAAAATGACACACACTATATGTGAAGACAAGTAATACACAGTACTTACAAGAACCAAGAGGAAACCTGGAGGACGACGGTTCAAACCCGCAGCCGGCCATCCTCATTTAGGTTTTCCGTGATTTCTCGAAATCTCTTCAGGAAAATTCCGGGATGATTACTTTGAAAGGGCACGGCCTACTTCCTTCCCAATCCATCGCTAATCTGAAGGGGCCGACGACCTCGCTGTTTCGGCCCCTCCCACAAATCAACCAACCAAGAGGAAACTATAGTCTAAGAACAGAAGAACAATAAACAGACTGATTAAATAGGCAGAGATGCATTCTTTCTCAGTTATTGCTGAAGCTGTACACTGAAGAGGCAATGGCGGATATAAAAGGAAAGTACAGGACTGTAGTTTCAATTAAGGATGAAAGGTAATCACTGATAACATTAGCTGATGACATTGTCAGTGAAAGCAAATAAGAAATACTGGGCATTTGGAACGGAATGATTGGTCTAAAAGCAGTGATCGTCAAACTGCGGTTGGCGGGCCGCATGCTTCCGAATCTAGTATTCGTGTGGCCCGCGGTTCTCAGCCGTATTTTATAACAACATGCATCAAGAAACTAACAGCCGAACCCAAAAACGTCAAATAACTTAAAGAGCTACTTAAAAGTATATTTTTCTTGATCAATAACAACCAAAAACACTTACAGAAATAGTAATTTTATGAAGTGGTTCATTTTTACTTGTCCTTGGAGAATCCGGCCATCAAGTGAGTCAAGTTTGCCGTTTACGTCAGGGGCAGAGTGGTGTACATAGCAACCACAGGAGGGTCTATAGAAACTGCTGGGTTAATAGAAGTTACAGGGGGAAAGTTCTATGGTGTAACTTTCAATGCTGACAACTCATGAGCGTGCACATCTAGCACTGATCAGCTGCTATGGTATAAATGTCAAACCGAAGTAACATGGAATCGTGACTGCGCATTACAGAGACGATTGTCTTCAAGTGTGATACATATTTGTAGCAAATAATGTGCAGTTAAATTAAGGCTCTTGTAATACAATACAATGAGCAAAAGAAAAATTAATCAAAACATTTAGTAAACATCCGTAGCCACAATACTCGTAAGGTGGCCAAGGTGTTCACCGCAATAATTAGTTACTTCCAAAAATGATGCATAATGCAAGAGATCAAACTAATTTCTAAACCCTTTTACATACAAAACTGTCATCCGTCATTCCATACCTTCGTGACAATTTTGAATTAATGAAGTTCTATTATTTAAAACTGTCTCTTTTCTGTTAGAGTTCGACTGCAAACGGTCTGCCGCAGCCGCTTGGTATTCACTCAGATTAGGAGGGCACGAAGACACCTAGAAAATGCATACGGAAACCAGACAAACAAACAAGGGACACTGTTGCAGTGGCACTGTCCTCATTACCCGCATACCTACGGAAAATTGGTCATTATAGCCGTTACAAAAAAAGCATGTAGCTAAAGGCAAGTTGAAAAAATGAGTGAGAGGGAGACAGAGGGATATTCATATATACCCATCAAAAAACTTTTGCATAAACCCAGTTCCCAGAACTCCTGAAGATAGACGTTGTCTGTGGATATTGTACCACAGACACAGTCCCTTTGACTACTGTTCAGAGATGTCGCTAAACCCGCCCAAAAGTGTAAACAACCATGCATGAGCAGCGCCTATTAGACGGAGGGGGTCCAACAACCGATCAGTTCCAGTCATTCCACCAGGAAGGAGGTACACGGCTCGTGTTGTCTGTAGTTCAACCATGCCTAGACGGTCAACACACCGGTTTGATCGCGTCCGCATTGTTACTTTGTGCCAGGAAGGGCTATCAACAAGGGAAGTGTCCAGACGTCTCGGAGTGAACCAAAGCGATTTTGTTCGGACATGGAGGAGATACAGAGACAGGAACTGTCGCTGACATGACTCGCTCAGGCCGCCCAAGGGCTACTACTGCAGTGGATGACCGCTACCTACGGATTATGGCTCGGAGGAACCCCGACAGCAACGCCAACGTATTGAATAATGCTTTTCGTACAAAGAGGACGTCGTGTTACGACTCAAACTGTGCGCAATAGGCTGCATGATGCGCAACTTCACTCGGACGTCTATGGCGAGGTCCATCTTTGCAACCACGACACCATGCAGTGCGGTACAGATGGTCCCAACAACATGCCGAATGGTCTGCTCAGGATTGGCATCACGTTCTCTTCACCTATGAGTGTCGCAACCAGACAATCGTCGGAGACGTGGTTGGAGGCAACTCGGTCAGCTGAACGCCTTAGACACACTGTGAGCGAGTGCAGCAAGGTGGAAGTTTCCTGCTGTTTTGGGGTGGCATTATGTGGGGTCGACGAACGCCATTTGTGGTCATGGAAGGCGCCCGTAACAGCTGTACGACTCGTGAATGTCATCCTCCGACCGATAGTGCAACCATATCGGCAGCATATTGGCGAGGCATTCGTCTTCATGGACGACAATTCGCGCCCCCATCGTGCACATCTTGCATCTTATGGATGACTTCCTTCAGGATAACGACAACGCTCGACTAGAGTGGCTAGTATGTTCTCCAGACATGAACCCTATCGAATATTCCTGGGATAGACTGAAAAGGGCTGTTTATGGGCGACATGGCCCACCAACCTCTCTGAGGGATCCACGCCGAATCGCCGTTGAGGAGTGGGACAATATGGACCAACAGTGCCTTGATGAACGTGTGGCTAGTATGCCACGATGAATACAGGAATGCATCAATGCAACAGGACGTGCTACTGGGTACTATAGGTACCGGTGTGTACAGCAATCTGGACCACCACCTCTGAAGGTCTCGCTGTATGGTGGTATAACATGCCATGTATGGTTTTCACGAACAATAAAAAGAGCGGAAATGATGTTTATATTGATCTCTATTCCAATTTTCTGTACAGGTTTCAGAACCGAGGTGATGCAAAACGTTTTTTGGTGTGTGTACGTGTGATAAACCCCTTTCTTTCGAAAATTTCTCCCTTTCATACCTCCTCTGTGTTACCACGGATGACGTATCACTGATCACAGTTGTACTAAGATTGCAGTACACGTGAGGTAGCTGTTTGCTTCCAGCGCCCTGAGTGGAATGCGTAAGTTCTAATAAATGTTCACCCTGCAGTCTTCTCTAGTTGTTGTCCCCTCCGTCGTGATTCCTTGTCAAAATGTGTGTGAATTCCTAAGGGACCGAACTGCTGAAGTCATCGGTCCCTAGACTTACACGCTACTGTAACTTATGCTAAGAACAATACACACACCCATGCCCGAGGGCTCGAACCTGCGGCGGGAGGGGCCCCTCAACCCGTGACATGGCGCCTCAAACCGCGCGGCGATTCCTTATCTTAAGGGTGTAAGTAAGTCTTAGCGAGGAACTGATATTATGTGAATAATTAAATTTCCAATTAGTTTGTTTATATGGGATGCCACTAGCTTTTTACTGGCAAAGCACGAGACACTGCACAATTCCATTCCATTTTAGTGTCACAAATAATTTCCATTCTTCAACAAAATAATGAACTGCGTATTTCCGTAATTGTAGCTCTCACATTTACAAACTAGACATTACTAAATTAAGTCTTCTTTAATACCGCGGCAGACAACATGTCTGTCGTCCGACACTGCCGAACCAGGTCTGATCTTACAGCCGAACCACTTCTCCCGCCATCCAAGTTAGGAGCGATCTGAAGATCACCTAAGTGGTTTGCCTGTTTTCGTTTAGCAGTTGTTTATTATTCTAAAACTAAACTCCGCCCGCACAGGCCACGAAGGCCCAACGCCGTGTCATCCTCACCCAAAGGCGTCACTGGATGCGGTTATGGACGGGCATGTGGTCAGCACACCGCTCTCCCGGCCGTATGTCAGTTTACGAGACCAGAGCCGCTACTTCTCAATCAAGCAGCTCCTAAGTTTGCATCAGAAGGGCTGAGTTCACCCCCCTTGCCAGCAGCGCTCGGCAGACCGTATGGTTACCCACCCAAGTGCTGGCCCAGCCCGACAACGCTTAACTTCGGTGATCTGACGGGACCCGGTGTTACCACTACGGCAAGACCGTTGGCTTGTTTATTATTCTGCTTGTTCTTAATACTTGTGAAGTAATTAGTTTGTCTAATATTAATAACAGGAATTATCATTTTCGCGCGCAACTTTCGAACGCTGCAGCCAGTCTGTGAGGAGGACCGGAATGTAGGCGGTCTTTCTCACGATACGCTTACCGAATAAACCATCTGTCATCGGTATCTCACATAACATTACGTCATCTTGCCACTGCTGCTTTCTCAACTGCTCTAAAAAGAGCCTGTAGCGCAATATGATGGCTGTAAAGCCAGAAATATTACTAGTTCTAGTATAGTATCTCTTTTTCACTTTAAAATATTTGGTGCTAAACCTAGATGGTCTGATGAAATGAAATTTGAAGTGATCTTTTGGTGGCCACTTCCCTTCCCCTCATCGTCCCTCCCAGCACCACCACCACTTTCTATGCGGCATGAGGTCTAATGAGAATATAGAATGAGAATAAACCAAAGAAAGACGAAAGCAATGAGGAGTTGCAGAAATGAGATCGGCGACAATCAGAAATTGGTATCAAGAAGTAGAAGAATGGAAAGAATTCTCCTCTCTTGAAAGGCGAAAGAATTCTACTAGTATCAAACACAGGAATTAACCCGAGGAAGAAATATCTCATCTGATTCATGACCGGTGGGGAAACCTGAAGAGAAAAAGTAGCTGAGATGTGGGGCAATAGAATGATATTAAAAATTATGTGGACTGATAAGAACTGCGGAGGCTCTCCAAATTATCATCGTGGAAAACATCGAACTACAAGAATGGACAGGATGGAAGAACCTGTATTGAAGACATGACTATCTTCCACGGCACTAACTACACTGAGGTGACAAATATCATGGGATAGGAATTTGCAAATGCATAGCGGTAGTATCGCGTACACAAGGTATAATAGGGCAGTGCATTGATGGAGCTGTCATTTGTGCTCAGGTAAGTTGTGTGAAAGGTTTCCCACATGATTATGGCCGCACGACAGGAATTAACAGACTTTGAACGCGGAATGGTTGTTGGAGCTAGACGCACGGGACATCATATTTCGGTAATCGTTAAGGAATCCTATATTCCGAGATCAGCAGTGTCAGGAGTGTGCCGAGAACACCAAATTTCAGGCATTATCTCTCACCACGCATAAGACAGAGCCCGACGGGCCTTCGCTTAATGATCGAGAGCGCTTGCGTAGACGTAGAGTTGTCAGTGATAATAGACAAGAAACATTGCTTGAGATAATCGCAGAAATCAGTGTGGGACGTACGACCAACGTATCCCTTATGACAGTGCGGCAAAATTTGGTGTTAAGGGGCTATGGCAACAGACGACCGACGCGAGTGCCTTTGCTAATAGCACGACATGCCTGCATCGCCTCTCCTGGGCTCGTGACCATATCGGTTGTGCCGTAGACCATTGGAAAACCGTGATCTGGTCAGATGAGTCCCGATTTCAATTGGTAAGACCTGATGGTAAGGT
Source organism: Schistocerca americana (assembly GCF_021461395.2). Classification (NCBI taxonomy): domain Eukaryota; kingdom Metazoa; phylum Arthropoda; class Insecta; order Orthoptera; family Acrididae; genus Schistocerca; species Schistocerca americana. Next base: position 507,123,047 of record NC_060121.1, on the reverse strand, counting down.
CCGAGTGTGGCAAGACCCACGAAGTCGTGGACCCAAGTTGTCAACAAGGTACTGTCGGATCTGTTGGCTGTGGGCAGTGTTTTTACGTATATTGGACTGGGTGTTCCGGTCCAACTGAACCGATCATTGACTGGAAATAGTTATGTTCGGCTACTTGGAGACCACTTGCATCCATTCACGGATTTAATTTCCCACGACAATGTGATATGTCATCGGGCTACAATTGTTCGCGACTAGTTTGAAGGATATAGTGGACAATTCGAGCAAATGGTCTGGCGATCCACATCGCCAGATATGTATCCCGTCGAACATTTGTGGAACAAATCGAGACGTCAGTTGATGCGCAAAATCCTGCGCCGGCAACTCTTTCGCAATTATGGGCAGCAGGGGACTTCCAATGATTTGTCGAGTCCATGGCACGTCGAGCTGATGCACTACGCTAGGAAAAAGGAAGTTGGACAAGATATTAGGAGGTATCCCATATCTTTTGTCACGTCAATGTAATAAATCCTACAAATAACTGATGCATTTTTAGTGTCACCTATAAAATTTATTTCTTATGACATCACATGTCTCGAAACTGAACAACTCATTTGTGTCAAAAACGGGAATTATGGAGTCTATCCCCCGCCCCGGAAAAATTTCTATGTACGCCCACTGCTCTGAGATGATGAGGTAGGCACAAGAGAAGAAACCGTAGCGCGCCGCATCAAACCAGACTGAAGACTGGTGACCCAAACAGTTCTGTTTTTTTTTTTTTTTTACTTATTGTTATTACTAAAATGATTATATCTCATGTTCTCCTTAGCTCACAGATTTACGCTAAACACAGGATCCTGCTCTGCACTGCATTGCAGGAGCTCAAAGGGCGGCGGACCATGACGTCAGCTGGCGAACACATCAGCAGCGGGCGCAGCGCAGGGGCCGAGTGATCGGAATTGCAAGCGGCAGCCTCTGGTCCACGGCTGACTTCCTATTTCAGCGGGTCCACGTCGACGTGAGATAAGCTCGCCCTAATTGCTACCTTGGTCGTGTAGCCGCTGGGAAAAGCCACGCAGAACTCTGCTGTACGGCTTCATTAGCTCAGAGTCCACCCACCGCCTTTGCCGTCCTCCGGTACACGCGGGACCCGGCACTCTGTTTACATTATGAACATGCTTGAGTCTCATTAACTCGTTCCGGGAGCTAGAATTGCCCTCCTCGTAAGCCTACAGCCGCTGGTGCAATTCTAATTAAAATCTTAATTCCCAATTACTCCTCTCATAGGCTATTTCGGGAACAACCTGAAGTAATTCTCAATATGGTGCGATATTAAAGTGTAAACGAAATTAAAGATCTGGAAGAAAAACGTGCGGTGTCTGCGTCACATTCAGAAGTAACTTTATACTCATTATCGTCATCTAAAGTCGTAACTGGAATAATTTACGATCTGCAAGTGCTAACAGACAATGAACTTATTCACTATGAATGACATCTCTAAAATAGCTGTCAGTTAAGTGCAGATAGTAATTAACGTTAACTTCCACCTTCTCGAGTACACAGGACGGTCACTGACCAAACTTGTAGCTAATCAAATACGTACTGAATACAAAACCATTCAATCGCTGGCCAACGGAAACAGCAGCATCAAATAACCTCAATGGAATTCTGAGCAGCTACTAATTTTCTTGCTATAAACGACCGGCATAAATATGTCCGGAACACAGTCATCCAGACAAATTCCACACGAAAAGCGTGATATTGTTATGACGAAGGAAGAAGGAGCTAGCTGAAGATACTGTTCGTCCTGAATGGTAATACTTTACAGTTACAAAAGCATATCTACGTCAGGAATGGGTAAACATTGTCTAGATGAAGCCGGACTGTCGTTGATTACAATGCATCTACATCCAACGATCATCATGTCGCGGGCGCAGACGCTGCTCTGAAATAATTACGCATATATTAATACGTCGCTCTTTATAGTTTTGTTTCACTTTTTCTCGTAGTTATTCATGAAACAGAGCGGCGTCCATGACTACCTCAATAATAATAATAATAATAATAATAATAATAATAATATTTTGCTATGTTCACTGTCCCATCTATAACACGGAAGATTCAGAACACAACTGCAGGAGGCTACGATTCTTAATTTCTGAATACCGGAAACACAGTAAGGCTATACAAAGCAAACAGTAGTTCTTGCAAATTTTGCAGGAAATTATACGAGCAAGCTACAAAGTTACCGTCAGTAGTTTGGCAGACGTTTTCTGGAACTGTAAATGCATTGGAATTTCATCTCAAAAATCTGAAAGTTGGTTTAAACATGCAGGTGCTTTTCACGGGATGGTCCTATTGGAAGTAGCACGGCCTTCCCTTCCTCCGATCTCTACGCTAACTTACAGAGCCACTGACAAGCAGTCCAATGTGGACCTCGAACCATGGTGTAACTTGGAATTTTGTTATAATGTTTCATTTATTTAAAAATTAAAGGGAAAAACAAAACATACTGAAGAACGTGGCTCAGTTATTTCCACAGATTCTCGGGCTCTGCAGAACTGTGAAACTAACCTTGTTGCATTATGGTGTTCTGACTAGCTATGGTTTCGGAAAGTAATCACTTGACTTAAATTCAGACATATAATACGCTTGTACTGAAATGATCGTATGGCTTTACTGGCCGTAGCTTTGCGTGAACACTCTGTTCTGTGACACTACGAAATATGCAAAATTTTTTTTCGGATAAATTATAGTTCATGATCTGTCATTATCTGAATGTTAGGAATAAACTACGCCGCATGTGTTCTTGGTCCTTACCCCCCTTTCTCCCTTAATTTTCTCGACCTGTGCTACTCGAACAAAAAAATATTCTCGTTTTAGGACACATTGGTTCAAATGGCTCTGAGCACTACGGGACTCAACTTCTGAGGTCATCAGTCCCCTAGAACTTAGAACTACTTAAACCTAACCAACCTAAGGACATCACACACATCCATGCCCGAGGCAGGATTCGAACCTGCGACCGTAGCGGTCGCGCGGTTCCAGACTGTAGCGCCTAGAACCGCTTGGCCACTGCGGCCGGCTTAGGACACTTTAAATTTACTGATATGTTATTTCGATATCAGCAACTTGTTATCGGCGTGAATAGCACATAACGACGAACAGATCGAAGTGAAAACGATTTCTGCTTTCTACGAAAAATATCAACACTACGAGTTACAATGTAACAAATTTCACATTGGCACTCAATAGTAAGTGAAATGGCTCATAGATGAAGACGAAACATCCTGCACCATCCTCTGGAACAAGACTTTGACATTTCAAAGCACTTTAAGTATTCTGAAACAGTGAAGTGTGTATTTGGAAACAGCTCATTGATCACAATATTTCATTCCGTAGTTTACTTCTTCGCTGCATAATTATCGGTAGTTATCTATTTAGAGCACGGTAAAGAGATAATGTGAGATAAGCCTCCTGTAAATTACTGATACCCTCTTTGTAATGTAGCTCACGCAAACAAATACACAAGTCTACTGACTTTCTGCTTATGTAAATCGGTATGCTGATGTATCTTTCGGCATAAATTTCTTGGGCAGATTTGTTAAACACAAGTTATCCGCACTGAAATTATCTCATGCGTCAGAACATAGGTTAAATCTAAGTATCAAAACGGTAAAATAGTTCCTGTAAATTAACGCAAGCAGTCTCTCTCTCAGTGTGCAACTTGTCCTCTTTTCCCCCTCCCCAGACATCTCTCACTGGGACACAGTTCCACGGCAATCTCGTTTTCGTTGGCTTTGCACAGATGCTGTATTACCTTTTCCCAATCAAACTAAACACTGGTAATAGCTTAACTGTAGTCACAACTCATCGTCTTTAAAATTTTGTCAGAAAATGACAGTGAGTCAAGAACAGTTAAAATAATGACTACATAAAGATGCTGAGAAGTGCTAGCACATATGGCGTATATTTTGATTTCTTTAAGGAAATGTGCCCATACCCGTATGGGAATGTTCCACAATTGTTCCAGACGTTGAGACATACGTGACAGTATTTGACACTTGGATTGTAATGGTCTGGATTACCGTCTACATATGACGTTTAATTTATGTTAACCTACGGTTACCGTCGGATATACCTTTGTCTAGATGGAAGGCAAGTACCGAAAGAATACGCTCGTAAAAAGATTTGTTATTGAGTGTGATAATGAGAAGCTCTCCTTCCTACTGTCCTTTCACAGTTTTAAGAAAAACCTGTACTTCCCTTGTGCACCCAACAGTGATCTTTCAAAGAGCGAAAGCTATAAACAGTCAGAGGAAACAGTTTTTTAAATATAAATAGTAACGTTGAAAATGTCCGGACAAATAAGGAAAGGATTATCCCTTACCAGTGACTCAGATTCTACAGAAATGACCACACTACAGGTTTTTATAGCATTACTCGACATGTCTCACGCTTTTCCTTACACATCCATGCGGCCGAAGTGCCGAGCCCGTCCCTAAAAACATTTCTAACGTTAAAGAGACTATTCTAGTTGCAACTAGAGCGGTTAACATCGTTTCTGGGATAGGAGCAATCATGGATTCCTTGAAGCCAATGGCCTATGAGGTGGCCCGGTGTCTCACGGGAACCGCGTGTGTCGGGGGGAATCCCGTCACGCCCGCAGCGATGAATCATCGCAGCGATGACCTTGTTCCATTCCCACTGCGGCGCGGGTGCGTGCCTTGTTTACACCCGGTCTCCGGTAACAAGCTGGCGCTCCCAGCCTCCACTTCCGCTCATGCTTCCGGTGCCAGCGCTGGTTTCAAAGTCACTTATTCACGAACGGGAAATATATGCATGACGGTTTCCAAAAGATAAAGGAAATATTTAGTAGAAACAGCATTGGCAATACGACTTCTAGCGAAACATAAGACAGGTGGGAAACCGTGATCATTTATAACTTTCGTTCTCTTCGTCTGGCATGTCTTAAACAGACCTTGATAGAACGGTGAAGATAATTGTGCTAGGTGACTTATCGCAGTATGACGCCGACCGGTACAATGATGGGAAGGTACTGACATCGAATATCAACAGTGGGTGGACAAAAATATGGTAAGGTGGAAAATACAACACATTAACATGCCTCCCTTGGCATTTAAAACAGGTTCCAGTCGTCTCAGAATAGATAATACAGGTCTTGTATGGTTTCATGAGAATCTAATAGCATTTTTCTCGCAAGCAGCGTGAAGTTCAGATAACGATGATGTGACTGTGGCAGCCCGGGGAGATGCGAAAATTCATCCCCGCGCTCATAAAACCAGTCCTGGACGATGAGATCTACGTAAACAGGTACCCTGTCCTCTTGGAACACAGCACTGATCAAGCAAATGGTCACATAGTCCTTGCCAGTAACGCGAACTTGCAAATAACCGCAGGGTCTTTGGAATACCACGATGTAGTTGCCCAACTCATCACCGAACCTCCGTCATTTTTCACTCCCGGGACGTAAACTTGACTAGTAGTTGGAAACAGTGCGGAACAAGATTCATCCGATCTTTGCTCAATAGCCCGGGGTTTACGGTTTCGGCACCAAGTTTTCACGTTATGAGCATTTGCATCACGATGCGTAGGTTTGGAATTCCAGCTCGCCCTGTAATTCCCTGCTTCCGGAGCTCCCTTTCTGTTGTTTCGGTGCTGACAGGGTTTGCGAGAACGACAATTACTTTTGCAATGACTTTTATAGCTATCTTCATCTTATTTTTCCTCAGAATCCTCTTCAATAATCGTCTGTCACGATCGCTCAAGACACGCTTTCGTCCGCGTTGTGATGATCAAGATGATGATGATGATTTATGGCGGAGGACGCTAAACAGCTGGGTCATCAGCGCCCTTGCATTAACGTTATACCGAAGAAGATTTTCATAATCTATGGAAGCAGATCAATAAACTGGAAAACTACGTTTGGTCCCACCACAGGTAATGTAATGCAACCCCAAGAAGGTGAGGTTCAGAAAAGTCCGTAATAAAACCCTAGCGAGACACAGCAGGATAACTAAATGAAATCATGGAGAAAATTGCTATAAAGATGCTGTTAAAAAGGGACAAATAAGCGTGGCCGGATGACGACTTAGAAATAATACGTCGCTCAGCCACTCTGACACATTAAGATCGCACACCAAGTATTTTGGGAAGAACTCCGGACACCACACAAAATTTTAAGACACGAGCAACTCTCGCCTCGTTATCAGTTAAAATAGAGAGAAGATCCTGTGGGAGACCCAGTTCAACCCTCAGATCGTCATATAAAACACACTCGCCGGCCAGTGTGGCCGTGTGGTTCTAGGCGCTTCAGTCTGGAACCTGTGACCGCAGCCGCTACGGTCGCAGGTTTGAATCCTGCCTCGGGCATGGATGTGTGTAATGTCCTTAGGTTAGTTAGGTTTGAGTAGTTCTAATTTCTAGGGGACTGATGACCACAGGTGTTAAGTCCCATAGTGCTCAGAGCCATTAAAATCATTTTAAAAAACACTCAGTCAAAAAAATGTCGTACTGACAGCTATGTCCCGCATCTCTGACATACCGGGTGCTGCTCCCGACGTAAGTGGAAACTATGTGTCAATTACAATGTCCCACTCTAAGCCGAGTAAGGGCTACTTCTTCACACCGTCGCAAGCGGAAAGAGGTGATCCATGATCGCACTGAAGTCCTGATAGAATGTAGTTTATTGTTCCTCACTTCCAGCCACTGGGACTCCTACCACCATATGGCTTTCCTGGTCACAAATGAAGTGACAGCCCATAGAGGGACTGAACAGCGGACAGGAGGAAGAAGGTAGCAAGCCTCCTTAGCAGCAGCGAGTTTGTTTCCCTGGATGCCTATGTGCCCTGGAACCCAGCGAAAAATGATTTCCTTGTTTTGCCTGTGTAAGAGGAGATCGTCCTGTACCTGTTGCACCATCCGATCCGCTGGGTACATCTGTCCAACAGCGAGAAGGGCACTTTGAGAATCAGAGCAGATGATAAATTTTTTGTGACGACGCCTTCTCATCTGCTCCATTGCCCTCGGGATAGCATACAGTTCTGCGTAATAAACTGAAAACTGCTCTGGCAGCCCTATCCTGAGGACAATGCGGGGAACACGGCAGAACAACCGAAAACATCTCTCCGCGTTGTAACTTCGCGGATGATGTTCTTCCGTTTTCCCTGCTTGCAGTAGAAATCTTCGATACGGTGCCTGTTGAACACCAAACATTTCGGCTACGTTGGTTACAGAAGCACTCACCACATGAGCAGCAACAATTTGTCCAATTTCGAATACAGTTAGCTCCGCCATAACGCACTCACAACTTCTGACGACGACTGAGCCTTGCAACACTGAGGATACACAGTTGCAGTTCATGATGAAATACACAGCGCAGCCTGTAGGACTGGCTAGTATCTTCAATTATGTTCAAGCATGCGTTTCTCGGGGTGTTTACATATATTTGTGCAACTCCTGGGAGTTAAAATGTGGGCGGAAACTTTACTGCTCTGTTATAACTCAAGGCAGGTAGCTGCACGTTTTTCATCCCCAGAAGACACGGCGGTTTCGTTATTAATGAGCTACAGCAACAAGACGGAAAAAACAATGCCTTTTGCTAGACCAGTGATAACTTTCCTTATTTCGGAGCATATTTGTTCGATATCTCCCAAATCATTGCATTTAGTCCGATTTTTATTCGTGGATATGAATGAAGCGTCTCGAATTTTAGTAAGCTTTCAATTACTCTTTGACTACTATTATTATTATTATTATTATTATTATTATTATTATACAAATCAAACCAAGGAATACATTTGTGTTCAATGTAAAGGAGGCAATTAGTAACAGATTAAAAGCAGTACGAGTTTTTGACTCGAACAATGGTCACGTCGAATTTCACTTGCCTAAGTAGAAGCCAAGGCTTCCAACGATCACTGCTTTGGGAACTGAAAACAGCAGCACATGTTCGTAAAAGTTTAGTCCGCCACATGGTTTTGAAACGTAACTCCCAACCACACATCGAAGTCTTTTTAGTGACTTTTTTGTGCACCAACCATATCTGTATTCGGAGCCTTTCTGATGGAAGGGATCTAATTATGTATTGCCATATATTATCCTCCTTTCCAGTCTAGATGAAGCTTAACTAATTAGCGTGTCCGTTGGGAACTGTACTAGCCAGCTAATGTTTTCACTCCAGAAGGATAAATATTGCTTCCGATGAAATTAGTAAATATGGCATCAATACAATGACAATCAACACTTTATCAACAGTTGGTGGCAATGGTAACAGGGAACGGGGAGGGTGGGAGAGGAGCGGCGGCGCCGGTGACGAAGACGACACGTAAGGCAAGCAGCCAGCCTAGTTTCGTTTCACTAATGCGTCTGCGCTTTCCTGCTGCTGCTGCTGCTGCTGTTGTTTCGGCCTATTACGTAGCTCTGTTGAGTTTTATTTGGGTAGCCGACTCCTGTCAGGAATTACAAAACATTGCCAATGCTAAAAAATTTAAATAAACAAAGGAAGACGCACGTTTGCTCTCAAGAATAAAATCGATGTAGGAAGTTAGACAAGTTCCACGGCTGTTTTGATTGTGATACCTTTAATTATACATGAAACAGCGACAGCTTTCAGTGGCTGCCGATTTCTGGAACTCGCAACACTCAACTACTCACAAGTAAAGAGTTTTGAGTGACCTTTAGTTTAATTTGTTCCTACTAACTTCGGCCGTCATTTTGCCTTAGAGTAATGTGTGTATGTGTTTCATTAGTACAAGCATTAAGTAAACGTTCCCTCCGCCCTGCTACTTTAGATAAAAAACAAGAAATAATTAATCTACGAATATTACTTGTTTCTTCTCAGGAAGGGAAACTAGTAACACGAAAGTAAAGTTTCGTTATAGTCGTACGTCCTCAACACTGCATTTAGAAGAAGAAGAAGAGACGAGTTTGGGTCCCTTCCAAACAATATGCACATTTCTCTGATTAATTTCTGTACCGTCTAAATCACTGAACTATTTTAACCACCGCAGACTGTCAGCTTACTCCTTCAGTGCACCGTGCATATAAATTACATTGCTGGACAGTTTCGGCCTTCAGCCATTATCAAATGTCTGCAGTGTAATACCAAAAGTAGGTTAAGACTTGAAAGTGGATAACGTTACGCTTGAGTTGTTCATACTTCTTACATGATATTAGTAATGTGTCCGTCACATTTAAAAAATGTCTGTTGCTGCGTATTATGTGGACACACACACACACACACACACACACACACACACACACACACACACACACGCGTCGAATGTTCAGTCTTGTTCATACCAATCAGCTTACAACAACAACTTTCACAACACGTCATGTAGGCAAAAATCTTACCAACAGGTGGATCACTGGCCCTTGCACAATCGTTTAGGAACATACCGTGTACTTTCCCGCACTCACACATACACAAAACTTTTACAAATCGTGGGAAACATGTATCAACCAAAGAGCATGCTGACAGCTGTCATTTTGCAGAGACGAAGTTATCGCCAGAGCGAACTGCAGTCACGTGATCAGTCTTACCTACATGTCGTTAATTTGTAGTAAGCTTCTTACTCGATGGCCTTTGACAATACTTATAATCATAACAGGCAGAATTAAACGTTCGTTACTACTGCAATGACGTTACTTGGTCTTATTACATCTTTTTAAAAATGGCCTCAGTTTTATGTACCATTGCTTAAATTGCCTGTATGCTTGTCATTACACAAATAAACTGACAGTGGTTTCATGGTTTCATCATTTAGACGATGCACTGAGGCTGTGGACCCGTACATGAAGAAATTAATTTCCGTACGTTCGGTAAAGAGAGGAAGGGGGAGAGAGGTAGAACAGGGTTGGGGGGCGGGGGGTGGAGCAGGTACTGAATCAAAGAAAATTTCGGTAAGGGCTGAAATGCGAGCGGCAGACAGCTGTACTCACATAGTCGTCCGAAGCTGTGGCTCAGCCTCTTCTTCAGCTTCTGGACGCGACTCAGCGCGCCGCCCTTCTTTTCTCTCATCGTAACTCCTGAAACAGATGACCTCGCTCTTAGTATCACTTACACAAAGAAAACTAAAGGAGTAAAAAAGCTGTGCACCCTGGTCAGGATATTCTGCGGCGCGTACTGCGTCCCTAGAGGGGTTTCCATTCAGCAGAATCTACAGATGTTTTCGATGGTGCGCCTCGGCTATTATTAAGTCATAGCAGTATACCGCGCAGCTTTATGATCCCATATAATAAAAAAATTTAAAAAAAATCGACCCGCTGGTAAAACTCCAAGTTTTGATTTCCTTGGAATAATTTTTTTTAACATAAAACAGAAGGAAGAACATGATTTAGCAGCTGTTAGGCTCAGTGCTGGTAATAATTTTCAGAAGATTATCACCATTCGAAAAGCTGATTTGTTTTCACGGGTACTGCCTAGGGAAAGGCTGTAAGAAACGGGTTCGAAAGATACTTTATTATGTGTCAAATCCGAATAACTCTTACAAAAGGTGTATAATATATTTTTTTAACAGCAGTCACTCTCTGATATAATCAATTTGCAATTGGTGTAGCATATCCCATAATGACATTACAATCTCACAAATTTGCATACCTTGGAAAGTTCTCACAGGACTGAGATTAAGACGTAACAAGTGAAAAATTAAAAAAGGATCACTCAACATTAAATTTACTTATTTCTACTAGCAGCAATTAACATTGCTAATCTATGTCCAAGAGGCTAAACAGGTATTCGTAGCAATAACGTGAGGTACAAAATCGCAATCTGACATTTCAGTTACTTAGGATATTTTTCACTCACAATGAACTCCTTGAGTGCGAGGTCGCAAGTTCGATCTTTAGTAAGGCCCATTTGAAAGAGTTGTGCTACAATTATTACAGGATAAATTACTCGCCACGTGCATCAGAAGGGCGACAGAAAATAAATGTCCGGGAGATGCCGAGATCAATCTTCTATGGGATATACAGGGTGTTACAAAAAGGTACTGCCAAACTTTCAGGAAACATTCCTCACACACAAATAAAGAAAAGATGTTACGTGGACGTGTGTCCGGAAACGCTTAATTCCCATGTTAGAGCTCATTTTAGTTTCGTCAGTATGTACTGTACTTCCTCGATTCACCGCCAGTTGGCCCAATTGAAGGAAGGTAATGTTGACTTCGGTGCTTGTGTTGACATGCGACTCATTGCTCTACAGTACTAGCATGAAGCACATCAGTACGTAGCATCAACAGGTTAGTGTTCATCACGAACGTGGTTTTGCAGTCAGTGTAATGTTTACAAATGCGGAGTTGGCAGATGCCCATTTGATGTATGGATTAGCACGGGGCAATAGCCGTGGTGCGGTACGTTTGTATCGAGACAGATTTCCAGAACGAAGGTGTCCCGGCAGGAAGACGTTCGAAGTAATTGATCGGCGTCTTAGGGAGCACGGAACATTCCAGCCTATGACTCGCGACTGTGGAAGACCTAGAACGACGAGGACACCTGCAATGGACACGGCAATTCTTCGTGCAGTTGACGATAACCCTTATGTCAGCGTCAGAGAAGTTGCTGCTGTACAAGGTAACGTTGACCACGTCACTGTATGGAGAGTGCTACGGGAGAACCAGTTGTTTCCGTACCATTTACAGCGTGTGCAGGCACTATCAGCAGCTGATTGGCCTCCACGGGTACACTTCTGCGAATGGTTCAACCAAAAATGTCTCAATCCTCATTTAAGTGCAAATGTTCTCTTTACGGAAGAGGCTTCATTCCAACGTGATCAAATTGTGAATTTTCACAATCAACATGTGTGGGCTGACGAGAATCAGCACGCAATTGTGCAATCACGTCATCAACGTCATCAACACAGATTTTCTGTGAACGTTTGGGCAGGCATTGTTGGTGATGTCTTGATTGGGCCCCATGTTCTTCCACCTACGCTCAATGGAGCACGTTGTCATGATTTCATACGGGATACTCTACCTGTGCTGCTAGAACATGTGCCTTTACAAGTACGACACAACATGTGGTTCATGCACGATGGAGCTCCTGCACATTTCAGTCGAAGTGTTCGTACGCTTCTCAACAACAGATTCAGTGACCGATGGATTGGTAGAGGCGGACCAATTCCATGGCCTCCAAGCTCTCCTGACCTCAACCCTCTTGACTTTCATTTATGGGAGCATTTGAAAGCTCTTGTCTACGCAACCCCGGTACCAAATGTAGAGACTCTTCGTGCTCATATTGTGGACGGCTGTGATACAATACGCCATTCTCCAGGGCTGCATCAGCGCATCAGGGATTCCATGTGACGGAGGCTGGATGCATGTATCCTCGCTAACGGAGGACATTTTGAACATTTCCTGTAACAAAGTGTTTGAAGTCACGCTGGTACGTTCTGTTGCTGTGTGCTTCCATTCCATGATTAATGTGATTTGAAGAGAAGCAATAAAATGACCTCTAACATGGAAAATAAGCGTTTCCGGACACATGTCCACATAACATATTTTCTTTCTTTGTGTGTGAGGAATGTTTCCTGAAAGTTTGGCCGTACCTTTTTGTAACACCCTGTATATATACTTTACAAAATGGAAATCATCGACATTCAAGACATGTTCAAACGAACGATGAACTCATGGACACCGAATGAAAAATGGCGCGCCTCAGTGATCACAAAAGGTTCGCACCATCAAGATCGAAGGCGAACTCCTTCGGAATTGCAAACCGTGGAGGACATACTGCGCGCGACATAGATTACAGTGAGTTCACGGGAAGCAGTACATGGTTGCGTACCTTCGTACAGTGCTACAGAACTGGAAGACGTAAGATTACGAAATTTCAAACAAAGCGTCAACCACACGATGCACAGCAAACTGCGGAATCGTTGGGAAAATTTATAGATGAAATAAAAAATTGTATTCCATTGTTCAACAAGTAATTTGTTTTCAACTCCGACCAATCGAGATTTAGGAGGAATGCATATGAAAGAAATCCTGGAAATTTCAGATACCAAAAGAGTTGTGCCAATATCAACTACCGTCAATGCCTTAACGCATTCGTATTCAATTATGCCGACTGTTAATCTGGATGGTAAATAAGATATTTATTGTGCTGCGAGATGTTGGCGTGCTCTGACCCCTACGATTCTTTCTCGTGTGTGAGATCTTGCAAGGGCAGTAGGGAATATATACGTCACACGAAGCAAGAGTGGGAAAATTGGCGTAAAAGAACAAACTGTGGTATGATCACTCCTTTTGACCAATAGCTAATCAAAATAACTCGCTTTTGCTTGGTTCCTTTAGAACAATCTATCCTTCCTGAAACAACCTGGAGCCAATAGGCAAATTCAGCCTCTGAATGTTTTTTCTGTGCTTATAAAACAAATTGGTCAGTAACGTTGGGCCTTCATGGCCTGTATGGGCGGAGTTTGGTTTAGTACGAATCATTTTATTGCACTATCTATAGCTACGCCTTAGGACAGAAAGTTTCACCATAAGATCCACGACAGACTGCTTCGCATTTAGTTGCATGTCATCACATTCCATTAGTTCTCATCAGCCCGTCACACCGATAAGATTCCATATGCATTCTTAGGAGTGGATACATAGCTGAATGTCCTACACCGTTTGTAACCTCAATGAATTCGCTTTCGATCTTGATGGTGCGAAACTTTGTGATCACTATGGCGCGTCATGTTTCATTCGGTGTTCATTGTGCAGGTTAACTGTTTTGAACAGTTTTTGAATGTCAATGATGTCCATTTTTCGAAGTGTAACTTCTACATCCCATAGGAGATTGATCTCTGCACCTTCCGGACACTCACTTTCTGTCGCCCTCCCGATGCACATTGTGAGCCATTAGCAGCTAATATTTTTTCCTGTCATAACTGTTAATAAAACACTTTCAAGTGAGTCTTACTAAAGCCTGAACTTGCGATCTCGCACTCAAGGGGTTTCTTGTCTGCATCATATTCAGAGAACCACGTAATTGAAGCGAAAGTATCACATAACTTACTAGAATAAAAGGGAAGAGTGATTAATATCTTTCTGACAAAAAGGATTTTATACAGTAATGGTTAGGTCCTGGATGAAGGTAGGAAACAGTTCCTTCTATTCAGACATTCGCCTGCAACGGGTCCACTAGCGCAACTTCTGCGCCACGTAACTTTATTTCTTTTTCTTGTGGGAAGAGTACCAACGTACACAATACATGCTATAATGATCTAATCCGTATCATGATCTCTCACGGCCGTTTCTTTAGCACCATTTGGCTGTTCGCTTTCCAAACTAGTTAAATATTACCGTGTGGCACCATCTCTGATGACATTAGGCATCTAACGAACTCCCCGTTACAACTGTAGTATTATGAGCCGTACATATAAATTACGCGAAATGAGATCCACGAGGATTCCGTTTTCAGTTATGCTTTTCTAAATGCTTCCGTTTTGCTCGGGCACTTGCCGGAATGCGCGTGAGAAAATTACCCTGAATCTCAATACGACAAGAGCAGCTTTTCTTTTGAAGTGGACTGAAAATTATTCAGTCTCTTTCTGATGATTCTTTAGTTTATCTTTACATAGGATATTGAAGGTGTTTCCCTCTTTTTTTTTACGCCACAGCTGAGAGAGAGAAGAGGGAAGGCAATAACGATGCTTGTTTGATACACGATCTGTTCAAACGTAACGAAATCGAAAGGAAACGTCAACAGAGTGAAACGAATAACCGTAAGAGCACTAGGGCAGACACTTAATCGCTACTGCTAATGCTCCTCCGAGAGCTCCAGTCGATGAAATGGCACCAAACAAGCGCGGCGAGAAAGGCTGTGGCTGAGGCAACTTGCCGACTGCAGCCAATCCATTACGTCACCTGCACTCCCTTGGGCTGCTGCTTTCGTCCCACCCACAATACGGGCGGCATCTTCTTGCGGACACTTTTCCCACTTTCCTCATCCCACGAAATCGTCGTCGCAATTTCCTGACGACGGCACGGCTACAAAATAACGTCCACGAGAAGACAGTTGCAGTTACTCAAAGCAACTGTGACTTATTGTCACATCGCCTGTGGTTTCTACTCCCTTTCTCCACCTACCACATCGTTTATAAAGGCATCGAAAATAATCTCTTGCTTAAGATCTTCCGGTTTAGTAGACTGACAGCGATATTGCGTCTCTTGTTTCTCCCACTTTCTGCATACACTGAACTGTGCTGCGTGGCGCTTGGTAACTGATAACTGGAACTCACAGGTTCCCAGATCTATTACCTGCGATTACTTCACATCTTCCTCGAGCACACTTCACCCGACCTCATTAATCCAACCACAGCGTCTTTCTAAGAGTGACCCAGTTACCATATGGCAAATTTACATATTAGATCACTTGCATTAACACGTGTCGGGTGAAGTTCTCGAATGTGCAAAATCAAAACATTTGTACAATTTGTTGCGATACTGCGACGGTACATAATGACGCACTGAAAACGGTTACAGTGTTTGGAAATTTATCTTCAATAATCGCGCCACAATAAACTAAGAAAATAGTAATAGTGGGTGATGACTTTATTATTCACAATAAATTTGGAACCGTAGTCAAGGGCACTTCTCGCATGCCGCGCGGGATTAGCCGAGCGGTCTGCGGCGCTGCAGTCATGGACTGTGCGGCTGGTCCCGGCGGAGGTTCGAGTCCTCCCTCAGGCATGGGCGTGTGTGTGTTTGTCCTTAGGATAATTTAGTTTAATTAGTGCGTAAGCTTAGGGACTGATGACCTTAGCAGTTACGTCCCGTAAGATTTCACACACTTTTCACTTCTCGCATGGATGACCGAAATTTTACCAACCAATTCCTTAAAACGAGAGAGACAGGAACTTTGAACATAAATGATTTCATCTATATCTACATCATACTTGAGGAAGCCACCTAATGGTGCGTGGCAGAGGGTACTTCCTTTTCCACTGGGACGAATAACTGTCGGTTAACCACTGTAATGGCTCTAATTTCTCGAATTTTATCGTCGTGGTCATTACGTGATATGTATGTGGAAGGAAGTAATATGTCGCCGACTCTTCCTGGAAAGTGCGGTTACCGAATTTCAATAATAAACCTCTCCGTGCCGCACAACGTCTCCTGCCAATGGAGTTTCTAGAGCATCTCGATAACGGTCTCGCGCCGACTAAACGATCCCGTGACGAAACGTGCCGCTCTTTGTTGGATGCTCTCTACCTCTTCTATAAGTCCTAACTGGTAAGGATTTCAGAGTGATGAACAAAACTTATGTTTTATAGTCGCGAGGCAAATTGGGACGATGTTGGGAGTTGTGCTCGTAAGTACTATCTTTCTTCTGTGACTGCAAAACAATAGCCAATATTACTCATGTTGAATAAAGCCTCGTAACCCGCATAATAGTAAAATAATAGTAACAAATTAAAATTTGGCACCGAGAGATCCGCCTTTCGTGTCCATTGCCTTCCAGTTCGATCCACTATTCATCGCCGAATGATTGGAAGTTTAGAGCTCCAACTGTAACTTTTCATTTCCTATCAAACTCCTCAAAAGTTTCTCGTCGGGCCATCCAAGTACTGTCCTAACAAGAAAGGAGTGAATTTTACTTCTTCACAGCCGCAGGGCTGTTTCAAACACGGAATTTCTCAATCTTACGCTCTTACACGCTCATTATCAAACATAAGCCAGGGGTATAATAAAAAGCGATAAACATTTGTGGCGAGCTGATGCTATGTGGCTGGCCGGGATTCAAACCCAGATCTGACGCACTGCAGCTAAGTCATCAGATTAAGCCTCACAGAGTTCAGCATGGCGACCGCAAATTCTTGTGCAGTTTGGAAATAGAGAGTATCATTGGCATGCAGAACCGCTGAATTTGTTCGCTTTGGGTTATTTCATTACGATGAAAATTTTTGAAGAAGTTTTACCACTCCAAAGAATTGCCGTTTTTTTACATGGAGGCAAAGAAGAGAGTGGAGCTATGTGGGTCGCCCATGAAGTAATGTAGACTACCACATTTCTGTCTCCACCAACAACAATGGTACGAATGGGAAACATGAAGTATGCATTATTTGAAGTTTCCCGAGCGCACGCCCAAATTTTCCGTTTCCTCCGACAGATAAAGTGTCTGGATTAATGTTCCAAAATAGAGTCTGTAACTGATGTACGGTAAGCCGAGGGCCACGAGCTAGACAGGCGGCGGCGCGTACGTCACAGCACAGCCCTGTAAGGACCCGAGCGTTCGCGAAGTGTGGCGGACAAGGCGACTAGTGTGACGTCGCAAGTTCGTTCCAGGACCCGTATTTCTCGTGGGCCCCAGTTACAAGCACCGTGCCGTCATTGAATTTCTCATTGCGGAGTAAGAAACTGCTCGGAACACTCAAAAACGTTTGTTTGCAGTTTATGGAGCACCTGCCGTCGACATAAGTACTGTTAGTTGCTGGGCGAAGAGGGTGAGGCCATTACGATAAGGCGATTCGGCAGAGCAAGATTTGCAGCGTTCGAGGAGGCCATCCACGGCCGTCACAAGTGACATGTAGCTTGCTGATGCGCTCAGTCGCGAGAACCGATGTTTACCGACTCGACAGTTGGCGCTGAAGCCGTCAGTCAGCAAAGGAAGTGTGGATGCTTCGTGACCAGAACAAGGAGTGGTACTACAGGACATATTCGCCCTTGTGTCTCGCTGGAGGAAGGCCATAGAACGGGAAGGAGATTACGTGGGAAAAGACGGAGTGTACCAGAAACACCATTCTTTCTTGTGTGTACGTTTCACTGTGTTAAATAAATAATTGCTGAGCAAATAAACGAAGTGGTGCACTACATTCGGGTTGACAAACGACAATACGATCATACAGGATAGTGTGCACCATAGTTTGGTCCTACGCTAAGTGAAAATATAATTTTGTTGTAGGACAGAGAGACACGGACGAGTCACAGTAATCGTTTACAGTAAAATGCATAAAAAATGTCAGAAAAAAAAAAAAAAACTTCAGTTATGCGAAATGTGGCGTTGGCACGTACGAGAGTGTCCAACACAGCTGGAAGCTGTAGGCGATTCTTTCGGTAAGTTCCCGTAAGCCAAGAAGCCGGCGGGCGGAAGTGCAGGTGCAGTATGACGCAGTCGGTGGCAGCAACCTGTTACTCGCTGCAGGGGCAGCCTAACATGGAGGCCACAGCGCCCACCACTTTCTCCGTCCCATCGTGAGGTAAACCGCCGACCGCCGCCGCGCAGACCGGCTTCACCTCTCACCCACGGTGCCCTGCCCATTGTGACCGTAAGCATTACAATCGCCTCTTCCAAGCAGTTGTCGTAGCCACACGTTCTAATTTTTTTTTATTCGGACTACCTGTTAAGTATTTTCTAGTTTTATTGAAAAAAAAAAAAAACAACTAGCGACAATCACACTTTTCACAGTAGTGAAAATGTTTGCACTGCTCCCCCCTCCTCCCGCTTTGAAATGGGCCAAACACTGCTGACGTTAACCTCCACGTTTACTAGTTTGTATCCAGGTCAATGTTGTCATTTTATACGGCATTTCATGTCTATAATATCCATCTGCACAGTCATATTCGCTTTTAATGTAGTTCACTGATGACTGATCCACTCCAGTGAGCACTAGTGGAAATACTATCCCGGTCTAAAACAAGTTAATGGTTCAAATGGCTCTGAGCACTAAGCGACTTAACTGCTGAGGTCATTAGTCGCCTAGAACTTAGAACTAATTAAACCTAACTAACCTAAGGACATCACACACATCCATCCCCGAGGCAGGATTCGAACCTGCGACCGTAGCGGTCGCTCGGCTCCAGATCTGTAGCGCCTAGAACCGCACGGCCACTCCGGCCGACTAAAACAAGTTACCTGTAGACTTATGGGTCCCACTAACATCCAATTATTACTGTCAAACAGTAAATACACTGGTCGGCCGTGGTGGCCGACCGGCTCTAGGCGCTTCTGTCTGGAACCGCGCGACCGCTACGGTCGCAGGTTCGAATCCTGTCTCGGGCATGGATGTGTGTGATGTCCTTAGGTTAGTTAGGTTTAAGCAGTTCTAAGTTGTAGGGGACTGATGACCTCAGATGTTAAGTCTCATAGTGCTTAGAGCCAGCCAGTCAATACACTGACGGTCTGATAGCGCGTACTGACATACCTTCAATACTAGAAATACTGGAGAGCATTATTGGTGGCTCCAAAAATATTCTCCGTATCTTCAATAAGTACTGAGCGTGTAAGGTAGAGCATTAGCGGTTTCACAATATGTCCCACTCAGATGTTGATAGAGCTTCACGAACCAGTCACTCGGAGTTAGTGTGCACTGTTTATGTTTTCAGTTCGTCTTCGTGCATAACATCCCTCAGCTCTATTTTTCAAGTAGTCTTTTAGCACAAGATAGTTTTACTAGGATCATGCAATGATAGTCTTAGAAAATGATAGTAGTAGCGAATACGGCCTTAAACCCATAAATCAAATATCAGCAATAGTCGTTATATTTACCACTTCAGAGTGTTCAGTGGAAGACTGATTACGGCATTGCTTTCTTTATCAATCTGAAAACATAGGACGTCTTGCCATATACCCGTTGTCTCTCCTATGCATTGTCAAGCGCATGTTCTTCGGTGTTCCGCCAGATAGTTGCAGTTTCGCTTTTGTAACGTGTAGCTATGGTCAGCCCAAACAAATACTCGTACTGCTCATCATGTTTTTCATAAGACGCCCAGCGTCGACGAAGAGCATCGGTTTGTTTCTCATCACAAACAAAATGATTTTTAAAGTGGAATTTTACGTGTCCATCGATAGAGCGGTTTCACATTAGTCTAGTGCGTTATTCGTTTCATCGGCATGTATTAACAGAAACAGTAACATATGGAGAATATTCAGTACTCCAGCAGCGATTTACCAGCGCTTCTGCAGGGCTGTAGGAGTCAGCGCGGACCACGGCGGTGCTGTTGCTGTTGCAGTAGAGGTTATTCTTCGTGTTTTACTGTCCCTGTTAACACATAACGATAAAACGAATATCGCACTAGACTAATATGGAACCGCTCTGTCGAATGCGCACGTAAAATTCAACTTTAAAAGTTGTTTTGTCTGTAAGTGGTAACAAAACGACGCTTTCAACGACGCTGGGTGTTGCGTGAAAGCCGTAACGAGCAGGAGTTGTTTGCGCTGATTACAGCTACAAGTTGCATAAACGAAACTGCCGAAATATCAAAGAAACTGCGGCTGACGACTCTTAGGGGAGAGACCCTGTATATGCAATAACTGCAAGGTATGAGTCAGTCTCACCACGTTCTCACAAAAAAGTGATTACAGGCAGCCAGACTATCCATAGGACCTCCTGGCAACGACACATCAACTAAATAGCAGAAACAGTTCTTTTCGTTGTCGATTAACAAGAAACACTGGACTGTCAACTATCAGACTCCTTCAACTGAATATCGAAAGCATTAAGGACTGGATATTCAGTTGTAAAGACAAACTTAAGTTTCTTGTGTGTCAATAACTACATATGTAAATGTAATTTATGATGTGTCTGTATTAGCCACACGCTAAATAATAAATTACGTTAATTACCTGAATATATCGTTGCAGAGCAGATATAATTACTTAACATGCTTCAATAACATTTCTACTAATTACGTTTTCTGATATTACGGCACTAAACCTCAACCATGGAATGATCTGCCTATTTCCAAAAATATGGAAGTTATACCTATTCTCTCGTAGACTGCGACTGCCTCTTACATAAACGTATTATGCTTCTCTACCGTACATAGCATCAAGATTAATAATTTGTCGTCAGATGCAGGACTCATCCGAAAATAGTTTATGAATTTTTTCAGGTCCGTGGTGGTTTTAGTCAGAAAATCGCTCTTTTTTCATCCATTCTCGGACTCATTTGCTGTTTTTCGTTGTTTCCTGCTGGTTATTAGTTCTAGCTATTTAATAATTGCGGCACACACTGTAAGCAGGCTGTTTAGGTTTTTATGTTGGTAACGCCACGTAACGCTCTGTATGAAAATCACTGACTGTGCTGTGTGCAGTCTGTGGCTGGTTGGCATTGTTGGAATATTCGCTATTGTAGTGTTGCGCAATTGGATGTGAACAGCGCGTAGCGTTGGGCAGTTGGAGGTGAGCCGCCAGCAGTGGTGGATGTGGAGAGAGAGAGAGGTGCCAGAGTTTTAAACATTATTAACGTAAATACATTGTTCTACATCAATATCTTTCATTTGCTAACTATAGCTATCAGTCGTTAGTGCCTTCAGTATTAGAATCTTTTATTTAGCTGGCAGTATTGGCGCTCGCTGTATTGCAGTAGTTCGAGTAAAGAAGATTTTTGTGAGGTAAGTGATTCATGAAAGGTATAGGTTATTATTAGTCAAGGCCGTTCTTTTGTAGGGATTTTTGATAGATTGCGTTGCGCTAAAAAAATATTGTGTGTCACTTTAGTGATGATCAAATTAAGTAAAGAGAGAACTGTCTGAGTACGTTCAGTTTTACTCAGCTGTTTGAAAATCAAATAACGTACGAGGTTTTCCAGCACTGTCATTTTTAATTTTTTCTAAGGGGACGTTTCAACACATTCTTTTGGGTGTTCGACATCTTAAACTAGAAATATCGCGTTGTAAACTAAGGCTATTATTTATAGTGTGAGGGTCGCTTCAGTATACTGAGGGATTGAAAAACTAGTATTGTCAATAAATACTGAACGTGTGCAGGCCCCTTTATCGATGCAGCTACCCCACTAACGGTTGCTGACGCCTACTTAAAATTAAAAATATGTTGGTATGTGGCGAGAATAGCATTTAAGTGTGATCATAGAACACTCGAAATGGGTATACTGTAAGTAGCAGATATGAATGACGAGAAAATTGTGGCTATTTTATCACCGCTCCGAGACCACTAAAATGAAATTATTATGAACATTTAGCAGTGATCGTTTGTGACGACGTTCTCACTGGATGTTTCACACGCAGTTCGTTATTCTGCGTAGGGTGCACAGCTGTTTAGACATATGGCGAATGACTAGTTGGGTCGTCGGGAGAGTTGATTCGCAGGAGGGCGAAAGTTGTACGATATCGTTTCACACGGACCTGTTATGCCCGACCATCTGCTTGGCAGGACACCATACTCAAAGAATAGGAGAGGACGGCTGCCAAGTCCTTGGAAGTTCAACGAATGGAATGTAAGTGAGGTGGCAATGCTTAAACGCCTACCTTGCCTTGTAGCCTATAAGAGCTTTACAGTGCAATGAGCGACAACACGAAACAGGCTGGTCCTCGTCCTTGCAAATCGCAGGAAGACGCTGTTAGTCTGACGACTCTATACAACAGCTGGACAGTAACCTCTAGAGCTATTTACGTACCGAGCACAGACAGCATTTTACTGAAGAACATTAAAGTACTGTGAGGATGTCTCCTTACGTGACAGTTTTACTGCTTTGCGCTTTTACGCTCACGTGTTTCGGTTGTGTTTCACAATCATCACTCGTCGTGTTATTTACCTTCTGTTGCAGTTTGTATACAAGATGACATCTATATTATTGTACGTCGAACTGTTGCATACTGTAAAGAAAATTGTATGAATGTTTCGAGTGAAACGTGGCGCTAAGCAAAGGGAATTAGCCTAGGGAATAGCAAGCGATACATGAAATGCACCCGCAGTTGCGAATATGAGCAACCATCAGCTGTATAAGGGAATGACGACAATGAAAATCTCTACCGGACTGGGACTCGGATCGGATTTCCCGCTTAACGCGAGCGCTCGCCTTAAACCACTTTGGCTATCCGTGCACGACTCACGGCCAGATCCTATCTCCCACATGTTGTCGTTCCTGTGCTTGTACACACATTATGTATTTCTCGTACAGGAAAGACATTTTAATTGGAAGTCGTTGCCTGGCATCCGCGGATAAATACGACATTGCAGTGTGTGTGTTAATAAGAACGATGTATTGCTCTTTCGGAGCTGTAAGCATGTCCGAAGGAACATTGCATCATACTTCTTAACTAAAAAGCCACTGCAATATCGTATTTATCCGCCGACATCGGGCAAGCAACTTACAATTAAAATGCCTCTACTACAGGTTATAGACACATGGTTGATGACATATGGCAGTTTGGGTCTGGCCGCAAGTACCTGATAACGGCTGTATTCGCCGCAGTGTCTATTTCTTCGTACATGCGTACATATCCGAAGGAACAAGCACTCTTCTTAACAAGGCACTGTTCTCCCTGACAACACAGGCACTACTATACCGAGTAGCAAACGAGGTTTGCTTCAGTTGAAGATTTGTGTGAGTAATCACAAGCTGCCAGTACTATAAAGAACACGTCGTTTGAAAGTACTGCAGTACTGTGATGTACGTACCCGTATTGTAAATAAGACACCGATACTGTAGTTGCTCTTCTCTACACTTGCAGTTTCCGTAGCTGAGTAGCATTTCTATATTCTCTTCGCTCGTGTACTATGTACTCAACAAATCTTCAACTGAAGACGGCTGACTGAGTGATCGGCGTGCATTTTCCTTGTGTTTCGATTTGTTTACTGTCAACTTCAGCAAGTGGACGACTTGCGTTATCCTGGGTACCTACACTGCGTGCTATTACAGATAGGGCCGCTTCTACCATAAGGCAAGACAGAGCGGCCGCCTTTTGCGGCAAAATTTTAGGAGCAGCAATGAGCGGAAAAAATTAATTTAAAATCAAACAGCGAAAAATTGAGCAAATGAGGAGAAGAATGAAAAACATGAAAAAATTAAAACACCGAAATGTTTGTTTTCAAAAG
Source organism: Schistocerca americana (assembly GCF_021461395.2). NCBI lineage: Eukaryota > Metazoa > Arthropoda > Insecta > Orthoptera > Acrididae > Schistocerca > Schistocerca americana. The sequence goes on along the minus strand of NC_060121.1, from coordinate 507,099,278 downwards.
CATACGAAACAGTTACTTAATAAGTTTTTCGTTACTTTGACGAAAGTACAACACACTGCTCTCCCTACCTGAAAACTATAAAGCAGCCGCTACTGAGTAAGAAACGGAAATCGCTTAGACCACTGCGCCACCTGGGCGGCTAAGAACTCTCATAGAAAAGGGATACATGGCGTCATTTACTTATTTAATCGCGACATAGAGGATGCTGAAAAAGATGAGATTTATTCCTAATTCTAAAAATATTGCAAATAAATCAGGAACGAAATAACACGATCAACTTGTGTCTTTCATCAGTATAGCATAATTTCTAAATTAAAGGAAAAAATTATTCACACCAGAAAATAGTGCCGGCCGAAGTGGCCGTGCGGTTAAAGGCGCTGCAGTCTGGAACCGCAAGACCGCTACGGTCGCAGGTTCGAATCCTGCCTCGGGCTTGGATGTTTGTGATGTCCTTAGGTTAGTTAGGTTTAACTAGTTCTAAGTTCTAGGGGACTAATGACCTCAGCAGTTGAGTCCCATAGTGCTCAGAGCCATTTGAACCAACCAGAAAATAGTTCCATACCTTTATTAGTCCATTTTATTGTAATTATATAAACTAACTAATTATTGATGTCAAACTTAGTTGCACTGGTGTGTTCGGTTGTGTTCTAGTTTAAAATGTTCAGCTCATTCTTCCTACTTCAGCTATTTTGAGAAATTTCATAAACTGAAGAAAAAAGTACGAAATTGAGGACAAATGTCTCCTAAAAACAAATCTAGATCACAGTCGCACACAAATACAAACATAATAGACTACAAGCAATGCAATCATGAACTTTACAGCTATTAATTAAGGGGTGATAGGAGCAGTTTTAAAGATGTAAAGCAGTACAGAGAAATCGTGGTTGGCCAATCGCTGGACTAATAAAGGTTGAACCAGCCGCTCAGGAAAACATTAAAACTTCCACACTAAAAATTTAGTGTGGATCCGGACAATATGACAAAATTTTAAATCGCACACCACACTCGCCTCTTCGTCCACTGAAATTGAGGGCACGTCTCGTCAGAATATTACACGCACTCCGTTAAAGTATGTACCGAAACGTCGTATCGAGCCGTGACCCCCTCTGCAACACGACACGTCACATCCTTGTGCCCCGAGCCCACACGCTCGCTTTTGGCTATCTGTGACGAGACTGGAGCTATCGTTAATACGGGAAGGACACTGGAGTTACTCGTACTTCTCTCGGAGCAGCCGCTGCAGCGGTGCCGCCTTGGTGGTATTTTAAAAGGCGAGCCACGTGGCGGCGCGCCGCCCACACTCGACTGACATTCCGAGCTGCGTGGGGCGACCGGCACGGCCCGTTACACACGCACAAAACCGGTGGGGGAGGGGAGCAGGCACCAAGCGCCGAACACAGACCATGCATGCAGGCTGTCGCATCCTCGCCGCTGTTCCTCTTGACAGTTCTGTCAGCAAATAAACGAGCAGGCATTGGACCCGTACCTACAGCGTGTACAAGTTGACGTGCCCAAACAACTGCCGAAGTGTCTGCAGTTTCACTGCAATCGAACATTGCAGTAAATGCGGCAATTAACGTAAACGGGTCCGGCAACCGGAGCGTTTTCAATTGCGTCAATTACCTGCAAACAACGAGATGAGTCAGGTCGATGGAAACTGCCGCGCTACAGTTCTGTGCCGAAAAGCTAGAGAACGTCATCTGACTTCCGTAGTGTCTGCCCCTAACATTCTGTGGTCCTGCAACTTATTTTTAAAAAACTCTGTAAAACTTAGAGGCATTTATTACTATTCTTTATTCAGATAACACAAAGTATCATTTGTAGAATACTAATTGCTTTCTACTCCGAGGGTGTAGAGTTCCAAAATAAACATTTCGCTCAGCTGTGGAGTAGCGATCCCAGCGACAGACAACGACAGTGTCAGTTTCTAATTGTCACGTACAAACCAATCTCGGTACTGAGGAATCAGCGATCAATACTTATCTCGTAGTACTACATGGCATTATTATTTCAAGCAGTGATCACTTTGTGGTTTGCGAATAAACCGTCTGCGAGAGAGCTCTGATACTCAGCTGTTTTACAAATTCTAGATGTGCAGACATCTAAACATTTAACTTACTGACTCTAGCTGCATGCTTCGTCCTGCATGACCTGTTATTTCGTAGCATGTAGCACGAAGTTGATGTCTATTAACCTGAGCCTGTGTAGTGTTCAACTGCTGGATGTCGGAGACTGTTTTGATTTGAATCTTCGTCGTTTTAGTTTCCCATTTAATTGTTTTTAGTCGATGGCCGTGTTCTTCAGTAGATCAAATCCTTTAGTACCTTCATGATATCCATAAAATAAATTTACTTTTGCAGTTGTTTTCTTGTATCAGTTTTCACTTTTATCTACAACTATAAGCGAATGGATCTAGGTGCATCAAGGAAGTTTTTTTTTTTCCTCAATTCCAAGAGATGGAAAAGAGTGGAAAGACTACCTAACGAATGGTGGTAGATGACACCACGAAACCTGATGGAGCAACATGGATGCGTGCAACGGAAGACAGTAATGCGTGCAAAAGTCGGGGGGAGTCCGACAGGGGACGTCAAATGGTTGATGATTACGTGTATAGACCAGGGAGGATCTGATGGAAAAGCGTAAAGCATTCGTGCGTTTTCTGTCGTAGTAGAGAGAAGAACTGTGTGCACGATCTGAGCGACGGCGCGAATAGCTTTTCTCGCATTTATCTCTGTCTTACCTTTACATTTACATACAGACTCCGCAAGGTAAAATACGACGCATGGCTGAGAGTACTCTGTACCACTGCTAGTCATTCCTGTTCCTGTTCCACTCGCAAATGGAGTCATGGAAAAACGACTATCTATACGCTTCCGTACGAGCCCTGATTTGTTAGCTTACCTTCGCGGTCCTTACGCGAGATGTACGCTGGTGGCAACAGAATCGTTCTGTAGTCAATCGCAAATACCGGTACGCTAAACTTTGTCCATAGTGTTTCGAGTCACGGATTCCAATTTGAGTGCGCGGAGCATTTCCGCAGTTCTCGTTTGTTAATCGAATATAACAACAAATCTACCAGGACGTCTCTGAATTGCTTCGATGTGTTCCTTTAATCCGATCTGGTGGGGATCTCAAATGATCAAGCGGTGCTCAAGAATGGAACGCGCTAGTGTTCTATACGCTGTCTACTTGAGCTACACTTTCCTTGAATTATCCCCATAATCCATAGTCGACCATTCCCCTTTCCTGCAGCCGAAATTATGCGCTCGTTCCAATCAAGCCGACTTGCAACTTTACCCCTAGACGCGATGTGTTCAGCACGGCACGGCATTCGGCATGACTCCGTATCCCTGTCGGTACCCTTCAGAGCACCACTAACATTGTATTCGAACATATAGGATTCTTTTTCCTACTCCTCTGCATTAACTCACTTTTTTCACATTTCCACCAAGCTGCCATTCATCATATCTAACAGAAATTACATCCAAGTCATCCTGTATCCTACAGTAACTTAACGAAGAGAGCAGTCGTGCGTTGCTGCTCACCCTATCCGACAGATCGGTTAAGTATATAGGGAACAGGAGCGGGCTTGTAACACGTTCCTGTATCCCACCTGACTGTACCTTTTTCTCTGATAAACACTCGACTTACAGTACAACGTACTGGATTCTATTACTTAAAAAGTCTCTGAGCTACTCACATAGGCTCGGGGGGATATCGTGCGTGAGAAGAACAAGCCGAGTTTCGTATAAGCCACGAGCGATGCTTTCTAAATCCGTGCTGATTTGTGGGCAGAAGCTTTTCTGCCTGACGGAAATTTATTATATTCTAACTTCGAATATGCTCAAGAATTCTGCAGCAAATCGACGTTGCGGATATTGGTCTTTAATTTTGCGAGTCCGTTCTTTTATCCTTCTTATATACACCTCCGCTTTTTTCAAGACTTTGCTCTGTGTGAGAGATTCGCAATAAATTCAAGTTAATTAAAAGGCTAATGACTTCGAGTACCCTCTGTAAAAATCGAACATTAACACCAGAAGGAAAGATCACCTTAACAGTATTTCACATTTCCATGCTCAGTACTATTTAAAATGCAGACCTCTCGTCCTATAGAGGAAACAGCTAGGAATTCCATTATATATTCGTTTTAAAACAGCTTTCCCCTTGAGGAACACTGTACAACTCATACGAATGGACTTTTTTACTGACATCTGCATTTAGCTCTTGCGTTAGTTGGAAGACAATTGAAGTCGTTTGTAAGACCAAAGTTTGTGCTGTTCATTCTGGTCGGAAACTATCAAGGTAACTGCAATCTGATCCTTAGTTTATGTTGTAGAATATTAATTTTTAAGGCAATGCTGCTGCATGTCTTTACGTATCGTCCTCACAGTCCACCACAAATTGATAATTGTTGACTTTTTTGTAAGTTTTATGCAATCCATTAACGATATCTACAAGAACTTAATTTCAACTGTACAGAAAATTCTAAAACTGAATTCTTTAAAACCAAAGAAGAGTAAGTACATGGTTTTGTTGAACGATTGAAAAGAAAATCAGAGGAAGCTAAACCAAACAACGACTTAAAGAACGCCACTGGAGTAAACAATGATAAACGCGACGACATCCGTAATGAAATTCTGGTAATCGCATCTCAGTTTAAGAAACTTACGTACTGTAGGGGAACGGAATTTATTTGCAGAAACTTAATCCGTGATGGGAAACATTTATTTTGATTTTCTTCCTAACAGTTCCTTCAGACCAATGGCGGTTGCCATCGACGAGGGCGGTAAAGAAATGGGGTGACGAAAATCAAGTCCCTCGCCGCAATGGGAGAAAGCTTGACGCGTATTGAGCTGCAAGCTTTGAATGCCAATGGCAGAAAAAGAAAGAAGTCTAACGGCCCGTCGCAGTGGAGGTTAAATAGGCATATAATTTGCGTACAGAGACAGCATCAACGCTGTCTCAGAAGAGCCCTTAAGGTAAAACAGCAGGATCGCCATACTAAAATCAGCGTACTCGACGAAGAGGCGACAATAATAAAACATTAGCTTCGATTAACAGGTCACGTGGTCCTTAGGCCAGAGACTTGTTTTCCTTAGCAAATCGTGTATTTTCAATTTATGGAGACGCAACGCTTTAGTAGAGCACAGCGTAAAGGATGCACTGGAACACTACAGCATCTGAAAGTATCGCATCGACTTGTTTATGAAGGCCAACGACACTTCCAATAGCCACGTCGAAATCATGAAGTGGATAAGCGACATGCAACAAAGAAGCGAGCAACCTCAGCAAGCAGTGGTTGATGTACAAGTTAGTCAACATTGTGGATGACTTAGCGGCACGAGAAAAGGCGTACATAGCCCCAGAGAACCGACAAACAACGTGCTCCTGTGGTTCGCAAGAGAAAACAACATACTCGTTAACGAGTGGTAGAACAGGGCAGAGTAGCCTGAAGAGTTCCAACAAAATCCATCTGCGGACTGAAAACAAGAACAGCAGCAGCCGCCCATGATGGTGGTGGTGATGATGATGATTTTTGTTTTTTTTTTTTTTTTTTTTTTTGTGGTTTTCGGGCGCACAACTTCAATGGTCATTAGCGCCCTGACTACTCTAAGAATGCACCGCGAGGCACAAGTTGACAACAACAACTAAAAGGGAAAACACAATAAAAGACAGACTGACAGGCATAGGATTAAAAAACATCATCAAATGTCCTTAGCGAGGTGTGTCAAATTGATAAAACAAAGAACACGAGCAGCTGCTCGTGGGTCATCCGCTAAAATGGCATCGAAAGTATTAGGCAGGTTAAGATCGAGGCGCAGTGTGTTAAGATCAGGACAGGACATTAAAATGTGTCTAACCGTCAGCAAGTGCCCACATGGGCAGAACGGCGCCGGCGCAGCCGTCAGCAGATGGCGATGGCTGAACCGGCAGTGTCCAATTCTTAACCTTGCTAAAACGACCTCCTCCCGCCGAGAAGGGCGTGAGGAGGACGTCCAAGCCACGGGAAGAGGTTTTAAGGCCCGAAGCTTGTGGTCGGTAAGTGCAGCCCAATCGGCATGCCACAGCGACACAACGCGCCGACAAATGATCCTGCTAAAATCGGACGAAGGGACACAACAAGAAGCTGTCCGAGGCTGGAGGACCGCAGCCTTGGCCGCGGCATCTGCAGCTTCGTTCCCAGGGATACCGACATGGCCAGGAACCCACATAAAGCTAACCGGCGTACCGACGTCCACCAGCTGCTGAAGAGAGCGTTGGATCCGGTGGACGAAAGGGTGAACCGGGTACGGATCACTGAGGCTCTGGATGGCGCTCAGGGAATCTGAGCAGATGACATAAGCAGAATGTCGGTGGCGGCAGATGTAAAGAACAGCCTGGTAGAGGGCAAAGAGCTCAGCTGTGAAGACCGAACAATGGCCATGGAGCCGGTATTGGAAACTTTGTGCCCCGACAATAAAGGAACACCCGACCCCGTCATTGGTCTTAGAGCCATCTGTATAAATGAAAGTCATGTTGTTGAACTTCGAACGAAGTTCCAAAAAACGGGAGTGGTAGACCGAACCGGGGGTGACCTCTTTTGGGAGCGAGCTGAGGTCGAGGTGAACGCGGACCTGAGCCTGGAGCCAAGGTGGCGTGCGGCTCTCGCCCACTCGAAAGGTTGCAGGGAGTGAAAAATGAAGGTGTTGAAGGAGGCGACGAAAGCGAACTCCAGGGGGTAGCAAGGCAGAGACATACAACCCGTATTGAAGGTCAAGAGAGTCGTCAAAAAAGGAACGATAAGACGGATGGTCGGGCATTGACAGTAGCCGACAGGCATACCGACAAAGCAGTATATCGCGCCGGTAGGTGAGTGGCAATTCGCCAGCGTCAGCATGAAGACTCTCTACGGGACTGGTATAAAATGCTCCGATCGCAAGTCGTAAACCCCGATGTTGTATGGAGTTGAGGCGGCGTAAGATGGATGGCCGTGCAGAGGAGTATACGAAGCTCCCATAATCCAGCTTGGAGCGGACGATCGACCGATATAGACGAAGTAGGACGGTTCGATCCGCTCCCCACGACATACCACTGAGAACACGGAGGACAGTTAAAGAACGGGTACAACGGGCGGCCAAATATGACACATGTGGAGACCAGCTAAGTTTCCTGTCAAATGTAAGGCCTAAAAATTTGATTGTCTCCACGAGTGGGAGAGCAACGGGACCGAGTCGTAAGGACGGTGGGAGAAACTCTTTGTAGCGCCAGAAGTTAATACAGACCGTCTTCTCGGCAGAAAAACGGAAGCCATTGGCGACACTCCAGGAGTAAAGACGGTCAAGAGAACGCTGAAGACAGCGCTCCAGGACACGTGCACACTGCGCGCTGCAATAGATGGTAAAATCGTCCACGAAAAGGGAGCCTGATACATCAGCTGGGAGGCAATCCATTATTGGATTGATCGCGATGGCGAAGAGAGCGACGCTCAAAACTGAGCCCTGTGGCACCCCATTCTCCTGGCGAAAGGTGTCGGACAGGACAGAACCCACACGTACCCGAAATTGTCGATCCATTAAAAAGGAATGAATAAAAAGAGGGAGGCGACCGCGAAAGCCCCATGTATGCATGGTGCGGAGAATGCCCGCCCTCCAACAGGTGTCGTAAGCCTTCTCCAAATCAAAGAACACAGCCGCGGTCGGGCGCTTCCGCAAGAAGTTATTCATAATGAAGGTCGACAAGGTAACCAGATGGTCAACAGCAGAGCGGCGCCTTCGAAATCCACATTGTACATTGGTAAGTAGGCGTCGAGACTCGAGCAGCCAAACCAATCGAGAGTTAACCATTCGCTCCATCACTTTACAGACACAGCTGGTAAGCGAGATAGGTCGATAACTGGAAGGCAAGTGCTTGTCCTTCCCCGGCTTAGGAATCGGGACAACAATAGACTCGCGCCAGCATGCGGGAACATGTCCCTCAATCCAGATGCGATTGTATGTACGAAGAAGAAAACCTTTACCCGCAGGAGAAAGGTTCTTCAGCATCTGAATATGAATAGAATCAGGCCCTGGAGCGGAGGACCGTGATCGGCCAAGTGCGGTTTCGAGTTCCCGCATGGTGAATGGGGCATTATAACTTTCACAATTCGAGGAGCGGAAGTCAGGTGGCCTAGCCTCCTCTGCCTGTTTGCGGGGGAGGAAGGCAGGGTGGTAATGAGCGGAGCTCGAAACCTCGGCGAAAAAGCGGCCGAAGGCATTGGAGACAGCCTCAGGGGCCACAAGGACTTCATTCGCGACCTTCAAGCCAGAAACTGGGGAGTGGACCTTAGTGCCAGATAGCCGGCGCAGGCTACCCCAGACAACAGAAGAAGGGGTAGAACTGTTGAAGGTGCTTGTGAAAGCAGCCCAGCTGGCTTTCTTGCTTTCTTTAATAATACGACGACACTGAGCACGTAATCGTTTATAATTAATACAATTCGCCACTGTAGGGTGGCGCTTAAAGGTGCGTAAAGCACGTCGACGAGCACGTAAAGCATCTCTACATGCTGCGGTCCACCAGGGGACCGGTACGCGACGTGGAGAAGAAGTAGGGTGAGGGATGGAATATTCAGCAGCAGCGAGAATGACTTCCGTGAGGTGTGCGACCTGACGATCGCAGCTTGTGAAGGTTTGATCCTGAAAGGTAGCCCTGGAAGAGAAGAGCTCCCAGTCTGCCTTGGAGATGGTCCAACGAGAGGAGCACGGAGAGGGAGTATGCTGCAGGAGATGGATAACACACGGGAAATGGTCGCTCGAATATGTATCAGAAAGTGCATACCACTCAAACCGGCGTGCAAGTTGGGGAGTACATATAGAGAGGTCTAAATGGGAATAGGTGTGAGATGTGTCCGAAAGAAAAGTAGGGGCGCCAGTATTGAGGCAGACAAGATCGAGCTGGTTGAAAAGGTCTGCTAACAAGGAGCCCCTCGGGCAGGATGCTGGAGAGCCCCAAAGGGGATGGTGGGCATTGAAGTCTCCAGTTAACAAAAATGGTGCAGGTAGCTGAGCAATAAGTTGCATCACGTCTGCCCTGGTAACGGCAGATGACGATGGAGTGTAAACGGTACAAAAGGAAAACGTAAAAGTGGGGAGAGTAATGCGGATGGCAACTGCCTGCAGGCCGGTGTGCAACGTGATGGGATCGTAGTAAATATCATCCCGGACCAGCAACATAACCCCTCCATGAGCTGGGATACCTACCACAGGGGGTAGGTCAAAACGCACAGAGGTGTAGTGTGCCAAGGCAATTTGATCGCATGGGCGTAGCTTCGTTTCCTGGAGGGCTACGACAAGCGGACGGTGCAAGCGGAGCAGCAACTTCAAGTCCTCTCGGTTGGAGCGAATGCTGCGAATATTCCAGTGAATAAGTGCCATCGTAAGAAAAGAAAGATGAGAGAAGTGGTCACCTCGAAGGCCGCTTAGGGCCTGGCTTCGAGCGAGCACTGCCGCCGCTATCAGTAGGCGGACAGTCATCGTCCATTGGGTCTATAGGGTCATCGGCCATCTCGGGAGGATGGCCGGGAGGGGGAGCTTCCTCCGCCAGTGAACGGCCAGATGTACGGCGACCAGCGGTGCGGCCAGGCGAAACGGATGACGGCCTGGGGCGGCAGCCGCTGGGTGGCGCAAGAGAAGAAATGCGCCGTGGCGGGGAAGGAGAACTGTGCTTCCTATGCGCCTTTTTGGAAGGACGTGTAGTGGAAGTACCGGTCGAAGGCTGTGAGGTCGAGGTACGGAGGAAGTCTGCACGGGATGGTTCCTTCTTGAAGGCCCGTGCATCTGACTTCGGTGTCTTCGTTTTAGCAGAAGCTGAAGAAGGTGCTCGTGTCTGTGGGGTCATGGGAGGAAGAGGAGACGTCGACCGCGCGATCTTAGCACTGGCCGAACGGACGACCGTGGTGCTGAAGGTCAGATCGCATGTCTGGGTTGCTACCTCCCGGGTAGTCCGAGGAGAGGCGAGGACAGTACTGTATTTCCCCGCTGGGAGCAGCGTGGGCTTCCTACTAGCCAATAGCTTGCGAGCAGCCGAGGTGGACACTTTCTCTTTGACCCGAATTTCCTGGATACAGCGTTCTTCCTTATAGACAGGACAGTCGCGGGAGGATGCTGCATGGTCACCCTGACAGTTCACACAACGAGGAGACGGAGGTGGACAGTCACCCTCATGGGCATCCCTGCCACAGGTGACACATTTAGCCGCATTGGAACAAGACTGTCGAGTGTGATTGAAACGCTGACACTGGTAGCAGCGCGTAGGTGTCGGGATATAGGGGCGAACAGAAATAACCTCGTAGCCCGCCTTGATGCGCGATGGCAGCTTAACACTATCGAAGGTCAAGAAAATTGTCCGGGTCGGTACAAGGTCATTGTTGACCTTTTTCATGACCCTATGGACAGCCGTCACGCCCTGCTCAGCGAGGAATGATTGAAGCTCCTCGTCAGTCAATCCGTCGAGGGAGTCAGTATAGACCACACCACGAGACGAATTCAAAGTTCGGTGGGCCTCCACCCGGACAGGGAACGTGTACAGGAGGGTGGCCCGAAGCAGTTTTTGTGCCTGAAAGGCATTCTCAGTTTCCAGTAATAAGGTGCCGTTACGCAACCTGGTACAGGATTTGACAGATCCGGCTATGGCATCTACGCCCTTCTGAATAACGAAAGGATTGACAGAGGAAAAATCCTTTCCGTCCTCAGTTCGAGAAACTACGAGGAACTGTGGGGCAGGCGGTAGTACTTTTGTCACTGTTGGCTGGTCACGTTTCCGTTTTTGGGTCGAAGTCGAAAGAGATGGAGTAGAATCCATTGCGGAGGAATCCCCCATGATTGCCAGCGTCTCCGATGGCGCGCTCCTTCCTTGTGGGGACCCTCTCAGAGGGCACTCCCGCCTTAGGTGAATGTTTACACCTCAGGTCACACCTCCCGAGAAACAGACGGAGGGACCAATCGGCATGGTCAGAAGGTATCAGCTCAGGCAATCACCCCTCCCCGGGCCTGGCCTTTACCAGGGGGTACGCGCGTGCCTTACATGTCTACCCAGGGCGGGGACTTACGCGTTACCCCGTCACCGGCTACGCGTGCGAACGCGTGGGTCGGCCTTCAGACACGCACAGGGAGGAAGGAAGAAGAGGAAAAAGAAGAGACAGAGGGAGAAAGAGGACAGACTGTCTCAAACGCCGAGGCGGAGACCAGAGAAGGCAAGGAGAAGAAGGCAATGAGAAAGCAAGGGGAAGAAGGCAATAAGAAGGCAAGGAGAAGAAGGCAATGAGAAGGCAAGGAGAAAAAGGCAAGGAGAAGGCAAGGGAAAGAGTAAGGAAGACAGTGAGGTGGAGAAGAGCAAAGAAAGGAACCAACAAAAGGAAGGAAGAAACGAGAAGTGAAAAAACCAAAAGGACCACGATGATAGGTCGTGGAACCGTCCGTCTCCGGACGCAGGCGCGAACTACCCCCGTGAGGGGGATGGACTCCTTTTAGTCGCCTCTTACGACAGGCAGGAATACCGCGGGCCTATTCTAATCCCCGGACCCGCAGGGGGGGGGTGATGATGATGATGATGATGATGATGAATTACTGGAGCGCTATTTTAGATTCGATAAGGAAGTGGAAGGAAAATGTGCTGGTTACGTGAGAAAACGAATACAGTATTTGTGTGAAGTAACATGGCAGTCTGTGGCCCAAGTCCGTGAACGGGCTACTGGGTTGATTGCAGATAGATTGCAGCCTTTCTTCGCGGCATTAGGAGGGGGAGGGAGGCGGACCCATCACCCCACCCGCCGTTTACCTCCTTGAAAGATCCCCGGTACTTATTTGATAATAAAGGGCTGAATGGTCCTAGGGCCGTCGTTTAGGAACTGGAAAATATTTCCGCTCCATATCCGGCACGAACCCGGTACCTCCAGGACCGGAAAGTAGAGCTCTACCTTCTAGACGACCATGGCCATCGACTTGGCAATATCAGAGAATAATAAATCCAGTAAGACCGGACTGGACCTCAAACCTTGCTTTGCCCGATATACAAGCCACCAAAGAAGTTTCAACAACTGACGTTCATCGGCGAATGAAAAATTCGAGACACAAAATGGAATTCACAGTAATGAGAAAGTGCAAATAGACGAATTGAATAACATTTGAAGTATTGTGTAAAGTGAGAAACCGATATGCCATGGGGAACATCACTGCACGTGGGTCGGCGTCTTGGTTTAGTCCCATGCTGTCTTTAACGAAAGGGACGATGCTGCATAAGAACACATTGCGACGCTCTCTGTAGTTTGTAAACCCCCTAAGCGCTTGAAAAGTGTAGCTCACGCTACAATTTGACTCACTGAACCCCTTACTAACAGAGCACCTACCCACCAGGTAATCCGCAATCTTCATAGTTACACAAGACACGCAATCACGAGCACGAACCTGTAAGCGTCACTTCGTTGCAAGGCAAGGCTTGATTATACACGGTTAGCGGATCGCAAACTAAACTAGGAGCTCCTCGCTCATCAAGCACACAACCCTGACTTTTCGTCTTGTTAACAATGGTTCAAATGGCTCTGAGAACGATGGGACTTAACTTCTGAGGTCATCAGTCCCCTAGGACTTTAGAACTACTTCAACCTAACTAACCTAAGGACATCACACACATCCATGCCCGAGGCAGGATTCGAACCAGCGGCCGCGCGGTTCCAGACTGAAGCGCCTAGAACCGCTCGGCCACTCCGGCCGGCTCGTCTTGTTATTTCCAGGTTTTAGGGAAACTGAGGATTATTTGGGAGAGTGGTATGAAGTGATGGAGATATGAAAGTGGCAATAAAGCACTGGTGAGTCATAAAGCCAAATCCAATTGTTTAACGAAGTATAAAATCCTGATCATCAGACATGATAGATTATGGTAATTATTAAAAAGTTGAATTCCTCCGCTTAGTATTAAAATATTTTACGTCATAGTTCGGCCGACCCCGTTTAAGTCGACGAACGAAACGAGGATGACACGATATGATTACAGCATTATGTACAATGAACCAGAAAGACTCAGCCTTAGCCTTATCGGACCATCTATTTTATCGAAAAGAAACGCAGGTAGTTGCTTTTTAATCTGGATGTCTGAGTCACAGAGCGCATAAGATGAAAGGAGGCCATACTGTTGCCGAACAGTTAAGCTGACCAGAAGGTGTGCTGAAGCAACAATTAGTAAAAAATTATACTTACTGAAGATCACATGTACTCTCCCTGCTTATCCTATCTGACACACGGAGAGTCGCAATATTATAAAGGAGCTCGAGTACATATTAACGTGTTTTTTATTGCTAAAGTAATTCCATTGCCAATTACGCCGACTACGTGACTTGGATGTTGAGAAGACATATCACAACGATTAATCGTCGAAGAGAAAAGGAACATGCCAATATTTTTGGAGATAGCGAGTTAGCGATAGTATCGCGATCCAGCTAAGATACACCTAGGACTTCAGCAATGTTACACGCGAAATAAAATCACTCATAGGCATTATTCAATGCATCGACCACAATGATAAACTACAAAGAACGGATACGACATTCCTGAAAACTGTTGGCTGTTTTAGGACTAGACGAGTTATCACTGTAAAATGCAAAGAGAAAAACGTTTGACGAAGTTAGAAATACGTACAATATATTTTTAATGCGAATGAAGGGTGCAAAGAAAAGGGTTATTTCTATCATCCATTCTGGTGTCCAGTAGTTCGCTTCTCTCACGGGTTGTTAACTTTTTATACCTTTTGAGTGTCAAGAAAGTGATATTTTCTAGTACCTAAGCTTATCACTAGTATTCGCTGCCTTTTCTGCTGCTTCGAAGGTGACGGGAAAGTATACAATAATGAAGTAATTGTGCAACGTGACATTGGGACAAAATACATAAAATAACTTCGTATTACCGTATGAAAATATGCAATTCGTATAGCAAAAGTAGCTGGTGATTATGCTGTAAAATTAAATTTGACACTAGTCACTAATTGGCACCTTTCCTATCAAAATACGAATTAGGCTGACTATTAATTTTCTTTTGCAGTAAATAACAGTAATGGAAGAATGTAGTCTGCTGTAACTGCAGTGTTAATAGTGGTGGAGACGGGAGATGATATGGAAGTCCCTCTGACATCTGAAGACGGCCTTTTTATGATTAAAAATGCAAACAAAGCCAGGTTTAATTTCCCCCAACCAACGATGGATTAAAGTCACGATACGTTTTACTTTCGTTTCATGTGGCAGTGCCAAGATACGTGGAGCTTGAATGAAAAAAAAAAATGGTTCAAGTGGCTCTGAGCACTATGGGACTTAACATCTGAGGCCATCAGTCCCATAGAACTTAGAACTACTTAAACCTAATTAATCTTAAGGACATCACACACATTCATGCCCGAGGCAGGATTCAAACCTGCTACCGTAGCGGTCGTGCGGTTCCAGACTGAAGCGCCTAGAACCGCTCGACCACACCGGCCGGCAGCTTGAATGCAAGTGGGTGCGAATTGGGTATGAACAAAGCGCATGCTGTCGGACCTACTCGTTACCAATTCATTTCCAAGGACGTGAATTCTTAATATTGTCAGGATTCGAACGGAATACTTTCGGATAGAATGCCAGTCAGTAACTAATACTTGGTGACTACATCCACGAAGCCGAGCGTTGTACTTAGCTCCGGTCCCCTTGTCCTACTTTCCTACGATAAAGACCTGCGTCATTCCTTTGCATAGGAAGAATTACACATTTTTTATGGGACGAAGGGGAGGGGATTGGGGCTGTGATGTACAGTTAACAACAAAGTCAACTTCTGCTGTTGTCCACAAACGCTAGAAATTAAATGCAATAGCTGACTTTCTTGTCCCATCGTCAGTTGAAAGACTGGTGTAGGAAGCGCATTCTGAAGTTAGTCACTGACCTCTCGTTTCAGAGAATCGTTACGGTAAAGGAAAGAAAATTGTTTCACTTTGAAAAGTTGCTGATGATACCCGGTAACACTCTGCTTACTCTAAATTAACAAGCAAAAATGATGTAATACAGGAAGCCGAATAACAGCGGAATTCAAGGCATAGAGAGCTTAATTAACATGCGTGTGGCAACACTGTACGGAAGAGAACTGTAATGCGACTGGCACGCGAGACGACTTGGAACAGTAGACTCAATCGAAATGGTTCAGAGAGGGCAATACTCAGAAACATACTTTAAATCTTAGCAACTTCCGTCTCGCCTCTGACACCAAATAGATAGCATGCTCTAATCTGTCTCTGGAAAATACTTTCAAACGGATGTTTCACATTACGCTTGCTTTTACGATCTTTCCTCCTCGTACAACTGCGAACATGTAAGTCGCAACTGCGTCACAGAGTCGTTTCTCACATCCTATGGACAATGCGATGAAGGAAGAATGACAACGTAGAATACAGAAACCCACTCTAAACTATACAGAAATCAACATGTGCACTTCTAATAACTTTTCTGTCTTCTTGTGTAGTTGTGTAAATCGTAATTAATACGGAACTCCTTTTTACTTATGGCGACAAATACCAGTACGGAATTAATATATCCAAGAGAATAAATTCTTTATTGGCATTAATGTACTACCCCATAAAATCTTTCGGTGGGATTAATAGGAGGGGAAGTCTGCAGAACACGTTACCATTTTTGTCTTCAGGTAAAGATGAGACGAGACCCTTTAAAGTTTCATTTTACCAATGTGCGACTCAATTTTAATCTGTTCCCCGTTCTGATAAACATCGAGATTTAGGAATGTCACACACTGTGTTTCATTAAGTTAAGATTTAATAATTTACTCCAGTTACAAAAATGTGCAGGTATTTGCATACACTGATCAGGCAGAACACTATGACAATCTACCATGCAGCCGGTATACCCACATTTGGCACGGGTAACAGCCGCGACGCTTCGTGGCATGGAAGCAATGAGGGCTTGGTAGGTCGCTGGAGGGAGTTGGCACCACATCTGCACACAGAAGTCATCTAAATCCCGTAAATCCAGAGGAGGGGGCGATGAGCTCTGACGCCAGGTTCAATCACATCCCAGATGTGTTCGATAAGGTTTATATCTGGCAAGTTGCGTGGCCAGCACAGCAATTGGAACTCGCCACTGTGTTCCTCGAAACACTCCATCACGCTTCTGACCTTCTGACATGGTGCATTATCTTGTTGAAAAATGCCAATGACATCAGGAAACACTTCGTCATGAAGGGGTGCACGTGGTCTGCAACCAGTGTGGGGTACTCTTTGCACGAGCTCCAATGGACCCATCGTTAGGAGTGTTCGGTGCACTGTGTGTTCAGACACACTTGTGCTCTGGCCAGCATTCAAGGCTGACGTTAGTACCGTCACACTTCGACCCCATTCCTGTTTTACCAGTCTGTCTAATCTACGACGTCAGACACCTGTAATCAGGGGTGGCCGCCCAACCCCACGTCGTCTGGACGCGGTTTCACCTTCGTTTCCCCTCGAGTTGAAGACACCACACCACTCCTCGTACACCCGACAAGGCGTGCAGCTTCCGAAATACTCATACCGAGCCTCTAGGTCATCACAATCTGCCCTCGGTCAAACTCAGGTAGTTTGCCAGCCTTCCCCATCCTACACACGGACAGCACGCTCACTGATACTATATTCACCGTGCCTGTGTCTGACTAGCAGTCACTCCTCGCCAGACGACGCTGCTGTCGCCTTGGTGGTTTTATATCGATAGTAGGTCGGTGGTCATCTAGTCCTGGCTGATCAGTGAGTAAGTATCGGTTACGATTTAGTTTGAGACACTGATTACAGTGCTTTCCGCGTAGTACAACCTACATCGTTTGATAACCCCTTTAACCTCAATGGTTGATCGTCTATACCGGCACACAAAATTTCGCTAACTGCTGAGTCTCGCAGGTACCATATCGCTTTAGTTCGCCGCGCAGAAATGTGTGGTTTGATCTCAACTGGTAGAACGCTTGTGAAGCAGGGTATAGGGAGGTGACCGAGGCCTGGATCACGTCTACATCCTGCATTAAAGGTCACTGGACTGGCAAACAGGCCGGTGGCTCATATGTAATTTCGAGTCGGTTTTTCACACTTGTCTAAGCAAATCCACGGCCAGTACAGCATTCTCTACCCGCCCCACCGCTAACTACCAATCACCGCAGAAAGTTAAAATACAAATACCTAGTGAAACAAGTTTAGACGATTCATAGAAAGAATATGCACTCAGAATTTAAACCAAAATAACTTTAAATGGGCGACTGTTCATCGTTAGCGCAACATGCCACAAGCGGGATGATGGTGACGATTATGGTGGATATGTCCTGAGGCATCAAGGGATCACAAATTTAGCATTGGAGGGCAGTGTGGAGGGTAAAAATCGTAGAGGGAGACCAAGAGATGAATACACTAAGCAGATTCAGAAGGATGTAGGTTGCAGTAGGTACTGGGAGATGAAGGAGCTTGCACAGGATAGATTAGCATGGAGAGCTGCATCAAACCAGTCTCAGGACTGAAGACCACCACAACAACAACAGGATGATAATGGCGATAAATAAAAAGGAGAAGTAGATGAGAAACCTCAAGATAAGGTGAGTGCGTTTTCACTATGTCAGACAAAATATCATAACAGAAGTATTTACGAGATGTAGTCATAAAGCAGAGTGCTAGAGGGAGCAAAACAAATGGTGAACATCAGTAATGAAGTGGAGTATCGTGCGGTACTGCGTTTTCTTCATCTGAATTGCCTCAACGCTGCAACAGCCCATGCTGAGTTGGTGTTAAGTGTAGGCAGCCATGTACCATAATATAGCACTGTGACAGAATGGTGCTTGCGATTGGATGGTGCAGGCACTTCCTGTGTGATCAAACAAAAGAAGAAGAACAGAGTGGAGGACATTCCCTTCAGTGAAGAACCTGAAATCACTGGAGAAGTGGAGATCCCTGGCAAGGGTGCCCATACGATAGTTTGTAGCGGGGGAGGAGGTGGGTCAAACGTGGGGGTATGGAGTATTTTTAATATTTTGGAAGAAGGATGCCGATAAAAAAGTTAGGGTGGGCAGCGCAGCGCGGCCCCCTTGCCCCCAGGCATGGGCGCCATTAACCCCTGGTGCTCCAAGAGAGACAGGTCACAATCGAGGCGATAGCTTACAAATGAAAATCAGTTATAGATCAGCTTTCAACATCTTCACGAGATTTTGAACTTGACAAAGGTCGTCGCAGGCTGGGTCTCGCAACTGCTCACGAAGATTTAAAAAGCCCGCTCAGCCATGGCAGCAGCGGAAATGCTGCAGGTATGTTAGTTAGGCCTATACAGACTTCTTTAGCCGCTTAGTCACCATGAATGAGTGATGGGTGTATCACTATAACCCAAAGATAGAGGAGCAACGTAAGCAGTAAAAAATGGAAATGTCGTGTGGCTAGGGCCTCCCGTCGGGTAGACCGTTCGCCTGGTGCAGGTCTTTCGATTTGACGCCACGTCGGCGACCTGCGCGTCGAAACGTAAGCAGTGAAAACATGTGGATTCGCCACTGTCGAAAAAGGCGAAAACCTAATCATCATCGGGTAAGGTGATGCTGCGTGCTTTTTGGATTGCCGTGGTGATGTGGCAAAAGACAATGCTGGTAAGAAGCAAAATTAGCAAATCATCACAGGACATACTGCCGAAGTCTACTGAGGCGACTGCAGGAAGATGTCAAGATGAAGTGTAGCGGGAAGCTGTCCATGAACGTGTGTTCGCTCCAGGTCAACGTCCCGGTTCATTCCACACAGTATACTGACACTCATGGTGTGCGTTCTGGCTACCACACTTTACCTTAGCGCCCCATCCCCTGCGAACGTTTTCTCTCGAAAACATTGCGCTGCAGGCATTTGCAGATAGGTGAAGACATAATTTATGAAGCGGAACATTTCGTTAGTGGCCAAGACGCAGACTTCTACAACCAAGGTCTCTGCCACAACATCCACAGATGGGAAAAATGTGTCGCATTGAATGCGTAGAGACGGTCTAGCACTATCACCACGTTTCCTGGTTGCAGTTTGATTGTTGCGAGGGGACAACTGAACCCTTGTGACTCGCCAGGGTAGTCTGTGGTACGCTGCTAAACTGCCGACTGAAGCACGCGCGCGCGAGGGAGCGGGATCAGCGGCCTCGGCGGCGGCTGGTTGACGCCTCGGCGGCCTGCTTCTCTGTCCCTCTATTAGCGCCGCGACATTCTCTGGCGGCTCGCCGGACGTCTCTGAGCGGGCAGGGCAGCTCATTAAACACGCGCTGCCGGCTGCCGCACGTGTCGCCCGCGCCTCTGGCTTCCTAATCCACACCGAAAGGATCGCTACGCATCAGTGGCACAGCGTCCACAGGCAGGTCATTTGTGCCCTCTTTTTCATTCGCCCACGAGAAGGACACGGCAAGTACCATAACCCGATTTCCCAGAAACTTTGCTCAGTGGAAGAGTAACCAAAATAACCGAACACGAGTTTCGGCTTATCACAGGTACTCGACCGTTTCTAAGAAAATGACGTTTAACGTTTTCGAGGTGCTTTATGTGCATTTTAGCGAGTACAGCCCAACCGAAGCGGTGGCACAGTGGCTGTCGTCGCGGCTTCACAGTTATGCATTCCGTGTTCGAAAAGCGATTATTATTTTTATTTTGGTTTTTTATTTATGTACCCTGTGTGCACAGAGCTTTACTATTCGAATAATGTTTCCTTTGCGTCCACTAGCTGTATGTCTGATGAATAAATTACAAAAAATAAATGAATGAGAAAATTACCTGAATTTTTTTCGGCGAATTTCCAGTACTGTATTTTGATTCGTATCAATTGCAAGCGCTCGTTTTCTGTAAAGTGATCTGTTATGGGTGATGTGCCCGATATCATTGGCAACGCGTGAAATCTTCGCAATGTGAAAGACATTTTTTTCGCAATGAGATTCATATGACGACATATCACTGTAGTGAACCTGCTTTCACGTGATGTTCGTGGTTTTCGAAATTTCTATGTTTCAAACGATTTTATGATCAGTATAATCCAACAGAATGCACGAAATCTTCCTGAAGAATAGACAAAATAAAATACAAGACTTATCATAAAATTGATATACGAATGAAATATAATAATATGGGAATTTAAAAAAATGGAAACCTTGACAAACACCACACAGGGAAACGCAGTGTAATTTTACAATTAATGTACCGCCCTTGTATCCCCTAACCTTATAAACATTCGTGTAATAACCTTCTACAGTCACCTCTAACCGTGAGAGGCAATGTCCTAACTGACTCCTAATCGCCCAGTCCAAACCGCTAAAGATAGAAACCTAAAATTTGGAAAAGGCGTTGTTTAAGAAGGGATTTTTCGAAATTTTAACCCTAAGGGGGTGAAATATGGGATGAAAGGCTTTTTGAAAGTATGTCGTTATTACGAGAATTCTTAAACTGGAACTACTAAAACTGGTATTTGATTTCTCTGTCAGAAAATAAAAAATATATGTTTCAGCATTTTTGGAAATTCAATCACTAAGGGGATAAAATAGTAGGAGAAAGTCTTTTTGAACATAAATAATTACTAAAGAACTATTAAAAGATTTTTAAGGCTACATCTATGGCGATTGGTGTTTGACCTCTCGGTTAGAAATAAAAAAATACGTGTTTTAGTGTTTCTGGAACTTGAACCCCTTAGGGAGCGCATTAGGGGATGACACTTTTTAAGAAAATATTTCTTTACATTCGAAAAACTTTAAAGCTAAATTTATGAATGAAAATATCTCCAAAACAACGCAAAAGATATGATTACCAAAAAACTTGGACTCTAGCTATCACATTCGTTTTTTTGGACGAACATTCGGAAAAGACCATGCTTATATACCTCAATTAGCTTGACAAGCTTAGCAGGTGTTGCAATTAGTGAACAACATAAAAATCGATTAAACAAAAACAAAATAAAAGAATCTCTGCAGGCCGTACATTCTACGCGAGCGAAGCGCGGGCACTAAGCTACAGGCTAGATAAATGAAGAACAAAATAAAATGTAATAAATAAAAACAATAATCACGTTTCGAACACGGGATGCAAATGCGAGATGACGCAAAGCTAGCCACTGCGTCATCATTTCGTACTGACATTACAGCGCGCTTTTAAGTCCTGTAAATGAAGTAAAAAATTCTGTCGTTTCTTTTTCAGAAACGGGCGATTATCTATGGGTAAGGCGACATACGTGTTCACTTATTTTGACTGCTCTTCCACTGAGCGAGATTTCTGAGAAATAGGCTTATGACACTTGCCGTGTTCTCCTCGTCAGCTTCAAATGAGTCTAACCAGAAAGAAGGAATTATCGGTTTTCTGCCTCTGACAGTAATATTTTTCATTTATTGATTTATTCAATACACTCCTACGCGTTTAGATCACGTTTTTACCATGACCAGGAATTTCTGTTGCATGTTTATGAAAACAAAAAGTTACGAAAATAATCTAAAATTACAACAAGAAAATGTAAAAACCGTGTATAGCTTAATTTTAACGCCGTCGCTTTTAGTGAGAAAATGGGATAGGAGTGGTGGGGGGCACAAGAGACAGCGACATCCATTGTTGTTGTTATCGCTCTGTCCTTTTTGGCTGCATCTTGTTAATTATGGAAATGGCAGTTTTGTATGCATGACGAAGAAGCGCTCGAAGCTAAATTTTCCCGTCTTTCCAGGTGGAGTCGCCACATTATTTTGCAGTTTGTACCTTAACATCACGAGGACTGAGCACTACGCAGCTTGCTGCAATATTTTCTTAAATTAAGTACAGAATTCTGTTTCTAACTGTTCATTCTGCAACATGATGAACCGGTAGTTGGGACGAGATGTGGATTATCGATTCTGTCAACATCGATCTTTACGGTAATGTGTCGCTCTAAATGTAAAATTACTACCGTGCTATTTTTACCGCAAAGACCGAAATTGACAGAAATGGTGTACTGACACGAACTTCATATCCAATACATTGGAATAATGCTGTGAATGTTCACCCACAACTTCTAAACGAGTTCTGAAGTGAATTTTAGAAAATACTGCACCACGCTGCTTTGTGTCCAATGCCTATAACGCTGTGATGCAGTTTCCAATTTTATAAAGTGGTTCCATCAAAAAATAAAACTTGAACGCACAAACCTCTGAAATGCGGAGATAATATTAAATAATTAACGCAACATGCCAAATGACGCCAAAATATTGTGATGTGCCCAACATAAGAAAAGCCACAATTAAGAGATGCAGTTCTACTTAACGACGACGACAATAGCTGACGCTAGTATCTCCCGTTCCATTACCAAACCCTTTTTTGTGACAAGAACCAACCTTAGACGTAGTTTGTATGTTATCAGTGAGTTAATTTTAGGTCATTTCAGTAACTTTTGTTTTCACATGTATGCAATAAAAAACGCCTGGATATGAGCAAACACGCTACAAAAGCGTAGCAAACTGTTAACTGAATAATATGAAGTAGCAGTATAAAACAACAAATTTATTCACGACAGTCGTAGAAATAGTCCTCTGGAGCTCGAGAGCATCGGAGACGGAGCACAGCTTCACATTAGGGAAGGAAATCGGCAGTGTTCTTATCAAAGCGACAATTCCAGCATTCGCATTCGAGCCCATTTAGAGGCTTACTGCCGGGGGGGGGGGGGGGGGGTGGACAGCAATCCCACTATCCCACTGCTGAGGCAAGAGACAGGGTTTACAAACTCTGTCGCGTCGTCCATTAGGAAAGCACCTCCATAGTAAAAAATTATGTAAACATGATTCAATGCGGCGTTTTAAGGCATTAACTCATTTCTGGTCGCCTGGCTCTACGTTATTCTCGTGTTTCGTACTAATTTAAGATTCTGATGAAGTGATAACGAGAAATGTCCTTCAGGTAGCACAGGTACGGCTAAAACACTATGGAACATCTCAGCTAATGATTCATACAATGATAGCTCCTTCCGTCTAAAGTTGACTTGAAATTAAACAATTCATTTGCAAGGATCTAATATCAGTAACTTTGCTCAGAGGAATCTATCAAATTAAACGTGAATACTCCTAATCGATGTTTTCTGGCGCAGACGTAATTTTAATTTTCTACAAAGTCCGAGACTTATTTTATTCCTAGCGTAGCGCAGTAACTACGGTCGCAGCGTGAACAAATAACCGTACATAACAGTTGTGCATTCAGACAGTCAGTTGTGAGCAGCCCGTGTTAAGTAGTGGACGAGCGGCTGCACTGTGTCAACGTTCTTGTGTCACAAATAGCAATCTAACAGTATCTCTAAATCATGTGTTAAAGACATTCTCCAGAATGTTTTGAAAAAAAGAAAGGTGTGTGCAAAAATTTGTCCCCCACACCCCGGCTCCTAGCCAAAACAACGGCACGTGGACGCTTGGCGCGACTTGATGCAAATGTAAAAGCGCACAATTCTTATAAAAAAAAAAAAAAAAAAAAAAAAAAAAAAAAAAAAAAAAAAAAAAAAAAAAAAGGTTCTTCACATGTGACGAGGTTTGGTGTTAGCAATACGAACCTACCACTAAACGACAAAGTGCAGAAATCCACATGAAGGGTGAACGCTCTGGTGGCAGGACCGACATTCAAGCCAAAGTGACGCGCGTATTGAACAACATCCCACAGGGGGACTTTTTTGACAGTTTGATATAGTTGTTTTAACGTTATCTACGTTGTATTCGCGTGGAAAGAGACTATATAGTACACCTGAAGCATTAAAACCACCATCTTAACATTTTTCTATTTATGACTCCAGCGTTGAAGCTTTTGGACTGACGGGGGTATTCATGCAGTTCCCAAAGCTCAAACTGCCGGTTTTATCATTTCCTTGCAGATCTCTCATCCTTTTCAAGGTAAAAACAGTGCTAGCTCACTGTGCAACCCTCGCTGTATTGTAGTTCACACAAGAATTGTATTCATGACTCAGCCCCATTAGAATTAAGTAACATGCAAAGTCTGCATGTTCCAGTCAAGGCCTATTCAGGGGATCGATACAGTTCTTGGCACAGGGCTGCTTTTTATAAGTTTCTGTGCCGGTACCGCCACCATGTTCAAATACTTATCTGCACATGAAATGGCACGCAAGGTCGCTATGAGCCACTTGCGAAGGCTAGAAGGCTAGTGAGTCAGCGATAAAGAAGAGCGATGGGGCAGGGGAGGGGCGGGAGAGAGAGAGAGAGAGAGAGAGAGAGAGAGAGAGAGAGAGAGAGAGAGAGAGAGAGAGAGGGCGAGAGGGCGGGGGCGATAACTGAATATGGTGTAACTATAATAATGATGCTTCATCTTTATGAAAGTACAGATATACTTTCGACAAATGCTGCCTTGCCACTTACAATTGTCCCACCAGCAAATAATTTTTTTGTATTTATACAATGATCACCAGCAATATAAACATGTGCATGAAAGTATAAACACCTGAGGATGGGCGCAAGCCCGAAACCGGTCGTGTGACAAGTAAATAATCTTTTATTGTGACTGGTAGCGGAAATTTTTCTACACCCTATAAAGGAACAGTCACGGAGTTCAACAGCATCCACTATGGATAAAATTCAAATAACTGAATAGATTTAATGAACTACATACGATGTTTGTTATGTGCAACCATTCTTACTCAATTGCTACTTCGATTTTGCTTACCACGTAGTTAGATTAAAAACAAAAAAAATCCTCTAATTAGAGTATAGGGAAGACACCCCTTAAAATACTGTTGCCATTCCTCTGTATCCATATGAAGTAGTAATAACAGAAGAGGAACTGTGAAAGGCAGCAAAATGCAATATCCACCCAGACATTGTTCATTAGGCATTTTGATGTTGGAAAAATATTTGGTAAGCCGGAAGATAAAACCAAAATTCCGGTAAACAACTTGGCCTCCTCCTACGAAGTATCACACGACTTCTACGAGTGTACAAAAAATACCTATAAGGAACTGAAGTTAGGGTTTCATCATTTGGAAAACTGATGTATTGTCTACTTCAGTACGAAATGTGTGTTAACGGCATAAATGTACTTTATTCTTCCTGTTTTAGCATGTCTTTTCTTTTTTGTTACAATCGTGAAAACATATGGGGAAAGTCGCTTTAATGGCAACGAAGGTATCAACGTTTAGTCACCTTTTGTTGTTGGACCTTGCGTACGGGATGGGAAGGTACTCCACCATTAACACGATCGGACGACCACTCTGAGGTTGATGAATTATGAAGTATTGAGTACATTTGTCTCTCTTAAACGATATTACATTTCAGGTGACTGACGAGCGGGTCTAGGACCAGAAATGAAGGTGTGTGTTCACTCGGTATAATAACTGCTAAAGTATCGGTTTAAATTTTCGAAGTGCCACAGTAATATTTAGGGTACGTAAAGTTATTCATGTAGAATACTGGACAGGTTCCAGTAGGAAAAACAGAAGTATACAAAATCCAAGAACGAACTGTATTAATTGCTGTACATCACCTGAGGACTGCACATAGAATGCAAACATGTACTGATTAGTTTTAAAAAGCAAAAACATTTACACTTACAGTTTCCTCTTCTCCTTCATTAACAAGCAAAATTAGCTTCCACAGATACGACGTAAAGACAACATGATTATATTTGAAAATGACCAATACTCTCCTGGTGAACGTAGTGTTAACGTATATTATGTTAGAGTTATACAATTCTACATCAAAATCTGTCTAAAATTTCCAACAGAAGCCCTCGGCTGTTTTCGATCAGCCTCATTGGTCTGTACCAACGCTTCTCACCACCACTCCTAGTCGCCAACGACTCTGCAAGCCACGCTTACTTACTTCACTTCCAGGGCTCCTCTTGCCGGCTCCATCTATGAAGAATACAGGCAAGCAGCGTTTCTGGTGGGCGCTATGCGTCATTATTTCTACTGAACTACACCGCCAAGAAATACTTTCTAAGCAATTATTTTCCTGTTGGGATACAATGCGTGATCCACTCTCCCCCCTCCCCTTCTATTTTTAAGCGCCACCCTCACTTTCCAAAACTTTTTCAACACGAGGCCCCATTAGTGAAGTTATCTAAGTACGGCTGGACGACTGTACCTTCGGCTGTGTAGCAGCAGCACCCACAGGTACAAGTAGTCTCGCCCTCCTTTTGCCTTACGTAAGAATACAGTGCCAGGACTTGATTCAGAGGCGCCTACTTTAAAACGTTTAAAATCTATAATTGAAACACAACAAATCAAAAGAGACTGTGTGGTCTCCCTCTTCTTTCTGTTCATAACGTTATTCCATCTGATCCATATGAAGCAGTGGATCGCTTTTATGAAGTGCTGCGACGGTTAGGAAAGTTCAGGTGTCCATACAGTACGCCAGCAACGAAAATTCTACAAGGGGATGCTGCGACGTTGGGCTCACGGATTTACTTCCAACTTTGTACACCTTTAGTAGGCCATTAAAACAACGTAATGTTAAAGTAGTACGGTGCACTGCTCTGGCAATTCCGAGAAAATAGCAAGAGAAGTTATACGCCTGTATTATGTAACCTATGTATCTGTGCAAAGTGGCCGTTGGTACGAATCCATTGTCGTCATGTGGTTGGCGTTCGCGCATTGCAAGAGAATCGTGGACGAGGCGGCGGTTCGAATTCTGGCAACACTTATTTTTTTATCTATATTTTTTCATCACTGGTCTCACTATTTTATTTATATGACATTTGAGAGGTAACACAATGAAAAAACCCGCATGCAGGTTCATGAAGTAGTAGAGAATTTCATATGGTTATTTGAATATTTACTACTTGCAATTAAATTTTCGAGGACGAGGGACAAACTTGGAATGTCCAAGTCAAACCTCGATAAATAATAATGCGAATGACGTTATTCACAATCAGTAATATAGCAACTCACAGTGTGACAGACGAAAGAGTAATGCAGAATTACTTGTCGGATGTGCTCTCGACATCACACGTTGCAGGATGTTATTTGTCATAAAGACATGGAAAACATAACTTGAAACTTCATGCACATACACGTGTTCTTTTTTTTCTTATACTACCTCTCAAATATCATTCAAATTAAACAGTGAGACCAGTGATGAAAAAAATGGATTAAAAAATAAGTGTGAGCGGGATCCAAACAGTCACCTAGACCACGAGCTTTTTGCCATGCACAAACGCTAATCACACGACTACAATAAATTCTTACGGCCGGCCACTTTGCACAGACACAGGATTTACATAACAAACGCGTAGAACTTCTCTTGCGATTTTCTCCGAATTGCCACAGTAGTGCACCTTACAACTTTCATATTGCGTTGTTTTAATGGCCTGCTAAGAGTGTACAAAGTTTGAAGTAAATCCGTGGTCCCAACGTCGTGGACTCGCCTTTTTAAATTTCGATTTTTTAAGAGGAAAAAAAGAACTGTCTAGATTTTTACCGAAAACTCGATTAAGACAGTGTTACAATCTTTACTCAGCATCTGCATGAAACCACTAAGATTTTTAGTACACTACTGGCCATTAAAAGTGCTACACCAGGAAGAAATGCAGATGATAAACGGGTATTCATTGGACAAATATATTATACTAGATTTGACATGTGATTACATTTTCACGCAATTTGGGTGCATAGATCCTGGGAAATCAGTACCCAGAACAACCACCTTTGGCCATAATAATGGTCCTGATATGCCTGGGCATTGAGTCAAACAGAGCTTGGATGGCGTGTACAGGTACAGCTGCCCATCCAGCTTCAACACGATACCACAGTTCATCAAGAGTAGTGACTGGCGTATTGCGACGAGCCAGTTGCTCGGCCACCATTGACCAGAAGTTTTCAATTGGTGAGAGATCTGGAGAATGTGCTGGCCAGGGCAGCAGTCGAACATTTTCTGTATCCAGAAAGGTCCGTGCAGGACCTGCAATATGCGGTCGTGCATTATCCTGCTGAAACGTAGGGTTCCGCAGGGATCGAATGAAGGGTAGAGCCACGGGTCGTAACACATCTGAAATGTAATGTCCACTGTTCAAAGTGCCGTCAATGCGAACAAGAGGTGACCGAGACGTGTAACCAATGACACCCCAAACGTTCACCGCGATGTCGCCAAACACGGATGCGACCATCATGATGCTGTAAACAGAACCTGGATTAATACGAAAAAAATGACGTTTTGCCATTCGTGCACCCAGGTTCGTCGTTGAGTACACCATCGCAGGCTCTCCTGTCTGTGATGCAGCGTCAAAGGTAACCGCAGCCATGGTCTCCGAGCTGATAGTCCATGCTGCTGCAAATGTCGTAGAACTGTTCGTGCAGATGGTTGTCGTCTTGCAAGCGTCCCCAACTGTCGACTCAGGGATCGAGACGTGGCTGCACGATCCGTTACAGCTATGCGGATAAGATGCCTGTCATCTCGACTGCTAGTGATACGAGGCCGCTGGGATCCAGCACGGCGTTCCGTATTACCCTACTGAACCCACCGGTTCTGTATTCTGCAAACAGTCATTGGATCTCGACCAACGCGGGCGGCAATGTCGAGATACGATAAACAGCAATCGCGATAGGCTACAATCCGACCTTTATCAAAGTCGGAAACGTGATAGTACGCATTTCTCCTCCTTACACGAGGCATCAGAACGACGTTTCACCAGGCAACGCCCGTCATGTGTATGAGAAACCGGTTGGAACTTTCCTCATGTCAGCACGTTGTAGGTGTCGCCACCGGCGACAACCTTGTGTGAATGCTCTGAAAATCTAATCATTTGCGTATCACAGCATCTTCTTCCTGTCGGTTAAATTTCGCGTCTGTAGCACGTCACCTTCGTGGTGTAGCAATTTTAATGGCCAGCAGTGTATTTTTGAATAAGAACCTATATCTCAACACCAGTCGACTCATATCAAACTGTTTACCCATCTCTCTCCCCCCCCCCCCCCCCCCCCCGTTTCTCTTAGGAAAAGCTGAATGCTGCATGATGCATCTTCACCACATGACCTACCTTCGTCATCGATGGACACCGACAGTTTTTTTCATACTTGGCGTCGCTTGAAGATTATCATACTTGTTTTCGTTTTGGGAGGTTTTGTTTATGTTCCAGGCGATCTTTACCTTTAAACTATGATATGTTTTTTTGGACTTTGATTGGGATTGTTTCCTCTGTTGCTCTTCGAGAAGGCTCTTGGGCTGATAACGTGAGTTGGAACTATAACATTCTGATTGCCATCATTACCTCCGTTGCCATGTATATCTGGCTATCCAAAGTATTGACCTATGAAATCACGTTTTTGAAACATATCTGAATCAAAAGGATGAATTAGTTTTCTTAAGCCCACTGACGATAGTTTCACAAATAGCAGCATGAAGGCATGCTTGACAATATAAAATGGTTTGTCTCAGTTTCTTCGAAATTCTATCTGAATTGGAGACCAACCACTGCCCTACACTCCTTGAGTATGGAGTTTTATTAATTAGCATTTATTTTATTTTGAAGAATAAGATAAGTGTGAGAGACATTACATACAGGAGGTCGAAAGATCACAACATCAACCTAGACAAGACTGAGCGCCCAGGAAAAAATAAAATATATCACAAAAAATTACATTATGATCGTTTTAAATTTGAGGATGTCAAAGGGATCGAGGACTTTTGTTGCAATAAACGTTGCGATTTCTCCTGATAAAAATAAATGTCGTGTGACTCGGGCCTCCCGTCGGGTAGACCGTTATCCGGCTGCACGTCTTTCGAGTTGACGCCACTTCGCCAACTTGCGCGTCGATGGGGATGAAATGATAATGATTACGACAACACAATACCCAGTCCCGGAGCGGAGGAAATCTCCAACCCAGCCGGTAATCGAACCCGGGCCCTCAGGATTGACATTCTGTCGCGCTGATCGCTCCGCTACCGGGGCGGACATTTCTCCTGATGTGACATATATAATGCAGAATTCGAACAATAATCTACAATTATGAGTTGCTAAATGAGTAAGATGTCTATATTCCTCTTAAGAGTTGACCACTCACAGAATCAAGTTACCACAATTACTATTTTTTTAATAATTAAGGCGTAAATGACCAAAACAAACCAGTTATGCTAACGCCAACATCCAGCTGAATGACTTTGGAGATATCAATATCCCTCCCTACTCTCCTGAAATAAAATACTGAAAACGTCCACGGTGGAGACACTGTTAAGACGTACGACACAGGGGAATAACGAGAATATAAAAGAAAAAGACAGACATGTCGTAATATACGTAAACTTCTGATCTGGTTACACAAGAGTATTCCGTGATCTTTGTAATTCATCAGTCGCGAATGATGAATGACATGTGAATTAAACGTTTCCTCGGACGTTTCGGAGTCTGGATGAACACCTCGTGTGTAAATGTTAAACTACCAAAGTTGAACACTTATACATACAAAATAAAACAAACTTGGAATAACGGGCGCATGGAGTATCTCCCATTCGCCCTATCAAAGACCGTGAGGCGAGGACTCCGAGGGGAATGTGTGAGTGGCTACGCCACGTGTCTTTCAGTGAACGAGCCCTTAAGCAGGAGACAGGAAGAAATGCAGGCTTCCGCCGAGCCAAGCTGGAGAGCAAATGAGCTGTTGGTCAGTGGCGCAATGCCTGGTACTACACGCGCCATGAATAACTGCACTCAGAACTGCGCTTTAGCAACAGCTAAGAATTTACTACGAAAAAGACGTGAAAATAACGCCGTCAAGTGATTAGTGATGATCTCGGAACGTAAAGGCTATTTTTTTTTAATAAACTGCATCAGAAAGTCACACATTACAGGCTTTCAAAATCGATACTTACTTCAGTTAAAACTTAAGAGCGGAGAGGCCGACGTCGCCTTTTGCCCACTAGAATGACAATCGATTACTGTCAATTGACGCCGATGACGCCAGCTAGAGATAATAACATACTCGGCTTCACTTGGCGATGCCGTGTCCTCGATATTTCTATAAAATTCGAGGGTCCCTCATTCTTTTGATGCTGTTGCCGTTTTACCTCCGAAGATTTCTCCCGCAGTCGAAGATGAAACGTCAGGAAGTAGTTTTATATATCGACCATGGCCTCCCACCCAGGAATCTGCAGTCTACTTTTAGGGTTAGCGAATGACAAGTATCTAAAAAAAACCGAAAACTTATACAGGAATAAATCAAAAAGGGTCTGCTTGCTGATTACTCAATGCATGCTACTCTTCCCCTCGGTGAGTTTCGCGTAGTTGAGGCCACGCACCCACAAGCTGGAGCCGTATTTCATAACGAAGGTCAGTTAACCAGTATGACAAGACGTTACTGTCTTCAGTCCGAAGAGTGTTTGGATGGAGCTCTCCATGGTAGCCTCTCTTGTAAAAAGCCTCTTTCTCTCTGCATAACTATTGTAATCTACAGCCGGCCGCGGTGGCCGAGCGGTTCTAGGCGCTTCAGTCTGGAACCGCGTGACTGGTACTGTCGCAGGTTCGAATCCTGCCTCGGGCATGGATGTGTGTGATGTCCTTAGGTTAGTTAGGTTTAAGTAGTTCTAAGTTCTAGGGGACTAATGGCCTCAGATGTTAAGTCCCATAGCCCTCAGAGCCATTTGAGTTTTTTCAATCTACAGCCGCTTAAAATATATATTTTTTTTAAAAATAAGTCTTCGTCTCCCTATTCAATTCTCTTCCTCCACCCCATGCGCCCAAACACTTCCCTCCAGTACCAAGCCAACAATTTTTTAATGCCTCAAGATGTGTCCAATCAGCCGAACCCTTCATTTGGCACGTCCTGTAATAAATTTATCGTTTGTGAAACTCGATTCAGTACCATCCCACGTAATCTTCAGCTTTCTTCAGTAGAACCACATTCCAGAATCTTCTGTGCTCTTCTTGTGATTGTTTATCGCCTACGTTTCACTTCATACAACGTTATGATACGTACAAACAAAATCAGAAAGCGACTTCTTAGCACGTCAATTTATATTCCATGTTAAATTTATCTTTACAGAAATAGTTTTATTGCTATTGCCAGTCTGCATTTTATGCCCTCGCTACTTCCGACAACGAAACTGCGAAAGTTATCTACTACATTTAATGTCCGATTTCCTAATCTAACTTCCTCGGCATAGCTCGACTGAATTCGACTACATTCCAATTCCCTTATTTAACTTTTGTTGAAATTCACCTTATATACTTCTTTCAAGACACTGTCCATTCCGTTCAGCTGTTCTTTCAAGTCCTTTGCTGCCTCTGACAGAATTACAGCGTCACCAACAAACCGCAAAGTTTTTATTTTTTCCCCCTGAACTTCAATTTCATTTCCCATTTTTTTTCTCGATTTGTTGCTCAGTGTACACATTGAATAACATGGGAGGCAGATTACAGACCTGGCTCACTCACTCCCTTGTCGACTACTGCTTCCATGATACCACCTGATCAACTAAGATGAAAAGTAAAATCTCTGTTGTCTGCTTGCCTAAGAATTTTACTGTGCGGGCGACCATTTCTCCGATGTGTACTGCGAAGCTCTACGGTTCACCGAGATGTGTGCCCAAATACCACGCATGTTTTTTCCCTAGTCATCAGTGCTTCGTCTTGTTCGGAAAGGCGCTCCTCGCGTTATAACGTGTCGAGTGCGGCCTCATGAGACGCTGGGCGGCAGTGAAAGTGCACTTGCGGGTTCCGCTCCGTTACCCAACGCCTCAGACTGAGCCGTGCTGCACGTAGCGGTACCTTCAGCCCTCTGTCAGCGTTCCCTCCTCCACAGGTACCGCAGGCATCATCATCTTGAGCTGACGGGATCCCGCATGAACGGGCAGTCCTCCGACTTCTTTTTCTTTCTCTGAACATTGAACACATGTCCATCTTACTGGCAAATGTTGCGGATAACTGTTAATAAACCGTGATGACTGGGTGTTGTGTGATGTCCTTAGGTTAGTTAGGTTTAAGTAGTTCTAAGTTCTAGGGGACTGATGACCGTAGATGTTAAGTCCCATAGTGCTCAGAACCATTTTTTTGTTAATAAACAATGATGCGATTTATCAGAAACGCAAACATTTTCAGCGCAACACGTTCAGTGCGTCACTGACGTATGCCGATAAGGAAACGGTATTACTCTGATCGGAATGGAAGTAGTTCGTTTACTATAGGCGTAACGTTAATTTGCACTTCGTGCGCGAAACGCTGCGTCCGAATGAAAGCGATTCGTCTCCCATTACGGTCGCTTTAGCATATACATTACTATACGGCTAAAACGGTGCAAGGGTCTCAGTGGCAGTTGCCTATCTAAAGGCTTCCATGGGAGACACAAAATTGCTCTTCAGTATTTTACATCATTACTGACCGAATTTAAAAATTTAAAATGCTGTCAGGAAGTAGTCACTAAGAGGTACAATCTTCCATGAAGGATTTAACACATTATATCAAGTATCAAAGTTAGAATTTATACATACAGGATGTTCCAGAAATGTTGCGACGAACTTCGAGCGGTTGTGGGTGGCCTCTTGAGGAACGAATCGGGGATAGGAGCCCGTGTCCGGAAACGTCATCCAACAACGCTACATTGGAACATCTACTGACTACAATAAGTTGCGCAGCAATGTAACGTGTTCCCCGTTTCGATGCGCAACTTGAGACTTGAGACTTCTCTATCGCGGCAGCCGCGCAACAGACCTGAGACACCCTGCGATTCGTGTTCCGCTACTTTGTCGCTAGGTGTGTATGCGGCTTTTACAGACGCAAAAAGAGGCACCTCTAGGCAACAGACTACACAGTAGCACACTGCAGGGAGCAGTATATTCTAGAGTACGATAAAAACAAGCGCGGCTGGGGTCAGCGGGCAGGCGCTGCAAACATGCTGGGGTGCAGGTGAGGTGAGGTGTTGTCTGAAGGAAATTAGTAATTTGGGAGGGCGGCGGCGGAGGCGCGACCCGCACTAAGCCGGTGGCGTGACCCGGGCCGACCGTGGGGGCGGTAAACACGCCCCACCGCCGCAGTTTACCCACCGCTTATCGTGGGACTCGCGTCGCAACCGCCGCCGACCCGGAACTGTTTGTCCGCGCCTATCGCCACAGCTCCTACCAAGATTTCCCAGTAAGCCCGGAAACAAACCGTTCAGATAAGTGTCGCCTATCTGCCGCCAGCGAGATTCGTTTTGTACCTGCACATTCCTCGGAGAACCGTTCCACGAAAACGCCTTCAGATTAGTCCAAAAAGATTCTAAGTTTTCCCCTCAATGCCGCTACATCAGTTCCCAGCCCACCACTCTGCCATTTCGTGACGGTGGTGTACTTTTCCGTGCTATTTTTTCCGTCTTCTTATGCCTGCATGCATTATCCTTTAAGAGTACGAAGTTTACTGGACCTGACAGGATGAAATTGGGGGAAGAATGTTATCGGTACGATGTATCTAAGAACCCGTACTCCTAGTTGAAACACTATATTGCCTTACATTCATATAAACGCTATATATTGTAATGGAACTGGTCAGCGCACCTCTTTTTTTCATAACTTATTGTACCATCCGATACAAATTAGTTCACAACGCGATCCAATGAGATCGAAATTGTAATTTTGCGTTTACTTTAATTTTGTTGTTACAACCACAACTCTCATGTTTTATAAACAGAAACCAAGTATGAAGCTCACAGGAAATTAATTACTTTATGAGAAACATGTTGATTTTTATTCGTTGTATTTTAGTCAGAGCCGGCCGCGGTGGTCTAGCGGTTCAGGCGCTCAGTCCGGAACCGCGGGACTGCTACGGTCGCAGGTTCGAATCCTGCCTCGGGCATGGATGTGTGTGATGTCCTTAGGTTAGTTAGGTTTAAGTAGTTCTAAGTTCTAGGGGACTGATGACCACAGATGTTCAGTCCCATAGTGCTCAGAGCCATTTGAACCATTTTAGTCAGAACTATATTTGAAGTCGCAAATATTTCAAGTTCGATTTATAATTATTAGGAAAGATAGATTAGTAGATTTATATTTTTCTGCACGAAATATTAACACAAAGTATCTCTTTCGTTAATCGATTCTATCGATTGTATATACATATATTTGTACTAAAATTCTTGTACTGCTATCCTTGGTCCGCAGCTCGTGGTCGTGCGGTAGCGTTCTCGTTTCCCATGCCCGGGTTCCCGGGTTCGATTCCCGGCGGGGTCAGGGATTTTCTCTGCCTCGTGATGAATGGGTGTTGTGTGATGTTCTTAGGTTAGTTAGGTTTAAGTAGTTCTAAGTTCTAGGGGACTGATGACTATACATGTTAAGTCCCATAGTGCTCAGAGCCATTTGAACCATTTGCTATCCTTGTGAATTTGTGTAACAAGTATTCCTGAGACGTGTGGCGAGAGCAGTATTTGATCTGTTTTTTGGAGTCAATTGTTGTCTGAAATCCTCCTTGTACTCTAATTTGGGACTGTTATGAATTGCTATATGAGAGATGGAAGCAATAATCAGACAGAAGCATACGATTTCATCACACAGCTGGGTCCTTATCTTACAATGAAGCCCGATACTTCTGCCTATAGTTAAGAACGCAATTTTCTGTGAACCATATGACAACGAGCCGCAAAGTCATTGAGGAGCAACGAGATGCAGATGCTGAGCGACTTCCCTTATCGCCTACTTGTTAGCTGCACATACCTAGCGATAAAAGCTAGAAAAGTGCACTTTGTAACGTGCCCGGTAGATACTTACACATGCACACACACTCCCTGAACACAAGAACGGAGGCTGGATATTGAAAGACAGCGTCCCTAAACTTCACGTACTCGGTTATCCCGCGGCGGTTGCTCTTCTCTCCTTGCACTACCTGCTTCGATGTGCTCTGTAATAATTATTACCTAACAGGGCGCAGACTTGCTCACTCGTAAACTGCCTACTTAGCCTGGTGGTATTTAGCATATTCCGTTAAACACGTACACACAGGATTGATCTGCACTGTTCACAATTAACAGTATTCCACAATTGACATCGTAGGTATGGCTCTGAGCACTATGAGACTCAACTGCTGAGGTTATTAGTCCCCTAGAACTTAGAACTAGTTAAACCTAACTAACCTAAGGACATCACAAACATCCATGCCCGAGGCAGGATTCGAACCTGCGACCGTAGCGGTCTTGCGGTTCCAGACTGCAGCGCCTTTAACCGCACGGCCACTTCGGCCGGCGACATCGTAGGTATTTGCACTCCAAACGCATAGTCCGTTGTGACTTATTAAAGTTGTTGATGAAATAATAATATTCAACTCACATCACGTGCAACACAGAACACACATGAAATTCACTGTTCAGGAGGTGCTTTGTAAGTCGACGAAAACAGCAGTTCTTCCGGTCAGTACTCAGAGGGCCATAGACACGGGTTCACAGGTAGATGCCGTGTTTCTTGACTTCCGCAAGGCGTTCGATACAGTTCCCCACAGTCGTTTAATGAACAAAGTAAGAGCATATGGACTGTCAGACCAATTCTGTGATTGGATTGATGAGTTCCTAGATAACAGAACGCAGCATGTCATTCAATGGAGAGAAGTCTTCTGAAGTAAGAGCGATTTCGGGTGTGCCGCAGGGGAGTGTCGTAGGAACGTTGCTATTCACAATATACATAAATGACCTTGTGGATGACATCGGAAGTTCACTGAGGCTTTTGCGGATGATGCTGTAGTATATCGTGAGGTTGTAACAACGGAAAATTGTACTGAAATGCAGGAGGATCAGCAGCGAATTGACGCATGGTGCAGGGAATGGCAATTGAATCTCAATGTAGACAAGTGTAATGTGCTGCGAATACATAGAAAGAAAGATCCCTTATCATTTAGCTACGAAATAGCAGGTCAGCAACTGGAAGCAGTTAATTTCATAAATTATCTGGGAGTACGCATTAGGAGTGATTTAAAATGGAATGATCATATAAAGTTGATCATTGGTAAAGCAGATGCCAGACTGAGATTCATTGGAAGAATCCTAAGGAAATGCAATCCGAAAACAAAGGAGGTAGGTTACAGTACACTTGTTCGCCCACTGCTTGAATACTGCTCAGCAGTGTGGGATCCATACCAGATAGGGTTGATGGAAGAGATAGAGAAGATCCAACGAAGAGCAGCGCGCTTCGTTACAGGATCATTAAGTAATCGCGAAAGCGTTACGGAGATGGTAGATAAACTCCAGTGGAAGACTCTGCAGGAGCGACGCTCAGTAGCTCGGTACGGGCTTTTGTTGAAGTTTCGAGAACATACCTTCACCGAAGAGTCAAGCAGTATATTGCTCCCTCCTACGTATATCTCGCGAGGAGACCATGAGGATAAAATCAGAGAGATTAGAGCCCACACAGAAACATAGCGACAATCCTTCTTTCCACGAACAATACGAGACTGGAATAGAAGGGAGAACCGATAGAGGTACTCAAGGGTACCCTCCGCCACACACCGTCAGGTGACTTGCGGAGTATGGATGTAGATGTAGAACAGTTCCTTCGTTCATTACATGAGCGCGCGCGTGACCGAATCGCGACACGGGCGTTTCAAAAAGTCGGTATGCAATATCTGAAACGATAATTACTCGCGCTGGGAATATTCAGACAGTACAACCATAAATGTTTCTTTCACTTGGAACCTGTAAATAGAGTCAATCCGGAATGAAATTTTCCCTCTGCAGCGGAGTGTGTGCTGATATGAAACTTCCTGGCAGATTAAAACTGTGTGCCGGGCCGAGACTAATTCGGCTGAGCTACACAAGTGCTTGGGTAGCTCAGTTGGTAGAGCACTTGCACGCGAAAGGAAAAGGTCTCGAGTTCGAGTCTCGGCCCGGCACACAGTTTTAATCTGCCAGGAAGTTTCACAGTCAATCCAGTCCATGTTATCTTCCCGTAACCGTGCCGACGCGGTTGGTTATTGACCTCCCGACAAGACACACGATATCGAAAATTGTCACCTTTTACATAAACATTAATACTGAGCCATAAACTGTGATATGCAATTTACAGTTTGCGTGGCAAACATTTTTAGTTATATCACAATAACTTGGGAAATGTGTCCTGCACCCACGGCATCAACACTGCACGATGCCTTTACCCCACTGTAACTACGCTACGACTCACTGATGCGATCTGCCGTCGCCAGAGAGGTGACTGTCGATAGGGCAGCCATACAACAGTACTCCCCTCGTCGACATTTTGCGGCCGGCCGGAGTGGCCGAGCGGTTCTAGGCGCTTCAGTCTGGAACCGCGCGAACGCTACGGTCGGGTTCGAATCCTGCCTCGGGCATGGATGTGTGTGATGTCCTTAGGGAAGTTAGGTTTAAGTAGTTCTAAGTTCAAGGGGACTGATGACCTCAGAAGTTAAGTCCCATAGTGCTCAGAGCCATTTTTTTGACATATTGCGGAGTATACCAGGGGGGTATGCTACGGATATCGCTAACACTTTCGCGCATTTCTTCATTAGTGTTGTGCCAAAGTTGACCCACATGAGACTTGGTTATTCTCCAAGATAAGCTGAAGATGCTGCTGAACCACTGCAGCGTTCAGTGGCCTCCAAACTATTGACCAACGAACTCACAAATCTGAACAGTGAAGTCTGCTGGTGAGCTCCTTCATGCTGTCACCACACATGAACCGTAATTTCCTCTTCTTCAAGCTGAGGTATTAACCACGTTTTAAACGTGTCCAAATAAAAACATCCACTCATGTACCCTTCAAAAACTATGGTCTGAGCACATACAGTGATGATATATCAGAACGTGTCGTAACGTAAGACGTGTTCCTTTCCCGGCACTTGCACGTAATGGGGATTATGCTTGTACATAAAAAAAAACACATCCCTTCTGTGCGAATTGCGATACGTCGCGCAATTATCAGATATAACATCTTTAGAGAAAGTCTTGAGTGTTTGGTGTCCCGCACTTTGAGATATGTATCAAAGCACATCTTCTAAACACAATGGAATGCACTAGAAATAGCCGGCCGCTGTGACCGAGCGGTTGTAGGTGCTTCAGTCCGGAACCGCACTGCTGCTACGGTCGCAGGTTCGAATCCTGCCTCGGGCATGGATGTGTATGATGTCCTTAGGTTGTTACGTTTAAGCAGTACTAAGTCTATGGAACTGATAACCTCAGATATTAAGTCCCAAAGCGCTCAGAGCCATTTGAACCATTTGCACTTGAAACGTTTATTTGCCAAACCGGTATTCGGGTCTACAGTCTACAGCTCATCGTTAGTGGGTTACTATGTATCTCTCTAGCAATGACATGCGTGAAAGTTAACAAGATAGGATATGAAATCCGTCCTATCAAATAGTACACAGGCTGCCGTGTATGTTATTGCTGTGAAATCTTAGCCAGTGACAATTCTTGATCTCGTCCGACATACCGGTCATATACTGTAAACCATAGGACAGATTTCATATCCTATCGTAGTAACTGACACGCATGTCATTGCTATAGAGATACTTAATATGCCACCCACTGACAATGGGTTATACACCCCAATATCGGTTTGGCAAATAAACGTTTCAAGTACAGTCCATAGTGCTTAGAAGATGTCCTTTAATAAACTCTCTAGCGAGACAGGCATTTGGAAATTGTGCCAGCTAGGCACGGCGAGCTTTCAACTCGCTGCTACACGTCGTAGTCAGATAATTCATTCACCAACACCGGTATAGCTCCTTTCATTTTCAAATCCTTTTTAACGTGGTCGTGCACAGGTGATCGCGGTGCTTCAGTTTCAGCTGGTCTGTTTATTTTCTCAACTGTACAAAGCGAAGATTGGTACGGGGACTTCTCGGACACCCTGTAGAAATTAACAGACTTCTCGTATCTCTCGTCAGCCTGTACGGAATGGAAACCAGACAACACAATGGTGAATGAGAGGTCAAGACCATCTTCAGCAATATGATTCGCACCTGTAACTATTACAACTGCAGATACAGCACTCAGCAAAGTCTAACAGCAAATGTTTTCACAGTACTTTACTCCGCAGAAATGCTCTCACTGCCGTCATTCGATTTCCTTGTCTTTGTCACTTGAAAGATAAATAAAGGAAATGCCTCACGTCAGGGAGGAACAAATAATGAATGTTAGATGTATAACGAAAGTAGGTGGTAATGTCAACGTGGAACTAATGCAGGCAGTCGTTTAATGTTGAGAGAGAACCATAGTGTATTTGTGTGTTCCGATACAGACAATACTTGCTATGCTAACTCGGCAATCTTCAAGAGCGATGAGAGAGAAGAGACGTCGGGTGGCTGTCTACGAACTTTAGAGTCTTTATTTACGCGATCAGCAAACTGAAAGTAAACAGATTCGGCACCCTATCCCCAACCAGTCGTTTTTGTTGTTATATTCCGCTTAGGCCTACAATGACCCACCTCGTTCTTAATTCTGGCGACTTTTCCTTCTGATCCGGCACAGTCTCATCCTGGCGCTGTGTGTGTGTGTTTTTCCGTTCCTGGGAACATTTCACTGCAGTTCTCGGACGCAACCAGTCATACGATACTTTTTTTTGTAACAGCTGACAAGACTTACCTTATGTCTGCTTGGATACCACGGAAAACTTTAAGCCTCCCTACAACTGGCTTCCCCACATAACAGAGCACTGAAGCACAAGAACGTCCTGCTGCCAGTAGAAACACGTGCATTTTATGATCCGGGCATCTAATAGTGACAAAGTCATAGGGTGTGTGCATCCTTAGCTTTTACGAAGGTTTCGGAACATTTGTGGAGTAATGGCAGCCCGTCCTATCTCAAGAGGCGAAACCAGAGAAGATAATGCTGAGCGCAGGTAGTCGAAGTTCTAACTCATCTCAAATGTGTTCCCCTGGGCTCAGTTTGGGACTCAGGGGCAGACCAGTCCATTCCAGGAATATTACTGTCCACAAATCAATGTCTTTTAGTTGCTGCATTGTTTCCTCAACTGTATGCAATACACGACGGTGTAAAATGCGTTCATATCGTTCCGGATTTACCCTTTTCTTTCATGCAATAACTGAACCACACCTCCTCCGCACTTCACTGGCAGATAACTTTCTCCTGGATTCGGCAAACTCAAACCTTTCATCAGGCTACCACAGGGTATGGCGGGATTCGTTACTCCAAATCACTCGCTTCCAAACATACACTGTTCAGTGGCGTCGACCTTTACTCTACTACAAGCCTCGCTTAGCTTAGACTACAGGAATATATGGCTTACAAGGAGCTGCGCGATAAATTCTTTTTCACTCCCCACGCACACTCACAGTGCTACTTCAACTAGTGGTAGCATTTCGGAACTCACGAGTGATTCCTTCCGCTGACTTCATGCGGGCTTTTTTACAACCACCCTACGCAACGTTCGACGTTACCTGCCGTCAGTGCCATATATGATGTCTGCCTGGTCATGGTTTATCTTTTTTCCTTCCTTTGCATTTCCACTTCACGATAACACCGCCAATAGTCGACATAGAAATCTTTAGAATGATAAAATGTCCCTGGTGGATATACCACTCAGCTGACATACAATGACTAGTCTACGTTCGAAGTTACTGAGCTCTCCTGTCCTACCTGTTCTGCCGTTGACAACACAGTGCTCCCCGCTTCCTTTTATACAACGGGACCGCCTCTCGTGTCATTTAAATGTCAGTACCGCATTACATAGGGCTGTGCGAATACTTATGAGATAGTGGACCCCAAAGCAATAACGTTTTGCAACAAAACTTCGGACCGTAATCTGCTTTAATGCTGTTCTTACGCAAATGAAGATTTCACGACACTCATTTGACGTATAACCACTTTACAACTTGTTTGTCACACTAGAAAAACGACAAAATATAAAAATTAACAATCATAAAAATCTATAAAGGAATAAAGTTTTCTGTGAAACTACTTAACCGGAATATTACCTAATAAAGCAATGTGGTGTTCGAATCAAATTTCGGATTTAGGGAACTTTCTCTCTTGAAATACGTAGAAGGAAAGCGAAAATTTAACGCAGTTTTAAGGTACTTGTTCACTAACCTTAGTAAATAGTTATTTATTAGCAACGTAATTTAGTCCACTAATTTATGTCATATTATTGCCAGGAGATTGCCTACTTTGTCGACACTAAGCTCTCAATTAGGTATCATGTTACAAAAATGACTGTTAAACGACAGGTAGAGGTGATTCTTTCCTATTCGATTTATATTCTTCTAACATGCCTGACAGAGCCTTCAGAAAGTTGATGACTATGTAACAGCCAACGATCACCGCAAATTTTGAAGTTTTTCTCCTTCAAGAAGAATGCTAATCATAGAACAATGGAAGGCAGGATATTTCAGTTTCACGTCGCGCTAAGATGGTGTTCATTAGAAACTGTCGCATGAAATCCGATTGGACAGAGATGACGAATGAAATCTGCTGCGGTAGTCACTGAGAAACCATGGTGCATTCATGTCAAACGATCTAGGACAACCACAGAAATCACACACCAGATTGTTCGTACGGGGGTCGAACCTTGCCTCTCTTGAAGTGTCTTAAGAACATCGATAGGTACATGGAGATAGTTGTGATACGTACATGAAACTTGGGCCCTTATCAACCACTTGACAGTGTTTGACGTTCAGTTGACAAGCTATCATCTTACCACTTGGACGTGACGCCTCAGTAGCACATAAAAAGCTTCTGAGTGGCTAAACAACGCATCGCTTACCAAGTACTGCATAACTTGAAATGTATACTTTGTACGTTCTGTCACGAATGTACGCCGTGTTTTGGTGTTGGTGGTGGTGGTGGTGGTGAGTGTTTAACGTCCCGTCGACAACGAGGTCATTAGAGACGGAGCGCAAGCTGGGGTAGGGAAGGATTGGGAAGGAAATCGGCCGTGCCCTTTCAAAGGAACCATAACGGCATTTGCCTGAAACGATTTAGGGAAATCACGGAAAACCTAAATCAGGATGGCTGGAGACGGGATTGAACCGTCGTCCTCCCGAATGCGAGTCCAGTTTGCTAACCACTGCGCCACCTCGCTCGGTCCGTGTTTTGGAAGCGCTAGAGTACAGAGTACAGTAATTCCCATAAAACAAGAACATAGAGAACCAGATTAAAATCTAAGTATCGTAGGGAACTCCTTACAGGCCTTATCCTGTATTTCACAGGGTCGGCATGTTAATTTCGATTTGGCAAGAGCGTGATCCCCACCCCCAACCGCCCATCCAGAGCGGGATTTGTGCCATATCTGTCGGCGTCTAGTATCTAGTGTTATTCCATGTGAAAGTGTGTGACGTGTTCGAATAGTTAGTGAATCATGTAAGTAAGGTGAGTTTGGTATCAGCGTGGTATTCACCTATGTGGTATTTAACTTAATAACACGTGTTTAATGCAAATATTTGATTTACAGGATATTTTAGAAACGCTACCAATGAGTATTTTGAGGACTTTTTCTGCAACACATTTTTTTTATTTCTTGCTTTTACGGGTTTCGAACATTTCGTTCGTCATAAGAGGGCTGGATTGAATTTACAGGACGAACTGTTAATCGTTGTTGAATACTTTGGAGGCCATCGTGCTCTACAGCGAAAACATTTCAGACTTGAAAATCTTCAAAAAAGAAATGAAAATGTACAAATTCTAGTCGGAATTGCGTAATAAATGTGTAGCATATACACTTAACACACAATGTGCCTATGTTGCTTCGAAGGCTTGTATTTTTCCGTGTAGCGCGAAATGCTGTACTGAATGAACGTTGCCACTATGTTACCTGTTTCGTAACCACTATCACGAATGCGTAGAGTTAAAAATAAATCACCATTTGCACTTACAGACTAAACAACCTGATTTTACATTACCACAGCCGGCCGCGGTGGCCGTGCGGTTCTAGGCGCTGCAGTCCGGAACCGCGGGACGGCTACGGTCGCAGGTTCGAAACCTGTCTCGGGCATGGATGTGTGTGATGTCCTTAGGTTAGTTAGGTTTAAGTAGTTCTAAGATCTAGGGGACTGATGACCTAAGATGTTAAGCCCCATAGTGCTCAGAGCCATTTTTTTTTTACATTACCACCACATAATATACATGCAATGACACCAAACAGAAAAGCAAAGACAGACGGTGAAAGCGTAATGTTAATGTAAACTCAAGAGTTTTTCAGCGTAATAGTCCAAATGGTGACCCACTTCTAATTTTGTACATTGACGATTCTCAGTGAAAAAACACGTAAGACAGTGGTACCGGTATGTTTATTCAGTACAATATTTCGCGCTACACGGAAACAAATGCAAGTTTTCAAAGCAGCGACGACACACTCACTGTAATTACATGTGTTATACGTTTTTCATAAAATTCCAACTTGAATTTGTACTCTGTTTTCAATGTTTGCGTGACATTCAGTGCATTCAACCGGTGATTAATAGTTCACTTTGTAAATGCAATTCAGCCATCTGATAATGAACAAAACGTCCGAAACAGGTAATTGCAAGGAACAGTAACATGTGTTAAAAAACGTTACTTAGTTTGTGGTTGGTAGCTGTTTTTGAAAACAGCTCACTTAATGCAACTACGAAACCTTCATAATGTCATCTAATGACAACACAGCTTAATTTAGATTTCTTTTATACATACAGTATTAGCAGCTTGTAACAATTACACAGCCGATGAACAGCCACACGATAAATAAAAGGTAAATGCACACCAAATTAATGAGGCTCGGCAAAGGAAAGCATTAGCGTAACGAAGAAGATAACCATAACGCTATGGTCGGCACGGTAGAGTCGCGTGTCGGTTCACAGTCATGCAAGCCGCAGAGGGCTGTTTCCCGCAGTCGCCACGCCCTCGCACAGGAAATCCACTGCCTCCACTCGCCCCCGACCTTCGGCTGACGACTAATGGCACTCGCCCCAGTCCTCGCTTCTATGGAGGCTACCAACGATCGCTATTTATAAGGTGCCTTCGTTGAGATTAC
The DNA here is from genome assembly GCF_021461395.2 of Schistocerca americana. NCBI lineage: Eukaryota > Metazoa > Arthropoda > Insecta > Orthoptera > Acrididae > Schistocerca > Schistocerca americana. The sequence continues at coordinate 507,054,448 of NC_060121.1, read as the reverse complement.
CGCTTTTCCTTTTCACACACTCTTACACGGAACAAATAGTGTTTCTTTAAAATTCGGGACCGACTGTTCTACAAAAGACTATTCTATGAAAAGAAAACAAAAATGAGAGTAATTAATAATAATAATAATTAATAATAATAATAATAGTAATAACGTAAGAATTAACAAAATGGAAAGAGCATATGGTTTGACCAAAAATATTTACAACAAGAAATGTATATCAAGAAAAACAAAACTAAAACACTACACCACAGTGGGACGACCAGAATGAGATAGTGGAAAGAAGGATTATTAGAAAAATAATGGGTGCAATGAAAACTGCAGATGGTTGGAAAATAAGAAGTAATGGGGAGATCTACAAAAATATAGAGAAAATATCTGAAGTAATGGCCAAACGAAATTAACCTTTTTTTTTTTGACATCTCTACCGAATGGGTGGAAGTAGACTAACAAAACAAATACTCCTATATTTCTGGAAGAAGAAATCGACAATAGCATGGATTGCAGAAGTAAGAAAAGATCTTGAAAGAAACAACATCAAAGAATCAGAAATAGCAGAAAGAAACCGTTTAAAAAAAAGACACTAAATTTGGAAGGCTTTCAAAGCAGAAGAAATAAAAAAATGGGGAGCAACATGCACACAAGAAAGGAAGAGACTTCATGGGGAGAAAATGAGGGTATACTGGAAAAATAGGAAACAACAACAAAGGAAGAAGAGGAACTGAAGTTGTTAACGTGATCCTAGTTGCTCAATACGATTGTAAATAATAATAATAATAATAATAATAATAATGTCAGTAAACTACTACCACAATCAGTACCTTCACTGCGCGATGTTAACTGTAATGTTGCCGATGATAGCGACGCTATAGCGGAGTTACTGAACACGATTTTTCCGAAATTCCTTCACCAACGAAGGCGCACCTAATATTCCAGATTTTCAATTAAGATAATTTGGAACTAGATACCATCGCGCTGTAGGGAAGCATATTTTATCACTTAATGAAGGCGAGTCTTCCGGTTCAGACTGTGACCAATTAGGTTCCTTTTGGAATGTGCCGATGAATTCGCTCCATTTTTTGCAATAGCATACAGTCATTTGCTTGACGAAAGATCTGTACCTAAAGTCTGTAAATCTGCGAATGTCATACCAACACACAAAAAAGAAATATAAGCAATTCGCTGAATTATAGACCCATATCATTGTTATCGATTTCTAGTAAGATTCAGGAACATATACGGTATTCCAACATTATGAAATATCTCGGATAAAAAGATCTAAACACATAACCAGCACAGATTCAGAAAATATGGTTCTTGTGAAACACAATGAGCGTCATCGACCTGTGATCTCAAACTGATTCCACATTTCTACATTTCCAGACGGCTTTTGAAATTATTCCACACAAGCTCTTTCTGATCAGCTTCCAAGAGTATGGAGCACAGTCTCAGTTGTGCAAGTGTATTCGTAATTTCCCATCAGAAAGGTCACACTTCATATTACGTGATGGGAAGTCACCTATTGAAACCGAAGTTCCAGAGTTCCCCAAGGAAGTCTTTAGGCCCCCTACTGCTATTAATCTATACAAACCATTTAGGAGACAATCTGAGTACCCCTCTTAGATTGTTTGTAGGTAACGTTGTAGTTTAACGTCTAGAAAAGCCATCAGAAGACCAAAACGAATCACAAAATTATTTACAAAACATATCTGCAGTGCAAAGAGTGGCAATTGACCCTAAACACTAAAAAAGTGTGAAATCTTCCACATGAGCACTAAAGAACATCGGTTAATTTCAGTTACACGTTAAATCAAACAAATTTGAAGGTTGTCGATTCAACTAAGTAACTAGGGATTGCAATAAACAACAACTTTAATCGAAACTATCACGTAGAATACGTTGTGGGGAAGGCGAACCTAAGTTCGCATTTCGCTGGCCGAACACTTCCAAGCCGCAATAAATTTACTGGAGAAACTACATGCACTATGCTTGTCCGTCCTCTTATGGACTGCTGCGTACTGTGGAATCTTTACCCGACAGGATTGACGGAAAACATTGAAAAAATTGGAAGAAGGGAAGGTCGTTTTGTATTATCGCGAAATAGGGGAGAAAGTGTCACATATATGAAAAGCGAGTTGCGGCGAGATATTTTCACGAAATCTCAATCATCAACTTTCTCCTCCGAATACTAAAATATTTTGTTGACTCATCGTAACAAGAGAAATCATAGTTCGCACCAGAAAGACTTAGGTGTTTATTTTTCCCGCGTGATAATCGAGAGCGATAAGATTGAGAAATATAGGGTGTCCCAAAATAATGTATACACTGTTTTGAAACAAAATACCTCTTTAATTAAAGGAGACAGAAATACAATTTTTATGGCTAATAATTTAGAAGGCGGTGAAAAATATAACAACGCTTTTTTTTTGTTTCAGGATTGTCAGCAAACATGGCGTTATCGCTTGAACAACGGAAACCGGTGCTGAAGTGTTACTGGAAAACAGAATGGGAGTGCGGTACGCCAACGTTGGAGAGTTGAATTTGGAATACCACCACAGACCGGTGCATGATATGAAGAAGGGACATAGCGGACGAAAGAGAACTTCAACAGACAATGAGAGTGTCGATGCAGTAACCCAGGCATAACACGATCCCCGAAGAAATCTTTGAGGCAATGCTCTCGTGATACTAGGATCTGCAGAAGCAGTGTTCATAGAATTTTGCGGTCTCAGAACTTTAAGCCTTAAATGCCAAGACTTCTCCATGCTCTTAAAGAGGATGATCCTGATAGGCGAAGCGAATTTTGTGAGTGGTTTATTAACAAACATGGAAAAGAGCAACGTTTCCAAGATCGAATTCTTTGGTCAGATGAAGCGAAGTTTAAACTTGACGGAACAATTAACCGCCATAATTGCGTGTACTGGGCCAGGTAGAATAAATACGTAACCGAGCAAAGGCACGTTAATCTACCAGGAGTAACAGTCTGGTGTGGTCTGTCTTGTAGGGGGTTAATCGCGCCGTACTTCTTTGACAACACTATCACGGGCGACTCGTAGTTGGAAATGTTGGAAATGATAACTCCTGGCATTTCTCAATCGTGCATTCCCTGCCAGATGGATAGGACGAAGACTGAGTGTGGAATATCCCGCTCGATATCCAGTTTGAACTCCTGTACACTTCTTTCTGTGGGGTACTCTCAAGAACAAAGTTTACGCTGCGTGACCACACACACACTGTATGATCTTAGAGAGCAAGTTGAGCAAGCCTGTGATGCTATTCCGTTGGAAACAATAAACTGGCATGTCGCTCAGTCGTAAGTCGTTGTCGACGGTGTACTGCGATTTACTGACACCAGTTTGAACATTTACTACCGTAAATCGGACAATGAGGCACCTAACACCACTAAAATTGTATTTCTAACCGCTTTCATTAAAGAGATGTTCAGTTTCAAAGAGTGTACACATTATTTTGGGACACCCTGTAGTTTGAATGTTGTTCTATGAACCCATTGCCAAACATTTAGGTTTGTATTGCGGAGTAGTCACGTAGTAGTAGAACCTGAAAAAAAAACTTCTTTTCTTTGCGATTAAATCCTCCTATGCATCCACACCACCTAAGTTATATGGGTAGCAAGACTTGAGGAAACTGTGCATTCATGCAGAAGGGAAAGGAGAACGGTTCGTTATTTCAGTTCGCGAATTTTGTTCGTGTCCCTCATGTTTGACACTCCTGTACGTGTAAGTTCTTATGGGACTCGCGTCTCACAGTATGTGGCTAATCAAAAGTAACTAGAATAAATAATTTGTGAATACTAGACACAAAAATCTCACTGAATTTCGATAACATTTCCTTAATCACCGTACAGACAGCTGTGCAGTATTCTGAACTTTACATTTCCAGCATAACTGAAAATTGTGGGTAATAAAAGTTAGATATGAAAGGAAAAGATGAAAGTCTTCTTTGAAGCAGGCTCATTTCATTTTGTATGTACGGTCTTCTCATGAGTTCAGGAGGTACTTGCTGTCTTGTGACACTTTGCTGCATATGATCACCTTGGCCGTTTTTTATTTATTTTCGATCAGCACATTTTGAATTTCGTATCAGTAACTCATTCCATGAGCCATTTGAGTCAGACGTCTCACGACAAAAAAGGAACAAATGAAGAAACTACTACGCTCATTTGCTTTCGCAGTTGAGGGAGCATGTTATGTATGACAATCACGTCTGTTACGTCATTTAATTATAATAGGGGAGATACAATAACGTCTATAGTTTCATCCATATTTATAATTAACAAGCTACTGCAAAACAGTATATGACGATCATTGCTGCCCCTTCGTATCCTATTCTCGGATGGAACGGGAGAATAATCACTGCATACATGCAGGAATCAACTACTGACTATGCGGGAGGGAAGTAGTGGCACGTTCCTGGAGCTTTCTCAGTATTTGTCTTCTCTGTCTTAAGAGCAATTATTTTTGTGATGCACCGCCTACTGCTTTAATTTACCATACTGGATGCTGTTAGCATATTAGCACCACTTTCCCTCTCTTTAGATATAATCTGTGTTTATTGACACCTCTTCCTTGGACTAAACATATTTTGTTAATGAATTACATACTGACGGTAATCGTCGCCGCAGGACAAGGTAAGCTGTCGAACAGCTTTCGTCAATTTTGAGACAGATTCTGTTTGACGATAGGTTTTCACTTTATTCCTTACTCTTAATACCGTTTGGTAAGGCCACGTAGCAATGTTAATACAATATTCCTCAAACTGGTCTGTAAGGATTACTTTTATTATTAGCCTATTTGCTTTATTTATTTCTTTCCATTTCAGTATAAATTGCTATTAAAGGCTTTTGCTTTCTTTCATCGCATTTACAACTGTTAGTGTGGAACCAAGCAGTCACAGACATAATCCCTGTACACTCTTAGCAGAGTAGTTTGAGAAATTTTTGAAGTCGAAACACTTATTGAAACAGAACCCTACGTTCAAATTCTGATAATATTCTTCGTGGAATTGTAACAGAGTTCCATAATAGACCGTCACATGATTATTTTGTGTATAGCTGTCCCATGAATTTTGAACTTCCTTTTATATTTTGAAGAATAATTTGTTTTCTAAGGTAAAGAGCGAAAAGACGTTTTGTGATTCAGCTTTCGCCTGTGATAGGTCATTCCGAACGTTTATATCCTACAGCCCACAACAGTAGATTAAAAAGTGCACTTTTTATTCTTTGACCGTGAAAACGTGTGCATGATACTGCATGCAAATTACACCATGAAGTCAGTAACAATAGCACCAAATAAAAAGCCGAGTCGTTTTTAATGTGAAAAAAAGACCTCTCGAATGCATAAAATACAAGTGATTTCCAGCGCAAAACCAACCGTGCATATTACGTGCAGTTGGATTAACATGTTAATAACTGCTGCCTGTTTATTAAATACAAACTGAAGCGAAGAATCGGCGTCTCTCTCACAAAAATATGATACAGGGCAATAAAATATTTCGTGATGCTACCTAATTCTAACTTAAGGTATTCGATATAGCACCGTGTTCCTTCCATCCTTCCTCGTACCTAGCTGACAAGAGTTACAGATTCTGCAGTATAATCTACGTGGACAAATATGCAATCCACGCGATTTGTAGGTGAACGTCTCGTCCCTATTATTACAACAGTGTTTCGATACACAGCCAAGTCTACGTGAAAAATATACGAACACGGGCACTACTTCATGGACTGGTCCTATTCGATTTTTTTCATACTTCTAGGATTTTATGGTCAGTGCCCAAACAACAGTTTCCTAAGCAATACGATGCAGTTCTCAAAAAACTCGAATTGAGTACCACTGACATACCTGCAAATTCTTTATGCTGCGAAGCATCAAATGTACAAGAAACTCGAGAAGGTGACCATTGAAAATTCGATGATTTTGGAGTGGTGTGAAGCAGAAAAATTTCAAGCAGTTTAGCAGCGTCGGTGATAGCTTAGCGCACTAAGTGCATTAGTGTTGTACCCGCGAGTTCGCAAGTTCGATTCTCCCTATGACAACATTGTTTTACTTTTATTTTTATTATATATTTATTTTCAAATTGGAATGTTAATTTTCAAATGTGGAATCATTTTTATGAAAATAACACTTTTAGTTTTAATTACTAATGGCATAAAAATGCGAGTATTCGCAATTAATTCGGAATAAAAATGCGCTCATGTACTGAGCTATCAGCGGCTCTATTACCTTACTCGAAATGTTTTCTACTTCACAGCGCTCAAAAATTTCCATTTTTTCGAAGGTTTTTGTAATTGCCTCGTACTGCTAGGAAAGATATCCGCAACGATGACCACAGAATCCTGTAAGTATTAAGGAAATCTAAGTGGTTTGGTCCATAGACCTCAGGGAAGAAAGTACTAAAAGCATCAGCGAACTCCTCCTCCTCCCCCCCCCCCCCCCCCCTCCCATATACGGTATTGTCAGTACAGCCAGGAAATGTATCTCACGAATCAGTTTGGCAATTTCAGAGCATCAAATTACAGTACAAATAATTAGAAATCTGCAATAAGAAAAACATTTTGAACAACTTAGTGATTCACTTAAGCCACAGAAAACTTAAGAAGTAACATTGGGCCATTACTTAAATTGGGTTAAACACATCGTACAATTAGTACGGTACTTCCAAGTGCCGCTACTGTACGCTAGACGCACGGGAAGGGGTTTCTGGACAAATGGGTCCCTGCACACGTTTTGAAACGCTGCTGGAATGAATGAGTATGTCGAAAACCACATGAGGTATGCATTCCGTTCGTCAAAAGAGCGTCGCTCCGGCAGATAGTGAAGGCTTTCATATGAGGTGGACGGTAACATGGCATGAAATAGCGACCGCGATACGACCCACAGTACTGAGTGCCACAGTAACGCATTCCACGCACTATTACGTATACGTGTCTGACTCAAATGCTCAAGAGCTGCCCATCACAAGAAATCATAAGAATGTATAGAAATTAAACAACTTGAGAAAGTTTTTCTTATTGTAAAAGTTTTGGTACCTGTACTTCATTGTCCGCGGTGCATTTGATAAGGATAAAAAAAAAAACTCAAATTAATCACGGAATACCGTCCTTCCAAATGTGTCTCTGCGAAACGCCTCAGAAATACATAAAACACTTGGGGGAAGGAAGTGTGTATCGTTTTATTTAAATTGCGCATCGGAGATATCTTTAAAAAAAAACCATGGCAGCGTAACCTCCCCTGTAGAGGACTGGGTTTGACATTTCTTGGGGCTAGTGAAGAATGGTACGCAAGCAATGCCTTAAACGCGTTATGGTTTCTGTTATTTGCAAACACGGTGTGATATGATCAGCTGTTAGTATCTGAAGTCGGTTACGTTTTAAAACCTTACTAAGTTTTTAACCTTCGAACGAATTTTAGTACTACAATTGTTTCATCCCAATCCTACAGTGAACGTCTACTACCACCTGCTCCACACCGAGTATAAATAGTTACTGCTGCGACAAGTGTGTCACTTTGCTCACATAAGAAGTTCAATATCTATCACTGTTTGGAGCAAGTAGAGATATGATCTCTGCACTGGTACTGGTGTTTACAGACTGCATTCTTGTACCAGCTAAGGGCATTTATTACATAATTAATAACAGTATTGTCAAATCACAGAATAACTGCATAATATTTCCATTGTCATTAAAAATGGAAGACATTCATTTAACTCTTCTGCTATCTATATAGAGCTTTCAGTTATGTGTGTGAATATCAAATTTTTGTTCGCCGAGAAACAATGTAACCGTCATATTTCGAGAATAAGCTCCGCAGAAATGAGCGCTACAGACTTAGGCATCCAGCGCTACCGGAATTTAATTACATTTTTTACGCACGGCGAGTTTTACTGCCAATAAAATGAACCGCTATGCGGAAATGAACGCCGCTGCAGTGTATTAAAATCTGACTTTTCAGCATAATCTCGGTTTAACGTAGAAGGTAGTGACATACTGTTAATATTAGTCATTTTCACAATAACTATGATAAAAATTTTAGGAACATTGATACAAGGGCTTTCTTGAAATGGATCATTTTATCATTTAATGATATGGGTTTCAAGCAAAACTTTGTTTATGTTACATTGTGGTGAAATTCGAACTGATTGGTCGTTTAGTTTTAGTCTAGTCAATACTGTCGCGACCTTTGTCCCTGTGCAAGGCAGCAGACAGTGTTTTCAAGACGTGTGTTTCAGTAATACATTAATCCACGTACAAACTTCACGAGACGGAGGGAGCTGTCTTATTATTCGTAACGCTGACATCGCTTAGTAGAACTTTCAGCCAAAATGTAGGAACTGGAGAAAAAATACCGTTTACTTCATTGCTACCTCGTCGTTGTGAAAGGAATACTAAGCATAGTAACTAATAGTTTGTAAGACGTGCAGTAATGGTGCAAAAGTATAAAGGCAGTCTTAGAGGAAAGAAGAGCTGGTGTTTTGAGCTGCATAGGGTGAGATTTTTTCTGATCTTTAAATTTTGCTCAATTGGAGACACAATTTACATTCGATTAACTAAAATGGGAACTCTAAAACATACTCAGCAACAGAAGAAAAAAATCCAAATCGTTAAGGTGAATTCGTAACTACACTTGAGAAATTAATTACCTTTAATTTCATACATTACAATGCAAGAATTTCAATAGACTGCAGATATAAATGCATCCCCCGTCACTGAATGGGTAACTATAGCCAATCTAAGTTTTTTATTTCCCCAACAGCTTCAGCCAATGGCCCTGACTTAACTCTCCGTCACTCGCGCGAAAATTCGTGACATCGTCACTCGCGCGGATGACTGGTGTCAACCAAAAAGCAAGCGGTCTATTTCTACACTTTGAACAGTCTTTATGACTGGTTTTATGATTTTTTTTATTAAATATAAATACAATACATTTAATATTTTGTACACAGTATAAAATGTTCTAACGTTTGAAACAGTTTTACCATTTGAAGAACAATATCTTCAGCTGAATCACAAACATTACATGGTCCCTCTTGTTGCTTACCGACGTACGTTTCTAAATTCAAAGTGTAAGCTGTTTTTACATCAACCAAAGCGGACACTTTTAACCCACACTTTGCTGGTTTGCTAGGAATATATTGCCTGAACTGGCAGTTTCCTCTAAATGCCAAAAGCTGTTCGTCAACAATAAGATATTCCCTATGTGAAAAATATTTTTGGCAATTGTTCGTGAATAGTTCAAGTACCCCTCTGATAGCAGCCAACTTGTCAATCTCTCTGCGAACACCTCTATCACGGATATTATCAAACCTCAGACATCTCAACAGAAACCTGAATCGGTTTTCACTTATGCATAAATAACATGATTCAAGTCCACTTCCCTTTGAGTTATCCCACAATTTAGATATACTCTTCCTAGAGAATATCAAAGATCCACATAGATACAACAAACCAATGAAAGCTCTGATCTCTATAGCATCTCTTTCTTTAGCGTCCCTTTCCCTAGAGAAGTGACCACGAACTTAATTGATGTATATATTAGTGCATGTTGCGATAATGTTTATTATGTTTTCATCCAAGAACAAATTTAGAATTTCTATTTCTGTCTGTTTTATACGAGCTTGATTTTTTGGTCCAGGCGAATGTGTAATAAAATTACAAGATGTGTTTCTAACACTGGTAGGATATTAATTTTTCCTCCGTTAGTTATTCCATCTTTCCCTAAAAATGCATCCTCTTGAGTTGCCCCTTCCCGTGACTCATATTCATTATTTTCTAACACTTCTTGTCCTGTTCCTGAATCATGACCGCTTTCATGAACAGAATCCTCAGTCTCTGAGTCATCGCTATCACTGTGAGCATCTTCATCACTCAGCTCATTGAACCATTCCATCCATACATTAGGATCTCCACTAAACTCTGCCCGAGGTTTTTGCCTTTGACATTTCTTCCACAATTTAAAAATAAATAGAATACTAGGTAACATGGAAGGAAACAGCAATACGTCTAAATTTACGCACATGAAAGATCGACTGAATCTAGGAAAGCAATAAAGTAATACAGACTTACTTTGTTTCAGATTGTAGCAGCAGAACTCGCGCGGATGACAAGTGTCCTCCAGACTATAATAATCTTTCATAAACTATGTACTTTTCGTTACTGAACGACAACGATGATTGGAGCTAACAGCCGGAGAGTTAACAGAAAGGTACTGAAAATGGCGCGAACTCAATCCATTCCTGTCAGACAAAACTGAGCGGGAAAGTCATGTGGATGACTAGTGTCATCCGCGCGAACAACGGAGGATTAATATTATATATGAGGTTTCAGTATTTTACACAAACTTCGGCGAAACAAAAAGTCATATTGAGATTCCAAAGTTAAAAATCGCGACTGCATTTCCTTTTTCCTTCTCTTACGGTTATTACTACTATTGTCGGCACTACTTTTCTTTACCCGTACCTGTACTTTCGTGAAACGCAAGTGGGAATCACAATAAATATTAAATACAAACTCAAGTCCACAGTTTCTATATCCTTTCTTCCATTAACATCTGTTGATCTTAATGCCACAGTAGATATAAGACACTTTTTGTATCAGGACAATTCACCCGAGGACAGTGTCTATCCGCAAATTCCATCGTGATTCCACAAAACCGAATCGAGCGTCAAATAAATTAGAAAGTGATGTTTGTTTTTGATGTTATTTACGATACTACATTCGATGCCATTTCTGCCCCTACGAGTCAAGAGATGAGCTCACTGTTCACCTTACAGAAATCAACCATTACTCCTTCGTAAGATGTAGTTCCAGAAACATTTCAAATATTAAGAAGAAAATGAATCTAGGATTTCCATTAACTACTAAGCAATAGTTTGACTTAACTGCTATACTAGCCTCGACTGTCTGTGCCCACAAGCCTCTTATGTTAATTCCCATTTTCGAATTACTGTCTTTAATTATTTGAATAATGAGGTTGGTTTCATCGGAGGCTATTTCATAACAGAATTAGCTGTCGACAGAATTCTGCGCATTTAAGTCATCTGACTGACAGATTTTCAAATTTTTATTTTGTTGCTGGCATCACTTCTGCGCTACACAGCGATGTGATCCGAACTGTGCACGATTTTCTGTGCTAAAACAAAGTGAGTAGCCGAACTATGTTTCCTACATATACAGGTATAGATACTTGACTTTAGTGCTACGCATAGATTTTTAAGTACATATTATAATTAATCGATCGTGTACATATTTTGGAAAAGCTATTATCCTGAATACTGATAACTCCACTTTTTAAGAAGAAGTCAAAAGGAACATAAAAGTGTCTTCTGAAAATGAGAAATTGTTTCCATTTTCAATTGACACTTGGGCACAGAATGTTTCTACACGATCTCAAGATGCGTCTTCTGTTTCTTTTAGGGCCTAAGGCATCCGCGCCATTCTAATGTAGCTATTCAGTCTCGTACGAATGGAAAAAAAAGAGCAGAACATGTCCCTCGTTAGCGGTCTCTTTAGAAAGACTATGGAAAAAGCGTATGATATTTGAAACTCTGTTCGGAACGCATCGCTCAGTGTGGACATGCGCACAGAAAACTGCATGCTGACCTAGCAAGCTACGCCGAGCCAATTTAAAAGGAGCAGCGGTATAAACCTTGTTAGTAGAAAAATAATACTGTCAACGCAGCTGACGGGGCAGCTGAAGGAACCGTGAACCTTTCTTACAGCTGTGTTATTCGTCAAACTCAAGTAGAACGTACCGAACAATACATCATATTTAAAGTACGAATTCATTACATGTTTAAAAGAGTAACTTCATATTTGATATTGGAGCGTGATCAGTTCTGTGACTGAAGGGAAATTATATTTTCTTTTGCTATTTATTCCATTCTACTACTCCAAGTGTACTTTTCGGCTCATCAGTGTTCTATGAAGTAACACAGGAAATAGTACTTTATGATATGTGACAGTAGAACGAAGTACAAAAAAAAAATGGCCCCTAACAGCTTTGGGGGATCTATAGATATAGTAGAAATCACTCGATAAATGTCAAAAATGTGTCAGCAATAAAAAAATGGTAACAGACACGAAAGTATGTTTGCAGTACTAAGACAACTTCACGACGTCAATGGTTGACGGTGTCTCGTAATACAAGTTATCGAAACCTGTTTATGTCGAAGGCGGTTGACACTTGTAACAAGCTTTCGGAGTTGCACTTGTAACCTCATGGGAATTTCCCACCGACGAGATGCAGTGAAACGTTGGAGAACTTTTTTCTAACTACTTCTACATACTGAAATCCTCACAGGCGTTCCCAAAAAAACGTCGAAGATCACTTTTAATGATCACTGCAACAAAAATAATCACACACGCAAAAGTGTGCCTAATTGAAGTAATGAAATGGGTTTTCGGATTTTCATCGTGTGGAAGATAAGGTCATTAGAGGCAGAACATAATTCGAGCTTGACAATGAAGAAAACATAACAGCCGGCCGAAGTGGCCGTGCGGTTAAAGGCGCTGCAGTTTGGAACCGCAAGACCGCTACGGTCGCAGGTTCGAATCCTGCCTCGGGCTTGGACGTTTGTGATGTCCTTAGGTTAGTTAGGTTTAACTAGTTCTAAGTTCTAGGGGACTAATGACCTCAGCAGTTGAGTCCCATAGTGCTCAGAGCCATTTGAACCATTTTTTTGAAAACATAACACGATTGTGTCCTTTTCTAGGGAACTGTCCCGCCTTACTCCTTCAGTGAATTATGGAAAACAACAAGGAAGCTTGTTCTGGATGCTTCATTTAATAATGCCCCAGGTTCTTTACAGCCGTTAATACATGCTTCAAACTCTTATGTTTCTTCTGCACGTGCGCAAGTTTCGAACAACACCGACAGATGGCAGAGCCGCAGTGAACCATCAAAATTGTGTCCGTGCAAGACACGCTCACAAGCAACGTGCTGTAGTTAAATTCTTGGTAGGGAAAAAAGAAACTTCGGTAAATATCCATAAACGTTTGCATGCGTGCAGTGGTGATGTAGTTTACAGTAATGCTCAGCGAGGATTAAAGAGCGTTAAATCGTCAGGACATGCAGGAACTGTGTTCCACGATCGGCCACGTTCGGGACGTCCTGATACAACCACTGCTCCAGACATTGCGAATCGTGCAGGTGCCATTATTTGCGCACACCGGTGTAACACAACCCGACGATTGGTTCTACATCTATCGGTGAGCATTGGAAGAGTGTGTACAATGATTGAGACTCTTGGATATTCAAAGGTGTCTTGAAGATGGGTTCATCGAATGCTCACAACACACCACAGGGTTCAAAAGAAACTGTTGGAATAGTCTGAGGCCTTTCTGTCACAGATCGTTTGTAGTCGTCGTGATCTTCAGTCTGAAGACTGATCGGATGCAGCTCTCCATGTTCAATGCTACTCTTTACTGTGCAAGCCTCTTTATCTCCGAGAAACTACAGCAACCTATATCCTTCTGAATCTTGCTTACTCTTGGTCTCCCTCTACGATTTTAACACCCGACACTTTCCTCCAGTACTAAGTACTAAATTGGTGACAGAAGAAGCAGTGCATCGTTCTTCTTAACACAGCTACTGCAGTATCGTATTTATCCTCCGACACCAGACAGCTACTTTCATTCTAACGTCTTCCCCAGTACGGAAATTACATAATGTGGGTACGAGTACAGGTTGTGACGCAGGATCGAAGAAATATGGAAATTTGTGTCTGGTCGTGAGTTGTGAACAGATAGAATAGCGGTTAAGGTGACCGCTCGCGTGAAGCGGAAAAGTCAGGTTCGAGTCCCGGCGTGGCAAAAATTTTCATTGTCGTCGTTCCCTTATATAGTTCATAGTTATCCGTATTCGGAACTGCGAATACATTTAATGCATTAATTCAGAGGCATATCTGAAAACCCTGAACAAACTCAAGCGACGTTTCAAACGTGACTCTTTTGAATAGAAATCTTGCTCCAACACAATTCACACCTTCACACACGTCTCAGAACTCTGAAATACATCGTCTTGTTGGGTTGGACATCACTGCATCATCCACCTAAGTGCTCTCGGACTTTCATCCGTTTCGGCCACTTAAGAATTCTCTACGGCAGACACGTTTTGAAGATAATGTGAGCGTAAATCATGCAATGAAGATATGGCTACGTGCACAGAATATGAACTTCTACAAATATTGAATACATGTTCTTACACAACGCTTGCGTAAGGCGTTACAACGTGATGAAGACTTTTTAGAAAAACCGTACACGTATAAGAAATGTGATTGATATTGTTACGAAATTCTAACTCATGGGGGAAAAAAAGGTAAGCAAATACAAAAGCAGACTGTCTCCTTAAAGGAGAGTCAAGCAACAAATCAAAGAAGAGAAGGGAAGTGAAAGTACACCGTCCACTGCTTCTTGCCGCCATCTGCTATACATGTGGTCCCTCAATGTTAAACGACTTGTAAATGGGAAAAAAAAGTTTCATAAAATTCTTTTATTCTGAAACGAAGCCATATGACATATCAATAACAAAATGTGATTCCATGACGCAAACTTTGCTACATTATTTTTGTGTGCATTTACTGATGATATTCTGTTACTTCTCCTTGAAAGACACCAAACAGCAGGGGAGAAATATTTTTTAATGATGATTTTCTATTTTTCACAGCCAGTATTGAATAGTAACAGTCAACCGGTGTTTTCAGACCGCAGTATCGTATTTAGCTCGTTCAGTGAGAGAAATTACAACTAGATGACGCCGTTAAATAACAGTTTCTGCAACGTTTAATCTCTGATCAAGTGAACATACACCAAATCATATTTTATGATAGTCTCAAATTCGCAACGCAGGAAGATGTTACTAACAAGCCGAAAGAAACTGCATCAACATTTGCAACAAATTTCCAAATACAGGCGGCTTGTTACTATATAGGGTGGACGATAATAAAACCGACAAACTGCAGGGACGGATTCCTGACAGGAAACAGAGTACAAAAGGTCCTGCGAACATGTGTCCGGAAGTGAATCGTCGCCACGGTAGATCGCGGTGACGAATGACAATTCCTCTGACCACGTGCCACGTGTTCGTTGTGTGTTGGAGGCTGTGTGATTGACGCAGCGTACTGTAAGCAGCAGAATGGTCCGGTATTTATGTCGGGGAAAAGCCGAGATGATGACTGCCTTAAGGCCAAACGGAGTGAAACGGTCGAGAGGCTGCACAGCTATACCAAAACAAGTACCCTCACAGACACAAACCACATCACACAACATTTTAAGTCCTTTTGGGGCGTTTGTATAATCATGGGTCCTTTCAAACCGCCGAATTTGAAGGGCGGCGGCAGCGGATTGTGCGTACACCAGCTTTGGAGGACCGAGTTCTACAGGATATTCCATCGAACCCTAGTACAAGCTCTAGGCAAGTGGCCCGCCAACACTGTGAAAGACAAAAGACGCTTATGGGTATCCTGTATGACAAGTCTACTATCCCTATCACGTGCAGTCTCATGGAGCACCCTTCGAACATCTGTTCTTCAGTGGATGCGATGCAGCTCTGTACTATGCTCTGGGACGACTTGTCGCTGCACGCACATCGTCCATTTTCGAACACATATTCATAGGGCCTTGTTTCCTCCATTTCCGGTTAGAGACCAATCCCTGCAGTTTGTCGGTTTCTATGCCTCACTATTACGAGAGAGACAGAAATAAAACGGGGAAGGAACCCGGCTCGAAAGTAAAACAGTGCGAGCCTTGTTAACCAGCTGCCCTGAATAATTTTTTCGTGTCGAAAATTGATATCAATGAGGTCGTGGCTGCACGAATACTTGAATGCTTACTGAAAGTAAACATCACCTAGGCACTGTACATTACTATATAAATTTTCAAAATATAGGCCAGTTACATAGTTACTTTATATTACTTATATGGTGCTGACCACAATGTATAGGTGAGTACCAGCTGGGGAAGTTGGGAGGGGGAGGGGAGTTTATTGGTGTGTGTGTGTGTGTGTGTGTGTGTGTGTGTGTGTGTGTGTGTGTGTGTGTGTGTGTGCGTGCGGAAAGTAGCTTAGTAAGTGGACAAGTGACTTCTTTTTTGTTCTGTTTCGGCAGCCAATCCTACGTCGTTCCTGCGGGACTGGTGTCTGCTGTGGGAGGCATTTATATTTTACGCTACAGTAAGCTAAAAATGACACTTCACAGATTTTGAGACACCACCAGATTTCACTTCGACCTACACGAACGCTTGACGGACTACGGGCAAAACACTGCTAAGGAATTAGCACATGGGCATAAATATTACGACCAAAGCTAACAACGTAACAGTATTTCTCTTACAATTCTGAGTTGTTTTCATACGTTATCACCATCCGTCGGAAGACACGACTTTCTTCTGGGTACGGCACCAAGCTTAGCCAGTTGCATTTGCCTCTCATTGACAGGCTCTACGTATAACATCCTTCGTAGGTCTTTTTCATGTAAGCTGGGCTATTTAATGTCTTACTTTCTCCAAGTCGATGTAGGTCTCAATGTTTACGTGAACGAACCTTTAGGATCTTCGGATTCTCATTTATTTTGTACTTATTTTGTTGTTTAGGTTTACCACAGAGTCTCATGATGATGAACGTGTTGAAATATGTAAAGGAAAATACATGAATTGACTGCGGCGCGATCAAAACTTTACTTGAATTACTTAAGAAATGAAAAAGATGAAAACTAAAAGTAAAATCTTCTTAGTTTTTAGGCCCCGTCATAGTTTTCCTACACTTCGACGTTTCGGCTCCTCTGCTGTGATCTTGTTCAGGATCTTGTTCTGTGCACTGGACACCGTCACGTTGTCTTATAGAAGGGAGTTTTCCCGCAGCTATGCTGAGGAAGATACACTATGTGATCAAAAGTATCTGGACACCCTCAAACACATACGTTTTTCATATAAGTGCATTTTGCTGCCACCTACTGCCAGACACTCCGTATCAGCAACCTCAGTAGTCATTAGACATCGTGAGAGAGCAGAATGGAGCGCTCCGCGGAACTCACGGACTTCAAGTGATTGAATGTCACATCTGTCATACGTCTCTACGCGAGATTTCCACACTCGAAAACATCCCTACGTCCACTGTTTCCGATGTGACAGCGAAGTGGAAATGTGAAGGGACACGTACAGCACAAAAGTGTACAGGCCGACCCTGTGTGTTGACAAGAGACCGTCGACAGTTGAAGAGGGTCCTTATGTATAATAAGCAGACATCTATCCAGACCATCACACAAGAATTCCAGACTGCATCAGGATCCACTCCAAGTACTATGACTGTCAGACAGGAGGTGAGAAAACTTAAATTTCATTGTCGAGCGGATGCTCATAAGCCCACATCACGCCGGTAAATGCCAAACTACTCCTCGCGTGGTGTAAGGAGCATAGAAATTGGACGATTGAACAGTGGAAAAATGTTGTGTGGAGTGACGGATCACGGTACACAATGTGGCGATTCGATTGTAGGGTGTGGGTATGGCGAATGCCCGGTGAACGTCACCTGCCAGCGTGTGTAGTGACAAAACAGTAAAACTCGGAGGCGATGGTGTTGTGGTGTGGTCGTGTGTTTCATGGAAGGGCTTGCACTCCTTGTTGTTTTGCGTGACACTATCACAGCACAGGCCTACATTGATGTTTTAAGCACCTTCTTACTTCCCACTGTGGAAGAGCAATTCGGGGATAGCGATTGCATCTTTCAAAACGGTCGAGCATCTGTTCAGAATGCACAGTCTGTGGCCGAGTTTTTACACCACAGTAACATCCATCTAATGGACCGGCATGCACAGAGTCCTGATCTGAATCCTGTAGAACACGTCTGGAATGCTTTGGAACGCCGACTTCGTGCCAGGCCTCACCGACCGACATCGATACTTCTCCTCAGTGCAGCACTCCGTGAGGAATGGGCTGCCATTTCCCAAAAAACCTTCCAGCACCTGATTGAACGTATGCCTGCGAGAGTGGAAGCTGTCATCAAGTTTAAGGGTGGGCCATCACCATACAGAATTCCAGCATTATCGATGGAGAGCGCCACGAACTTGGAAGTCATTTTCAGCCAGGTGTCCGGATACTTTTGATCACATAGTGTACATTGGTTGCCATTCTTCCTGCTGCTATTGCTGGTCCATTGTCAACGGATAGAAGCGAACAAGATAGCGCAAGAGAGCAACAGAAAGAATTTTAACCAATACATTCTACTTCAGCTTTACAGCGGCACAAATCCCTTTCTATCCAATGAAGATGACCCACCAATGGTACCCACCGGAATTTCATTCAGTGACGCCACTACTCCAGCATAAGCGCGGAAAAAATCCTTTTTATAACAGACAGTGTTTAGTAAACTATGGACGCCGCAAGATTCTGAAGAAGATTCTAGCAGAGGGATCGAAATGTCGATCGTACAGAAGAAATACGATGCGGCCTCACGACGCAGATTTTACCTTCAGTGACAACCGCCACGTAAGCCTGCACATTTACATCAGATATAATTATCCAGTATACGTCAAATAAATTCCACAGAACGATACTGACACGATATTTGGATTATTTATTGGAAATATGGGAAAGTCTTTTCCGGAAACACTCGCACTGTTTTATAAGCACTATTTTAGGCATTCTGTTGCGACATTCCTCGAATTATAAAGCTGATACAGCCATTTTACAACAGTTGTGATTAGTGATGTATGTGTAATACACATGATCATTAGTTGAAGCTAAAACCAACAGATGACGAAAAACAGTTCCGCCTACATAAATATAGTTGTAGGCCTAGTGGTTCTTTCGTTGGACAATATCACAGTTTGTTGACTTTCACATAATGTTTCATTTTATGACATAAGGCACACACATTAAAAGAAAATTACGCTTAGTGCACTTGGCACTATGTTATTGTCGGAATGCTTTCAGTATCACTGAGGTTTACTTAGGTTTTAAGACAAAGAGCAAGTAGACAAAGTTACATAGAGATTCTGTCTTGGCTAGCTCACTTTAATCACTAAGAGGATACTGCGGCGATCTGATTTTGTGTATATATATTTTCCATATCCTGTATGATAATAATGAGGCTGACTGTTTCAGGATAATGCAATATTCGCACGTAATCTTAATGCTTTTCACTGTATACCGATTGAGAGCTGGTTGCGATGCAGATGTATGTCCATGTGTTTTTTTAAATGGAACCTCAAAGCTTCTAGCTTTTTTAGCCTTTACAGTGCAGCAGGAAATTTTGTCTCTGAGGTTGTATACGCCTGATTTCTCCACCTTTCAATAACAGACATAAGGATTTTCGACGTTAGTAGCAGAGAAGACTTCGCCGACTTTACAGAAAGTTCGTTGCGATGTTGAAGGTGTTCGTTAAGCCTGTTAAAAATGAAAAGGAATGCTTTTTCCAATATCGCTACTGTCTGTACGGCACATTGCCCTAAGATACTTTCAGCACAGTAAAAAATAATCAACACCGTCTGACCAGCACTATGTAAACGACTTGTGGAAAAGCTGTCTGAATGTGAACATAGAGGTTTAAAGCACGCAATGGTGTAGTTTTTAAATAACTACAGAAATTAACAATTGTTAATATATATAATAATAATAAACAATGGCTGGCTGCAAAATAAGGTTAACCTAGAATACCAGTAGTTCGTCGTTAATTGATTTTCAAATGAACTAATTATCTTTTCTTTTCGGCCAGGCCCGGAGCATAGAATACGTCACATTGTATTTTATAACGAATAATTCCAGCCGCTGAAGTGCCATTAGTCTAATAAATGATGTTATTTACTACAAGCTTGTCTGGACAATAGCGCCATTCTGAAGTAAACAATTAGTAGGAATAGATTGCCAATGTTGCACCAGTGAATAAGTTGTCGACTGTGTGTCTGTTACTTGATTGTTATAATCACGTGACTTCTATTTTTAGAGAATATTTTCGTAAAATACTTTTGGCAGCTGCATGATAACAATCTAGTAACAAACAGTTGACAGTTTACTCACTGATGCAACTAGCTGCTTACTTGAGAGATACGGTATAGCCGAAACAAACTCGTAGTAAAAAAGAAACAGTACTAATTAAACTACCAGCAGCTTACGTGGAATTACGCATTACAACATAAAACTGATCTCCATGACTTGCTGGCCGCGGTGGCCGAGTGGTTCTAGGCGCTTCAATCCGGAGCCGCGCGACTGCTACGGTAGCAGGTTCGAATCCTGCTTCGGGCATGGATGTGTGTGATGTCCTTGGTTATTTAGATGTAAGTAGTTCTATGTTAGGGGACTGATGACCTCAGATGTTAAGTCCCATAGTGCTCAGAGCCATTTGGATCATTACTTGCTATTCGTGCAGTACTGTAAGGATAAATGTGCAGGCATCTGCGTTCTCGCTGAGTGTGGGATGAGATGCGACAACATTTACCACATTAAATGTCTATTGATACTTTGTCAAAGACGTTGCTGATCGGGACATGGACAGCAATCAGCATCGGTCTCTGTTTAGACCACAACTGGTGTTTAGAAAGGAGGGAAACAAAATAACAGAATCAGAGGGGTTACGATGTTCCCAGAATCAACTATAACATAACAATAATTCTAGCACAAAACTAGTATTTACCACTGTGAAAACGTGGCGTAGCTGGCTGCAAAGCCAAAATACGAACCCATCTGGGTTCTCATTCAGACAGGCGGTCAACACAAGAGCCAAAATTGACACGCTATGACCACTGCAGTTGATCATTTCCATTAAAAACTGCAACTACATTCAATTCAAATGCAGTCCACGTTCTTATGCCGCCAGCGTTCTCGGCAGCCTTAGCTATTTAAAACGCCGGCTGGAATACATACGAGACAACGCTTGTTTAACCAATCATGCGTGGGAACGATGACCTTAGACAGAGCCCCTCGCTGGTAGTGGCTTCCGGCCTGACAGGAAGCAAGTGTTGGCCTTGTGTGTGTGTGTGTGTGTGTGTGTGTGTGTGTGTGTGTGTGTGTGGTACGTGGCCTGCCTACCTCGCAGGTGTTGTGTGACGAGAGCTACAGGAGGAGAGTGGGTGGGGGCTGCACTACCCGTGAATTCACTCACCTGGAATACCAGCCAAGTGATTCACCTGGAGGTGGAAGCAACGCACACTGTCATCTCCGATGACGAACCTCGTGCGGCCACACTTTTACTAGGCATTACAGCGAACACAGGAAGCTGGATTAACTTTGCGTCCATTGTGTCTGGTCTACCCAAGCTACAGGTATGAGGATTAACGAATGATGACTTTTTTATATTATTTGGTATTTAAAAATCTAACGTAAACTGTAAACAGATTTACTTTATTCATTACTAGTACTTGTTGCTGTTGGTAGTGCGTTTGGAGACGCACAAATAACGAAAACAGTGAAATTATTCTATGCTTGTAGCATCCGTCAGCATCGAGGTCGTCGTAAAAATAAACATTACAAAGGCAGCTAAATAGCAACTGATTTATGCATATTTAAGCAGAAAGGGCTATCGTACGTGGACAATGGGCAGTAAGGTAGCAACTATGATGTTATGAAGTGAGTTTGGAACGCAATTTTTATGACTAGCACTGTTTTTTTACTATCTTCTATCATAAAAAGTAACAGCTTTTAAAAATAAAGTTCTGTGGTCATGCTGATAAAGCATGTCTTCGTTTCCAGCATCTTAAAAACTACTGCACAAATGGCAGCACTTAATTTTTTTAATTAAACGGTGGCTGTAGGGCAGAGATGACAAAGCCACGTCGAAAGCGAATAATGTGGTATTTCCGACGAAACATTACAAAAAGTGCCACTTCGAAACACCAGTAAGCTCTGACGCACGCTCAACAGGTAACAAACACGTTACGGATAAAAGGCAGGAGTTTCATCCAGAAGACTGAAAGGATGCGAGCCATTACAAATGCTTATCGATTTACAACATATAAAACAAAAGGTGATTTTTTTGTCCGGGTTGTGGTTGGCAATAGTTAGCACTCGTACTAAACTTTCGATAATGATCGAAAGTTCCTTTAAATTTGTGTGGTATAATAAATGGAGAACTTTGACACTGAAGTAAAAGAAGATATAGTATAAGGAAATCCACACTGCAACATTTATGTTAAACGTTAAAACAGCTGCCATAGACACACCACAAGCACTGTTTGACGTCGATAACCACAGACAGTATACGCTGCGAGACTAACCTTGCTGGCGCGTTCCCGCTTTACATATGCAGTACGTGGCGAAGATGTGGACACGCCGGCTGTCACAGAAACGAACGGGCAGGCCACCGTCCTGTCCTCTCGAGAATGCAACAAACGTACTACCGCCGACCGCAGTCAGACAACGACTAAACGCGCTGCTAAGCCTAATTCACAGAGCTAGCCGCACGGACGCCTTGTTACGGCTGGCATCCAATGAGAATGCATTACTGCGCCCGGCTCCTGGAGGGGGCACGTCGCAGAGCGAGAGAGAGGGAGCAGCGGGTCCAGGAGTGGGGGCGCCAATCGAGGGGAGGGGAAACCGTCGCCGCCGGGATTTCTCGGACGCCTGTGGGAATACGCAGCCGCCGCTACGGGCACGTCTATACTCTCAGTCGATTCTGGGATTCGTCCTAAAAGCCAAGTCCGTTGTGAGCAAGAGCGAACTGCAGGTCCATCCACTGTTTCTAAGAGGCACAATAGAGAACGCTGGCGGTATTTTCACGAAAAAAAACTCTAGGAGTTGTGAATGCCATCAACTAAAATAAACACCGTTTCAGTGGATTTCTTTTACTCATTTATTCGCGTTACTGCCAGTTGGTAATGTCAGCTCTTCAATACAGTAAGCAAGCTGTCGAAATAATGTCGATTGCTTCGTGTCTTACTATGGATTTGCAGAGTACCCGGCATTGTCCTGGTACGTATTTACTTAACTACTATTAGTCCATCTCCTCCTCCTCCCCCTCTCTCTCTCTCTCCATTTCCTTCTGCCTCTTCTCTCTGTCCCTCTCTACCTGCCCCTCTCTCCACCCATCTGCTACTCCCCCTCACTCTGCCCTTCTCCTCCTACCCATCCCTTTCTCTCTGGCCATCTCCTCCTGTTTCCTTTCTATCTCCAACTCCTCTTCCCCCCTCCCCTGACCATCTTTTCCTCTTCCCTTTCTCTGTCCGTCGTCTTCCCCCCTCTCTCTGCCCATCTCCTCCGCCCCTCCTACCTCACGAACTATGTGACTTCCAATAATATAATTTTGCAGGTACATTCAGCAGCATATGTGTATACCGGTACAAAATGTGTCGCAAAAACAATAAGCAGTGAAGTAGTCATACATTAAAACGTCATGCCTGATGCGCAAATGAACAGCGAAAATGAACAGCGAAAATGCAATAACCGATAAATTTTTTCCTTTCGTCATTATGTGGGGGGGGGGGGGGGGGGGGGGGGGGGAGTCAGTGCGACAAAGTTTCGTCAAGGTTTGAAATTATGTGTAAAGTTTGTTACAGGTCACTAAGAGCTCTCGTTATCAAATAGTGGATGAATAAAACATGAGTATTCGCGCGTCAAATATGTTTGAAAGCTTTCCAGTGATTTGGGAGAAGATATGCAATACACAAACAAGCGTACATTCATTTTTATACATGTATGTATATCATTTTCTCCGTGGTCCGATTTTGATGAAATATAACCTATGCGGTGCCCCTAGCTACGCTGAAATTACCTGTGAAAGCCCCATAAAAATGCATCTAGTAGTTTTGAAGTTCAGCGGGTTCAGACAGACTAGAAAGTTTTACTATAACTTTAAATCAGCGTATCTTTTTTTCGTGATCCGATTTTAACGAACTAAACCCTATACGGTGACCCAAACCATGCTCACGTTACCTGCGAAAACCCCATGAAAATTCGTCAAGTAATTTTGCAGATTAGCATGTTCAAAGAGAGACAGGGCTGTTTTACAGATTTATTATTAGCATAAAAGACATACTAATAATAAATATGTATAAAATATAAAGTAATAATAAATCTGTCTCTTTTTGAACATGCTAATCTCAAAAACGAGGACGTGTATCTGTTAAGAGGCCAGACAAACGTCTGGTTCCTGAAGAGGGGCATCATCCTTTTCAGTAGTTGCAGGGGCAACAGTCTGGATGACTGACTGATCAGGCCTTTTAACACTAACCAAAACGGCCTTGCTGTGTTGGTACTGCGTACGGCTGAAAGCAAGAGGAAACTGCAGTCGTAATTTTTCCCGAGGGCATGTAGCTTTACTATATGGTTAAATAATGATGGCGTCCTATTGGATAAAATATTCCGGAGGTAAAACAGTCCCCCATTCGGATCTCCGGGCAGGGACTACTCAGGACGACGTCATTATCAGGGGAAAGAAAACTGGAGTTCTACGGATCGGAGCGTGCAATGTCAGATCCCTTAATAGGGCAGGTAGGTTAGAAAATTTAAAAAGGGAAATGGATAGGTTAAAGTTAGATATAGCGAGAATAATTGAAGTTCGGTGGCAGGAGGAACAAGAGTTCTGGTCAGGTGAACACAGGATTATAAATGCAAAATCAAATAGGGGTAATGCAGGAGTAGGTTTAATAATGAATAAAAAATATAGGAATGCGGGTAAGCTACTACAAACAGCAAAGTGAACGCATTACTGTAGCCAAGACAGATAGGAAGCCCACGCCTGCCACAATAGTACAAGTTTATATGCCAACTAGATCCGCAGATGACAAAGAGATTGATGAAATATATGATGAGATAAAAGAAATTATTCAGTTAGTGAAGGGAGACGAAAATTTAATAGTCATGGGTGACTGGAATTCGATAGTATGAAAAGGAGGAGAAGGAAACGTAGTAGGTTGAAAATGTAATGGAGGTAAGGAAAGAAAGAGGAAGCCACCTGGCGGAATTTTGCACAGAGCATAACTTAATCAGAGCTAACGCTTGGTTCAAGAATCATAAAAGAAGGTTGTATACATGGAAGAATCCTGGAGATACTAAAAGGTATCAGATAGATTATATAATGGTAAGACAGAGATTTAGGAAACAGGTTTTAAACTGTAAGACATTTCCAGGGGCAGATGTGGACTCTGACCACAATCTATTGGTTGTGAGCTGTAGATTAAAACTGAAGAAACTGCAAAAAGGTGGGAATTCAAGGAGATGGGACCTGGATAAATTGAAAGAACCAGAGGTAGTAGAGAGTTTCAGGGAGAGCACTAGGGAACGATTGACAGGAATGGGGGAAAGAAATACAATAGAAGAAGAATGGATAGCTTTGAGGGATGAAATAATGAAAGCATGAAGAGAATCAAGTAGATAAGAAGACGAGGGCTAATAGAAATCCTTGGGTAACAGAAGAAATATTGAATTTAATTGATGAAAGGAGAAAATATAAAAATGCAGTAAATGAAGCAGCCAAAAAGGAATACATACGTCTCAAAAATGAGATCGACAGGAAGTGCAAAATGGCTAAGCAGGAGGACAAATGTAAGGACGTAGAGGCATATATCACTAGGGGTAAGACAGATACTGCCTACAGGAAAATTAAATATTCCTTTGGAGAAAACAGAACCATTTGTATGAATATCAAGAGCTCAGATGGAAACCCAGTTCTACGTAAAGAAGGAAAAGCAGAAAGGTGGAAAGAGTATATAGAGGGTCTATACAAGGGCAATGTACTTGAGGACAATATTATGGAAATTGAAGAGGACGTAGAAGAAGATGAAATGGGAGATATGATACTGCGTGAAGAGTTTGACATATCACTGAAAGACCTGAGTCGAAACAAGGCCCCGGGAGTAGAAAACATTCCATTATAACTACTGACAGCCAGTCCTGACAAAACTCTGCCATCTGGTGAGCAAGATGTAGGAGACAGGCAACAAAGAAATCAGGTACTGACAGATGAGAAAATTACAGAACTATCAGTTTAATAAGTCACGGCTGCAAAATACTAACGCGAATTCTTTACAGACGAATGGAAAAACTAGTAGAAGCCGACCTCGGGGAAGATCAGTTTGGATTCCGTAGAAATGTTGGAACACTCGCGGCAATACTGAACCTACGACTTCATCTTAGAAGATAGGTTAAGGAAAGGCAAACCTACGTTTCTAGCATTTGTAGTCTTAGAGAAAGCTTTTGACAATGTTGACTGGAATACTCTCTTTCAAATTCTGAAGGTGGAAGGGGTAAAATACAGGGAGTGAAAGGCTATTTACAATTTGTACAGAAACCAGATGGCAGTTGTAAGAGTCGAGGGACATGAAAGGGAAGCAGTGGCCGGGAAGGGAGTGAGACAGGGTTGTAGCCTGTCCCAGATGTTATTCAATCTGTATATTGAGCAAGCAATAAAGGAAACAAAAGAAAAATTAGGAGCAGGAATTAAAATCCATGGAGAAGAAATAAAAACTTTGAGGTTCGCCGATGACATTGTAATTCTGTCAGAGACAGCAAAGGGCTTGGAAGAGCAGTTGAACGGAATGGACAGTGTTTTGAAAGGAGGGTATAAGATGAACATCAACAAAAGCAAAACGAGGATAATAGAATCTAGTCGAATTAAATCGGGTGATGCTGAGGGAATTAGATTTGGAAAGGAGACACTCGAAGTAGTAGATGAGTTTTGCTATATGGGGAGCAACATACTGATGATAGTCGAAGTAGAGAGGATATAAAATGTAGACTGGCAATGGCAAGGAAAGCGTTTCTGAAGAAGAGAAATTTGTTAACATCGAGTATAGATTTAAGTGTCTGGAAGTCGTTTCTGAAACTATTTGTATGGAGTGTAGGCGTGTATGGACGTGAAACGTCGACGATAAATGGTTTAGACAAGAAGAGAATAGAAGCATTTGAAATGTGGTGCTACAGAAGAATGCTGAAGATTAGATGGGTAGACCAAATAACTAATGAGAAGGTATTGAATAGAATCGGGGAGAAGAGAAATTTGTGGCACGACTTGACTAGAAGAAGGGATCGGCTGGAAGGATATGTTCTGAAGCACCAAGTGATCACAAATTTAGTATTGGGGGGCAGCGGGGAGGGTAAAAATCGTAGAGGGAGACCAAGAGATGAATACACTAAACAGATTCAAAAGGATGTAGGTTGTAGTAGGTACTGGGAGATGAAGAAGCTTGCACAGGATAGAGTAGCATCGAGAGCTGCATCAAACCAGTCTCTGTACTTAAGGCAACAACAACAACATAAAAGATATTATTGTTATTCAGTATGCTTGTGTTCTTAGGAATGTCAACATTCCTCGATAGTTCGATAAGAAAATGACTGAGTCTTCACTCCTTCTCCTTGTATGTACAGATTGCTCTAATTTTACTTTTTCCACGTTGAGAGCTTCTGCGAAACCGATTAACCTCGTTCGTACACACTACCTGATCAAAAATATGTAGACAGATGTTAGCAGACATTAATATGGGGTGTGACCACTCTTCACCTTTATGACGGCTTGAACTCTGCTCGGGATACTTTCAGTGAGCTGTCTGAATGTCTCCAAGCGAATGGCAGCGCATTCTTCCCCAAGAGCCGAAACTAGAAGAAAGTAGTAGTGATGGACACTGGGGTCTGGATTGAAACCGACGTTCTCACTCATCCCACAGCTGTTCCATTGGTTTCAGGTCGGGACCGTTACTGTCCACAAAACATTGCCTCACAGATGTTGCTTTATGAGAAGGTACACTGTCATGTCGATACAACCAATCATCGTCTCCGAACTGTTCCTTATTGTACGCAGTACACGTTGCTGCGAAATGTGTGTTTATGAGGAGCCGTTCGACTATTCTAACTCACTCCTTTTAATTCTCTATGCACACTTAGCTGGCCTGCTATTAGTATTTTGGAAATTACGAGTGATCCCTTCCGCTGATTTTATGCGATGTTTTACAACCACCTTCCGCAGTTGTTGACACACTATGGTTCTTCTTCTTCCGTGTTTCCACTTCACAACCACATTACTAACAAGCGATTTGGACAGATGTAGAAGAGTTGAAATGTCCCTGATGGATTTGTTAATCGGGTGACATGTAACGACTAGTCCACGTCTGAAGTCAATGAGCTCTCCTGCCCGACCCACTCTGTTTTTACTGCATCTCTATTGACAACACAACAGTCCCTGCCTCTTTTTTAGTGTAGGGTCCGTCTTTCGTGACATTTAGCGGTCATACCGCATTATATAGGGCTGTGCGGATACTTTCTATCATACAGTGTATACCGAAATGAAATCTGGTACAACCACACACGGAAACGACACACCTTCAGCCACACCGAAAAAACTGTGTAATTTTGGGTTCAACGAAAACACTTTAACATACCTTCTTCTTTTTTGGACATCATCGTGAGAACTTGCTGCTCCGTAAGCATTCTTCATTTAAAATATAGCTCCATACAGTACTCAGTTTAAATAATTCTGTGTTCAGCATTCCATCCACTAGCACGATTGCACGGAACTGCCTCTATGTAGCTTTTACTTTATAAATATTCTGAAGAATCATAAAGAACAAGGCAATTATAGTGTAGACAACATTTCGACGTAGCATGTTAATTCGCGAGGGCATTCAAAATCTGTGCGCCTACTGCCTAGCTTACACGATATGTATACGACGCGAATACGATCTAGACCAGCGGTAGCCGAACTTCTTTTTATTCCCAGCGCCATTAATACTATCATAATTTTTCCACTGCATCCCAAATCAAAGCGCTCGTCTGTCTAAGGCAGTCTAAGTGCACCGCTGATGTTAGATAAGTTTAAAAATTTAATAATAAATGAAACGTATTTTAAATTATATTTATTGAACAGATTTATCATTAATATACACACCATTCCCGACACCCTTACAGCGCAGCGGCACGTCGACCATACTCGAAGCCCCATTTCGTGGCCCTTCAAGGCAAACCATGGTCTTATATTTCAGCGAGATAATGTCCGCCCATACATGGCGAGAGTTTGCACTGCTTTCTTCGTGCTTGCCAACCCCAACACTGGCCAGCAAGGCCGCCGGATCTTTCCATGATTTAAAACGTTTGGAGCGTTATGGGCAGGGCCCTCCAACCAGCTCGGGATTTTGGCGATCTAACGCGCCAGTTGGACAGAATTTGGCACGGTAGCCCTGAAGAGGGCATCCAAAAACTCTGTCAATCGATGCCAAGCTGAATAACAGCTTGGATAGTAGCCAGGAGTGGACAAACGCGTTACTGACTTGAATAAATCATTCAAGCTCCTGAAACTGTAATCATTTTTTGTCTGTACATGTACATCACATCTACCGATTTCCGTCCCATTCGGAGAAGTCCATCTTGGTGCATAGTGTGTTTTTTCTTCTCCCTTGGAGTGTAATTAATGTGATGGATGAGCTTCTTCGCTACATAGCTTCTCAAGTCTCGGAATCGACCTGAATACAACTACCCTTATTTCCTGGTACACATCAATTTTCGCATAGTATTTACTCTTTACCACAAGTTTCGCACAAACGGAACACAGCAAATGGAATTAGTGGTCGTCGATTTTTACTGCTGAGCAGCGGGTATCTATCGATCAAAGATATCCAAAAAAATTTGAAGTTCCAAGCAACTACTACAATTTACTACCGCGAAACAATAACGATCCATACGCAAGGTAACAATATGGCTCCATGGCAATTTGGTATTATGTGCTCGAGTTTTGTGCTTGCAGTGATACTTTTACAATAGAGAAGGCTGTTCACAGTGGCACCTATAATATTAAAAGCTAATTCGGTTCATGATTCGTAGAACCATTTGCAGGTTGCCTGTCTAGGGGCTCCTCATAAGCAAGAAAAATTTGATTTTTAATATTTCATATGATTACTGATCGAATTTAAAATACTGTCATAGAACACTCATTAAGAGGGATAAGCCTATGTTGAAGGCTTAACGCATTAACGTACGTATTACAGTTAAGCTCTGTGTGTATACCCTTAGGCAGCGCACCTGAAGATACGTAAATTATCCAAATTATATTTATCCAGCATCTGAGAAAGAGCACACAGAAAATTCCAACAAATTTTGAGCATAATTTTAAACTTCTTCTAAACTTCCCGCTTACATGCTTAATGTGTATCCTTATTATTGTCTATGGCCTAATCCAGAACATAAGTCAGTGGGTTTATAACTGTCTGCTCTGTGTCTGTAACTGTCGCAGAAGGTTCAATTGCTGCGATATTTTCTCGGTGCCCCTGTGGTACTGCCTGCCAACCCTGAGAGCCGCGACGCACAGTTCGAAACTACTAATCAGGACTAAAGTTAACTCGTTCGCTCGTCGTGTAACGTCGGCTTAATTTACCAAAATGTCGTAGTACGGGTATCTGCGGTTTACGCAGCCTTAATGAAACTAAGCGAAAATCACATCTGATTTAAAATTGACAGGAAACTAACCGACGAGTAATATGGTCATCAGAATCAGCTGCCATTAGGAAAGTGAAAGGTTCGTTACGAATAGAATATCATGCCCAGATCCTTTTTTAGCTTTTCCGTTAAATTCCTAAACCATCTCCGGCGAGTCCCACGATGGTTACTTCAACAACACAGATGCTTGTTCTCTTTTCAATTTTTGCTTGTTTAGTGCTCTTTGTCTAACCAGCTACATGTTACCTTCATATGCACACTAACGCTGTGAAGGCTTTCCTTAATATTTTAACTGCTTTATAATCTGGTAGTTGGCATATCTTAACTGTCTGACCCCAGCTTAACATGAAGGCAGCAACAGTCAATCCCCTGGTGGCGAAAGTGCTTCTTGAACCACACAGCCTCGTCCCAGAGGGAGAGTGAATTACGAAATGCTGACGCATTTCAGATGTAGCAAGTTCGTGGAATACACTTCCGTTAGTGCCGGGACCAGTACCCCTGAGTGCTATCAGACATTACCTAATAACCCCTCCTTCCACCTCACCATCATCAATATCAGCCCATTTAGCGACTAACTAAACTTTAACATGAAAGAATTTTCTTTGAAAACTTTTTAAAATAAGTTAAAATAAATTATATTTAGTTTTTTGTGGTTTTGTTAAGTCACGAACTAATGAGTGCTTGAATAAAACGTTATGGGTTTTCAAGACGCGTCAATTCGAATAAAATCCTCGAGCTTTCGATGACCATCTCCGCCATCATCGTGAGGAGTTCACTGGCCCTTCTTAACCACTGCTGCCCTTGTATGGCTCTCGTCTCTTATAACTGCCGTTTGCGTTTCTGTACTAACTATAAATAGCCTTTCGCTCCCTGTATGTTACCCCTGCCACCTTCAGAATTTGAAAGAGATTATTCCAGTCAACACTGTCAAAAGCTTTCTCTAAGTCTACAAAGGCTATAAATATAGGTTTGCTTTTCCTTAACCTATCTTCCAAGGTACGTCGTAGGATCAGTATTGCCTCGCGTGTTCGTAATTTCTTCAGCATCCAAAATGATCTTCCCGGAAGTCGGCTTCGACCAGTTTTTTCATTCTCCTGTAAAGAATTCGTGTTAGTATTTTGCAAGCATGACTAATTAAACTGATGGTTTGGCAATATTCACACCTATCAGCACTTCAGCACTTGCTTTTTTGAAAATGGAATTACTACATTCTTCTTGAATGTCTGAGGGTATTTCGTCTGTCTCATACATAGAAGAGCTTCGTTATGGCTGGCTCTCCCACTAATATCAGTAGTTCTAACGGAATATCGTCTACCCTTGGGGCCTTGTTTCAACTTAGGTCTTTCAGCGCTCTGTCCAGTTCTTCACGCACTATCATGTCTCCCACTGCATTTTCATCTACTTTCTCTTCTGTTTCTATAATACTGTCCGCAAGTTATCTCCCTTGTATAGACCCTCTACATACTCCTCCCACTTTTCAGCTTTTCCCTTCTTTGCTTAGGACTGGTTTTCCATCTGATCTCTTGATGATCAAACGGCTGCTCCTCTTTTCTCCAAAGACCTCTTTAATTTTCCTGCAAGCGATATCTATTTTTCCCCTAGTGACATATGCTTCTAAATCCTAACATTTGTCCTCCAGCCATTCCTGCTTAGTCATTTTGCATTTTCTGTCAATCTCATTTTGTAGACGTTTCTATTCCCTTTTGGCTGCTTCATTTACCTCATTTTTATATTTTCTCATTTCAACAGCTAAATTCAATATCTCCTGAGTTATCCAAGGACGTCTACTTGGCCTTGTCTGTTTACTTATTTGGTCCTCTTTTGCCTTCATTATTTCATTTCTCAAAAACTTACCCATTCGTCTTCTATTCTTACCCCTGTTCTTGAAAATTGTGCCTAATGCCCCCTGCGAAACTCTGAACAACCTCTGGTTTCAGCTTATCCAGGTCCCATCTCCTTACTTTCTTACCTCTTTGCAATTTCTCCAGTTTTAATCGGCAGGTCATAACCCGTAAACTGTGATCAGAGTCCACATCTGCCCCTGGAAATGTCTTGAGATTTAGAGTCTGGTTTCTAAATCTCTGTCTTAGCATCACACAATGAATCTGAAACTTTCCGGTGTCTACATCCTTGATGTGCCAGCATTTCACATTTGTAGTGGCTTACCTCGTACTTACGTTAACCTGCGATATTTTATTGTTAATCACTTAAATCTGATACCTAGGCAAATTCGTTATTCTACATCAATTATTTTTTAGTGTTACGATTTTTTTCTGTTAGTGTATTTTACATTCCCGCAAGGCGTTTCGGGATGTTCCGCGTCCAGCAGCAGGTTGACAGATATTACGGTCAGTATATAATGCATGCGGTTTTTGTCTCAACAACCTATAACACAGTATTACAGTATTGTCTTCACTTTCCACATCCAAGGTGGGCTGTGAGCTACTGCGGCCAGTAGGCAGTTGAAAGTCAATACTGAGCTTCACGGTGCGAATCTTGCGTTACAATGCTCGTTTCACTATTCAAAATGCGATGTATTGTATTCTTGACGGGAAACGTGAAAATTTAATCTTAAATTTTGATGCTATACATACAGGCTGCGCGCTTCTAACGTTAATTAAACACGCAAATGAATTTCTTGGTTACGGGTATAGGGGTGCTCTCATGTCAGAGAATAGTATAACTAATCGAAAATCGCTAATTCTGCCAGCTATCGGTATGGCATTCATAACGAACCATGCGCGTGGCGGGCCGGTATTTGATTAAACGACGCCAGGGGTGGGACGTGAACTACTGTCCCCGTTAATGGTGGAATACAGTTCAGTGAAAATGCATCGTGCTCGCTTCCGGACCACACTTTTTAATTCTTTTTTCCCCACAGAACGGATCATATCACTTACGCGATTACAATAGTATGTCCGTAATGCAAAAATCGTCAGCTAAACTCATTTTGCAGATCCCATGTGTTA
The DNA here is from genome assembly GCF_021461395.2 of Schistocerca americana. Taxonomy (NCBI): domain Eukaryota; kingdom Metazoa; phylum Arthropoda; class Insecta; order Orthoptera; family Acrididae; genus Schistocerca; species Schistocerca americana. The sequence continues at coordinate 507,021,124 of NC_060121.1, read as the reverse complement.
CTCTGCGATCTTGGTACCTTACTTTCGCTGTTGACCAATTGGTATCCCACTCGTCATCTGGAAGTTAGTAGCGTACTGAGCACAAAAACAAGGGCCTTTTTATTTATCTTGTGGAACGAGCACTATGAATAGCATGGATACACTGGGTGAGAAATAGATTTTAAAAAGAATGAAGGGAACAAGAAGCCCTGTGGAAATAATAAAGAAAATATAGCTTCACTGATCATCTGCACCGCTCCAACTGGTGCACGAATATTACTGAGGCATAAAAAAAAGTGCACGCTGGAAACTTAGAGACTAATTTACTAGTCCCATAAAGGAACGATCGTATCGCCAAACCAAGATGACGACACTGCAGAGGAAGCATCGAAGAAACTATCATCCCGTGCGCAGAACTTAGGGATGATTATGAGGACGACGAAGAGAATAGAAAAAAGAAGAAGAAGCAGCAGAACTTTAGCAAAACGGGAAAGCATACGCAAAGAATTTTCGAGCAGATGAGTTAGTTAGAACACAAGCACAGAACAATACCGTCCTTTATTAATTTGAGGTAGTCAAACAAAATCCTCTGAAGGAGACCTCGATCGCCATCTACTGCATAGCTGTGACACGAGGAAGTGCCAACTTATGCACATCGTTGTATTTTTTCGGCATAATGAAAAGTGTCGGGATCGCAAAAAATGCAAAATTCCTTGGAAATTCGAATGTAGCCCCTTAAACGCAGAGAGCTCCATCGCATTACTCGAAAAAAATTGGTAATTATAAGCAAAATAAAAAATACGGATAAGTGCGAATAGTGTCGTGTCTAGGAAACCTGCATATTCGGTTCGCTAGACAAACATTCAAAGAAACCATACTAATGAGTTTTATAACAATACTTAACTTTTGCAATTACACAGATGTGTCGCAAGCAAAGGGCGTCATACAAAACAATCAGACTTCTTCAGTATAAACAATAAGTCTGTGCTACACAGAGAGTACAAGCGCAGTGATCTAGCATTGACGCTCCTATCTATTGTATTGTATGTTAACCGGGGACCTAGAAACGACGGAGAGGCTCCGTCCCCGCCGCAGCCGCAGTGGTCCACAAGTCGACGACGACTGCTGCAGTCCACTTCATCCCTCCGCCGCCCCACACCGAACCCAGGGTTATTGTGCGGTTCGGCCCCCGGAAGATCCCCCCAGGGAGCGTCTCACACCAGACGAGTGTAACCCCTATGTTTGCGTGGTAGAGTAATGATGGTGTATGCGTACGTGGAGAACTTGTTTGCGCAGAAATCACCGACATAGTGTAACTGAGGCGGAATAAGGGGAACCAGTCGGCATTCGCCGAGGCAGATGGAAAACCGCCTAAAACCATCCACAGACTGGCCGGCTCACCGGACCTCGTCACAAGTCCGCCGGGGGCATTCGTGCCGGGGACCAGGCGCTCTTTCCCGGCCGGAAGACGCTGCTATTCAACTGGGGCGCCACCAGTCGGCCGCGACGCGTCTGTCCTCTTCACATAGGGACCGCTGTTGTCCTGTAGAGGTGTCGGTCAGCGTGCTATTGGATGACTTCTTCTCACAGCCATCTCTGCTCTATCGTTCCCGACTGGCGTGTCGGAGCTTGACTTTACGCCGTAACAAATAGGACTCTACATCTACATTGATACTCCGCAAGCCACCCAACGGTGTGTGGCGGAGGGCACTTTACGTGCCACTGTCATTACCTCCCTTTCCTGTTCCAGTCGCGTATGGTTCGCGGGAAGAACGACTGTCTGAAAGCCTCCGTGCGCGCTCTAATCTCTCTAATTTTACATTCGTGATCTCCTCGGGAGGTATAAGTAGGGGGAAGCAATATATTCGATACCTCATCCAGAAACGCACCCTCTCGAAACCTGGCGAGCAAGCTACACCGCGATGCAGAGCGCCTCTCTTGCAGAGTCTGCCACTTGAGTTTATTAAACATCTCCGTAACGCTATCACGGTTACCAAATAACCCTGTGACGAAACGCGCCGCTCTTCTTTGGATCTTCTCTATCTCCTCCGTCAGACCGATCTGGTACGGATCCCACACTGATGAGCAATACTCAAGTATAGGTCGAACGAGTGTTTTGTAAGCCACCTCCTTTGTTGATGGACTACATTTTCTAAGGACTCTCCCAGTGAATCTCAACCTGGCACCCGCCTTGCCAACAATTAATTTTATATGATCATTCCACTTCAGATCGTTCCGCACGCATACTCCCAGATATTTTACAGAAGTAACTGCTACCAGCGTTTGTTCCGCTATCATCTAATCATACAATAAAGGATCCTTCTTTCTATGTATTCGCAATACATTACATTTGTCTATGTTAAGGGTCAGTTGCCACTCCCTGCACCAAGTGCCTATCCGCTGCAGATCTTCCTGCATTTCGCTACAATTTTCTAATGCTGCAACTTCTCTGTATACTACAGCATCATCCGCGAAAAGCCGCATGGGACTTCGACACTATCGCCCACCGACTGTTCCGCACAAACATAATAATGTACACAGACAGTTCATCCATTCCTGGAATCGAGAATCTCGACGATCTTTGCCTGTTAACGATATTGGCACAGACAATATATATCTCTACCCATTTCCGAGAAAAAGGTATCTTAACAGAAGGACAGGACTGTCAGATAATAAATGACAAACATTGTTTTCCTGTGGTATAATTACAAATAAACAATTTCCAAATTTTCCCCCTTTACTTGTACTGTGAAACATTGCTTTTTACCTAGATTCATGACCCTAGGGCAACAGGAAGTATCCTTTAGGTTGTGAAGAGTGAGTTGGCGAGTATTTTCGATTGCACTGACTTAGAAGCTTCAATTTTTTTTACGCACCAAGGGACCGGTATGTGACAAATTTAATTCTCGAATCAGAAACATACAAATTTACAGTAACTATACACATCAATACCCATGAGCCACGGACCTTGGCGTTGGTGGGGAGGCTTGCGTGCCTCAACGATACAGATAGCCGTACCGTAGGTGCAACCACAACGCAGGCCAGACAAACGTGTGGTTCCTGAAGAGGGGCAACAGCCTTTTCAGTAGTTGCAGGGGCAACAGTCTGGATGATTGACTGATCTGGCCTTGTAACACTAACCAAAATAGCCTTGCTGTTCTGGTACTGCGAACGGCTGAAAGCAAGGGGAAACTACAGTCGTAATTTTTCCCGAGGGCATGCAGCTTTACTGTATGATTGAATAATGATGGCAACCTCTTGGGTAAAATATTCCGGAGGTAAAATAGTCCCCCATTCAAATCTCCGGGCAGGGACTACTGAAGAAGACATTGTTATCAGCAGAAAGAAAACTGGCGTTCTACGGATCGGAGCGTGGAATGTCAGACCCCTTAATCGGGCAGGTAGGTTAGAAAATTTAAAAAGGGAAATGGATAGGTTAAAGTTAGATACAGCGGGAATTAGTGAAGTTCGGTGGCACGAAGAACAAGACTTTTGGTCATGGGAATACAGGGTTATAAATACAAAATCAAATAGGGGTAATGCAGGAGTAGTTTTAATAATGAATAAAAAATATAGCAATGCGGGTAAGCTACTACAAACTGCATAGTGAACGCATTATTGTGGCCAAGATAGGCACTACAGTAGTACAAGTTTATATGCCAACTAGCTCTGCAGATGACGAAGACACTGAAGAAATGTATGATATAAAAGAAATTATTCAGGTAGTGAAGGGAGACGAAAATTTAATAGTCATGGGTGACTGGAATTCAAGCGTAAGAAAAAGGGAAAGAAGGAAACATAGTAGGTGAATATGGATTGGGGCTAAGAAATGAAAGAGGAAGCCGCCTGGTAGAATTTTGTGCAGAGCATAACTCAATCATAGCTAACACTTGGTTTAAGAATCATGAAAGAAGGTGGTATACATGGAAGAACCCTGGAGATACTAGAAGGTATCAGATAGAATATATAATGGTAAGACAGAGATTTAGGAACCAGGTTTTAAATTGTAAGACATTTCCAGGGGCAGATGTGGACTCTGTCCACAATCTATTGGTTATGAACTATAGATCAAAACTGAAGAAACTGCAAAAAGCTGGGAATTGAAGGAGATGGGATATAGATAAACTGAAAGAACCAGAGGTTGTACTGAGTTTAAGGGAGAGCATAAGGGAACAATTGACAGGAATCGGGGAACGAAATACAGCAGAAGAAGAATGGGTAACTTTGAGGGATGAAATAGTGAAGGCAGCAGAGGATCAAATAGGTAAAAAGATGAGGGCTAGTAGAAACCCTTGGGTAACAAAAGAAATATTGATTTTAATTGATGAAAGGAGAAAATATACTAATGCAGTAAATGAAGCAGGCAAAAAGGAATACAAACGTCTCAAAAATGAGATCGACAGGAAGCGCAAAATGGCTAAGCAGGGTTGGCTAGAGGATAAATGTAAGGATGTAGAGGCTTATCTCACTAGGGGTGAGATAGATACTGCATACACGAAAATTAAAGAGACCTTTGGAGAAAAGAGAACCGCTTGTATGAATATCAAGAGCTCAGATGGAAACCCAGTTCTAAGCAAAGAAGGGAAAGCAGAAAGGTGGAAGGAGTATATAGAGGGTTTATACAAGGGCGATGTACTTGAGGACAATATTATGGAAATGGAAGAGGATGTAGGTGAAGATGAAATGGGAGATATGATACTGCGTGAAGAGTTTGACATAGCACTGAAAGACCTGAGTCAAAACAAGGCCCCCAGAGTAGACAACATTCCATTAGAACTACTGACAGCCTTGGGAGAGCCAGTCCTGACAAAACTCTACCATCCGGTGAGCAAGATGTATGAGACAGGCGAAATACCCTTAGACTTCAAGAAGAATATAATAATTCCAATCCCAAAGAAATCAGGTGTTGACAGATGTGAAAATTACCAAACTATCAGTTTAATAAGTCACAGCTGCAAAATACTAACGTGAATTCTTTACAGACGAATGGAAAAACTGATAGAAGCCGACCTCGGGGAAGATCAGTTTGGAAGGAAAGGCAAACCTACGTTTCTAGCATTTGCAGACTTAGAGAAAGCTTTTGACAATGTTGATTGGAATACTCTCTTTCAAATTCCAAAGGTGGCAGGGGTAAAATACAGGGAGCGTAAGGCTATTTGCAATTTGTGCAGAAACCAGATGGCAGTTATAAGAGTCGAGGGGTATGAAAGGGAAGCAGTGGTTGGGAAAGGAGTGAGACAGGGTTGTAGCCTATCCCAGATGTTATTCAATCTGTATATTGAGCAAGCAATAAAGGTAACAAAAGAAATGTTCGGAGTAGGTATTAAAATCCATGGAGTAGAAATAAAAACTTTGAGGTTCGCCGATGACATTGTAATTCCGTCAGAGACAGCAAAGGACTTTGAAGAGCAGTTGAACGGAATGAACAGTGTCTTGAAAGGAGGGTATAAGATGAACATCAACAAAAGCAAAACGAGGATAATGGAATGTAGTCGAATTAAGTCGGGTGATGCTGAGGGAATTAGATTAGGAAATGAGACACTTGAAGTAGTAAAGGAGTTTTGCTATTTGGGGAGCAAAATAACTGATGATGGTCGAAGTAGAGAGGATATAAAATGTAGACTGGCAATGGCAAGGAAAGCGTTTCTGAAGAAGAAAAAATTGTTAACATGGAGTATAGATTTAAGTAGGAAGTCGTTTCTGAAAGTATTTGTATGGAGTGTAGCCATGTATGGAAGTGAATCGTGGACGATAAATTATTTGGACAAGAAGAGAATAGAAGCTTTCGAAATGTGGTGCTACAGAAGAATGCTGAAGATTAGATGGGTAGATCACATAACTAATGAGGAGGTACTGAATAGAATTGGGGAGAAGAGGAGTTTGTCGCACAACTTGACAAGAAGAAGGGACCTGTTGGTGTGACATGTTCTGAGGCATCAAGGGATCATAAAATTAATTTAGGAGGGCAGTGTGGAGTATAAAAATTGTAGGGGGAGACCAAGAGATGAATACACTAAGGAGATTCAGAAGGATGTAGGCTGGTGTGTGTGTGTGTGTGTGTGTGTGTGTGTGTGTGTGTGTGTGACATAAATGTCAACTTGATACGTTAACCCGATACGTTAACCCGTTCCTGAGGAAAAGGGTTTTTAACAATCCGACAGACAGACTAACCGACTGAAGTAACAAAAACTACCCAACATTTCCTCAAAGAAGCCGTAACACACTAGTAAATACATTTCCACCACAATTCACATGTTATAACAACACCGAAGTATAAGTATGTGTAGTTTCAAAGAATTCTTCGCGTACTAGCCGTTAGCTGCGACCGATTAACCAAGCAGTACTATGGAAACCATACAAAAATTTTAAATTTTTGCACATAAAACAAAAATGAAAAAAAATGAAAAAAAAAAAAACAACTGAGTGAACACTTCGACACAAACATAATCAAGGGGCGTTCAGTAAGCAATGCAACGCTTTTTTTTCCTCAGCAAATTTCAGTTGAAAAAGACGCGGTATTTATTGTGGGACAACGTGCAATATTCCTGCTTCACCCTCTATAGTTTCATGAAGTTCCTATGGGTGGCGGCGCTATACGTAGCCTTCAAAATGGTATCTCTAACGGAGTTCCATTCTAAGCACAGAGCTGTCATTGAGTTTCTTTTGGTGGAAAACAAGAGCATCGCAGATATTCATAGGCGCTTGCAGAATGTCTAAGAAGACCTGGCAGTGAACAAAGCAAGGTGAGTCGTTGGGCAAGGCGTAGGTCATCGTTACAAAAGGTCGTGCAAACCTCAAGTATATTGTCCTGCCCTCAGGAAATTGAAGAAACAACTTCAGCGTGTCCGTCCTCCATGACAACGGAAAGCCTCACAAGTCTATGCATCCAAGAGGAGCTCACGGAATTTCAGTGGATTATACATGGAGATGATATCGGTTCTTTCGGTCATGTCCGAAAGAACAGATACCATCTTCATATGTAGTTAAGGCTAACCGGCCATTGACTTTCTTCTTCTGTGCGGATGCACACGCATTGCCCGAACACTTACGGGACTCGGTCAGATTATCTGCCGTGAGTAATGAGTGTAGTGGGCAGGGGTACTACGAATAGTGTGTGGACATTACGTTGGGAATGTGGGGAGCGTGCAAGGGACAAATCCGTGCAGTCGCACTATCATCTGTGCTCTCGATGGCTCAGATTGATAGAGCGTCTGCCATGTAAGCAGGAGATCCCGGGTTCGAGTCCCGGTCGGGGCACACATTTTCAACTGTCCCCGTTTATGTATATCAAAGCCCGTCGACAGCTTTGGGTCTTGATTTAATTATAACAGCTTAGGGTCTTGATTTAATTATCATTTCATTTCAGTGGATTGTTCTTCCGCATCCACCATACAGCCCGGATCTCGCACCTTCCGACTTCCGTCTGTTCGTCCCAATGACGGGTGCATTCGCGGGAAGCAGTACGTGGACGGTGGGGAAGTTATTGATGCAGCAAGGCGTTGGTTCCGACGCCGACCAGTAGAGTATTGCTATGCAGGCAAACCGGACCTCCCAGTAGGGTGGCGTAAGGCCTTCGCAGAACGGAGACTATGTTGAAAAATACGAGGGAATAATATGTTTTTTTGTAATTCTGAATAATATTAATCTGCTTTCAGATAAAAATGTTTGACTTTACTTACTGAACGCCTCTTGTAGTTTCATCAAAGTGACGACAACACTTCCCATCTGCTTCTATACTTAAACAAAGAGAGACTGAAGAATGAATAAGTCAAATGAAATATCAAATCAACAATAACAACCAAAAAAAGGAATAAAAAATACATTAACTGAAATATTTGCGAAAGTGTAAAAATTGGGGCACCAATAAAAACGTCTGCTTCCAGGCATGAAATCTCCCCCAGTCAACGAAACTGAAGAAGTGTATCTGCGTCACACGGCGTCACGAATCGAAAATGAGCCTTTCTATTTCCATTAGGTGCATTACCAATTCAGATGCACGACAGCAAGGCTGCGGTGTCGACTCAACAGCCTGAAGCGGCACGATCAGCTCAGGCGAGCCGGCGCGGTGTTGCCTGTGAGGCGTTCTGTTCGTTTCCTAAGGCTTCTGCATTCGAGATCCGACACCGCCAGTCTGTATTATGCTTTGAGTTAATACATTTCAGGCAATGTTATGGGAATGAGACTCCATAACCACGGTAGGAAAAACAGACCTGAATATATAAATTGCTCAGTGGATAACTCGAAAGCTGCCGGAGGTTGTTCGCGAATAACGCTGTTGTACACAGAGTAGTCGGAAAACTAGAAATAGCTAAATGCTGTTTACGGTTACAGTAAAATGATACTGAGTGTTCTATCCCCTTTATGTCTTACCTCGACTAAGGAAGTGTGCACAAGGCATTACCACAGAAAGCAAGAATGTAGAGCATTTATCGTCCACTGGCGTAAATCAGGTACAAAGTTGTTAGCCTATTAACACAGCACAGGAAACAATATTCATTGCACCTGGGATTTTGGTGCTGAGGTACTTTCATTGCAGATGATGTAGCGCTGGCTATCTAAAAGTTAACCTTTCTCAGTCCAAAGTGTACCTACATCGACAGTATTGTTTCCTGGAGAAGAAAGAAAAGAATGAAGATTAGGGTTTAACCATGTGTGAATGGCAAGGTTATTGAAGGCAGAGCGAAAGTCAGAAGAGAGGAAGGAAAGCCTAGTTTTGTTATTGTAGGATCCATCCTAGTGTGTGCCTTTGACGAAATAGAAAAACCCAAGTCTGTATGGCCAGACGGGGATTACAAACGCTGTGCTCCCGAATGCGATGCCTGTGTAGTTTTCTGAGGAAACACTCACATGATATGTAACTTGGAAATACGAAAGGCAGTACTACCTTCAATAACAATGGATGTCGAAATGGAAATACAGAGGGAAAACAATAGGTAAAGTACAACGAAATGCGACAACACAATTTCATGCTATTAAAACATTTTTCAGATATCTTTAGTGACGAGCACACTGGAGCAACCAAAAGTATTTGGATCCAGCTCATCCCACCTGTTCTCAAAGAATACATCCTGATGTGTATTTCACGGTTACGCCGAAAAAAGGATACTTAAAGGATTAAAGAATCGAACTTCCATGTGCAAAACGTCGTAACTGCCAAACTGTGTTTCGTACACTGAAATAATTTTGCAGGTATATTCATTGTTGCATCTGGATACTGTCTGTAAAATGGTTGCAAACAGTTGGGAAGTTAGTTGGAAGTCGGCAAGTGCTCTCAATCTCACATATTGAATTAATAAAGTGGAGGTAATAATTTGCCGTGAGTTACGCAGCATCGGGACATGCAGTGTGAACCAGAACTCCACTGACAAACTTTCGTAGGTGGTAGTATGAGCCAAAACAAGAAAAATATGTCAAGTAAACAGGGAATCTAAAATATATACGTTAAGAGCTATGAGCACTTGTTCAGTAGAAGAGATGTGTTTCACAGTAGGGAAGATGAAAAAGTGCTCATACCTCTTAACGTATGGATTTTGGAGCCCATGTTTACTTGACTTTTTTTTCTTATTTCGGTCCATACTACCAACTCGGAACGTTTGTTGGTGGAGTTCTGTTTCACCTCGTATACACAGTGTCTAGTTCCAGTATTTGTAATTGTTTTATCAAATAGATAAGAAGAATTCCGTCTTTTGCAAGTGAATTTGTGTGCACCATACATGTTTAGCCTATTCAAGCCAGGCATCTTCAGTGATCTGTAATATAAAGAAAATTATTTAATCAGAATATAATGGGGTAAGTCTGCGCCGCGGATAAGACTGCGCAGCGCTTGGGTCTCAGTTTTAATACCGTGCGAGGTGGCGCAGCGGCTAGCAGACTGACTCGCATTCGGGAGGACGATGATTCAAACCCGCGTCCCGCAATCCTGACATAGGGATTCCGTGACTTCCCTAAATTGCTTGAAGCAAATGCGGGGAAGGTTCCTGTGACAGGGCTCGGCCTCGGGATGGTTCCTTTGACAGGGCACGGGTTATTTCCTTCCCATCTTTCCTTCATCCGATGGGACCGATGACCTCACTGTTTGGTCCCCTCACCCAAATCAACTAGCCAATCAGTTTTGATAATCCAGCAGTTGGCTACTCTGCAGGGTACGAAATAGCCTGTGCCTGACGCTTTGTTGCCGTAGTTAGGTTGTTGTCCTGGAGTTAACGATTGCGCAATACGGTAAGAACGGTTTTACGTTACATTCATAAAAAACTTTATGTTGCAGAAATAAGCTAAAGCTGAGGCAATAATGGGCTCACGAATTTCAACTTTATTCCACGGTGTATTACTATGTACTGTCAGTCTTCTGATACAGTATATTATCGCATCGACATTCCTACAAATCATTTCCATGCGCAGACGAAAGCTGCAGTCTCGTAGTACGGGGCAATTTTACGCGTCGCGGGTGGGGTAAAACTGTGCGGCACGTACCATCCCGTTATAATTACCAACTTTTTCCTTGATATGGAGCTGGAGATGTTTATGAACGTGCCAAGTGGACATTGCACACCAATCGTAATCTTCTACACAGGGAAAACCGAACGGAAGCCATGCACTCCAGAAATGCTGGAAGCTGGAAAAGAGGGCTTGAAAAATGTGAAGTCTAAACACAAGTAGCGAGGGAGCTTGGAATAAGTGAAGCTGCCGCACTGTTGCCTACGAGATGATAAGCTTAAAATTAATACTCCTACACCCACTTTTTTCAGGATTTTGGGGGAAACAAACTGGGACGACTCGCAAGAACTTTTAATTATGAGAAGGAGTTGGCACTCGCCGAACACTGTAGATCTTTGGACGGATTTTACTATGGCATGACATTGAAATATTTCAGATTGATTCCTGACTACTCTGGGAGGAATAATACAGAAATAAAATTTGACAAAAACACTAAGTTGGCCGGAAAGGACTGGGATTATAGTTTCTTGCAGAGTCGAAATCTTAGCCTTCAGATACCACAGAAAACTAGTCTTGATCATGTGATGGGGTTCAACAAACAGTAGACGAGCATCTTCTCTGATAATCTTTGGTCGTTAAGGAAGAGAGATAAATTTGGATCCCATCATGTACTTAACATGTATGAGTCAAAGGTTATAATTGTACCTAACAAAGTTTCGAAAGTGATTTCAACATGTGGTGAGTAGCACATAGGCAAAATTGCATCTGGAGAAAATGGTCGGTTCATAACGGCTGTATGTTTTATAGGAGGTGCGGCAAGTTACATTCCTCCAGGAATAATATTTCCTCGGAAATGGATGAAGGGGAATTTGAAGAATGGTGCTCCTCCTGGGGCACTAATGATGTGTTTGGACGCTGGGTTCGTCAACTCAGATCTGTATCTCTCATCCCTGGGAGGGTGCTTTTCTGGATGAGGTATCGAATATATTGCTTCCCCCTACTTATACCTCCCGAGGAGATCACGAATGTAAAAGTAGAGAGATTCGAGCGTTCTTCCCGCGAACCATACGCGACTGGAACAGGAAAGGGAGGTAATGACAGTGGCACGTAAAGTGCCCTCCGCCACACACCGTTGGGTGGCTTGCTGAGTATAAACGTAGATGTAGATCCCTACAACATTTCGAGGAACATACATAGCCATCAGAAGAAAATTCAGTCTTGTTAATTTTGGATAATCACTCGTCACGTCTGAGTCTGAGAATGTCGTCCTTTATTGCAGGGACCAACCATTCATGTGCTTATTATTCCCCCAGACAGCAGTCATACATTGCAGCCATTGGACCGCTGATTTTTCAAGCCGCTGAAGGACTTTCATTCACAAGAATGCGACCAGTAGCTCATTAACCACCCTGGATATGTAACTACGCAAGAATTTATTGCTGGATTGTTTGGAAACGCTTATCAAAGGATGGCCACTATGACGACGGCAACAAAGACGTTAAGGATTGTGGAATTTATCCGATCGATCGTCACATATTGAAAGAGGAAGATTTCCTGCCTTTGATTGTTACAGATCAAAATGACAAATTTAAAGTTGCATCCACAGTTGACACGATCTCTCCAGAGCCGAAGATCAGAGACAACCACAACCAGGACCAAGTACCTACGTTTCCCCAAAAGAAATAATTCCTTTGCCAAGAAGAAAAGATTGCTAAAAAAGATAGAAGAAAGAGAAGAAGGCAGAAATAGTATCCGAGACTCCATATACGAAGCAACTGCAATCCCAGTCTACAGAACACGAAGTAAAGAAATCAAAGAGGAAACTGATTCAGATGAAGCAAACAACAAGGAAGCACTCCAAAAATTAAATACATCGACTGAATGCTGGTTTCAATGTCTCAACAGCGAGGAGTGGTGGCGTGAATCCTGCTCTTGTTATGAAGTTATGGACAATTTATTTGTGATCTCTGTTAAACAGCTCTTGCTCCGACTGGAAAATTTTGACAGGTTTTTCTTCACAGACCCCAGAATTTTTCATTACATCAAATCTTGTATCAACAGTAACTGCTACATGCTGAGAAACATGGCATATTGTGTTTACGTACTCTATAAATTAAATAAAGAAGAAGATCTGAATGGTACATATGTTTTTCTCATTTAGTAATAATACGTAAATTTACCCCACTAGAAACGCACTCTTAACCCACGGTCTGGTAAGACTGCGCATTTGCATTACTTTTTTTAGTAAGTGCGAATTACAGTTTATATTGTACATAAGACTTTCGGACTCTGTTAAGAAATAGTCAAAGTTCAGATGTAATGTCAGTTAAAATATGAAGTAATTTGTGGATTTTCCTTCAGTATATTGCTAATTAAACCCTATGTGTGCAATCTTGCCCTACTTTATACGTATTTTGATATCAGATTTGTGCTGATTCTTTGGCACCTCATTTTGAATCTAGCTACTTTTGTTTACAACTATATGGGTGCATTTTCTGCTTACATTCATTTCATGTCCTAATCATGAATCCCATTTGTTATTCTGCATGCACATATACAGGGCAGTCAAATGAAAATGAAGCAGATGGAAAAAAGTAAGTAAACTGTTTAGTATTTCAAATGTAATCGCAGTGACTGTTAATACATTTATCCCCTGTAAAACAAAACGGTCAGTGCCTTCATGGAAAAATGTTTGTGGCTGCCTGCGGAAGTTTGATTATACCCAGGAGTGCACCTCTTCGCCCAAAGCAAATCGACGGCCACTAAGGTCTTTCTTCAGAGCTCCAATTATATCGAAATTGCATGGGTAGAGATGGGTCCTGCGTGAACGATGTGTAAGGGCATCCCAGCGAAACTTCTTCGGCGTACTCGAAACAATCTTGGCAACATGTGGTTGTGCCACAGAAGTTTCGCTGGGAAGTCCTTACACATCGTCCGCACAATGCCCATCTCTACCCATGCGATTTTGTTATCACTGCAGCTATGAAGAAAGACCTTAGTTACCGTAGATTTGCTCTGGACGAAGAGATGCACGCCTGGGTACTATCAGGGTTCAGTAGGCAACGGCAAACATTTTTCAATGAAGGCGTTTACCGGCTTGTTCGCAGTGCGATAAATGTACTGCGAGTTATGGCGATTACATCTGAAATAATAAACAGTTTTCTTACTTTTTTTCCAATATGCCTCTTTCACTTGACTGTCCCTTATAGCAAATGTCCCTTCTAAATATTTCTTTGCACATAACCTGTACTGTAGCACACTACGAACAGCTCACATGCTTTAGAACTGACTTGAGGGATAAATGGTTCAAATGGCTCTGAGCACTATGGGACTCAACTGCTGAGGTCATAAGTCCCCTAGAACTTAGAACTACTTAAACCGAACTAACCTAAGGACAACACACACATCCATGCCCGAGGCAGGATACGAACCTGCGACCGTAGCGGTCGCGCGGTTCCAGACTGTTGCGCCAGAACCGCTCGGCCACCAACGGCCGGCTTGAGGGATAACGGAAGCTGTAGAAAGGGAGAGTGGAGTGGGTTGCGCATGGAGGAAGGGTGGCTGGTGGGGCACCGTTTGTGTGTGTGTGTGTGTGTGTGTAAGCGCGCGCGCTTCATTTTAGACTTTTTGTTTATTTTTTTTTTCTATGGAAAACTGTGAGTTAAATTTGTATACTGGTCTTCTGTTATTACTCTTTTGGTCATTGAGAACATTTTGAATTTTATATATGGCCTACTGTATGAATTATCCTTCACGCTAGGTGAGCATTCCCATTCTCTTGCTTTTATGGCATAAGACTGCCACATTTGTTTTTATGGTGATCTTTTATTATATGCTCTGCATATGTGGAGTGCATATGGATAAATTCACTGTTAAATACTCTAATGCGTTCTTTGTATCTCATGCTGAAATTTCTTGCAGCACCAATATACTTAAGAATTGCAGCTGTTACACGTTAATGCCTTTATTCCTGAACTACTGTTTTCATCTTTCCCTTACGTCACAGTTTTTAGTTTTTTGTCTTGTGTTCTTTGTCTTGAAGACTTTTTTTTGAGATGTTACCAAACTTTTGTGTGAGTTGGTTGTTTGTATATGTGGAATGTTTTTAATTTTATCGCCTTCTGTCCGTATTTTCCTTTTAATGGTGTCATGTAGTTTGTGTACCATGTCGCTGCTGTATAGATTGCTTTGTGCTGTGTTAAGATCTTGTTTAATTCTTCTTGGTAGTTCTTTTTGCTTAGAGCTATTCTGCACAGTCTGTATACCACATGTCTGATGACTGCTTTTTTTTCGAATTGCTTGTGAATTATCATGCCTGTAATTCCTTCCTTTCTAAAAACGTTGTTAGATTTTATGATTTTGAGGTCGTGGTAAAGTACTGCCTCCTCTGTTTCTGTTTGCATAGTGAACTGAACGCTGCGTTGTATATTATTTATCTGTTTGTGTAAACTGTTTTTATGTTCATGTGGTTCATCTATGAGACTTATGATATCGTCTGCACATCTGTACGTGACCCCTCAGACAGCTCTGAAGTATGTTAGCAGTGTGCAGCATGTAGTAGGCTACAGAGTAGATTATGTGGACCCGTACTATGTGCATTTAGCACATATACAACAACAAATGGACGCATGAACAGGACATGAAATGAATGTAAGTAAAAAACACATCTCCGTAGCTGGACAAGAAATAGCAATATTTAAAATGAACCGCCAAATAATCACTGCAAATCTCATATCGAAATATGAATCATTAAATGATTTTTATTTGTATTACAGACCACTGAAGATACCTAGCATGAATAAGCGGAAAAGTATGGCACACCAAATAATAAATTAAGCTCCAAAGACGGACTTTTTCTTATCCGTATGATAAGAAACAACTACAGTTATCAGCCGAGGAAAATGGCTGCAAATACTAACAATAGTTAATATTTGTTTTACTGTGTTAAACTTGTAACATAAGATTACAACTTCTAGTGAGTAATTTTAAATTTTTAGATTTGGTCTATAATTATGCGAAATATTGATAATCAAATTTTTATTGCCCCTGGAAGCCGTTCAAATGGTTTAAATGGCTCTGAGCACTATGGGACTTAACATCTCAGGTCATCAGTCCCCTAGAACTTAGAACTACTTAAACCAAACTAACCTGAGGACATCACACACATCCATGCCCGAGGCAGGATTCGAACCTGCGACCGTAGCGGTCGCGCAGTTCCAGACTGAAGCGTCTAGAACCGCTCGGCCACCATAGGCCGGCCTGGAAGCCGTAAAGGTACGTTGTCCAAGACGCGACGCACACTATTTAGCGACTCCGACGGGTCGCTACGTGACGTCAGAAGTTGCCTGCTGGCGCATGCGCAGTTCGAGTTTGAGATGCGACGCGCGACTGTTGCGGCAGCTGCCGCAGCACTGCACCAGTGAGCAGTGTTGCGACGGAAGTCGGACGACACAAAACGTACGGTTGCCAGAAAGATGTCGAGCCAGTTCTTATCGCATGATGTACTGTGAAGCGACAATGCAGTACTCACGGGAAGTAATACCCAGAGTCGCTATGATTTACCTACCACATCATATAAAAAATATAATTGATGGCAAGGCGATATTAAACCAATTTGAACGTTTTTTCGCTCTGTTGAAAAACGTTAATTTTTGACATTTGTTGGTTTTCTTAAGACGTCTACTTCTACTTGGGTATCCTCGTACAGGTTCAGAAGAAAATACTAGAGGTGAGTAATTTATCCTCTTCCCAAGAATGAGAAGAAAATATATTGAAGGCAGCATGTCTTTACCTTTAAGAAACCTACATTTCGTGGCATTTTAAATGAAATTGTCAAGAGCATATGGATAAATATTATTAACTCATACCGGAGAAATATATGACATAAAATGGTTTCATTAGGTCCAAATGTGTCAGCGAAACAAAACAAATGCATTCTCTATCGTGTGATGACCACACGATTCACGTTGCGCGTCGACAGAACTGGCGGCTAGTCGCGACGCTCCCGGAGATATATGAGCCCAAATCTCGGAAACGGAGATCGATATCATTCTGATCTCAACTTTAAAAATAATTTCGATATGTTAGGTTCTTTTCATCGGCAACGATGTATGACTTAACGTGAACCATACGCAAATTAGCCAACGACCACATTTTTCACTGTAGACAATTCAAATTTTATGCAGTAGGTTACTTGTAAATTAAGTATCGGAATAATTGTGACGAATATCGGAAAAATAGACACCTCATTATCAAGCTGTGATGTGAAACTGTAAGATACGCAAACATCAATTTTTTGTGCCTTTTACTTTCCTCACAATCGATAGAGAAGTAATATACAGCGAAAAAAGCACGCAAAACCGGAAGAGATACTTTTCATTTTTTTAAAGTAAAAGGAGAATCTGTATCGAAAAACTAACTCTGGAAGCCGATGTAACTTTGTTCCATTAACATACAGTATTTTTTTACAGCAAGAAAATCGGAATTTGTATTTTTCTTGTGTATTTGAATCCGCCGCCGCCGACTAGAGCTTGGAAAACAGCGACGACTCCTGTCGTGTTGCGGCCTTGTCGCCGTCTGCCAGGGTGGGAAAACAGGAGGGGGCAGCGCCGTAGTCGCAGCCAACTGTCGCGTCTTGCAAGGCGGACAACCTGAAGTAGGATTACGCACAGTGCTCTGAGTTAGCTATTTAGTAATGTAGATATTATCACGGTTTGTTTCATCCTGATAAACTTTATAGACACATTCGAAGTGTCAAATATGTGCTTATGAGATATTGTGAACATCCACTCCCACTGGCTAATGACGTGGAACAAATGGTGTAGGCGCAGCGCTTTGGTACAGAGCACCGTGACGTCCCGGTTCTCTGCGTCACGGCTCGGCCGCTTTCCGCCGCGGCTGACGCACTGATTTCCTTGACCTCAGGCGCCGTGCCTCTCTTGGCAGCTACTTGCGTGAATGACGTGACGTCGGACTATTTACACTGCAACTTAACATGTCTATATGTCTCGCACGTGCAAAAGCGCTCGCTTGAAGAGAGAGCTCCGCTCACTGATGTGAACTTTCTAGTAGACTCGCTGTGGTGTGTCCAATTCTAATTCAATTTCAGTAAGAGGTTTTAGACTTTTAAAACTAGATAAATGCGTTATGCACATGTTTAATTAATCTATCAGTTTATCCTCGTCAGTTTTACACTAAAAAAGCACACAAGTTAATATAAAAAGAAACACTGCCCTATTTCAGTATAACTTTTGATCATTCCAATTCAGACTTTTTGTTCTCCATTAACTTTGCTTTATATCAGCGGTCTTTTTAGACCCCAAAGCTCTTTTAACTATAAAGGAATAGTTCCAGCGTGGATATGCTTTTCTCATTCACTAGATATGCCTTTCATGGACATTTTATTATTTGGACAAAATATCTATGGTTACATCACTGTTCATAGCACAATAATTTGAAATTGTTAGAGTGGGGTCAGAAAATACCCCAGGTATATAACATGTGATTATCAATTTTATATAACATGTGATTATCAATGTTACATTTCAACTTTGTAAAATAAATACTTGACAATAATGCACCTTCTCAACCAACTATTATATGTCCACTGCTGTAACCAATTCGTAGTTAGGAATTGCATTTTGCTGAAGTAAGGCGTGGTGTTACATTTTGCTCAAAATGGATCATGATACACGCTTTGAAAGCAGCTACAGGCTCGAGTAGGTTTTAACAGATACGTAAGAGTGATAATGAATCCATTTCTGGAAATGGGGATGAGAGTGATGTTGATGTGACAGGAAGATACAGCTCAGGTATGAGATGTGTGTTAATGAATGTGAAGAAGATGGTACTGGTATTCGGGAAACTGGTGCGCCTACTCTTGTATCTAGAAGTTGACTGTAACATATGATATACTACCAAATGATTTGTGCAAGCAGGCTTGCAGGAGTGTAATTGATGGAACAGGACATTCCAGGTCGCCTTAGACCACAAATACAGAAAAGGGGAGATTGTCTCAGACTTTTTATTGCCAATCACAAAGTAACAGTAATGCACAGATATCTTGAACGCTGGATTGAACTTGACTCTACGGAACTACAGACATTCTTTGGTCTACCAATTCTACCAATAATAGCTGGTTTACATAACGTTTGTGGGAAACCTTTGCGAGAATTTCTATCAGATGCAAGCAGTAAAGGAAACAAAAGTAAAATTCGGAGTAGGAATTAAAATCTATGGAGAAGAAATAAAAACTTTGAGGTTCGCCGATGACACTGTAATTCTGTCAGACACAGCAAAGGACTTGGAAGAGCAGTTGAACGGAATGGACAGCGTCTTGAAGGGAGGATATAAGATGAACATTATTGGAATTTGCGCCGTTGTGTGAGTATTAAGGAGAAAAAAAAAGGACATTTTACTAATAACTATATTTGCACATTCAAGAACAAATAATTTACAGCGAACACAACAGAATAATTAGCGCACACAAAGAGTGTTAGACAATGCCAAAGAGGTCTATTTTACACAGTGCACTTTGCGCCGTCACACACGAAATATATTGGTCACACAATTCCAACACCCCTCCTTGAACTTATATTTTGTGTGTTGCTTCCACAAGATAAACCAAATAGTCCCACAATCTTCTCCCTTTCCAAGGGTTTGGTAAGAAGGTCAGCTAACATGTCTTCTGTGCGCAGATAGTCCACGGCAATGTTCTGTCACTTTATGTGGTCCCGAATGAAATGGTGCCGTATATTAATATGCTTTGTATTTTGGTGATGAGCTTTCAGGGTTCTTCAAATTGAATACCCATCTTGCCTGCAGTGGTTTCTTATCTCCTGGCATTTCTACCCATTCAAAGGTTTCGTTCTGATATAAAGATTCTAATTCTCTCTTCATCGCTTCTTTCCATTCTTGAGAGTTTGGGCCACTCATTGCTTCTTCTGCTGTTCTTGGCTCATCATTAAAAGACTGTGCTGTATACATCTGAAAATCTGGATATTCCTTCGGTTTTGTTTTCTTCATTTTTTTCATCCTCTAACTCATTGTCATCATAAATTGTATCCATTTGTCCTTGGCTGTTGTCATCCTCTTCTTCACTTTCTATTTCCTCACACAAGGTTTCACCTTCTGAACTAGGTGCAGTTGACTTATTGGTTTTGCTCCCTTTTGAGTCCTTTCTATTTTCAAAGAATATTACATCTCTACTTGTGACAATTTTTTTAGTCAATGGATCCATTAATCGGTAGCCCTTTGAACTGTCACAATAGCCTACAAAAATATAATTTTTAGCTTTCGGATCCCATTTTCCTCTTAGCTGTTTTGGAATATGTGCCATTGCATCACACCCAAAAACCCTTATATTGCTTAGGTCAGGTTTCTTTCCTATCCATATCTCATAAGGGGTTCTATTCTTTAATGCTTTTGTAGGTGATCTATTGTTCAAATATACAGCTGTTGACACTGCCTCTGCCCAAAAAATCTTTGGATAATTCAGCGTCAGTCATCATGCTCCTTGCTTTCTCAACAATGGTCCTGTTAGCCCTCTCAGCAACCCCATTTTGAGATGGGCTGCACCTTATGGTAGTTTGATGCCTGATTCCCTTTTCTGCCAGAAGTTTCTTCAATTTCTGGTTAATATATTCTCTCCCATTATCAGACCTGATGATCTTGATCTTCTTTCCCGTCCACCTTTCAACCATATTGCAATATTCCTCAAAGATATCTCTCACTTGGTCTTTAGAACTAAGAAAATAAACATGAGTATATCGTGAGTAATCATCAATAAACGTAAGAAAATAATTACTCCCACCTATGGATTCACACTCCATCGGGCCATATACATCTGTGTGGATTAACTGTAAGACTTCTGTGGATTTACTCTTACTAGTCTTGAAGGGTAACCTTGCTTGTTTTCCCTTTATACACGTCTCACAAGGATCCTTGGACACACTAAAATTCTGTATTCCCTTTACCATATCCTTTATTATAGACATACTCTTTCTATTTAGATGTCCAAGTCTCCGGTGCCATAAAAAACCTTCTGCTGAATATACTGAATCACTAACATTTTTATGTTTACTGTCAATGGTATCCAACTTAAAAATACCCCTTTCGTTACTTTCACTGATTACTCTTGCACCCTGCATGTCAAAAGTGACTGTATTTCCTCCCTTGACAATTTCCCCTACAGACAGCAGGTTAGTTGCCACATTTTTCACATAATGAACATTGTGTGCTGTAACCATATCTGATTCACCATTTAGACTTACACGTAGATCTAGTTTCCCAGCCAGGTGACACTGGAGCTTGTTGCCATCAACAGTAGATATTCCCATATGAGTCTTATCTTTGATGTCATAAAGAAGTGATTTATCTTTAACAATATGCACAGATGCACCTGAGTCTAAAATCCATTCCATATCACGATTACTCATCCCACCAAAAGAATAAAAACATGAGAGTGCTTTACCTTTGTTACTGGTCCTTCTCTCTGGGCTATCAGTAACATACCTCTTTTGCTGAGTGTCTGATCTTGGGCTTACTTTTTCTTTGCACTGAGACGCAATATGTCCCATCTTCTGACATTTATAGCACCTCACCGATTTCTTCTTTTTGTTTTTTGAGTAGAGAGCAGACGCGCCTTCCTTCTCCAATGTACAGCAGCTTGCAGCACTCTTTACGTCCTGCAGGATTTTCACCTTAACACTGTCGCTTGTGATTGGTATACCCGAGCTTTCAAGTCCCATAATCATAGGTGCATACCTTTCGGGCAGTCCTGCCAACAGCAATGTTCCTATCCATTCGTCAGCGATCTCGAATCTGATGTTTCTCAGTCGGTTCGACGTGGTTATTATTTTGTTAACGTATTCGTCTACACTCTTACATTTGTCCAGACGAGTGGTAATTAACTCGCGTAATAATCCTACTTTTCTCGTAAGACCACCATCCTCGAATGCACTTCGTAAATTGTCCCAGACTTCTTTCGCTGTAGCAGCTTCTTCAACGTGAACATAATTCACCGAATCAATCAGTAATATCAATTTTGATTTTGCTTTCCTATCCTTATTTGAAAAATTCTGATCTGTGGATTTCATTGTCCCATCTACCACGTCCCATAGGTCGTCTAAACGTAAATACGCTTCTACTGCGAACTTCCAGGTTGCATAGTTTTCGCGACCTATAAGTCTTTTAATCTGTGGAATTTGTGCCGCACTCATTCTTAACGGTAACTTGCTTTTTATTGCCGTAAAGAGCACCGAAAAGTAATGCGGAAAAAAAATTGCGATCGTCTTGTAAGGATAACTCGCACTTCACGTAAATTGTAACTTTTCCAATACTTTCTCCCTACTATTTTATTGATATACTTATTCCAAATGCAGCCTGGGCCCATAACCTGTTGGAATTTGCGCAGCTGAATAAGTATTAAGGAGAAAAAAAGGACACTTTATTAATAACAATATTTGCACATTCAAGAACAAATAATTTACAGCGAACACAACAAAATAATTAGCGCACACAAAGAGTGTTAGACAATGTCAAAGAGGTCTATTTTACACAGTGCACTTTGCGCCGTCACACACGAAATGTTCACACAATTCCAACAAACATCAACAAAAGCAAAACGAGGATAACAGAATCTACTCGGATTAAATCGGGTGATGCTGAGGGAATTAGATTAGGAAAGGACACACTTTAAGTAATAGATGAGTTTTGCTATTTGGGGAACAAAATACTGATGATGGTCGAAATAGAGAGGATATAAAATGTAGACTGGAAATGGCAAGGAAAGCGTTTCTGAAGAAGAGAGATTTGTTAACATCGAGTATAGATTTAAGTGTCAGGAAGTCGTTTCTGAAAGTATTTGTTTGGATTGTAGCCGTGTATGGAAGTGAAACATGGACGATAAATAGTTTGGACACGAAGAGAATATAAGCTTTCGAAATGTGGTGCTACAGAAGAATGCGGAAGATTAGATGGGTACATCATATAACTAATGAGGAGGTATTGAATAGGATTGGGGAGAAGAGGAGTTTGTGGCACAACTTGACAAGAAGAAGGGACCGGTTGGTAGGACATGTTCTGAGGCATCAAAGGATCACCAATTTAGTATTAGAGGGCAGCGTGGAGGGTAAAAATCGTAGTCGGCGACCAAGGGATGAATACACTAAGCAGATTCAGAATGATGGAGGTTGCAGTAGGTACTGGGAGATGAAGCTTGCACAGGATAGAGTAGCATGGAGAGTGCATCAAACCAGTCTCTGGACTGAAGACCACAACAACAATAATAACAACAACAACGAGTATGGCCTACCCATTTTTCGAGCCACAACGAGCTTTTCAAGATTTCGTGATATTCCGATGCGCCGTCTCTTCGAGTGGAAAAAGAAAAGCAGTTTCTAGAGTCAAGGCTGAACCAATACGGGCTACGGGCTGTTTCTAATGTTCATTGACGCATGCATTTTTGTCTTATATCCCTAGGCTTTATATTACTGCTGACGACCACCTTGTACTTCCAGGGTGTGTGTGTGGCGGGGAGGGGGGGGGGGGGGGGGGCTTATGGGCGCTCAACGTCGAGGTCATCAGCGCCCTGACACGACGGCGTACATTCATGGTGTACATTCCTTCAAAACCTGGACAATACAGGACAAAGGTATACCCTGCTGTAGATTGTGAGACCAATTATCTCGGAAATTCACAACTGTATACAGGGAAATCTGATGAATGAAAGGAAATAAACCGAAGGAAACGAGTGCTACATGATTTAGTTGAACAGCTGAGTAGAAGTGGTGGGAACATTTCCACTGATAATTATTTTACAAGTTTTACAATTAATTATAGCATGCAACAATGAAGTTGTAATTTCAACAACATTCATGGGTCTCACAATAAGTCATTATAATTTTTGTGGAAATATTTTCATTTTATCGCCACATAGCTGCTAGACTCACTTTCGGGTAAAGAAAGACCTCATACACACAATATGTTTTCTAGAGCTTATACAACGCGAAGCTTAAGTGTAAACTTGATTTTATTTCAAAGATCACTCTGGGCTCCATAAGCATTTGCAAATTCTGAAGAAGCAACGTTGTGATGAGGCTTCTGGATTCGAATTAGGCAACAGTAACATTGTGCAAGTGTTCTGCATGAGATTTTCTTTAGTTTCCCTAAATCATTTGATGCAAATATCTGTACATATGACTTCGGCCACTCCCTATCCAGTCTTTTCCACTCCATCCCTAATGACCTCGATGCCGACGATCCGTCGAAGCTATCACGGTCTCCTGTTGATTTTGTTAAAACATGAAAATCAATAACACTATAAATTTTTCAATTAGAAATTTATTCATCTCCTTAGTTACATAACCCGTAAATATTATATAAAATTTTGTGACAGTCTTCACTAACGCAATGTTGCTCGTCAACTGCAATTAAATGTATCAGAGATCCCTGCTAGCATTCATTTTCGTAATATCTCCAACTGAACTAGCTGTTGAATGATAATTGTGACCAATGGGGAAATGAAAATTGTAGTTTTCTACATCGTTTAGGCTTTTCGACGTTTTAGATATTGAACAACCAAATTTTCAGCGGAAGAGGTCTTATTACCGATAGAATGGGGTAGTTTACTATAGTCCGATTAAAATTACTCGATAGTTGATGTCTGTCGCTTACGGCTATAGTGTTGCCACGTTGGCTGCCGCCTACCGGTCGGCTATAGATGATTCAGAAACGTGACGGGTAACTTCACAAATGCTCTTAATCTGTAACCGAGGAGCAATGTTCGAAGTGGCCGCCGTGTGGTTTGTCGGAAATGTGAGATACTCTTTCGACAGTTGATTTTAAAGCGACCGACGACTAAGTTGCGCCAATGACGCATTTTGTAGCCTTGAATTTAAACTCATGTCCTAAGCTAATCATAACCTCTTGATGTGCAGTGTATTCGAGAAAACGGTGGTGAACATTCTGCGGCAGAACTAAAATTACAATCGCTTTGTTCACGGCGATTTAACTAAACTCTACGAGCAAACTCAAGACAGAAAAAATTCAGTAATTTATCGCTTTCATCCATTGGCTACATGAAACTAACCTCACACTGGCAACACAAGCTGTCGCGTTACCAATTGATAATGATGATGTTTAATTTGTGGGGCGCTGAACTCAGCGCACGTACAAAATCCCAAATTTTCACAGTCCAGTTTTTTTACAAAGTGCAATCGAGCCACTTTCATGAATGATGATGATGATGATGATAAGACAAACACCCAGTCCCAGGGCAGAGAAAATCGCCATCCCGGCCGGTAATCGAACCCGGGACCCCATGATACAGAGGCACCAACTACCAACCGATAAGCAGTACTCGTTGGCAAATGATTGCAGACGACACATATTTCAAACGAAAAAAGAATGACAGGAAGAAAAATAAGAGCAACTAAAAAGAGTCAATATGATTATGAAAATGGCGCGGCAAAGTGTTAGAAATAAAAAATTACATTCAAACCGCTTAATCGGATAACAAATATAATGAAACTCTCTAGATTTGATTTAGAAATAAAAGAAAATTCCTCTGCTTTTGACGAGTTTCGAACCTACGTCCTTCTACACGTCAAGTTTATAAGCTAACTCCTGCACTCTGCCGCAACACCGAATTTAGTACTTAACAACTGTGGTGACCCAGTCGCAACGATGAACTGTGGCCTTAAAAAATTCGGCTTCACGCAATGTCGTGCGAAGTTTATCTAATAAGCCGATCGCTGTCATTATGACAACTGTAAATCGCGCCTTGTGCGGAAGAAACCAGTAGTGTTTGGT
This sequence comes from Schistocerca americana, assembly GCF_021461395.2. Lineage (NCBI taxonomy): Eukaryota > Metazoa > Arthropoda > Insecta > Orthoptera > Acrididae > Schistocerca > Schistocerca americana. The sequence continues at coordinate 506,995,900 of NC_060121.1, read as the reverse complement.
CAGTGCAGCGTATGAAACGTGCAAATGTCATTACCATCGTTGTGTGTGTGTGTGTGTGTGTGTGTGTGTGTGTGTGTGTGTGTTTTCAAATGGTTCAAATGGCTCTGAGCACTATGGGAATTAACTTCTGAGGTCATCAGTCCCTTAGAACTTGGAACTACTTAAACGTAACTAACCTAAGGACATCACACACATCCATGCCCGAGGCAGGATTCGAACCTGCGACCGTAGCGGTCGCATGGTTCCAGAATGTAGCGCCTAGAACCATTCGGCCACGTCTGCCGGCTGTGTGTGTGTGTGTGTGTGTGTGTGTAGTTATCATATATGGTGATATACGAAATAAAAGTGCCGCGCACTCGATTCGGGACCCAAAAATATCAAGAAAGATTGCCGTATAAGGAACTGGAAGTGAACTAACCAATTGTTAGGCAGTTTGGCAACGGCCAACGGTTCGGGCGTGACGTTGAGTGCTCTTATTGGAGGAAACCAGCTCCAACGCGTGAAGTGTCAACTGTCAAGTAAATTTAATGAGACTATTGCTGTTGTTGTGGTCTTCAGTCCTGGGACTGGTTTGATGCACCTCTCTCCATGCTACTCTATGCTGTGCAAGCTTCTTCATCTCCCAGTACTTACTGCAACCTACATCCTTCTGAATCTGCTTAGCGTATTCATCTCTTGGTCTCCCTCTATGATTTTTAACCTCCACGCTGCCCTCCAATGCTAAATTTGTGATCCCCTGATGCCTCAGAACATGTCCTACCAACCGGTCCCTTCTTCTTGTCAAGCTGTGCCACAAACTCCTCTTCTCCCCAATTCTATTCAATACCTCCTCATTATTTATGTGATTTACCCATCTAACCTTCAGCATTCTTCTGTAGCACCACATTTCGAAAGCTTCTATTCTCTTCTTGTCCAAATAATTTATCGTCCATGTTTCACTTCCATACACGGCTACAATCCAAACAAATACTTTCAGAAACGACTTCCTGACACTTAAATCTATACTCGATGTTAACAAATTTTTCTTCTTCAGAAACGCTTTCCTTGCCATTGCCAGTCTACATTTTATATCCTCTCTACTTCGACCATCATCAGTTATTTTGCTCCCCAAATAGCAAAACTCGTTTACTACTTTCAGTTTCTCATTTCCTAATCTAATTCCCTCAGCATCACCCGACTTAATTCGACTACATTCCATTATCCTCGTTTTGTTTTTGTTAATGTTCATCCTATATCCTCCTTTAAAGACAATGTCCATTCCGTTCAACTGCTCTTCCAAGTCCTTTGCTGTCTCTGACAGAATTACAATGTCATCGGCGACCCTCAAAGTTTTTATTTCTTCGCCATGGCTTTTAATACGTACTCCTAATTTTTCTTTTGTTTCCATTACTGCTTGCTCAATATACAGATTGAGTAACATCGGGGAGAGGCTAAAACCCTGTCTCGCTCCCTTCCCAACCACTGCTTCCCTTTCATACCCCTCGACGCTTATAACTGCCATCTGGTTTCTGCACAAATTGCAAATAGCCTTACGCTCCCTGTATTTTACCCCTGCCACCTTTAGAATTTTAAAGAGTATTCTAGTCAACATTGTCAAATGCTTTCTCTAAGTCTACAAATGCTAGAAACGTAGATTTGCCTTTCCTTAATCATTCTTCTAAGATACGTCGTAAGGTCAGTATTGCCTCACGTGTTCCAACATTTCTACGGAATCCAAACTGATATTCCCCGAGGTCGGCTTCTACCAGTTTTTCCATTCGTCTGTAAAGAATTCGTGTTAGTATTTGGCAGCTGTGACTTATTAAACTGATAGTTCGGTAATTTTTACATCTGTCAACACCTGCTTTCTTTGGGGTTGGAATTATTATATTCTTCTTGAAACTATAGCCTTAATGATATTCTAAAAACGAAGTGAGCAATTATACAATAAAAAATTAGAAATATTTTACTTTTTAGAAAAGTAACTTGGATAAATGGTAAATGTGACGATGAAGGCATCCACCGCTATTATGGTGAGGCTCTGAAAGTAGTGGGAACTATTGACCGTCTGTTTTACAATGCCTTTGCCATTAACATTTGATTCCTTTGCAAGCTAGCTACAGGACACTACAAAATGGTCTCCCCAAGGGTCTGTCTGGCTCCATGCCTTTTCAATTTATGCATAGCGGACATCACAAACCTGGAATCTCGTTCTTTTATGTATGCAGATGACATCGCTATCGCGGCTCACGCCAACACTTTCGAAGAACTGGAAGAAATTTTAAACAGGGATCTGGAACGACTACAACAATATTATGACAACTGGCACCTCAAAGTAAATCCGACTAAATCCGTGGCATCAATAATGCACTTGTGTAACAAAGATGCAAATCGTGAGCTAAAAGTGCAAATAAAAGGTAAATTGTTGAAAAACGATAGAACACCAAAATATCTGGGTGTTAAGCTAGATCGCACTCTCACATATAAGAGCCACCTGTACGAAGTCGCCCAAAAAATGAAAACAAGAAACAACATCATAATGAAACTGGCAGGAACAACCTGGGGATGTTCCACTGAAACTCTACGCACATCAGCACTGGCACTTCTGTATAGTGTAGCGGAATATTGCGCACCCGTCTGGGCCCGCAGTAGGCATGTCAGATATATTGATGTGCAACTTAACGAGACAATGAGGCTCATAACAGGAACAGTAAGACCCACCCCGAAACCTTGGCTGCCCGTCCTTGCCAATATCGAACCACCCTCGATTAGACGTGAAAGAGCAATCCAGAGGTACAAAGAAAAGTTCAGGGACCTACCTCCTCCCCCTGACAGATTGATGTCAAGAAATCCCTTCTGGAAAGAATTCAAACAACATATTGATATCGATAACCTGTGGAAACAGCAATGGCAGGAAAGCAAAGTGAATAACAGTTTCCTTATTGAGGACCCATCTCAACGAGTTCCAGGCTTCCAACTCCAACGTAGAGTGTGGGTAACTCTAAATCGTCTGCGGACAGGTGTTGGTCGGTGCGGATATTTGTTGAAAAAGTGGGGTTTCTCCCACGACCCCAATTGTGAGTGCGGAGAGAGTCAAACCATGCAGCATATAGTTGAGTGCGACGTACACGGACTTAAGGGAGGAAATCTGATGGACATACATGTGATAAGTGACCAAGCACTTTTGTGGCTGGAAACCCTGAAAATTTTATTGTAAATCATTGTTAATGCTAATTTAAATTTTTATGTTGATGTTTGTAAGTGTATCACGCTTTGCCTGTAGCTGAACGAGAAATAAATCCTTTGCAAGCTATTGTCACGGAAACCTTTCATCAAATGATTTGAGAAGCGTTACAGGTGATTATACTTTTCGTTCCAAGTGCGAGTGCAGTGAAAGTAGTGCGATCGATTCTACATAATTCAGTACACCACGTCATTTACCCACACAAGTAACTTATTACTCGCCGTTCTAACATGCTGTTACTGTTTAGAACTTTACATTTGCGACTTTGTAAAGCAAAACGACTGTGATGTACACTTAATAGTAACTAAACAAAAAACCATCCTTTGTTCCCCAAAATAACTAATTTCTTCGCTACGATATTCAGATGATTTGACCAAAAATTATTTATGAATTCGGGTATTAGAATAGGAACGGAAGCAAAGTTCAGCATTTCGTTGACGTCAGATCATTAAACAAGAACGTATGAAAATATGTCGCAGCTGATTTACGTGTAAATTAAGAACTCAAAAGATGAAGGAAGTGTGACACATGACCATGTTGCGCCACACAAAACACTCCTGATTACAGGGCCGTAAAATACATTGAAGCAACTGGAAGACCATTTTTTTACTACTGATTGCTATACGGAGAACACTGGAGGCAGCCGAGGAAAAGATAGATGTGGCTGTGTTAAATGTTCTTCCTTCTGTTATCTATAGCCTATGTCAACAGTCTATAATCACTAGCTTTACAGTCAGAAGAATCCAGTGCAAACGGATTTATGAACTAGGAGGAGTAGTACTGGCGATCCAATTCATATTACGGTGTGCCCTTGCTGCTGTAACTGGGAGGCTGATTTCGTCCAGTATAGTGCCCAGCACGCTTCAGAAAGGTGGTGTGTAACTCTACGGTAAGGCACCAGCCATGTGCATTCTGTTCGTGGTTCCTTGCAGGAAATATCGTTTGTAATGGACACACCAAGGCGTACATTGGGTTGCATGAGTTCATTTCAGTTAGTAAAATATCCACGGACGCAGACTTTTGTAAGTTAATGCAGTTTGTCCAATGTTTTCTCAGTGAGTGTATTTTTTGGGCAGAACATGTAAAGAATTCAGCCTAAGTATAATGCCAGGAAAATAAAAAAGCAATTGCTTTTGAAGGAAAAGGCTCCAAATGATCAAAAATTGTTGTCGATAATGAAATGTTAGAACAAATTACAAATTTTAGCTATCTAGGATTTTCCGTTACGTATCAATATGACTGGGGTGCAGAGATGACGTATTCCGATCTCTCATCCACGTTCGACTCGGTGTCCAAAATGGTTGGAGCCGTTCTTTCTGCGAGAGGCGGAAGTTGTGTCTACTAAATTTTGCACCCTGTGCTCCTCAAGTCACCTACAGATATAATGATTTAATCTTACGCACAACAAGTAAGTATTCCTTATTTGCAATCCTTTCTATCTTATGGTCAGTACACACTGACACCACTTGTGCTATAATAAACTAACACATTCACATTCGTATTTCATACACGTCCTATGCGCAGTAGAACAAAATGCTGGTTTTGTAGTTTTTTATTTTTTTTGCCATATCGCGATTTCTGAACGCCTTAACCATTTGAACTCATTTGACACAAGTTTTTCATTCTTATCATTGTTATTGATACTTAACTCTTGGATACCAAGGTATGTTATTTTAAAGTGTTTCTCATCACATTAAAAAATGAAGGTATACCGCTTTCATCGTTCAACACCGCTTAACACACCAGACGTAGTACCCATGAGCTATCAGATAGACATAGAATTCCAGTAGATCACTGTACACCGACCGCTGACCAGCCGAAGTATCAATTTTCCAACCAAGGAATGTCATCGATTTAACAGTGACGATTCAAGTAGTTCTAAGCAGGCGGAAGTTTATCTGCATTTTATGGTCAAGAGTATTTAAATACCAACTGATGTTGTTTCCAAAGACACCAGCAATGTAACAAATAACATGTAGGAGTTAAAATTTCTGAAACTTCAGGGAAAGTCATCCGTTAAATTCTGGTGTAACAAAGACGGAATTTAATATTCTTTCTTAAACTTAGTGCAAAGACATAATAAGATTTCCGGGCGTATCCATCTCACAGAGAATCGAAGCAATAATTCGCGGAACAGTTTTTTTTTATTAATTTCACAATCACTCCCTTATATTTGCACTGACACAGCTAAAATGACAACACAGAATTTCCATTCAAAAAATATCTTCACACATGAAGTACATCTCTCATTGAATGTAATGCTTAAACAGTATATCCATTTGGTTTATCAGCTGCAAAAGAGAGAAATACAAAAAAAAGTAATAAAAAGTGGTCCTCTTATTCTGCAGACCAGTAACAACTTTGTCATTAAAGGAAACTCTAGCGCCATACTTTTTTTTTAAATATTTTCTCTCCCTTGCTACTACGTGGAACAAAATGTTCCTGCGTAAAAAAAAATTCCCTCCTAAAAGCAAATAAAATAGTCATATTAAAATAATCAGGTACGAGAGTTGGTATAATGTAACACATTGCTGAATCATCTGACGGCAGTAGGAACGCGTGCAGCTTCCATGGTCATATTCTCAAAGTTACATTCGCCCTTTCTATCCAATCCAATTTTACTTTAACTTCAGAATTTCATTCTGAACAACTTCTCGCTAGGCCGCTGTGGAGAGTAGTTGCGAAATCTTGTAAATAGTAGTGAACGGCTAAAAGGTGTACTCGAAATTCACTTCTGTCAAGTTTTCTCCGGAATACAGAAGAGTACTAGGCAATTATAAGAGAGAACGTGGCCATTTTCAAAGCCATCTCCGCATTTCAGTGAAGTGGTTTATCCCAGTCGTCGTTAAAGTGCAGCTAAGCCAATAAGTCACATCGCTCGGTCGTTTGTGTTCTTCACAGGATACAGTTTTGAAAAGAGGTTATAAGATGAACATCAACCGATGTGAAGTAAGGGTAATGGAATATAATCGAATTAAATCAGCTAATGCTGATAGATTCAGATTATGAAACGAGACAGTTTTAAGGTCACACGGTACTTTTTCGGCTCCACACTGCGTGAAAATCAGCCCATGTTTCTTTCCTACACTATTTACTTTACATATGTTTTACAATTTTTTAGTTTATCATAGTTAACGCAGAACAGTTTCCAAACAATTTTCAGGCATTTTGAACAAATCAGGATGTATTGACGTTTATAAAAACAGTAACAGAAAAGTTTATGTACAAAATTCACTAAAACGCTTTTTCAAATGCAGGTGTCACTTCACTCCATAAAACACGTATGAGGGAGAAAAAATTATCAGATATCTGAGATACCAGATCTATTCAGTTTCGCATATTATGTTTCCGCGTATTACGTACTTGTATATGAACCAGAAGAATGATTATATTTTATATTTCAAATTTTAGATTATTCTTCTAGTAAAAAAAACTTATTCCTCTACAATTTAGATGAAACTGCAATAAAGCTTAGTTCTACTAGATAGATATAGACACTTGCAGATTACGGAAAAAAATTGTGCAATGTTTTATAAACTTGAGGAGATATGTGTCGCTAAATTCTGAAAAATACAACTTCCGGATAACTGCAAACGAAGATATGAATTCTATTAAACTGTGCCCGAGAAAAATTGCTGAAGTGTAGTTTCCATTTTGCTACATTTCGTTGTCTTAAGAGGTTCCTCTTCTGGCTTCTTTTGAGACGAATAGCGAATCTTTGAACTTCTTGCACCGTAGCTCATCTCAGGCAATCAATAGAGACACTTTATGCCCCAATTTCTCAACACTTCCAATCTAAAATACTTGTAGCACGTAGGCAACAAACTTTCAGTAGGATGTACGCAAAACATTTTACCAAAGCAAAACTAAACAAGGGTAAAGATCATTATTTACAGATGTGGGAAACCAGCAGTGTTAACAACATGAACAGTATACCCCCAAGAGAACCGCTATAAGAAAAAATTTTCCTGTTGTTTGAGAAATACTAATAGTTTTCTATTTAGTATATAGCGGTCATACTTCATTCTAAACCCTATCAAGTGTACGTAAGTGCAACCAGGAACGACTAATATTTTAATAAATTTAATAAAGTTATAAAAATCATTATAAAGTTAAAAATCATGATTTTTAGTCATTCAAAAGTACTCTGTAACCACAAGCAGCCAATGAGTTTTGCTAATTGGGCTGCGAAATAACTACTGATGGCCAAGAGACAGAGGATATAAAACGCAGATTGGCAATTACAAGAAACGCGCTCCTGAAGAAGATAAATTTGTTAATATCGAATATAGACTTACGTGTTAGGAAGTTTTTTTCAGAAGGCGTTTGTCCAGAATGTAGCCTTGTGTGGGAGTGAAACATAGGGAATAAGTAGTTCAGACAAGATGACAATATAAGCTTTGAAATGTGATGAAATAGAAGAATGTTGAACATTAGATGGGTAGATCAAATATCAAATGAGGTGGTTGGTCCTGAATAGAGCTGATGAAAAAAGAAATTAGTGGCACAAATTAACTAAAAGACGGGCTCGGTTTACAGGACAATTCTGAGTCATCAAAGAATCGTCGATTAGTAATGGGAGGAAGCGTGGGGGGTAAAAGTTGTAGGAGACCAGGTCTAAATTACAGTAAGCAGGTTCAAATGGATTTAGGTTTCAGTAGTTAAGCAGAGGTGTAGACACTTGCACGGACTAGACTAGCGTGAAGAACGGTCTTATACTGAAGACCATAAAAACAACAAGAACAACATCAGTCAAGCGGTTAGTGCGTTCTATGAAACGACCCTAGTAGCGTACGAGACGAAATGTCACATATTTAATGCGAAACTAAAAGTAGCTGAAAGAAGGACAAAACAAGTAGCTGAAAGAAGGAAAAAACACAATTTGTCATTCGAATCAACTGACTGGCAGATGTTTGATGTGAATAACTTGAGTCACTGAACGGCGCTGACACTGTACCGAAAGCCGAAGTACATTTTGCAATCTGAGAGACCCATTTTCTGGAATGAAGTTTCGGAAAACGCTCTCCTGAGCGTTTGTTTAGTTAATTCCAGAAGAATTACAGAAAGTATTCACTCAGACGGACTGGAATGTTTGGTTGCTGCTGATTGTTGTTTCCAGTACAGAACTTTGTGGTGTACGAAGTAATTTTTACTGTAGAGCAAAATGAACTGTGAACGTTTTGCCGCCTACAAGTTGGGACACCTACAACTTAAACCGCTGCAGGCGGGAGGTGTTGACTGAACGGTTATCACTGAAAACTGAAATGCACAACACGAGGCGGCTTATCGCCCGTCTGCTAACAGTTTACAGTTGCTTAGCACGTGCGCTGCGCCCTGTTTACATAATTCAGATGCCTCTGCGACTGATGTTTTTACCTGATGCCTCGTGCGCGCATTTTTCAGTTGTCTTCCGCGTATCTCACAACCCCAACAGACGCTTATAACGACTGTGCAGAGTGAAGTTATCGTCTTTAAAGTACACTAAGATGACAAACGTCATGAGATAGCGATATGCACATTCACACACAAGGTATAAAGGCGCAGGGCACAAGATATAAAAGGGCGGTGCATTGGCGGAGCTGTTATTTGTACTCAGGTGATTCATGTGAAAAGGTTTCCGACGTGACTGTGGTTGCACGACGGGAATTAAAAAGACTTTGAACGCGGAATGGTAGTTGCAGTTACACGCATGGGGCATTTCATTTCGGAAATCGTTAGTGAATTCAATATTTCGAGAATACCACGACGGAGTGGCCGATGGCCTTCGCTTAACGACCGAGAGCAGCGGATTTGCGTAGAGTCGTCAGCGTTAACAGACAAGCAACACTACGTAAAATAACCGCAGAAATCAATGTGGGACGTACGGCGAACGTACCCGTTAGAACAGTCCGCCCAAACGTGGCGTTGGTAGTCCTGGCAGAAGACGACCGACGCGAGTACCTTGGTTAACACCACGGCATAGCATGCGGCGCCTCTCCTTGGCTCGTGACCATGTCAATTGGACCCCAGGCGACTGGAAAACCGTGTCGTGGTCACATGAATCCCGATTTCAGGTGGTAAGAGCTGATGGTACCGTTTGGGTATGGCACAGCCCACGCAAAGATTTGGATTACAGTTGTCAAACGAGGCACTGTGCATGCTGGTAACGGCTCCATACGAGTGTGGGCCGTGTTTTCGTGATATAGACTGGGTTCTCTGGCCCAAATGAAGCGATCATTGACAGGAAATCGATGTTCGGCTACTTGTAGGCCATTTGCAGCCATTCATGAACTTCATTTTCCCAAATAACGATGGAATTTTTGTGGATGACAGTGCGCAAAGTCACCGGATCACTATTAATCCCGATTGGTTTGAAGAACATTCTGGATAATTCTCGCGAACGGTCTGGCCACCCGGATCATCCGAAATGAAACTCACCGAACATTCATACGATATAATCGAGAAGTCAGTTCGTGCACACAATCCGGCACCGGCAACACTTTCGCAGTTATGGACGGCTATAAAGGAAGCAGGCCCAGTATTTCTGCAGGGGACTTCCAACGACTTGTTGAGTCCATGGCATATCGCGCTGCTGCACTAGTCCGGGTACAAGGAGGTCCGACACGATACTGGTATCCCACGACTTTTGTCACCACAGTGTAATGTGCGCAACTTATATCCCCCTTATCAGTATGGGGATCTGGTAAATTTTGCCCGTTTTTATAACGTTATCCAATATTTGTTACTGCTAAACCGGCTGAAGTTCGCAGCATTATTCTAAAAAAGAATTTTGCAATCTTAATGAATTTCAACGGTAATCTTTTGGCCGGCCGTAGTGGCCGAGTATTTCTAGGCGCTACAGTCTGCGACCGCTACGGTCGCAAGTTCGAATCCTGCCTCGGGCATGGATGTGTGTGATGTCCTTAGTTATTTAAGTTTAAGTAGTTCTAAGTTCTGGGGGACTGATGACCTCTGAAGTTAATAAGTCCCATAGTGCTCAGAGCCATTTTGAAGTAATCTTTTGGAGGAGATGTGATACCCTTTATACAAGACGAGGAAGCTAAAACAGGCTTCGTATGTATACAAAGCGAGTAATATGTTGAGACGTTGTTTTCGTTAATTATAGTGGACACTGTGGCGAATTTTCCGACGTACGCAATTAATTTTCAACGTTTACAGCTTTTGAATTGGGAAGCCGATTTTTTTAATGGAACATCAACTTAACTGTGATATTTGAAGGAGCCTTCGATTAGGACTTCAAGTATGTTCTGACGTCCTGAGAAGAGGTCCCATAATAGTCGTAAGTAACACGCTGTCTCATACGTCGCTATCTTTTTAAACGTTAAAGCCGCTAATTCACACTCAAGTAGCTCCTCAGCTGAAGTGGCTCCTCAGCTGGTCTCACGAGGCTGGGTGCACCCTCTTACAGTCCTCCCACAGGGCGGCTACTCAAACATGGAGAAAAAGAAGATCCTGAGACTGTCAGGTATGGGGAGGAAGATGATGTCATAAGAAGCTCCTGAGAAATTAACGGTGAACGGGGGAAGGATGGGGTTTGTGCACCGCAAAATAACGACTTTTCTTTCCTCTTAGCTGTAGTTTAACCACATTTTTTCAAGATGATAATTTATACGGACTAACATTCATATGCTAAATGCACTCTGAAATATTAAGTACTTCAAAATTTGTCATTTATGAAGCTCAATAAAAATAAATTCCAGTATTAGTTTAAAAATACAGACTTCCCTGGGATTTTACTAAATTCCTGAGATTTCCCTGATTTTTCCGGGTTAAACGTAATTCCCTGAGAATTCCCGGCTACCCTGTCCCACCAAGGAAAAAGCACTCCCAGTCCCAGGACTGAACCTGTGTCCTCTGCATGACAGTCGGACTCGCCGCCCACTCAACTCCAGAGGCAGGCTGATCCTGATATTTACGAGTTTATGGGAGATCAAAATTAAACAACTGCAGTTGGGGCTTACGAGCAACTTTTCTTCTACAGTGATCCAGGCACTGAGAACCCGACGCGTTATAAACTGTCGGAATAATCATTGCTGATTTTCAATATTACTGGCTTTGTTCGGTACACAGTAACCAATAAATAGAAATCCATTTTATTAACAGCAGTGAAACTACTTAGAGAAAAGACTCTTAGTTTTCTCAGACTAGGGAACAAATTACACCGTTTAAAAATATCCTCTGAAAAGAATGTCACAAATGTATTTGGTTGAAAACGTTTATGAGTGTTTGGCACGATCATGGTTTTACTGTACAATGTATAATGTTTCAAAGAGTTGTCCCTAATATGTCCACGACTAAATGACAGCGCACTACAAAGAATGACACAATTGTCTTTGTACATACATGATCTGAAAATGGCAATTTAACCGGCCGAGACTAATTGTCTACATACGTATTTAGTGCAATATGGGCAAATAAACTCCTCTATGAAAAAGATTATGTTATACACATTTATTTACGACTTAAGTAACCGCTGTAACAAGACAAACTGCTAGTAGGCAAGCGTAAGCTTTGGTACGCATCATTCAGTTCATGCACAGAGTTTAAGTTATCAAATGTGCACCCACATTGATAAAAAAGAACGCAGTGTGACGTGAATTCGATACGATTTATTAGATTAAGTGACGTATTTTTGACATGTTGAGTGGATTCATGCTTAAACAGCTTTTAGAAAAGTCCTACGTTCTTCTCCTCCCTCTGTTAGAAAACTACCATGATAGGTCTTTTTTTTTTTAAATAGAAAATTGCATTTACCAAGTAATGATCCTAGCTCCTATCGAAGCCGTCCCGTTGGTTATCTATGCATAGTTGCCAACGTTTCTGGAGGTCTTGCAAGCAAGCAGGGAAATTTTCAACTGCGACGCTTATAAGCTCACTTGTTACAGCCCGTTGGAGGTCTGCGATATATTGATCTAACTTTTCTTTCAGTTACCTTTCCACACGCAGAAACAAGAAAAATTCGCAAGGAGAGAGGTCGGGCGAATATGATGGATGTGAGATGGCAATAACAGAATATCTGGCCAGATACGTGGCAACAATATGGGTCCTTGCATTGTCATGCAGTAAGAACCAGTCCTGAGAACGCACAAATCAGGGCGGCGACGTCGAATTTATTGTCGCAAACGTTTCAAGACTTCGATATAAAGAGCTTGGTTTATTGTTTGACCAGGAGGCACATACTATGGTGACTAATCCTTTACTGTCCAAGAATGCGATCAACGTTATCTTTCTTCTCGATGGTTGTTGTTCGACTTTCTTTGAGGCTGGGGATCCAGGACTCCGTCATTCGGCACTTTGATGCTTCGTGTAAAGGTCTTACTGGTAGCACCAACTTTCATCCCCAGCAATAATATTTGACAGAAACGTGGCATCACGTCTGACTCTATCCAATAGTTCAGCAGAAATTCTTCGTCTTTCCTCTTTCTGTTTGTCTGTTAGTGTTTGAGGGTTGAGCTTTGCATCAAGTTTCCGTTTCCTTATATCTTCGCGTAAAATCTTATGGCACATCACGATTCAAATTAAGTTCTTCTGTCATCGCACACATAATTACATGACGATCTCCTTGCAATAACTGCCTTACACGCTCCACCTTAGCACCGGTATGTGTTGTAGACGGGCTACCATCTCTGGGATGGTCTTGCACTGAGTCTCTACCTTCAGGAAACCTTTGCGCCACTCGAAAACGCGACTTCTTGAGAATGCCTCGCCCGCATATATATGCTTGCTTAATAACTGTCGACATTTCGTTAGCAGAACTTGATATTCGCTCTTTGCTCACAATCAGCATCCATTGTGTCACCGTAACTAATGCGCCAAGAACAAACACAGTGTGCTGCTAAGCGAACTGCTGCCACCTAGTGAATTTGCGCGGAAAAATGGCCAAGGTCATTTAATGGACGGACACATGCCACGTAACATAAAAACAACATTGGTTCCTCTGTGGTACTGCAAACTCACAAATAATAATAATAGTAATAATAAAAACATATCCTGGAACTTTTCTGACCGAGGGAGTATGTACATGAACAGCAATCCAGTACTATCGACGTCCAGGGGTTGGAAACCTTCTTTTGCTCGGTAAAACAACTGCTGGGCTGCTCTCAGGATTGAAAACTCGAGAGTGAAAAAGTTTTCTCGCGTAATCTCCTCGTTTCTGTTTTCCTCATCACCACTGCCGCCAGTCATTGCTCTCGCTGCCAGTAATCGCCAGTCGTCATCTTTGCTACCAGCGAGCCATCGTCTTCGCCCCCGTTTTCATGCCACCAAATCCTCTAATCCTCTTTTTCACATGTATTTGCTGCACAGACTTCTTGCCATAACTTTAACTTTCACCCCCCCCCCCCATGTATCCCTGCTCCCACCACTTGGCCCATCACGACCCTCGCAGTCACATAACCCACTCCTCCCATCCCCAACTCACTCCGAGATCACAGTGAGGGAAGGAGCCAAAAACCCTCCGAATTCACTTCCGCTCTGTCCTCACATTCCTCATGCGTGTCTTCTCCGATGATCCATCTATCATAGTCGTCTCCTTCTGAATGGAACACGCACATATAACTAAAAACACAAAGCAGAACCTTCCCGATCTAAAGTCCAAACTTACTGTTGTCAGAACTGCTAAATCTACAACGACCATTCAACTGCTGATTGTAAAACCTCACCCACATGCCTCACTGCGAAGCCAACTACCTGTATTACGGACATTGTCCTAACCTTCAGTCCCTGCACCTCTGGAACACATGCAAAGAATCCCACGCCGCCAAACCTGGACTGACCGCCCAATATGCTCCATCGACACATCACTTCAACCAGAAAGCTCGCTGTGTCCTGCTCCCCGAACTGAAGAAATCAGCCACTTCATTACCATTGTCCTTCATAAATATCCATCCATTTGAGCGTTCACATATTTCCCACCAAGTCTCCCAGCTACCCAGTCCACGTTCCATTTAAATGCCCCTGCCACGTCCTCCCAAATCCAGTCCCACTTTCTATTTTCACGACTACACATCGTCGGATACTATTTTCCCACTCAACCTTGTGCAACAAATCCACACTATTCATTCCCACACCTCCCGGAATCACGACCGTCGGAAACCGCAACTAACAACCTCTTCTTTACGTCTGTAACTCCAATTCAGTTAACTCTCCTCATCCTCCTCTCTCCTCAACTATCCATTTTCTGGAGCTTGTCGTCAAGCAAGAAGAGACACCAGCATCACCTTCCCCAACTTATCGCCTCTGGGCAATTCGACACATAACGTCAATTTCACAACATTAGCATCAGCCTGTTCTTAGTATCATATTTTTCTCATCTTTTTATGTTTTTAAAACCACATTTACATTTTACAAGCTGTTGGCTCTGAGCGCTATGGGACTTAACATCTGAGGTCATCAATCCCCTAGAACTTAGAACTAATTAAACCTAACTAACCTAAGGACATCACACACATCCATGCCCGAGGCAGGATTCGAACCTGCGACGTAGCGGTCGCGCGGTTCCAGACTGAAGCGCCTAGAACCGCTCGGTCACAGCAGCCGGCCAAGCTGTAGCCAGAAGAGCAGCAACATAGCTCCTGCCAGTCCGCCCAGGGTACAGGAATGAAATGACAATAAAAAAGAAAAAAGGTCATTATTATTATTATTATTATTATTATTATTACGAGGCGTGTTTTTTTAAGTAAGTACCGTTTTGAAATTAAAAAAGACGTGCTAAGATATCTCAAAAATTTAATTTTTACATGAAAGCCTGTACAGGGTTATTACAAATGATTGAAGCGATTTCATAGCTCTACAATAACTTTATTATTTGAGATATTTTCACAATGCTTTGCACACACATACAAAAACTCAAAAAGTTTTTTTAGGCATTCACAAATGTTCGATTGTGCCCCTTTAGTGATTCGGCAGACATCAAGCCGATAATCAAGTTCTTCCCACACTCGGCGCAGCGTGTCCCCATCAATGAGTTCGAAAGCATCTTTGATGCGAGCTCGCAGTTCTGGCACGTTTCTTGGTAGAGGAGGTTTAAACACTGAATCTTTCACATAACCTCACAGAAAGAAATCGCATGGGGTTAAGTCGGGAGAGCGTGGAGGCCATGACATGAATTGTTGATCATGATCTCCACACGACCGATCCATCGGTTTTCCAATCTCCTGTTTAAGAAATGCTTCTGCTTTAGCCTTTTCCGTAAGATTTTCCAAACCGTCGGCTGTGGTACGTTTAGCTCCCTGCTTGCTTTATTCGTCGACTTCCGCGGCTACGCGTGAAACTTGCCCGCACGCGTTCAACCGTTTCTTCGCTCACTGCAGGCCGACCCGTTGATTTCCCCTTACAGAGGCATCCAGAAGCTTTAAACTGCGCATGCCATCGCCGAATGGAGTTAGCAGTTGGTAGATCTTTGTTGAACTTCGTCCTGAAGTGTCGTTGCACTGTTATGACTGACTGATGTGAGTGCATTTGAAGCACGACATACGCTTTCTCGGCTCCTGTCGCCATTTTGTCTCACTGCGCTCTCGAGCGCTCTGGCGGCAAAAACCTGAAGTGCGGCTTCAGCCGAACAAAACTTTATGAGTTTTTCTACGTATCTGTAGTGTGTCATGACCATATGTCAATGAATGGAGCTACAGTGAATTTATGAAATCGCTTCAATCATTTGTAATAGCCCTGTACCTTAATCTACGCACTGACGCCATTACAGTCTGATTCTTCCTTGTTTACGTTGTGTACTGAGTGTTTAAAATGCCTCCGATAATCGTGAGTCCCGCCGACTGTTAAGTACGGGCTGTTATAAGATTTCTTAGTGCTAAAGGCCTAAAAGCGATCGATATTCATCGTGAGATCTGTGAAGTTTAGGGAGAAAACATTATGAGTGATGGAATGGTAAGAAAGTGGGTGAGAGCATTTAAGGATGACCGCACAAATGTGCATGATGAAGAACGGAGTGGGTGTACTTCGGTCGTTAATGAGAGTTTGGTGCTGGAAGTGGACAATAAGGTGAGAGAAAAAAGGCGCTTTACGATTTCCTCCTTGCGGGACGACTTTCCTAATATTTATCGTAGTGTTTTGTATGGCATGGGATGACTTTCCTAATGTTTCTCGTAGTGTTTTGTATGGCATTGTGACCGATCACTTGAATTACCGAAAATTGTGCGCACATTGGGTACCGAAAATGTTGACGGATGTGCACAAAACCAAACGTTTAGACTGTGCATTGACTTTCCTTGAGCAGTACCACAACAACGGTGATGATTTCTTAAGCCAGACTGTTACGGGCGATGAAACATGGGTGGCCTACGTCACACCAGAATCAAAGCAACAGTCCATGGAAGTTGAGCAAGGGCATCGTTTTGCTTCAAGACAATGCCCGTCCGCATGCAGCGAATCAGACCAAAGATCTCATCACATCTTTTCGATGGGAAACTCTAGATCATCCTCCGTACAGGCCCGGTCTTGCGCCCTGTGACTACCATATGTTCCTGCACTTGAAGAAACACCTGGGCGGTCAGCGTCTTCAAGACCACGACGAAGTCAAAACAGCGGTGATGCAGTGGTTAACAAGTCAGGCGGCAGAGTTCTATGAGGAGGGTATTCAAAAAGTGGTACAACGTTTTGAGAAGTGCCTCAATACTGACGGAAATTATGTAGAAAAGTAGATTAAGGTACAGGCTTTCACGTAAAAATAAAATTATTGAGATATCTTAGCACGTCTTTTTTTAATTTCAAAACGGTACTTACTTAAAAAACACGCCTCGTATTATTATATGCATGAAATATGTAAATCTCCTAAAAGAGGAATAACAATGCAATTGCACACTTCATAGTAAGGTACGATGTGATATAACTTAATTTCTTTCCCAGAACAGAAAGTATTACTATAATTTAACTAATCTTTTAGGAATATGTTGTCACGTAAATATTAGTAAGGGGCCACCCTGTTCACAGACAACTGGTCGGGGGAGAGTGGCTCTCCTGCGTCCTGGCATACAGAGGCAGACAAACGAGTGCTTTGAGCGGGAGGGCTTATCTCCGACCTCGCAGGGGCTAACGGCGGCTTACGGCGGAGGAGGCGCTGCACTGTGGCGAACCTATGCCCTTAATGCCACCGAACAATGTGTCACTTGTCATCGGCCCAACCCGTCCCGAAAGAAATTAATCGACTCTTCCAGTCACACTGATACTCGATGCAAATACCGTATATGTAGTTTGGCAACATAAAGTGATAAAGAAAAAAATAAGATAGTAAAATAATATATAGGGTGTACTACAAAAAAGTAATAAAAACTACAAATTTTTGAGTCACACTGGTGGTCACGCTATTACTGATGTTTTACTGTTGAAGTTCATAATGTCCTCGACCGGCAGCAATGCAGCGTCTGGAACTCTGCAAAACAGATCGACTCTCCCGTCTTGTAGTTGCCATCGGAATGGATCTACAGGCAGTCATAACCGCCTCTCTCACGTCATCCAACGTACGTGGCTTCTTGGTGAATCCTGAGTTCTCCACAGAAAGAAGTTTAATGGCGTTAGATCCGAAGATCTAGGTGGAACACTTCCCAACAAATGTTTCATCCAGCACATTACGGTGGTAATATGACGGTGCACCGTCTTGTTGAAAAAAAAAAAATGTTATCTCGGTGCAGATTAAGAACAGTTGGTACAATTCGTTCCTGCGCATGGTTTAAGATCCTTGACACCTGTCGCTGTTCCTTTTCAAAACAAATGGCCCTGCAAGTCCTCGGACATATTTGTACATACCGCACCACACTGATAATCCAGGGCTATCAACAATTCGTTATTCTGTATCATGGGGATTCGCTCCTGTACAGTGCACACAGTAATGACGATTGATGGTTCCATTCAAATTAAACGGCGCCTCATCACACGAAACAATGACATCAGTCAACTGTTCAGTATCGCAAATATGGTCACAAAATTCGAGGCGCGTATTAGGATCGTGCACATTCATCGCGTGAAGCAACTTGTGAATGTAGGGTTTCCAATTTGCTTACTTTAAAATGCGCTGAACACTTTATTTGCTTACACCTCATTCATGCGCAGCTTGCCGTATGGACTACTTTGGGGGATATTGTGGAAGTTTTTAGCACTGAATCTACCGCTCTTTCGACCGCTGTTTTTTTTCTTCGGGCTACACCGTCTCTTTATCAGATCAAGCACACTTCCTACCCTCTCAAATCTGTCGCGTTATTTCGTTCATGTTACACGTGACG
Source organism: Schistocerca americana (assembly GCF_021461395.2). Lineage (NCBI taxonomy): Eukaryota > Metazoa > Arthropoda > Insecta > Orthoptera > Acrididae > Schistocerca > Schistocerca americana. Next base: position 506,977,447 of record NC_060121.1, on the reverse strand, counting down.
GTGGAGCAGTATCAAATTCTGGCCGCCATTGTCTCTGCACTTCGTTCATCTTTCCACATTTCCACTGACTTCTAAAGCCCGCGTTCTTTTCTCGAAGGACAAGTTTGCACCAGTCTTGTTATTTACGTACAGTTACTGTCTACTGTAAATACGTGTGACGTCAATACGCAATAACTTCCACAGACGGCAGGTGGCAGCACTGGAAGTGGACGGTATATAAAGCGTGTCAGGAAAAGCCGGAAAACAGTGTAGAAAATGCGGGAACGGAGCGATTTATCTATCGTTCGAAAGAGCATTATCACTGACTTTCGGGGCAAGGATGGAAGTATTTCCCAAACGGCTAAGTTTGTAAACTGTTCGCGTGCCGCCGTGGTTAAAGTATACCGTTTATTGAAAAATCACGCTGTCCAAAACCGGCACCGAGGCAACTATGCCGCACTGGGGAGCCATAGAGGTGAACGATGGCTGCGGAGACGTGTACGGGTGAATTAAGGTGCCAACTTTTGAGAAACTGACCGCTCAAATGAACGAAGGGGTTACCAACGGTGTTCTCTCAACGACCGTTCAGCGAACTTTGCTGCGTATGGGCCTACGCATCATGCGCCTGGTTCATGCACCGATCATCAGCGTCGAAGAATGGAATTTACACACCAGTACCGCAACTGGACGTCCACTGAAAGGCGACATGTGGCCTCTTCAGATGAATCACGTTTTATGCTCCATCGGATAGACGGCCGTTGCCGCGTATGGCGTGAAACGTCTGAAATCGTCGGAAGGGTCCAGGCCAGAGCGTTATGGTCTGTGGAATGTCTTCTTGGTATTTCCTGGGTGATATTGTTGTTCTGGACAGGAGAACGGATCATCATATGTATGGATCTATCCTTAGGAACCATATCCAGGCCCATATGCAGTTTGTTTTCCCTCGGCATGATGCCATCTACCAGCAAGACAATGCAATGTTTAACACAGATTGTAATGTACGTGCGTGGTTCGAAAAGCGACAAGATGAGTTTACCGTACTCCCCTGGGCGCCCGACTTGCCGGGTTTAAACCCCGACGGGAATGTGTAGGACCACCTCGATCGGGCTGTACGCACAGTGGGTCCTCAACAGAGAAACATAGCCCAACTGAGCACGGCACCGGAGTCAGCATGGCTCCACATCCCTGTCGGTACCTTCCAGAACTTTACCGGCAGTCTTCCTGCACGCCTCGTAGCAGTCCGTGCTGCAGAAGGTGGTTGCCAGCTTTTGACATGTGGTCACATTGATTTGACTGGACAGTGCGTAATCACAACTTGATCGGGGTATCATTAATACCTCCTCAATTATTTATGTTCAAACAGTGTAAACCTCTTTGTGGGACACCCTTATACGAGAAAGAGCGGAATATCAGGGTTTCGCATGTCAGTGTCGACGATGACGACAGATGCGAAGCTCAAGCTCGCTTTGGAGAAGTGAATTGTGGAAACATCCCGAGGTTTGTCTTAAGCAATTTAGTGAAATCACGGAAAATCTAAATCTGCATGGCCAGAGGGGGATTTGAAACGTCTTCCGGGATACAAGCCTCTTGCCTTACCAGTGCTCTACCTTCGCTGGGTTATCAGGCTTCTTCAATTTTTTCCTTGCAGTAATTAGCGTAGTCCCGAAAGGATTTAAGAATAATGTGTCTGGAATATAAGAATCGGCCACTGGTAAGCATAACGTGCACATATATCCACACCAAATCGTTCTTGAACAAATACCACATAGATATTCATACTCTATGACGTATAAGACTTTTTACACTTTTAATAGAAAAGGCATTGGTTAGTAAGGAGTATCTTGCACATTAGCTTCTCGAGAATTATTGTGTACAACCCAGCCACTTCACGTGGAGACAATAGTCCTCCCTTCGTAGCCGATGCCCATTTATACAATGACGGAAAATATAGCAGCACCAAGGGGCTGTGCGATATAAACGAAAAATGATGTCTATACCAATTTCGAGCCAGTCGCATAGGATTGGCACTGGTAGCACCATTATGAGGATGCAAATCAGGTTTGCTTTAAATACGCGCTGTAACGGTGGTGAGTGTTAGTTACCGTTGAAATTGGACGTGGTGAGCTCATGTTAGCCAAGAATGCCTTTAGGCGACATAGACGTCATTTTCAACACCTCACATACTTGGAACGAGGTCGTGTAATAAGGCTACGAGAAGCTGGATGTTCCTACGGTGATACTGCAGAAAGACCTGGCCGAAATGTAGCCACTGTACGTGACTGCTGGCAGCGGTGGCCACGAGAATGTACGCTCGCAAGAAGACCGGGCTCCAGACGGCCACGTGGCACTACTGACAGAGAAGACCGTCGTGTTCGACGTATGGCTCCACCGCATCGTACTGCATCTGCAGCAGTAATTTCAGCAGTAGTTGGCACCACAGTGACACAAAGAACTGTTAAAAATTAGTTCCTTTAAGGACAGCTCCGAGTCAGGCGCCCTCCGCTGACCCCAAACCACTGCCATTTGCGACTTCGGTGGAGTCAAACGAGAGCTTATTAGAGGGCAGGGTAAGGTTTGTTGTGTTTTCTGATGAAAGCTGGTTCCGCCTCGGTGTCAATGATGGTCGTGTGTTGGTTAGGAGGAGGCCAGTTGAGAGCCTGCAACCAAGCTGTCTGCGTGCTAGACACACTGGACATAACATCTGGAGTTATGATCTGGGGTGCGATTTCGTATGACAGGAGCAGCACTCTCGTTGTTATACCACCGTGACTACACATTCGAACGTCAATATGGTGATTCGACCTGTTGTGCTGCCATTTATGAACAGCATCCAGGGCATGTTTTCCAACAGGATAACGCTGGCTAACTTTAATACAGCATCATACGAGTTGTTCAATGAAATAAGAAGGAAATGAGAAGCTGTCCCACCAGAACCATCGAAATTTGTTTAAACTGCAGGTTCGGCTAAGTAGAGCCTCAAGAGTCCAGTGAAATCAAGTAAACGTTCTGTGAAAAAACAAAACGTCACATTATTTTTTTCAAAAAGCTTGATTACACAACATAGCATGGAATTCATAACAAGCAAAATTCGTTTATATTAATGAGAATATTAAAGAAATATTTTAAGAAGCATTGTTGAGTTACAGAATTGAAATGATTCCATGAAAATCAGTTTTTTTTTTGTTTTTTAAATGATCTACTGAAATGTTTGTGTCCCTCGTAATCGGAGTTGTATCAGAAGCCGGTCATATTCAGCAACATGTCCATGTAGTGTAACGATTAATATGCTTTGCTAAAAGTTTAACTAAAATCAGTGTTCAAATGTCCATTGTAACTGTCTTTTATATACTTCTGACAGCTCACAGTGGGGCACAGTACACTGGTTTATTGTGTATGGAAGGAGATATCCGACTACGAACGCCAGTACCATGGTGTATGCCTTACGGGAGAGCAAAGGCTCAACGACCGACCTCAAACAGAGATTAAAAAAAAAAAAAAATTGGAAATCATTTCGGGTTGAACAGGCAAACAGTTAACAAAGGAGTGCTCTACAACGATGTTTGTCGTGCGAGTCTATTTGTGACATTGCTGAACTGATTTGTTTCGGTGTCAATGGTAGTAACCGTCATTCCACACAAAAATACGTAGATTAAAAGCGTACGGCATCCTGCAAATTAAATTCGTCGTAAAGGAGTGAACTCAAACCGGTTATCGATTACCGACAATTTGTATCATCTGCCTATGTTGACTCGGTTGCTCTTCTGAAGAGCATCGTATTATCAATGAAATGACACTTCAGTCAACTAGAAATGTATGCTTTGGCGCTCAATTCGGAGAGGTCGAATTACGAATGCACTCTATGAACCAAAGTCTCCTGACACCACTCGGAACGCTCTTTGTGTTATGTCTAGTTGTCTATGTGACGCCATGTTAAAATACAGCTACAAAGCGTCGACCTTAATGCTGTCTATCGTATTAGTGGGACTTTCATCTAGATAATAAATATTTGACAGTAATTTGATTTTAACAAAAGTACACGATCGGAAGCTTTCAATACTGAATAATTTAAAAAGCTGAAACACTACCAAGACATGCACTCCCATGTATCATTAAAACCTTCACCTTTTGATATGTTGATTCCTAGCTGGATTTGTGTGAATGGCAAGGCATCAACAGAAACTAGTATGTACCACAACGTACCCAAAATATAACTGGCTCTAAGAAGTATTTTCGGGATTTTGTGGCAACTTAATCTAAACAGAAAAAAAGAGAAAAATATCCAGAACGAGTCCGAACAGCAAACATGGTTAAAATTAAGGACAGCCTGACGTAAACTTCCAAAAAATCGCAACGCCTGATGGCTATGTGAAAATTAAGACATTGTTTAAGAACGTTATCAAAAAGGACCTGCATTCTTATCCTCACAAATTTTCTGCTGTGCATGGGTTACAGGTGAAAGCTTCAGTTATCTTCCTGCGCGTATTCAGTTCTGATGCGGGTTTCCGAACGATGCGGCAGCGGGATATTTGGATCCTCCGTTTCATTTCTTGAAGTCAGGTCTGGTTCTGCTTGTCGAGATATTATACATCAGTAAATCATTATTTTGCAGCACACTGAACAACCGTTGGAGGATGTCAATATATGTGTTTAGCGCGCAATTTCAGGGATAGTTTTATTTTCAGTACAATGTGCAACAAATACGACGAGGAAAACGTTTATTTGCGTTGATGATGAACAAACATTTACCTTCTGCTAAAGGTACGTTTACACTGGGATACATGTATCGCGACATGTATGAGCGACATGTCAATTTGACATATCGCGATACATCACCTCATACAAAAATTCACGGAACTTGTATGCGGACCCTCGAGCTCATACATGTCGCGTATACATTTTGTATATCGCTTTTTGGCCATATACGCGACATGTATGAGCGACATTTGAAGAACTCGCGCATGCGCAGTACCATCATTTCCTGTCGTCTTGTCGCCTCCGCTTATTTTGACGATTAGCGCATGCGTAGTATCAGGCTCTTTGGCGGCTGTTTGAGTTTTGGAGGTGCCGACTATCGTTTCGACGTTAATGTATCTACATAGAACATCAAAAAGTGCCATATGCAACATTATTCTTCGTGTTTGCGAGGCTACTGTGCAAGTTTTATTCCAAGAAGTGAAGGTAAAAGTTTTATATATATCAGAGTATGTAATACATTCTATAATTTTTTCATGCATCTGGCACGTATATCAATTTTTTGCTATTATTCCGGCGGCCTCGCGTGATAATGTTGACAGCGGATGCCGACAATCGTGTGTGAGACGTTGGCATTAGCAATCGCGCGACAATGCAAATGTTTTGTAATGAAATCTTCGTTTCAAGAGGAATCCCCAGTGGCCAAAAAACGGAGTGTTACTGCCAACTGATCCTCTGGTGGAATCGCTTCCCGAAAGTTTGTGTTGGTTTTGGACACAAGAGGAGCCACAAGTGATAACAAACCGCGAAAATCCTCCATACTCATCCTAACATAATTTCTAAAATATGCGCCATCCTTTAGCGTTAATTCGCGAGAAACTCTCTCTGCCACCATCTACGCTTCCTCCGCCTTTTCTTCCCATCATCTTCCAAAAGAGCAAGTGTACCAACACATAAAAATGTGAAATCTTCCAAATCGTCGTCGAAAGCTATCGCACAGTGATTCATATCAACCAGTGTAAACGCACGCTCATACATGTGTGCGGTTGATACTTGTCAACTCATACAAGTCGCGATACATGTCGCAAAGTCGCATATACATGTATCTCATACATGTGCCGATACAAATGGCAGTGTAAACGCACCTTAATAAAGAGGTTCAAATAGTGCAGCTCCGCCGAAAAATGGCGTTCGGTAAACCCTCGGCCGTACTTTCCCATACTTCGAAGATGAAAAACTATGTACTAATCGAAGAACTATTTTGTGATGGCACTTATGTACTCTCAACATACGTTTCTGCAATATTCAGCTTCGATTCATTAATTAGCTCATCTATACAAACACTGGTTTCTAGCTTCCTAGTATTACTTTGGCTGTATGAGCTATTCGCCGTTTCGGCAGACGAACGTAAGACAGATATTTGAAATGTTGACCATTAAATTGCTCCATACAAATGTAAGAGCACCAATCACTCTCAAATTTTACTGGCGTATATTATTTATAAATAATGATCACGCATTAAAAATTCGCCATTATCACGTAAATAAAACTTCCTGCGCGGCCGCCACTACAACTTTAACTTCAGCGCACACCGTATGCCTCACATCTGCCTCTTTAGCTCAGTGGTAGAGCACTGGTCTCGTAAACCAGGGGTCGTGAGTTCAAACCTCACAGGAGGCAATTTATTTTTTTCGGCTTTCATGAGTAGTATACAGTTCAGGTTCAAGACTGAGCAATTACTTTTTGCATATTTCAGGGTGTAAAATATTTTATTGTTTTAAAACGACTCTGTCCGACAATATGTTGACAATAACGTCCCTTTTCTTTATTAGTCAGGCCATTTTTCGTTCCATTCATGTGATGCGAGTTATGTGGGTACTGTTCACATTTGGGTCGTTCTCAAATTTAGATCTTGGATTCTTTATTTATAATTAGTAATGACTTTCGCAGTGCACCAACATGTTAATTATGAGTCATTGTCTAGAAGAACCTTCAAAATTGTGTTTCGCTTATTTATTATGATGCAGCATTCTGTTTTCGACTTACTGAAATTCAAATGCAGTATAAACTCGTTATCACGAACTCGCGGTTAACGCGAAAAAAAAAAAAAAAAAAAAATTGTCCCACCACGAATACATTAGTTCTTATGGTATGTTTTATCGGTTAATACGAATTTCGGTTAAGGCGAATTACGAACTCTTGTTTCAGTTCCTAGCGTAATTAAATTTCACTGTAACACAAACTTCCGGCCTTAGAGTATTCTAAAGCGTACTTTTTTTTCCGAAATGAATGTAGGAAATGTAGCTACAAAGCTAATTATACTTTTTGTTGACTCGTTATTAACGTATTGTAGGTCGGTAGCCGCGATTATAACCTCAACAATCAGCGTATGGTGTACATTGCAAGACATTCAATAGTGTGTGCAGCAGCATTTAGGAACGAACTCAGTGCCAGGTCTTACAGGTGCTCTGTTAGTCGTAGACGTATCGAGTTGGAATACCGAATAAAAACTACAGTTACAACCGGTACCGTAGCACGCGAAAATGGCAGAGAGGAAACAGACAGCTCTAAAAGTACAGTTAAAGCTTAAGATTCTAGATGAAGTGGACCGTGGTACCAAGAAAACAGCAATTGCAGAGCAGTTTGGAATACCTAAATCTACTTTATGTACGATTATTAAGAATCGAGAAAAAATTATTAATGCTTTGGCATCAGGTTCTGGAAACAAAGCTAAACAAATTCGTATCCTACCGCCAACTATAAAGACATCGAGACGTTACTGCTAAAATTGTTCAATCATACGCGTGCATCTAACATACTGGCCCTGTGATTCAGTCAAAAGCAAATGATATTGCTAAAGATATGGACATCGAAGACTTCCGTTGTTCTGCTGGTTGGTTGTATCGGTTCCAAAAGAGACATTCAATTTCATCTGTACAAATTTGTGGTGAAGCAAATAGAGTTGATGAAGAAAGTGCCAACAGCTGGTTGCATAAATTCAACCGAGTGAGGGAAAAATATGCCTCGTGTGATGTGTTTAATGTGGATGAAACTGGATTTTTCTACAATCTTTTTCCAAATCACACCCTGGGGATAAAATGTGATAAGTGTCACGGTGGAGCACTGTTGTATTGTGCTGTAATGCTGACGGCAGTGAGAAGTTTCGTCCCTGGGTTATCGGTAAATCCGAGAAACTACGTTGTTTTAAAAACATGAATATGGACACTTTATCTTGCATCTACTCTCACCACAAGAAAGCTTGGATCGATGGCACATCATTTCGCAAGTGGCTTCATCGTTTCAACAGTCGAATGGTTGCTCAAAATAGACATGTTCTTCTTACATTGGACAGATGTACTGCCCATAACGTTCATGATCTGAACCTATCCAACATAAAGGTTCAGTTTTTCCACACAACGCCACAAGCCGCCTTCAGCCTTTGGACCAATGCATAATTTCTCTCACAAAGAGAGCTTATCGTAAGCGACTTGTAAGAGCTGCAATTCGTGCTGCTGAAAACAATAGTGCAACCCCAAATTGGAATCTGCTTGACGCAATAAAAGCCATCGCAGCAGCCTGGAACTCAGTATCGCCACATCATACAGGGGAGTGCTTTAACACAGCTTGGAGACATAGCAACACTGAAGATGTCCACGAGTTAGAAGATGCCACTTCACCTGATGAAGGGACAGTTCTGCAGGACGTTGCGAACCCTGGGATTAGTTTCGAAGAATTCATTAGTGTAGACGACGATGTTGCCGTACGTTCTTCTGTGGAATCTGATGTGCCAAAAGCTGTGAACGAGGTGCAAGAAGGGCCATCACAAGAAAGTGGATACCATTCCACCTACCCGTCAGGAGATGTTTACAGCCTTGGACTGTAGAACGGTTCGCTTCAACATCCGACGTCACTGTTGAGTTTACAGACGCTATCATTACAACTGGTTTTGAAATTACAGAATATTATCGTTCCCATGAACGTCAGCGAACCATGACCGAATTTTTTCCAAGAAAGTAACGTACATAATTTGTGAGTACTTTTAACTTTACAATCACTTTATAGTGTTATAAGTCTACAATAACGTGATTGATAGTGTAGTATATTACACTTTAGTGTACTGCTGTACATGTATACTTATTAAAATCTGTGTTTTTCACTTAACACGAATTTTTTTAACACGAACTCCTGTTTTTTCGGTCCCTTCAGATTCGTGTTAACGAAGTTATACTGTCTGTATAAGAAAGCTATACATAGCAAAGCTTTGCTTAGCACCTGCCTTCCTGCGAACTTTGAACTAACTTGCCCCGACAGTGATTGGGGTACCTACTAAAGTTGGACTCCAAACAACGTTGCAACTCGATCATTCTCACATTAACAAATCACTGCGAGTCCTGTGTCTAACCACTGCGCCACCTCGCTCGGTTGCGATCATGTGTAACAGGATGTATAGGTATAGCAGTTGTTCCTTCCCTTGTGCAAACAACGCAGGTAATGTCTTGGGTCATGTCCAAGTTCGTATTTACTTCTTTTGTGACTTCTATTTCCCACCACTACGACCTGTCGTATTCAAAACGCCTTTCTCTATGTTCTTCCACCGCTATGTGGACCATTTAACTTCTCTTCCTATTAACCGCAAAAAGCTTAACAGCCCTATAAAATAAAGGATGTTATTCGTGTCTGTGTAACTTTCTTGCTAACTGATTTAAGCGTAAACGTTTATTTCACCTAATGACCGTCAGACCTTTGTCACGGCTGTACACACATCACTGAATTTCGTATTTTCTTTTCGACGGTATGAATTACTGTTTCTGTACCCGTAAATTCTAATTGTTCACGCACCTTCCCCAAGACTGTTTCCTTAACTTTATACGTACTTCGATTCGGTCTCTCATTCTAATTTCGTCCTAAATCGTTCTTCCCGAGCATACAAACCTTAAGTAAGTTCGAAAGTTTTTTATGCGATATTTACCGTTCCTATAATTGCTGGTTTTGTTCTTTGTCACAACGTATTGAAATACGAGCCCAATTCTGTGCAACTTCGTCAATCTTGTAACGCAATTCTTCTAAATGTGCACTAATGTATATTAAGGTACTGCAGTCATCTGCTTGTTTGATCACTTTCCACAGTTAATTGACTGTGACGAACCTAACTATTTTTCCCAACTGAGATTCAAAATTACAGAAACGATGGACTGCTTGTCTTATATTTGTACCTCAGGAGTCCATGTTTTTTATGTTTGAGTTCTCCTCTAATATTTCCGTGATTGAAATAAGTTTATGACGGTTGTCTTAAGTCATTGTATTCTTCTGAGAGTGCCAGTGGCATGTGAGATACGTTTGCTACAAACCTATGAAAATCTGCAAAACCACGAACATCCGCAGAGCAGCTTCTCTGTTAAATTCATTTTTTTCCATCTTCCTTTACTTTCCCTTTCGCTCCTGCCTGATGTTACGTTCTCTTATCGGGTTTTACCGAGCGAGGTGATGCGGTGGTTGAGGCAGTGGATTCGCATTGGGAACAAGTGGTATTGAAAATCTTCATCCAGCCATTCCAATTTAGATCCATCGTGTTGTAAGGATAGATTATTTAAGATGAATTTTGGGATGTTCCAAATGGTTATCCTGCGGTTGATATCCTCCTTAGTCTCTGTCTCTAATGATTTCACTTTCCTTTTGCTATCCGCTGATAAACGTGCAGAGTCTGTTTCGCACTGACATGGAGAGGTCCCCCGCGATGCGATCGATTTTTTGAAACCATCTATACGGTTACGTAGGTTAAGAGCCCAGGTATCACACACTGTAGCCATTACCCTGGTGGGCCCTCATTTGCGAATAACTGATGAAAAAAATTTCGGAATATTGTGTGACAATTGCGTTAAAAAAGGTGCATCACATAGTTTGGTTGCTTGGTATAATGGATAGAACAGTAGTTTTATATGAAGGAGGTTGTGGGTTCGAATCTCGCCAGCTTCAGTAGATCTTTTATTTTTAAATCTTTATCGAAATGACTTTGATCATAATTTTTATTCAATTAATTGATTTTAATGTAATTTTTTGTTTTTATTCCTTTGTCACATCATCCTAATCGTAATAACTTCTTCTTTTGCTCTCATTTTTCTTCTTATCATTCTTTTTCAACTTGAAATCTTAGTTCATGCGTTTTAAATTAATTTCATATATTAGTTTCGATTTAATTTTTTTTGTTTTGTCACCCTTGTTTTTTCGTTCACATTATGGCGTTCTTTACATCTGTTTCCCATTTTGTTTGAATTTTGTTTACCTATAAAACCGTATTTCATTTAAATCTTCATCTGCATTACTTTGTCCATCATACAATTGATTTTTAGATTATGGTTTAAGCGTTTGGTTTCAAAAAGTCAATCCCATAGTTAGGGCCTCTCCTTGTGACAAGTATCTCCACCATACAAACTCAAATTTTAAATTGTACCTCGTAGTTACTTAATTTTTGGGCAGTGATGCACACGATCCTTAATTAGCTTCCATGTCTAAAACACTTGAAACTGTGAACCAATGCTCATGCAGCGCATAATAATGACATACTAATGAGCTGTAACTACCATTTGATGAAAGGATTATAGGTAAGATTCCAGACTTTCTACTTATTACTGAAATGGACTTCATGTAGCAACCACGTATATAAGGGAACCGGGATTAGTATCAATACAGTACCACAAATGCGTTTGATGCCATTTTCACTAAAGTAATTTTGTTACTTAGCGGGGGAAAGGGGGGGGAGGAGCAAAATTCTTCTACACCTTTTCTAAAATCTGGGACAAATAAAATAAGAGTTGGAAGTCAAGAACGGATTGCTCGGATGTAGCCTTTCGCTCCTATTGTTCAATCTACACAGCGAAGCAGCAATGACGGAAATAAAAGGAAGATTCAAGTGCAGTATTAGAATTCAGAGGAGGGTGGGGGGGGGGGGGGAGGCAGACTGTGGATGGTTTTTAAGGCAGTTTTCGATCTGCCTCGGCGAATGCGGGCTGGTTCCCTCAGTTACACCATGTCAGCGATTGCTGCGCAAACACTGTCTCCACGTACGCGTACACCATAATTACTCTACCACGCAAACATTGAGTCTATACTCGTCTGGAATGAGACGTTCCCCGGGGTTCGGTGTGGGGCGGCAGTGGGGTGAGTGGACTACTGTAGCCTGTTGTGGGGACTAAGCATCTCCGTCGTTTCTAGGTCCCCAGTTCAATACATACATACATACATACATACATACATACATACATACTGATTAGCACTGGCAAGAAGGGCATATCAAACATAGGCCATATTTTGAGGAAGAAATTTCTGAGAATGTACGTTTGGAGCACAGAATTGTATGGTAGTGAACCATGGACTGTGAGAAAACCGGAACAGTAGTGACTCGAAGCATCTGAGATGTGGTGCTACTGAAGAATGTTGAAAAATTAGGTGGACTGATAAGTTAACGAACGATGAGGTTCTCTGCAGAATCGACAAGAGAAGGTGAAAGGTGGCTACACTGAGCCACAGCGCCAGAGATTGCGCCAAAGTGTTTTACACCGCCGCCTCCACTGGCAGTGCTTGTCGAGATGTGGCAGTAGTCAGTGCTAGTCAGTGCTTGTTGAGAAGTAGTTGGAGTCAAGTCGTTGTTGAGATGTCGTCGTAGTGAGTGGTTGTGCAGATCTTGCTGAGAGGATATTGATAGCTGTACTATTTGAGGCCATGTTTTATCCAGTTGTTTGATGGGCTAGACAGCAGATGTTGTTCGAATGGAGATATTGTAATGATCAGAGTGCTTTCCGTCAATATATATGAAGGTAAAAAAATTCCCTTTTTTTCATTATTTCAATGTCTTAAATAATGCGTCATTACAGGTTCAGTCAACAAAGCATCTGGCTTGTGTTCTTGTATTAGAGTGTAATTCTGGTTTCCTTACGCAATTATAGTATTTCTATTTTTTTAAATTACTTCAGTATAAATGGTATTTAAAATTTCTTGTCTTATTGAAGAAGAACCGTGCCAGATGTGTACGTTGAATCACACTTCCACACACAGGACAGTTACGCTTGTGCTTTGGTTTCGTACGTTTTATAGTTGCTGGGGACTTAATTAATTAATTGTGTTAGCGGAAATTTTGTTTCATTCTTTGTTGTTATTCTATGCAATCAGATTGCGTACTAAAACTAGTCAGGGGCAACCGTTTACGAGACTTCGTAATCGGACAGTCAGCTACTAAAAATTAAAAAGTATTTGCATGCATTATATTTAATGAAGCCCCCATGCACGTGGCGACCGCTGCTTCGGATCGTCCCTTGGAATTCTTCTGATTGTAAAAATAGCAGACAGTAGTATTGTTGTAGTAATTCGTAGTTTAGTAATTGTAGTCTATATTGCATGTGTAGGTTTGGTAACTGTCATTCTACTAATGGTATTTTTTGCAGAATTTAATTTTTGTTGTCTTGTATACGGGTTTAACAATTTTGTGCAAATATGAAGAGTTCAATTGTTCGTTAATCGTGTTTGAGGGAAGCATTTCGTGTGAATGATATTGTTGGTGATAAAGTGTCATTGTGTGTAATTTTCGTATAGTGACGAGTTTTGTATGTTTTGTAAATGATTACGCGATCGATGAAAAACGCAAAAATGATGGATAGTGAGAATGACGAAATTGTTAACATGGCGAACTCGCCAACACAGGAGAACAGTATGATGAATAATGAAGTTCAAAACAATTTAACAAGTCGGGAAAATAGTCCGGAACCATTTCAAAATTTTTCACAATCAAAAAATTTTCAGAATACGAGATTAACGACAGAAGATTCTGGAATTGTATCGAACACAGATAGCTTTACAGCTATGTCGACGGAAGTTAGTTTTGCGGGAAATGTTAGGGGCGAAAAGAATTTCGAACCAGTTAATATGGAGCAGTTGATGAGTGCAATATTAAATTTGGGATCTGAATTAAAAACAGAAATAGGAACAATTAAAACCAAGATGAAAGCAATGGCAACACGGTTAGGCTCACAAATAGGAACAATTAAAACCGAGATGGAAACAATGGAAACACAGTTAGGCTCACGAATAGGGACATGTTTCAAAAACATGAAAGATGAATCAAAGAAAGAAATTAGAGAAGAAGTACAACCGATCTTGAATGCTCACAATAATAGTTTAATTTCAACAGAAATTAGACAAGAGGAACAGGACAGAGAACAGAAAGAAAAAGATCGCGTGATAGTACAAAAATTTTCAGAGTTAAATTTACAATGTGCACACGATAAGGAAGAAATATTTGAGAGAATCGAGGAATCCGTACCAAATGACAGAATAAATAACCTAACACAACAGTATGAACAGTTAACTACTAAATGTGTCAATACTGAAACCCGAGTCGTGACACTTACGGAAGACGTAAATAAACAGAAAGAACAAATAGGTGACTTATCGGAAAGAGTTGAGGAGATTTCAGATAAATTGACAAGTCTTAGTTTAAATGGGGACAGAGATTCAGATGATACAGCTCCATTGCCATTAGCAGAAACAGAAGAGTACCAGAACATAAATAAACATGTTGAAAATCAGGGAAAATTTAATGAACGCATTAAAAGGGAATTTGAGGCATTAGGAAAGCAAGTCAAACAAATTGAAAGCGAAATCGTACGAAAAGACAGCAGAAGAAATTTCGAATCACAGATAGCAGAAGGGTTTGAAGAAAGTAATTTATTTCATTTACGAGAAGCAACAAGAGAGCGCCAGGCGCGTGAACTTGACAATAATCGACATTGGGACAGGGACAGACGCGGTAGGTCTTTGTCGCCACGAGGAGAAAACTTTGACTATAAACACTTCTTAACCTTTTCGGAAATTTAAGATCTTTCGCAATTCTAAGAATGACATACATCCATGTTCATGGATAGATCAATTTATGTACGCACTTTCACGAAATTGGCCACTAAGTCACAAACTAGAAATTATGTGCGGCTATTAAAGTCCACTAAGTGAATATGTGCCGTAGCGTGCATAGGGCCCCGAGCTGTAGTGGTGCTATTTCCCTTTTAGTTTTCTGCACCGCTGCTTACTCTTTTACTATTCTTTGCATCTGTCAAAACAACTCTTCGACTGTCAATCTATCTAGAGAGTCGGTAAAGAATAACCGGATATGACTATTTTACCCAAAAGTGATTTCGGAAATTACCGTTTGGACTTACTGTATCTTCAGCAGCATTCATTCGTAGTTTAAACGAAATTTTACTTGTTTATCTTCGTGACAATATTACTTCATATGTTGCCGATATTCTTATTGCTAAACATTCTTGGAGTGAGCACAACAAAATTTTGGATTCATTATTACGTATCTTTGCAAGAGTTGGCATTACAGTGAACTTGGAAAAATCTGAATTTGGTCGTTCTCATGTGAAATTTCTCGGTCACATTATTTCTACAGAAGGTATTCTTCCTGATCCAGAGAAACTAGACGCTATTCGTAATTATGCTGTTCCTACCACAAAACGTGATGTTCGTAGTTTCCTTGGTGTCTGTAATTTTCTTAGACGCTTTGTTAGATTGGACGATTTGGCCACACCTCGTTTATGTGAACTATCTGAAAAGAATTCTAATTGGTGTTGGGATGAGGAAGCTCAGTCAGAATTTGAACAACTTCGTCATGCTTTAGTTGCTGCTCCACTTCTTTCACATCCGGATTTATCTAAAGATTTTTGTTTGGCGACGGACTCATCATATAAAGGCCTAGGTGCACACTTATTTCAAGAGATAGAAGAAAACGGCCTTGTAGTACAGAAAACTATTGCATTTGGAAGTCGTGTTCTCTCTAAATCAGAAAAGAATTATTCGATTACGGAACTTGAAGCCTTGGCTGTTGTATGGGCTTTCACAAAATTTCGCATATTTTTGTATGGCAGACATACTAAAGTTTACACTGATCATCGAGCTCTGGAATTTCTTATGTCAACAAAATTAACACATGGAAGATTGTCACGATGGGCGTTGTATCTACAGGAATTTGATTTTAGTATTGTTTACATACAGGGTTCTTCAAATATTATTGCTGATGCTGTATCACGTGCACCTATGGGTTTGAAACAAAGTGCTGAAGAGGACTGCAAAGAAAACCATTATTGTTTGATGTATATTCAAGATGTTGCGTTTGAGAATTTTATTTCGTCTTCGCTCCAGGACATCGCTAAGGAGCAAAATAAGGATCCAATCTGGAAGGACATTAAGGAGAAGTGGAGGAAAAAGGAAAGCGTAGCGATTAGACAGTATTTTTTACTTCGCAATGATATTCTTTTTAAACGAAAATCGGTCGACAACTCTGTTTGGTTAGTTTGTATTCCTGATGAGTGGGTCAATAAATTGATTTGGTACACACATTTCAGTTATGCACACTTTGGTCCCAGAAAATGCTTTCATAAATTACGAGAAAATTGTTACTTCAGTAATATGGAAAAACGTATTGGATCTGTTCTTACCAAATGCAAATTATGTCAAAAGGCTAAGTCGCCAACTATTTCTCACAGAGCACCGTTGTTTCCTATCATTCCAGCGAAATTAAAGGACATGGCTGCAGTCGATTTGTGCGGTCCAGTGTCATTCCAGCGAAATTAAAGGACATGGCTGCAGTCGATTTGTGCGGTCCAGTGGTTCGTTCTACTAATGGTTTTGCGTAAATTTTAGTAGCAGTGGAATTAACATCAAAATATGTGTGTTTTACACCTTTACGCAAAGCAACAGCTCGTTCAGTATCTAATGCTTTCATCAAACATTTTCTTAAAGAAGTGGGTCATGTTGATAAGGTTATATCAGATAATGGATCACAGCTTCGTTCTAAAATTTGGCTTCGTACTCTAAGGCGTCGTAAAATTAAACCAATTTTCATTTCACTTTTTCACCCTCAATCTAACGCTTCAGAGAGATGGATGAAGGAAATCAATAAATTGTGTCGTCTTTATTGTCATCAGAATCAACGAACGTGGGATCAGTATCTTCATATTTTTCAAAACATTCTGAATGAACTTCCTAATGACTCAACTTCTTTATCGCCTATACTGATATTAAAAAACAAAGCACCGACAAATCGCATTTCTGAAATTGTTCCTTTTCCGCCTGCACGGAAACTGCGGCATTCTGAAGTTGTGAACCTGGCTCTGCAAAATATTGCATCTGCGGCTGCTAGAATAGACAAGTCAGCTAAACGCCCTGGTCGTTTAAAAACCTTGTCAGTTGGTCAAAAGGTGTTAATTAAGTCTCATCGTTTGTCTCAGAAAGGAAAAGGCTTATGTCGCAATTTTTTTCTGCTTTATAACGGTCCATATAGAATTCGCAAAATTATTCATGATAACGCTGTCGACGTAGAAACTCTTAAATCTCTGCGCTCTAAGGGAATACATCATATATCTAACGTTAAAATTTTTATGGAATGACATACTTTAGAGAAACTAACAGTTACATGTAAACACACGGAGAATGCAAGGATACCGCGCCGTGTTCCGGCGGCGGCACATACTCAAAGCAACAGTCAAGTCTGCGCGCCGCACAAGGCAGTCGTTGACCGCAGACAATCACTTCCTACGTCACGCGCCTACAGCTGATCGAGCGTTCAGTGCGAATGCACTGACAGCCGTAAACAAATACACAGTCTAATTTCTCCGAATAAATTCAGTATAAAGCTATAGTGACTTGATAAATTATGTTATTAACGTTCAGTATTTTTCAGGATACGTTTGTATAAAATATTTAAGAACTTCAGGTAAATTCTGTGTGCGTCCGACGTTAAGAGGACTTGCTATGGAGAAAATTTCAGGAAGAATGTAATTTCGAAGAAGAAACTAATAAACTAAAAAGGTAACTATTAATTGAGTTTATTTTTCAGGTAACGTATTTCCACTTTGGTACGTACTTTAGATGTAATTTGCTGCTCGCGATTACGTGATTCATACTTTGTGCTAAATTTTATGTTCTATGAATTTACTTGTGAAGCGACGTGCTTGTGTACATTTGCTGATTTTGACAATGATTGATTAATGAACAAGGTGGTTACTTATGTATATTATGCATTGCTTGCCTGCCATGCTTTTTCACTGATGTCATATTTTTTTATTATGTGCCTGCTGTGCTTATTTATTTAAATTATAATTGTCACCTGATTAATTGCACTGATATGATTATTTATGCAAGTTACACTTTGTGATTTATCTGCTTGCGCCTTCGTGTTTACTTATTAAGATTACATATGAACATTTATTTGCTTATGCTGATATGATGCTAATGACCTGTTTATAGTGTAAGATATATATTTGCTGCTTTGCGTATGGATTGCATATTTATACATTTCTGTTTGTTGTCATAACTATTCTTTAATTTGCTATATATAGAAATGCTGATATACAGTGTACGAACATGGAGTTTAGGTCACACTATGGTATTAATTATAGATTGTTCGCTTGGCAGAGCCTCGTTGTAGGAATTGTGCTACATCCACTTGTTGACATTCTGTTCTCTACTGATATATTTACTCGCTGTTGCATGTTTTGCGTACGCTCAGTGCCTTATATTTTTAAGATAAGAAAATGAACTGCCATGAGCTGGAGGTTTTATGGAAGCCGTATAAATTTATGCTAATAGAAAGGAAGCTAACGACATGAAATACCAACACTAGGTTTAGACCATTGACAGTTATTACACTGCATTCTTCATGAGCAATTGAAATAGTAAGTGACACTTGACACAAGAAATACTCCACATGTTTGCTTCTGCCATGATTCTTGAAGTGGTGTACACACCGTGAAATATTATGATCATTCACACTCCGTAATCGTACTTAATTACTGAGAGTTATTTGAACTAAAGTCTGTTAGAGGTCATGTATGCATTTCTTTTGTTTAATGATGGACAAGGTAACCAAAATGTATCTTATAATTCATAATGAGTAGAAGATTTGGGTCAGATGGATTACACAGAGGTTGTGTGTGGACACTGTGTCTTCGGATTGCATGGGATGATGAATTGAAGTTTGCACTAGGATTTTATCTGTACTTGTTCGAGGAGACTGACTAGAGGAAAGAGTTGTTATGGGAGTGAAATGATATTGGTAATAAGGTTTATATGTATCGACGTATTGAAGAGGTATTAGTGAGGTATTGAGATTGTGTGAAGTTGATGATTATTGGAGTTTTGGTGGACACGAGGTAAGGTAAATGATATTGATGATCAGGTTTATATGTATCGACGTAAGAGGTATTATTGAAGTATTAAGATTATGTGATGCTGATGATTATTGGAGTTTTGGTGGATAAGAGGTAATGTAAGTGAGGAGCATATTTTTTTGTTGGTTTATATAGAACAAGGAGGATGAAGATGGCAGACTAGAACACTCAAGTAGAAGGAAGATTGTCTACACACACTTTGTTAAATCACTAAGCAGTATATACTTTTTTTTGGAGAGAGGAAGTAATTGCATACCTTGGCTCACTGACAGTTGTTCAGCAACCATACATTTGATCTGGCTTGGCAAACATTGGTCTTGACATGATGACTATGACGTTGACTTAACTATTATTGACTGTTATACATTGCTGCCACTACTACTTGATACACATGATGAACATCAAATTTTGACAGAATTGCATTTACACAGTTAACACTATTCAATTTTGTAAAAGCAATTGTGTGTGCATTCAAACTATTGTTCATGCCTGAACTGTCTGATTAGTGATGGTGAATATTATGGACTGTTACCTGCACTTGTTCAACATTGATGTGTGCCACTTAGAAATGTTTAATTTCTGCTGACAAACTGTGTGATTAGTGATAGTGAATATTAAGGACTGTTACTTGCACTTTTCTACATGGTTGGTGCCACTAGGACATGTTTAATTTCTGCTGATAAACTCTGATGAACAGTGTGATTAGTGATTGTGAATATTATGGACTGCTATCTGCACCTGTTCAACATTGCTGGGTGCCACTGATGGAACTACTTCTAGTGAAATGATATCACTTCTTGCTGTCTGCACCTGTCAACATTACTGGGTGTCACTATTGGAACTGCTTCTACTGAAATGATGTTACTTGTTGGTGTCTGCACCTGCTCAACATTGCTGGGTGCCACTGTTGGAACTGCTTCTACTGAGATGATGTCACTTGTTGGTGTCTGCACCTGTTCAACATTGCTGGGTGCCACTGATGGAACTGCTTCTACTAAAATGATGTCACTTGTTGGTATTTGCACCTGTTGACCATTGCTGGGTGCTACTGCTGGAACTATCAACTACTTGTTTTTTTGAATCATTGAAAGCATTTTATGTGAACATTTGTATAAACTGATTTTTTGTGTATTGTGTAAACTATTATGTAAAGTCACATATATGAAAGAATTTGTATTGCTTACTGTATTTTATATATTAGGTTATTGAAAGGTCAGTGCAAAGCCAAACTTTTATGTAATTATGTGATATTTATGTATTAATATTATCTTTTATTTTTGTCTGTATTTTTGTGGACGAATTTGGAGGTATTTTCACCACCAATACTGGCAAAAATACCATCAAATTCTGGCCCGTGGAGGAAGGGCATATGAAAGGTGGCTACACTGAGCCACAGCGCCAGAGATTGCGCCAAAGAGTTTTATTCCGCAGCCTCCACTGGCAGTGCTTGTCGAGACGTGGCAGTAGTCAGTGCTTGTTGAGAAGTAGTAGGAGTCAAGTCGTTGCTGAGATGTCGTCGTAGTGAGTGGTTGTGCAGATCTTGCTGAGAGGATATTGATAGCTGTACTATTTGAGGCCATGTTTTATGCAGTTGTTTGATGGGCTAGACAGCAGATGATGTTCGAATGGAGATATTGTAATGATCAGAGTGCTTTTCGTCAATATATATGAAGGTAAAAAAATTCCCTTTTTTTCATTATTTCAATGTCTTAAATAATGCGTCATTACACGTTCAGTGAACAAAGCATCTGGCTTGTGTTCTTGTATTAGAGCGTAATTCTGGTTTCCTTACGCAATTATAGTATTTCTATTTTTTTTTAATTACTTAAGTATAAATGGTATTTAAAATTTCTTGTCTTCTTGAAGAAGAACCGTGCCAGATGTGTACGTTGAATCACACTTCCACACACAGGACAGTTACGCTTGTGCTTTGGTTTCGTACGTTTTATAGTTGCTGGGGACTTAATTAATTAATTGTGTTAGCGGAAATTTTGTTTCATTCTTTGTTGTTATTCTATGCAATCAGATTGCGTACTAAAACTAGTCAGGGCCAACCGTTTGCGAGACTTCGTAATCGGACTTACAGCTACTAAAAAAAAACTTAAAAAAGTATTTGCATTCATTAATAATAATTAAGCCCCCATGCAAAGGGATATATGGAAAACACCGACAAGAAGAAAGGACAGGATGAAGGAGTTCCTTTAAAACAGCAGGGAGTAACTGATAATACTAGAGGGATTTGTAGACGGTAAAAAAAAGTGTACGGGAAGACAGAGATTGGGATACCTCAAGCCCGATAACTGAGAATGTATACTGCAAGTGCTGTTCTCTAAGATTAAAAGGTTGGCACAGGAGAGGAATTCGAGGCGGGCGGCGTCAAACCAGTGGGAAGACCGATGACACTGACACACACACACACACACACACACACACACACACACACACACACACACCGGCCACTGACTTTGTAATGCATTTGCATAGCATACTACGTGATATTTGGTTTTGTGTGTGTGTGTGTGTGTGTGTGTGTGTGTGTGTGTGTGTGCCTATACAACACACGAAAGTGACACCAACTTCATACGAACACACCATTGTCACATACACTCAACGTGTAGAGTTAAACCCCCCCACCAGGAACTGTGCTAGAGGGGCCGAGGGAGAAGGGGGTATGTAGTTTTGTGGTGAATGACTACATAGTTTTGAGATTTCACGCAAAAAGGCTCTGTTGTGTTCCGCTAACACCAGCATCGGCAGTACCGTTTGTGATGAGCCAAGAGTATAGGGACTGAACCAACGAGCAGTGGAGTCACGAGTTTTTCTCGGATGAGAGCAGAATTTATTTGAGTAGTGATTCACTCTTGTATGGCAGTGAGGGGAATACGTAATGCACCCACGTACACTGTCCAAAATCGGTTTGGTGTGGAGAGGGATGGTAATGTTGCGTCGGCGTAGTAACGTCCAAATCTTTGAACGCGGTACATTCATTGCTCAACGTATTTGTGACAAAGTTCTTTTTCCCCATGTGAAGTTTTTCAGGATTACATTCGGCCCTGACTTAATTTTTATGGACGACAACGAGCGATCGCATTCGACTGCGCAGGTGTTAAAGCTCTTGGAACGAGGGGATATTCGGCGAATGGACTGATCTGCCCTTTTCCCGTTTTAAATCACACTGAACACGTGTGGGATGCATTGGGGAGAAATATTCCATGCACGTCCACATGCACCAACGACCACCCAGCAGTCGTCAACCGTACTGGTGAAACAATGGAATGCACTATCACAAGAACTCGGCATCAAACTTCTAGTCAGCAGAGCATGCACTGCCGTTCATGGTGATCTCACATTCTATTACGAACCTTGTACCCAAGTGATTATCATAAATGGCGGAGACTTCAACGTAATTATTGACTTTAATAAAAATGTCATTTTTGTTCGTCCCATTGGTTATTTCTTTGTTACCTCTTTGCACCACACTGTAGCAGTTCTTTATATGCAGGGTACAAGTTTTATAGACCTATGTTACGGTACTTGGCAGTGACACATGATGTGGAAGTTACTTAAGTTTTTAAAATTTGCACACCAGTGTATTAATAATTTCTAGGGGCCTAAGAGGATGTTTGCGACGCTCTCCAGAGGCGTGTTACTGCTTGCAGTTCTGCTCCCTAGAGCCTTACCACGGTCAGCTCAGTTTTGGAGTGTGCCGAAGTTAGTACTCACTTCCTACGCGATTCACAAGACATCATAATTTGCAACATCACACTTCCTTTTTATGGGAGTAATCGCATTCGGCTGTGACTTTACACATCCTATATATCAATCTCGAACATGCGGTTTGTACATTTTAATAACATGCTCTAAGCACGCGTTGCGTTTCTTTGTCTGTACACGTGTTTTCATGTTTAACTCTTGTCTTCTGTGTGTTGCAAACTGTAATATTTTTCCGAGTTAGCGTTGTCTCTGTCAACTTTCCTTTTTTTTCCTTTTAAACCAGTGTTTTAAGCTACTTCAGACAATGTCTTGCTACCCGAGTTCAGGCTAGTTACAGTGCTAAGGCGTCTTCCTACAGGTGCCGCTGGTGGCGGCAAAGCCTCGGAAACAGGTCAAGAGCAACCGGATCGCATGGAGGTTGGATTGGCGGATATCACTGACAGTTTCGGCTTTCCTCTACGACTCCTGAGACGCCACGCTGTACATAAGTGCGTACATTAGTTACAGCATATACAGTTTGAAATGTAGCACACTACAATGATACTGTTCCCCGTGAAACTGGATCGTAATAACCGTCCCAATACTGGATTGTCGTGATACTTTTCGCCACTTCCTCTCGTCTCATTCCTGTGTATATTAGTATGCATAAAGATTTTAAATATGTTCCGTATGTCTTGCCATACACTTCCCCCGTCACGATGTACGAGAGCATGACGATGACGATAGTAAACATAAAACAACTGAAATGAATGATAGTTAGTCCGTCCACCGTCTCATGGCGTGCGAGACGGTAAAAACGAAGCCTTTATAGCGTCACTTTGTTGTCCATCTATCTGTCTGACTGTTAAAAGCCCAGCCGGCCGGAGTAGCCGAGCGGTTCTAGGCGCTACAGTCTGGAACCGCACGACCGCTACGGTCGCAGGTTCGAATCCTGCCTCGGGCATGGATGTGTGTGATGTCCTTAGGTTAGTTAGGTTTAATTAGTTCTAAGTTCTAGGCGACTGATGACCTCAGATGATAAGTCCCATAGTACTCAGAGCCATTTTTGTTAAAAGCCCATTTTCTCAGGAACGGTTACAGGTATCAAGTCGAAATTTATGTCACATACTAAGGTTGACGGTCCCTTGGCGATTAAAACATTTAAGCTTCTAAGACAATGCAATCAAAAGATATCGCCGTTTATGTCAGAAATTTCGATACACGAAAACTCACATAACCTACAGGGCACCCGTTGATCCAGAATCATGAAATTTGACAAAAACAACATTTCATGGTACAAGTAAACGAAAGAATCCTCAAACTGTTAATTTGTAATTATATCACACGAAAAAATATTTCTTTTATCATTTGTTATCGGACGTTACACTTGAAATTAAAGGATTGCGGTAGTTGTATTATTTCGGCTGACGTCATATGTCTTAGGTGATTCGGGCGTCTTCCGGGGTGTGATGAAAACATTAGAGCTGCACCACAGATGCGCTTTTTTAACAGTGATATAAGAGGCAGTCACACGTATACGTGGCACATGGAAAAAAGTGAAATAACTGTGTATTATTTAAAAACTAATCGCCATAACTTTTATTACATTTATCCCACTGTGAGAAAAGAGGGTCTATGATTTCATGGAAAAATGTTTGCGGTTGCCTAAGGAACCATGAATGTCTAGCGTGCACCTCTTCGTCAGGAGCAAATCTACGGCTTCGAGCGTATTTCTTCAGGGCTCCAAAAATATGGAAATCACACGGGGAGAGATCTGGACTGTATGGAGGACGTGTAAAGACTTCGCAACGAAACGTCTGTGGCGTAGTCGAAACAACCTTGGCAACATGTGGGCGGGCATTTTTTTGGCAGGTAGTTTCGAGTATGCAGCAAAAGTTTCACTGGTTGCACTGAAGCGGCTCTAAATCTTTATTGTTCTGTACCTTTACAATGGTGCTTTCAACTTTGAGAATTGGTGCTTTCATTACTTTTCTTTCTGTGTAGAGGTCCTGCGCTAATTCGACTGTCGATGTGAGAAGTAGGAAGAGAATAGGAAAGTGGGGAAGCTGCTGTTCTTTGCACGTCTATTACGCTTGGAAATAAACACAGTTCTGTGACTTTTTTTCGAAATTTTACTCGTGTTCTTACACGGAGTAATTGTGAATGGCGCGGGGTGGCAGCCAAAATAATTACAGTAATCTTACTTTTCTGCTAGGCCGGCAGCCTTCTCACACTTTCCACATGTTCGTTCGTACATCGAAATGCATCGGTGGATTGAAAATTTGTATCTCAGCACCAACATTCAACGTTATGTACCACTATTTGCAAAAACTTTAACACCCAAAAATAATGGCCTGAGCGAGCCTAAATTTTGAACACACGTAGAACTAAAATAAATAAAATCCAATGATCGTATGGCATTATTAACGGGGAGACCCCGACTATCAGTAATGAGATATCATTTTAGTAAACTGGGGTACGGGTAAATACAGCAAAGCCCTCTAGTGTGCGGCGGGTAAGTATAGTGTTATCACAGTTTGCCGGTCAAGACTTGTCAGCTGAGATGGAAACATGAAACAATTGCTAGTTTCCCCAGTGAAAGGCTCTGAGCACTATGGGACTTAACATCTATGGTCATCAGTCCCCTAGAACTTAGAACTACTTAAAACTAACTAACCTAAGGACATTACACAACACCCAGCCATCACGAGGCAGAGAAAATCCCTGACCCCGCCGGGAATCGAACCCGGGAACCCGGGCGTGGGAAGCGAGAACGCTACCGCACGACCACGAGATGCGGGCTCCCCAGTGAAAGCATGAGCACAGCGTCAACATGTGAATGTATTCGAACGTCGCAGAATGATTGGTTCTTGGCAAATCGGTAGTATCGTATAGTGACGGGAATATTAAAGGGTAACATCCCGACGACAACGATGTTATTAAGAACAGGGCCCAAGTTCAGAACGGGCAAGGACGAGGAAGCTGTTTCAGCTGTGCTCTTCTACACTGAAGGTCCAAACAAATTGGTACACCTGGCTAATATCGTGGAGGTCCATCGCGAGCACACACAAGTGCCGCAACACAAAGTGGCATGGACGCGACTAGTGTCTGAAGTAGTGCTGAAGGGAATTTACACCATGAATGCTGCAGGACTGTCCATACATCAGTAAGAGTACGAGGGTGGAGATCTCTTCCGAACAGCACGTTGTAAGGCATCCCAGATATGCTCAATAATGCTCCTATCTGGGAAGTTCAGTGACCAGCGGAAGTGCTTAAACTCAGAAGAGTGTTCCTGGGGCCACTCTTTAGCAATCCTGGACATGTGGCATGTCGCATTGTCCTGGTGGAATTGCCCAAGTCCGTCGGAATCCAAAATGGACATGAATGGGTGCAGGTGATTAGACAGGATGCTTACGTACGTGTCACCAGTCAGAGTCATATCTACACATATCAGGGGTCTCATATCACTCCAACTGCACACACCCCACACCGTTGCAGAGCCTCCACCAGCTTAAGCAGTCCCCTGCTGACATGCAGGGTCCATATATTCATAAGGTTGTCTTCATACCCGTGCACGTCGATACAGTTTGAAACGAGACTCGTACGACCAGGCAAAGTGTTCCAGTCATCAATAGTCCAATGATGGTGTTGGAAGGCCCACGCGAGGCGAAAAGTTTTGCGTCGTGCAGTCATCAAAGGTTAAAGAGTGAGCCTTCGGCTCCGAAAATCCATATCGATGATGTTTCGTTGAATGGTTCGCACGCTGACATTTGCTGATGGTCCAGCATTGAAATCTGCAGCAATTTGCGGATGGGTTGCAAATCTGTCATATTGAACGATTCTCTTCAGTCGTCGTCGGTCCCGTTCTTGCAGGATCTTTCTCCGGCCCCATCGTTGTCGGAGATCTGATGTTCTACCGGACTCCTGATATTCACGGTACAATCGTGAAATGGTCGTACGGGTAAATTCTCACTTTCGCTACCTCGGAGGTGCTGTGTCCCATCGCTCGTGCGCCGACTATAACACCACGTTCGAACTTAAATCTTGACACCCTGCCATTGTAGCAGCAGTAACCCATCTAACAACTGCGCTGGTCATTTGTCTTACATAGGCATAGCCGATCTCAGTGCCGTGTTCTGCCTGTTTACATATCTCTGTATTTGAATACGCAAGCCTATTCCAGTTTCTTTGATGCTTCAGCGTATAAGTAACCATTTCGGAATTTGTATAAACTATTAGAGAAATCACAGAAAACCTAAATGTGGATGACTGCACAGGGATTTAAACTTATTCCGTTTGCGTGCCCAGTGTACACCACACTCCACTGCACAGTGATCAGGCCGTGGCTTTTAGTTCTTACAGGGGATATTGAACCGTAGCAGGAAACTAAGTATCAAATGGCTCAAATGGCTCTGAGCACTATGGGACTCAACTGCTGAGGTCATTAGTCCCCTAGAACTTAGAACTAATTAAACCTAACTAACCTAAGGACACCACAAACATCCATGCCCGAGGCAGGATTCGAACCTGCGACCGTAGCGGTCTTGCGGTTCCAGACTGCAGCGCCTTTAACCGCACGGCCACTTCGGCCGGCACTAAGTATCAACATCTACCCAATATACCCAAGTCAACAATTCGCCTTCCCTACTACAATTCTTACAAGCTGGTTCCATTTCATATGGCTTTGCAACGTTACGTCCCAATATTTAAAAGATGTGACTGTGTCAAGCAGCACCCTAATAATGTTGTATTCGAACATTACAGGTTTTTTCCCTACTCATCTGCGTTAACTTACATTTTTCTACATTAAGAGCCAGCTTCCATTTAGCACACCAATGAGAAATTTTGCCTAGGTCATCTTGTATCCTCTTACAATCACTAAACGAAGACTCTTTCCCGCACACCACAGCATCATCAGCAAACGTCCATACACTGTTGCCCACCCTGTCATTTGTGTATACAGAAAGTAACAATGATCCTATCCCACTTCCATGCGTCACTCCAGACGGTACCTTCGCCTCTGAAAACACTCGCCGTCGAGGACATCATACTACGTTCCATTACGTAAGAAGTCTTCGAGCCATTCACGTATGTGGAATCTATTCCATATGCTCGTATTTACGTTGACAGTCTGCAGTGGGGCACGAATTAAATGCTTTTCAGATAATTGCCTGTTGCTCTTAATCTGTAGTTCGCAGTAGATCATGTGAGAAAAGGGGAAGCTGAGTTTCGTGCGAGCGATGCTTCTTAAGACCGTGCTGATTCGTGTACATACGCTTCTCGGTCTCAAGGATTTTTTTTTTTTGTTTTTGGACTGAGAATCACTGGCTCTGCTCACTCAGCCTCGTCTGTACGACAATTCTTAACCAAAAGAATGGTACGACCCCTGTTCCTCCCTCTTCCCCGCCTCCCCCCCATATTCATCCGACGCCGACCCCTGCGACTTTTCTTTTTTATTTCCTATAACGAGAAGGGGTATGAAATGTAGGCGTATTGCTGATGTTGCTAAGGTTAAGAAGAAACGACACTGACGCTGTCAAGCATCACAACAGAATACTTTAAAAACCGTTTTGAAAAATTGAATAAAAAATTAGCGCAAGTGGAGAGTACTAAGGAGGTGAAGGTTTGTGGTTAAAATGTGAATAAATATGTTTAAAAAAGTTTTCTTTTCTTTTGGGAACCCCTCGTAAGTTAAAGAATTCTGACGATTCGTTCTTTTACCCCTCTTATATACGGAAGTCACGTGCGCTTTTTCCAGTCGCTTGGGACTTTGCGCTTGTCGAGAGATTAGCGTTAAATGCAAGCCAGCTGGCCGATGTGACCGAGAGGTTCTAGGCGCTTCAGTCTGGAACCGCGCGACCGCTACGGTCGCAGGTTCGAATCCGGCCTCGGGCATGGATATGTGTGATGTCCTTAGGTTAGTTAGGTTTAAGTAGTTCTAAGTTCTAGGGGACTGATGACCTCGGCTGTTAAGTTCCATAGTGATCAGAACCATTTTTTGAAATACAAGCCAAGCAAGAGGACAGAACGGAGCGTTAAGCGGATAGTGGTCTACGCATTATACAGGGTGTTACAAAAAGGTACGGCCAAACTTTCAGGAAACATTCCTCACACACAAAGAAAGAAAATATGTTATGTGGACATGTGTCCGGAAACGCCTACTTTCCATGTCAGAGCTCACTTTAATACATCTCTTCAAATCACATGGAATGGAAAAACACAGCAACAGAACGCACCAGCGTGACTTCAAACACTTTGTTACAGGAAATGTTCAAAATGTCCTCCGTTAGCGAGGACACATGCATCCACCCTCCGTCGCATGGAGTCCCTGATGCAGCCCTGGAGAATGGCGTATTGCATCACAGCCGTCCACAATACGAGCACGAAGTGTATCTACATTTGGTACCGGGGTTGCGTAGACAAGAGCTTTCAAATGCCCCCGTAAATGAAAGTCAAGAGGATTGAGGTCAGGAGAGCGTGGAGGCCATGGAATTGGTCCGCCTCTACCAATCCATCGGTCACCGAATCTGATGTTGAGAAGCGTACGAACACTTCGACTGAAATGTGCAGGAGGTCCATCGTGCATGAACCACATGTGTCGTACTTGTAAAGGCACATGTTCTAGCAGCACAGGTAGAGTATCCCGTATGAAATCATGATAACGTGCTCCGTTGAGCGTAGGTGGACGAAACTAAAATGAGCTCTAACATGGAAATTAAGCGTTTCCGGACACATGTCCACATAACATCTTTTCTTTACTTGTGTGTGAGGAATGTTTCCTGAAAGTTTGGCCGAACCTTTTTGTAACACCCTGTATACACAGCACGGGATGACAGCCGCATCGTCGGCATCGCCAGAAACGATCGTACAGCGCGTCTAGGGTGCTTGGCTCGTAGATGGAGCACCCCAATGGTATATGCCCACGTCGAGTGTTGGACGCTGAGTAGTTGAAGAAACTATACATCGTATATGACTGTGCAGATTTGTCGCATAAATACAAAAGTGCGCGCAGCTATAGCGCACAGCTATTTCTCCGTTTTGGGAAACATTTCTAGAGTCAAGGCTTCAATTGCTGAAAATGGACAGCGTTTCGTAAGGCTATCCTTTCACACAAAAAACGTGGAAGTATCGTCTGAAGGCGGCTTTATGTTTTCAAAAGTGAGTGACACCTGCCAGTCACCGCACCAAACGTCGATCCTCTCAGCTCTTCCCGCATTTCGCTACAGTCTTCTGGCGTTGCCATCTTCCTACAGACACCGGCATAGTCTGGGGCCCGCCTTACGGAGGTTCCGACCACCCAGTTACGCGGCATTTCATTCTTTTGCAGTTACGCGTAATTAACCCCTTTTCCCACCGCGTTTGACTTACGCGATACTCTTTCAGCTTCACTTTCATTGTATCACAGGTGAAAGTCCCTCCTCTCTGCAATAAAAGTCGGTGCTTTTAGCCACGTATGCCAACTAAGTAAAAGCTGGGAAATCGGGTAAGTCAGATGTGCACTATTGTTTCTTCAACGACACGACGCCTGAAGCGGTCTCGATTTGTGGCATGCATGGATTATGGCGGTAGCCATTGACCAGAAACCACAAACACCTCGGACGGCCACTGACACATGGGCGCCGGTGATGGTGTGCTCGGTGGTAAAGTGTATTTTCCTATACAACTACGATAGTTTGGGGCTCCCACACGAGAGTAATGATGTCAATATGAATAGCGAAGATTACATCAGGAAGATTTTAGAGTTTTATTTACAGTTCCTCCTTCAGGCGACTCTACATTACGTTTCTACAATGCAACAGCCCGCCCATCTGCCGCGGGTCTTGCTAGCTTTCTTCAAAGAACGCCGTGTACAGCGACTTTCATGATCTGAGGGTTTGCATGATGTCGCCCGTCGAAAATGTCTGTGATACGATTGGTTGCAAGGTCCTCTAGTAACCACTGATGATGTTTATGTTACGGACTCGCATACAAATAGTGGGGAATGAGATTCTTCAGGGAAATACCGTGGTTCTCTTTGATTCCATGCCACGACGTTCAGAGACTCTGATCAATGTGTGGGGGGCTTCAAGTAACACTGAGAGATGCTGTACACTTCTATAGACCAAATTTGTTGTGTAAAGCTCATTTATGATACATATATGCCCGAGAGTGTTTTAAAAAATTATACACAGCAACGCTTCAGGAGAAAGATCTCAAAGCACTGCCCAGTCTGAGTGATTAATCACTTCAATATATTAAAAAGGGAAATAAGGTCTTATTGCACTTTCTTTGGTAAAGTTAGAAGTAGTTTCGCTTCTCATAAACACTCGCCATCTAGGTTTTGCAGTTGGAGGTATTTTAAGACCTTTTCTATGCATGTGTTAAAAAAGAAATACTTGTTGTCGTCGTTGTTGTCTTCAGTCCAGAGACTGGTTTGATACACGTCTCCATGCTACTCTATCCTGTGCAAACTTCTTCATCTGCAAGTACTTAGTGCAACCTACATCCTTCTGAATCTGCTTAGCGTATTCATCTCTTGGTCTCCCACTGCAATTTAACCCTCCACGCTGCCCTCCAATACTAGATTGGTGATCCCTTGATGCCTCAGAACATGTCCTACCAACCGGTCCCTTCTTCTTGTCAAGCTGTGCCACAAACTCCTTTCTCCCCAATTCTATTCAATACCTCCTCATTATTTATGTGATCTACCCATCTAACCTTCAGCATTCTTCTGTAGCACCACATTTCGAAAGCTTCTATTCTCTTCTTGTCCAAACTATTTATCGTCCATGTTTCACTTCCATACATGGCTATACTTCATACCAATACTTTCAAAAACGACTTCCTGACACTTAAATCTATAGTCGATGTTAACAAATTTCTCTTCTTCAGATATGCGTTCCTTGCCATTGCCAGTCTACATTTTATATCCTCTCTACTTCGACCATCATCAGTTATTTTAATCCCCAAGCAGCAAAACTTATTTACTATTTTGTGTCTCATTTCCTAATATAATTCCCTCAGCATCACCTGATATGATTCGACTACATTCCATTATCCTAGTTTTGCTTTTGTTGATATCCATCTTATGTCCTCCTTTCAAGACACTGTCCGTTCAGCTGCTCTTCCAGGTCCTTTGCTGTCTCTGACAGAATTACAATGTCATCGGCAAACCTCAAGGTTTTTATTTCTTCAAGGTTTTTATTTCTTCTCCATGGATTTTAATACCTACTCCAAATTTTTCTTTTGTTTTCTTTACTGCTTGCTCAATATACAGATTGCAGATTGAATAACATCGGGGATAGGCTACAACCTTCTCTCACTCCCTTCCCAACCACTGCTTCCCTTTCATGCGCCTCGACTCTTGTAACTGCCATCTGGTTACTGTACAAATTGTAAATAGCCTTTCTCTCCCTTCTCTCCCTGTATTTGATCCTTGCCACCTTCAGAATTTGAAAGAGAGTATTCCAGCCAACATTATCAAAAGCTTTCTCTAAGTCTACAAATGCAAGAAACGTAGATTTGCCTTTCCTTAATCTATCTTCTAGGATCAGTTGGAAGAAAATTGGAAAATGTGTGGTGATTGGTTTACTAATTGGCCTCCAAAGTGGTTTCACGAAATATTGCTTTTTCCTTTGTCTTTGGGGCGGCCGTGCAACTGATAACCATTATACAGTTAAACAGTAGTCACCACAAGAGAAATTGGCTCTAGGGAGAGGAAATGTGAAATGTCTACCTTTGGTGGATTCTCAAAATATTTTCCCTCCCCCACTGCAATTTTGTCAAGGGAATGGACAAAAATGCTAATGTTCCCTGAATTAAGTGACGCCAAATTGAAAGAGGGAATTTTTTGGGCCGCAAATTAGGTAGTTAATGCAGCATAAGAACTTCGAAGAAAAATGAAGCCAGTTGGAACTTGCAGTCTGGCGTTCTTTTAAGGATGTCGTTGAAGGTTTTCTAGGGAATACAAGAGCAGGAAACAGTGACATTAGTGGGAACTCTTCTACAGAACTATAAAAATCTTGGATGCAGAATGTTACTAAAAATGCACTTTCTTCATTCTCATTTAGATTTCTTCCCTACCAATTTGGGAGCGGTTAGGGACGAACACGGAGAAAGGTTCCATCAGGACATTTTGTGAATTGAAAGCCACTATAAAGGTAGATGGAACCATTCAATCTTAAGTGACTACTATTGGTTTTTGAAGCGTGAAGGATATATATCCCACAGAAGGAAGTTGTCATCAAAAAGACTCGACCCTCCACCATCAACATCATCATCGAGCAAATGAATGTTGCACTTTTTCTTGTAAAAATGTACATTAGGCCCAGGGCACTGGAGTAAGATAGTTTTGTGGCATTAAGTATATTATATATTGTCTAAATTTAGTGTAGACCACCCTAGTCTCTGTTTTTAGAGACAGACCTCTAAAAACCTCCGTCACAAAAAAATGGAGAGCGATGCCGAAAATCTAACTGCATTTTCAGATCCACCAAGTCCAAATTAGTTAGGTCCACCATGTTTTTTTCTCTGTAACTGAAAAAATGTTTTTTGTTGTACAGTGTAATTATCACTTTGTATTATAATTATGAGATTTATTTACAAATACGAAAAACATTTCTACAAATTCATCTAACCTTTAATGATGTTTTTTAGATGTTTTCACATGTTTCAATAATGCAAGATCTAGTTTTACGTATTAAAAAAATTCTTTACATGACTGAAATTCACCAGAATTTGGAACACTGTGTCGATCAGTTCTGTACTACATTACTTCTTGACTCATTCCACTTGTTATTCATTGGTCCCGGCGGAGGTTAAAGTCCTCCCTCGGGCGTGTGTGTGTGTGTGTGTGTGTGTGTGTGTGTGTGTGTGTGTGTGTGTGTGTGTGTGTGTGTTTGTCTTTAGGATAATTTAGGTTAAGTTGTGTGTAAGCTTAGGGACTGATGACCTTAGCAGTTAAGTCCCATAAGATTTCACACACATTTTTGTTATTCATTAATGAGAACATATTTTCCACAAAAGCATTAGATGCTGGTATACTGAACAAGAATCCCACTATTTTATACATATACTGCACTTTACGTTCTTGTACAGCTGAAAAGAAACCTAACCACTACGATACATCACTACCGTCGTTGTTCACACTTTCAAGCAAGTTAGTTTTTATTTCAGAGAGTTCTTTATGCAAGCTATCAATACAAACGTGATCTCTCACGTTAAGAACTTCCACTGCAGTTTCAAATACTTCACATTCAATTTCATTCTCCAAGAAAAAAACCAGCTTGCTTCCATATCGATTACTGGCGGTAATATCTTTTTTCCAGATACTGACGTAAAACACAGTAAAATCCATTTGGTGATGAAACTTCTTTTGTAAATAAGGAGAAAAGCCACCCAATAGTTCCTTTGTCTTGCAGCCATAAAAACCATGCTTCTACCTATACTTAAACTTATCAGTTAGAAAATGCATTTGTCTAAAAGTCTCCAAGACACTCACTCAAATCACAACCTACTAATGTTCTCTTAACAGTATCCAACAGATTTCTAACATCGCTGATAAAATGGATGTATATTTCTGGCAACATATCCCACTCTCAGTTTTCATTTAGAAATACTGACCTCAAAGATTTTGGACACTCACCAGTACATTGGAAATAGCTCTTGATGGCATACAGTGCAGAAGAATCCTGTTTACAGCTGTTGTCAAAGAAAGCCATCTTGTGAGGACTTGTCTCAGTTTCTCTGTCCATTCCAGTTCCACGAAATGGAAAAAAATATTTCAATTCCTCTCTTCTTTTTGCAGAAAGTGTGAAATGATTACAAATTTGTAGAACTATGCTTCGCAAAAGGTTCAAATGGCTCTGAGCACTATAGGACTTAACATCTGTGGTCATCAGTCTCCTACGTAAACTACTTAAACCTAACTAACCTAAGGACATCACACACATCCATGCCCGAGGCAGGATTCGAACTTGCGACCGTAGCGGTCACGCGGTTCCAGACTGAAGCGCCTAGAGCCGCACGGGCACACAGGCTTTGCACATCGATAATTAATTTACCACTTGCATTATTAACTGCATTGGGGAGTACATGATAAGTGCAGTTCGCCTTTATAATATCTTTATATTTTTTATTCTTATTGAGAAGTGATTGAACAACTGATTTATTCGTGCCAAAATTAACGCTTGTATTATCAGCACCGTACGAAGAAACCTTATTTACACCCAACTTGTGGATACCTGAACTTCACAAAGGCAATCAGTTGCTCCAGAAGAGGTTTCATCAGCATTTCGATGGTAGGCAATAAAAATCTCATAACATCAATTAGTTAAATTTTACACGGGAACTAAAATGGTTTCTTAAAAAACACTGGAAAGTGATACAGATAAAGTTGCTACATGTGTAACCATATAGTAGACGTATAGTTATTGATATAGTACAGAAATCCATGCGCTTTGTAACCTTTAATTAATCGTGGAGTTACTGGTTACTGGAATTACGAGGCTCCCACAGACAGATCGAGTTGCCATGTTTTCATTGCCGACCATCGAATTTCAATGAAACTCGAAAGTTTGTTTTTTACTCCTATTGTTGTTGTTGTTGTGGTCTTCAGTCCTGAGACTGGTTTGATGCAGCTCTCCATGCTACTCTATCCTGTGCAAGCTTTTTCATCTCCCAGTACCTACTGCAACCTACATCCTTCTGAATCTGCTTAGTGTATTCATCTCTTGGTCTCCCTCTACGATTTTTACCCTCCACGCTGCCCTCCAATACTAGATTGGTGATCCCTTGATGCCTCAGAACATGTCCTACCAACCGATCCCTTCTTCTGGTCAAGTTGTGCCACAAACGTCTCTTCTCCCGAATCATATTCAATACTTCCTCATTAGTTATGTGATCTACCCATCTAATCTTCAGCATTCTTCTGTAGCACCACATGTCGAAAGCTTCTATTCTCTTCTTGTCCAAACTATTTATCGTCCATGTTTCACTTCCATACATGGCTACACTCCATACGAATACTTTCAGAAATGACTTCCTGACACTTAAATCAATACTGGATGTTAACAAATTTCTCTTCTTCAGAAACGCTTTCCTTGCCATTGCCATTACTCCTATTAGGAGATCAAAATAGCGAATGCAAACGGGGAACATCTTTCTGTTGCCAATGAAAAAAATTGAGGTTTTTCTGAGCCTCTTGAAAGGTCTAAAAAGCCGTTTTAGGAGGCAGTACGTTCTTCTCCAACATTTCCCTTTTAGTTCGTCCACAAGAAATATTTGAAGCCGTAGCAGAATCTTCGAAAAAGTGTGGAACGAGCTAATTTCCGCTATCCATACTGCAGTAACTGTGACTGTGTTTCACTGCATGATACACCAAAGCCAGTTCACTTGAAGCGACATTGATGTTCCGCTGTATTCTTTCTACTTGCGAAGTAATTCTGCAGTTTCTTTGATTCAACACTACATATTTCTTTTAATTCATGTCCCTTACATTCTGAGTGCTGACGGAAGTCGTTTTATCTTTCGTAAGAAATGGTAAAATCCTTTCTGCGTGAAACACAAAATGCCCGATAATCGTTTGGTCCCGGTTTAACCGAAGAAACGTATTTTCCCATCTTCAGATACGTTTCAGTGTGTTTACATTTCAGTTTTTTATTTGGGGGAGTCTTGTGCGAATCTTCAGTTACACTTTCACTGATCCTAAAACAAATTAAAACAGCCGCTTTACTATGCTGATAGGTAAATTGCCTTGTCTGACACTGATGGTGAAAATACGAAATAACGTTTTCCGAAAGTGCATTGTAGGGATTTTAGTGTTCATGTGAGGAACGTATGTGTAGTAATAGAAACGATTGGCAACGGCGTTGCCGCAGTGGATACACCGGTTCCCGTGAGATCACCGAAGTTAAGCGCTGTCGGGCGTGGTCGGCACTTGAATGGGTAACCACCCAGGCCGCCATGCGCTGTTGCCATTTTTCGGGGTGCACTCAGCCTCGTGATGCCAACTGAGGAACTACTCGACCGAATAGTAGCGGCTTCGGTCAAGAATACCATCGGAACGACCGGGAGAGCGGTGTGCTAACCCGACGCCCCTCCTATCCGCATCCTCCACTGAGGATGAGACGGCGGGTCGGTTGGTCCCAGTAGGCCACTCGTGGCCTGACGACGGTGTGCTTTTAACAAAAAAATGTTCAAATGTCTATGAAATCTTACGGGACTTAACTGCTAAGGTCATCAGTCCCTAAGCTTACACACTACTTAACCTAAATTACCCTAAGGACAAACACACACACCCATGCCCGAGGGAGGACTCGAACCTCCGCCGGAACCAGCCGCACAGTCCATGACTGCAGCGCCTTAGACCGCTCGGCTAATCCCTCGCGGCGTGCTTTTAAGAGATACGATTAAATAAAACTTTTGGTAATACAATAAATGTTTAATCACTACGGATGTCATCAACTGAAAACAATC
This sequence comes from Schistocerca americana, assembly GCF_021461395.2. Taxonomy (NCBI): domain Eukaryota; kingdom Metazoa; phylum Arthropoda; class Insecta; order Orthoptera; family Acrididae; genus Schistocerca; species Schistocerca americana. The sequence continues at coordinate 506,940,413 of NC_060121.1, read as the reverse complement.
TGTTGTAATCACGAAGACAACCAATTGAACCGGTAAGTCTCAAGCAGATAATGGCAAAACGCCGGCCCCAAGCGCAGAGTGTAGTCTGACGCAAACAGTTATGCAGTTATTCTCAAGAACTGACTGGTTGTGTTACCAACTCATATCCGTAACCACCATGAACATTCATTATACGTACAGGGATGCAAACAACCATTTTATTGTTCCCTGGCGTTTATAAAGTTCCTCTGAAATTCAGGAAAATATTGACACGAACACGAACTCAAAAAAAAATTATTATTAGTGAGTCCACGGTAAGAAAAAAAGGAGTACCAAAATTAGATGACAAAACAGATAAACCGGAACAAATGGTGAAACTTGCAACCCTGTAAACAACATTAATGAAGAGTGTTTCAATCACCACGTATTCTTGCCACATCTTGTACCTCACAAAGTGACCTCGAAGTTCATAGACAAAATTTGGAGGTTGTTTAGGAATACTTTTTGAGAATTTTGTTGGAAGGTTACATAGTAACATTACAATTATGATTTATTCGGTTTGTTACCTCATTTCCTTTGTTTCTGCAAAAATACCTTCAAAACAGTGAAAAAGCCTGTAATATGCAACCACCAGCTCGTACAATACAAAAAACAGTAAGGCAACAACCCTCACACAGATGCAAAAATACAGCAATGTGGTTGTTGCTGCGGGAACGCCTCGGCTTAGTGTCGTCGTGCCACCGTTCCACAGCATTCACTGAACCAATAATCAAGGCGCATGTCGACCAAAACTTCACTAAGAAACATATCCACATTGCTGTGCAGCACTGTTAACGTAGAAATGTCAAAAACGCCACCGGCGGGACAAAACCGAGCAGTACTGAATGCAAGCTTGAGGGCGAAGAATAAAATGGGCGTTATTGTTGCCTACACCAAGTACCAAATCGAAAATGCTTTTTTCCTAACAGGCATATCGTCGATAACAGATCTGATGTACAGATGTTTTCAGTGTAATGCAAATCTGGAGACTACGGATCCCTTACACCATAATACTCAGAAAGTATCCCAGAATAACTGAAATTTTTACGCTGGAATTCGGCTTTACCCTGTATATCCACTGACAGACAAGAAAATATAAAATTAGTATCCTTTCAAAGGCTAATCTAATCTTTCTAAAATGCTTACTTGCACCAGTGACAAAAACAGAATAATACAAAGAATAAATATCATTAAAAATACAAAAGCTTTCGTCGCCATAATTAGGTCTGGATAACGTCGAAAAATAAATATACTGCATAAGATGGTGAAGCACTCTAGACGAAGTCGTGTGATTGAGAGTGTCACTGCGGGTGTAGCCACAAACGAAGAGTGAAGAATAAAGGACTGTGTCGTCCTGGGTGTATTACACTTGAAGTGTTTCCGGGATGCGCTGCTGCTTTGCCGTTCACACATTCTGCTTGCTCATACTACGACAGGAAATCAGGTCCTATTATAATACGTACGTGAGAACCATTATTCTACAAGTATTTATTTCCTTTGAACAAACGATAACTATAACCATAAAATAGTCCATCCTTTTTGTCGACTTCTTTAAGTGCTACGGGCGTACATTTAAACCACCTGAATTAGTCACAAAGATGTTTTTTCTAATTATGTACCGGCATATGCTACCGATACGATGACAATGTATGTAAGCACAACTCAACGTTAATTGCTAACTTTTAACAATCTACCTTATGAAACGTAGCAAAATATAGGGTGTGCGCCAACTGCGTTGCAGGTTTCCAACTTAAAGTGGTAACTGAATGTTTCGTCTAAAGAAACTTATTAACCTCGCTATCATGTGACTTTATGTAATGGAGAAAGTAGTTTGTGGCATCCAAGAGAAAAATGTGAAATATCTGTTGTAGTGAGTGTAGAGAACATCACTCAGTACTTCATTAAAAGTCGTTAATATTGTAATAGTAAAGTGGGTGGATGGTACATTCCAACACCGCACTGCTTTAGTGGATGTCTAAGAACTCCTCTTATGGCTTGAAGTGGAATACGAGTCGCCATGTGACCCTCCCCCACCACCCTCCTCATCCCACAAGCGCAGAGCCGTGCCACAGCTTCATGTTACGCCACTTGGAAGAAATACTTAGAACCAAACAGGTCTCGATCTTCCTACTTGTGAGTTCGTTAGTAGCGCGATGCCAATGCACAGAACCAACAAAGCGCTCTGTATCAATGGTAATCATTTAAAAGTTACACCACCCTTCGCCGGAATTCGTTCGAGTAAATTCAGATCCAACAAAGATAAAACGAAGTGATACAGTAAACAAGATTTACGCTCATAATAAGTATTGATTCAATTAGGAGGAAATAATGATGAGATGATTTCATTAACAAGTATATGGTTAAGTCACTAAATTCTATCAAGCGGAAATATGAAATTAGAAAAAACGAATTTTGCTGTGTATTAATTTGAAGGGTGCTCAGTAAATTCAAAAATGTTTAAGCCATGTAAAAGCCACACAGAAAATAAATACAAAAAGAAAATGCAACTTCCTTATTGCGAGAAAATCAGTATTTTATAGCCATGAACTGAGAAATTGATTTGCCACGTACTTCTAATTTGAAATGAAAGAAAAGTGCCATGTACACATACTCTACACATCCTACAGAAAGTAAAATATTATCAACAGATTATACACAAATATAAGAAACACATACCAGGCACAGCTGAGTCCGCGTCCTTTGACATTGTTTACTTAGTGTACGAACATACCTGTAAAGAAAAGAAAAACAGTTAAGTGCAATTAATTTCAACAAATTAATTTAGCTAGAAACACTCGCAATTAAATATAACTGCCTGAATTTCAATATGAAAATGAAGATTCAAAGAACAATGAGTCTAAGCGCAGTCTGTAACACTTACAATCGAACAATTTCATCAAAGACAAAACAATCATATTCGATGAAATACGAAGCGAAAGGAGAAGATCCGAGAAAAAAAAAAAAAAACAACGGTCGTCGAAATAATATGTCCTGACAAACATCTACAGCTAAATGATTACTCTAAAATTCAACATCAAGTGCCTGACGGACAGTTCATGGAACAACCTTTCAGTGCACTCTCGAAAAGCGCGCGAGGAAAACGAACACTTAGATCTTTCCGTGAGATATCTGATTTCTCTTATTTTATTATGATTATCATCTCACCCTAGATAGCTAGGCACCAACAAAATAATTTCACACTCTGATGAGAAAGCCGGTGATTGAAATTTCATGAGAAGGTCCCGCCGCAGTGAAAAACGCCTTTGTTTTAATGACTGCCAACTAATTTCGTGGATTACATACGTGTCACTCTCTGCACTATTTCGCGATAATACAAAATGAGCTGTTCTTTTTGAACTTTTTCGATGTCCTCCGTCAATCCTATCTAATGCGGTTCCCACACCGCACAGCAATACTCCAGAAAAGGGCGGACAAGTGTAGTGTAAGCAGTCTCTCCGGTAGATCCGTTACATTTTCAAAGTTTTCTGTCAATAAACCGCAGTCTTTGATTTGCTTTGACCACGTGATCGTTCCAATTTAAGTTATTCGTAACTGTAATCCCTAAGTATTTAGCTGAGTTTACAGCATTCAGATGTATGTGATTTGTCGTGTAAGTGAAATTTAGCAGATTCTTTTTAGTGCTCACGTGGATGAGGTCACACTTGTCATCGTTTAGAATCAATTTGCCACTTTTTGCACCTTACGGATATCTTGTCTTAATCATTTTGCGATTTGTTTTGATAATCTGATGACTTAATATGACAGTAAATGACAGCATCATCTGCAAACAATTTACGAGGACTGCTCAGATTGTCTTTTAAATCGTTTCTGTAGTAATCAGGAACAACAGAGGAGCTACAACACTTCCTTAGGGAACACGTCAGGCATTACTTCTGTTTTACTCTATGACTTTCCGTAAATTATTTTGAACTGTGACCTTCCTGACAGGAAATTACGAATCCAGTCACACAACAGGAACCATACTCCACACTCACGCAGTTTGATTAGATGACCCTTGTGAGGAACGGCTCCGAAAGCCTGCTGGAAATCTAAAACTAAAGAATGAATTTGATATTATCTGTCATTAGCAATCATTACTTTCTGAGAATACACACATAGTTCAGTTTCACAAGAACGATATTTTCTGAATATGTATTGGCTGTTCGTCAAATCAAATGGTTCAAATGGTTCTGAGCACTATGGGACTTAACATCTTTGGTCATCAGTCCCCTAGAACTTAGAACTACTTAAACCTAACTAACCTAAGGACATCACACAACACCTACTCATCACGAGGCAGAGAAAATCCCTGACCCCGCCGGGAATCGAACCCGGGAACCCGGGCGTGGGAAGCAAGAACGCTACCGCACGACCACGAGCTGCGGACGGCTGTTCGCCAACATGTCGTTTTCTTCGAGGTGATTCATAATGTTTGAGCACTGTGTGTGTTCCAAAATCTCATTGCAAATCGACGTTAATGATATGGATCTGTAATTCACCGGATTACTCCTATTTCCTTTCATGGGTTATTGTGTGACTTGATCTTTAAGTATGCACCGTGAATTGCAAGTACAAATTATAAATACACCTTCCAATTAAATATACAAGCTGAGCACAAACTATCCTATTTTAAACTTTGGAAATACCCACTAAATTTATTTAATTCCTGGATGAAATTGATGCGAATAGCTTTGGTACAGCTAAAAAGTGAATATGAACGGATGACTGCTACCTCTTCTAGGAAACAAACAGTAAATCTAAATACCCACAAAAACGTGACTTTCTATAAAAGTCGACGAAATAGCTCAGAGCAACTACGTTAAAATTGCTTTATTAGATACTAGACGACATATATCCACGAACCTACTATGCTGTCATAGTAGGAGGAGTGGCGCGTCCCAGGTGGCGGATAGGGAAGTCCTCACCGGTTTACTGGCGGACTTGAGTGAAATACAATAGCTCTCGCGGACCAAACACACCCTCTGCGGTTAACAACCGGAGTTGCAAATCGGAGCTTGCTCCAACTAAGGTTGACAACCTTCGACAGTCAAAAATGGAAAGGTCTTTTAGGAAAAAAATTCCACCGTCCTGCTCAAAAAGGCAGGAAGAGGCTACATCGGATTCGGTGGGTAGTCAACTAGAAGACAGCAACGAATCGGAGCGTTTGCAACCATCCAAATGCACACTAAAACACAAAAAGAAGATTAAACATGAGCAAATAAATTATATAGCAACACACAACATAAACTCACTACTTCAGACCGGAAAACTCAAGGAGCTCACAGATGAACTAAATAAACAAAAAATTTTAATAACAGGGATCCATGAAATGAGAAACACCACAGAGGACCCATTCGAATCACAAGGATACAAAATTTATAATGGGAAACCAGGACCGAGGGCAATGAAACAATGTCCCCAGTTTGGAACAGGGTTTTTAGTAAACATAAAAATAATAGATTCAGTAACGGATTTCCAAGCAGTATCACTAAGAATTGAGACTCTAAGCTTTAAAACAATGAATAAAACCTATACAATAATAAATGCTCATGCCCAACAAATGAAAAAAATTGTTTAACAAAAACAAAGGAAGAGGTAGATAAATTTTGGGACTTTCTAGAACAAACTGTGAACAGAGTAAATAAAAAGAATGTAAAAATCTTATTGGGAGATTTCAATGCTCAGTTGGGAAAAGAAAGGAAATATAAAGATATAATTGGAAAATGGAGTCCACATAAATTTGCAAACAAAAACGGTCAAAGACTTGTAGAACTCTGCAGAGAACACAACCTTATATCTAAATCAACATACTTTAAGAGGAAGCCAAGTAAACTTAAAACATGGAAACATCCAGACTGGAGGAAGGGCGAGTGGCAGCTAGACCATGTCTGTATGGACAAAAATTTTCATAAGGAGATCCACAATGTTAAAGTACTGAGAGGAGTAGACACAGGCTCAGACCATTATATGGTTAAAATTAAAATCAAATTCACACCGATAAAGAAGAGAACCGGAAAAACTAATAAAATAAAAAGGAGGTTTGACCCACATCAGCTAATTAAAAATAATAAGTACCAACAAATAACACAAACCATCAAATTAACAGATGATCTAGAACAACTAGTGCCTAATCTTAAAAAAGAAGCAGAGAATCTAGCTCCCTTGAATCCACGAAGGAAACATGCATGGTGGACATCAGAATGTGACAAATTCCATGAAGATGGACAGCAAGCATGGTTGAAGTTTCAAACACACAAAACTGAAGAAAATGCCATCAACCTAAAAAATGAAAGAAAAAAATTCACTCAAAATATTAGAAGAATCAAGAGAGGATTTCATAAAGATATTATAAAGTCTATAGAAGGTAATTATCATAAAACCAACTCCAGGAACTATTACAAAATCTTTGGGAAACAACTACAACAATATGAGGCCCCTACACTAATACTGAAAGATGAAGACGGAAGAATGACACACAGTAACAAGGAAAATGCAGAAATCATGGCAAAAGCATTTTACAAACTTCTGAATTGCGAGGAACCCAAAGAACCCTTACAAATCAACATAAATACCCCAATAAAAACCAAACCTAACAAACTAGACCCTCCAACTTTCCAAGAAGTAGAAGAAATTCTTAAAGAACAAAAAAATTATAAGGCATGTGGAGAAGATCAGGTTTTTGTTGAAATGTGGAAATATGCAAGTGACACAGTCAAGACCTCCTTACACATGGCTCTAACAAAAATTTGGATAACAGAACGATTTCCCGAACATTGGACCACAGCTATCATCCACCCACTACACAAAAAGGGAGATAAGAGCAACCCAGACAACTACAGAGGCATCTCTCTCCTAGATTGCACATATAAAATTCTATCCAAGATCCTATATGAAAGAATCAAGGAGCAATTAGAACAGGAGTTAGGGGAATATCAGGGAGGTTTCAGACCATGGAGAAGCTGTGCAGAGCAGATAATTAGTTTAAAATTGATTATGGCATACTACAAGAAACGGAACAAACCTCTGGCAATAACATTTGTAGATTTTAAGAAGGCATATGACTGTCTCCACAGACCTTCAGTATTAAAAATTTTAAGAAATCTAGGACTCCATCCAAAACTAATTAAAATAATACAACTTACTCTAACCAACACCTAATCAAAAGTGAAGTTTAGAGGAGAAATTTCGGAATCATTCCTCATAAAAACAGGCTTAAGACAAGGTGACTGCCTATCACCATTACTTTTCAACTGTGCACTGGAATACATAATGAGAGAATGGTACAAGGACAATCGAAAGAGGATAAGAATTGGAAGTGCAAAAGATGATATTAGCTTAAACTGCTTGGGATTCGCTGATGATCTTGCTCTCCTAGCCAACACCGTTCAAGAAGCCAGGCAACAAGTGAAATCACTACAAGAAATAGCAGAGAAAGTAGGCCTTAGAATATCATTTGAAAAAACGGAGATTATGCTAACTGATCCACCACTTGCAAACAAAATTACAATAGGAGAACAGGAAATCAAAATTGTTGATAAATTTAAATATTTAGGCGAAATAATAACATACAATCTAAATGAGAAGCCATCATGGTAAAATAGAATAAAAAAACTGAACTATGCAAATTACATTACCAAAACTACATACAACAAAAAAACCTATCTATAGATGCAAAATTAAAACACTATAAAACAGGTACACAACCAGAAATAACATATGCACCTGAAACTATCTTCAAAACAACTAATATAGCAGAAATTGACAGAATACTAAAAATAGAAAGAAGAATAATTAGGACATGTATAAATAAACAGTATAAAATAAATGGACATTGGAGAATAGCATCAAATGAAACAGTGTATAAGAAAATAGAACCAGTCACGAGCACAATCAGGAAGAAACGCATCTCATTCTTTGGACATCTGATGAGAACTCCAGAAAACAGAATTAGTAAAAAAATAATACAAAAATTGTGGAATAGCAAGAGCGACATTAACTGGATCACAGAAATTAAGGAAGATATAAAAGAACTTCAAATTACAGTAGATGACCTTAAAAACAAGACAGAGAAAACCAGAATACTGCAAGACCCGCAAACCAGACTACAAATGAAAATCAATAAAAGGAGTACAGGAAGAGTTGTCTCAGATGAAGAAAGAAAGAAAATATCTGAAAGAATGAAGAAATATTGGACAGACAGAAGAGCAAAACACCTTTCATATGAGAATAGCCTCTAATAATTATATTACCTAAATATATTAAGTTATTGTCGAACCAAATTGTGTCCGTGTGTAACAACTTGTTTAGAACTTTGTATTTTTTACTACAGTGGTCCAATGAAGGCCATAAATAATAATAATAATAATAATAATAATAATAAAATAGACGACATATATGCAGACAACGATTCAAAGAAAGTAAAATGGATATTTAACGTTACAAAGTTCCGCAAAGGTGTGGACAGTTTTGATATGTGATACAATGACTACGGTACGCAAGTATCGCGTCTTTCTTATCTATACATGAAGTCTCTCCCCTTAAATTAACACAGATTCCTTCTCAAGATTCTCCTTTCGAGAATCATAGCTACACTCTAAAGATAAATCCTACACGAAAATGAAGTAGTCGCTATCCCTGAAATGCTGGCTCTCGTGACAAAACCGTGACGTTGTCAAGTGTTTGTTGCCCTCCAGAGAAGAACTAATAGCAACAGTGGTGCACGCAGGAAGCCTCTGAGCTGCCGTCCGCACGGATTACTGGCGGCAGTCGTAATCTTCTTAACGGCCGGCGCTGGAATAGGTCAGATGTGAAAGCACCAGTGGCAGACGAGTCGGACTCACCGTCACTCATCCGCTTTGAGAAGGCAAGCTAATGTACCGTCTCATTATTATTGTAACACCCAGTATACGCTCACGAGACATTTCTAAATTAGCCTTGTTTCAGCACGATTAAGTTGCTTGTTTTTCATTCGATTTCAGGCCACTTTTCCCGGTTTTTAGTAAACAATTTCCAAATTCTTTATTTAATGTGAAAATCTGTAACATAACATTCTCTGGTATGACAATAAAATTTTTTTCCTAATATTGTGTCAACCCTGTCTCACTCCCTTCCCAACCACTGCTTCCCTTTCGTGCCCCTCGACTCCTGTAACTGGTTTGGAGGGTTGGGAAGGGAGTGAGACAGGGTTGTAGCCTATCCTCGATGTTATTCAATCTATATATTGGGCAAGCAGTAAAGGAAACAAAAGAAAAATTCGGAGTAGGTATTAAAATCCATGGAGAAGAAATAAAAACTTTGAGGTTCGCCGATGACATTGTAATTCTGTCAGAGACAGCAAAGGACTTGGAAGAGCAGTTGAATGGAATGGACAGTGTCTTGAAAGGAGGATATAAGATGAACATCAACAAAAGCAAAACGAGAATAATGGAATGTAGTCGAATTAAGTCGGGTGATGCTGAGGGAATAAGATTAGGAAATGAGACAAAGTAGTAAAGGAGTTTTGCTATTTGGGGAGCAAAATAACTGATGATGGTCGAAGTAGAGAGGATATAAAATGTAGACTGGCAATGGCAAGGAAAGCATTTCTGAAGAAGAGAAATTTGTTAACATCGAGTATAGATTTAAGTGTCAGGAAGTCGTTTCTGAAAGTATTTGTATGGAGTGTAGCCATGTATGGAAGTGAAACATGGACGATAACTGGTTTGGACAAGAAGAGAAAAGAAGCTTTCGAAATGTGGTGCTACAGAAGGATGCTGAAGATTAGATGGGTAGATCACATAATTAACGAGGAGGTGTTGAATAGGACTGGGGAGAAGAGAAGTTTGTGGCACAACTTAACTAGAAGAAGGGATCGGTTGGTAGGACATGTTCTGAGGCATCAAGGGATCACCAATTTAGTATTGGAGGGCAGCGGGGAGGGTAAAAATCGTAGAGGGAGACCAAGAGATGAATACACTAAACAGATTCAGAAGGATGTAGGTTGCAGTAGGTACTGGGAGATGATGAAGCTTGCACAGGATAGAGTAGCATGGAGAGCTGCATCAAACCAGTCTCAGGACTGAAGACCACCACAACAACAACAACAACAACAACATTGTGTCAACGCTTATCTTTTCGCGCTCATTTCTGGCCGTATGCTACGTAATACCGTTTCGTTACTAATGGCGTTACAGAACGTGTGAGAAAATCGTAACCAGTTCATCAGTTTTCCTCTAAAGGTTGAAATAAAACCGTCTGCCATAATCTGCTGTTCTACGTCTCTACTGACAACACTGTATTCCCCGCCTCCTTTTATACTGGCAGGTTGCCTGGGATTCCGACGTGTCCTGGGGTCCACGCAAACACCACCGAACGACGGGACCGTTCGACGGCATAGATGCACTCCTGCATGGTCGTTAACAAAGGATGACGAAGGTAGCACTGGTCGATAGCTCGTAGGTTGCTCAGAGAGTCAGTACAAAGAAGAAACGACTCCCCAGGGTAGGAACGGATGTGCTCAAGAGCACGTGATATAGCCACCAGCTGTGCAGTGAAAACACTTCAGGCATTGGGCAAGGAATGCTATACAATATGTTCTCCATGGACATACCCGAAGCCGACGTGACAATCAGCCATCGAGCCGTCGGTGTACGCCACTACATGGCCTCGGTACATAACAAGAATCGAGAGGAAGTGACAGCGGACAGCCACGGGGTGAACTGAGTCCTTTGGGCCATGTGAAAGGTCAAGGCGAAGCCGCGGCCTAGGTGTACGCCATGGAGGTGTATGCGGATGGACCTCGAGTATTGGTGGTAAAGGCAAGGACTCCAGTTCTGATAGAAGGGATCGGACGCGAACTGCGATTGTAAGCCCTGACCTGGGCCGCCAATACGGGAGATGAACCTCCGTAGGTGGGAAAAGTTGCGCACGCCTGACCTGCAGTGTAGGGACTCCGGCCTCTGCCAGGACGCTGCTCACCGGACTCGTCCTAAAAGCTCCCGTCGCTAGTCGAACGCTACTATGGTGCACTGGTCGAGTAAGCACAACGCTGACGGCGCCGCCGAGCCATAAACCAGACTCCCATAATCAAGGCGGGATTAAACATGGGCTCTGTACAGTTGCAGCAGCGTAGAGCGATCTGCACCGCAGTTGGTGTTGCTCAGACAGCGGAGAGCATTGAGGTGTTGCCAGCACTTCTGCTTAAGCTGACGTCGGTGAGGAAGCCAAGTCAACTGGCCGTCGAAAACCAGTCCCATAAATCGATGTGTCTCCACTACAGCGAGGGGATCGTCAGTAAGTAAAGTTCTGGTTCCGGATGAACGGTACGACGCCGACAGAAGTGCATAACGCACGACTTAGCGGCCGTACGTGGGCTAGAGCCCATGACTGCGCCTTGTGAATGGCTCCCTGTAGGCACCGTTCAACAACACCAGTACTGGTTGAGCAGTATGAAATGCAGAAGTCGTCTGCATACACAGAGGGTGAGACGGACGGCCCTACAGCTGCTGCTAGACCGTTAATGGCCACTAAAAATAGAGATACACTCAATATAGAGCCCTGCGGGACCCCATTCATCTGCATATAGGGGGAATTATTGAAAGGTGGCTACACTGAGTCACAGCGCCAGAGATTGCGCCAAAGATTCCGCCGCCTCCACTGGGCAGTAGTAGTTCAGAGGTTGCCGTGGGCAGTACTTGTTGAGAGGATGTCGAGAGCAGTACTAGTTCAGAGGATGTCGAGAGCAGTACTAGTTCAGAGGATGTCGTGTGCAGTTGTTCTGTTGGGCGAGAGAGTAGATGCTGTTCGGTTGGTGTAATGTATAGATGGAAGATGTTGCAACGGTCACAGTGTATTTTTCGTCAATATATATGGAGGTAACAAAAAAAAAAAATTCCACATTTCCTTAATGACAATGCCTCTTGGTCACAGGTTCAGTCAACAAAGCATCTGGCTCGTGTTCATGTATTAGATTTGTAATTCTGGTTTCTATGTGCAATTATAGTATTTCTGGTTTTTCAATTAGTTCATCATAAATGGTGTTTAAAATTTCTTGTAGTATTGAGGAAGAACCGTGCCAGATACATGTACGTTGAATCACACTAACACACACAGAACAGTTACACTTGTGCTTTGTTGTTTCGTAGCTTTTATAGTTGCAGGGGACTTAATTGATCAATTGTGTTAACGGAAATTTCCTGTAAGTCTTTATTGTTATTTTATGCAGCCACATTGCGTACTAATACTACTCAGGGCCAACCGGTTACGAGACTTGGTAACCGGATACACAGCTACTAAAATTATTGCACTTTAATTAAGCCCCCATGCACGTGGCGACCGCTGCTTCGGATCGTCCCTTGGAATTCTTTTGATAGTAAAAATAGCAGACAGTAGTATTGTTGTTGTAATTTGTAGTTAGTAATTGTAGTCTATATTTCATGTGTAGATTTGGTAATTGAACATTTGTAGTTGTCTTGTCATTCTTCTAATGATATTTTTGTAGGATTTAATTTTTGATGTCTCGTACACGGGTTTGACAATTTTGCACAATTGTGAAGGATTTAATTGTTCGTTAATCGTGTTTGTCGGGCAGCATTTGGTGTGAATGGTATTGTTGGTGATAAAGTGTTATACTGTGTGCAATTTTCGTATAGTGACGAGTTTTGTATGTCATGCCATCCAAAACCGGCGTCGAGGCAACTGTTGTTGACGGCCCAGACGAACGACAGCGAACGTACCTCCGCAGCAGCTACCTGGTCGATGTACTCATGCTGACTGCTGTTCATCGGCGACAAGGTTGGAGTTTGCACGCTAAATACCGCAACTGGACGTCCACTGAGTGCCGACAAGTGGCCTTTTCAGAAGAATCACGTTTTATACTCCATAGAACAGAACGCGCGTGCAGCGTGAAGCGTCTGAGAGCAATACCCTGCAACAATCGTCGCAAGGATCCAGGCCGGAGAAGAGAGCGTTATGTTCTGGGGAAGGTTTTGGTGTAATTTCGTGTGTGATCTCGTCATTCTGGAACGAAGGGTCAACACAAGTATGCATCTATCCTTGGGAAAACCTTCACCCCTTTCTTCGGAACGATGGTATCTACCAGCAGGACAGTGCAGTGTGTCACATAGCTTGCAGTGTACGCGCGTGATTCTAAGAACAACAGTACGTGTTTACCTTACTCCCTTGGGCACTATATAATGATGATTGGTTTTTGGGGCGTTCAGCTGCGCGGTTATTAGCGCCCATACAAATTCCCAACCTTCGCTCAGCCTAATCTCGCCACTTTCACGAATGGTGATGAAATGATGAGGAAAACACGTACACCCAGTCAACTCGAGGCAGGTGAAAATCCCTGACCTTGATTACTAAACTCCCCGAATTTAACCCAATCGATAATCAGTGGGTCCATCTCGGTAGGACCGTACACGCCATGGATCCTCACCCGGGAAACCTAGAGCAGCTGACCACGGCACTGTAGTCGGCACAGCTGCTTGAGGAACCTCATCGACACTCTTTCTGCATGTCACACAGCGGTTCGCGCTGCAAAAGGTTGTTCTGCAGGCTTTTGAGAGGTGATCACATTAATGTGACTTGACACTGTATTATTCATCAGACTTTTCACGGATGCTATGATTACCTATGATGAAGTTTTATGCTATAAAAATGGAGTAAAATGAAGTTAGATATCGAAAAAGATAGTCTAGTTCAAAGCTGTTACGTATACAAACGTAAAAACTTAGCACTACAATCTTAATGAGTCACACCCAGAATCAGAGCCGTTTATACACTAGGAAGACCTAGGAGTACGAAAGAGTGGAGGTATGAAGTGCGATGATCACATAAACTCACTTGTATGTAAAGCGAACTTCAGGCTTGGGCTTATTTGTAGGGTACTGGTACACTACAGTCTGGCTACAAGAGATATCGTGAACATTTGTATAGCCCACACTAGAATACACTACAGGTGTGTAGGATCTGGAGGAGGAGGAGATTAGTGTTTAACGTCTCGTCGACAACGAGGTCATTAGAGACGGAGCGCAAGCTCGGGCGAGGGAAGGATGGGGAAGGAAATCGGCCGTGCCCTTTCAAATGAACCATCCCGGCATTTGCCTGAAGCGATTTAGGGAAATCACGGAAAACCTAAATCAGGATGACCGGAGACGGGATTGAACCGTCGTCCTCCCGAATGGTGTAGGATCTATATCATATCGAATCGAAGACAGATACTGAGCGTGCACAAGGAAAGACAGCGCGAATGCTCTGAGGCTTATTTGAACCGCAAGAGACTAGCAGAACTGATGAATAATTTTAACTGGTAAATACTCCATGAAAGATGTCATTGATCTCCCGACAACCTGCTTACAAAACTCTAAGCATCTACTTTGGGGGCTTAAACTATAAATTTTCTTCAGCCACCTACACGGGGTAACAAAAATACGAAAACACCAAAACCTACAACACATTACATGCCTAACACGGTGTAGAGAACCTGTTGGCATTCAAACAGCCTCCAGTCGTTTCGAGATGGATAAGTATGGGTCCTGTATGGTTTTCAAGGGAACCTTATACCATTCTTTCAGTAAAATAGTGGCAAGTTCCGCTTAACGGTGATGGAGGTAGATAGCGATTAAGCACCGTTCTCTCTAAAATAGAGAACAAAGGCTAAATAATACTGCGATCTGGTGAGCGTGGTGGCCCGGGCAGACGTGACACGTCGTCCTCGTGCTCAAAAAGCCAGTTCTGGAAGATGTGAGCTGTGTGAACAGAGACGCTGTCGTCTTGGAACATAGTATCAGCACTGGGGAACAAACACTGTATCATAAGGTGGAGTTGATCGGCAAAAGGCCGCATAATCCTTGTCAGTAGAGCGACCTTGCAGAGTAAGCATGAAGCCCATGTAATACCACGATATGGCTGCCCAAACCACCACCGAACCACCGCAATGTTTCACTCTTGGGACATAAACTCGGGCACAAGTTGGAAGCAAGGTAAAACAAGACTTATCGGACCAAATTTTCTTCCATTGCCCCATAGTCCAGCCCTTATGGCTTCGGCACCACGTATTTCATTTCTATACACATTTTCATCACTGATAAGTGGTTTCGGAATTCCAGCTCGCCCTGCAGTACTCTGCTTCTGCACTTCCTTTCGTGTTTTTTTTTTTGGTGCTGCTATGACTCAGTGAGTGACGTTTTTCCGCTTTCCCTGTATGCAGTATAAATCTCCGATCAGTGCCTCTTGAAACACCGTACACGTCGGCTGCTTTGGTTACAGAGGCACCCACTATACGAAAATCAACACTTTACCCGCGTTCGAATTCACTTTCTTTCGACATAATGCACTCACGATTACACAGATCACCGTTCCGACGAAGACTGACATTTGCACCGTATAAAGAACATTGCACAGGCTTCGTTCGTGTCAAATACAAGAGTGTGACGCCCAGGCTTGGCTAGCATCTGTCTTTATGTTCAAGCAGACATTTATCGCGGTGTTCCATATTTTTGTGCAACTCCTGTATGTATTTTCTTCTCAGTCTTCTTTCCCCCTTTCCTATTTCTCTACGGGTTCGGCGTTGTTATATGGGTTGTGGCAATTATGCGTGATAACTGATGGTCGGATGCCTTCCCTACTCCACCGTCCTCCACCTGCCCCCCCCCCCCCCCCCCTCCGTTCGGGACATAAACTGTGCTACCCATCCGTCTGCCTCTACAGTAAATCTCATGTTCAAGTGTGAGAACGTTTTCTAAATGTTTGGGTAGCGTATATCTGAGGCGAACTTGGGAACCAGACTTTTATTTACGTAGCTGGATGCGAGAAATCGCCAAGAAACCTCATCCAGAGTGGCCAGCTGACCAGCCCCCGTCGTTAATCGCTCGCCTTCCCCTATCCCAGACGGTGCGCCTGATAATCATACAGATAAAATTAGTTATGCGGATGCGTGGTGTCTGTTCTTTCGGATATGTCGGAAAGAACAGATACCACACGGAATCCACTACTGTGATACATATTATGTAAATTGAGGGTCAGGGGGAATAAAGGAAAGGAAAAGTAAGGGAAGGAGCTATTGATGTCAGCTGCATCGGGACTTTATGTGGAATCAGTGGCGACGAGTGAAAAATGTGTGCCGGTCCGAGATTCGAAGCCGCTACCTCCTGCTTATTAGGCAGTTGCGAGAAACACTGTGTCCGGATGGCGCAGTGGTTGACGGAACTGCCTAGTAATCAGGAGCTACCGTCTTCGAATCCCAGACTGGCACACGTTTTCGCTCGTCGCCACTGATTCTGCTTGAAGTCCCGATGCATCTGACATCAATAATTTCTTCACTTTCCTTTCCTCCCTCCTACCTCCACCCTCAATTTACGTAATAGATAAAATCAGACTAATAACGCTTCGTAGAATGGTGGACCCCCAAACATTCTTTGCACGTTCCTCTATTTAACTGAACAGGAAGCAATTTAAGTTTAGAACAATAAAAAAGCACCCTCTGCTTTGCAGAATAGAAATGCAGAGATAGAGCTGCTTCTGTGATTTCATTTTTGGTGCCGTGTTTATCAACGAAAAATCTAACGTTCCTAAAGGGCGATATTTACTTTCATTTCCTGTCGGCAGTCAGTGCCCCTAGCATTTCCTCTTCCTCACACAGAGCCGTGCGCGCGGGTCACGGAAGTCCTGTACACAGACGAGTGTTTATGCGCGGCACATGGGTGCTCGCCTGTGTGGTCGTAGCGGATGCCAGATGAGGCTACACCGCAGCTATCACAGCGATTCTGCTGGAAGGCGCCGTAGGTAAACGGAATTATGGCTACCGCACACAAGGCGCCTAAGACGCGCTTATCTCCTTAAGAGCCGCCCGCAGCTTACGGCCTTGGCTCCGTTGGACGCATGTTGCTGGCTTCCCAATTCGACCTTTCTAGCCTTACAGAAGCTGCTGAACGTAACTGGGTACATTGCACGCAAACCACGTATGGAGTGGTGGAGATAGTATTAACGAAGACGGGTGTAGAGCCAGGGGTTTTATTTCGAAATTAGTTTCTAGTAAGCATGACAAAAATAGATGATACGGGCAACGAATCTCCCACGATGAATATGACGACACCTGTCACCTAAAGTGCCTTGGACTATCGCCATTTACTTTCATATACTGAGAAAAGCCTTACTTTATTCGCGTCAGAAAGGCACATTAGACTAATCAAGTCGATAACGAATCATAACTACGTCTTGAATAGCTCAACACAGGAAAAAATGTAAAGATCTATATTTCAGACAACGAATCATCCGAAAATAATTAAAAATACATACAAAACAAAAGCGTTTAATGATTATACCTCGCAATTTCGCGAGAGAAAAATATTCACACAAAAATAAATACAAAATTAAGGCTGTTTTTTTATGGCGACATGTGAACAAATTAATACAAAATATGAGGCTACAGCTGGAAGTGGCGCAACAGCCAGCTAATTACAATTGTGTACACTTAATGGGGTACAAAAGACGTTTCACCATGCGAACTTTTGTCTAAGGTTCTGTACATCCACTGTAGGTGGGTCTCCTCTAGAATGTCCCGTCTCTTAAGGTTTGTCTTGGATCTCGCTGCCCGTTGAGTAATTTCCATACAATCCATGACAAAGAGTTAGTCTTTCTTCGAGGTGTGTACTTTCCAGATGGTTGTTTAAATCACGCTCCGTAATACGACTCTGCTTTTCTATGCTTCTGCGTTAAGAGCTGCTGTAGTGAATCCGACATCACCTCGACTGACGTCAAGCAACAACGATCTGGGAGAGGGTAACTGGGTCAGGCGAAAACCATGAACTTCTCGCCAGCCGGTGTAGCAGTGCAGTTCTAGGCGCTTCAGTCTGGAACCGCGTGACCGCTACGGTCGCAGGTTCGAATCCTGCCTCGGGCATGGATGTGTGTGATGTCCTTAGGTTAGATAGGTTTAAGTAGTTCTACGTCTAGGGGACTGATGACCTCAGATGTTAAGTCCCATAGTGCTCAGAGCCATTTGAACCATGAACTTCTCCGGCTATGCAGCAGTCTCCGTCGCATGTCAAGTGGAGTTATGCCTGCAAGATCTATAACTTGAAGTGTCGAGGATGGTTTCAGACACCCAGTGACAATCCTACATGTTTCATTTAGGCCACCGTCGATTCATGTCTATTTTGACGTACTATATCAACGAAATAATACATGAAGAAAATTATAGTTTGTCCAACTGTCAACTACTGACAACGACTCCGAGCAGATGAAAATTACTTAACAGACAGAGAAAGTTTTCTCTGCGCACTTTTTCGTGACTTGTCTTATCTTTACCAGGGCTTTACGAAAATTACGTAAACTAAACAATGGAAGTGAAACATGGACGATAAATAGTTTGGACAAGAAGAGAATAGAAGCTTTCGAAATGTGGTGCTACAGAAGAATGCTGAAGATTAGATGGGCAGATCACATAACTAACGAGGAGGTATTGAATAGGATTGGGGAGAAGAGAAGTTTGTGGCACAACTTGACTAGAAGAAGGGATCGGTTGGTAGGACATGTTCTAAGGCATCAAGGGATCCTCAATTTAGTATTGGAGGGCAGCGTGGAGGGTAAAAGTCGTAGAGGGAGATCAAGAGATGAATACACTAAGCAGATTCAAAAGGATGTCGGTTGCAGTAGGTACTCGGAGATGAAGAAGCTTGCACAGGATAGAGTAGCATGGAGAGCTGTATCAAACCAGTCTCGGGACTGAAGGCCACAACAACAAACAATGAAAGGCGCTGTAAGAAAAACTACACAACATGCAAAGGACCGGTCTCGATATATTCCTTTTTTACAAAACATTTATCCCTATGTTAGGTAGTTCCCGAGCCAATGTAGGCTCATCGTCATATGGGTGGTATGTAGAGGCACTTAACAGATGCAATTCTCGTAGCTGTGATAGCGGCGACGTTAAGAATTTCCTGAGGTTGGACTTCTAAGTACAACACTTTAAAGCGACCTATTACACACCAACGTGGAAGAGACAGCACTAAGACGCACCTTACGCTCAAGTTAAACTAAGTGCATCTCAGTACTGTGTCTTCCACGCTGGCGTGTATGGGCCGCTTTAAAGTGCTGACTTTAGACCTTCAACTTCAGGAAATACATAGCGTCGCTAGAATCCCTGCTACTAGCTGCACCTGTGAAGTGCCTGTACATACAAACCACACGAAGATGATTCATCGGTGGCTCAAACTACCTAATGCTAGGAAAAATGTTATTTTTATAAAAAGCATTATAAAGCGTCCTGTCGCAGTAATAACTAAAGCATTATCTATGTAAGTATACGTTGTTTTGCTGCTCAAATAAGATAAATTAGGAAACACAGGGGAGCGAACAGACGGGTAAATGTAAATAACTGGTCCAGAAAAACCGCAAAAGCCCGGAAAAAATAAGAGAGAACGATTGAGAGAGAAGGCATTCATCTCGGCCACAGTGCGGCCCTCTGCGGCGGCGTCCGATGGAGAGACGAATGGGCCGACAGGCGCCACCGGCGGACAGGAACCGTCCGTCTGCGTTCCTCTGCGGTGAGCCGTCTGCCGCTGGAATGCGCCACCACGCGCTTCCGTAAATACCGGAGCGCAGCCGCCACTGCCACACCCTGCAGCGCTGCGATATACAACGAGGCGACAGTTCAATGCAGTCGCGGCGACATGGTGGTAGCGTTGGTAGAAATGGCAACAGCAACGGCAATGGACTGTTAGGGCTATCAGCAGCAACAGAGGTGGCACTAGTGCTGGTAGTGATAGCGCCAGTGGTGCTAGTCTAGAAGTGGCAGCATCGACACTAGTTGTGTTGATCGTGGCGGAGCCACGGGCTGTATTGTTGTATCTATTGTTCGTAATTTTGGTGTTGGCGCTAGTGACTAGTGCTAGCAGTGTTGGTATTATCGGAAGCATCGTTTGTGTTAGCAGAGGCAGTGTTATTAGCAGAGGCAATGTTATTAGCAGAGGCAATGTTGGTACTAATGGTGGTAATAGTGGAGGTGCCACACGCAGGACTGTTGGTGGTGCGACTGGTGACAACAATGATGCTGCTACTGGTGGCAGTTCTGCAACACTGCTCGTGCTGACAATGTTGCTGCTAGTGGTGGCAACACTGGCACTAGTTGTGGCACTACTGATGCTAATGGTGATTACACTGGTACAACCACACATGTTATTACTGGCGCTACTGATCAAACTGGTAGTGCTGGAGGGTTGCTAGTGGTAGCAGTGGTGGTGCTGTAGGTGGCTTTGTTGTTCACACTGCTAGTGGTGGCAGAGATGGTGATGGTGATGCTTTTACTGATGATGGTAGTAATACCACTGGTGATACTGTTCTTTGTGGCAAAAATGACTGTCTGTGATGCTTTTATTCTATTGACAAAACAATGGCTTGTCAGACATGGTGGCACTGGACGCCAACAGTGATGGTAATGCTGGTGATGGTTGTTGTTGTTCTTGTGGTCTTCAGTCCTGAGACTGGTTTGATGCACTCTCCATGCTACTCTATCCTGTGCAAGCTGCTTCATCTCCCAGTACCTACTGCAACCTACATCCTTCTGAATCTGCTTGGTGTATTCATCACTTGGTCTCCCTCTACGATTTTTACCCTCCACACTGCCCTCCAATACTAAATTGGTGATCCCTTGATGCCTCAACACATGTCCTACCAACCGATCCCTTCTTCTTGTCAAGTTGTGCCACAAACTTTTTTTCTCCCCAATCCTATTCAATACCTCCTCATTAGTTACGTGATCTACCCACCCAATCTTCAGCATTCTTCTGTAGCATCACATTTCGAAAGCTTCTATTCTCTTCTTGTCCAAACTATTTGTCGTCCACGTTTCACTTCCATACATGGCTACACTCCATACAAATACTTTCAGAAACGACTTCCTGACACTTAAATTTATATTCGATGTTAACAAATTCCTCTTCTTCAGAAACGCTTTCCTTGCCATTGCCAGTCTACATTTCATATCCTCTCTACTTCGACCATCATCAGTTATTTTGCTCCCCAAATAGCGAAACTCCTTTACTACTTTAAGTGTCTCATTTCCTAATCTAATTCCCTCAGCATCACCCGACTTAATTCGACTACATTCCATTATCCTCGTTTTGCTTTTGTTGATGTTCATCCTATACCCTCATTTCAAGACACTGTCCATCCCGTTCAACTGCTCTTCCAAGTCCTTTGCTGTCTCTGACGGAATTACAATGTCATCGGCGAACCTCAAAGTTTTTATTTCTTCTCCATGGATTTTAATACCTACTCCGAATTTTTCTTTTGTTTCCTTCACTGCTTGCTCAATATACAGATTGAATAACATCGGGGAGAGGTCATAATGATGTCAACAGTGACAAAAACAATACACCTGTTGCGCGATAAATGTAGTCTCACTATTGACTGCACTTCTTAATAACACAACGATTCCAATCGTTCCTGTTAGGATCACAATAATATCTAAGTGCATCAGTGCATTCAGAATAATTTTGTGCAGCTTGAAAACCACAAAACGTTTCCACCGTGTGCGAAAAGAAATTACAGGGCAGAGGCTACTTTCAGCCCTACCATCCTGCTGCTAAATAATCTTGGAAGTCATTCCTCAAAGCACTTACTTTCGTTGTCGATGTAAGTGATACCAATGAAATCATCGCTACCATAACTAAGCTAACAAAGGAACTATGTCCAGTCTATGGCAATTCCCTGTCATCTGTGGTTTATTAGTGGCTTAACAGAACTGCAATAAATTGTATTAATCATCATAAATTTTACAGACTGTAAAATTGGACCTAGTGAAGTAATGATTAATGTCTGTAACTGTATGGGTTGGGGCGATTTCCCTATTGTCTATCAATAAATTGGTTAAAGAATTCTTTAGCAACTTTTTGCAAAGGAGCATCTACTCAGTGAAAGGATGAGGGTGGAAGCGGCTGTTAACTAGCCCATTGAAATACGGCAGAATCCGTAGAGGTGGTTTACAGGATCCATGGAAGACTTCATGCAGTGACTTCTACCTCGCTCCTCCAAAGTAAGTTCATTTTGTCTCTTACGCAACGATGCCTCGTTCAGTAGCAGTTTAGTGAATCTCCAATTTGCTGAACTCAGCCACTGCACGCAAAGGCACCACCTCAAGGGAGAACAGCTGACATTACCTCGTTGGGTATATGCACTTGATAGCACTGGTGAGTACAGTAGCATGATGCAACATCTCAACAAACCACTCAGTAGTAGTATTTAATAGAGCTACGGTGGCTGAAGAAAATTTATGACGAGAGCTGAACGCGGCATGGTTATCGGTGTCAATCGATTTTGTTATTCCATTCGTGAGATTTAGGTAAAATTTCACATATAACAGCCAATAATGCAAGGAAGATACAAGAGAAAATAGACAAGGTTGGTCTATACGTTTGGCGTGTGGTGAAGAAAAGGTGAGAAGATTATTTAAAACGATGGCTACAAAATTTTGTCTGACATCAATTGTGCAAAAAATAAGTAAAACCAAGGATCAAGAAATAACATGACTGTCACCCACAAAAGTGATAAGAAAGGCGCTTCGTCAGTAACAGGGCAATGGAAGGACATCGTGGGAACTGGCGGATAACGTAGCCCACTGTGGTAGGCTAGTGGATGCGAATTGGATGTGGTGAATGTCAGATGAAGTGCCAACTCCTCCCAGTCTCCCATCCCCATGTGGTAAAAGTTCTACGACTGATGAATATCAAAACTTTCAAGCAACATTCGACAGTTCTCTGGTAACAATGTTGTAGTTAGAATGTAGGTCCGGGCCACTTGATTTCCAGCATGAAAAAGTTCATATCTGAAAATTGAAGCCCACAAACATATAATTTGATGAAATGACAGTGAATGAAATCAAATGACAGGCTCTAGAGTTCTCATCTCAAACCACCAATGACGTGCGCAACAGAATCGGTTCACAGTCACACCCTACACAACAGTCCGCAATGTTTTCTGATCACCAGAAGGCAGCTACAGCATCTAGCAAGGAAACTGTCACAGCAGAATTTAGCTCGCGAAAGCAACTATAGCCAGAACTTTATCACCATAATATCTCAGCATAAGCATTTTTCTGGGATACTATGGTCCATGGTCTCAAATTAGTGTATCTTAACGGAATTCCTACCACGATTTAAGTACCTTTCCGGCGAAATTCTGCGGCCTACGCCCTCTCCGTTTACGCAACCTATAATATGCGGGACACGATCCGAAAACTGAAAGTACACGTAGGCCATTATCAGAAGTAATAGTGCTTGTAGACCCAACGTAAAGGGAGTTTCTTCTTTTGCATGTTTGCTGCCTGACACTGAGACTTTGCACAAATAAATGAAAAATACGTAAACAATAATTATTTTTACAGATACTGCCGAATAAACGCGCTTTATCGAACATACGCCACAAGTGTAGTTAGTTACTGCTATGAACTACAGTAACTTAAAGGCTGAGAGAGAACTTTTAGCACAAAAAAAACGTCATCGTGTCTACGTACATAAACTGGCAGTAACTTATAGCCAATTCACACATCAGTGTATGATGTGGTATAGCAATGACATACACATATGTCAGTACTTTAATGTGGCCCAACTAATTAATGGTATATCCAGTTATATGACGACCCAGGGCGACTGTTAAAATCAGTAAGCAACATTACCAATGATCAAATATTTAAAGAGAACTGCCTGAAACACAGCGCTGGCTGACGTAGTTAACAGCCTGAACAAAAATAGCGTTTGCTTTTCATTATACAGTGTATTATGAGAGAATCAGACAGCGCGAAGTCAATAAAGCAAATGCACTGCATCTGACATTTGGGACGGAAGCGATGCGCTGCCTGTAATAACACTACTGTTTTGGAAAATACAGTAAGCGTATCCTAAAATAACACACGGCGATATAAAAGCTCGTACTGACAGCAATACAACATGGAAAACACTTTCAGTTTTGTCTACGTAACGCTCTTACATTAGGACACAGCGATACATTTTAAAATAGTACTTCGTCTTTTGCTAAATATGACAGTCTCTGGGAATCCTATCTATAAAATGTTAATTCACAGCAGTATATTCCTACAGCATCAACCATTAAACAGAATTGTCAGTTTGCTGATCTGTGGTGCCCGTTACACTATGTATAATCTTTACGGAAACATTCTTTATACAAATTCTTCGAACTAGTATAACGGACAAAGGCAAAGTTAGTAGTTTGACGTAACTAATCCTGCTCTGAGTCCAAAACTACGAAACCAAACGTGTTATGGAATAATTCAGCCAATGGAATTGCCCATTCTTGTCCGCATGATGTAATAAATTGTTTTATTATATGCTTTAATGGCTAACATTGTAGGATAGGCAAACTTGACCAAATGCAGCAATTCACACTGTTTCCGAGAGACATACTTCCCGCGTTGTTGCAAAGAGGTCCCTGTTGGTCGTCATGCACGTACTTGGTTCCAGCGCCCTGGAACTAGCCTCCGTTAGCGTTCGTACATTCATGGATGTGACAGGAGCTGAAACTGAGGGTAGCAAAGCAAATTCAGAAATTCTGAACTCTGTTTTCAAATGTTCCCTTCCAAAGGAAAATTCAGGAGTATTGTATGAATTTTACTATCGAACAATTGCAAAGATAAGTGAAACATATTAGTATCTGTCGATGAAAGGCCGCCCGAAGTGGCCGAGCGGTTAAAGGCGCTACAATCTGGAACCGCACGACCGCTACGGTCGCAGGTTCGAATCCTGCCTCGGGCATGGACGTGTGTGATGTCCTTAGGTTAGTTAGGTTTAAGTAGTTCTAAGTTCTAGGGGACTTATGACCACAGCAGTTGAGTCCCATAGTGCTCAGAGCCATTTGAACCATTTTTTTGTCGATGAAAAACAACTGAAATCGTTAAAACTGAACAGGGCTCCATGGCTGGCTGAATCCTGTACTGAATCTACAACTTTATTAGCCTCCGCTTTTATCCATTATACACCGCAGATTCGTCAAGCACAATACTATTCCCGGTAGTTTGAAGAACACACAGACCACACTCGTACACAAGAAAGGTAAGCGATCGATTCACGAAACTACAAACCAATGACACTGATATCCGTACGTTTTAGAATCTGGGAAGGTATCTGATCTCTCATACAGACTGGATTCTCTTACAGTTTCGTGTTGTAAATTAATGATCAAGCAGACAACATTAATAGTATCCTCAGACATTTTTCAGGTGACACAGTTATCAAAATGGAAGAGCTGTCTGAAAAAAAAAAAAGCTTGACAATTATATAGCCGAGCCTTGATAAGATTTCAAAATGGTGCAAAGACTGGTAACTTATTTTGAATGTTCCGAAATGTAAAATTGTGCACTTCAGGAAAAGAAAAAAAACTTAGTATCTTATGATTACAATATCAACGAGTAACTACTGGAATAATCATCCATTCACGCAAATACTTGACTGTAACTATTAGTCACTTTTTCTGCGGACCGTCCAAGTATCTAAACCGCAGATTGTAATATCTGCGTGGCAAGTGGTAACGTTCGTTATGGAGCTGAATGCCACGTGGCGATGTACTTCCGGTGGGGCTCGGTATTTATAGGAATGAGAACGTATACTTTGAAAGGCGAGATTGTGGTCAGGTGGGTGCTGGGCTACTGGTAACAGATGGACAGTGGATAGCTAATTGGTGGGACTGGGGAGATAGCAGCTTTTCTCAGAGTAGCAGATTTTTTATTAATTTTTTTAACTGAATTTAGATAGCGTAAGTATGAATAGCATTAAGCAGTATAGCGATAAAACGATCTCCTCGTCGAGACATGGAAGCCCATGGGATATCTACCAGCCGCCGTGTCATCCTCTGCCTTGCGACGAAATACGGATGCGGTACGAACATGCGGTCAGCACACCGCTCTCCCAGCCGTTTAGCAGACATTCCAGACGGTGGAGCCGCTACGGTCAAGTGGCTCCTCAATTGACATCACCAACTCTGTGCACCCTGTACCAGTCCTCATACTACGGGAAAATTCTTGGCAGTATCGGGACTCGAATCTGGGTCCTATCCATGACAGCAATCTATAATGACCACTCAGCTACAGAGGCGAACAGTGCAGCGCTAGTTTACTGTCAATACAGTACACATATTAAGCATCTATGATGACTGTGTCTTATGTTATTGTACAGCAAGCCTCGTTCTCATCCCTGAAGGTTATCGTCGTCCTCGATGGGACTTAGGAAATACTATGTCAGAGAGTGAACATCCCCCTCGCCTACCTTATCCCTCTGTCACTTTGCACACATTCGTGACTGCCTCAGACCTTCCCTGAAACGTTGTCAGAAAGAGGTCGTCTTGTTGCGACTCCCATTTGATGTCTTGTTGTGCGCCATTTCAAAAGTCTTGTGTTTGATACTGAAAAAACCCTCCTGCAAGACGTCCTTGTGTGTAGAACTGTCCCTACAAAACAAGATAGACTGAAGGGGAACAACAGAACTTCGTGCACAGACGTCATTTCTGCACAGAGGTTGGGGGACGCCGCTTTTGAAAAACTGTTCAAATTTATCACCTTGTGCACTTTGAACTGATAAATAAAATTTTTCTACTTCGATTTTTATCATAACCGGCAAACCAACGAAAAAATTTTAAGTTTCTCACTTTAGGTTGAGATTTCAACTGTAATTTTCGGATCTGGGATTATATTCATCTAATAGGTCATATATATCATCAAAATTTCCTGTTACGTAAGGAGCAGAAAAATGTAAGGGTTATAAAAAAGCTGGCCAGGTGAGAGTGGGACTCGCGCTCTGAGGGTTCCGTACAAACTTAATTATGTATGTAGACAGACCATCCATCCCGGTAATCGAGAATCTCCAATATGTGTGTGTGCTATCGACATTGATACTGGCAAGATATCGGTTCCGGGAATTTCAAGACTACCGACAATATTTTAATTTTAAATTTGAAGTCCTATAGCAAATGAAAAAATGATTATTATTGCTTGATATTACCAAAAATTAACAGTTTTCGGATATTTTCCTTTAGTTGTACTGTCAAACCCTGCTTTTCGCAAAATTTCATGATTATGGGTCAAGAGGAGGAACCCCTACAGATTCTGATGAGTGAGTCTGCGGGAATCAAAATGTGACATACACTGAAGCGCCAAAGAAACTGGTATAGGCATGCATATTCAAATACAGAGATATGTAAACAGGCAGAGTACGGCGCTGCGGTCGGCAACGCCTATATAAGACAACAAGCGTCTGGTGCAGTTGTCTGATCGGATACAGCTGCCGCAATGCCAGGTTATTAAGATTTAAGTGAGTTTGAACGTTGTGTTATAGTCGGCGCACGAGCGATGGGACACAGCATCTCCGAGGTAGCGATGAAGTGAGGATTTTCCCGTACGACCATTTCACGAGTGTACCATGAATATCAGGAATCCGGTAAAACATCTAATCTTCGACATCGCTGCAGCTGGAAAAACATCCTGCAAGAACGGGACGTACGACGAGTGAAGAGAATCATTCAATGTGACAGCAGTGCAACCCATCCGCAAATTGTGGCAGATTTCAATGCTGGGCCATCAACAAGTGTCAGCGTGCGGACCACTCAACGAAACATCATCGATATGGGTTTTTGGAGGCGAAGGCCCAGTCTTTGACCTTTGATGACTGTCGTACGAATCTCGTTTCAAATTGTATCAAGTGGATGGATGTGTACGGCTATGGAGACAACCTCATGGATCCATAGAGCCTGCATGTCAGCAGGGGACTGTTCAAGCTGGTGGAGGCTCTGTAATGGTGTGGCGCGTGCAGTTGGAGTGATATGGGACCCCTGATATGTCTAGATACTACTCTGACAGGTGACAGTACATAAGCATCCTGTCTGATCATCTGCATCCGTTCATGTCCATTGTGCATTCCGACGGGTTGGGCAGTTCCAGCAGGACAATGCTACAGCCCACACGTCCATAATTGCTACGGAGTGGCTCCAGGAACACTCTTTTGAATTTAAACATTTCCGCTGGCCACCAAACTCCCCAGACATGAGCGTTATTGAGCAGATCTGGGATGCCTTGCAACGTGTTGTTCAGAAGAGATGTCCAACCCCTCGTACTCTTATGCATTTATGAACAGCCCTACAGGATTCATGGTGTCAATTCCCTCCAGCACTATTTCAGACATTAGTCGAGTCCATGCCATGTGTTGCGGCACTTCTGCGTGATCGCGGGGGGCCCTGCACGATATTAGGCAGGTGTACCAGTTTCTTTGGTTCTTCGTGTAAATGGCCGTATCTTTTGATTGCACTGACTCGGAAGCTTACATTATTACACCGCCAAGAGACTGTAGGACGCAAATTTCAACTTGATAGTCCACCCGTCCCTGAGAAAATTTGGCCTTAACAGACAAAAAGAGAGAAAAGAATTTTGTTTAGGTGATATAATAATAAATTCACAATTATCGTTATTTTTTTCCTTTACTTGTACTGTGAAGCCTTGCTTCTTGACAAATTTCATAATTCTAAATAAATATGAAGTGCCCTGTAAGTTTTGATGAGTTAGTTTGTGGGTATCAAAATATGTGACAAGTGGCCGTATCTTTTGATTGCATGGCTTAGAATCTTAAATTACCGCCAAGGAACCGTAAACCTTAGTATGTCACAAATTTCAATTTGATACGCCTACCGTTCCCGACAAAAAGGGTTTTTAACAGTTGGACAGACAGGCAGACAGACAGGCAGACGGCTAACAAGGTGATCCTACAAGGGATTGAGGCACTGCGCCCTAAAAACACTGAAAGCATTTTTAATTATCCCACATTTACATCTACTGAAAAGGTGAGCACCTAGTTGCGAATTATTTGTATCATGCGAGCAATCTTACACACTGACGGAAAAAAATCGCAACACCAAAAAATAATTAATGCAGAATAATGAAATTGTGGGAATACATTTGTCTACGTAACATATTTAAGAGATTAACATTGCAATATCACGGGTTAATGTAAACCCGAGATAAGCCATCGCAAATGTGAAATTGTGATACATTTGTAGCCGGTGTAACCGCCAGAATGTTGAATGCAAGCATGCAGGCGTGCATGCACTGTATTGTACAGGTGTCGAATGTCAGTTTCTGGGTTGGAGTTCCACGCCAGTTGCACCTGGTCGGTCAATACAGCTATGGTTAATGCTGTCTATGGATGAAGCTCGACTTATCGTCCGAAAATGTCCCATACGTGCTCGATTGGGGACGGATATGATGATCGAGCAAGCCAAGGCAACATGTCGACTCTATGGATGGTTGGTTGGTTGTTGGTATGTTTAAGGGGGACTAAACAGCGAAGGTCATCAGTCCCCCATTCCAAAATCAGGCGAGCCGAAAATCTACGGAGCAGATAAAAACCAAAGGGGGAGGAGACGTCCCCCCAGGCGCTAAAAGAACACAAATGCAGCAAGAAACACTACATACAAGAACAGGACAGAGGAGCACCAGACAGAAAGAAACAGAAGAAAGGAGGATGGCCGGAGACTGGTTGACTGACCATGAGAAAAAAAAAAGGGAAAGAGTCAACCATCTGACGGCACAACAGAACAGCAACAGACACAAGGACAAAAGACACAGAAAGGGAAAGGCGTAGGACCTCCCTAAATCGAACCATAAAAACGACTACTACGGATAAAATGTAAAACATTGTCAGCCATGGAGGCATCGTCGGATAAAACCAAAGCCAAAGTGCCCGGGAGATTAAAAGATTGCCGGAGTGTGCGCAGTCGAGGACACTCCAGCAAAATGTGGCCGACCGTCAGCCGGGACCCACACCGACACAAGGGGGGATCCTCCTGACGCAACAGATGGCCGTACGTCAGGTATGTATGGCCGATGCGCAGCCGACACAGGACTACCGAGTCCCTGCGAGAAGCCCGCAGGGAGGAACGCCACACATCGGTCGTCCCCTTGACAGCCCGCAGTTTATTCGGGGCTGTCATGCCACGCCACTCAGCAGCCCACATCCCAATCAGCTTACGGCGCAACGCCATCTGCTGGTCGCGAGCCGTAAGGCCGACCTCCAAAGCCGGGGCGTCGATCGCCCCTTTGGCCAGCCTGTCTACACGATCGTTCCCTGGGATGCCAACATGACTGGGCGTCCAAACCAAGACCACCGAACGACCAGAACGGGCAATGGCGGAAACAGTCTCCTGAATGGAGGACACCAGAGGAGAGGAGGGATAGCAGCGGTCGATGGCCTGAAGGCTGCTCAGGGAGTCACTGCAGATCACGACGGACCTACCTGTGCAGAAACGCATATGCTCAAGAGCGCGCAATATGGCCACCAGCTCTGCAGTAAAAATACTGCAGCCAGCCGGCAAGGAGCGCTGCTCAACATGAGCAGCATGAGCAAAAGAGTAGGCAGTGCGACCATCAACCAGGGAACAATCAGTGTAGACAGTCTCACAGTCCGAAAATGAGGCGAGGAGAGCAAGAAAACGGCGACGGAGGGCCACAGGCGGAACCGAGTCCTTGGGTCCCTGTGCCAAGTCCAGACGGACGGACGGCCGGGACAAACACCAGGGAGGGGTAGGTGCACGGACCCGGAAGGGAGGCGGAAGAGGGAATGAACCCAATTCCGACAGCAGGGACTGAATGCGGACAGCGACGGAAAGCCCAGACCTAGGTCGCCGTTCGGGCAGATGGAGGACCATGGCAGGGAAAAGCAGGCGACGATTGGGATGGCCTGGCGAGCAATGCACGTGGACAGCATTGTCGGCGAGCAGTCGATGGCGGCGAATCCGCAGCGGGGGAACCCCGGCCTCCACCAGTAGACTATCCACGGGGCTCGTACGAAAAGCGCCAGTTGCAAGCCGGACCCCACAGTGGTGTATGGGGTCTAACAACTTCAACACTGAGGGTGATGCAGACCCATAGGCCAGGCTCCCATAATCAAGCCGAGACTGCACAAGGGCTCTGTACAATCGCAGCAGCGTGCAGTGATCCGCACCCCAAGACGTGTGGCTAAGGCAGTGGAGGGCGTTGAGGTGCCGCCAGCATTTTTGCTTCAGCTGAGTAATATGAGGAACCCACGTGAGCCGGGCATCAAACACGAGTCCCAAGAAGCGGCAAGTGTCCACCACTTCAAGCAGGTGGCCGTCGAGGTAAAGTTCAGGATGAGGGTGGACCGTCCGACGCCTGCAGAAGTGCATAACCCGAGTCTTGGCAGCAGAGAACTGAAAACCATGAGTCAGAGTCCATGATGCTGCCTTGCGAACGGCGACTTGCAGCCTGCGTTCAGCGACTCCCGTAGTCGTGGAGCTAAATGAGATGCAGAAGTCGTCGGCATACAAAGAAGGAGACACCGACGACCCCACTGCTGCAGCCAAACCATTAATGGCCACTAAAAATAAGGAGACGCTCAACACTGAGCCCTGCGGGACCCCATTTTCCTGTATATAAGAGGAACTAGAGGTGGCACCGACTTGCACCCGGAAAGAGCGGCGCAATAAAAAGCTTTGAAGAAAAGCCGGGAGCCGACCACGAAGACCCCACCCATGCAACGTGGCGAGGACGTGATGCCTCCATGTGGTGTCATACGCCTTCCGCAGATCGAAAAATACAGCAACAAGATGCTGACGTCGGGCAAAAGCCGTACGGACAGCAGATTCCAGCCGCACCAAATTGTCCACTGCAGACCGGCCCCGACGGAAGCCACCCTGGGATGGAGCGAGGAGACCGCGCGACTCAAG
The DNA here is from genome assembly GCF_021461395.2 of Schistocerca americana. Lineage (NCBI taxonomy): Eukaryota > Metazoa > Arthropoda > Insecta > Orthoptera > Acrididae > Schistocerca > Schistocerca americana. The sequence continues at coordinate 506,908,682 of NC_060121.1, read as the reverse complement.
GACCCAACACAAACGCCGCCCCACCATACGTTCGAGCAATTTGCACAAAACGTTGGTGAGGGTAATGGGACGATAGCTGTCCACCGCCAGTGGGTCCGCACCGGGCTTCAAGATGGGGACAATACGACCCTCTCGCCATTGCGACGGGAACACGCCCTCGCTCCAAATGCGGTTAAAGATGGTGAGGATGTGTCTCTGGCAGTCCCTGGAGAGATGCTTCAGCATCTGCGCGTGGATGCAGTCCGGTCCTGGTGCTGTATCAGGGCAATCGGCGAGGGCAGCGAGGAATTCCCTCTCGCTGAAAGGAGCATTGTATGATTCATAATGACGCGTGTGGAATGAGAACGGCGTCCGCACGGCTCGCTCCTTTAGAGAGCGAAAGGCGGGGGGATAGGATGCAGTCGCAGAGCTCTGAGCAAAGTGCGCGGCTAGCCGTTCAGCAATGGCGGCAGCGTCCGTGCAGACAGCGCCGTCCAAGGAGAGCCCAGGGACACCCATAGGGGTCTGGGATCCATAAATCCGCCGGATCCGGGACCACACGAGCGAGGAGGAGACACAGGAGCCCAGGGAGGAGACGTACCTCTCCCAGCACTCCTGCTTACGCCGTGCAATAAGACGACGGGCGAAGGCACGGAGCCTCTTAAAGGCGATGAGGGCCTCCAGAGACGGGTGCCGCCTATGACGCTGGAGAGCCCGCCTACGGTCGCGAATAGCCTCAGCAATCTCCGGCGACCACCAGGGGACAGCCTTCCTCCGAGGGAGGCCAGAAGAACGGGGGATGGTAGCCTCGGCCGCTGAAATGATGGACGTGGTGAAAACACGGACCACCTCGTCAATGTCATCCTGTGGGGGAGACTCAATGGTTGCAGCGGAAGTAAAAGCCTGCCAGTCAGCCCTATGGAGAGCCCAGCGGGGCAGGCGCCCAGAAGTATGGCACTGTGGCAGTGACAAATATATGGGAAAATGGTCACTACCACACAGGTCAGGATGCACTCGCCAGTGGAGGGATGGGACAAGTCCAGGGCTGCAAATAGAGAGATCGATGGCCGAGAACGAGCCATGGGCCACACTGAAATGCGTGGGAGCACCGGTGTTCAAGAGGCTAAGGTCAAGCTGAGCCAACACATGCTCCACGGCCTGACCGCGGTCATCGGAGACAGTCCCACCCCATAGAGGGTTGTGGGCATTGAAATCGCCCAGCAGCAAAAAAGGTGGCGGCAGTTGGGCTATCAGAGCAGCCAGGGCATGCTGCGTGACAGCACCATCAGGTGGAAGGTAAATACTGCAGACGGTAATGGCCTGGGGCGTCCACACCCGAACAGCGACAGCCTCGAAAGCTGTTTGTAGAGGTACAAACTCACTGTGAAGAGAGTTCAGGACATATATGCAGACGCCACCAGACACCCTTGCATAAGCTGCCCGGTTCTTAAAATAACCCCGATAGCCACGGAGGGCGGGGGTTCGCATTGCTGGAAACCAAGTTTCCTGCAGAGCAATGCAAAGGAAAGGATGACGGCTGATAAGGTGGCGGAGCTCAGCTAGATGGTGGAAGAAACCGCTGCAGTTCCACTGGAGGATGTTATTAGCCATGGATGGGAAAGGCGTGAAGGGACTGGGGAGGCAGATTACGCCTCCGGGGCCCCTGCTGCTACTGAGTCACCACCTGGACAACAGCCATCTACTGCATCCGAGGGACTGGCGAGATCCATGTCCTCAGCGGACGCCAGAATCTCCACCTCATCCTCAGACGCAGAGCTTGTAGGAAGCAGTGGATTGGGTGCCACCGCAATGTCGGTAGCCTTGGAGAGTTTCTTCTGCTTCTGCTTCTCGCGCTGTGCCTTTGGTGGCGCAGGCTGGGAGGGCGCAACTGGGTCGGTCTCAGGGACAGACGACGACCGTGTGTCCCGACGACCAGGGACCGGCGGTTGTTTAAGCCACTTGCGGCTGTCGGCCTTTGTACCGGACGGAACTTGGGAAGGGAGGTCCCCAAGGGACCCCTTCCTTACGAGAGTAGCCGAAGAAGTCTTACGCTTCTCCGGCTGGGAAGGGGGGACTGATGTCCCCGATGGTTGGGGGGGTGTTGCTCCTGAAGTAGATGGAGCAGGAGCAACAGGAGGTTTAGTGCCCCCCACCATCAAGGGGGCAGGTGTGGGACTTCGACTCTGAGAGCTGACTGGAGCGGATGGAAGTGTAGAAGGAGTGACAGTGGCGGCATAAGAAACTGTCATGCGCACCGGATGAAGCCGATCATATTTCCGCTTCGCCTCAGTGTACGTCAGGCGGTCGAGAGTCTTTATTTCCATGATCTTCCGCTCCTTCTGCAGGATCGGACAGTCTGGCGAGCAAGGCGGATGGTGCGCACCACAGTTCACACAGATTGGAGGCGGCGCACAGGGATGATCAGGATGGGAAGGTCGACCGCAATCGCGACAGACGAGGTCGGAAGCACAGCGTGAAGACATGTGGCCGAACTTCCAACACTTGAAGCACCGCATCGGGGGAGGGATATACGGCTTGACATCACAACGGTACACCATCACCTTGACCTTCTCAGGTAACGTGTCACCCTCGAAGGCCAAGATGAAGGCACCGGTGGCAACTTGACGATCCCTCGGACCCCGGTGGACGCGCCGGACGAAATGGACACCTCGGCGCTCCAAGTTGGCGCGCAGCTCGTCGTCGGACTGTAGAAGGAGATCGCGGTGAAAGATAATGCCCTGGACCATGTTCAGACTTTTATGGGGCGTGATAGTGACGGAGACATCCCCCAGCTTAGTACAAGCGAGCAAGGCCCGCGACTGGGCTGAGGATGCCGTTTTTATCAACACCGATCCGGACCGCATCTTGGACAAGCCCTCCACCTCCCCAAACTTGTCCTCTAAATGCTCTACAAAGAACTGAGGCTTCACGGATATAAAGGATTCCCCATCAGCTCTGGTCCAGACAAGATATCTGGGCGAATACGTCTCACTGTCACGCAATGCCTGTCGTTCCTCCCATGGTGTGGCGAGGGAGGGGAACGATTTGGGGTCATAAACGTTACCTTTAAAATGGGCTCTCGAACGCTTAGAGACTGCTAACGGCTGGCCGCCAGCGAGAGATGATGTACCACGCTTCATTGCGGGTCATCCGCCCTGATGCCACCTACTCCTACCAAGGGCCCTCCCCACGGGCGCCACCCAGCCACAGCAAAGGCCACCTGGCAGGATGGCCATTGCCGGGAGTCCCGATGCCCCAGGGCGATGGGCATCTACTCCTTGGCATACGTGGGGAGTTAACGGCGCAGGCATCAGTAGAGCGATCCCTGTGTTGTCAGGGGGCTACAACCAAGAGGGTACATGGCGGCCCCACCACAACGGACTGGCTACCGTGCTGGATCTTAGGTGCAAAAATGGCCAAGGTCGTCGTCGCAGTTAAAAGAAACACTGCAGAGTGCAGCGTGGTAATCGCCCAAGAGATCGAAAACGAGCGGGACACCATTGCAACGACGAGAAAGACGGCTAAAGGTCTAATTGAACGACGGATACAGTGCACCATGTAAGGCGCCCTTCCCCAATTGGCTCGCTCTTCGGAATAATTTAGAAAGATGGAGGTCAAACCCGAGAGGGGACCATCACATAAGGCCGAAACATGTGAGACTCCTTTTAGTCGCCTCTTACGACAGGCAGGAATACCGCGGGCCTATTCTGATCCCCGAACCCGCAGGGGGGGGACTCTATGGAGCATGTTGGGTTACAACAGCGGTATGTGGGAGAGCGCTATCTTGTTGGAAAACACTCCCTGGAATGCTGTTAAGGAATGGTAACACAACAGGTCGAATCACCAGCTTGACGTACAAATCTGCAAAAAAATGGCTCTGAGCACTATGGGACTTAAAATCGGAGGTCATCAGTTCCCTAGACTTAGAACTACTTAAATCTAACTAACCTAAGGACATCACACAGACCCATGCCCGAGGCAGGATTCGAACCTGCGACCGTAGCAGCAGCGCGGCTCCGGACTGGAGCGCCTAGAACCGCACGGCCACCGCGGCCGGCTCCGAACCACAGGTCCAGAGGTTTATTTTACCATGATTTTCAAATTGGTTCATGTTGTTAATAAGATCCCTTTTATTTTCATCGCTGACAATATCAAGACAATTATCTTAACATATACATGGTTCTCCTGTTTCATGTGATTGCAGTCTTAAACTTTTCGAAGCATTACTCATGCGACATAATTTCTTCTTTTTTTTTCAGACAGCTTCTACGAAGACGTACTATATTTTTCTTCGTGAACAGATGAGTCACTATTTTCTTTACTCATATTACTTGACACAACGCAGTGCTAGAGCGATCTAACTTCACGAACTCCACAAAAAGCTAAAATGTTCGAATTAAACACAATAATGACTGTGACAACAAAGATAATATTAGCTGTAAAAGACCTACAAAGGCTAGCAATTTTTAAACCAATAAATTTTCCCGTTACATTCCCTGGACTATTCACAACATTCTTCCGTTTTGCACGGACTTGCATTTTGCCCCTGAACACGTATTCTAAATACTGTAATATCTCGCGACTTGTCATATTGTTGCCCAGTTCTGTGAAACCATCTGAAACTATACTGGTTAAAGTATTACATTATGAAAAATCAGAAAATAGGTAATTTTGGACTTATCAGGGTTTTTCCTTAGTGTCTCATGTGATTGGGAACAACTATAAGACAGTTGGTATAGACTATTCAATGGAGATGAGCTTTCAACAGTAGTATAAAGATATATTACAAATGTATATCTCAGAACACTAGTTCAGGTGTCCAAATGTTTTTAAAGACCCGGTGACATGGACCACTGTCATCCATAAAAATTCCATCCTTGTTTGGGAACATGGCTGGTTCAAATGGCTCTGAGCACTATGGGACTTAACATCTGAGGTCATCAGTCCCCTAGAACTTAGAACTACTTAAACCTAACTAACTTAAGGACACCACACACATCCATGCCCGAGGCAGGGTTCGAACCTAGCGGTCGGGCGGTTCCAGACTGTAGCGCCTAGAACCGAACGGTCACATCGGCCGGCTTGGGAACATGAAGTCCACGAATGGCTGCAAACAGTCTCAAGCTAGCCAAACATAACCATTTCCACTCAATGAATCATAAATACAGCGTAGGGCCTCAGTATTAATGGTACGTGGAACAAAAGCTTTCTTCCTGCTATTTTGTCGAAAATCGACTTTTTTTGGAGATTGTCGCTGTGTATAAAATTCAAGTTGATTCTTGCAGAGAAGAAAACAGCAACTAGCCACTGTTAAAAATGCTATTTATTTACACAAATAGCACCGGTACCGGTTTCGAACCGACAGCTTCATCTTAAGACGGTTGTTCACGTTTATATTATATTAACTGCTTTTAAATTGTGGAATTGTACTATTTCATTTTCAGCCGGATTAACGATCGTGTGGCCTGTGTGAAGAAGAAATGAGAACAAATGCGGGCGTGCTGACGTTCGTTACTAACTTTGGTGTTGGGTCTATGCGTGTTGTTTTTCTTTCACCACACTGTTTAATCGTATCAATACTTACGTTACAATAACAAGAGTGCGGTACAAGGCGTGACGCGTCGCCGGAGCGAACGGCTGCGGTTATCCGGTCGCTACCGGAGGCGGGTCGAAGACCGACGCTGCTCTGGGGCGCGCCTCTTTCACACAGTATACTCCGAGGTTGTCTCAGAGATTTTATTTTTTGTTAATTTGGTTAACTCAGATGTTAAAGAAATGAAAGCAAGCGTGTTGCTATGTAGGAAACGCTTTATATGGCTCGGAAGTGTAGTGTAGTTTCTGTTCGGTAACAAATAGTTACACAAGTTCCAGTCTGTCTTGTAACTGAAATGTGGTACGTTTTCGACGAGTTAATTTTCTAATCTGTGAAAGGAGACTGGAGATAATTAGGGTCTTCCTCTTCTGTTTAAACTGTTTCGTAATCGCCTGTTTGGTGGAAAAGTAGAGTAGGATTGGTACGAAATAAAGTAGAAGCCAATGACCATCCCAACGACAGCGAAGTTTACGAGTATGCCAGAGATTTGAAGTGGTGTAAACTCTCTGTACTGGTTGCAAGAAAACCGTTTCTGGCCTAGATATGTGACGGAAAACGTTTTACGAAGATTTTTTCCTGTTTCGCCGCTCTCCCCTGTGTTATGGCTGCACTTTCCCCTCCCACCTTGCACTAAAATGAACTTGCGCAGAGACTCAACTCCGGCTGAGCTGTACATCGAAGTCCAAAACATCACAATTAGTTGCTGAAGAAACAGCCAACAACTGATGTAAAATACGAAAGACGTAATATAAACGTGAACAGCTGTCTGAAGATGAACCTCCAAATGCTAAACATTAACAGCTGGATGTTATTCTGTAGTTAGTTGGTACATTATCTTCTGCTGTCCTGTATCACACCTATTTGTTCTGACGACATAAAACGAGGCGGAGGGTTGTTCAATTTGCTTCCGTGTCGTCTTCGTTTTGCCTCTCTGTAGTTTTCTTTCTGGCTCGAACCTACTATTCTACGATATCTGTCTTATTACTTACACTGAGGCGATAAACGTCTTGGGATAGCTACATGCACATATACAAATTGCTCTAGTATCGCATACACAAGGTGTAAAAGGGCAGTGCATTGGCAGAGCTGTCGTTTGTACTCAGGTGATTCATGTCAAAAGGTTTCCGACTTGATGATGGCCGCACGACGGATTAATAGACTCTGAACACTGATTGATCGTTGGAGCTACACACATGAAACATTCCATTTCGGAAATCGTTAGGGAATTCAATACTCCGAGTGCGTCGAGAATATAAAATTCAGGCATTACTTCTCACCACGAACAATGCAGTGGCCGACGGCATTCACTTAACGACCATGAGCAACAGCTTTTCCGTGGAGTTGTTAGTGCTAACAGACAAGCAGTATGCGTGAAATAACCGCAAAAGTCAATGTGGGACGTCTGACGAGCGTATCCGTTAGGGCAGTCCGGCGAAATCTGACGTTAATAGGCTGTGGCAGCAGACGACCGACGCCAGTCCCTTTAACTGCACGACATGGCCTCCAGCGCCTCTCGTGGGCTCGTGACCATATCGCTAGGACCCTAGACGACTGGAAAACTGTGGCCTGGTCAGAAGAGTCTCGATTTCAGTTGATAAGAGCTGATGGTAGTGTTCGAGTGTCGCGCACTCCCCACAAAGATATGGACCCAAGCTGTTAACAAGGCACTGTGCAAGCTGGAGGTGGCTCCATAGTGGCGTAGGCTGTGTTTACATGGAGTGGACTGGGTCCTCTGGTCCAAATGAACCATTCATTGAGTGGAAATGGTTATGTCTGGCTACCCTGAGACCATTTAGAGCCATTTTTAGACTTAATTTTCCCAAACAAGGTTGGAACGTTTGTGGATGGCGAACGGCCATGTCACTAGGTCTTGAAGAATATTTGGACAATTTAAGCGAATGATTTGGTCACTCAGATCGTCCGACATGAATCCCATCGAACATTCATGGGACATAATCGAGAGGTCAGATCCTGCAACACTTTCGCCATTATGGATGGCTATGGAGGCAGTGTATCTCAATATTTCTGTAGACGACTTCCAACGTGAATCCATGCCACGTCGAGTTGCTGCACTACACCCGGCAAAATAAGGTCCGGCACGATATTATGCGTTATCCGATGACTTTTGTCACCTCAGCGTATGTTTCTCTAACTTTATATATAACACCCTAGGGTGTAACACATCATCTTTATTGAAGTCTGTGTTAACAATCTCCATTTTGTTTACAGGTAAATATTAAAACTGTTGACAGACAGAATGTAATTTATAATCTTTTCTTGGTCTTGATTGTCTGGAAGGTTTACTTGTACGCTAGTCAACTTTCGTGTAGTCTAATTGCCCCAGAAGGGAAATAGCAACACACCAACTGTTCTGTAAGCTATCCGATAATTTACACCATATAGGAGCAATTGGCACACAGTACAGTGGAGCATATGGTAAATACTGTTTGTCGACGTTTAATACACCTGGACACACTTTGACGACGTCAGAGACACCATTCATCCTATAGTCATTAATCGTAGCTTCCAATACGATATTACCGTGATCTTTACCAAGACATAAGAGTTATATATCAAGGTATTTTATAAAATCAATAGGATAGTTACTTATATCTTTGTACAGAAATACAGTAGTAGGGTTTTGTAACTAGCGGAACTGTGGCCAACAATATCACTTCTGATATCTTGAATATTTTGGAACTGCATACGAAAGCACATCTTGGCATAAGAGGATGTGCTGCCCACTATCGCATGTTTGAAAGACTTTCCACATGGTTTCACACCTAGATCAAATCTAGGGATGTGCAACAGTATACCGAGAATACAGTAGCACTGAAAACGCGTGCTGTGAAAAGAATGGCAATTAGAACGTTCTCCATTTCCAATCTTCATTTGTTAAGTCTGTCAGTGGTACAAAATTTAGTGTCCAGAAACACACAGACGAGACAGGGACTGCAACTAAGAGTAGCAAAGCAAAATCAGAAACGCTGAACTTCGTTTTCAAATGTTCCTTTATAAATGAAAATTCATGGGTACTGTCACAATGTAATTCTCCCACCGTGGCAATTGTAGAGCTCACAAAACGAAAACGATGTAGTGTCCCACGACTACAGTATCTATGTCACTTAATTAGAAACACCTAGGTGTAACTATTTGAAGGGATATAAAATGTAACTACTGCATAGGCTCCGTCGTAGGTGATGCATGTGGTAGATTTCCCAGAATACTAGGTAAATGCAATCATTTTACAAAACACCAGCGCGACCCTTCATCCTACAATATTGCTTAATTATGTGGAACCGACGCCAAATAGGACCAACAGTGAATATTGAATGTATACAAAGAAGAGCAGTACGAATGATCACAGGTTTGACTGACCCGTGGATGCGTGTCACGGAGGTGCTGAAATGACTGAACTGGCTGACACTACGATTGACGCCAAGTATAACGCGAAAGCCTACTTAAAATGTTTCAAGAAGCGGCTTTAAATGGTGGGTCTAGGAACATACAACAACATGAAGACAGATTAATTACAGCAAGCTTAGAGGCATCTGTTCAGTCATTCGTCCCGCACTCCATGCGTGAATGGAATGGGGAAAGGCCCTAATAACTGCTGCGGTGGGAAGTACCCTCTGCCATGCACTTCACAGTGGTTTGCATAGTAAGGCTGTAGATGTGCGACTGAGGTACACAGTTAAGTATATATAAGAGAGCTTGACCATTTGCATTCTGTGCTTTACCAGTGAGAAAACTGAATTCTTGTTGTGTATATTCCAATTAACAGAAGAGAGTCAGCTAAATAAATCGCCATAATCATCAGTCGTTGTCCCGTAATTCCCGTATTTTCTCGGCTAAAGCAAACTTTTATGATAGGAGAATTTGCATTTGTTAAAAGGCGTCGAAACCTAACAATAAAGCAGAGTTGAAAAAACATCTGCTTTTGGAGTCGGTCCGGAAATTTGTGTGCGGAGGCCAGCGAGAACACTCTCCATTGGAAGACCGTTCAGAAGACTGTGAAGTACAATTTAGTCCAATAAGCGTCACCTGATACAGGAACATGGTTTCATATGCCTTCTTACGTGAAAACTGAGATCAGATGAAACTGATACCTAATGTAAACAGGTTTTACAGATCGATAAATAAATGAATTTCATTCCTCCCTTGGTTACGATAACCAGGAATTTCACAGCTTTGTCTTTGATCACGGCAAAAATCATAACACAATGCTCTCTTATTGAAGTACAGGTTCTGTTGGTTCTAACAAAAAATAATTTTAACCCTGAGTTACTATCGTTATTTATTTGTATAATTGTAAAATTTAATAGTATCAGGTTCACCACTCTGCTTATCAATGCGCTTGTCATGACGCACTGATGAATGCATGACTACCGATTTACTTTTCTTGGGGACATGGGAGCATATTGTTAAACCCTTTGTGAAACCAAATTTTGTATGTCCCACTTCATATGATTAAATTGGCAAGAACTCTTCCGGAATTTCACGTTTCTGTTTCCGTAGTGTACCGACTGTCAGGCCAATCTTTTGTAGTTCATCGGCCAGGTCTACAGAGGTGAACGAGTTATCTCCACTTACGTTTCTGTTTGTCTTAGCAATAGGTTGAACCAGTTTCAGAACAGATTGTGTCGGAATGCTGTCTTGACGGATTTGGCGTTGTCGCCATCCCTGAATAAATAAAAGCGTTTAGCAGATAGTGGGATTTTGCACAACACAAAAACACAATTTTTAATGGGATCCGGAACGATCCATCTCCTCCATGTTAATTTTAGCAAATATAAGGAACATTTTTTCTAAAACCATTACATATATTGCTCTGAAATTTGGACTACACGTTCAGTGAATATTTCTCTACGAAGTTTTAATGACATGTTAAGAAATATTCATTGGTTTTTGTTTTACAATTTTTTTAAACAGCTGCTTATTTTTTTCTCTAAAATTTTGCACTTTTTCTTCTGTAACTCTTGAATTACACAGTATTTTTTTACAATTTGTTATAAAAATGAGGGAAATGAAGTAAACAATATTGTGTATAAATTTCATTTATATACTGTTAGCAGTTTTTGAGAAAATGTTCCTCAAAGATGAAAGTTTTAAAGTTACGGGAAATGGCTTCCAAAGTTTTTTAATACATTCCTGCCCCATATGATGGATTATCAGCATCCTCTTCTTTTTCCAGTGTTAGTTTCCTTTTCACTGGTCTTTTCTTCCCTTTTGATGCATGTTGTAGGCTTTTGTCTCTTCTTCCTGCACCTCTTAGTCTTTCTTCATCAATTAGGCGCTTTGTGGAAATGGTGTTCTGTCCTGGTTGGAAACCTAAACGTTTCAGCACATCACATTTGATAATGTTTTCTTCATTGTATGTTTCCACTGCATCATACACTCCAAAATGCAATGTTTTGATCTGTACAAACACTATTTGGGAATCCTAATCCAAATTAAATTATTTACACTTTCATTTGGATTTTGTGTTTTCCCATGTAAACAGTTTTCCAATAAACTTTGCTGTGATAAATCTCTGAATATGGGCTTAATTACATCAATTACAGCATTTGGCAAACTATTTTTATGGGTATATTCCTTTTACATCATGAGTCATCGCCTGTGGGGCACAGTGCGTGTTGTGGGTGCTCCATTTGTTGATGCAGTATGAAAAAAAAAATGCCCATACTGCTCTCCTCATATGCTCGATTCTTCTTGTACTTTGCCTAATTGCACACCCATAATACTTTTGCAATCTATGAATTGGTTCATCTGTCAATCTTCCTCTTCCTCCAAGGGTCTTACCATCACTAAGCTTCTGGGATCCTAATGCCTGCTTTAGTTTTCGCAAGCGAGCCCCCATGTGCTTCTGCACATGTCCAATGCACTCCTGTTTTTTTAATGTGAATTTCATTGCCATAACGTTTGAGTTCCTCTACAGCTTTATATCCCTTAGAATCACCATCTCCTAGATAGTTATACCATTCCTGTGATCTGGAAAAAATTGCTTTCACTCCCTCTACTTCCATCGGTCCACTCGTGCCGTGAAAATTTGCTTCACAACTTTCACTATGTTCGTCCTTGGTATTGCCCTTACATCTACAATGTTTTGAGAGAATAGCAACATCAATTACTTGCAACTGTCTCCACTGGTAGCTGTCCCAACTCCATTTAGGCCAGAGATTTATGACGTCTACGTTGCCATGATCCATCTAAATTCTAAAGCAACAGTTAAATCTCTACAATTCCCATTATCTGTCACAGCTTCTTCAACTGCTTTTCATTGTTGCTTGAGCAATACTTCAGCAGAAGATCCCACAAATTCATTATCATATCGAAACTGGGTTGGTGGTTTTGGCAAGTTCCACATAACATCATTGTCCCTGCAGCACTGCCCTTGCCAATGCAACGCCAGCCATACGCTAGCCTAACATTTATATCATCCAACTTCTTTCCACTATTTCCACTGTTACCACTATGAGGAATACTGTTAGAATTAGAAAACGAAACTTCTGCAGCACGTTTGTTACACTTCAATAACATTTTACATGCCAAACCAATGTGTGAAGTTATTTTCAATTCCAGTCCTCTTTCTTTGCAAACTTGGGATAATATATTATGTTTCAAAATATTAGAGAGCAAGGAAATGTTAATTATTTCATTCACATCATTACTGTCACTTTCATAGTTTTCAAATTTTTCTTTGCTGTCGCAAAGTTTCTTGCTGGAAGAAGTTCTCTCACATTCATTTGGAGTAGTCGGTGAAGCAGTCTGAGCAGCATCTCCCTTCGAAACAACAAAGGATTTCTTCTTTCACTCATGTGCCTTTTCTTAAACACTCGATTGCCGAAACGGGACATATTGATGCCCACAAACCAAATACGTAAAACAGGTACGAGGAAAATTCGTCAAATACGCAAAATTGAACAGCTAAACAACACAAAGCAAACTCCACAAGTCAACACACACGGTATAGCGTTTATGTTTACCGATATGAACAGTCACTTGTCACAGAGATAAAGCCATACAACGTTGGAAAACAAAACACCGTCTATTTCCGCAAAGATACTCTTCTTGCAGCCAGGGAGCGGCGCCATCAGAGGTGACACACCAAGTCGCTACAACCGTTTAAGCGGCGCGTCAACTTTGCAGCGCTAAAAAACACACAAGACACTAAGAACGGTGAATCTTGATTTGTTTTATTCAGATAACTCCAAATAATCTTATAATGAAAAAAAACAAGAACGTTAATTTTGTCATTTTCATTGTTCCGGCTCCCATTACCCCATATTTTTGAGGTTTGTTTTGTAGATACATTCTAAAAGAATAGCGTCCACAAAAACTTACTAGCATTTCACCAACTGTTGCAAATTGTGAGCAGCTATAATTTGCTGCGGAGTTGGATATAAACTTGTTAAACAATTCAGAAATAGCTTCCAACCTGTCACCTGATTGTTTTCTCTGTTCCCTTGTTGCTCGGTTATCAAATCTGACAACAGACAGAAGAAAAAGAAACCGTTCCTTGGACATTGTTGCTCTAAACATTGGTCTTCCTGTTAGCTCCGTAGAAAAAAGCGAGTCTGCATTCTCATGATTAGATTTACAAGCACCTGCGAGATAAATCAATCCGAAAAAAGCTCGCATTTCTTCTACAGACACATGATCAACGTAAGTCGCAGGCACACCATAATTTGCTCTCACTCCAGAAATTTGTGCGTTTGTGTGATCTACTACAGTGTTCAGCATATCATCTGTAATAAGCAGAGACCATGCTTCAAATGGCGTAGGAGGCTTACATTGCCGAGCAGGTCCAATCAATCCCGGTAATTGAACAATAATATTAGATTTTCTCGTTCTAGAACTACAGGACGGGTTTCGCGATCATTTGAACCTGTTTTCCCCATAGTAGTAACTACCACAATCATTTTCAGAGATTTCGTCTTCTGAGACATCCAAATCAGAAACTGTTGTCTGTATTGTGGGCACTGTGATCACTTTCACAATCACTTATATTTGGAATCATGTTCATGGCTTCTTTCTTCTTCTGCAGATTGATTTTCTATGTAGTCTATAAATAATCCATAACCTCTTCCGCCGTCACATGTCCGTCGATGCGAATAGATTCACTACTCATTGTTAGATCACACGCCCAACTCAGAAAACACAACGGAATATTCAGAAATAATGTCCAAGTACTACCCTGGGGTCTTCAGTGACCCCAAAATCCAATTACTTTGTAACAAAAAATGTCATGACTTGCACTAACACGTTTCCTTGGAGACAATTGACTTCTAAAAGAATACATACAATTTTTGGCGCAAGGGCGGCGTCATTCCAGAGATAAATAAGATGTTTATGCTGGGGTCAAAAATGACTCCACGATAGAAACTAGGGGTTATGTGTTAACCATTTTTGTGAGGTAATTTACAAGCAAATACTATGGGTACTTTTAAATACATATGACTGACTACACGGTAGACTAAGGAATTAGTGACTTCGGGGCCCCGGCACGAACATATCAAGATCCATAGACCAAAACTGCAGCTGCTCTGGTGCAAAAATATGTGAAAAACGCTAAGATTTTGGATTGTATATCGAATTGTTGGCGTATTAGATTATTTGGTTCACCGTCGGAAGAAGGCGAAAGATGTGAACACTATCATGGTGTAGCGTAGTACCGTACGCAACAGTACAAACAAACACTCCACATAGACTAATTTCAAATCTGGAATCGCACATACAGCTTGTTATTACTGAGTAAATAAGAACCACCTTATAATTTATGAACCTCTTCTTCCACTGATTTTTTTTATATAAAATTATTTCATCTTTCTCCATCTTACTGCTTCCTTCACGTAGTCTATATTGTTACTGGCTATTTTATTTAGTTTCATTTATCTTCAGCTAAGACCTCCAGGGACGCCTTAATAACTGTTGAAAAACAGAGTGCTCTGTGGAAAAAGTCTTGAAGTACATTTTATAGTTTATGTAACGATGAATATTTATTGCATGAACCTATTATTACACTGTCAAAAACGATCTGTCGATATTTTACGAAAGTTTTCGTAATTTTATTGCTGGATATTCTTCATTGGCGATTTTCGACGCCGCTAATCCTGAGGCCTCCTTAGGCAGTCCATGCAAAGTGGGAAGCTCCGTGCCGTACTTGCTGCATTATAAAGACATCTGCTGGCTAACTCCAATCGCTACAGGCCGCACAAAGAGTGCCTCAACCAAATAATAATAATAATAATAATAATAATAATAATAATAACAATAATAATAATAATACAACGCAAACAAATATTTCTACTAACACATAATATCAAATGTATAAAAATACGTGGCGCAATAGCGTATCGTTTGTTGTGCATAAACTTTAACGTAACATTAATTAAACAGCACGTTTACTCATTTCATTAACAGACGACGACGGTCGGGCAACTTCGCACCTCCGACGTTTAAGGGTAAGATCGCGAATTAATCCCGCAAAAATTCTGATCCCTCATAAGATATGGCCTGACTTAAAGCTGTCGGCACGCCACGAGTTATTCACTGTCGAAGAGCGAGCGGCACTGGAAGAGGAAAATGACCTGTGCGTATGCGCAAGACAAATAACTAAGTCCTGAAATCAAACTACAGCCATTTCATTGTTACAGTGTGGCAAGTGATCCAAAGATGTTAGTTCAAGCTGTAGAGTCCGCGCAAGCTGAATGCCCATAAGCTGCTGTGGCTTCTTGTAGCGCGGGTATATTATATTCTTCTCTTAAAAATCCTCAGCTTGGATAATTTTCTGATACCTATCAGCACCCGCACAGTTAATAGTATTGAGCTCAAGGGCAACTCAACCAAAAGTGTACCCAGGATGTGAGAGGGAGATACGTATGTACACCCACCAAAAAAAGTTTTACATCGTCCCGGTTCCCAGAACCCCTGAAGGTAGACGTTGACTGTGGATATTGTATCACAGACAGTCTCTTTGACTGTTCAGAGATGTCAAAAAACCCGCCGAAAGATGTAAACAACAATGCATGAGCAGCGCCTATTAGACGGAGGGGGTCCGACAGCCGATCAGTTCCAGTTATTCTACCAGGAAAAAAGTACACGCCTCATGTTGTCTGTAGTTTAAAAAAAAGAAAAAGAAAAAAAAAAGCCAGGACCAGCCGCACAGTCCATGACTGAAGCGCCATAGACCGCTCGGCTAATGTCTGTAGTTCAACCTGCCTAGATGGTCAATACTGCGGTTCGATCGCGTCCGCATTGTTACTTTGTGCCAGGGAGGGCTCTCAACAACAGAAGGGAAGTGTCCAGGCGTCTCGGAGTGAACCAAAGCGATATTGTTCGGACATGGAGGAGATACAGAGACAGGAATTGTCGATGACATGCCTCGCTCAGGCCGCCGAAGGGTTACTACTGCAGTGGATGACCGCTGGCTCGGACGCAACCATGCTGAATAACGCTTTTCGTGCAGCCACAGGACGTCGTGTTACGACTCAAACTGCGGGCAATAGGCTCCTTGATGCGCAACTTCACTCTCGATGTCCACGGCGACGTCCATCACTGCAATCACGACAACATGCAACGCGGTACAGATGGGCCCAACAACATGTCGAATGGACCGCTCAGGAATGGCATCACGTTCTCTTCAGCGATGAGTGTCGCATACGCCTTCAACCAATCGTCGTGGACGCGTTTGGAGACAACCCAGTGAGGCTGAACGCCTTAGACAACACTGTCCAGCGAGTGCAGCAAGGTGGGGGTTCCCTGATGCTTCGAGGTGGCATTATGTGAGGTCGACGTGCGCCGCTGGTGGTCATGGAAGGCGCCGTAACGGCTGTACGATACGTGAATGCCATCCTCCGACCCGTAGTGCAACCATATCGGCAGCATATTGGCGAGGCATTCGTCTTCATGGACGACAGTTCCCGCGCCCCTTGTGTACATCTTGTGAATGACTTCCTTCGGGAAAACGACATCGCTCGAATAGAGACGCGAGAGTGTTCTCCAAACATGAACCCTACCGAACATGCCTGGGATAGATTTAAAAGGGCTGTTCACGGACGACGCGACCCACTAACCACTCTGAGGGATCTACGCCGAATCGCCGTTGAGGAGTCGGACAATCTGGACCAACAGTGTCTTGAACTTGTGGATAGTATGCCACGACAAATACAGCCATGCATCAATGCTAGAGGATGTTCTACTGGGTATCAGAAGTACCAGTGTGTACAGCAATCTGCACTACGACCTCTGAAGGACTCGCTGTATGGAGGTACAACATACAATGTGTGGTTTTCATGAGTAATAAAAAGGGCGGAAATGATGTTTATGTTGATCTCCATTTCAGTTTTCTGTACAGGTTCCGGAACTCTCGGGACCGAGGTGATGTAAAACTTTTTTTGATGTGTATATGTGGGTTTTGGTGGGTGGGGGGGGGGGGGAGGGTAGGGCAGGAGAGAGGGGAAATCCATGTTATTTTCACAGTTAATGACAAAATAGTTTTGAGGTTTAATGACAAATAGCTCTGGGTATCTTTGCCTCTAGTCAGTATCCATTAAATAATCTGACTCTCCTCAGCCTGTTAGCCTGTTACTACTTAACTGATACGTTAGTTTTGTCTGACGTGGCAGAATGCGAGTTCAGTCTGCAAAGATTTTTTTTTCTAGGAGGAGAGGGGGGGGGGGGGGAAGCAGCAGCCCTCACCTGGATGTAGGTTCCGCCTTTTATCCATAACATTGTATTTTCTCGTTACCGCAACATCATTCGGCACCTCTGTGCCATCATCAATGGGTGGGTTTTGTTTATTGAAAAACTGTAGGTTAGTGGTTAGGTTACTGTTGTTTAACGTCCCGTCGACAACGAGGTCATTAGAGACGGAGCGCAAGCTCGGGTTAGGGAAGGACGGGGAAGGAAATCGGCCGTACCCTTTCAAAGGAACCATCCCGGCATTTGCCTGAAACGATTTAGGGAAATCACGGAAAACCTAAATCAGGATGGCTGGAGACGGGATTGAACCGCCGTCCTCCCGAATGCGAGTCCAGTGTGCTATCCACTGCGCCACCTCGCTCGGTATTGAAAAACTGTAAAAAGTGAACATATTTTTGGATGTAATTGATCTAACAAGATGAGATTTTTGCTCGTTTCTTACCGTTACACGATTGTCATTTCCTAACCAAACGTAATAAATGTGAATTTTATCGGCGAGCTGATCCATCCCTGGGAATTTTAAAAACTTGATTTTGGTGTGGCGACATGTATTACGTATATATTTGTTATTATTTACGCTTTGTTGTGCCAGACCCTTCTTCTCTCGCGTTCTGAGAGCACTGCACACACTTTTCATAATTTGCTTTGACAAACGCCTTTTCACTTCGCAAAAAGCGGTGGAAACGATTTTATTGTATGTCCTAACACCGTCGGCGTTTATTTGTTCCCGAGTGAGTTTGGCGCCGAATTTGAAATTTGTTTACTTATATATCTCTCTATATGTCTGTCTGTCTGCGTGTGTGTGCAAGCTCGTTTAGCTATGTGTGTTGCCTTTTTTATAAAAATTGCCTTTACAGTGTGTAGTATATTCATTTAAAACTTGTTTGTTTTCTGCATTTGCCTTTTGTATGTGGGCTATGGGTGCTACTACTTTTCTAGGCGACTGAGGTGTTATGAATGTCTTGTTTTAAAATTCATTCATGTTTGTTCTATGTATACTGACTGGCAAATGTTGCATGTGAGTTTATACATTCCAGATATATTGAAATTTTCTGTGGGTGTCTCTTTGTTCCAAGTTTTTTCTGTGTTTTGTTGTCTGTCCTGCATCCTATTTGAAGCCCCTGTTTCGTCAATATGTTGAATGTTATGTTGACAATTTTGTTACTGTAGGTGATTATGTGCCATTTTGTCTTGTGTGTGTGTTGTCTCGCTGTTGTGTCTTGCATTTGGTCATAGTTCGTGTCTTTGAGTTTTTCTGTGTCCTGTAAAGGTGTGTGTGTGTGTGTGTGTGTGTGTGTGTGTGTGTGTGTGTTTTAGAAGTTACTTTAGCTATTTGTGTTGCCTTTTCTGTAAAGTTCCTTTCATGTGTTAAATAATGCGCCTTTACAGAGTGTGGAGTATTCATTTGAAACTTGTTTGCATTCTGTATGTGGAAGTCCTGCAAAACCGTATAATGCAAAATCAGGGTAAGAACAAAAACTGTATTTCACTAGTTTCGTTGACATCGTAATATAGTACAGTATGTTTTGGTAAGAACTAGCTTACTTGATGTATACATAGGCACAATAAAGCAGCTTTATCTCACTACTGCAGTGAAGCAATAAGCTGCGCTACAGTACAGCGCTATGGTGCTGCGTCCTAAAAAGGACTACAGATAACTCAAGTGAGTTACTGTTAAAGTTAGATGAAATACATAGTTTTTCATTTTGTATGCACCATATGGCTCCATACTGTTTTACAGTTGTACAGGTATGTGCCCTCCAGAACTATGTTTTCCCGTGCTTTTGCATACGCAAAAAATGTTGCACCCTCTTGTGATTCAAAGCCTCTTGTACACAGCGGCTAACATCTCTTTTAAAGTATTTAATTCTATTGTCTGAAATTTTACACTTGATTTTATTAGGGATGGAAACGAAGTGTTAGCTCATTTGGAAACCTCTTTAAAAGACTATTCTCGACATTCGATTTCGGTGATTTAACAAAGTCAATTTAAATGAGGATGCCCTCACGGCATATTGAACCCCTCTCTTCACGATTAAAAATTGTTTCGCCTCGCACTGCGCACCGTCTCAACGGGAACCCAATGACTGTGTTTGAAGAGAATCTGTCCCCTCACGGCGGAGAGAGCTTTTTTAATTAATGTCATAGTATACAGTGCAGGCGATGTGTGGACCTAAAAATTGTTTTGTTACCTTCAGTAGAAATGGCCTCGTTTAGATAAAATTAAGAGCCATTTCACATCGGTGTGTGGCAAGGGGAATGACACCACATACGTGCCTATATGTACATGCAATCCGGACATAAGATGATGCTATAAATAAGTTATGAAACAAAGTTTATTGTTTTAATGTGTTTAAGATAGGGAATAACGTGTCAAGTGAACTATATGTAGTTCATCTATACTCAATGTATTTGCTTTTTCGGATTTGAACAAGAACGCTAACAAGGCATTTTTGGAAGTGTAAAGTCTCGGGGTGCTCTCTAAAAACGCACTCTTTCATAACTTTCCAAGAATTTGCCCATTCTACGTTCGGGTAGATAGCTCCTCTGAGGTAGATGTTGCTCAGTAATTACTCTAACACAATATTTAGGAAATTCTTCACTCATGGGAAAAAACTGTCTACAATGTTGCTTCCTCAGAGCTAAAAGCGATGTTCTTATTCGAGATAAACAAATTACACGCCACATTTGTCGTCACAAAAGCATTAAATGAAGCAACGTTGCATCAAAGCAGCGGTAGAAATGCAAGTGAAACAGCAGTGAAGACGGAAGAGAATTGGGTCGCTGGCTGAAATTGCGAGAGTAATTTTTCTGAAGCGTCATAAGCTGCTCTCACTTGGCGGCGGTTACGAGGCTGTGCCGTATGAAAAGTGGTTGTTACAAAGAACCGCTTTTACTGGATCCCTGCATTTAAAGTTAACTGAGAAGCTTCCAGCTCAACGTGAATGCGCTTCCTATTTTAAAATGTTTCCTGGCTTTGATACGCAAAAACTTTTTTTCCTTTTTTTACAGACTGTATTTTACTTGGGACGTGCAGGGAAGCGGAACTTTCCTTAACCTTAATTGAAACCATGAATGGAAGCTTCGTCGTTCGCAGGAAAATGATACGACGGCGTGGAACGCAGCTTGGAGGCTGGTTTCCTAGCGCGTGAGTTATGCTTTTTTAGCTACGCTCGAGTTCCGAGCAGTGTCCCGCTGAAACGGGCACTGAGTGTTTTAGTGTGTGTTTGTGTGTAGAGGTATATGTGCATACTGTCCGTAAAATGTGTGTGGAGAGAGAGAGAGAGAGAGAGAGAGAGAGAGAGAGAGAGAGAGAGAGAGAGAGAGAGAGAGGTGATGGGTATTCTAAGATACAAAGGGCGTTCAAAAAGTTTTGCAAACATACTTGTAACATTTAGCCATACGTTGGTGTATAAAACTCTTTATCTTTTATTTACAAGTGAGCCATAATGGACCGTGAAGTAGATGTCAGGTTGCGACAACGGTCGGTGATGGAGTTCCTCTCCAAGACCGGCGATGACTGACACATCGTTTCACAGGAAGTTGCTCCCTGTTTATGGGGAGGACACAGTGGATCGCTGCAGTATTCAGTGGTGGTTGCAGAGGTTTAAAGAAGGTGATTTCTCTCTACTGGACAATCCACGATACGGTAAACCATCGACGGCAGTGAGTGATGTAAATAAGGAGACCACTGATCAAATCATCCAAAACGACAGATGTGTGACGACACGATAGCTTTCTGAAATGACTCTTTTGTCATTGGATAGTGTGGTATCACTGGTACAGTCACCAGGGTACAGTGAAATCTGTGCACGTTGGATGCCTAGATTATTGACAAGAGGAATGAAAACGACGATGAAGAATGTGTGCAAGGGTCTCATGAAGACCTTTACTGAAGAGTGGAAACAGTGTTTTGACGGTGTCATTACCGAGGATGAAACGTTGTTTTTGCCCGAACCTGAGAGCGAAACCCAATCCATGGAGTGGCGACATCCGGGTTCCCCTCGGAAGAACAAACCAAGACTTTCACGAACAGCAGGCCGAAATGTGATGGCCTCCTTCTTCTAGGATCAGTGTGGTGTCATTTTCATTGACTTTTTGGATCCTGGATACACTATCAACCGGGACCGTTACGGTTTGTCATTGGACAAGCAG
This sequence comes from Schistocerca americana, assembly GCF_021461395.2. NCBI lineage: Eukaryota > Metazoa > Arthropoda > Insecta > Orthoptera > Acrididae > Schistocerca > Schistocerca americana. Next base: position 506,887,252 of record NC_060121.1, on the reverse strand, counting down.
CGACGTGCCATCAAGACCTACAGATCACAGCTTCAGGGTCAGCTCATCAGACTACACCATGACAATGCCAAACCCCATACAGCCCTTACGACGCAGGAGAAAATCAGGAAAATGGGTCGGAAAACTGTTCCTCATTCTTCCTACAGTCCCGACTTGTCTCCGTCTGATTTTTACCTCTTTGGTCGTCTGAAGGCCCACCTACGCGGTAAAACATTTGATAGTGACGAAGACCTTATTTTCTGTGTCAAGCGATGGTGTTAAAGTCAATCTCCAGAATTTACATCATGGAAAGAACGTTGGGCCAGATGCGTCACAGCTGATGGAGGCTACATTGAGTAGGCTCAATGTATAGATAAATGATCGAAGTATGTTCACAAAAAATTTCATTTTCCTCTTGCAAAAAATAAAAAAATTAGAGACGACTGTGCAAAACTTTTTGAACGCCCTTTTTTTACGGGAATTAAAGTCCGCTTATTATGCAAGAAAGCGTCCCTCCTAAGGCCCGAACGTGTTTCAATACCTTTGTTTTATCAGCAATGGGTATTATGTTTTAAGTGGAAATTCTGTGACAAAATTAGGTTTTTAACGTTTTATGTCTATTGTGATTATCATCCTATTTTCTAGAATACTTTTGTAGAACCTTCTTTACCTTACGGTACAGCTTGCTTCGCCGTTAAAGAGAACTGTTCTTTGTGTAACTAAGGCGCTGCAGTCATGGACTGTGCGGCTGGTCCTGGCGGAGGTTCGAGTCCTCCCTCGGGCATGGGTGTGTGTGTTTGTCCTTAGGATAATTTAGGTTAAGTAGTGTGTAAGCTTAGGGACTTATGACCTTAGCAGTCAAGTCCCATAAGATTTCGCACACATTAGAGCATTTTTTTGTTTGTGTAATAGATGAACCTGAATTCCCAAATTCCCACGATTTAGTCAGCAATAATGGCTGTTTTTAGAGCTTCAAAACCAAATTATGCTTACATGAGGAATTATGCATACTCTATTCCGATTTGAATATCACGCGATTTATATTACGCATAAGAAAGAAAAGTTTGCCCATGGCGCTCGCCTACTGAGCGTTTGACAAGTTGGTACTTCGACACATGATATATGTATTTAAATTTAAGCTGGCAACTTGAATTCCGTGTGTTGGTGGAGGATTACTTATTGCACATATAAACAATCAAGGGTACGATTAAAATGTAAAGTGAGAGCCATTCTCTTACGCTTGATAGAATCCACAAATTTTTAACTGAATTGCAGTTTGGTCGTCTAATACGAATTCTTCCAAACGACTGGAAATTTTATGTATAGCACAACTTAAGAAATTATCAACAAAATCCACGACATATATTGTAAAACTGTCAGTTAAATAGCGAAGCCAGAAAGCATCGCAAATGAAGACATAATGTCCTACACAGGTTGTTCGGTACGTCTACTGGACACGTGCCTCGATTCTGAAAAGTTGGCCGGAAGTGGTATCATCTCACTATTTATGGTACGCACATGGTCAGGATCCTTGACTACCTAGAGTAAGAACAGTTGGTCCTATGTATAAAGCAAATTTCATGAGAGAGTGACGTAAAATGTGGCCTGTTCGATTGTGAAAGGTATTCACTTTCAGAGATTGTTAAGGTAACCCCTACAGACGGGGAGGGAAGACTGTCTGATAAATGCTGTGCTGATTTCTCGTACTCGTATAGGCGAATTCTCAGCTGTTACTGCAGTCTATCCTCGCCTGCAGTCATCATCACGAAATGAGTCTGAGAAGGAAATAGGTGCCTGAAGTGCCAGCAAGGTCGGAAGTAATTTGTGTAGGAGGAGTTCCAGACCCCAGCGTCAAATACGATTCATTACCTTCTCTGGTTTTGGCTCTCAAGGAAGAACGGGCTGCCATTCCTCCACAAACTTTCAGACACTTCACTGAAAATGTTCCCAGCTGAGTTTGAGTCATTATAAAGGCGAAGTGTGGACAGATCCCAATTTAATGTCAAAGATTACTTGGTAGTGTAAGTATTAGACCTACGGATGCTATATTCTCAGCGTTTCACCTCATCTTATACATTACTAGCCGCGACACCCGGCGTTGCCCAGGTATTTATTTATAGCTGTATGTCCACAGCAGTATCACCTAGCGTCTGGCCTGATGTGTAATGTTTACGACGTTGTATCTACTGAACTCTGAGCGGAAATTTGTGGTAAATTCCTATGGGACCAAACTGCTGAGGTCATCGGTACCTGGGCTTACACACTACTTAATCTAACGTCAACTAATTCACGCTAAGGACAACCCACACACACCCATGCCCGAGGGAGGAGTCGAACCTTCGACGTGGAGATCTACGCGAACCGTGGCAGGGCGCCATGGACCTCGCGGCTACCCCGCGCGGCAACTGTGTGCGGATCAACAACATAATTTTGTAGGTAAATTCAGCTTTATATGTGGATATTGTCTGCACTGTACGTTGCGAATGGAGTCGGTAGCAATGAAGTGATAAATTTATACATCACGCTCAATGCGGAAGTTTTTCAAGTATCTCACTATTTATGACGTCATATCTCCTGAACTATGTGCCGTACAATGACATACTGCAGGTACATTCAGTGGCATAACTGTACACTGTCTGCGTATTATCTATGATGTCATATTTCCGGAACTATGCGTCGTAGAATGATATATTTTTTACGCTTACTTTCAGTGGTATAAGTGCAATACTGTCCGTAAAATGTGTCGGGAATACAGTTAGCGGTAAAGAAGTAATAAATTATAACGACATGCCTAATGCGGTACTTTCACTGCACGGACAGCGGAAAAGTACCGTAGTAAGCGATAAACATATTTACTTTCATCATTTTGTAGGGGGTTGTCAGCAAGAAAAAAATTCTTAAAGGTTTCAAATTCTGTGTGAAGTTTGTTGCAAGTCGCTAAGTGCTCTCATTATCAAATACTGGATAAATTAAGTCTCGGAATTCAGGCGTCAAGGGCTATGCTTCTTTTTCATCCACACCCACACCCCTTTGATAGGCAGGTGGTTCTTATCCCTATAGCAATTGAAGACTGACAGTAAGGTATAAGTGTACCAAGTTTGGTTGAAATCGGCCCAGTGGTTTAGGAGAGATGTGTAAAACACACTCGTGATCTTCGAATTTTGGTTGATGAAGTTACTGCATCCGCAGTATCTCTTTCGAACTGCTGAATCATCTCTTTCACACGGTATATTTGCACCAATTCATCACTTCCTACTTCTACCTTAAACTACGTACATTAATTTACGTAAAATGGATTTGAATCAGAAAAAAAAAACTGAAAATAATTCCTGAAAATGTAAAGCAATTGACAAAACTGAGTATGTTGTGATCACAACAGGGTTGCGAAAACTACCACATACCAATTAATAGCGCCGCAGTTTCTTTGTCTCACCTGGAAATTGCACACAACTGTATGTTTAACAGGAGGCAATCGACGGAATGAATGTGAGAGGAGACAACCTGGCTAAGCAAACTGGTTCGATAACTTAAGACAAGGTTATCTGGGCGAACAGTTACAGTGATGCGGAGCACTGGCGGAATGAAAGCAGATAATTGGTAAATTAGGGCCTATTGTCAATAACAACTCACCCCTGAGAGAGCACTCTCACATGTATATACCATCAAATATTACAGACCATACTGCTATTAAATAAACAAGAAACAGGTGAGAAAAAAATGGAAACGGCTAGACGCGAACCCGCTACTATACACTTCATTATCGTAACCCAACATGCATCGCAATTACACCACAGTGCCCCGACGGAACATCAGACTTTATGCTATAAGTTAGAACTCATTAAAGGTTTAACTGCCCCAAAGTGTCATTATGTCACATTTGGTTATATAATTCGTGCCAAGAACGACGTGTTTATGTAAATCTTCATGTGCCGTCGCCTTGAAACAGCATACTTTCATAACAAGTTATGACACGAAATTTAATATGGCGACCACCAAGCACCCTACATCGAACGCTAACCAAAGTTGATAGCATTTCCTGCTCCCTCTGATACTGCGTCACGCGTGAATGAGGTCCTGAAAAATGAGTATTACTCATACTCTCCCAGCGTCTTCCAAATCTTGTGGATGATAGCCGGCGAGATTTTCATAAACTGACTGCCGGACCCCAAGCGTTACTTAAACTGCCGTCCCTGTTTACTTGGTTTTCTGACACCTTTATTTCGGCAGGTTCCTTAATTGTGCTCCCCCAAAAACCTGTATTTGTACCACGATACTAGTCTCGTATTTCATTTCATGATTATATTCGGGCACTGCTCGGAGACAACTGATTTGCTTGGTTGTTTTAGATGGGAATGTCGCTGATGTTCCTTGTGTCTCTCCACAATTGTTCTGATAGTCTTCCTCACTTAAGACATGCCACATTCGTATGGAATCGAAAACCTTGAGTTACTTCTCCCTAGTGGTATTTTGCAGCATTGTATTAAACATCCTAATTACAGTATCAGAAAGTTGTTCATTTTTGACACAGTACATGTACTACAAATGTATTTGTAATAACTGGATTACTAAACTGACAACGTCTAGAAGTTTCCAGGTTTTGAAGTTGTAGTTACTGCAGACTTCCAGTATTTAGAATTGATGTACGAGAAGTAAAAAGTTTCATTGGTGAAATACAGTCATTTATTGACATTTAAGGCCTTATTTCTTTCCAATATTCAGAAGCAAAATGTTAGCCTTGAATTTTTGATGTAGGAATGTGCTGCTTTAAATTCGTAGCTGAGAGAGAGAGAGAGAGAGAGAGAGAGAGAGAGAGAGAGAGAGACAGAGAGAATGAATTTGAAATACAATGACTGATGACTTAAAACATACTGTAGTCGACTACAAAACGTTGTTTTCGATTATCTGCTTGTGTCAATAAATTTAATGGCGAGACTAAACGAAACTATTTGATAAACAAAATGCAGCAGTGAGGTATAAAACAATTATGTATGAGTAACATCATTGTGATTGAGTTTACGCCTTTTCGTTTTTCGAAAAAGTCAAACAGTATAGTGTGTTGTTAAACTGTATTAATCGATCTCTTTTGAGGCCAAAGGTTTGAAGAAATTCGATAATAGAATTATTGAGAGTAGTATTCCTTTAGTATCAAGAGTAAATAAGAATCAACGAACAGTAACATAATTTGTAATTTTGCGAAGCAGAAACGGCAAATACACCAGAGAAGAGTCGGTGCACGCTGAGCTAGGTCACTAGAGGGCTGAGTTTCGGCCGTAACACTACAAAGCTGCCATCATCACAGCGCGCCCAGGCCAATATCTTAAGTCGGACGCGTTCGTTGCAGGGTCCGTATATCTCGTTGGCCCGTCCATAACGGTTGTTTTCGAGATATGCTCTCCCATACACATTCTTCGTTCTCCGATGGATGTCTCTGGTGTTTGTCCTTCGGCAGCCAAGAAAAGTATCACCATGTCGGTCCTGTTTGCGTTTGGTAATACCGCCATGGTTCAAGTCTCCGCATTTACCGCACACAAAAAGACACGAACGCCATGCTAATCCTTTGACAACATCTTGGTGCTTATACAATCGGCGTCGCGCAGCATTACTTAAGTACTGCAGGAACGCAGTATGAGGTTTTAATTGTCCCTTAAGCACTCCGTATCCCTCCTACGAGATGCTCTCCAAAATTGTTTTCATATCTTATCTCCGACGTCCTCCGTAACAGACTATAAATTGTTTTTGGACTGAATTAGTATGTACTGATTATTATTATTATTATTATTATTATTATTACGTTATTCAAGATTTGGTTATCTACAACGAGACAAGCATTCAAGTAAGCATGTTTCACAATTACGTAAATAAATCCAGCAAAAAATAAATGCTGCACAGAGTATATAACTTTCGATTGCTAAATGTCTGTAACACATTGTAAGAGAAGAAAAACGAAAATAGGAAGTTTTACATGAGTTTAGAAAAAATCTGGGTAATAGTATTGCTTTTTCCTTAGCTTTCGTATATGAATATTACGTTTCAATATTCTCATTTAATTCACTTCACGGATTGATTACTTCGGTTTGCCACGATTACCGACGGAATTTATTACTTACTATATTTCTCTGATTCTGTCACTTCAAGAACGAGAAGTTTGCAGTCCTATCAGCGACCTAAATTAATACCTGATACTATATCACAGCTAACACCTCAGATTTGTTATTGATTGCACAAATTACAATGTTGCAATATAAATGTTTGAAGAAGAGAATAATAATAGGTTCTTTTTTTAATCGTGTCAACGTCAGGAGCAGTCTGCTCGAATGGGTACAAAGAGGTTGGACACATAGACGTAAAGGCCCGATTCCTGATTTACTTGCAACGGAATGACGCTGACTTTTTCTCCACAACTGTATTATAGCGCATACAGAAATATTCTACGCGGCCAATATTGGTGTAATCTCTGTTATATTGATTGATCTAACGTCACTAAATGACAAGTCGTTGGTGCAAGGTTGGTTGGTTCATTCGTGACAGAAGTTGCAAATGTCTACTAGCTGTATTTGGAGCTGTTATGTCTAGTATCGTGACAGCATGCAGAGTACATGGCAAACCTTTGCCTCCTAAACACTGTAATAAAAGCAATACATTTACTCAGAGACAGAGGTGCCCATCGCACATGACTCGTAATTCTATTGCATAGAACACTGCCGTGACAGAGCGTAATATGCATATAGACAACAAATCAACAAAGAAAAGGTTGATTCGCGAGCTGGAAAACATGGAAATGATGCTGTTATTGGCAAAAATCGTGCTAAATGGAAAGAAGCATCTTCATTGGTGAACAGTAACATGTATCACAGAGCACAAACCCTCCGCTATCGACTATTGGAAACATAAAAAGTTATTTAACAAGTGTCATTTTACACCGAAGCCAGTGGTAAACTTAATAATAAAATCTGTGTACTGTGGTATCAATAGAGTTTTTATCGTGCCAACGTACATTTCAAAATAGCTATGAATTTCGCTGGTATATCTTGTATATGACAACATTGAAGTAACTTCGTGCCTCTTGACACTTCAGCGAAGATTGTTACGATAGACAGATCTTTCTTTTGAGTTTTCCATTATTAGTGTAATATTTCCTAACACAGAACGTGATCCCGTATGGAGGGCACCAGGGGAAACATACAATCCATGTTGCCTTCTTGGAATTGTGGTACTTGGTGACGATTCCGTAAGCATAAGGGTGCGTGGGGATTAAGTAATGGATATTAGGGGTCAGACTAATAGGAAATGCTGTTGGGGATATTTATAAAACCATTTTGAACAATCGCGTCCAATTAGTACCACAGGTATTTTTCGCAGCAGCTGGTTCTCTCTTCCAACACGATGGAATCGTGATCTCCAATGAAATAATTAATAACCCTTTACCTTCTCCCAGTAGCTCTCATGGAAATGGGGAATAATTTATTTGAGAGGAATGGTAAAAAGTTTGAGTAAACACTCCCCAAGATTTATAGATATCCATTCTATGGCCACCTTCCTATCCAAACAACGTGACCGTCAAAGAGGAGCCCTCCACCATGATAAGTGGATGTGCACATGGGAGGTAGACAAATTTTTAATTATCACCTAGAAGAAATCAAGTGCCGTATGTAGCCTTTTGTTTATTTTCAGATATATTTCTGCAGTCCTCGAATACATTGAAATCCCTGTACCACAGTAAACTAGCACGCTGCTAGAGGAGCCAAAATAATATCATCTGGTCTATTGATCAAGCAGAGTATCGAGAGGTAATTTGTTTTCTGATTTTGAAGAGGAACACTGCAACAATCTGTGTTGAGTTAGTGGATGAGTACAACAACAATGCACCATCACTTGAGACAATGGTTAGGTAGAGCAGACACTTAGTATGGTAAACAGGTCTGAATGACAAAGACGGAAGTGGCAGCCAAGAGCAAGGAATCGGAAGATAAGTGGAGAGAAAAGTGGAAAACTTGAAAGAAAGTCATGGATCACTTTTAAACGTCTTTCGCGACAGTTCTGAACACGATAAAAACGGCAACCCGCTGGGTTCCACGATCACTCACACATACTCAAAACGCACAGCGAACCCAGGCAGCAGTGGAAGCGTTGCAGTTCTGTCGGTCCAACGCAAATGACTTCTTTAGGTTGCCTAATCATCACGAACGAGTCTTGGCTGTATCACTGTAACCCTACAACAAAGGAGCAAAGCAAGGAGTGGAAACCTGTGGATTCACCACCGCCGAAAATAGCAGACACTGAACAATCGTCGAGCAATAATAATACGGAGTGTTGCTTCGGGCTGCCATGATGTGGTGCTAAAGTGCGCGTCATTTATGTTGGCGGCCGAGTTTAGGTTCGTTCTGCGCATCTGACGTCACAAAACACAGTCAGCCAATGAACAGAGAACGACGTTGCCAGATCTCGACTGCAGTGCGGAGCATGGACGAGTGTCTTCAGTTTTAGAAAGGTTCAGTCATAAATAAAGTAATAGAACAAAAGCAGTGTCTTGATAGCAGACTTTCTTTTATAGAAAATTTGGAAAAAGCATTCTTTATACCAATTGCTTCATATTCTACTAATTAATCAAACCAAACAAGCAATAAGACTCCTAATTCAGGCGATAGCAAGGGAAGGTGTTTGTATCAATCTCACGAACCGCTTTTTGCCAACAAAGAACAGCGGTAATTATTTATTTCCTATTGTACTTCAACGAAGCATGAGTAATTCATAGTCATACCAACAGTTTTTGTCAGTATTTTGCGTGACATGTTAGAGTCCTCATGGCGTTCTGTGCGTAGACGAGCTGCGTTAGCGTAATGGTTAAGGTGTTGGGCTTCTATGCCAAAGGTTATGAGTTTAAACGTTGTGCAGTGCGTAATATTTTCATTATTTGAAAACAATATCGAAGTGCCTTACTTCACGAATTATATTCGTTTGAATGCAATTTTTTGAAATTTCTAGTGCTTTGTCTCTTCATTAACCGTTTCGCTGCTGCAGACACGTGCTCCCCGCATTCCGCGCAGTGCGCGATTTTGTCATCACTGCACTGCTCGCCTGTGCAGACACGTGGCGTTCCCACTGCTTTGACACACTTATCATTCGATTTCACAAAAACTATTTGGCCCAAACATTTGATTTTTACACGTCTTCTTGACTGATACCTTCCCCCCCTCAACTTTTACCTCTGCAAACTCTTCAAAATTTCGTGCAATGGTTTACAATATTTAATGCTGCATAATAACTGCGTTGAACATCGAAACAAAATTAAGTCATTTATGGGGGGAAGGTATCAGTCAAGAAGACATGTAAAAATCTAATTTTTGGGCCAAATAGTTTTTGTGGAGTCGAATGATAAGAGTGTCAAAGCAGTCGGAACACGATGCGTCTGCACAGGCGAGGAGTGCAGTGACAAAATCACGCACAGCGCGAAATGCAGGGAGCACGTCTTTGTAGCAGCGAAAGGGTTAATGCGGCCGTGGTAGCTTTACTTCATGAACTGCGCGCTCCCCCCTAAACGTTAGTGCAACTGGCAACGCAGCAATCTCCCGCGTCTGGGCGGGCATGCGCGAGCCGCCAAGATAAAAGAATTGAACTATAGCAGATTATTTCGCAGGAGGCAATCCGTCACACGAACGTACTGCCGAAACTGCGCGACGAAGCGTCAGGAGAAGCTATCTAACATATGCATCACATATCATCCCCTGTTTCACAACAAAAACGAGCTGCTCTTCTTTGAAATTTTTCGATGTCCTCCGTCAATCCTATATGCTGATTGCATACCACACAGCGATGCTCTAGCAGGGTACAGACAAGCGTGCTCTAGGCCAGGGGTCTCCAAACATTTTAGTCCGCGGGCCACATTGGCTCCTCCATGAAGTCATAAGGGCCAAGATCTACCTAGTGGGATTAAAGCACCCTAGCACTCCATGATCACCGTAATATAAGGCTAAAGGAAAGATGAAATCGCAAAAATCTAAGGTTGCGGGAATAGCTAGCACTGAAGCGAACTACGATTTTTATTTAATTACATAATTTTGATTGGTGGACGTACGTGACCGAAATTCTGGCGTATTTTATTCTGGCGAATTTCACCGACAAAAAAGTATGTCACTGCACACACTGTATGTATTTTACAACGTAATCAAAAGAAAGTAAAACCTCGCTTAAGAAGCATCTTCCATAATGATTGATTACTAAGGCTAGTCGCCGAAGTGGCGTCCATTTGAAAGACTTGCACCAGACTCATGAGTAGAATAAAATGCAAAGAATTTTTTTACTTCAAATGTTTTCGCCAAACTAGTCTCTTAACTGTTCTTTTTTTTTTTTCACTATCGCACGGAGAATGGTCGGTCTGTTTATTGTGGATAGCCACAAGTTTAACCAAGACCTTCCGCTTTGTAAAGATAGAGCTCCGACAATGTCGCGGTGTATTGGTCGCGACAGGCGTCGAAACTCAATTGTTGCCAGTATAGGTACCACCTCAAATATTCGGCGGGCCGGATACCGGGGATGTCCGGCCAGCTAACGCGGGCCGGTCTCGACCCGGGGGCCGTAGTTTGGGGACTCCTCCTCTAGGCAGTCTATTTAGTGGGTTTGTTGCATCTTCTAAGTTTTCTGTCAATAAAACGCAGTTTTTGGTTCGCCTTCCCCACAACACTATCTGCGTGATGGTCCCAATTTATGTTGTTCGTAATTTAACAAGAGGAGGCATTGCCTACTGGGAAGACAGCGGCTATTGAAATTAAGTATCTAAAACAGACACAAGTAAATATTTTGTTGAAAGAGTCAAACAATTCGTTTTGATCTTCGGTAACAGCATCGCCTACAAACAATCTACGAGGGCTGCTCTGATTTTCTCCGAAATCGTCTATCCAGATTAAGAACAATAGAGAACCTATAACATTTGCTTGCAGATCCATAGACGTTACTTCGGTTTCACTTGGATGACTTTCCCGTCAATTTCTACGAACTGTGAGATTTCTGACAGGCTATCACGAATCCAGTCGCACATCTGGGGCGACACTCCATTGGTATGCAGACTGATTAGAAGCTGCTTGTGACGAACTGTGTTAAAGCCTTCTGGAAACCTGGAAACAATTTTGGATCCTCTGCTCATGGCAGTCATTATTTCGGATGAATAAAGAGCAAGTTGTGTTTCACAGCAGCAATATTCTTCTGAATCCGAGATGGTTAGGTACCAAAATATTGTTTTTCTCCAACTATTTCATAGTGTTCGAACACAGCGTATGTTCCTAAATCGAAGAGGGGTTCTTGTTCCGCGACACCGCCCCTGCTCAATCTGCACAGGACAAACACACATACTGCTTCTTTGGGCTATTCAATTTTAACCCCTTTCCCCCGTTTTGTCCTCAAATGGCCTTTGATCTCCCGCCCTCGGTTTTGTCCTCAAATGACACGTAATAACTTCTTCCTGTTTGCTCGGATGAAGAAACCACTGCGTGGCAGGCAGTTCCAGAATGATGATGAGGCGAACGTTTCCTGAATAACCACAGTCCTGACTTGTACAGCCAAGACCTTCGCCACGCCATTTGTCGTTGAAGATATGTGTCGCATAGAAGAATGAATACTTAGAGAAGAACAAACACCTTAACCACGTTTCCAGGTAGCTCGAAATGATAATCAAAACTTTATGACAACCTACGTGATGCACCATCCAACTCCGGTACACGTTACTTAATCAAAAAAGATACGCTTGCAACGTGTCTGCGAAACTATTCTGTTCTGAAATGGACTAAAGTTTAGTCCTGTTAGGCGGGAGCAAAATCTGCACTGCTCCGAGCCATTTCCCGGCGCAGACGGTTGTTCCATTCCCGTTCAGGTGCCGCAGCAGGCGCGGCGCCGTGGATCTCCGGCAGGGCCATGTATCACGGTTGCGTGCGGCCAGGCCTCCCTGATTGGAGGATTACGGGCTGGCCCGGATGAGGGAGGGGGCGCGCTGGCCTTTCCTCGGGGGAGCCGGGGCCAAGAAGTTAGCTGCCGCTACCGTCGCTTCTGCTTTTCCCGCAGCTGCTTCTTCTTTTTTAATTAGCGAAATGTGCTAATGCGGCGCACCCCTTGTTCTGCGGATGTTATTAAATTAAGACCAAGTGCCGGCCGACCCCGCTGTGGAGAGGGTCGCTACGGCGGCAGAATATCGCCTGTGAAAGACGACCTCGATTGAGCAGTCGCACGGAAATCCACGGTGCGCGCCTGTTTGCGCTTTGAATCCTCAAAGGTGTCTACCGTACGTACTGTGTGTGTGTGTGTGTGTGTGTGTGTGTGTGTGTTTTTTTTTTTTTTTGTTTTGTTTTGGTTTTAGGGCGCAAAACTGTTATGGTCATTAGCGCCCGGTCCGTGACTTAGGAAACAGTAAAAAACCGAAATTGAAAACCAGCAGCAATGGGAACGAAAGTCATAAAATTGGAGAAACTAAAAGCAGAAGGAAGGCTTAAAAATCCACTACAGAAAGGGGTTGGTTGTCCCCAAGAAAAAGCTTCAAATAACTGACGTCATTTCACTGGCACTAATAAACTTGAGAACGCGGTCGGCTGAGCGCGTGTCATCTGCTAAAATCGACGATATATCAGGCGATAGCTGTAGACGGGAGCGTAACGGATTAAAATAGGGGCACTCAATTAAAAGGTGTCTTACCGTCCACAGCTGAGAGCAGTAGGGACAGAGTGGGGGAGGATCGCCGCTTAAAAGATGTGGATGGCTAAAAAGACAGTGCCCTATCCGGAGTCTAGTTAAAATTACCTCCTCCCGACGACGCGTTCGGGAGGAAGAGGTCCAAGCATAAGGAAGAGCTTTCACGTCCCGCAATTTATTATGGGTAAGTGTCGACCAATGCGTGTACCATAAATGAACAACACGTCGCCATAAAACGCTCCGTAGATCGGCGAAGGGAATCGATTGAATAGCTGGCCGAGGAAGAGAGACTGCAGCCTTGGCTGCAACGTCGGCCGCCTCATTTCCACAGATACCAACGTGTCCCGGGAGCCAGAGGAACGCCACGGAGACGCTCCCCAGGTGGAGCAAGCGCAGACAGTCCTGAATCCGGTGGACCAGAGGGTGCACAGGATGAAGAGCTTGGAGCGTGAGGAGAGAGCTGAGAGAATCTGAGCAGATAACGTACTGTATCCGCTGATGGCGGCGGATGTAGTGGACAGCCTGGAAAACAGCGTAAAGCTCCGCAGTATAAACCGAACACTGGTCGGGAAGCCGAAAGTGATTTGGGGTGTCGCCAACAATATAGGCACTCCCTACACCTAACGATGTTTTCGAGCCGTCGGTGTAAATAAATGTGGCGTCCGTCATTTGTGCACATAGAGCAGCAAATGCCCGACGATAAACAAGTGAAGGGGTACCATCCTTGGGAAATCGACAAAGGTCACGGAGCAGGCAGATCCGGGGACGGAGCCAAGGCGGTGCTGTACCCCAAGTTGTCAAGAAGGTTTTAGGAAAGCGAAAGGAAAGAGAATGGAGCAGTTGACGGAAGCGGACTCCCGGTGGTAGTAGGGAGGAGGGGCGGCCTGCATACCCTACATCAAAGGAGGCGTCGAAAAAAAGGTCATGGGCTGGATTAGCAGGCATGGAAGACAGATGGCTAGCATAACGACTCAGAAGGACTGCTCGCCGATTGGACAGCGGAGGTTCAGCAGTCTCAGCATAAAGGCTCTCCACAGGGCTGGTGTAAAAAGCTCCAGACACTAAACGTAATCCACGGTGGTGGATAGAGTCGAGACGCCGAAGAATAGACGGCTGAGCAGAGGAGTAGACTATGCTTCCATAGTCCAATTTCGAGCGCACTAAGGCGCGATAGAGGCGGAGAAGGACCACTCGGTCCGCTCCCCAGGAGGTACCATTCAGGACACGGAGGGTGTTGAGGGATCGCAGACAGCGAGCCGAAAGATAGGAAACGTGGGAGGACCAGCACAGTTTTCTGTCAAACATAAGACCCAGGAATTCAGCGAAGTCCGAAAATGGAAGGTTGACAGGTCCTAGATGTAAGGAGGGTGGAAGAAACTCCTTACGTCGCCAAAAATTAACACAAACGGTCTTACTGGGAGAAAAACGGAAGCTGGTTTCGATGCTCCAAGAGTGGAGGCGATCGAGACATCCTTGAAGACGTCGTTCAAGAAGGTGGTCCGTTGAGAGCTGTAGTAGATCGCAAAATCGTCCACAAAGAGGGAGCCCGAGACATCAGGAAGGAGACAATCCATAATTGGATTGATGGCAATGGCAAACAGTACAACACTCAGCACGGAGCCCTGGGGTACCCCGTTTTCTTGGGAGAAAGTACGGGAGAGAGTAGTGTTCACCCGCACCCTAAATGTGCGCTCTGCCATAAATTCGCGAAGAAAAAGGGGCAGCCGACCTCGAAAGCCCCAAGAGAACAGTGTGCGGAGGATGCCTGTCCTCCAACAGGTATCGTATGCTCTCTCCAGATCAAAAAATATTGCTACTGTTTGGCGTTTCCGGAGAAAATTGTTCATGATATAAGTGGAGAGAGCAACAAGCTAAACGGTAATTCACCATACGCTCCAAAACCTTACAGACATTACTCGTGAGAGAAATGGGGCGATAGCTAGAGGGGAGATGTTTGTCCTTTCCAGGTTTCGGAACAGGAACGACGATAGCTTCCGGCCATCGTCTGGGAAAAGTACTGTCGGTCCAAATTCGATTATAAAGGCGAAGGAGGTAACGCAGACTATGGGTTGATAAATGCAGCAACATTTGGACGTGGATACCATCCGGTCCTGAGGCGGAGGAGCGAGAAGAAGAGAGTGCATGTTGTAGTTCCCGCATGGAGGAAACTGTATTGTAGCTTTCGCGATTTTGAGAGGAGAAAGCAAGAGGTCGCACTTCCGCTGCACGTTTCTTCGGGAGAAACGCTGGCGGGTAACTCGAAGAGCTCGAAATCTCAGCAAAGTGCTGACCCAACGAGTTAGAAATTGCGACGGGGTCCACTAATGTGTCATGGGCGACAGTGAGCCCAGAGACCGGGGAGAAACTAGGCGCGCCTGAGAACCGTCGAAGCCGACTCCAAACTTCCGAGGAGGGAGTGAAGGTGTTAAATGAGCTAATGAAGAATTCCCAGCTTGCCTTCTTGCTATCACGGATGACACGACGGCATCGCGCTCAGAACTGCTTATAGCGGATACAGTTGGCCAAAGTAGGATGGTGGCGGAAAATGCGGAGAGCATGTCGCCGCTCACGTATTGCATCACGGCATACCTCGTTCCACCAAGGAACTGGGGGGCGCTGGGGCAATTCGGAGGTGCGTGGTATTGAATGTTCCGCAGCTGTAAGAATAACGTCGGTAATATGTGTGACCTCATCGTCGACGCTGGGAAAGTGACGGTCATCGAATGTCGCTAGAGACGAAAAAAGTGTCCAATCAGCTCGGGAAAACTTCCAGCGTCGCGGGCGCATGTACGGCAGTTGAGGCTGCAGTCTAAGGACACATGGAAAGTGGTCACTCGAGTGTGTATCATCAAGGGCGAACCATTCGAAGCGCCGAGCTAGCGGAACAGTACCGACCGCAAGGTCCAAATGAGATAAATTTGCCATGGAGGCAGACAAAAATGTAGAGACCCCAGTGTTGAGGCAAACTAGATCCGCTTGGTGGAAGACGTCTAGCAATAGTGAGCCACGAGGACAAGGATGTGGAGATCCACAAAGCGGGTGGTGGGCATTGAAGTCCCCAACCAGCAAATAGGGGGGGTGGAAGCTGACCAAGAAGATGAAGGAGATCAGCTCGTGCCATTGGTGTGGACGATGGACTGTATACAGTACAAAGAGAGAACGTGTATCCGGAAAGGGAAAGACGGACGGCGACAGCTTGGAATGAAGTGTTTAAATGGATTGGGTGATAATGGAGAGTTTCATGGAGAAGAATCGTAAGTCCACCATGGGCTGGAGTGCCTTCAACAGAGGGGAGATCATATCGGAGGGACTGAAAATGAGGGAGAACAAAGCGGTCATGGGGACGCAGCTTTGTTTCCTGAAGACAAAAGATGACCGGCGAGTAGGATCGTAAGAGGATCGACAATTCATCCCGATTGGCTCGAATACCGCGGATATTCCAGTGGATAAAGGACATAGGGTGAACAGAAAATGGAGGAATGTGACCAAGGTCGCTGTCAACTCAACGACTGCTCAGAGCTTGCGACCGACAGCATGGAACGGCATTCAGCCAAAGGCAGAAGATCCTGATCCATAGGTTGGTCAGGAGCAGCTCCTGCCACCAGCGATCGGCCGGTTAATCGGCCGCCAGCAGTGCGCCTCGGCGACACAGAAGACGGCCGAGGGCGATTTCCGCCAGGTGGTGCTGTAGATGGGACACGCCTTGGTGGAGAAGGAGAGGAACTGGGTTTCTTTGTAGCCTTCTTGGAAGTATGATGTTTAGATGAAGGAGGAACTGATGGTTGGGAAGTTGCGGTACGTAAAAACTCTTCACGAGTATGCTCTTTTTTCGAAGTCTTGGTGTCTGACTTTTGGGCTCGAGATTTAGCAGAACCCGACGAAGGGTGAGCCAGAGAGTGGGCAGGCGAAAGTGGTGAGGTTGAACGGGCGATCTTGGCGCTGGCCGATCTGACGACCGTGGCACTAAAGGTGAGGTCGCAAGTCTGCGTGGCCCGCCTCCTTTGTTGGCCGAGGAGAAGCAAGGACAGTGCTTTATTTTCCTGTCTGAGGCACGGTGTGCTTTCGACTGGCGAATAATTTTCGAGCAGCAAATTTCCTGGATGAGCTTTTCGTCCTTAAAAACGGGGCAATCTCGAGAGGAAGCAGCGTGGTCACCCATACAGTTGATGCCGCAAGGGGATGGAGGTGGACAAGCACCCTCATGGGCATCCTTGCCACACGTAACACATTTGGCCGGATTGGAACAGGACTGGCTGGTGTGATTGAACCGCTGACACCGATAGCAAGGAGTAGGGTTTGGGACGTAAGGGCGAACGGAAATTATCTCATAGCCTGCTTTCATTTTCGATGGGAGTTGAACTTTGTCAAAGGTCAAGAAGACAGTGCGGGTTGGAATGATGTTCGTGTCAACCTTTTTCATAACCCTATGAACAGCAATGTACGGTGCGGCTCCACCCGGACAGGGAAGGTGTGTAGTAGGGAGGTACGCAGCAATTTTTGTGCCTGGAGGGCACTGACTGTTTCTAACAACAGGCTACCATTCCGTAATCTGGAACAAGACTTTACAGGACCTGCAATTGTGTCGACACCTTTCTGAATAATGAAAGGGTTGACCGTGGAGAAATCGTGACCTTCGTCAGACCGAGAAACAACAAGGAACTGTGGCAACGATGGAAGAACTGTCTGTGGCTGAGACTCAGTGAACTTACGCTTGTGAGCAGACATAGTGGAAGGTGAGGAAACCATTGCGGAAGAATCCCCCATGATTACTGGCGTCTCCGATGGTGCGCTCCTCCCTTGTGGGGGGGGGGGGGGGCCCTCTCTGAGGGCACTCCCGCCTTAGGTTCACACCTCAGGTCACACCTCCCGACAAACGGACGGAGGGACCAATCGGCACTTTCGGAAGGTATCAGCTCGGGTAATCACCCCTCCCTGGGACTGGCCGTTACCAGGGGGTACGTACGTGTCCTACCTGTCTACCCGGGGCGGGGAATTACGCGTTACCCCGTCACCGGCTACGCATGGAAGTGCGTGGGTCGGCCTTCAGACACGCACAGGGAGGAAAAAATAGAAAGGAAAAGGAAAGAAGAGGGATCTCAAACGCCGAAGCGGAGAAAAGGGCAAAGAGAAGAGGGAAGGAAAAGAGAAGGACAGAGGAAGGACGAAGACTGGCAAGTATAGAAAGCAAGGAAATTTTAACAGTTTCGAGCGTCCGTCTCCGGACGTAGGCACAAACCATACTCCCAGAGGGGGAGAAAGGGAAGGAAAGAGCCAGAGGAGGGGGGGGGGGGGGAGCGAAGGTGGGGGATGGGGAAGGATGCGGAAAGGGAGGGTATGCAGCCCGGAAAAGAAGGAGGGCCACATTAGCTCGGGGTCCCGGGCTCGCTACGCACGTATCCACAAAAGAGTTGTGGGCCCCCTGGGTGTGTGTGTGTGTGTGTGTGTGTGTGTGTGTGTGTGTGTGTTCTACTTCTGTGTAATATTTTGGCATACAGTCTAGCCCTCATCTAATACCATCCCAAATCCGCAACTCCAATGCATGTGCATATCTTAAAGTAGTTGATTGCTGCAGAGTTATGGGCCCATGACTTCATTTGATGTTTGTGAAGATATTGAAGACTTAGCGTAATATTTATTATCATTCAGCAAAAAAGAAGAACCTACTGCTTCACTTCACTACGGCAGTCGTCTTGATGATCACCAGAGTTTTTACCAGAATCTAAGACGTCCAGTGTAATTTTAAGCTGTGTCTTTGAACTGTCATTACTCGCTAAAAACCCAGCCGGCAAAGTCCTCTTTCAGCTGAGACAGTTACTTTCACCAAAGCGGCTTATGATGTCATTCCTACTGCGCCAACCAAGTCTACGTCAGGATTACGTAGTGTTTCATCAATCTGTTTATTAACTGTACAATTTGAAACAACGCTGATACAATGGATCAAAACAGAATTCCAGGACCCTCACAGATTGCCTGGTTGTCAGCATCCGAAATACGTTAGAATATATTGTTTACACCACTGACATGGGGATAAAAGGGCTAAAAAATACGAAGTGATAACTGTGAATGACGTTGCTGCATAAATTATTGTTCAAGTCTATACAGAAATGTGCGAAAAACCCATGTTTCATCAAAGCCCGTTGTGTGTCCTTTTGCATTCAGAAGAACAATCGCCAATCTAAAATTTACAGGTGTAGGGAACTTTGTTTTTCGTAACCATTTGAACTCACTGTCGCCAAAGAATATGAAGAATTTGGACTAATCGAGAACTGCATTCAGTACCAATAATGCCCAAGTTCGAGCTGATAAACGTCGTATATCATCTCACAACTAACTGCCCCTTACTTCAAAGTGCATCTCTTCTAACCATCAATGTTTTGCAACCGAAGATCTTTATGCGAAAATTTCACTACTGAAAAGCAGCTTCTACAGAGCTTTCAACCGCAAGGTTCACGTGATCCTTCTAGCTTCAACAGATCTGAACGGTTACATCAACAAATGCTTAATGCATCTCGTGAGTAGAGATTCATAGCCGATGCTGTCACACAACGACAGATGGAGTATGGCTACTGGTATGCATAAACTAATATGTGTAATGACAAGCAGAGCACCAACCACTGGTTTCCTGCGAAATTTTCTAAAATTCACAACTCTTTACTTGGGTTGTCATTTCTTTATAAACAACGGCGTCGTCTGTGAAGGTTCAGGGAGCTTCTGCTATTACTTCATTATTGTCATACGATCTGTTCATTTGAATTCACGTGCATTGTGTTGGCTTGTGAGACCGAAGTAAGAAAAATTCCAATCAAATCCGCATGCTGCATTTACGGTCAAAGCGATCAATCCGGAGAGTTCACAGACAGTTTTCCATTGTCATTAAATCAACTGCCAAGTCGGTACCAAATCTCCTACTCAGAAATATAGTACAAAAGCTATCAACCTACGAATGCACATACTAGGCAAAGAGATATTGTACAATGCAATTTTCCAATAGAGTAACCGATGGCTGCAGCAAAAGAACAGAAATCACAAGAAATTAATTGCTAAATTATGGCTGAGCGATTGATTGGCGGAGACTAGCTGGGCGGGCCAAATGCTAAGGAAAATTTTTCACTTGTGATGCTGTATTTTTCGTAGTTGCTTTAACATAACTGAAGGTAATTTAAATATGACTGTGTAACTACAAGCCAATAAGTATTATCGTCACCAAACGCGCTTTGATTTATTGTTATAAAACATCATTGGTCTCTCGGCAACAGTACTCTCACAAAACCACACAGAGAAACGTTTATCCAGAGATACGGAAATAATCAGTACTTTTGCTACATTGTGTCATGTTTCACATCAAGTAGTATGCACTTCTGCAAACCAGTGTGGTTAGGAAAGAAAAGAGGGAACAACTCACAAATGTCCAAGCAGACGGTGTCTCCTGATATGGGCGAAAACTAGACATAACATACTCTAAGTAAATCAACATCTGTTGCAATGAACTGTTTTCACATCTAGTAACAAATTCCAGTTGTAAGCAAGATTCACTACAAACCAGTGGCGATGTTTTATATTATAATGAAACTACTTTGGCGAAAAAAACGCATTTTCTCGTAGTTGCGCAGACAGATTTATACCTTCAATAATGCAAAGGAATATTTACAGGAATGCGATCAAAAAGTTTTCCGCTACCTGCTTATTTACAAACGTATGTTGGCCTTGTTTCAAACCAGGATATCAAAACATAAGCCATATGAAAAAACTATCCTGTTAAATAAAAATAAAACACCAACCAAAATAAACCCAGTTTATTTGAAAGTGTATATCTATGGAATCAGAGTATTATCTACTCGAAAGGTTTGCAGCATAGCCATCTGTGCGGCATTGTGATAAAAATGAATGCCTAGGACTGAAGACAAATCAGAAACTTAAGATAATAGAATCACGAGCACGATAAGCAGCAAAGTAAGCTGGAAATTATGAAGCAATAATGAGATATACTCGAATCTGAACATTAAAATAGTAAGGAAAAGGAGATTGATATGTTTTTCACAATTTATACAGGATGAATGACATTAATAGGCTGCCGAAAAATATCTTCACATGCATATGGGAAAACAAACTGTCAACAAATTGGAACCAAAAAGTTGAAAAATATTGAGAAATACACAACACAAAGGCAGATGAAACAGCCTAAAGAGATATTTTCAAATGGAAGCTCAAAATCTAGAATCATTGCAGGGCAGAGGCAGTAAGTAGGTGTGAAGTTGCCTAAAGAAAGAAAAAAGAGCCACGATAAAGAGAGGAAATAATGGCGAAGGAAAAGAAGTAGCAAATACGAACGAATTGATATTGTCACGTGGTTTGTAGTTGGCCAAAAAGACAATAATAAAAGCGAATCCTTCTGGTGGATGAGTTTTCCAGTTTCTAATATTCTTACGAGGAAAAAAAAAATGGCAACTACCAAAGAGAAGGGCTCCCAAACAAATCCATTTTTTCTTTATTTATAGTCTCGGGTTGCAGTCGGTGTATCTGCATATTATTTGTAAATATCCTTTAGTCCCTCAGCACAGTTACACATACGGGAAAAAATAAAGGTATATTCTTTTGGTATGTTGATTCTCCGTCGAATTGGGAGGCGGATTCCGTGACGTTCTTTAAGGCCTGTCCTAGCAGGTAGTGTCCTGCTTAAAACTGAGACGGTTATGGCCCGACCAATAAACATACCGGCCTTGGAAACATATTCTTCCTGCTAGTGTAACTGAGACTTGGCAACGTGATGGAAAATGTTTGACAACTCCGTGATGGGCGACTTACTTCCTGTAGCGGTGGTAACTTATCCTGCTAAACTAACCTAGTATTTGAGTGTCATATCGACTAAATATTCTCAGAGATTCTCACTAAAGTGTGACATCGAGTTAGTAATTTCATGTTTTTGTGCCCAGAAGTTAAAACAGAGGTGTACTCTCGACGAGCACGGATTTCATTTTACGTGCACTCTTGTAAAGCATGGTGGTATGATAACGAATATTTATACTCGCAATAGAGATAAACGGTGAACAAATTTTGCGGTCAATAGACTTTGCCTAGTTTTACAGAGATGGCAGTATAATTCTTGCCATCACGAAAGAAGCACGGGAGTGGTAAGAGCGTTATCCGGGAGTCGCTTCATATTATACAGAGTTAAACCGAACTCCACTGATAAAATCCAGGGCTTGTCCAGCGGTATTTTCTGAGTATTTCGCAATATGGGTCGTTACAGACTATAATGTAATTGATTTTTTTGTTTTCTATTCCAATGAGTTTTGTTTCTGTGAAAATACCTTCAAAGCTGTGAGAAAGCTTATAACAAGCAGTCACCAGAACGTGTCCGTCCCCGGTAGCTGAGAGGTCCCGGTAGGGGACTGGGTGTTGTGTGTCCATCATCATTGACTCGCCAGCCGCCGATGTGGCGTCAGCTAAAAAGGACTTGCAATACGGCGGGCGAACTCCCCGAATGGGGCCTCCCGGCCAATAATGCCATACGGTCATTTCCGCTTTCAGTCTGTAATACAAAAACTGAGTTAATGGATCAACGACGAACTGAAACGGGTGTCTTGCGACGTCCGCCCCGAGCAGATGCAACGAACGAAAACGAACAAATTGTGATTAAAAAAAAAAAAAAGTGGTCAGGGCGACAGAATGTCAATCCTAAGGGCCCGGGTTCAATTCCCGGCTGGGTCGGAGATTTTCTCCGCTCAGGGACCGGTTGTTGTTTTGTCCTAATCATCATCATTTCATCCCCATCGACGGGCAAGTCGCGGAAGTGGGGTCAAATCGAAAGACTTGCAACCGGCGAACGGTCTACCCGACGGTAGACCCTAGTCACATGATCAGAACGTACAACACGAAGCAGAGAAAGGAAACAATCCAAACCAACTGTGATATGACTGGCGTCACTGGGCAACATTCAAGATACGATTGTTGTGCTGCTCTTACACTGCATTCACTGAGCTCATATACGAAGTGGATATCGGCCAGCAGCAAACCTATTCGTACTACTGTGTATTACTGCTAATGTACATATAACAGAGCCGAAAAAAAAGTCACGACAGAACCGAGCAGGTGAATGCATTTGAGGGCGAAGAGTGTAGTGGACATTTAAGTTGTCAACAGCATGTTCCCTGAGTGATCAGAAAACGTTTGTTTACGAACAAGATACACAGTGCATGCTGTCGGATCTGCAGTTTTGTACAGATATTTTCAGTACACTGCGGGGGTAATAAATCGAACGAAATGCAACTGTAACGATCCACCAGAGGCGTGATGCGGTTTTAACCTCGTGGCGCGCCACGATATCAATGATGTGCGTGAAATGTTTTAGTTGTACATAATGTATCTGTACTGAGAAGTTCCAAACTAAGAGGCGTGTTTCATATGCAACATGTGGAACAGACGAGTATATTTGTCATCGGAGATCTTTGGTGACCAAACAGTAAGCGAATGATACTTGAAAATGGTCCATCCCCGATATAGTGCAATAGCGCGTAATTAAACTAAAAATTAACAACTGAAGGCAACGTGGAGTCATTAAAGAAACATAGGATCAAATAATCGCATATCATCGGTCAGTTTTGGCGATGGAACACCCAACATGTACGATAATACATTGATTTCTTTTTTTGTTGAGGTTATGTGAAAGTCCTTGTGAGTGTGCCTCCTTTACGGAAAACAATTCCAGAGTTCAGAATGTGTATTTCTACTGCGTTCGCATCGATGACTCCACATACGCTTTAGAATATGTGATATGAAATATTTCAATTTCGATATTTCCACTGTATGGGATTAAAGTATGTAAAGAAATTACACTTTCTTTTACATTGTCTGTAGTTCTGATCATGCATCGCTATGCATGAAGAGTTATAACCATTTATATTCGCGATATTCTTTTTGAACTGCCCGGTACTATCTGAAAAAGAAACTTCACAAATATCCAGTCAGATCATGATAAGATTATGAAGTGGTGCAAAAATTTGCAACTTGTTTTAAATTTTCTGAAATGTAAAATTGTGTAGTTCGCCAAGCGCAGTAAATTACAGGGTGTCTCACGAAAAACGCCCGCGGGACACCGTAGCGTGTCTTCAATACAGTGAGACTGAATGTTCGGGTGCTTTGTTTTGAGTTTCCTGTCGAGTTTCCATTCGGATATACAGGAAGGGTCAGCAAGTGTTTCTTGTGTTGAACTACGCAAAAACAGAATAGTATGCGGAATGTCGGCTTGAATTCATGCGAAAATTTCCCGGTGTGCATGTTCCCAATGATTCGACGATACTCAGATTAATGAAGAAATATCAAGAGACTGAATCCGTGTTACACAAACGAAGGCCGAGAGAACCTAGTGTTTTAACCGAAAAGAAAATTAGACGAGATAGGAGAGTCCTTGGAAAGAAGTCCGAGAAACTCTCTACGTCGTTTGGCACTTCAGACTGGTGTGTCAAGAGCGTCTGCTCACAGAGCTGTGCACAAACTGAGATTGAAACCATACAAAATAACGGTAGCGCATCTGTGAGGAACTCAGATACTGTTGCTCGACATCGTTATTGCAACTGGCTGTCACAGTCTGTGCACGATGGGGAAGTTGATGCTGAGAATCTTTTTTTCTGATAAAGCTTGGCTACATTTCTCAGAGTACGTAAATTCTCAGAAAAATCGACGCTGGAGCTCCGAAAATCCTCATGAATTACATCAACAACCTCTGCATGATGTGAAGACAGGAGTGTGGTGTGCAATTAGCGCAAGACGAAGTATTGGACCAATCTTTTTCCACGAAACAATACTTTCTAGCAGGTACGCGAACAGCAACTGCATCTTCTTCTTCTTCTTCTTCTTCTTCTTCTTCGAGATCTAATACCTAACGAAAAGATGTACGGTTATTTCATGCAGGACAATGCAACACCACACATCGCCAATGCTTCTACGGCAGCTGTAAGAAGTATTTTTGACGGTAGAATAGTTGACTGGCCTCCTCGTTCTCCAGATCTAAATCCGCGTGGTTTTATCTTCGGGGTATGTTAAAAGATAAAGTGTATGCAAATACCGCCTACACGCTCGAAGAGTTGAAAGACAGGGTGCAGCTAGTCATTTCCCAGTTTTCGGCTGCCGAAGTTCATCAAGTGTTTGCTAATCTGTTCAGGAGATGTCAGGTCGCTTTTACCACAGAAGGACATTATTTTGTGCACCTAATGCATATAAAGGTAAGCTTAAGTTAATCAGATGGCAACGTTGTTTACGCTTAACTCAAGGGAAGCGCGCGCAACCGACTACCGGCAGATGAGAGTCTGAGAGTCGGGCGCGGCGGCGATGGCCGCTGACCGTGATGTGCGACTCTGACCATTCCCGGGCGCCTTTCGTGAGACATCCTGAATTATAGTCCTCCTTAATGCAATGATCACACAGGTTCAGTCGTTAAGTAAGGTAAGTTGAAAGCATCAGTTCATTGCCAGGATGCTGGCCAAATGCAATCAATCTGCAACGCAGGCTTCTTACAAACATGTCGTGAGACCTGTCGTGTAATACTGATCAAGTGTGTGGAACCAATACCAAATAGTGCTAATAGGGGATACTGATCGTTTACAAAGATGGAAGGCACGAATGCTGAATGGGCCATGGCATAGCATCACTGCTGAGAAACGTGAACTACAAGGCGCTTGAAGATAAGAAGCCTACTATTGCGCAAAAGTCTGCTAAGTTTCAAAAGCCTGTATTAACTGTAGAGGTATACAGTATTCATTATAAAGTAAAGAATGTTCTGATCTGAAGAGCCCGTAATTTTCTCCCCAACACAGCCGCGGTATCAGACATTCCTAATTGTTGGCGTCAGTATGAGGCTAGTGAGCAGGAATGGTAGTGTGTGATTTTAAAATAAGTGACAAAATTAACGACCTCGCCCAGCACGAAGTTCTTAGTGTAATTTCTCTGAATACAACCAAGTCCGCCCTATCAAAATTTACAGACAGATAACCGAAGTTTATGCAAATCTGATTAACGAGGCTTCAGTTCCAAAATGGTGCATTATATTTAACTGCGATCGAATGAATATTCACCATGAACGATGAGACCGACCTTCTGTTGTGACTGATGAACTCAGATCAATGATTAAGGAAAAAATTCAACAGTTCTGACGTTTCACTACTAATGGTCTCAGCTTGTGCTTTCCTGAAATCTTACAGTCAGTTCTTTATCAAAATGCTAGTGGTGACGTGAGATTTAGAAACGTGTTGGCCAGGTGAATTCCTTGACTTTTGACGGTTGAATACAAAAAACAACGAATGGGAGCTGCCCTGACGACTTTTCTCGCTCGGTTCGAAACGGATGGCGAGGCTTTTTCGAACGACGTTATTATTGCTGACGAAACTGGACTCATAGAAGTCAAGAAGCAAAGCGCCAGATCATTTCTGAGTACCGAAAATGTTATGGCCACAATGTATTGGGATCAATTTTATGTTGGACCTTCCAGCCGCTAGGAACTACGCCATCTCCATGATGACATTCTTACAGGTCTAACAAAAATATTCACAAATGTCAGTATGAAGCCAGGGAGAGGGGGGAGGGAGAGGGGAAGGGTGGGTGGGACAGGGACCCATATGGAGGCTGTAGAGAACATATGGCATCATATGATTATGGGGGTGGGCATGTGGTTGGGAGGACAATTAATTGATCAATTTAATTAATTTGTAAATCAATTTACTATCAAAATTGGGGTTGAAGCCCCATTACCCTACTACTGAAGTATATTACAATACTGACACATTAGTTTGTGTGCAATTTAACTCTAGTGGATACAGTCCATGTTGCTATCGTGAATTGGTAGTATGTGCAGTCTACAGCAACCATGTCATCTGTAAACATCTCAGTTCTTGTGCTGTGTATCATTAAAAGTTGTTTTGCTTCAGGGTAGTTTGGACTACAGTAGTGTACGATCAGGGACTGTGTATCGTTACTCTAATGAAGCAGGGAATGAGATTGATGGAAGTCACAGTGAATGTCACTGTTAATCAAAATGATACGTCTTTATCAGGAGCAAGTTTCTAGTGACAGGATTAGTTGAGTATCGTCACACAAGCCATGGAAGAAAAACATTAAGTGTGCTGAATCTATAAATGCATATAACAGCGAGCAGAAACCCTCAACTACAATGATATACATCTATGACGATAGCAACAGGAGTGCAGGTGTCAACACAAATGATATTAAACAGGCTCCGTGAGGAGGGATTATGTACCAGAAGACTCTCATGGCTCCTCCTTGAAATGACGTTCGAAGACGGGCTCATGTTGAATGGGCACGAAACTATTCTCTGTGAACTAGGCAGTAGTGGGACACAATGCTCTTTCCTGATGAGACCCTTATCACTCTCTACTATAACAACACTAATATTCGTGTGTTGAGGCAATGAGGAGAACATTTACACCATAACTGTACCAAAGACCACCACCATTATCAAGATGGTTCAGTCAGGTTTCCAGGTGGAATCACATGTGGCCAAAGGGCACCCCGTGTGCCAATCCATGGAAGGATGACCGGTGTGAAGTATTGGGACGACGTCCTTGCACATATTCTGGGTCTCCAGTTGGTCCACCAGGGACCTTACAGGGCATCTTAGAGGCCGCTGTGGAGGAATTGGACAATATCGCACAAGCTTATCTGGACAATTTGGTAAGGAGCATGCCTACCTGCATTTAAAAATATCGTCAGTTGCGAGGAAGGCCAGTTGGTTCGTAAACAATGTGTTATGCAAAACAACTATGAGAAGAAATTGTAGTGTCTGCAGAGTAATCTTCTGTAAGCTTATTTGTTTGTGTTTATCAAGTGGAAATGTGTTTATCATCTTTTATTTCGTTTCCTTATGACTGAAAGTGACAGAAAAAAATGGGGTTTGTTTCCTATTATGCCCTGGAATGACAATAAAGGAATATGCAACATTGATTTTGGGACTGTATATTTACCAGCGTCACTGGAAGGGGTAAGCAACTATTCTCCAGCGTTTGAAACGGGAAGAAACCCAAATACGAATGAGTATCGGAAATTAATGCACAATAATTTTCTTCCTCCCCTGGTACCGCAGATGGAATGCAAAAATTTCACGACGATACAGTTTGAAGTTTGTGCTACAAGGGGGTATGTTGTTTTCATGTGCATTCATAGCGAGAGAAGCATCGACTATGAAACAAACATGACGCGCATGTTACTGTTGTCAATTTGTAACGGGCAGCGAAGCGTAGTTCGATATTTGTGTGCCAAAAGGGCATAAACAGAGCGAAATTCACAGGGACACGCATAGCGTGTATGGCGACAACTTCATAGACCGTAGCAATGTCTCCAGGTATGGATTCTCCCAAGAGGGCCGTGGGGATCTTAGCGATTCGCCACGCTCCAAGCGGCCGGTAAAGCCGTCGGCACACGGACCTTGCATCCGAACGTTGAGCGTGTCGTTTCTGACGTCATAGCGTGGAATAGCACGTTCGGCAGTCTTTCCGAACGTGCAGAGCAATATCTAGCATGTCAGATATTCTGAGCTTTGACCAATGACATGACACAGCGCCACCTACGTCACATGCACGCCATCTCCCTTCAGCACGGAGTTGTGAGGCGCCGTATTACCATTCATTTCAAGCCTATACATATATATGCCGTTTCTGAGCACCAGCAAATTGAGAATCACTCAAAAACCCGTTGTTAACTGTGTGGTTCGTTGCAATAAAATAGTGAGAAGCATCATATTCGCGGCAAAAGAATTATTGAAACTTGCGTATTATGAGAGTATGCCATTTGAAGGCAACGACGCACTGAGGATGCACCAAAAGCGCATTGTTAATGGCACAATGTTATAATCAAATTTCAATTGATAACTTCTACGATTAAAGCTTTCAGCAAGGTGCAACACGCTAAATTTGGCTGTCTAATAACTTGTCTGTAGTGAGTAGCGTTACCGGCTGAACTGTTAAGGCGGTGCTTCGCGTCTCGCCACGTCAAAAGTTTTTTTTCCTAACTTTCGCGTTTTTAATAGGTTCTGATGCTTTATTATTAGTTTCATATAAGCACATATTATATCTGACATTATGTAAATATAAGTTCACCTTTTTTTGAGGAGTGAGTGTGTTCGATTGGCTTAATCTACGGGACAGCTTGCACTATTTGTAAAAGAAAAATGAGCAAAAAACCTTTATACGTTTGTAATTCACATGTTGCAAAGATTCTGCTACTGGGTAGGAACAGTGATCAAGTAAGAATGACTTTGGGGTTTTACCAAAATGTGTGAATGATGAAACTGTGTTTATCTTACGTGGAGAACTATTGCAAATTTTTATCGCAATGTTTGTAATGAAACTTTTACAAGCTTGTGTCATTACTGATTGGACATGGTACTTCCCATTTCATCTTAAAACATGCACATGGATATTGAAGTTTTTATTTGTGTATATTACATATAGAACAACGTGACTAGCATATGGACAATGCAGGAAATGTGCGTTTTAATAGAGCTAACGTGTGAATTTTACGCGCGCCCCTTTAGTGAACGCCGGCCGGAGTGGCCGAGCGGTTCTAGGCGATGCAGTCTGGAACCGCGCGACCGCTACGGTCGTAGGTTCGAATCCTGCCTCGGGCATGGATGTGTGTGATGTCTTTAGGTTAGATAGGTTTAACTAGTTCTAAGTTCTAGGGGACTGATGAGCACAGAAGTTAAGTCCCATAGTACTCAGAGCCATTTTGAGCCTTTAGTGAACACTCTGATTTACGAACCAGAAACATCCCGCAACTGCCGCTGGAGTGTGTTGTGATCGCGTATACCACGATGGGGCCCAAGTACCGTATGCACAACGCATCGTTTCTAAGCTTTCAGCAGCACGTAGAGCTCGGCACGCTTAACGTTGACGTTCGGCAGTACGGTCCGTGTGTCGACGGCTTTTGACAGCCGCATCTCCACACCCTTTGAGGCAGCAATTTTCATCCACCGGCGAATACCTTATCGCAGCATTTCAAGATTTTCAATGGTACGGTGAACGATATTGTTCTTGACACGTTGAAATTTCGTCTAGTTAGTTCTCGCTGGGTGCCTAAGAACCTAACATACAATCATAAGGGCCAGCGAATGATGACAAACTTGGATCAGTTAGTGCGTAACGCCGCAGGAAGACCTGACTTTCTGAAAGGAATCGTCGCTGGTGATGAGTCATGGGCGTACCACTACACGCCCGAAATCAAGGAGGCCTCTATGGAGAGGAAGCATTGTTGGTTCCCCAGTACGAAAAAAAATCAAAGTGCCTCAAATCTCCTGGGAGAGTGTTCGTTACAGTGTTCTCGGATATTCGCGGTGTGTTACTGATGGACTTTGCTCAACACGGGACCAGTGTGAATGCTGCAACCTAAATTAAAACTTTGGTTAAGTTGCGTCGTACCCTTCGTTAAAACGCTACAACATTAATGCTGACACTGTCAAAGTACTTCATGACAACGGTCGCCATGTTTGGGTGGGAGTTGCTCCAACATCCAGTATACAGTTTACTTATTTATTTATTTATTGTTCCGTGGGACCAAATGAAGGAGAAGTCTCCATGGTCATGGAACGAGACAATACATGAAATTATAACACGATAGTAGAAACAGATAAAATGAAATATAAGAAACATATTCAGGCGACAAGTCATAAGTTTAAATAAAGAAAATCAACAATGTAACACTGGAATTCGCTTAATTTTTTAGCTCTTCCAGTAGCTCCTCGACAGAATAGAAGGAGTGAACCATGAGGAAACTCTTCAGTTTAGACTTAAAAGAGTTTGGGCTACTGCTAAGATTTTTGAGTTCTTGTGGTAGCTTATTGAAAATGGATGCAGTAGAATACTGCACTGCTTTCTGCACAAGAATCAAGGAAATGCATTCCACAAAAAATGGTTCAAATGGCTCTGAGCACTATGGGACTTAACAGCTGTGGTCATCAGTCCCCTAGAACTTAGAACTACTTAAACCTAACTAACCTAAGGACGTCACACACATCCATGCCCGAGGCAGGATTCGAACCTGCGACCGTAGCAGTCGCGCGGGCATTCCACATGCAGATTTGATTTCTGCCTAGTATTAACTGAGTGAAAGCTGCTAACTCTTGGGAATAGCAGCAACCAAACGGACTGAAACTGATGGGAGAAATGTGTTGAGAACATTGATGAGTATGTAGGAAAGCAGGTAAAAGATTTAAGTTCATTTTCGATTTCACTTTGTTTTGTTACCTATTAAACTTTTTGGCAATATTGCTAACAAACAAATGACATTAAAGAAAATATATACTGTGAAGGCAATGTCTGAATTCCCAGAATATTGAATAGGGTTCGACAAGAGGTTCTCGAGCTTAGCTCGAACAGCCCGTTTTTTAGCCAAAAATACCCGTTTTGAATCAGAAGAATTACCCCAAAAAATAATACCATACGACATAAGCGTATGAAAATATGCGAAGTAGACAACTTTTCGTGCTGAACTGTCACTTATTTCAGATACTGTTCAAAATGGTTCAAATGGCTCTGAGCACTATGGGACTCAACTTCTGAGGTCACCAGTCCCCTAGAACTTAGAACTACTTAAACCTAACTAACCTAAGGACATCACACACATCCACGCCCGAGGCAGGATTCGAACCTGCGACCGTAGCGGTCTCGCGGTTCCAGACTGTAGCGCCTAGAACCGCACGGCCACTCCGGCCGGCAGATACTGTTCTAATGATAAATAAAGCAGCATTTAGTTTCTGAACAGGATCCTGGACTGGGCTTTCCACCACAGCTTACTATCTATCCGAACGCCTACGAACTTGAACTGTTCCGTCTCGCTTATAATATGCCCATTCTGTCTGATCAAAATATCGGTTCTTGTTGAATTGTGAGTTAGAAATTGTAAAAACTGAGTCTTACTGTGATTTAGCACCACATTATTTTCCACAAGCCATGAACTTATTTCATGAACTACATTATTTGATACTGTTTCAGTATTACACACAAGAATCTGGATCTTGCGCCGACGGACTTTCATCTGTTTGGTCCATGAAGAAATTCATCGCCGACCAACACGTCAGATGCGGAAGTGAAATCAGCAGTCCGCAAATCGCCCTACTGCAACCAAACGGACTGAAACTGATGGAAGAAATGTGTTGAGAACATTGATGAGTATGTAGGAAAGCAGGTAAAAGATTTAAGTTCATTTTCGATTTCACTTTGTTTTGTTATCTATTAAACTTTTTGGCAATAAAATTATTGTGCGTTCTTTCCGATCTTCCCTTATCTGTGGCACTATGCTCAGTACCACCTGCCAAGCACTTCAAAATGGTTCAAATGGCTCTGAGCACTATGGGACTCAACTGCTGTGGTTATCAGTCCCCTAGAACTTAGAACTACTTAAACCTAACTAACACACATCCATGCCCGAGGCAGGATTCGAACCTGCGACCGTAGCAGTCGCACGGTTCCGGACTGCGCGCCTAGAACCGCGAGACCAACGCGGCCGGCGCCAAGCACTTCGTAGTGGCTTGCAGATTACGTACGTAGATGTGGAACACGAATGGAATACTGGGAAACATAAGAATGCAGAAGTGTGATGCTGATAACCGTGTTGCGATAGGCGCAAAAGCGTGGCGTAAGAATTTAAATCGGCCTACTGGAGCCACGGGATTGCGTTTTTATGAGAGGCGGCGCCGGCGGGATGAGCGCGCCCGCTGCCGGCTGCCGGTCAGACCCTGGTGCGGCGCTATTACGCGCATAAACAAAATCCCCACCGTGGCGCGGCCCCCTGCCTGCAGGAAATGATTCCATCATAGCGGCTCGGGGCCCGTCCCCTTCCGACGGGCGACACGCGGCCTGGCACTTGATAAAACAGGAATAACAGATTTAGCGCAACTTACGCTCGAGAATAACAATGTCGCTTCACCCCTCCGTTCGACACTTCGCGATAAGCGCATCTGCAGCCCAAGTTAAAAGAAAACAGATCATTTTACCGCCTGCACATGGAGCAAAACAGCAGTTTTTCTGGGGAGAGGAAACGGTCGGTGCCGCAGTGAAACAAGGAAATATATACCTGAACTTTCAACTCACATCAGCGTACAAAACAGTATTGAGGGCAAAATCTTAAAGTTCTTATCCCTGTTGACTGTCTAGGTATTGCGTCTCGAAAATACAGCATACAGCGATTGGATTCGTCTCAAAATAAGAACGAAGGTACATATCACCGCGAATTCGAAAAAGCTTTGCTTTTACAGACTACGAGGTGTGTGAGCAAAGTAATAACACTGATTTTTTATCTACAAAAATTATTTGTTTCTTTCAAACAACGATACGGTACTCTTCAAAGTAATTCCCTTCGGCAGCTATACACCGGCGTAGTTTTTGTTCCCTGTCTTGGTAGCAGCGCTGAAAGGCTTCAATTCGTAGGACCTTTAACATGAAAGTGATTCTTTTGAATTTTGTCCAGAGTCCCAAAATGACGTCGTCTTAAGACTTTTTCAATTTCGGGAAATGAAAAGAGTCGCAAGTACTCAGATGAGGTGAACAGGGAGGCTATGGACCAACAGGAATGCCTTTTGAGGTCAATAATTCCGTGATGGAAATGGCCGTGTGGCAGCATTGTCATGACGCAGCATCCACTTATCAAAATTTGATGTACGGTGAAAGTGTTTAGAGTCACCCATCATCCTTACTGTTAAACGTCGTTCTGATCTCGCATAAGCGCGCACAGTTTCGACGTCTTCGCCGGTTTTTGAAGTTGAAGGTCTGCCTGAGAGAAGTTCATCTTCAACCTGTTCTCGGCCTTCCAAAAACTATTTGTGCCAGTGAAAATCTTATGCTCTTGATAAGGAATGTTCCTCATAGGCCTGTTTCAACTTTTCAAAGGCCGTACTCATGCATTCCCCAAGATTAAAATGAAACTTGATGGTATAACGCTGCTCTGAATTCCGCTGTTCCGTTTTGTAACACACAACAGAAACACGTCTTCACTAATGGCGTCCTCAAAAATCACGTGATGGCTGTACGGAGTTGAAACTCTGACTGAGCATCTGGAAGGAATGAACACACAGTTCTAAGCAAGTACAACACAGCGTTGCCAGATGACTCGCTATGTTGTCAGTCTCACACCTCGTATGTTACGAGATTTCTTGCTATCTCATTTGCGCAGGAGTTTCAGTTGCTTCTTAATACGTCATGAACTGTTGCAGCAGCTACTATTTACCTAACGTATTTTACTGCGACATTTAAACTAAGTTTGATACTTCGGACCGTGCCAGCTGTATTCGAGCGAGTTCGGAACTCATTGTGCGACAAATGGAAGCCAGTATTTAGACGGAATGTGGATACTTTGAACACAGTGTGTGAACCGTTGTGAATCATTTGTAAAACGTAGCAAGTAGCAATTGTAACAAAATGATCGCTTCAACTGACATACTTCGCGTGGCAGTCTCATAACTCAGAAACTAAGCATTTCCGGATACATCTTCATAACACGCTTTTTTCTAATTTTTACATGAAGTATTTAGTTCCAATGTCTTACTGAGTTCAGTACACATTTCATATTTTAGTATTATAAATGAAGTACAGAATATTGTAATGATGTAAATATGATATTCTCGAACACTCCCAGATAGCGACAGTCATTCGAAAGAGTGACAAGTATCACAGCCTGACTTCTTAGGACTATTTCATCTATCATAGTTATTATATACACTCATGCTCATCAATTAAGGATAATGCTGATACATGATGAAACAACGCTCTGGTGGGCGGTTTGCGGGTTTAAATCACCTCGGGGTATGACCATGCGGTGCATCTGACCTGCGGTCGTCGCACGGTGGCGCTGGCAGCAGTCCACATACACAGAGGTGTGTTGGTGCATGTCAGAGTACGGTGCAGCGAATAAGTGTATAGACGTTTTCAGACTTGCTAATGGTGACTGTGTGTTGAAAATGGCTCAGAGAACACATATTTATGACGTTATTAGGAGTAGAATACTAGGGCGACTGGAGGCTGGTGAAACACAGAAGGTCGTAGCACGGGCCCTCCGTGTACCAAAAAGTGTGATCTCAAGATTATGGCAACGATTCCAGCAGACAGGAAATGTATCCAGGCGCTACAATACGGAACGTCCACAGAGTACAACAGCACAAGAAGACCGATATTTCACCATCAGTGCCCGCAGACGGCCACGGAGTACAGCAGGTAGCATTGCTCGGGACCTTACTGCAGCCACTGGAACAGTTGTCTCCAGACACACAGTCTACAGACGACTAACAGACATGGTTTATTCGCCCGGAAACCTGCAAGGTGAATTCCACTGAACCCTGGTCACAGGAGAGCCCGTAATGCTCGGTATCAAGAACACAGTACATGGTCATTGGAACAGTGGTCCCAGGTTACGTTCAGGGGTGAGTCCTGGCATAGTCTGAACAGTGATCCTCGTCGGGTATTCATCTGGAATGAACCAGGAACCAGATACCAACCCCTTGATGTCCTTGAAAGGGACCTGTATGGACGTCGTGGTTTGATGGTGTGGGGTGGGATTATGATTGGTGCACGTACAGCCCTGCATGTCTTCGACACAGGAACTGTAACAGGTCAGGTGTATAGGGACGTCATTTTTCACCAGTATGTCCGCATTTTCAAGTGTGCAGTGGGTCCACCTTCCTCCTGATGGATGATAACGCACGGCCCCACCGAGCTGCCATCGTGGAGAAATACCTTGAAACCGAAGATATGAGGTGAATGGAGTGGCCTGCCTGTTCTCTAGACCTATACCCCATCGAGCACGTCTGGGGTGATCTCGGCCGACGTATCGCTGCACGTCCTCAAACCCCTACGACACTTCAGGAGCTCCGACAAGCACTGGTGCAAGAATGGGAGGGTATACCCCAGCAGCTGCTCCACCACCCGATCCAGAGTATACCAACCCGTTGTGCGGCCTGTGTACGTGTGCATGGTGATAATATCCCATATTGATGTCGGGGTACATGCGCAGGAAACAGTGGCGTTTTGTAGTACATGGGTTTCGGGACGGTTTTCTCAACTTATCACCAATACCGTGGACTTACAGATGTGTGTCCTGTGTGTTCCCTACGTGCCTTTGCTACTAGCGCCAGTTTTGTGTAGTGCCACGTTGTGTGGCACTGCTTTCTGCAGTTATCCTTAATTTATGAGCATGAGTGTACATATGGTCCCGTGGTCCCTACCGAGCGACGTGGCGCGGTGGCTAGCCCACTGGACTCGGGAGGACGACGGTTCAATCCCACGTCCGGCCATCCTGATTTAGGTTTTCCGAGATTTCCCTAAATCGCTCCAGACAAATGCCGGGATGGTTCCTTTGAAAGGGCACGGCCGATTTCCTTCCCCGTCCTTTCCTAATTCGATGAGGCCGATGACCTCGCTGTCTGGTCTCCTCCCCCAACCCCCCCCCCCCCCCTCCATATGTTCCCTTTTACTGGTATTCGAAAGCTCGACTACTGTCACACAACGGACGCTAATGCTTGCAGGAAAATTTTTCGCCGGAAACAGTGAGGAATGTGAGGCCATGCCTGTCGGCTTAACAAACTTTGAACTCTACCGCAGTGTTTACATTGCGGAGCGTTAACGTGACCACATCACCCCTGCGACATCTACGAAAAGTTTCGTGGCAAACATTAACGACTGTTGTATCAATGTTTTCAGAGAGCTATCGTTTTCCAAGCATTATGGTCGCTCTTTCATCCAAGCGAAGAGGGGCATTCGGGAGATCAACCATTCAAATCCTAGTTCGGCCATTCAGATTTAGGTTTTCACTGCTTTCCCTCATTAGCTTAAGGCCGGGTAGGTTCCTCTGAAAAGGAAACGGCCTTTTTCTTCCCCATCTTGGACGCGAGATTGTGCTCCATCGCTACCTTGACGTCGGCGGCATGTTAAAACCTAACTTTTTTTAGATTATGTTTTTTCTACAATTTATAAACATAATTGTATGTGTCTGTATGAACAGTCAACTAGGCGCCGTTGAGGTAGGTTCGAGGTGGGGTGAAAACGTGGTCACGTAGAAACATAACACAGGAACGTCTGGAGCAATTAAAAAAAAAAAAAAAAAAAAATTGTTCATACACGATATTATTTGCGCACAATACTATAGAGGTAACGGATCCCTAGCAACACTAGGAGTCAGCGCGAGAATCGTGTCATGTAAAATTATTCGAAACCACCGATCGAATCCACAGTTTTGCAGTCTCTAGGCTCTTTGGTGACAGTATCGATGACGTTTCGCTTCTAGGGATTGGCGAGGAGGCGAGGGGAGGGGGTCAAGTGGAAAGCCAGTAACTTACCTCAGCAAGGGGTGAAGTAACTTCTACCCAACTTGTCACGTGTATCAATGCTGTCTTGGAAAAAAATTACTGAGATATTAAGGCACTCAACATCACTATGACAGAGGCTGAGGATGAAAAATGGTAGCATAAATGCATAACTCAGGAGTGCCTGGAGATATTTCCACCTAATTTGGTAGCTAAACGACTCATTATCTGTACTAATATACTCTGAGGATGAGATACTCATATCATCCCGATGGAGGTCAAGAGGGGTAGTGATGACAGGGAGAAATGTTCGAACACAATCTGTTGGTATTTCTTTCCTGTAATGAGTTGACTTGGCATATTTTATAAATGTGATGCGTAATATGCTTCTCGTTTCCGTCATTAAATGCGTCAACCAAGTCGCGAGAATGGGCACTGTAGCGATCCAAAAACTTTGTCAGTCTGTTTGGTGGCCAATGTTCATGCTACACGATTGAATGCCATATACTCATGTAACGTCCTTTCTAGAGTCGCATTGTTTAAAACGGCGGAGAATAAGGCAGTTGCCAGCGACAGTCCTTTTTTTCGAAATGACTTCGACTTCTGGCGTGCGGGAAGGTGTCACCGCAACAAGGGCTGGTGGTTCTGAAGAAATCGATGCGACCGCCGCTTACTCGGAATGAGAGAACCTACAAGCACATACGCTGGAGATACAGATGACTTGTGTGTGACGATACTAGGGTATTCGGTCCAAACCACGGGCATATAGCTGGTTTGCATACATAGAAAGTGAGAAGTACCAAAAATACTGTAAAATACTTACTCCATTGCGTACTATGACTTGTAAATCCTGTTTCGATAAATACCTCATTTGGCTTCGAAAAGTTTTGAAAGCTAAGTGCATTTACTGGTAAGTATTTTTCAGAATACTTTTAGGAGTCTGCACGGACTAGTAACGTATATTTCCACTATTGTTCTCAGTGCCCATCTTGCATTTAGACTGGTATTCCGTCAGGATTGCCTGGAATTTTAGTTGACAAGTAGCTTTAGTGCTGTGACGTCTCCTTTATAAAAAGACATACAAATGAAGATCTACGGATTCAAAACAGATAAAATACGAGCGGCTCGGCGAACAACAAAAATGTGAAGAATAATATACACTGCAGAGCGCAGACGTTTGTTCTTCATATAAATATTGTTGAAAAACAAATTATATAATGTGATCACGGTAAAAACTTCTTAAATGAAAAAGCTAACCGCTAAGTTCACAAGTTATTTAATTGCTTACAGATGCTCTAAACAGACTGGCAAAGAAAGGTAACCATAATATGTGCAAAAAAATTTAGGAAACACTTCCCTAACTTGCTGAGAATTAAGACTGATGCATGACGTTTGATCCACATTTCATTGAAAATGTCAGTCATCATATTTTAAACTAATTCTTGGGAGAATTAGTTAAAAAGGCGATGACTGACTTCTCCGGTGTAAAACGTATAGGGATGAAGTTACAAATTTCACTCAGGCACCGGTCCATGACTCGTTCCTGTCTCTGTTGTTAAGTAGTCCACAGCTACGAGTGCAAGTTCTTTGGGAGGAGGACATTCGTAGGGAATTGTGGTGCTGACAATGCGAAGTTGAATTCTAGTGTTGACAATGTGAAATTGTAGATTCGAGCGCGCAAGTGAGTCATCTTCGTAGTCAGTGGCTCGCTGGAGTGTAGAATTATGAAACACACAGTTACGTGGAACACTAAAGAATATAAAATTTGACAATAATGTAGATGATACGTAAACAGAAGGAAGGTGATGGGGAAGAATATTTAGTAATAATTCGGAGGAAAGGTGGTAGTAAAATGATCATTTCGTGTGGTTCATTGCCCTGGTGAAAGTCTTTCAAATGGAAGTCATTTCAGCAATATGCGTCTCAATGACTTAGCCCAGTTATTCAACCGCGGAAAAGATATTATTAAGGAGTTACTGTCTCGAGTGTAGGTGGCTCGAGTGGTTAAGCTAACATTTGTGTGTTAATAATAAGGAACACAATTATCCTAAGCGGTGTTTTCATCAAATTTTTTCCCATTTTCATGAGGAATATTCCAGTATGACACTAACCAGAGTAAAAATACAGTAGGGTTGTGAAGATAGTAATGAGTACAAGTGCATACTGAAGCCTTTCGGGGAGGTGTCTATGATACAGTGACTATTGTTACATTTGATCCTACTTTATTGAATGTAAACCGTTCGCATTCTGTTAATTATTTATACTGAATATGAATAATAAACTATTTTAATCGAACATGGACATACGATTAGTACCATATATGCACAAGGTCACAGATATTAACCCCAAACACCCAACTTAACAATTTTAGATTGTCTTCAGTTAATTGCGACGGCTATTATCCGTTGAAATATAAGACGTAGACAGGGTAGAAGCTTACGCTGTGCAAAGAACTCTTGTACGGCGTAAACTTCTCAAGGAAGCGAGGCAGCCGACTTACAGTACAGGCTAGAGCGAAATAACCGCTGATGTATCACAAAGTTTGTTTTATCCAAACGCACAGAAAAATATTTTTTGCTCGTCTACAGTATATGGATGAGCCCAAACGCTTAGCTTTCATAACGTCGTAACTATTGCAGGCGGGACACAGGTCATATGTTGTTCCGTTCGCCGTACGGCGTCCCAAGTCGTAGACAGAGGATCATTTTCCCAATCCGCTTACAATGGCTTTCTAAGTTGCCTCGCAATTATTGTAGGACACCACCGCAGTCCAACAAGTAATATCACGATAGAAGCATTCGAAGAATACTCTCACCGTAACCTTTTGCGTCTATTGATCGCATTATTTCCTTGCCTCAGAAATCTCGGAATATATTGATATATAGTCGTTTAATGCAAAAAAATAAATAAATAAATAAATAAAAAAAAGTTCAAATGGCTCTGAGGTCATAAGTCCCCTAGAACTTAGAACTACTTAAACCTAACTAACCTAAGGCCATCACACACATCAATGCCCGAGGCAGGATTCGAACCTGCGACCGTAGCGGTCACGCGGTTCCAGTCTGTAACGCCTAGAACCGCTCGGCCACCCCGGCCAGCCGTTTAAGGCAAACAACACCGAAAGCTCCAGATGGACCGCGCAGTTGCATTGTTCCCCTTGGCTTAGACAAACAGTCCTGATGAATCACGTAGACGAAATCTAATTTGTTCTCAGATAACTCAAAACCTACACACATTGTAGTCGACTGTAAAGCTTGTCTGAGGTCAAGTGACGTGAAGAAATGCCTCGGATATCGAACGATGAGTAATTTAAGAACAATGTCCGGAGTGAAGGTCATATCGTTTACCAAACACAAATTACTTGTCCGGGGTTCAATTTTTAAGAAATTTGTTATGTATTATTCCCTCTCCGCTAGAGATAATCGACTACTTCGACTGTATCAGCAAGACGTTACGAAATAGTAAGGTGGACAAACTTTACAGCATGCTGCAATAGGAACCGAACCGATATCTTCTCTATATCATGCTTATTCTTTCAGACGGGGAATCTTACTAAGGACAGCGCTCACAGATCTTTATCAACATGGCACCACTATTCCATGACTTTGTTGGCAGTTTAGACTATGATGCTTCTAAGGCACATACTAATGCTACCCATTCCTCAACGACTTTAGCACTTTTCGAATTAAGTGAAACAATTTATATTTCTCTTTGCAACAAATCTACCACATGCATCGCCTTTCTGCATTTCATGGTTGTCAACAGGACTCTCTTTTAGCCTGCCCGTAACAGTACTGGTTTCTCATTCCAGTGCTTTAGGCTCGATTCACACGGTGGGCAACGTCACGTCAACGTCAGTGACGTCACACACCGTCAAAAATCCGCTTGTATTCACACCGGACGGAACGTCAAGCGACGGCAAAACTGCAACCACGTTTTGGCGAGTTATTGGAAACGCACAGAAGTGTTCACGAGAGAGCATGGCGGACATTATATTTAGTCTTGATGGACTTACTACGATTGCAAGTGCTTTAGATGATGAGGAAAGAGGGCGGAAATTGGCAAGGCAATCAAAACGAACGTGGGTGAAGAAAATGATTTTGAAGAGAATGTGTGAAGGCGAATATCACACATTGTATAGAGAGCAGGAAGAAGAGGAGACGTCATTTTATAAATATTTACGAATGTCGAGACAGCAATTTTTTAATTTGCTGTCTTTGATAAGCAGCAGCATCAAGAAAGCAGACATAAACATGCGCCGTGCAATTTCTCCACGAGAAATTTGTTTGAGGCGGGTCTGATGCTTCAGCTTTACCAATACCTTTGAGGGTTCCTGTTCTGTACCTTTACGTATTTTATAGAACAGAATATTTATTGTAATACTGCACACTATCAACAAATTGATCTATAGGCTAAACATTCACAATTTATGGCCCCTTGTTATGTAGATCTAAATCTGCTACAGTTCGTCCTGCATAAACTTTGGCACTGCAGAGAACCAACTGCACACTGTATATGAATGTGGAACATCGAACTTTTTACTGTAGTTGTACTTAAATAAGCTGTATCCATACGAAATGTTGAGGGAGACTCAGTACCAGAAAGTATGTAAATAAATACTATACATAAGTAAACTAATAGCCAAAATGACTATGTGGCGTAGAATACTCATATTTGCTTCGGAATGATAAGTATTACATATAAACATGGTCGAAATAAACTTTCACGACTCGCGAATAATTGTGAAATTGGAAAGCAGGAAGGCTCTAACCTCTGCTAAGCGTTTTCACCTCGTAATCGTGAGTACATACATACATAAATAGATGCAGGTGCAATGTTATACACTCCTGGAAATTGAAATAAGAACACCGTGAATTCATGGTCCCAGGAAGGGGAAACTTTATTGACACATTCCTGGGGTCAGATACATCACATGATCGCACTGACAGAACCACAGGCACATAGACACAGGCAACAGAGCATGCACAATGTCGGCACTAGTACAGTGTATATCCACCTTTCGCAGCAATGCAGGCTGCTATTCTCCCATGGAGACGATCGTAGAGATGCTGGATGTAGTCCTGTGGAACGGCTTGCTATGCCATTTCCACCTGGCGCCTCAGTTGGACCAGCGTTCGTGCTGGACGTGCAGACCGCGTGAGACGACGCTTCATCCAGTCCCAAACATGCTCAATGGGGGACAGATCCGGAGATCTTGCTGGCCAGGGTAGTTGACTTACACCTTCTAGAGCACGTTGGGTGGCACGGGATACATGCGGACGTGCATTGTCCTGTTGGAACAGCAAGTTCCCTTGCCGGTCTAGAAATGGTAGAACGATGGGTTCGATGACGGTTTGGATGTACCGTGCACTATTCAGTGTCCCCTCGACGATCACCAGTGGTGTACGGCCAGTGTAGGAGATCGCTCCCCACACCATGATGCCGGGTGTTGGCCCTGTGTGCCTCGGTCGTATGCAGTCCTGATTGTGACGCTCACCTGCACGGCGCCAAACACGCATACGACCATCATTGGCACCAAGGCAGAAGCGACTCTCATCGCTGAAGACGACACGTCTCCATTCGTCCCTCCATTCACGCCTGTCGCAACACCACTGGAGGCGGGCTGCACGATGTTGGGGCGTGAGCGGAAGACGGCCTAACGGTGTGCGGGACCGTAGCCCAGCTTCATGGAGACGGTTGCGAATGGTCCTCGCCGATACCCCAGGAGCAACAGTGTCCCTAATTTGCTGGGAAGTGGCGGTGCGGTCCCCTACGGCACTGCGTAGGATCCTACGGTCTTGGCGTGCATCCGTGCGTCGCTGCGGTCCGGTCCCAGGTCGACGGGCACGTGCACCTTCCGCCGAGCACTGGCGACAACATCGATGTACTGTGGAGACCTCACGGCCCACGTGTTGAGCAATTCGGCGGTACGTCCACCCGGCCTCCCGCATGCCCACTATACGCCCTCGCTCAAAGTCCGTCAACTGCACATACGGTTCACGTCCACGCTGTCGCGGCATGCTACCAGTGTTAAAGACTGCGATGGAGCTCCGTATGCCACGGCAAACTGGCTGACACTGACGGCGGCGGTGCACAAATGCTGCGCAGCTAGCGCCATTCGACGGCCAACACCGCGGTTCCTGGTGTGTCCGCTGTGCCGTGCGTGTGATCATTGCTTGTACAGCCCTCTCGCAGTGTCCGGAGCAAGTATGGTGGGTCTGACACACCGGTGTCAATGTGTTCTTTTTTCCATTTCCAGGAGTGTACATCTACATACATTACATACAAAATAAATATAATTGCAGTAGGCTTACAATATTCATACAGTTATTTACCTGGGCGACCGATAACCAATCCAATTTTCTTCCATATTTCTTCTTTAAACGAAGTGTCGCTGTATTTTTTGCAGCTCATGTCATACAACTCCACATTTTGGCGAACAAGTTCGATTAACTTCTCGTCGTTCATGTTTTATATAAAAACATTTTATAACTAAAAACTCAGTAAATATTTTCGATGTGGAGAACACTGCTAGCAGAATCAAACTCGTGCCATGCGAGCAGCCGCATAACAGACGGAAAAGTAACAGCCAATTGTGAATAGTTCGCCAACCACGTGACCCCCAGCGTCAACGTCAAACTATTCTTTCGAAGTATACCGGGCGGCAGGCAAACTGACGTTGACGTGACGTCGCCCACCGTTTGAGCCTCGCCATTTGAAAACATTGGACGAATATTTTGACGTCACGTGATCGACGTTGACGTGACGTTGCCCACCGTGTGAATCGAGCCTAACCCAAGGGACTCTCACCTGCAAAAACCGGTTTTAGCGCCTCCCGTCGTTTTACAATGTTTTCTTTTCTAATGACTGAGTTTACACTGCACAGGGCAGAGTACTCACATACGTGGACTGAATCTTTCACTCGGCAGCCGAGTGTACATTGTTCGCTTATGAAATTTCTTGGTAGGTTCAGACTTTGTGCCTGACTGGGATTAGAACTGAAAACGCTGCCTCTGTGGCAGCGTTCTTGCCAACTGTGCTATCCACGTACGACCCACAACCCGCCCTCGGATCTTCGCGTTTGTCACTACTTCTATCATATTTTTCACGCTAGTCAGACGCTCCCCTGCACAGCTTGCAGGAATAGCACTCCTGGAAGGAAGGGCACCGGGGAGAAATGACTTAGCCACAGTCTAGGGCAGAGGTCGTAAAACTGCGCCCCCAATCAAGAATTCGAGCGGATCGCAGTTCTGAGTCGTATTTTGTAACAGCAGCATCTAGCAACCAACCGTCGAATTAAAAAATATATTCACTAACTAACAATTCAGTTTTCCTTAAATGATACTGGGAAACCACAGGAAACCTAAACTTCGATGGCCGATCGGGGATTTGAACTGTCAATTTTCAGAGCGAGTCCAGTGTCTTACTATCTGTACTAGTTTGCTTGGAAAAAAAATTTCGGAATCGCACACACACACACACACACACACACACACACACACAGTCTATAATGCTCAGTCTACAATGACCTCATCGGACAGGTTGAGCATCTCTGCGGTGCTCGCAGGGTAATAACTCATGAATCGGTTTGCCCGAGTGTTTTATCAGCTACTTCCTTGGTGGAAATATTACGTTTGGAGTGCTCGTGATGGAGCTTTGGGGACACTACATATGAGCTATTATCACCCATATG
This sequence comes from Schistocerca americana, assembly GCF_021461395.2. Classification (NCBI taxonomy): domain Eukaryota; kingdom Metazoa; phylum Arthropoda; class Insecta; order Orthoptera; family Acrididae; genus Schistocerca; species Schistocerca americana. The sequence continues at coordinate 506,842,622 of NC_060121.1, read as the reverse complement.
CTTAAATAATGTAATATGATATGAAAAACATATGTAAATTTCCACATGAAGACTCTAGAAAGTATAAAAACGCCGAGTCTTGATTCAATCTCAAGAAAGGGGAAAATACTCGGAAGTATGAAAAAATGTGACAAATATGGTTGGCTTAATGTATACAAAATTAGCTTTTCTTTCTTAATATGGAGCGTCAACAAGATACGGCGCACTGACATGCCACAACCACTACAAACTGCAGCATCTTCTCCCAATGGATATGGCCAGGATATAGGAAAGTGCACTATTCTTAGTTTTGTTACCACCATTTCTATTTGAGTGACTTATTACGTCTGGCAGTGTAGCAGTATGCTTCATCTGGTGTAGATTATTGGACTGTATCTCCAGTCACTCGTTCTCGCACTGGCATATGAACTTACTTACTTCTAAGGCGCGAGGTAACAGCGCGTAAAGGAATTACACGCTGTGTTACCACACGTTCTTCACAGGCGTTCCTGGCTGCGTTCTTCATTGTCAGCTTTGTCATTCCCACGTGCCCTGACATCCAAACGAGTGATATCTCTTGAAGCAGTTAAAAGAAGAATGTTATTCTGGATATTCAGGCTGCTTTTGTTCACCAGGTGTATCTCCAGATTACTACACTTTTAGTATAAGGTCCTGCTTCGATCTCTTTTCATTCGCACCAGAACGTTAAAGATGGCGTGAAACTCGGGATCGGAAACTGAGTTGACAGTCAGACCTTGTGAACACCGTTAGAGAAAACAGCCGAACGCATATGAGCGATTGGAGCATGTGAGTAAACTGCCCTAAAATTACAGTAAACATTTCAAAATTCGTGAAACGCGTATCTAAAAATTAATATAACAGATTTCTAATGCTCTATTAAAACTGAAATACAGCTTTACTAGAAACCACGGCGAATGTTTATTCCGACTGTGGATAAAAGCATTCATATCCGCCTCACCTACATTTGTCAGGGCGAAAAGGAAGATTAGGGTCTAAGGTCTCGTCGACGTTGTCATTAGCGACGAAGCGTAAGCTCGAATCGGGGAAGAAAATTCGCGTGCCTGAACCTATTCAGGAAAATCACGGGAAGTCCTAATCTCGATGGCGTGAGGGGGATTTGAACCGCCGTCGTCCGGAATAGGCATCCATTGTCTAAAAAAAAATGTTCAAATGGCTCTAAGCATTATGAGACTTAACATCTGAGGTCATCAGTCCCCTAGAACTTAGAACTACTTAAACCTAACTAACCTAAGGACATCACACACATCCATGCCCGAGGCAGGATTCGAACCTGCGACCGTAGCGGTCGCGCGGTTCCAGGCTGAAGCGCCTAGAACCGCTCGGTCACACCGGCCGGCACCTAAGGCTATTCTCATAGTGAAAACTGTCTAATATTCTTAGATAAGAAGGTAATGCTATTCAAAATATCGTAAAGCCGTAGTCCAGCCGAGATAGAAGAGACGCCTAGAAAAGAATGAGAGGGAGTAACGTTAATAAGAACCATCACATCTGCATTACGGAACAATTATTACGTCACAACTAATTTCGTTAAAATGATCATCATCAGGTGACACTGCCAACAGTTTTGGTAACAAATTCTCTTTCTTGTGGATATCAAGATTATTTAATGAGATAGAAGAAATGCACCTCGCGATCTGCGACTCATGCACTTCAAAATCTTTAGAACACTCACAATCAGTGTCTTCAAGAGCATTAATTGTATTATTGTAGTGGGAGATACTAAAAACAAATCGTAATACTATAGATACTGCCTCCAAGTTCCAGAATGAGATTTTCACTCTGCAGCGGAGTGTGCGCTGATATGAAACTTCCTGGCAGATTAAAACTGTGTGCCCGACCGAGACTCGAACTCGGGACCTTTGCCTTTCGCGGGCAAGTGCTCTACCAACTGAGCTACCGAAGCACGACTCACGCCCGGTACTCACAGCTTTACTTCTGCCAGTACCTCGTCTCCTACCTTCCAAACTTTACAGAAGCTCTCCTGCGAACCTTGCAGAACTAGCACTCCTGAAAGAAAGGATATAGTGGAGACATGGCTTAGCCACAGCCTGGGGGATGTTTCCAGAATGAGACATTCACTCTGCAGCGGAGTGTGCGCTGATATGAAGGTAGGAGACGAGGTACTGGCAGAAGTAAAGCTGCGAGTACCGGGCTTGAGTCGTGCTTCGGTAGCTCAGTTGGTAGAGCACTTGCCCGCGAAAGGCAAAGGTCCCGAGTTCGAGTCTCGGTCAGGCACACAGTTTTAATCTGCCAGGAAGTTTCATATCAGCGCACACTCCGCTGCAGAGTGAAAATCTCATTCTGGAAACATCCCCCATGCTGTGGCTAAGCCATGTCTCCACTATATCCTTTCTTTCAGGAGTGCTAGTTCTGCAAGGTTCGCAGGAGAGCTTCTATAAAGTTTGGAAGGTAGGAGACGAGGTACTGGCAGAAGTAAAGCTGTGAGTACCGGGCGTGAGTCGTGCTTCGGTAGCTCAGTTGGTAGAGCACTTGCCCGCGAAAGGCAAAGGTCCCGAGTTCGAGTCTCGGTCGGGCACACAGTTTTAATCTGCCAGGAAGTTTCATTTTTGCCTCCAAGTTAGTAATGAGTAGGAAATGTGAGAAGTGACACGAATTATTACTAAAACTGCTACTCTTCCCTTAGAGCTGTCTCCATGCAGATCATTCTTCCTGTGAAGGCTGTATGTATATGGCATAAAGCGAGTTTCTGGTGAGAATAGGCACTGGCCTTTCGTCTGTCTCTCTTTCAATGAAGAATTTTGAAAAGGAGACTGTGATGCATGGGGCTTACTAACTCATATGCTTTTATATGAAGGTTGGAATCATCCGAATCCGATATCAACAGTAATTATCTGCCTGATTGGGTTGCTTTTGCGTTCTTTTATTGCAAGTTCTGTCCTGATATCTTTAGTTTTTCTTGGTGAGACTGGTGGTGAAGGAAGTGCAATTTGGATATTTAAGTCAGGTTGCGTCTTTGAAGCCACTTTCTATAAGCTGTTAGCCCCTTCGCTAAGCCCTGATTTGCCACGGTTGTATACTTACGATCCGGCTGCTTCTACGCTTTACTTACAGGCATAACTGTTTATGGAGAATTTTTTTCAATCTGTGTGAAGGCGCTGACTTCAGCTACTGACTTCCTTGAAGCTGGTCCAAAAGATGGCTTAACAACGTATCAAATTCACGTAGTTACTTTTCTTTCTTTGATCTTCTCCGTACACAGGAAAATTCATACTCCAAAGAGGGTACGTATTTCATGTGCACTTCCCGTCATCTTCCGAACTGAGAGTTAAAATGAAGGCACCTCTGTGAGTCCCTCTACTTCGCATTTCTTCTGCAGTTCTGTTATGTCCATATCCATGATACCTTTAAAGCTTACAACGCCCTTACTGAAGTTAAGGGTAAGGGGCTTACTGGACCATATTCTTTTTCAGCAGTAGTGTGGTACCCTGGCGATATGTAGCAGTTCCTACCTAAACAGTATCACTGCATAACTGAAATATCAAGTTTTCTAGAATATTTTCCGAATCGTTATGTATATACGAGGGTAATCCCAAAAGTAAGATCTCCTATTATTTTATAAGTACATAGACATGTTTATTTCTACAATGGTTTACATCAGTTTACAGCTTGAACATTTAGCTATTTTTCGACGTAATCACCATTTCTGTCGACGAATTTTTGTAGACGTTGTGGCAGTTTTTGCATGCCCATATCATACCAGCTCGCCGCCATGGTATTCCGAAAGGTATGAACCTCTTCTTTCACCTCGTCGTCGGAGCTGAATCGCTTTCCGGCCAAATGTTCTTTTAACCTAGGGAACAGGTGGTAGTCACTGGGCGCCAGGTCAGGACTGTAGGGTGGGTGGGTGACAATTTTCCACTGAAACTGTTGCAGGAGAGCAACGGTTTGCTGAGCGATGTGTGGGCGCGCGTTGTCATGGAGAATGTGTACGCCCTTGCTCAACATTCCTCTCCTCCGGTTCTGAATAGCCCGTTTGAGTTATTTCAGAGTCTCATAGTACCCGATCCCAAAAAACGGTTGTCATGACTTTTCCGGCAGACTGTTTTTGTTTGAATTTCCGAGGCTTTGGCGAAGAAGGATTCTGCCACTGGTGTGATTGTTGCTTGGTCTCAGGTGTAAAGTAGTATGCCCAGGTTTCGTCACCCGCGGCTGCAAGGCGGTGAAGAAATGCGCGGGAAGCATCAACTCGTTGCCGCATATAGGCCTCAGTCAGCATGCGTGGCACCCATCTTGCGCACACCTTCCGGTAGTTCAATGTTTCCGTTAAAATTCTGTGAGCGGTGCTTCTGGAACCTCAGGAACCAAGGTGCAGAGATCATCCAGGGTGATCCGCCGATCTTCACGCATGCTTTGCTCAACCTTCAACACTCTCCTCAGAAACTGACGGTCTCCCACTCCTACGTTCGTCGCGAATTTCGGTCCGACCAGTTGGAAACTCTCTACACCACTTACGAACATTTTTGACATCCATGCACGACTCACCATACACTTCCGTCAATTAGCGATGGATTTCAATCGTCGCAGTGCCCTGTGCGTTCAAAAACCGAATAACTGCGTGCAATTCGCACTTGGCGGTAACATGCCAAGCCAAGACTGAGAGCCGAAGCACTCTTCATAACAGTGTGACCGACTGCCACACAGAGTTCTGCACTGATAAAAAAAATAGGAGACTTTACTTTTGGGATTACCCTCGTGCAATGGATACACCTTTCCGAACGACTCCTCTCTACATCAATAAATACATGTTCTTGCACTCCTGTGCTCTTTGCACTCATTTAACTTTGTTTTATCTAGACCATTCTGTGGAGGACAAGATGGTCGAGCCCTCCCTGATGGCTCACACAAGCCACTGAAAGTTTGTTTAATGATCAATCCGTTTTGACACGGGACCGTGGGGAAGTCAACGTATACCTTGACACAGCACTGTTTGTCAGGTGAAGCCTAATACAACTGTGGTGCAGCGAGTGCCCTAGAAGAGAGGTTTGTCTCATCCTGGCGATCCAGTCGGTCTCGACAATTTTCCCATTTCTCAAGAAACACCGTTTTACCATCAACCATCGCGCCTCATGTGGTTGGCGAAACATTTCCCAGCTCACAACAACGGACCCAGCCTAGTTCGCCGAGTTTTTTGAAGTGAGGCCAGTCGAGGTTATACCTGCACCATGGAGAGGGAAACTGTACTGCAAAGTCCCAGGTTCCCGTGTTCGCCAATCAAAAGAGAAATGCGAGCTCTTTGGATAGTTTCCTACAAGTAGTAGTTGTTCGTACTTAAATCGCTGTTGACTCATGCTATTCACCTATTTCACGGTTGTGACTGTTTGCAACAACTGATCGACACAGACGTCCTCAAATGGTAACACAACTTTCGTCCTAGTTACACGCAACAAATTATTTTCGCTTATGTTGAGTATCGGCTGCCAATCGTTCAACCTAGCATCAATCCCTTGTAGGTAGGTATTCCTGTATTTAGAAAGAGTTTTTTGGCCTATACAACAGTATCACTAAAAACAGACTCACTGAGATTTCGACGTTATACATCAAGTCATTTTTACAACAAGTGAACAGAAACGGTCATCACATCTTTTGGCAACGCCACTAGTTAATATACAGGGTGTCCCAGGAGGAATGGTCACTACTCCGGTATATGACAGGAACAATCATTCGAAGCAAAAACGTTTAGTAAACATGGGCGCTAAAATGCATACCTTAACACCTCTGAGCATTTATTTAGTAGAAGAGATGTCTTTCACAGAAACGAAGAAGAACAAATGGTCAAAGGTCTTAATGTACGCAGTTTAGAGTCCATGTTTACAGCTATTTTTGCTTTGAATTGTCGTTCCTATCATATCCTTTAATACTGGCCAGTCCTCCAGGGCAACCCTGAAGATATAGCTATCAGTCTTCTTTTTATATCTATTGTGTGGTGCAGTGTCATGTCCAAGCGTTTCATTTCGGCCGTTTGTGTGTCAAACGTCCTTTAGTGTTTAATGGAGGCAATTGTCACGAGCACATGTGAAGTGTCATTTTATGGTTCAAATGGCTCTGAACACTATGGGACTTAACATCTATGGTCATCAGTCCCCTAGAACTACTTAAACCTAACTAACCTAAGGACATCACACACATCCATGCCTGAGGCAGGATTCGAACCTGCGACCGTAGCAGTCGCGCGGCTCCGGACTGAGCGCCTATAACCGCTAGACCACCGCGGCCGGCAAGTGTCATTTTATGGTGGTGGTGGTCGTCGTCGTCACTGTTGTTGTAATTGATGTGGAAGGTTTCTGGTACCAACGTACCACTACACACGGAAGTGACGAAAGTCATGGGATACCGCCTAATATCCCGTCAGACCACCTCTTGCACCACGTAGTGCAGCAACTCGACGTTGAATGGACTCAAGTAGCCGTTGGAAGTCCCCTGCAGCGATAATGGGCCGTGCTGCCACTACAGCCGTCCATAATTGCCGAAGTGCAGGATTTTGTGCACCAACTGACCTCTCGATTATGTCCCAAAAATTTTCGATGGGACTCATGTCCGACGATCTGGGTGGCCAAATCGTCCGCTCGAATAGTCGAGAAATGTTATTCAAACCAATTGAGAACAACTGTGGCTTGGTGACGTGGTTTATTATCATCCATAAACAATTCCATTTTTCTTAGGGAACACGAAGTCCATGAATGGCTGCAAATAGTCTCCAAATAGTCTAACATAACCATTTCCAGTCAATGATCTCTTCATTTGGATCAGCGGACCCAGTCAATTCCACGCAAACATATCTTGCACCAATATGCAGACATAATCAGTTTGCGCAGTGCCTTGTTTGATAACTAGGATCCATAGCTTCGCAAAGTCTGTGCTACACTCGAACCCTACCATCAGATATTACCAACTGAAATCGGGATTCATGTGACAAGGCCGCGGTCTTGCAGTCGTCAAGGGTTCAACCGACATGATCACGAGCCCAGGTGAGGCGCTGCGGGCGACTTCGTGCTGTTAACAAAGCCACTCGTGTCAGTCGTTTGCCGCCAGTGTCCATTAACACCAAATTTCGCCGTACTGCTCTAACTGTTATGCTCGTCGTATGTCCCGCATTGACGTCTGCGGTTATTTCACGCAGTGTTGCTTGCCTGTTAGCAAATGCCACTGTACTCGGTCGTTAAGTGAAGGACCCTCGGCCGCTATGTTGTCCGTCGTGAGAGTTAATGCCTGAAATTTAGTACTCTTGGTGCATTCTTGACACTGTGAATCACGGAATATTGAATTCCCTACCGAGTTCCGAAATTGTATGTCCCTTTCGTGTAGCTCCAACTACCAATCCGCGTTCCAAGTCTTTTGATTGCCGTCACGCGTCCTTAATCACGTGGGAAAACTTTTCACATTAATGACCTGAATACAAAAGACAGCTCCGTCAATGCACTGCCATCCGTATATGTGCATGGCGCTTTCCCACGACTTTTGAAACCTCAGTGTATTGCCGCCGTCGCTTCCGCCCCCCCCCCCCCCTTTCCTGTTCCATCCGCGAATGGCGCGTGAGAACAATGATTTTTGCTAAACTTCCTTATGAGCTCTAATTTCTCTTCGTGGTCCGTGGTCATTTCGCGAGACACATGTAGAAGAAACATAATGATAGAGACGGAAGCAGGACATATCTTCCTCTCCTCTCGAACAGCAGAAGCGTTACTGAAAGTAATGAGTTGAAGAGTGGTAAAATTTTTACATAAGATGTCTGCAAAGTAACTATTATCCCTAGTTCTCAGCATTGCGGTCTTCATATTGCAAGTCTGTGGCGCTATGGGAGGGGAGGGGAGGGGAGGGCGGCATGGCTAGAGTAGTACAAAAACAATCCTGCAACAAGGGAAAATGACGTTTTTGAGGTGTCCCTGTGTATGTGGGCAAAGCACCGTCACGACGGAAGTAAGAATAGGTTTTCACGACCTGTCGACGGCGAAGTCATGAGAGACGGACCTCAAGCCCTGACAGGGCAACGATTGGGAAGGATACTGCCTTTATCCTTTTGCAGAATACGTGGGGAAACCACTGGACACCTAAATCAGGATAGCTGGACGGTGATTTGCGGCCACTCTTCCCGAGTGCGCCACATCGCTTGGTAGTTCATCAGGTAGGGGCCACGAGATGATCCCCATCGCCAAAGGCGCAGTTGGTGATGCTGTGTGTATTGACGACAAGTCTGCAAGGCGTGCTGGAAGGACGACCGGTACCACGAGGCGGTCGCCAACAATCCCCGCCCACACACTCAAGCTGAACCGATTAGTGGTCCCGATGCCACGGGGATTCCGTTTGGCCCACAGGCCAGTGTTGTAAAGACTGACGATACCGGACCTCGTAAAAGTTGTTGAGTAGAGTGCTGCATGGCGTAAATCAAATGAAGGGTGATATGATCACATTGAAGACTGCAGAGACGTAGTATTTAAGAATTCGTATAAACCGAAACAGTATTTGACCGCAAATTTCTTTATTTAGTTCAGTTACCGGTTTCGACCATTACGGTCATCATCAGATTCAGCTGTCTTCTTAAACTTAATAAAAGTAGCAGAGAGCATTTCTAGCCATAACTGACGCCTTCACGAGACATAAAAGTATGATAATACAGTGATGATCACACAATGGCCAGTGATGCAGGGTGGGCGTTAACACACTGTGTAATTTGTGGTCAAACATTGTTTATTCTACACGAATTCGTAAATGAAATGGTCATCAGCATGGCTTCTGCATATACACTCATACTCCTCAAGCTACCTTATGGTGAGTCGCTGAGAAAACTTCGTGTACTACTGTCACATCCCCCTTTCTCTTTTACAGCCGCGCGTCAAACGCGGAAAAAATTACATGCCAAAAAAATTAAATACATGTACGGGTTTTGGATAATTACAGGTTTGGAAGAAATCGCTTATCGTCATATCAAACTGCCGAAGTTCCACTAAACATTATTTTAAAAGTCTTAGCAGTGATTTTGCGAACGGAAGTGTAATGCACGCGTTTGACAGGCCGCCAGTGGAAAATTGACGGCTTGGAGCGCGGAGTGAGGGAGGTGCTGTTGAGTCGTAAATGTTCGCCTTTCTTTCACTTCTTAAAATGCGTTGTAATATGGAAGCTAATGTCTTCTGACATTTGATTCTTCCTGGTGTATTGATTGGTTAAGTTCCTAACTTTTACAGTCATGTCCTTTTGTTGTATGAGCTATTATGTTTATCCTGACAATACGCATTTTGAGCCTTACGTTCCCAGAGTTGTAATTTCGTAGGTTGTTTATTAGTTCAATGACGGAGCGACCCTAACCTTCCTCCCAGCTTGTCCATGTTCTCAGTGGCATCTACATCTGAGGTCGACAACCTATAATGTAGGTGCACAGTTCTTCTCTTGCTATGTTCTGGATGGTTTGTAGCCATTTTATACATGGTCTAGTCACTTAATGTGACCATCGCCTACGTTCGAATTCAATGAGCAACAACCACGCAAGTGGCACAGGTAGCAGCAGTAGCGGTGGAGGAGCGACGCGGGAAACAGTGCAGTCGTTGTAACGCCGAAACGAAGCGCTTTACTGGCCAAGAGTGGAACCACTTCCGAACTGGCTGAGTTTTTAAATGGTTCAAATGGCTCTGAGCACTATAGGACGTAACATCTGAGGTCATCAGTCCCCTAGAACTTAGAACTACTTAAACTGCCGGCCGGAGTGGCCGAGCGGTTCTAGGCGCTACAGTCTGAAACCGAGCTACACCTACGGTCGCAGGTTCGAATTCTGCCTCGGGCATGGATGTGTGTGATGTCCTTAGGATAGTTAAGTTTAAGTAGTTCTAAGTTCTAGGCGACTGACGACCTCAGAAGTTAAGTCCCATAGTGCTCAGAGCCATTTGAACCATTTACTTAAACCTAGCTAACCTAAGGACATCACACACATCCATGCCCGAAGCAGGATTCGAACCTGCGACCGTGGCCGGCTCTGTAACGCACAAGTGAATCAACCTAAGTATGCGTCTATCCCTGGGGACCATGTGCAACCCTACAAGCAGTTAGTTTTTCTTCGGCACGATGGCATCAACTCGCAGCACAATGCAACGTGTCCCACCGTTCCCAATACATGTGCGTTGTTCCAGAGCACCAGAAAGAGTGTACCGTACTCCCCTGGCAACTAAGCCCAATTGAGAATCTGTGAGACCACCTCGACGGGGCTGTGCACGCCATGGATCCTCAGCCACAAACGTAGCGCAGCTAGCCACAGTACTGGAGTCAGCATGGCTAGACATCCTCATCGGTACCTTACAGGACCTCACTCTTCCTGCACGTATCGCGCTGCAAAAGGCGGGTTCAGGCTTCTGACGGTGTTCACATTAATGTGACTGGGCAGTGTATGTTTTAGCAAGCTGTCAATTATGCACGCGTATTCGAAGATGGAGCTTATAAAGCTGCAATACAACCTGCTAGGCGCGACTAGGGTTCTAGAGGCTAATGCTGACTCAACGCGTATCACGAGTACATTGAAAAATTCCGTGGAGCAAGCTCATGTTAGGTAATTCCTTCTATGTATTTTCCAATTATCAGTCAGTCCACACCGCAGTTTCCAAACTTTTAATTTTTACTGTTTTGTAGTGCGGGCCCCTCCGCTGCAGTCTAGACAGCCTGGTCGCGAGTAGTAAGATGAGTGGGCAAACGCAGGGCCGCCGTGGCCGGAATCCGCGCGCTCAGCACCCCTCGGCTGAGCCGGGCCGCGCGACAACAGAAGCCAGAAAAGAGCAGCTCGCCGCGCTTTGTTTGCGGCGGCTCGCGGTCCCCGAGGTGAAAACACGAGCACGGCGCGCGCAAACAGCCAGCGCGCGCTCGCTTACATTATTTAACGGCCGGCGCCGGTGCTGCTCGGAGATGTTGCGCCACAAGCAGCCGCTCGAGTGCATCCACCCCTCTGCCAGCCGCCGCGTCACTCCTTTCTTTACGCAGCTTCGGCGTTCCGCCCGGTGCCATCTACTCCCGCCCCGCCCGCATCACGCTCCGGAAGTACGAGATTATTTTTCTAACACTCGGGCTTACAGCGACGAACAAAGGAGCAGCAACCGCTCGCCTGTCCCAGAAGCTCGGAAGAAAGAAAAGTAAAAATCCGGCGGCAGGTGTAAAACTCGGAGGCAGGCACTCACTCACCACCTAAGTAGTGTACAATAGTACACACCCCAGCTCTTCCTACCTTCGGCTGCCTCAGACCAAAACACATTCTTAGTCGTACATGAAATGTATTCGCAGTGCGAATACGAACTACTATCATCTGTACAAGGAAATAACAGCGAAAATTTGTGCCGGATTGGGACGCGAACCCGCATTACACGCTTATCGCGAGCGGTCGCCTTACCATTAGGCTAAAGGAGTAAGACTCACGACCAGATCCAAACTTCCATATGCCGTCAATCATGTGTCTACAACCCGCACTCGTACATTCATTATGTTTCTTCCAATTGAAACTCACTGCCTGATATGTGGATAAATACAATACTGCAGTGCCTATGTTGTTCAGAAGTACGATGCAATGTTCTTTCGGACATGAACAACACAGCGACTCCAATACCGTATTTATCCGTCGAAACAGGGCAAAGGACTTCCAATTAAAATGTCTCCCCTGTACCAGAATATACATGAAGAATGTACGAGTGAAGGTTGTAGACACATGGTTGACGACGTATTTAAGTTTGGGTCTGGCCGTGAGTCGCGCTCAGATGCCTAATGGTAAGGTGACCGCACGCGATAAGCGGGAAATCTGGTTCATGTCACGGTCCGGCGTTCATTGTCGTCACTCCGTTGTACAGCTGATGGTTGTCCGTATTCGCATCTGCAAGCTCATGAACTGTGTTTCATAACGGCTGTAATCGCCAGAATGCCGAAGTGTTTCTCATTTGAACATCTGACTAATGGTAAAACGCATAGCATTGTTAATACCAAATTCACTCCTATATGACGAAGTAGTATTTGAGAAAATGACTCCGGTCATGGAATTACAATTGCCCGATGCGTATAGTGCGAAAAATTGGAGTGCAATCAGCATTTTTATTACCCGGACAATTTTGCGCTTTTACATTATTGTACAGATTTACAATAACGGTATAACAATAATGTACAAACAATTACAAATACAATTAAATCTGAAAAGGTTACAACTTGGAAACAAAAAATATACCAAATATAAAAAGAAAACACCGATACAACACAAGAAATTTTTTATTTCATAAAATTAAAATAAATATAGAGAACGATATATTTAGAATAATTTATCCAGGAAAGACGTAATAACCCAACTCGACAACTGGCACTAAAGCGGACAAGGCGTTCATACAGCGGCAGAGAGATATTTCTAACTACACACAACAAAAAAAGTTATGCACCAACTCGGTTCCGAAAGTTCCGGAACCTGTACAGAAAATTGGAATAGAGATTAACATAAACATCATTTCAGCCTCTTTTACTGCTCATGAGAACCACACGTTGCAGGTTGTACCACCAAACAGCGAGACCTTCAGAGGTGGTGGTCCAGACTGCTGTACACACCGGTACCTCAAATATCCAGCAGCGCTTCCTAATGCACTGATGCATGGTTGGTTCAGATTGTCCCACTCAACGGCGATTCGGCGTGGATCCATCAGAGTGGTTAATGGGTCACGTCGTCCATAAACAGCCCTTTTCAATCTATTCCGGGCATGTTAACAGGGTTCATGTCTGGAGAACATGACCGCCACTCTAGTCGAGCGATGTCGTTATCTTGAAGGAAGTTATTCGCAAGATGTGCACGAAGGGGGCGCGAATTGTCGTCCATGAAGACTAATGCCTCGCCAATGTGCTGCTAATTCGGTTGCACTATCGGTTGGAGGATGGCATTCACGTATCGTATAGCCGTTACGGCGCCTTCCATGACCACCAGCGGCGTACGTTGGCCCCACATAATGCCACAGCAAAACAGCAGGAAACCACCTTGCTGCACTCGCTGGACAGTGTGACTAAGGCGTTCAACCTCACTGGGTTGTCTCCAAACGCGTCTACGACGATTGTCTAGTTGAAGGCGTATGCGACACTCACCGGTAAAGAGAACGTGATGCCAATCCTGCTTGGTCCATTCGGCATGTTGTTGGGCCCATCTGTACGTCACTGCATGGTGTCGTGATTGCAAAGATGGACCTCACAATGGACGTTGGGAGTGAAGTTGCGCACCATGCAGCCTCTTGCGCACAGTTTGAGTCGAAACACGACGTCCTGTGGCTGCACGAAAAGCATTATTCAACATGGTTGCGTTACTGTCAGAATTCCTCCGAGCCATAATCCGTAGGTAGCGGTCATCCACTGCAGTAGTAGCCCTTGGGTGGCCTGAGCGAGGCATATCGTCGACAGATCCTGTCTCTCTATATCTCCCTCATGTCCGAACAACATCGCTTTGGTTCACTCCGAGCCGCCTGGACACTTCCCTTGTTGAGAGCCCTTCCTGGCACAAAGTAACAATGCGGACGTGATTGAACCGAGGCACTGACCGTCCAGGCATGGATGAACTACAGACAACACGAGCCGTATACCTCCTTCCTGGTGGAATGACTGGAACTCAAATGGCTCTGAGCACTATGGGACTCAACTGCTGAGGTTATTAGTCCCCTAGAACTTAGAACTAGTTAAACCTAACTAACCTAAGGACATCACAAACATCCATGCCCGAGGCAGGATTCGAACCTGCGCCCGTAGCGGTCTTGCGGTTCCAGACTGCAGCGCCTTTAACCGCACGGCCACTTCGGCCGGCGAATGACTGGAACTGATCGGCTGTCGGGCCCCCTCCGTGTAATAGGCGGTGCTCGCGCACGGTTGTTTAGATCTTTAGGCGGGTTTAGTGACATCTCTGAACAGTCAAAGGGACTTTGTGATACAATATCCACAATTAACGTCTATCTTCAGGAGTTCTGGGAACCAGAGTGATACAAAACTTTTTTTGATATATGTATTTCTGGGAAGTGCGTCTGACTGTGCTTGAAATTAAGGATATTATGTGAAATGTTGAAATGAAAAACCAAACAGTGAGAGGGACGAGATTTCTAGAAAAAACGACTTTTTCCGAAAATCTGGGTGCACAGTTATAATGTACATTAAAAACCGTAGGACTTTTATTTTATTTTTTAAAATATATGTTACTGTTTCAACGGTATTCATTCAGTTATATTAAACAAAACTTTTTCAAGGGGAGTTTCACCCCCTAAATGGCCGTAAGGGCATGTACAAATTTATTTTGCTCTACACCACAACATACTCAACGCCGATCCCAACTGAAGGGCATATCTTGGGTAGGTTTTACTTGCGACTGCAATGGACGTTCGAGAATGCGCACGTGTCCCTACAACAGCGAGTTGGGGCCTCGTATGGGTACGTTTGTGCTGCAGCCGCGTTGCTGGCAGCTGGCACATCGCTGCTCGCCTGGTCCCTTGTTGCATTTACGCTGCACTCTCACTGCGCGGCGGCTAAAGGGGGAAAAATCCACCCCTCTGATTTTCATGTTGTAAAAGCATTTGGCGGTATAAAGACTACGCCACGTTGTTTTATGAACTTTTTTTTTCTTAAAAGGTTTACTATCTTTCCGAAAAAAGAAAACACCTACTTTGGTTTCGCATGATTCTTTTAGTTCCGTAACGTCTCTCAGTATGATTTTTGTAAACTTGGTAGTGTAGCATCTTAGCTACTTAATAAACCCTTTACTTTTTCATAATACGTAACACCCATTGTGAAATGACGTTATTTGCAAACCACGTGCACTTGATTTACAAATTTTGTAGTGAAAAAGTTAGAGAGCGCGCAGCTTATTGTCAGATATCTTTTACAGCAGATGTTATTGTATGTGAAATATAGCTAAAAGTACAAAAAGTTGTTGAACTGGTAGTGACGTTTATCTCTGTCTCCGGTCACAAGTAAGTGCTAGTTGACGAGTGGCGTCAATGCCGCGATCGCAAGCCTACGGAGTTCGCGCGATTTCAGCTTAGTTTTGAGCGTAGTGTCCAACACTGCAGGATACAAATACGATTTACTAACGATCAGTGCAGATCTGGTGTACGTTCCTCGTGTTATTTTAATGATTCGTTTCTCAAAAAGTCAGAATATATACGTATTTTTACCTCGGCGACGCCCGGTTATTCTGGACAGTCATCCGCTATGGGCCACGCTTTACATTATAAAGGCAATTATTTATTTGCTGTCCACATCCTACAATTAGTACTGTCCACATCCTACAATTATTAGTATGTGCATTTTATATTTCGAACAAGAAGAAATAATTAATCTATGATGAAACTTTGATGTGGATGGACAGTAATAAAAGCTTGTAACATTATATTTAATTCTTTTTTAGTTGGAGATGAAAAACGACAGATGTTAGAGAATATAATTACATTTATGGACATCTAAGTCTGACAATGCCTTTTTTTAGTCCTGGGAAAGTGTAGTATCACAAGGTCTAAATAATTACATGCTTTAGATCGACCCTATCTCCACTTTCAAAGAATTGTGCATAGCTCTTACGAATAGTATTTATTTTACGAAATTAATCTGAATATACCAAGGCTAAGTGACGGTAAAAACGGCTGAATATGTGTATTTAAAATAGTTACTCTTTTTGTCGTTACTGAATATTGTCCCCACAGCTCCCAACAAACAATAGCGTCTGTGTATAGAACCCGAGAAACCGGGTACAACGAACAGCACAGCACTGATGGAGTGAACTTTTGAAGCAGCCTATCACAGTTCAGATTTCAAGACACACGGCGATGGTCGCAGCGCGGAACACAAACCAGCTTTATATCATCGCCTTGCGAGCGTCGTACCGACAAGCGATAACCCGAGTTAAATGGACCCTAGACCTCAACATAGGCGGGATACAAGGCGACACGCCTCAAATTTTCCGCATGTTCCTTTTGGTATCAGCAACTGATGTCACGCGAAAGATGTAGTGCATGAATTCTGTGTATCAGTTCGATCGTTTGCACATGCTCTGATGTACAGGGTGTTTCAAAAAGAATCATCCGATTTGGCACGTCTTTCTTTTTGAAACTAATAAACATATAGAAGGAATTATGTTTTTTGATGGACGGGAAACTGAAAAGTTTTTTTTCATATCTTTTCACTAGTGTTCAATATGCCCCCGTGGAGATGCCCGGCATATGTCAACGCGGTATAGCGAATGCGTTCGACGTCTGTGTCAGGCACTTGTGGACGGCCCGGCGATTTGCCATTACACAAACAAGCTGTTTTTCGGAATTGTTCATAGCATTGTCTAATGCTGTGTGTTGTAGGAAGATCCACACCATACCTAGTATGAAAGTCACGCTGAAAAGTTATTACTGCTCCGCACTGCGGTAAACGTAAAGCACAAAACGCTTTCCTTTATCCCAACACAATTTTTACTATGACTGAAGGGGGCGCACACTGATGCTACCTAGCGGGAAGCACGTAAAACTCGAGGGTTTGGTCTTTCTAACAGTACGCTGTTCACGAACATATATCAAACAACATAATAGTTATGACTTTTTTAAAAAAAATCTGATGATTATTTTTGTTACACCCTGTATTTACTCAGCAGACCACTAGGAAGTTCATGGCAGAGGGAACTTTACGTCCCCCGATTCGTGGGAGTAAAGGATTTCTTAAATGTCGCTGCGGGTACTGAATTAATTTAACCTTGTCTTCGCAGTCCGTACGGAAACTTCCTTTATTGTATGATTATATGATAGCGGAACAAACACTGGTAGCAGTTACTTCTGTAAAATATCTGGGAGTATGCGTACGGAACGATTTGAAGTGGAATGATCATATAAAACTAATTGTTGGTAAGGCGGGTACCAGGTTGAGATTCATTGGGAGAGTGCTTAGAAAATGTAGTCCATCAACAAAGGAGGTGGCTTACAAAACACTCGTTCGACCTATACTTGAGTATTGCTCATCAGTGTGGGATCCGTACCAGGTCGGGTTGACGGAGGAGATAGAGAAGATCCAAAGAAGAGCGGCGCGTTTCGTCACTGGGTTATTTGGTAACCGTGATAGCGTTACGGAGATGTTTAATAAACTCAAGTGGCAGACTCTGCAAGAGAGGCGCTCTGCATCGCGGTGTAGCTTGCTCGCCAGGTTTCGAGAGGGTGCGTTTCTGGATGAGGTATCGAATATATTGCTTCCCCCTACTTATACTTCCCGAGGAGATCACGAATGTAAAATTAGAGAGATTAGAGCGCGCACGGAGGCTTTCAGACAGTCGTTCTTCCCGCGAACCATACGCGACTGGAACAGGAAAGGGAGGTAATGACAGTGGCACGTAAAGTGCCCTCCGCCACACACCGTTGGGTGGCTTGCGGAGTATCAATGTAGATGTAGATGATTGTAGCGCACTCCTAAATTTCTCACTTAATGCTGTTTCTTGTAAATTTGTAAGTGATTTTTTGCTGCGTAGTTGGTATGTATCTTGAAACAACTGGCAGATCAGGTTTTTCCATGATTTCCAAGACATCCTGGTGTGTGGCAAACTTCTGGCCATTCCTGCTCACTCAATTGCAAACAATTAATATACCCCTTAGTACTACTTCGTGTGGGTAGCCCACATTTGAACAGTATTCTGTTGGAGTCATTCAAAAAGAAACAAGCTGGAGCCTATAAAATAAACTGCTGATGTGAAAAAGACGGAAAAAAGATGTGCTCCCTTATGTGTTGCGTTTACACGCTCTTCCCCTGCTTCCTGCTCGCCGGTAAGGCAGGGCGACGATGAATACAAAGGTAACGAGCAGATAGGTACAGACGATGAGTCATGGTTCTACCGCGACAGACGTGCGCTCTGATCCAGCAGTACCTGCAAGTAGTTACAGCTGTGACCGAAAGATATCATCTTAGAGAGTATATTCCTAAACTTCCTAAAATAAATATTTTGAAAACAAAACCTTATCTCTGGTGACTATTACGACCTTTATTAATTATTTAGGATTAAATATGTATAGTTGCTGATTCGAATTTGAAGTAATGTAAGAAATGAATATTGTTACGTACATTAACTGAGTACACGTTAGTGTGAGAACCGTCGCTGCACAAAGGAGGGGGGGGGGGGGGGGACAAACGCTCAGGGGAAATTGCGAAGTTATGTTTATATTTGTGGATTTTCTAAATTTGTTCTATTAATAAACTGTTCATGAAAGCTATTAGTTGTGACTGGTTAAAAGTAAAAGATGCGGGATTGTGTGGTTTAATTCTGATACGAGATTTACTATGATGTCCCTCAGCCAATCAGAGAACAGTAAGTTCGCGTGTATTTGGCACGCTACGGAGCTACTTTGTGGCGTCTAAAGGAAAGTTCGGAACTAAGCCTGACCATGTTCGGATGCGGGTATAAGGAGCTCTGAACAGATGTGATAATTAGCGGAATAGTGAGTTAAACTGGACCCTGGAGTGTCGCGAACGAATGGAAAAGACGAACTCGTGAAATTCCAGTTTTTACATGTAAACTGTGACTTCTGAAATAACCAAAAATCCGCGTGGCGTATTACAAGTCACGACTGCGAACTGAACATTCGTAGTAGTCAATGTGTCTAATACTTGAGCGAGCACTCTGTCACTGAGAATCCGTTTTGTAATCTTTCTGGTAACTGGTTCGGTTAGATACCATAAGCTGGCTGTTACGACTGACTGTGATTGGGTGTGAGTGTCGAAACTGTAACTTAAAATAAGTATGGGCTTGCCAGTGATTTGTAGCAAACAAGTATTTGAAGGTTTCACTTACAAACTATCTACCGTTTAATTGCTCTGTTAACCTGATACCAGAAAACATTTTGATGCAACATGCAGAGTATGTAGCGCGGTTTGTTCCGCTACAGCTTTCTCTAGCCGAAGAACATTATTCATCTTCTAACATGTCAGGCGTGTGGACTGGACTGCAGAAGAAGATATCATCAACGAATGGTGAAATACACTCCTGGAAATTGAAATAAGAACACCGTGAATTCATTGTCCCAGGAAGGGGAAACTTTATTGACACATTCCTGGGGTCAGATACATCACATGATCACACTGACAGAACCACAGGCACATAGGCACAGGCAACAGAGCATGCACAATGTCGGTACTAGTACAGTGTATATCCACCTTTCGCAGCAATGCAGGCTGCTATTCTCCCATGGAGACGATCGTAGAGATGCTGGATGTAGTCCTGTGGAACGGCTTGCCATGCCATGTCCACCTGGCGCCTCAGTTGGACCAGCGTTCGTGCTGGACGTGCAGACCGCGTGAGACGACGCTTCATCCAGTCCCAAACATGCTCAATGGGGGACAGATCCGGAGATCTTGCTGGCCAGGGTAGTTGACTTACACCTTCTAGAGCACGTTGGGTGGCACGGGATACATGCGGACGTGCATTGTCCTGTTGGAACAGCAAGTTCCCTTGCCGGTCTAGGAATGGTAGAACGATGGGTTCGATGACGGTTTGGATGTACCGTGCACTATTCAGTGTCCCCTCGACGATCACCAGTGGTGTACGGCCAGTGTAGGAGATCGCTCCCCACACCATGATGCCGGGTGTTGGCCCTGTGTGCCTCGGTCGTATGCAGTCCTGATTGTGGCGCTCACCTGCACGGCGCCAAACACGCATACGACCATCATTGGCACCAAGGCAGAAGCGACTCTCATCGCTGAAGACGACACGTCTCCATTCGTACCTCCATTCACGCCTGTCGCGACACCACTGGAGGCGGGCTGCACGATGTTGGGGCGTGAGCGGAAGGCGGCCTAACGGTGTGCGGGACCGTAGCCCAGCTTCATGGAGACGGTTGCGAATGGTCCTCGCCGATACCCCAGGAGCAACAGTGTCCCTAATTTGCTGGGAAGTGCCGGTGCGGTCCCCTACGGCACTGCGTAGGATCCTACGGTCTTGGCGTGCATCCGTGCGTCGCTGCGGTCCGGTCCCAGGTCGACGGGCACGTGCACCTTCCGCCGACCACTGGCGACAACATCGATGTACTGTGGAGACCTCACGCCCCACGTGTTGAGCAATTCGGCGGTACGTCCACCCGGCCTCCCGCATGCCCACTATACGCCCTCGCTCAAAGTCCGTCAACTGCACATACGGTTCACGTCCACGCTGTCGCGGCATGTTACCAGTGTTAAAAACTGCGATGGAGCTCCGTATGCCACGGCAAACTGGCTGACACTGACGGCGGCGGTGCACAAATGCTGCGCAGCTAGCGCCATTCGACGGCCAACACCGCGGTTCCTGGTGTGTCCGCTGTGCCGTGCGTGTGATCATTGCTTGTACAGCCCTCTCGCAGTGTCCGGAGCAAGTATGGTGGGTCTGACACACCGGTGTCAATGTGTTCTTTTTTCCATTTCCAGGAGTGTACAATTTCTGCAGGACGAACTACATTAACTGCGCCTTTGCAAATTGTGGATTACATGTCTCATGTTTTGGAATAGTATCAGTTACACATTAATGTAAGCAAGACTCATTTCATGCTAGTTACGAAAGGAAGAAAAGTGATGGCAAATTTTAAGAAATAAAATAAAGCAAGTCAGCAAATTCAGTTGCCGATGTTCGACAATTACAGTTGCCAACAACTGTTCCGTAGAGTTTGGAAGAAAAATAGCTTTAAGTAGAATAACATTCGCAGGCCAGAAAAATGCTTCTAACAGAGTTTTCAGCAACGAGACAAGGAAGGATTATGCTTCGACTATGTTCCTGTGTGTCTGCGAAATATAAGGACAATATAAGAATAATGTGAAATATCTTGAAGCAATGGAAACATGGTTATGGATGTGGACGGAGGGGAATGACAAAAACCACTGCGACAGAAAGGAAGACAGACGAAGCAGTATTAAGCACAGAAAAAGCACCCCAGAAGAGCGGAAAACCATCATTATGAGATCAGAGGGGATGAAGAAGTACTGGTCTGGCGGGAAACTGAAAAATTCTTTGTATAAAATTGGCTAGAGTGGTCCAATGAAGGCCATAAAATGTAAGTAATAATAACTAGAGCATATTTGGAGAAATAACACAAACAGCTTCCAAAAACGTTTTGAAGAAATGATTCTTGGGAAGAAAGAAAACCAAGAAAGAAGACTGTAGACAAACTTGTGCAGAGCATGAGATGTGAAAGCTACAAAAACATTAAGACACATCAAAAGAATTGCATGCAAATGAAGTGAATGTTTGCAGCAACACGGCATAGCCTTTAGTGGATGTGACGATGATGATGATCATCATCATCATCATACGTACCAGTCACTTACAGCATTTACGTAAGGCGAACTACTCGCTGTTGAGAGGAATGTCGTTACACATATTGCCAAACGCATTTAGATTGACGTACATCATTTTAAGCATTTATTGCATTAATGTGGGATTGACAGGTAATCATGCTGTAACAAAAAAAAAAAAAAAAAAAAAGGTTAAAATGGCTCTGAGCACTATGGGACTTAACTTCTGAGGTCATCAGTCCCCTAGAACTTAGAACTACTTAAACCTAACTAACCTAAGGACATCACACACATCCATGCCCGAGGCAAGATTCGAACCTGAGACCGTAGCGGTCGCGCGGTTCCAGACTGAAGCGCCTAGAACCGCTCGGCCACTCCAGCCGGCTACGCTGTAACAGCATGCGTTCTCAGAAATGATAAGTTCACAAAGGTACACGTATCACATTGGAACAACCGAAGTAAAATGTTCAAACGTACCTACGTTCTGTATTTTAATTTAAAAAACCTACCTGTTACCAGCTGTTCGTCTAAAATTGTGAGCCATACGTTTGTGACTATTACAGCGCCATCTATCACGACGCGAAAAAAGTGGTCCAACTAGAACATTCCTATTTACGTACTACACGAATTTGTAATAAAAAATGGGGGTTCCTATTTAAAAAACGCAGTTGATATCCGTTTGACCTATGGCAGAGCCATCTAGTGGGCCAACCATAGCGCCATCTGGTTCCCCCCTTCAAGCTAGAGGAGTTTCGTCCTTTTAGTTTTTTGGTTTGACGCTTATTACGTGAAATATTTGGCCCGGTCACTATCAATGGAGCACCCTGTATAACACGGATTTGTTTTGACGGCATAAAACGCGGCGGAGGGCTCTTCAGTTTGCTTTCCGGTCGTAGTGGTTTTGCTTCTTGTAGCATTCTATCTTTTTGGCTGAAACCTACTATTATACAATATCTGCCTAATTAGTCATGGCCAATAGCCACTGACAATGTAGTAAACAAACTGGAGAGCTGATGAACATGTTAGCTGGTTATTATGTTTTGCCACTAATTATTGATGTTTCTCTCGAGAATGTGGGGTCAAATGCCATTGAAAGTTTTCGTGTTGGAAATCACTGTATCTCTTCAGTAGTTGTACTTAAAATTAATCATTAATAAATGTAATGTCACCGACGTATATTTTATTAAATTTTTAGGTTTTTTCCCCACTTTCGTAACTAACGAAGCGTTTTACCTTTTGGAAGAATCGGTGGTCAATATACGGGTCGAATCCACTTTACTGATTATGTTACAGGAGGAATTTAAACAATTTCGTAATTAACAAAGTGGAAAAAATTAACAACACACACATGATAAGTCTACACTAACGTTGGCGGTGAATCCTCTTTATAAAAATGGTATGATCAACCCATTTTGTTACGCACACGAGTTCTTGTACAAACCGTAAATACCAGACTACACTCTGCGTAAGCAACAAATTTTTTATTTTCAGTACCGAGAGAAAGACTTGTTTACTTTTTTGCCTGGACATATTTTGGAAAATGGAAGAGATACATACGCTACCATTAAGATGGCTAGGTCTTCATGCAGCCGAAATATCAGGAGAACACAGAAATTAGTTAGGGTCACGTTCCAAAAGCTTAATCTATTGACAAATACACCGAAAAAACTTGTAAATGCTCATTTGTTTGCCTTTCGTTCAAACTCCTTAGCAAATTCGCACTGGGTGTTATCTAAATGGGCATTATATTAGCCTCAAATACTACCCGAATTCGGTCCAGACTTATCCTCTCAGGAGAGACCGTGTTACCGCAGCACCGTCCGTTTGGACGAGAGGATTTGCATGTTTTAATGAAGCGGAGGGCTACACCAGCGGTAGCGTAGCTGCTGGCAGGGTCTCACCAGCCGGCCAGGCCACTGCGGAGGAACCAGACGAAGAGTCTCTCACAACGTCCCATTGTTCCTAGATACAGTCCTAAGGTTTCCTTTGCCTGATTAGTCGGGCGGGAGAAGACAGAGTATCTACGTTGCAGAGGAGTGGGAAGTGACCTGTGCATTAACGAACATCTTATTAAACTGTGTAAAGAATTTAAGTCTCTCGGTAGTCCCCTATCACATGACGGAAGATGTTACAGAGATATCCAACAACGGATCGGGCCGGGAAGGGTGGCTGTCCAAAAATTAAATCTCGTAATTTGGTCGCCAAAAATGAGTTTAAAGGTTAAAATTCATTTATATACATCCATCGTCGAACTAATAACAACCTATGGGAGTGAATGCTGGGAACTCACAGAGAAAATTAAATGAGACTTACGGCTTTAAAGGATCACTTGAGAACAGCCTGTAGAATTTCCCGACTTGACCACGTAAGAAACGAACAAATAAGAGAAAAGACACAATCATTGTAGTATTACGGATGAAATAGAAGAAAGACGGCTAGGATGATCTGGGCATGGATGAAGACCAATGGCCCCAGAGAGTAATTTCGTGGCAACCTCCTGGAAGCAGAAAAGGAAGACCACGGAAAGGGTGGCTACGTGATGTACAAGAAGCGATGGAGAGAAGAGGAATGGAAGAGGATAAGGGACAATGACGTGATCGAGGCATTTGGCAACACAGATGCGAGCGTGGCGACAGCTGTAGGACTCCTGCAATAAGGAATGAAAGACGGACTTACAATCAGAAGACAACTTTCTTTTCTCCAGAGTTTAGTACGAAGTCCGCTGTTTCAGGAGCGAATGTTATTTTATTATTTAACTTTGTGGCCGGATGCCCTTTCTGACGCCACAATCGCCAAAGTAACACCAGGGCGCAAGGTTGTGCGCGCTGTCTGTGAATCGCGTGAACTTCTTTCTAACTACTTTCGCATTTTAGCATTCTGTGTATCGTATTATGAGGAGAAATTTGTGGACCAGCACAGCATTTGCCCAAACGAGCTTGGAAAACCGCCCGAAAACCACACTCGCGCTGGCCAGTGTACCAGCCCAAAGTCGTTAATCCGACGCACGGATTCCATCCGGTTCTGATTCATCTCATTCTCGCAAACTAGCACCTCAAATCATGTACGTTAGCTGGGCTAGTACGCTGAGCGTTCGGGTACAGACACTATAACGTGGCAATCGGCCGCCTGCGTAAACACACGAGAACTTCGGCCACGCCAAGCGATTCAGCGGAGCGGGGCAACAACCCTCGCCTCCCTATCGCAGGGGTGGCAGCCTGTGTCCCTGTTCTGTGCCCCCTGCTGAAGCAGACATGACATAATGGCCATAGGAATCGACGCTCCCTTCTCGTGTTCTGAGTTTCATACTCGTACCTCGTCATGGACAAGGATTAGTCTCTCTAGTCATTCCAAAATAAGAAAACATGTAATGCATAGCACAAAGCATAGCGGACTGTACAAAACATTCAATAACGCCAATCGCTTAATTGTTTGCTGAGGTTGGCAGTTTTGTAAACGTGGTAGTACCGACACGACGTCTACAGGTTCTTACACAGCCATAGTTCACAACACCACATACCTAAAGCTACCGCATCGTACTCTATACGAATCAGAAGATAACGAATTCAGTTAAATCTACTACAGTTTATGTATATTTCTTTTTTTTCTCAGTAGAGTGGGTGGGAAGGGGAGGGGTGGAGGCTGTTGTTTGCTCGAAGTCTGCTTACACAGTTAATAGGTGTCTTCCACGCAGAAACCTGAGCTGTTGCTGGAAACGACATGACGAACTTCCTGATATTAAGACTGGATGACGTACACACACTCAAACCTCGACCCATAGCTTTCGTGAAGATTTTTTTTTCCGAACTCCACAGGGTGGGGGGAGAGGGGTGGGGGGAGAGGGGTGGGGGGAGAGGGGTGGGGGGAGAGGGGTGGGGGTGGTTGTGGTTGTTGGGATGTTTAAGGGGGACTAAACAGCTAAGGTCATCAGTCCCCCATTCCAAAAACAAGCGAGACAAAGTCGCAGAGCAGATAAAACCCCAAGGGGAAGGAGACTGCCCCCCCCCCCCCCCCCAGGTGCTAAAGAACACAAATTAGGCAACGAACACTACAGAAAAGAAGAGTACAGACGAACACCAGACAGAAAGAAATAGAAGAAAAGAAGATGGCCGGAGACTGGTTGACTGACCACAACAACAAAAAAGGGAAAGAGTCAACCATCCGATGAGACACCAAAACAGCAACAAATATGGAGAGACGCGAGGACAAAAAGACACAGAAACGGAGAAGTGCAGGACCCCCCTAAATGGATCGATAAAAAGGACTAGCACGGATAAAATATAAAACATTGTCAGCCATGGAGGCATCGTCGCATAAAATCAAAGGCAAGGTGCCCGGGAAATTAAAAGACTGGCGAAGGGTGCGCAGTCGGGGACACTCCAATAAAATGTGGGCGACCGTCAGCCGGGACCCACACCGACACAAGGGGGGATCCTCCTGACGCAAAAGATGGCCGTGCGTCAGGTATGTATGGCCGGTGCGGAGCCGACACAGGATAACAGAGTCCCTGCGAGAAGACCGCAGGGAGGAGCGCCACACATCGGTCGTCTCCTTGACAGCCCGCAGTTTATTAGGCATTGTCAAGCCTCGCCACTCAGCAGACCACATCCCAAGCACCTTACGGCGCAACACCAGCTGCAGATCGGGAGCCGTAAGGCCGATCTCCAAAGCTGGGGCGTCGAGCGCCCCTTTGGCCAGCCTGTCAACACGTTCGTTCCCCGGGATGCCAACATGACCTGGCGTCCAAACCAAGACCACCGAACGTCCAGAACGGGCAATGGCGGAAACAGACTACTGAATAGAGGACACCAGAGGAGAAGAGGGATAGCAGCGGTCGATGGCCTGAAGGCTGCTCAGGGAGTCACTGCAGATGACGATGGACCTACCTGAGCAGAAACGCATATGCTCAAGAGCGCGCAAGATGGCCACCAGCTCTGCAGTAAAAATACCGCAGCCAGCCGGCAAGGAGCGTTGCTCAACATGGGCAGCGTGAGCAAATGCGTAGGCAGTGCGACCATCAACCAGGGAACCATCAGTGTAGACAGGCTCACAGCCCGGAAATGATTCGAGGAGCGCAAGAAAACGGCGACGGAGGGCCACAGGCGGAACCAAGTCCTTAGGTCCCTGTGCCAAATCCAGACGGACGGACGGCCGGGACAAACACCAGGGAGGCGTAGGTGTACGGACCCGGAAGGGAGGCAGAAGAGGGAATGACCCCAGTTCTGACAGCAGGGACTGGACACGGACAGCTACGGAAAGCCCAGACCTAGGTCGCCGTTCGGGCAGATGGAGGACCATGGCAGGGAAAAGCAGGCGACGATTGGGATGGTCTGGCGAGCAATGCACGCGGACAGCATAGTCTGCGAGCAGTCGATGGCGGCGAATCCGCAGCGGGGGAACCCCGGCCTCCACCAGTAGACTATCTACGGGGCTGGTACGAAAAGCGCCAGTTGCAAGCCGAACCCCACAGTGGTGTATGGGGTCTAACAACTTCAACACTGAGGGTGATGCAGACCCATAGGCCAGGCACCCATAATCAAGCCGGGACTGCACAAGGGCTCTGTACAATCGCAGCAGCGTGCAGCGATCTGCACCCCAAGACGTGTGGCTAAGGCAGCGGAGGGCGTTGAGGTGCCGCCAGGATTTTTGCTTCAGCTGAGTAACATGAGGAACCCATGTGAGCCGGGCATCAAACACGAGTCCCAAGAAGCGGCAAGTGTCCACCACTTCAAGCAGGTGGCCGTCGAGGTAAAGTTCAGGATGAGGGTGGACCGTCCGACGCCTGCAGAAGTGCATAACTCGAGTCTTGGCTGCAGAGAACTGAAAACCATGAGTCAGAGCCCATGATGCTGCCTTGCGAACGGCGACTTGCAGCCTACGGTCGGCGACTCCTGTAGTCGTGGAGCTAAATGAGATGCAGAAGTCGTCGGCATACAAAGAAGGAGACACCGACGACCCCACTGCTGCAGCCAGACCATTAATGGCCACTAGAAATAAGGAGACGCTCAACACTGAGCCCTGCGGGACCCCATTTTCCTGTATATAAGATGAACTAGAGGTGGCACCGACTTGCACCCGGAAAGAGCGGCGCAATAAAAAGGTTTGAAGAAAAGCCGGGAGCTGACCACGAAGACCCCACTCATGCAACGTGGCGAGGATGTGATGCCGCCATGTGGTGTCATACGCCTTCCGCAGATCGAAAAATACAGCAACGAGATGCTGACGTCGGGCAAAGGCCGTACGGACTGCAGATTCCACCCGCACCAAATTGTCCGTGGCAGACCGGCCCCGACGGAAGCCACCCTGGGATGGAGCGAGGAGACCGCGCGACTCAAGGACCCAACACAAACGCCGCCCCACCATACGTTCGAGCAATTTGCACAAAACGTTGGTGAGGGTAATGGGACGATAGCTGTCCACCGCCAGTGGGTCCGCACCGGACTTCAAGATGGGGACAATAACACCCTCTCGCCATTGCGACGGGAACACGCCTTCGCTCCAAATGCGATTAAATATCGCGAGAATGTGTCTCTGGCAGTCCCTGGAGAGATGCTTCAGCATCTGCGCGTGGATGCAGTCTGGGCCTGGTGCTGTATCAGGGCAATCGGCGAGGGCAGCGAGGAATTCCCTCTCGCTGAAAGGAGCATTGTATGTTTCAGAACGACGCGTGTGGAATGAGAACGGCGTCCGCTCGGCTCGCTCCTTTAGAGAGCGAAAGGCGGGGGGATAGGATGCAGTCGCAGAGCTCTGAGCAAAGTGCGCGGCAAGCCGTTCAGCAATGGCGGCAGCGTCCGTGCAGACAGCGCCGTCCAAGGAGAGCCCAGGGACACCCATAGGGGTCTGGTATCCGTAAATCCGCCGGATCCGGGACCACACGAGCGAGGGGGAGACATGGGAGCCCAAGGATGAGACATACCTCTCCCAGCACTCCTGCTTACGCCGTGCAATAAGACGACGGGCGAAGGCACGGAGCCTCTTAAAGGTGATGAGGGTCTCAAGAGACGGGTGCCGCCTATGACGCTGGAGAGCCCGCCGACGGTCGCGAATAGCCTCAGCAACCTCCGGCGACCACCAGGGTACAGCCCTCCTCCGAGGGTGGCCAGAAGAACGGGGGATGGCAGCCTCGGCCGCTGAAATGATGGACGTGGTTAAAACACGCACCACCTCGTCAATGTCACCCTGTGGGGGAGACTCAATGGTTGCAGCGGAAGTAAAAGCTGGCCAGTCAGCCCTGTGGAGAGCCCAGCGGGGCAAGCGCCCAGAAGAATGACACTGGGGCAGTGACAAATAGATGGGAAAATGGTCACTACCACACAGGTCAGGATGCACTCTCCAGTGGAGGGATGGGACAAGTCCAGGGCTGCAAATAGAGAGATCGATGGCCGAGAACGAGCCATGGGCCACACTGAAATGCGTGGGAGCACCGGTGTTCAAGAGGCTAAGGTCGAGCTGAGCCAACACATGCTCCACGGCCCGACCGCGGTCATCGGAGACAGTCCCACCCCATAGAGGGTTGTGGGCATTGAAATCGCCCAGCAGCAAAAAAGGTGGCGGCAGTTGGGCTATCAGAGCAGCCACGACATGCTGCGCGACAGTACCATCAGGTGGAAGGTAAATACTGCAGACGGTAATAGCCTGTGGCGTCCACACCCCAACAGCAACAGCCTCTAAAGCTGTTTGTAGAGGTACAAACTCGCTGTGAAGAGAGTTAAGGACATATATGCAGACGCCACCAGACACCCTTTCATAAGCTGCCCAGTTCTTAAAATAACCCCGATAGCCACGGAGGGCGGGGGTTCGCATTGCTGGAAACCAAGTTTCCTGCAGAGCAATGCAAAGGAAAGGATGACGGCTGATAACTTGGCGGAACTCAGCTAGATGGTGGAAGAAACCGCTGCAGTTCCACTGGAGGATGGTATTAGCCATGGATGGGAAAGGCGTAAAGGGATTGGGGAGGCAGATTACGCCTCCGGGGCCCCTGCTGCTACTGAGTCACCACCTAGACAACAGCTATCTATTGCATCCGAGGTACTGGCGAGATCCATGTCCTC
The DNA here is from genome assembly GCF_021461395.2 of Schistocerca americana. Classification (NCBI taxonomy): domain Eukaryota; kingdom Metazoa; phylum Arthropoda; class Insecta; order Orthoptera; family Acrididae; genus Schistocerca; species Schistocerca americana. The sequence continues at coordinate 506,813,304 of NC_060121.1, read as the reverse complement.
AGTGGACGCCAGAATCTCCACCTCATCCTCAGACGCAGAGCTTGTAGGAAGCGGTGGAATGGGTGCCACCGCAATGTCGGTAGCCTTGGGGAGTTTCTTCTTCTTCTGCTTCTCACACTGCGCCTTGGGTGGTTCAGGCTGGGAGGGCGTCACTGGGTCAGTCTCAGGGACAGACGATGACCGTGTGTCCCGACGACCAGGGACTGGCGGTTGTTTGAGCCACTTGTGGCTGTCAGCTTTGGAACCGGTCGGAACGTGCGAAGGGAGGCCCCCAAGGGACCCCTTCCTTACGAGAGTAGCCGAAGAAGTCTTACGCTTCTCCGGCTGGGAAGGGGGGACTGATGTCCCCGATGGTTGGTGGGGTGTTGCTCCTGAAGTAGATGGAGCAGGAGCAACAGGAGGTTTAGTGCCCCCCACCATCAAGGGGGCAGGTGTGGGACTTCGACTCTGAGAGCTGACTGGAGTGGATGGAATTGTAGGAGGAGTGACTGTTGCGGCATAAGAAGCTGTCATGCGCACTGGATGAAGCCGATCATATTTCCGCTTTGCCTCAGTGTACGTCAGGCGGTCGAGAGTCTTAATTTTCCATGATCTTCCGCTCCTTCTGCAGAATCGGACAGTCTGGCGAGCAAGGCGGATGGTGCGCACCACAGTTCACACAGATTGGAGGCGGCGCACAGGGATGATCAGGATGGGAAGGTCGACCGCAATCGCGACAGACGAGGTCGGAAGCTCAGCGTGAAGACATGTGGCCAAACTTCCAACACTTGAAGCACCGCATCGGGGGAGGGATATACGGCTTGACATCACAACGGTACACCATCACCTTGACCTTCTCAGGTAACGTGTCACCCTCGAAGGCCAAGATGAAGGCACCGGTGGCAACTTGACGATCCCTCGGACCCCGGTGGACGCGCCGGACGAAATGGACACCTCGGCGCTCCAAGTTGGCGCGCAGCTCGTAATCGGACTGTAAAAGGAGATCGCGGTGAAAAATAATTCCCTGGACCATATTTAAGCTGTTATGTTGGGTGATAGTAACAGACACATCCCCCAACTTCGTACAGGCCAGCAAGGCTCGTGACTGGGCAGAGGATGCCGTTTTTATCAACACCGATCCAGACCGCATCTTGGACAAGCCCTCCACCTCCCCGAACTTGTCCTCTAAATGTTCGACAAAGAACTGAGGCTTCACAGACACAAACGAGTCCCCGTCAGCTCTGGTACAGACGAGATACCGGGGCGAGTATCTTTCGCTCTGATTCACAGCCTTTCGTTTCTCCCATGGTGTGGCCAGGGAGGGGAACGATTTGGGGTCATACACATTAGCCTTAAAGTGAGCTTTGGAACGCTTAGAGACTGCTGACGGCTGGCCGCCAGCGAGAGATGATGTACCACGCTTCATTGCGGGTCATCCGCCCTGATGCCACCTACTCCGACGAAGGGCCCTCCCCATGGGCGCCACCCAGCCACAGCAAAGGCCACCTGGCAGGATGGCCATTGCCGGAAGTCCCGATGCCCCAGGGCGATGGGCATCTACTCCTTGGCATACGTGGGGAGTTAACGGCGCAGGCATCAGTAGAGCGATCCCTGTGTTGTCAGGGGGCTACAACCAAGAGGGTACATGGCGGCCCCACCACAACGGACTGACTACCGTGCTGGATCTTAGGTGCAAAAATGGCCAAGGTCGTCGTCACAGTTAAAAGAAACACTGCAGAGTGCAGCGTGGTAATCGCCCAAGAGATCGAAAACGAGCGGGACACCATTGCAATGACGAGAAAGACAGCTAAAGGTCTAATTGCACGAGGGATACAATGCACCATGTAAGGCGCCCTTCCCCAAGTGGCTCGCTCTTCGGAATAATTTAGAAAGATGGAGGTCAAACCCGAGAGGGGACCATCACATAAGGCCGAAACATGTGAGACTCCTTTTAGTCGCCTCTTACGACAGGCAGGAATACCGCGGGCCTATTCTAACCCCTGAACCCACAGGGGGGAGATGGGTGGGGGGGAGATGGGTGGGGGGGAGATGGGTGGGGGGGAGATGGGTGGGGGGGAGATGGGTGGGGGGGGAGATGGGTGGGGGGGGAGATGGGTGGGGGGGGAGATGGGTGGGGGGGGAGATGGGTGGGGGGGGAGATGGGTGGGGGGGGAGATGGGTGGGGGGGGAGATGGGTGGGGGGGAGATGGGTGGGGGGGAGATGGGTGGGGGGGAGATGGGTGGGGGGGAGATGGGTGGGGGGGAGATGGGTGGGGGGATGGGGAGATGAATGAAGGAGATGAAATAAGTTATTCCCTCCCCCCCCCCCCCCCCAAAAAAAAAGAAGAGGACGTCCACCGCTACGACCTAGGCTACGGTGGTGGGTTTTCCTCACAATAGGAAGACAGACTTCGAAAAGCAGTCGCTATTCGAGTAGCTTCTCATAACAGATTGCTGGCGAATGTATTGACAACATTCGGAACTCAAGGAAAACCTAAATCCGGGGAGCCAAGCGCGGATTTGAATTCCGCAGAATAGGTACTTCTCGAAGTGAGACATACACACTACCTGATCAAAAGTAATCGGACACCCCTATATAAATCAGAACTGTCGAAGTTAGATGTTACGACCTGCAAGCATAAGAGAAGTTGGCGAGTACTGTGTCACGCACAGGAGCAGTAATACAGAATAAGGGGTCAGGAGAGCTCACTGTCAGTGACTTTGAACGTGGTACTAGTCATTGATGTCTCGCGAGTAACAAATCTATCAGTGACATTTCAACCCTTCTAAAGCTGCCCAAGTCGATTGCTGTGTGATTGTCGAGTGGAAACGGGAAGGAACAACAACAGCTACTCGCAAACCACGACCAGACAAACCTCATGTACTGAAGGTATGGGCCGTCGAGCACTGCAGACGGTGGTTGTAAAAAGCGTCACATGAAATCAGCAGAAGTAATCCGTCGTGAGTTCCAAAGTGCTACCAGCTACCCAGCTAGCAAGATGAATGAGCGTAGGGAATTGAAAAGAATGGTTATAGTGGTCGAACAGCTCCTCACAAGCCACACATCGGTAGTCAGTGACTGGACACTGATATCTGGAAACAAGTGATTTGGAATGATACCCTGTGGCAGTATGACGGAAGCGTTTGGGTTTGGTGAATGCCTAGAGAACGCACCCTGCTATCACAGTAGCTCCAAAAGTAAAGTACGGAGTCAGCACTGTGCACCGTGTACAGTAAAGGAACAGTTCGGAGACTGATAATATTAGCATAGCAAAGCAACTTCTTATAAAGTAGTATCGCGGAGGCAATGCTTAGCGAACAAAACCACTCCTGAAAGTGACTGAACTGTCCAGACTCCTGACCTGAACACAATTGCTACACCTTTGGGTTGATTTAGAACGTTGACTTCGCTCCAGACTCTAGTGTTCACCTTCTCTGGTTTCGGCTCTTGTGGAAGAATGGGCTTTCATTCTTCTACAGACATTCAGACACCTCAATGAATGTGTCCCCAGCAGAGTTCAAGCGCATCATAAAGGCAATGTGTGGGCACACCCCATATTAATATCCATTAATAGGTGTCCGCGTACTTTTAATGAGATAATGTATTATCTTGCGACGAAAGTTGTCAATATAAAGACGATTTCCACTATATGTCGGTGTAATGTGACATTGCTATAATTTAAGACGCATTTATGTACTTGGATACATATACTTTTGTTCAAATACCGCCAAAGATATAGAATAAGTAATTACGCAGCCGCAGTGGGAAGCTTGCTAACTATTTCAGGGAGTCTAGGGCACACATTTAAATGTTAGTCAAGTTTTCCTTGAACTATTTGTTTTCGAACCCACCCAATTACGCTCGCACTTTTCTGGAACGTCCTTTCACCCAGGTAGTAAAATATTGACATGGTGGCTAGAAAACGCTGAATGATCTGTGAATAATGTGGTGGAAGGTATCATGTTCAGATACCACCACAACAAACATGATAAATATCCCACAACTTTGAGCGTAACCACTAGCTTAAATAATGAAGCTCGGTCTGATGGAAGGTATCCTTGCCACTGAAATCGAGAAAAAAATGTACATAGAAATAATGGCACATTCAGAAGATATCTTGTATGCTGACGATTATGATCACTAAAGTTGTCTAAAAAGAAAGTACTAGGTAACTTACAAACTGCTTACATCACAAGTGGTTCGTGCAGTTCCCCTTGATTCTCTAAGGAATTTCGTGAAAGGAGACCAACACATCCAGCAAGTGCGTAACGGGAGCCACAGCTGTCCGGTTTCGTGTTCGGTGTACGTTACATCAAGCCCTGAAGCGCTCGTTCGTGAACATTCTCTTCTCCGTTACTGCTGGACGACGACTCACATGGAAATAGTATTACTATCTAGAATTTACTACCTATACAAAAAATCTGACCCCTTAATCGACGGAATTTTGCCTCTTTAATTTTACCAAAAGAGAGCTATGGGTGCCCACTAAGAGATCTTGGTCTTAGCAGTCACCAAATATGATCCGTGTATGAAACAGAAACATACATACGAGAATCATAAATAATTTATACAAAATTCTAACTAGCACGTAACTTATGAATCCAAAGATTCTGTTTAGTTGTCATCAGGTCCCTTCCTTCGCATAGCCATGAACGAGATCGGGTACGCCTAACTTCTATCAGCCATACATATCAAATAGTTTTCTGTTACGGTGATATTTAAATAATGAACACAACGATGATTTAAAACTCTCATGTCTGATATACTGTTACATTGTCTCTTATAGTTTATTTGAAACTTATGACAGTCCTCGTTATTGCGACTCGTGAAAGTAGTATGACAATACTGTCAACGATTATAGCTCTTAATTGGCGTGTCCCTAGACAATTTGCCATTTGTGAATTTTGGACCTTAAGTGTTCGCAGTTTTGGACATCTTCTGGTATAATTATTGCCAATTTAGTTCAGTGCTGATCTCGACAGTTCATTTAATCGTGTCCTTTTAGGCTTTACTTCTGTTTTCAAACGATATTCGTTTTCTTTTTGTAAGTCTGTCTGGATTCATGCTTTTAATGTGGCCTTAGAATCATAACCTGCGTTTTCTCTCATTACGGATATCGATCCGTGCACGGTAACGCCACAGCCAAAGCTGTCCAGGTTGGTCTACGAGCCTCTGTAAAGCGAGAGGCTCGGCTCTGATACGTACAAATTGTAGCTGACTACCAGTCATAATCTTCAAAGGGGTACATATTGAAGGAAAAAATATCTGGAGGAAGGATTATACTTCAATGCATATTCACTTCTCAATTTTATAATTTCTTTCAGTTCTTGCAAATCATCCGTTCATTCAGTGTTTAAGTCAGCTTTTTCCTTCATCTGACTCAAATGCAATGTTTTAGACTATGTTGTGACACTTTTAGCCTACTTGTAGCACGAAAAGCGCTTAGAGATGGGCCTTTACCTTACTTTGCACCCATATTTCTTTCGTTCTCTTCCTTTCTCTCTTCAGACCATGTTGTTTCTGACTTCTGCCTAGATTTTTCCTCTTGTTAGTATCTTACCATAATTACAGCAAATGAGACTCTTTAAATGTACGATATTTCATGCTCGCCAAGTCCAGGATTTCATAGATATGAGACATGACACTTATCCACGCTGCCCCTGACAATGGAAATCAATCTATTAAATTCACAGTAATTTTTGATGGGTTCTTTTGTGACGCCAGCGATGCACGGTACCAATATGCTCGAAAAAGCCACGCTCGAAAATGCGATTTTTCAGTGCGTCATATTCCGGGTACTAGTGATCACAGAGATAAGGGGTCAAGTGTTTTGAATAGCCCTCGGTCCAGCGACCATTTGTATACCTGTCGGAAGAACGGGCATAGTGCAGCCATCCTATAGTAAAGGGTCATAATGTAATCATTACACACTTCCCCCAGACCAGGCGCATCGGTTGGTTCTTTCGTATTAGGTATGGTCTACAGCGGACGTTGGGCGGCTTTCTAGGATGGACCTTAGGGGACTTATAAAAACACTATTTGATCATGGACGTTTGCCGAGAAAATCCCGAAAAATCATGATTTTTTTTGGGTACGAAAAGTACCAATTGTGGGGATGGCCACTTCTATAATTTCTATTCGTGGCACAAGGTCGAAACTTTTATCGTATGTTTTTAACATGATATTCTACCGAGATCCAAAGGTTCCACGTTACCGTACTTATGCACGTAATATCTTGTCTGAAACGTAAATGTAGTTTTAACCGGCATAGTGAACATATGAAATGGTTCTATAGTCATCGCAACGGTTCTGAGGTCACCCAACATTGTTTTCAGTCCGTAGCTTTCACCAATAAAACTTAATGATGCGCTGTCTGTGCGTAACGGGCACTTCATGCCTATACAAGTTTGCCCAATGTGGTACGGCAGTGACAAGAAATGGACTATAAAGGTTTTAACACGTCTGAAAAGAACTTAAAAGACGGCCAAAAATTATGTAAAACTGGAGAAAGTGTCAATGAAAATTAAATATTTTTACTCTTTTAAGATACGAGTCATAAGCCGGCCGTTTTCGATGAACTGGGATCGATAAGCGAAGTTTCCAGAAAAAGTATGCAGCCAACAATTTTTTTATTAAACTTATACGTATACTTTATTGTTGTTCATTGTGTCAAAGTATAGAAATGTCTCGAAGTATATAAAGAACCTATCAAAACTTTACTGACCTACAGAATTCGTTTTATATAAAGTAGTACGCCCTGCTGTAGAAGGAAAAGGAAGGAAACCAGCGGAAAAATGCTCCTGTCGGAGCATAAAAAAAATCGAATACGTTCATTTTTAGAAGACTGATAGAAAACTGGGGAACCAGCTACCTCAATCCTCAATTCTCATTCGGCCCTTACATCAAAAATTTTGGCATGGGAACATATTCGCGCTTATTGTGCTGAAAGAGAGTAACAGAGAGATAGTGCCAGTGGGAGAGAAAGAGGGAGGAGACAGTGGAAATTAAAAATACTGGTAAGTGGAGACCATACACGGGCTTGGGGAATTTAGACCCTCCCCCTGAGCGGCGAACGTTAAGGGGAGGGTGCAATTTGGACCGAAATTTTTAACACGTGAGTATCGGGACAGGATAAGTTGGACAATCCAGAATTTTTGAGCTGCCAAACTATGGAGGAGACAGTGGGAGTGGGAAAGAAAGACAAAAGAAGACACTGTAAGTGAGAAACTTATCAAAGGCAGTGATATAGATAGGATATTGGAGTGCCACTGTTGTTAAGGAGAGCTGCGACGACTACTGCCGTTATGAAATATATGAAGTGTATTTGCAGCTGCGAATAGGAACAAACATCACCTGTCAAAAGGTATGACGACAATGAAAATTTGTGCCGGACCGGGATTCGAACCCAAATTTCTCCCTTAAAGCTAGCGGTCGCCTTAATCGAATTGGCTATCCGTGCATGACTCAAGGCCAGACCCAAACTCCCATGAGCCGTCGTTCCTGCGCCGATGCCAGACAGCGACTTTCAAACGTAGACAGTGGTAGTGAGAGGGATATAATGCGTATGAAGGCGTAACTACAAAAAGAGACTTAGTAAAAGGATTTAGAATGTTCTGCGTTAAAAGGGCGCAAATATGTTAGCAGGCGAAAATTTTTGGCGAGGTAGGCGGGATGAGAATTGAGGCAGCTGGTTCCCCGCACTGCTGTCGGAATCTTTTAAAAAGGAAGGTATTCGCCTTTTTGTGTACTCCGACAGAAGAATTTTTCCGCTGGTTATTCTTTTTGAGCACTGTTTGATTTCCTGTTTACATCTAAGTCTGTATTGTTTATCTACAAGATTCGGGCCTAGAATTATGCTTACAATTTTGCGTTCCTTTTCATTAATGTTTCCAATGTCTTTTCCTGTTCAAAATTGATGTTTCTGAGCCATAGAGGCATTTTGGTTTCATAAGTGTATTGTAATGTTTGAGTTTTGTGTGCTTGGAGATAAGTTTCTTGCAGTAGATATTTTAGGTACGCCGGTATGCAATTTCTATCCTTTGGCATCTAACTTGTTTTCCTTTTGCTTCGATTTCATTTTCCTACACGCTTTCACCGAGGTATTTAAATTGTGGAACTCGTTTAATTTTGCCGTACTTCGTCTCAATGAACTTTGGAGTTAGTTTGTTGCAGGACACGTATTCTGTCTTCTCACAGGATATCTGAAGATCGACTTTTTCTGTAGTTCTATCTGATTTTGGGCTGATGAAATGTCGTGAGTTGACTGTTAAATCGTCTGCAACTCCTAAGCAAGTCACAGGTGACCTGTCGCCACTTAAAAGTCAATTCCGAGGACTGATTTCTGTTCGCGACATTCTTGTGTCACTTTCTCGAGGACGCAGTTAGAAAATAATGGAAACAGTGAGCCCATCATCTTATCTTACTCCCGTTTTGATTTCGAAAGTATCTGATATTTCCCCCATAAATTTAACCCTGGACTATGACTGCCCTGGTTTTCATATCTAGAGTGCGTTATTTTAATGTTTGGAAGAGTGTCTCACAGGCTTGTTTGAAATCAACAAACGTGCAGACTAAGTTTTTGCTACGAACTCTGATGTCTTACGATTAGCTGTACTTTCAATATTTCCTCTGGATACGAATGTTGCCTGGTAGTCTCCAATTTTTGGTTGAAGTTGTTTCAGTGCTCTATCGAGAAGAATTTGGAATAGAATTTTGTATGCAATTGTTACTAGTGAGAGGTTGGTTGGTTGGTTTGTGGGTTTAAGGGACCAGACAGCAACGGTCATCGGTCCCTTGTTCCAAAACTTAAAAACACCAACACAGAGTAAAAAACGGATAATGGAGACAACAGATGACACAGGACAAGAAAAACTCAAAGAACAGACAAAACACATCAAAATCACACGGAGTGTGGCGGTGGTTTGCCGACCATAGAATAAAAAAGGAAAAGCCAACCACCGAGAACACATTAAAAACTCAGTTTAAAACCGTAGGCCAAAGGCCAGAATCAACACAAAACAATAAAATAAAACATAAACACTCATGTTAAACGATAAAAACCCCCTGCCCGAATAAAACGTAAAACTAAGCCAGCCATAGCAGGGTCATCAGTTAAAAGGGCAGGGAGCGTGTCAAGCAGTGCGAACGTCTGCCTGAGCACAGCTAAACGTGGACACTTCAATAAAATGTGGACCACAGATAAAACGGAGCCGCAGCGACATAGAGGTGGGTCCTCACAGCGCAATAAGTGGCCGTGGGTCATCCGTTTGTGCCCAATGCGCAGTCGGCAGAGGACGACAGACTCCTAGCGAGAGACGCGCAAGGAGGAGTGCCACACAGTCGTCGTCTCCTTGACGGCACGGAGTTTGTTAGGGGTGGTCAGACCGCGTCATTCAGCGTCCCAAAGCGAGCTAACTTTGCGGCGTAAGACTGCCTTCAAACCAGTCTCCGGAAGGCCAATGTCTAGAGTGGGTTCACTGGTGGCCTGTTTGGCCAGGTGGTCAACACGTTCATTGCCCGGGATACCGACATGTCCGGGGGTCCACACAAAGACCACAGAGCGGCCGCAGCGGGCAAGAGTATGCAGGGACTCATGGATAGCCATCACCAGACGAGAACGAGGGAAACACTGGTCGAGAGCTCGTAAACCGCTCAGGGAATCGCTACAGATAACGAAGGACTCACCTGAGCAGGAGCGGATATACTCCAGGACACGAAAGATGGCGACCAGCTCAGCAGTGTAAACGCTGCAGCCAGCCGGCAATGAACGTTGTTCGGAATGGTCCCCTAGAGTAAGCGCATAACCGACACGACCAGCAACCATCGAGCCGTCAGTGTACGCAATGCCAAGTGCAAGGAGGGAAAGAAAGCGGCGGCGAAAGGCCTCCGGAGGGACTGAGTCCTTCGGGCCCTGTGCCAATTCCAGCTGAAGGTGAGGGCGAAGAACACACCATGGGGGTGTACGCAAAGTGGCCCGAAAAGGAGGTGGAACAGTGAAAACCCTAAGCCCGGAGAGAAGCTCTTTGACGCGGACCGCGATCGTACAACCTGACCGGGGCAGACGTTCTGGCAGATGGACGACCGATCGCGGGAACAGGAGACGATAGTCTGGATGCCCGGGCAAGCTAAAAACATGGGCAGCATAAGCGGCCAGCAAATGTTGGGGCCTGAACCGCAATGGAGGGGCACCTGCCTCCGCAAGTATGCTGTCCACTGGGCTGGTCCGGAAAGCACCAGTGGCAAGGCGTATTCCGCTGTGTAGGAGTGGGTCCAGTACCCGCAGCGCAGATGGGGATGCTGAGCCATAAGCCAGGCTCCCATAATCCTGACGAGACTGGATTAACACCTGGTAGAGCCGTAACAGGGTAGATCGGTCGGCGCCCCAGCGGGTGTGGCTCAAGCATCTCAGAGCATTTAGATGCCGCCAACACGCCTGTTTAAGCTGCCGAATATGAGGCAGCCAAGTCAGCCGGGCATCAAAAACTACACCCAAAAACCTGTGGGTCTGCACCACAGCAAGGAGTTCGTCGGCAAGATAAAGCCGCGGCTCAGCCGAAAACTGAAAACCATGCGCTACAGCCCAAGACTGCGCCTTGCGGATAGCGCCCTGTAGCTGACGTTCAACAGCTGCAATGCCAGTAGAGCTGTAGTAAAGGCAGAAGTCGTCAGTATACAGGGAAGCGGAGACAGAATTTCCCACCGCTGCAGCGAGCCCGTTTATTGCGATTAAAAACAGGCAGACACTGAGGACAGATCCCTGTGGTACCCCGTTCTCCTGGACTCGGGAGGAACTATGAGAGGCCGCGACTTGCACGCGGAAGGTACGATACGACAGAAAATTTCTGATAAAGATCGGCAAAGGGCCCCGAAGACCCCATCCATGAAGCGTAGAAAGTATGTGATGATGCCATGTCGTATTGTACGCCTTCCGCATGTCGAAAAAGACAGCGACCAGGTGCTGACGGCGGGCAAAGGCAGTACGGATGGCCGACTCCAGACTCACCAGATTGTCGGTGGCGGAGCAGCCTTTACGGAACCCACCTGAGACGGAGCCAGAAGGCCCCGCGACTCCACTACCCAATTCAACCGCCGGCTCACCATCCGTTCAAGCAACTTGCAAAGAACGTTGGTGAGGTTAATGGGACGGTAGCTGTCCACCTCCAGAGGGTTCTTTCCAGGTTTCAAAACGGGGATAACAATACTTTCCCTCCATTGCGACGGAAACTCCCCCTCGACCCAAAGACGGTTGTAAAGGTCGAGGAGGCGTCGCTGGCAGTCCACTGAAAGGTGTTTCAGCATCTGACAGTGGATGCCATCTGGCCCTGGAGCGGTATCAGGACAAGCGGCGAGGGCACTGCGAAATTCCCACTCACTGATGGAGCATTGTAGGATTCAGAATGGTGGGTGCGAAAAGAAAGGCTCCGACGTTCCATCCGCTCTTTAATGGAGCGGAAGGCCAGTGGGTAATTGGAAGAAGCGGAACTAAGAGCAAAATGCTCTGCCAAGCTGTTGGCAATTTCGTCGGAGTCTGTACAAACTGCACCATTCAGTGAGAGCGCAGGGACGCTGACAGGGGTCCGATAGCCATAGAGGCGTCGGATCTTGGCCCAGACCTGCGATGGAGAGACATGGAGGCCAATGGTGGACACATATCGCTCCCAGCACTCCTGCTTGCTTTGGCGGATAAGGCGGCGGGCCCGCGCACGCAGCCGTTTGAATGTGATGAGGTGTTCGATGGAGGGATGTCGCCTGTGACGCTGGAGCGCCCGCCGGCGATCTTTAATCGCTTCAGCGATCTCAGGCGACCACCAAGGCACAGTCCGCCGCCGACGGGACCCAGAAGAACGGGGAATGACAGATTCGGCTGCAGTAACGATGCCGGTGGTGACCGATTGAACCACCGCATCAGTGTCATCACTAGAGAGAGGCCCAATCGCGGCAGTAGAGGAAAACAAGTCCCAGTCAGCCTTATTCATGGCCCACCTGCAAGGTCGCCCAGAAGACTGACGCTGTGGCAGTGACAGAAAGATCGGAAAGTGGTCACTACCACACAGGTCGTCATGCACGCTCCAGTCGCCAGACGGTAAGAGGCTAGGGCTGCAGATCGAAAGGTCGACGGCGGAGTATGTGCCATGTGCCACGCTGAAGTGTGTGAAGGAACCATTATTTAAAAGCGAAAGATCGAGCCGTGCCAATTAATGCTCAATGGTGGCGCCTCGACCTGTCGCCACCGACCCACCCCACAGAGGGTTATGGGCGTTGAAGTTGCCCAGTAACAGGAAAGGGGGCGGCAATTGGGCTATCAGCGCAGCCAGGACATGCTGCGCAACATCATCATCCGGTGGAAGGTAAAGACTGCAGACGGTAACAGCCTGTGGCGTCCACACCCGAACAGCGACAGCCTCTAAATGTGTTTGTAGAGGGACAGACTAGCTGTGAAGAGAGTTAAGGACATATATGCAGACGCCACCAGACACCCTTTCATAAGCTGCCCGGTTCTTATAATAACCCCGATAGCCCTGGAGGGCGGGGGTTCGCATTGCTGGAAACCAAGTTTCCTGAAGAGCAATGCAGAAGAAAGGGTGAAGGCTGATAAGTTGTCGGAGCTCAGATAGATGGTGGAAAAAACCGCTGCAGTTCCACTGGAGTATGAAATTGTCCATGGCTGAGAAGGCGTGAAGGGACTAGGAAGGCAATTTACGCAGCTTGTTCACTCGCTGCCACCGATTCAGAACCCGCACGAGTGACATCCATGGCGTCTGAGGGACCGGCGAGATCCAGGTCTTCAGCAGACGCCAGAATCTCGACGTCGTCCTCAGACGCTGAGCTTGTTGGAAGCGGTGGGACGGTTGCCACCGCAATGTCGGGATTCTTGGGAACCTTTTTCTTTTTCAGCTTACTTCGCTCTGCCTTCGGTCGTTCAGGCTGGGAGAGCTTCACTGGGTCAGTCTCAGGGACGGACGACGACCGTGAGGCCCTACAACCAGGGACTGGTGGTTGTTTGAGCCACTTGGGGCTGTCTGCTTTCGTACCGGTCGGAACTTGCGGAGGGAGGTCCCCAAGGGACCCCTTCCTGGCAACAGGAGCCGAAGAAGTCTTACGCTTCTCCGGCTGGGAAGGGGCAACCGGTGTCACCGATGGTTGGGGGGGGGGGGGCGTTGCTCCTGAAGTAGATGGAGCAGGAGCAACAGGGAGTGTAGTGCCCCCCACCATCAAGGGGGCAGGTGTGGTTCTCTGGCTCTGAGAGCTAACGTTGTGTGGTGCAGCTATAGTAACTGTAACAGGAGCGACAGTGGCGGCATAAGTGGACGTCATTCGTACTGGATGCAGTCGTTCAAACTTACGCTTAGCCTCAGTGTAGGTCAGCCTATCCAGGGTCTTGTATTCCATTACTTTCCGCTCCTTCTGGAGAATCTTACAGTCCGGCGAGCAAGGGGGATGGTGCTCCCCGCAGTTGACACAGATGGGAGGCGGGGCACATGGAGTATCAGGATGGGATGGTCGAGCACAATCGCGACATATGAGGCTGGAAGCACAGCGTGAAGACATGTGGCCAAACTTCCAACACTTGAAGCACCGCATCGGGGGAGGGATATACGGCTTGACATCACAACGGTACACCATCACCTTGACCTTCTCAGGTAACGTGTCACCCTCGAAGGCCAAGATGAAGGCACCGGTGGCAACTTGACGATCCCTCGGACCCCGGTGGACGCGCCGGACGAAATGGACACCTCGGCGCTCCAAGTTGGCGCGCAGCTCGTAATCGGACTGTAAAAGGAGATCGCGGTGAAAAATAATTCCCTGGACCATATTTAAGCTGTTATGTGGGGTGATAGTAACAGACACATCCCCCAACTTCGTACAAGCCAGCAAGGCTCGTGACTGGGCAGAGGATGCCGTTTTTATCAACACCGATCCAGACCGCATCTTGGACAAGCCCTCCACCTCCCCGAACTTGTCCTTTAAATGTTCGACAAAGAACTGAGGCTTCACAGACACAAACGAGTCCCCGTCAGCTCTGGTACAGACGAGATACCGGGGCGAGTATCTTTCGCTCTCATTCACAGCCTTTCGTTCCTCCCATGGTGTGGCCAGGGAGGGGAACGATTTGGGGTCATACACATTAGCCTTAAAGTGAGCTTTGGAACGCTTAGAGACTGCTGACGGCGTGCCGCCAGCGAGAGATGATGTACCACGCCTCATTGCGGGTCATCCGCCCCGATGCCACCTACTCCGACCAAGGGCCCTCCCCATGGGCGCCACCCAGCCACAGCAAAGGCCACCTGGCAGGATGGCCATTGCCGGGAGTCCCGATGCCCAGGGAGATGGGCATCTACTCCTTGGCATACGTGGGGAGTTAACGGCGCAAGCATCAGTAGAGCGATCCCTGTGTTGTCAGGGAGCTACAACCAAGCGGGTACATGGCAGCCCCCCCCCCCCCCCCCCCCACAACGGACTGGCTACCGTGCTGGATTTTAGGTGACATGTCGTCCATGGTTTTCATCTGTGCAGAAACTGGCACTGCTCATCGCATGGCGGAAAGTGCATGCAGGAACGGATCAATGCCCAAGAGATGGAGAGCGGGCAGGACTGCAATGCAACGACGAATAAGCTGGCGAAAGTTCTCAACGCAAGATGGACACAATGCACCAAGTAAGGCGCCCTTCCCCAATCGGCTCGCTCTTCAGAAAAATTTTGAGATACTGAGGTTAAACCCGACAGGGGATCAGCACATAAGGCCGAAACGTTTGAGATTCCTTGTAGTCGCCTCTTACGACAGGCAGGAATACCGCGGGCCTATTCTAACCCCCGAACCCGCAGGGGGATATTAGTGAGAGGCTCCTGTTGCTATTTATATCTTTTCTGTCTCCCTTCTTGTGTAACAAATGAATTGACATTTTTTTCCAAATTTTCTCGAACTGGTTCTGTTTGCCAGATATCTTGTGCATGATTCTGGTAATTTCTTTTATGATGTTTAAGCGTACTGATTTGAGAACATCTGCTTTGATTCCACCTTCGCTCTATGATTTAGGAGTTTCTCAGTCTTTTACCCTGTCCGGAAATTTCTTCTTCATCCGGTAGGAAATAATTTTGGATTAACATTCTTAGGTTTTTATGGTGGACTATGAGTTCGTTCTCGGCAGTTACACAGTTCTGTAAAATACGTGTCAAGTTCCTCGTAGTTTTCTTGATTGTTTAGAGCTACCTGTCCATTTTCTTTCTTGAAACAGAGATTTTGTGGTTGATATCCTACGAGCTTAGTATCGAAGTTATATAAATTTCCTGCGTTCTTTCAATCCAAGTCTTTCTTGATTTCAACTAGTTGATTCTTCCCCCATTTCATTTTGGTCTTTGCCATTAATTTAGCTGTGTCTTTCCTCATTTTCAGGAATGTTCTGCAGTTGACCCCTGTCTTACTGCAGTTCCAATTATTACATCCAACCTGTCAACACTGGATTGCAGGCTCACATTCCTCATTCCACCAAAGGCGCTTTTTCATTTTCTGCAGAGGGGTAAGTGTTTGTGCAGTTTCGATCAATTAGGTTTCGATCTGTTGCCAATTGTTTGGTTGATTTACCTCTAATTCTCCCGTGAGAGATGGTTGCATTCTGCTAGTGTCAAATTTGGGGACTTCTGTCTACTTTCTGTAAGTACTATCAGATGGTGTGTATAATTCTATTAGCAGCATTAAGAAAATAAAGGCTCCTGATCGTACTGGCGTTTCAGTATAGCTGATTTAAAGAATGATGTAGTTACTAACGTTTAAAAAACACGAAGTGTTCCGAATGGTGCCTAATGTTAGCGATCGGCGGCCAACTGATCGCACCTACATCATAGCGTCTTTTAGGACGTCATGACATACTAATTTAAGTAAAAAAATTCTGAAAAGAAGTCGGTGCAATGTTTTCTGGAATGATTTGTCTAAAAGTAAGAAATAAAATAGACTACCGAAACATCTGACGCACCTCATTTGCTGTACACGACTTCGAGCATCATTCAAAGGTGCGTTAAATGTTTCTGAAATCTATTTTATTTCTTACTTTATTTGTATAAAACAAGTAGTTTCACAAAACGGATGACCGATTTATTCAATTTTTTCCTCAAGATCTGTTCAGAATGCATGATCTTATTGACATCTCATTTGCTTTCCTAGCATCCTCTTTGTTCTCTAAACATCCTGAATTTAGTAGTGATTCGAAGGAATCCGCTTTACGAATCACACATCACAGCAACGTAACTTTTTTTTTACGCCTAATAGCTACGCCTTGAAGAGATGACCTCTTTGACACCTGATTTGCCTCCCGAGTATCTTCTGTCCTAGAAATGAGCTAAATTTAATACCCGATTGGAAGGAAGCCTTTTTGGCTGATAAATATCACATAAGTGTAATTGTGCAAAACAGACAGGTCTTGAATGGCTGAACTTTTTGACACTTGCTTTAAAGAGCAAGCAGCAGCTGTCCGTGAAATATTTCAATTTTCTCTCCAATCATTAACTGATTACCTTCAAGCATTTAAATAGTGTTTTGCAAAACTAGACCTCGCTATGGTCAGCTTGATAACCCTTTTGTCCAATTCCCACTCTTCGTTTGGCTGTAAAAATTCGGAGAGTCTTGTTTATGCTCCGCTCAAACATTTGACAAATCAATACACATCTACATCTACATCCATACTCCGCAAGCCACCTGACGGTGTGTGGCGGAGGGTACTTTGAGTAGCTCTATCGGTTCTCCCTTCTATTCCAGTCTAATATTGTTCGTGGAAAGAAAGATTGTCGGTATGCCTCCGTGTGGGCTCTAATCTCTCTGATTTTATCCTAATGGTCTCTTCGCGAAATATACGTAAGAGGGAGCAATGTACTGATTGACTCCTCGGTGAAGGTATGTTCTCGAAACTTCAACAAAAGCCCGTACTGAACTACTGAGCGTCTTTCCTGCAGAGTATTCCACTGGAGTTTATCTATCATTTCCGTAACGAAGCGCGCTGCTCTCCGTTGGATCTTCTGTATCTCTTCTATCAACCCTATCTCGTACGGATCCCACACTGGTGGGCAATATTCACGCAGTGGGCGAACAAGTGTACTGTAACCTACTTCCTTTGTTTTCGGACTGCATTTCCTTAGGATTCTTCCAATGAATCTCAGTCTGGCATCTGCTTTACCGACGACCAACTTTATATGATCATTCCATTTTAAATCACTCCTAATGCCTACTTCCAGATAATTTATGGAATTAACTAGTTCCAGTTGCTGACCTGCTATATTGTAGCTAAATGATAAAGGATCTTTCTTTCTATGTATTCGCAGCACATTACACTTGTCTACATTGAGATTCAATTGCCATTCCCTGCACCATGCATCAATTCGCAGCAGATCCTCCTGCATTTCTGTACAATTTTCCATTGTTACAACCTCTCGATATACTACCGCATCATCTGCAAAAAGCCTCAGCGAACTTCCGATGTTATCCACAAGGTCATTTATGTATATTATGAATAGCAACGGTCCTATGACACTCCCCTGCGGCACACCTGAAATTACTCTTAGTTCGGAAGACTTCTCTCCATTGAGAATGACATGCTGCGTCCTGTTATCTAGGAACTCCTCAATCCAATCACACAATTGGTCTGACAGTCCATATGCTCTTACTTTGTTCATTAAACGACTGTGGAGAACTGTATCGAACGCCTTGCGGAAGTCAAGAAACACGGCATCTACCTGTGAACCCGTGTCTATGGCCCTCAGAGTCTCGTGGACGAATAGCGCGAGCTGGGTTTCACACGATCGTCTTTTTTCGTACCCCATGCTGATTCCTACAGAGCAGATTTCTAGTCTCCAGAAAAGTCATTATACTCGAACATAATACGTGTTCCAAAATTCTACAACTGATCGACGTTAGAGTGAGTGTGTGTGTGTGTGTGTGTGTGTGTGTGTGTGTGTGGTTTGAGGTTTTCGGGCGCTAAACAGCATGGTCATCAGCGGCCAAACGCATAGAAACAGGAACACATGCGCTGAAGGGACGAAGACGGACAGCGAACAAGGAGAACGGCTAAAAGACACAGACCTGACGCAATTCCAAATCGACGTTAGAGATATAGGTCTACAGTTCCGCACATCTGTTCGATGTCCCTTCTTGAAAACGGGGATGACCTGTGCCCTTTTCCAATCCTTTGGAACGCTACGCTCTTCCACAGACCTACGGTACACCGCTGCACGTAGGGGGCAAGTTCCTTCCCGTACTCTGTAAAATCGAACTGGTATCCCATCAGGTCCAGCGGCCTTTCCTCTTTTGAGCGATTTTAATTGTTTTTCTATCCCTCTGTCATCTATTTCGACATGCGTCTCGCTGTCATCTATTTCGACATGCGTCTCGAAGTGCTGCCTACCATCTCAGTATTGGTTCTTGACTAAAAACGTGTGGCGACCACGGCTGAATACCATGCAAGTCTCTCTTGCTGTGGTATGATGTCAGCAGTAAACGACGCTCAACCACCTTGCAGTTGATCTGTTTCTGACGGTTCGTGGTGACACTGCCTGCTGTCACGCCTCCCTTCGCTAGTGAACAATCCTATGATCTTCGTGGAGCAGTCCTCCTGGAAAGACCCTTATACACTCATCTCGCCACATTGTTGTCCTGAGTCCATCTCGTCACCATCTGTTCCGCAATCATAGCAATTCTGTCAATATTCTTTGCAATCTGTTCGTATGACCCTCCCAATTCCTTCCCTTCAATGAAATGACGTTTTCCGAAATCCGGAAAATGGCGTTAACATGTCTGCGAACGTCCTTTCTGCATGCTTTGTCGCGGTCTTCATCTGGAAAGTTCTTTTAATATCAGACACACCCAAAAGCCTTGTGTACTCACACCATTCATCTTCTATATGAACGGTTTTATTTTCTGCACTGCAAATAAGTTAGCATAAGGATGAAATTTTAATCAACATATTCTACAGTCATGGATATAGCAGAGCAGAGCAGTTTGGTAGCGTTCGGTCAAGGTATTCATTGTATAACACCATTCACTTCCGCCAGTGTATTTCGGCGATCACTGTATGGCACCAGAGACACACTCTACGGAAGAAAAAGATGCGCCACGAAGGAGTTACGCAAATTTGTCACAAACTGATATTCATACAGGTTTACCGACGGAGAATGCGAAACTGTCAACTTTGGTCGCCGATGAATGATTGTGTGACGCTGCAGCGCAATTTCACCGCGCAGCTGGCAAAAATAGTAAACAGGAATAACGTCAATACCAGGTACAGTTTTAACTCTATCGTAGACTATCAAAGTAAGCGTAGATACTAGTACCATTGGTCAGTTAAGATCCTAACCGTGTTACCTGTACAACGGGTGTGTTACAGACCTATCGGGCGTTACCTCATTTCCATCACTTGGTTTGCGTATACGATGTATGTCTTACTAGATTCCCCTAGAAACCGCAAGCCGCGAAACGCTCGGAAACTGAGTGAAGATATATAAAGGGCCGAGTAACCTACGGGACATTCATGTTCTACATAGTTATCCTCCTCTCTGGTACTTAAAAAAAAAATCAGTATTCATACCAAAATTGCAATTGTTAATGCTCAGTTCAGGTTTCATTCAAAAACTGATTGCGCAAAATTATCGTCTACATCGCTACTCTGCAAACCATGGAACCACCTTCACACTAATTCTCTATTATTCCACACTCTAATAGCGCGCGGAAAAAAAGCACGTATATCTTTCCGTGTGAGCTCTGATTTCCCTTATTTTATTCTAATGATCATTTCTCCCTATGTAGATCGGCGTCAACAAAATATTTTCACATTCGGAAGAGAAAGTTGGTGATTGAAATTTCGTAAGCAGCTCCCGCAGCAACGAAAAACGCCTTTGTTTTAATGATTTCCACCACAAATCCTTTATCATGTCAGTGACACACTCTCTCCTATTTCTCATTAATACAAAAATGTGCTGCTCTTTTTTCAACTTTCTCGACGTACTCCGTTAATACTATCTCCTCAGGGAAAATGCTACATCGCGCAGCAGTACTCCAAGAGAGGGCAGATAAGCGTAGTGTAGGCAGTCTCTTTAGTAAATCTGTTGCCTCTTCGAAGTATTCTCCCAATGAAACATCGTCTTTGGTTCGCCTTCTCGCTAGCGCTAGAAAACGCAATTTCTTCACAAAAAAGGCAAAATAAAAAAACACAAACTCTGTCGAATGTATGTAAAAGATATTTCTGATATTCATAAGCAACTTCCGAAATTGTTAATAATAACAGGAAACTCTTGCCTTTGATCACGATAAAGAACGTTCCATTGAGCTCAATAAGAACAATAATTATATACATTTTTTATGTTTAGCCATGTAAACTTTACTGGCGTCAAAAGTAACTGCCTTGGGTATATAAAAGCGTAAAAGGTACGGTAAGTGATCAACTCATTTTTATTACTTATAAAATGTAATTTATATTTTATAATGATATAAAATACACAATGGACAAACATTGACAATGTGCGGTTCTAATTATGTGCCCAATAAACAAACAGAAGTCGTCGGTTTCCAGTTTCGTCTCACGCACTCATTTATGTTTCTTTCCCTACCAGTCCTACCAATACTATCAGTTATCCTATCATTTACTACATTTATGTAGTGTACCAAAACTACCCAACCGTAGTTTTAGTAGAGAGTAACTCTTAATATCAGCGCATGAAGTCTCTGTGGATTTCATTCCGTGTGCTTAGTTGGTCAGTAACTACGCCTCGCATACAGATACGTGAATAATTTACGCAGATGTCAGTATCTGAGAGAGGACGTGTAGTTGGGCTCAAAGAAGCCGGTTGCAGTAATCGGCGAACCGCTCGGCATTTGAGTAGGAGTGATACCACACTATTTGACGATTCTGGCAGGAATGGGCAAACCATGGCCGAACACAGCGTCAAGAAAGAAGCGGTCGGAACAGAGAGACCAAACAACCTGAGGACCGAGGACAGAGCAATCGTCAGGGAGACACCCAGAGGCACGGATTCATCATCATCGATTCGACGTGCAAGTGGTGCTTCAGTGACAACAAGGGCCATTAACCTTAATAATACCAACGCATTACCGGGGGGAGGGGGTACTTAATATCCACCCTAGGAATGTTAAAAAATAACAACATACTTTTAGAGGTAGTAAGGTATAAGTAAGGCCTAGAATATGTTTTACAACACTTAGCGATAGCTATACATTTTCCATAACATATTCCCACCACAAAATTTTTTAAAAAACGCAAATTTCGATTGTTGCTGACTTTTACGTACAACACACTTTTTAATGAGATACTTACGTGTATGTAAGGTCCTGAACGTGAAAGTACAGAATATTACATTTAATGTGGGAAGTGACACCACTACAAGGACTTAAATTTTTGGATTAAGTTTAACTAATTGAGGTAAAAAAAACAGTCTGGAAGGAGACATTAAAAATAAATATTTTTTATCAAAATTTTAAAATATAACTGACTAAATTACAACGAAAAGGTGTACGTCAAGTCCCCCCCCCCCCCCCCCCCCCAATACTGCAAGGGTTAATAGGCGGCTCACAGAAAGGGCGATGAGCTCATGGCGCCACGCCATTTACCATTGATCTTTGTACACCAATGACCCCGTTTTCATAGGTGTTAGGCACATTCCGCCTGGAAACTAAAAGATTGGAGTAGAATTGTCTACCGTGATGCGTCCCGCTTCTAACTGGGCCCCGATGACCAACGAAGACGTGTCTGGAGACGCCCCGGAAAGAGGTGGGATACCAACCTGACTGTTGCTCGCCATACGAGCCCCGACAACCAGGAGTGATCGTCTGGGGTACCATTTCTTTTCATAGCAGGACCCCTTTGGTCGTCATCCACAGCACCATTACAGCACAGCAGTACGACGACGTTCCGTATTGTTGCCCTTCATGCCAAGCCATCCTGGGCTTACATTTCCGCAATACATTGCCCGCCCGCACACGGCGAGAGTTTCTACTGCTGTCTTTGCGCTTGACAAACCCTATCTTGGTCAGCAATGTTATCGCATAGTTTCCCAATTCAGAATGTTCGAAGCATTATGGGCAGAGCCGTCCAACCAGCTCGGGATACTGACAATCTAATGCGCCAGTTGGACATAGTCTGGCGCGATATCCCACAGGAGGATATTCAACAATTCTTATCAATCAATGTCAAGCCGAATAACTGCTTGCATAATGGCCAGAGGTGGACCAACGCGTATTGACTTCCTCAATTTGTGAAGCTCTTTCTCTTGAAAAAATCATCCAGTGTTTCTGATATTGTAATCATTTGTCTGTCTGTACATGTACATGACATCTACTGATTTCCGTCCGAGTCGGATAATTCCTTCGTGAGGTATTGTTTTTTTTATCTGTCTTAGAGTGTAAATGGACAATTTGTGCTGAGAAATTTATATAGTGATCCCAGCCGTCAAAATCAAAACTCCTACAGTGACGTCGAAAAAAATTTTATTTCAGTTAGCCGTATGTGTCACTGTATACAATTATTGTACACTAAAGGTCAGATTCTCATTAAAATAAGCAAAAAATAGGCAAAGTTTGGGAATTTTTTTTCCGACAATGAAAAGACATACAAAGGACATGTTTGGGGATTATTATTGACCATGCTCTGAACTTTATTTTAGATTTTCAATAAAAACAAAATGGCGCCCATAATTATGGTTTGATCAAGGGCCGGAGAGTTAGAAGTACGCAGACTGCGTGCAGTGTAGCCCCTCAGGAATTATCTGAAATCAGAAATGGATAACGTAAGTCGCTACTACATTAAATTTATGGGAGCTTGTTCCTGACCACAATGAAATAACCTTAAATTTAACTATATGGTGCTAACTCGAACTTTGATCTTTACGGCTTTACAAAAACAGGTGATTTTAAAAAATTTCGTATGTTA
Organism: Schistocerca americana; assembly: GCF_021461395.2. Classification (NCBI taxonomy): domain Eukaryota; kingdom Metazoa; phylum Arthropoda; class Insecta; order Orthoptera; family Acrididae; genus Schistocerca; species Schistocerca americana. The sequence goes on along the minus strand of NC_060121.1, from coordinate 506,790,405 downwards.
TCGATACAAGCACGCGAGAAAAGTTTTTTACTTTTCGGGGTCACAGTTAATAGGTTGAACCGTTTTTGTTTTATGTTGCACGCATTTTTGAAAAATCGTCTCTCGAAAAAAAAAAAAAAAAAACCGTTTCAAGTTCAGGGAAAACTTTTATATGTATTCATAGTTCAATTTGCGTAAAAACTACACGTTGTTATATATTTTTGATGTCGCTGAACACAAATCTGAAGTTAGAATTTTCAAAATTCAAAATGGGCAATCCAATATGGCGGACCAAAAAGTCAGGTTTTGACGAATTTTAGCGAAAAGCTTACGTTTAGTCTGCACTTCCAGGACCGTATGCCAACCCTTCCTCCATCTCAAATTGTTCCTGCAGAGCAGTTCCATCGTTCGTGACGAGAAAATCCGATCTGGCTGAGCTGTATACGCTGCGTTCGGCAGCCTACACATGTTGCTCTTCAGCTTTTTCGGCGAATATGCTTGCATGCATACTGCAATATAAACCATTACGTGAACGTGCGGCACGAAATGACAAGTTTTCTATCTGAGCCGAGAGTCCCCGGCTTCGAGCGTCCCATGGCGACCGTGACACTGCGACGACCAATGGGCTGTAGAAAATTCTGTAACGCACCGATTAAAAGAACTTTTTGTCCCAATATTCTAAATACATATACCTTTTAAAAAACGCAATAAAAATATCGAATTTTCTACCATCTTGAATGAGAACCTGGCCTTAAGCTCTTCTCCTGACTAAATTGTATGCAGGAAAACAATATGGGATTTGTGGGTCCATATTAATGAAAACACTTTGCTTATTGCCACTAACAAACGAAGTATTTGCACTTATTTAAGAGGGATCCACAAGTCCCAAATTATGAGTGTACTGTTAAAAAAAAATACCTGATTCCAACTGATCACCGATACATCAGCAGCTGCCGACGGACAGTGTAGCAAAAGAAGAGTTTCGAGAAAAATTAGCGCAGAGAGTGATGTTTTAAATAGTCGTATTTTTAGCACACCAATGCAAGACACATTTGCTCGGTGACGTTGGACATCTTTCTTCCCATGCGTTGCACATCGCAACAGCGACTGGACCATTGTGAAAACAGTTTTATACTCAAGATTAATCTTTTTTGTACTATCACCATTTCCTCACGATGAGTTCTGTATCTCACAACAAATCGGAAAAAAACCTTAAGAAATCGTAATAAACAGCTACAATCGAAAAATGGTAATACATTTGTTTTTTTACCTTTTGAGCTACAATTTAAATCTCAAGCTCCTTACTATGTGTACATATGTAAACACAAACAGGTCATCTATCGGAATGGCTAAAAATGAAACACGACAGCGACCTTACGAAATTGGGTTCGGTGATCTTTTCGACATTAACTTGGTTTGCGTATTCTAAAAGAGAGACGTACATTCTGTTGTTGGCCAGCAGATTCGAGAAGAGTCTACAGCGCTGTGATGTCGTGACCTCGTTTAGGCAAGGAGACACAGACGGCAATCACAGCTAATAAAGCACCAGATTGACGAGGCGGCTTGGGTGCCGCTTGGAGTGCTTGCTATGTAGACGTATGGCAGTTACTGTCACGCTTCTGGACGTAACTGTTTCCAACAGACTTTGTATAATAAGAACACAACTTGTACTGAATTAGTAAAGCGAGAATGTAATGCTCTTGAAACGCTAATGACATTGAAATAACTGACTAGTAGGGATGTGAAAGAATCTAAAACGCCAGTAATTTTCCATTCTTTTGAGATGAAGGGGAGTGGGAAGAAAAATTAAAGGTGTTACCGACAGCAAAATCGTTATAGCCCAAGTATTTGGTCAGATAGACAATATAAGGACTGGGATGGCTCTGTTAATAGCAGCCTATGGTGCTTACGGAAAACTGTTTAATGGTGTCCGGTGCACCAGTTGTGTTTCGGATCGTTCTGCCACGATATACATAACCAATTTTTCATATAGGGGTTGCAGCACTAAGACTGCTCGCTGATGATGTTGTTGTTTATAGAAAAGTACCGTCGATGGACGGTCGTGCGGTATATCACAAACAACGGACCAAATTTCCATTGACGTACTGAGTGGTAGCTCTCACTAGATACGGTTAAAATTCAAGAGCCTGACAGTATATGATTACAAGAATAGTGGTGAACGTCTTGAGCACGTCGCCTGGTGTACGTATTTGCTAAGAAGCAACGTGAAGTGAGACGAAGACACAATCAGTATTAGAGAAGAAAAAGAATGTAAGATTTACGTATGTAGAAAAAATTATGGGAAAATGCAATGCTTGTGTAAAGGAAATCGCATACAATACGCTAATGGGATGAGTTCTAGAGTATTCGTCCTGCGCTTTTAGTCCTTATCGAGTAACACAGAAACGTATATATCCAACGAATTCAGAGACAAGCTGCTGCGACAGAATGTGAAATCCGTCACATCACATATTATATACACTCCTGGAAATGGAAAAAAGAACACATTGACACCGGTGTGTCAGACCCACCATACTTGCTCCGGACACTGCGAGAGGTCTGTACAAGCAATGATCACACGCACGGCACAGCGGACACACCAGGAACCGCGGTGTTGGCCGTCGAATGGCGCTAGCTGCGCAGCATCTGTGCACCGCCGCCGTCAGTGTCAGCCAGTTTGCCGTGGCATACGGAGCTCCATCGCAGTCTTTAACACTGGTAGCATGCCGCGACAGCGTGGACGTGAACCGTATGTGCAGTTGACGGACTTTGAACGAGGGCGTATAGTGGGCATGCGGGAGGCCGGGTGGACGTACCGCCGAATTGCTCAACACGTGGGGCGTGAGGTCTCCACAGTACATCGATGTTGTCGCCAGTGGTCGGCGGAAGGTGCACGTGCCCGTCGACCTGGGACCGGACCGCAGCGACGCACGGATGCACGCCAAGACCGTAGGATCCTACGCAGTGCCGTAGGGGACCGCACCGCCACTTCCCAGCAAATTATGGACACTGTTGCTCCTGGGGTATCGGCGAGGACCATTCGCAACCGTCTCCATGAAGCTGGGCTACGGTCCCGCACACCGTTAGGCCGTCTTCCGCTCACGCCCCAACATCGTGCAGCCCGCCTCCAGTGGTGTCGCGACAGGCGTGAATGGAGGGACGAATGGAGACGTGTCGTCTTCAGCGATGAGAGTCGCTTCTGCCTTGGTGCCAATGATGGTCGTATGCGTGTTTGGCGCCGTGCAGGTGAGCGCCACAATCAGGACTGCATACGACCGAGGCACACAGGGCCAACACCCGGCATCATGGTGTGGGGAGCGATCTCCTACACTGGCCGTACACCACTGGTGATCGTCGAGGGGACACTGAATAGTGCACGGTACATCCAAACCGTCATCGAACCCATCGTTCTACCATTCCTAGACCGGCAAGGGAACTTGCTGTTCCAACAGGACAATGCACGTCCGCATGTATCCCGTGCCACCCAACGTGCTCTAGAAGGTGTAAGTCAACTACCCTGGCCAGCAAGATCTCCGGATCTGTCCCCCATTGAGCATGTTTGGGACTGGATGAAGCGTCGTCTCACGCGGTCTGCACGTCCAGCACGAACGCTGGTCCAACTGAGGCGCCAGGTGGAAATGGCATGGCAAGCCGTTCCACAGGACTACAGCCAGCATCTCTACGATCGTCTCCATGGGAGAATAGCAGCCTGCATTGCTGCGAAAGGTGGATATACACTGTACTAGTGCCGACATTGTGCATGCTCTGTTGCCTGTGTCTATGTGCCTGTGGTTCTGTCAGTGTGATCATGTGATGTATCTGACCCCAGGAATGTGTCAATAAAGTTTCCCCTTCCTGGGACAATGAACTCACGGTGTTCTTATTTCAATTTCCAGGAGTGTAGATTGTCCTGTATGTTATTGCAGTGAAATCTTAGGCAATGACAATCTTTGCTCACTTTTGACATAACTTTCATATTGTGTAAGTGTAAACATGGAACTGACAGGTCAGAGTTACATATTTTGATCTTTCCTAGAGCGGAACTCAACGGACTTCGAAAGTGGTCAGGGTAATTGGGTGTCACTTGTGTCATATGTATGTACGCGAGATTTCCACACTCCGAAACATCCCTAGGTCTACTGTTTCCGATGTAATAGAGAAGTGGAAACGTGGAGGGGCACGTACAACACAAAAGCGTACAGGCCGACCTCATCTGTTGACTGACAAGAGACCGCCGAAAGGCGAAGAGGGTCGTAATGCGTAATAGGCAGACATCTATCCAGACCATCACACAGGAATTCCAAACTGCGGGAGATGAGAACACTTGTATTTCATGGTCGTGCGGCTGCTCGTAAGCCAAACATAACGCCGGTAAATGCCAAAAGACGCCTCAGTTTAAGGAGCGTAAACATTGGACGATTGAACAGTGGAAAAACGTTGTGTGGAGTTACAAATCACGGTACACAATGTGGCGATCCGATGGCAGGGTGTGGGTACGGCGAATGCCCGATGAACGTCATCTGCCAGCGTGTGTAGTGCCAACAGTAAAATTCGGAGGCGGTGGTGTTAATTGTGTGGTCGCGTTTTTCACTTAGGGGGCTTGCACCCTTTGTTGTTTTGCGCGGCACTATCACAGCAAAGGCCTACATTGATGTTTTGAGCACCTTCTTGCTTCACACTGTTGAAGAGCAGTGGAGGGGCACGTACAACACAAAAGCGTACAGGCCGACCTCATCTGTTGACTGACAAGAGACCGCCGAAAGGCGAAGAGGGTCGTAATGCGTAATAGGCAGACATCTATCCAGACCATCACACAGGAATTCCAAACTGCGGGAGATGAGAACACTTGTATTTCATGGTCGTGCGGCTGCTCGTAAGCCAAACATAACGCCGGTAAATGCCAAAAGACGCCTCAGTTTAAGGAGCGTAAACATTGGACGATTGAACAGTGGAAAAACGTTGTGTGGAGTTACAAATCACGGTACACAATGTGGCGATCCGATGGCAGGGTGTGGGTACGGCGAATGCCCGATGAACGTCATCTGCCAGCGTGTGTAGTGCCAACAGTAAAATTCGGAGGCGGTGGTGTTAATTGTGTGGTCGCGTTTTTCACTTAGGGGGCTTGCACCCTTTGTTGTTTTGCGCGGCACTATCACAGCAAAGGCCTACATTGATGTTTTGAGCACCTTCTTGCTTCACACTGTTGAAGAGCAATTCGGGGATGGCGATTGAACTTTTCAACACGATCGAGCAGCTGTTCATAAAGCACGGCCTGTGGCGGAGTTGTTACACGACATAATACCCCCCCTAATGGACTGGCCTCCACAGAGTCCTGACCTGAATCCTGCACAACACCTTCGGGATGTTATGGAACGCAGACTTCGTGCCAGGCCTCACCGACCGACATCGATACCTCTCCTCAGTGCAGCACTCTGTGAAGAAAGGGCTGCCATTCCTCAAGAAATCTTTCAGCACCTGATTGAACGTATGCCTAAGAGGGCGGAAGCTGTCATCAAGGCTAAAGGCGGCCCAACACCATACTGAATTCCAGCATTACCGATATTAAACTATCAAGTCAGATAAGACAAACTCACAAGCAGGGCATAGACACCAAAGCAAAATTATTTGGTTAAAACACTGTTGAAATTTGGTATACACATCTTACTAAGTAACTCTGTTCATTAAGTATATTGTCTGATTGTTTTGTCATAGGGGTACATATTTCGATTTCTTCTATAATATTTAATAATCTACCTTTTCTACTTCAAAGAGAGCAGCGATGTTTTTGGCAATATTATTAGTTGTAATAGAAATCAGATCACACTAGAAAAGAGCGATCAAGTACAAAAAAAAAATAAGTTTATAACCTTACCATATTGGGCTCACATTTACGACAAAATAAGTCGTCCTTTCGAAAAGCTAGACTTTAAATTGGCTTCAGGACAGCGAACAATGTAAGACCACGTCGTATCTCTATATATAAAAGGATATGTCATTACTGACTGGCTCATCATCGCCCAACCCAAACTGCTATGGACAGAAACTTGAAATTTGGAAAGGGTGTTGATCTTATACTGAAGGCATCGTTTAAAGAGGAATGTTTTGAAAATTCGTCGTTATTAAGGTAATTTTGAAGCTAAAATTACGAAACTTTTTTTGGTTTCTCGATCAGAAAAAAGTACGTATTTGAACATGTTTAGAACCCCACACCTAGGGAGCGGGTGACATAGTGGATGATTTTTTAAAAATATATCATTATTAACGAACATTAAAGCATTTTTTAGGCTACATTTACTAAAATTCTTTACTTATCTTCAGGTTAGAATAAAAAATACGTGTTGCAATATTTTTGGAAATTCAACCCCTAAGGGGGTGAAACAAAGGTATGAATAGTTTTACGAAAACATTTTAATGTGAAAGCAGAATCGCTTTTTGGTCAGAAATATGTTTACGGAAAAGATCATGCTTTTATGGCCTTAATTAGCTTGGAAAGTTTAGAAGGTGTTTGAGTTTATGAACTAAATCAAAGAAAGCTATTTAACAGTCACCACGATAAATTAATTTTATCAGAATTGCATACAAAAAGAAACGGATCTTTAATATATTCATTTTCCAGTAGCCTTACATACCTTCAAATTATTTTTGTTGTAATTACCATGCAAGCTGCGGAGGCCTATTGTTAGGAGTGTTCGGTGCACTTTGCGTTCAGACACACTTGTACTCTGCCCAACATCAAAGTCTGATGTTAGTTCAGACACAATTCGCCGCCTACTGTTTTAGCAGTGTGCCCAGCTTACGACGTCCGACGTCTGTAATGAGGGGTGGTTGCCGAACCCCACAATGTCTGGACGTGGGTTCACCTTGGTTTCGCCACGTGTTTAAGACACTCACTACAGCACTCCTCGAACACTCGACTAGTCGCTCAGTTTTCGAAACGCTCGCGCCGAATCTCCGGGCCCTCACAGTCTGCCCTTGGTCAAATTCAGATAGATCGAGCGTCTTCCCATTTCTACACATGGACAGCACACTCACTGATACTACATGCACCGTGCTTCTGTTTGACTAGCTGTCATTCCTCGCCAGTTAACGCTGCTATCGCCTGGATAGGTTTACATCGATAGTAGATCGGTGGACATAATGTTCTGGCTGATCAGTATATAAAACAACATGCAGTGAATGTGATAAATTTTATGTTGGGCGAACAGGGAGAAATTTCAAAATGTGATTTACAGAGCATATTAATGTTTGTGAAGCCACTCCCACAGCATTCACCGCTAATTTAAGACAATACAAGCATTCAGCTTATGACATTAACCACAACGTCACCTTTCTCCATAAAGCAAAAAGGCAAATTATTAAATATTCCAGAAGAACTTGAAATATACATAAAAATGAGAAACAACTGGAAGACATACCAAATGAACATTACCTTCAAAGGCTAAGATAGAGATGCCTGTATCCCTACGATTATCAATGGACTCCTCGTGTACACGTCTGATAAAATGAACACCTCATTACTGGATATTAGCTCAGAGCTCCTCACCTGTGGGAGATGATACCTCAGACCACGGTCAACGTTTAGTGTGGGGCAACAGTCACAGGCGCTCGTATGTCACCTAGGCGCTCGTATGTCACCTACACGATCACATGCCTGAAGAGCTGTAGACTGCACCGCAGAAGATGTTTTATTAATAATGAACTTCCGCATGTTTCCCAGAGACTCAACTCGAGGCCTACGAGAAAGACATGACGCGGCGCGTACGCCACGAGGATAGACCTGCCTGCGCTCGCTCGCTCGATCGCTCAACTCAGCAGACAAACTATGTTTCTACACCTGTGAAACCGTACCTAGGTGTGTAGGTACAAACGAGAATTGTATCTTTTAGTGGAATCCGCTATTATGGCGTCTTACTGTTATTAGTCCTACAATGATCGGAGGCCACAAGCCTACTTATAATTTGTTAGGCTGTACTGGGGCACAACAAAATTAAAATCATGCTAAAATGATTATCAGTTGCATAAGGCACCACTTCATGTATGAAGTGAGGACTGTTAAGCAGAAGAGACTAAATGCTATTAACAAGACTTTATACCATTTATTTCAAGTATTGATCTTAAATTCTGTTGTAGTGCTGTGAATTAGTAAGACTTCACAATAGCAGGTTCCAGTAGAAGATGCAATTCTCGTTAGTACGTAGCGCCCAGCTGCAAGTTAATAGATTTATAAACGCATTTTGTCTGCTGAGCTGAGCGAGCGAGCGAGCGAGTTCGGGCCTACCGTCGTGACGTAAGCGCCACGGCCTGTCTTCCTCGTGGGCCTCGCTCAGCTTCGTAAACTTGTCTTCATTTTTTCGATCTAAAAGAAGTTTTATTGCAGTAAAAGAATCTCCATCAGTCCCAGTGCAAACCAAGTATCAGATGCAATAAATAAATGTCGTGTGACTAGGGCCTCCCGTCGGGTAGACCGTTCGCCGGGTGCAAGTCTTTCGAGTTGACGCCACTTCGGCGACTTGCGCGTCGATGGGGATGAAATAATGATGATTAGGACAACACAACACCCAATCCCTTAGCGAAGAAAGTCTCCGACCCAGCCGGGAATCGAACCCGGGCCCTTAGGATTGACATTCTGTCGCGCTGACCACTCAGCTACCGGGGGCGGACATCAGATGCGTTGATTCGCTCCCATACATCTGGCTTTTCCCTCTTCCCATGGTGTATCTAGGGAAGGAAACATTGTGGGATCATATCTCTCTGAATTGAAACATCTTTTCCATATGAAGAGACTGCAGGGGCTTTGTGGCCACCAGTGGACGAAAGTCTGAGTCGCTTCGCAGCTAGGGATTCAACGTCAGCCTCACTTGCCTGGGCAAGTCATAGACAGCTAAGGTGTGGCAGTTTCCACAGAGGTTGCCCACTAACGACTGTTCCACCTCAGCAGCCATGCATCTCATTGGCTTGCAGCATATCTTAAGATTAGGTTTTTTGTGGAGGAATCGTCGCGATTCATGCGGCTAAGCCAAATTACCCGTTCTCTGTGAGACGCAACGTTCCACCGTCCCGTCATATTGTTGTTGTTGTTGTTGGGGTATGCGAAGGGCTTACGGTTACAAAAGACTGGTGGCGCCCTCTACTTCCCAGCTCAGGAAACCTAATCAGGACTGTTCGTTCTTTTAATTTTTTTCTTTTTTTGTAATAATATTTCATTCCCTACCGAAATGCAGGGAGTAGGACCTTGTAGAACTTCATTCTTTCGAGCCCAGTCTACCTGGCATCGGAGCAGGGGGATCCCTATCCAGAATAGCAACTTGTCTCAAGGCATGATAGCTTTTAACTTGCAGGCCTCACATAGTCACAGAGGTTTGCAACCAGCGTTACCACCAAGTCTGTACTTCCGTATTATGTGGTTTCCTAAACTGCTTAAGATGAACAGCAGGATGATTCATTTGAAAATGACAGAGCCTATTTCCTTTCGCATTCCTTTCCAAAGCAAGCTCTTGCTCGATCTCTAATGATCTCATCATCGATGGGACCTTAAATCCTGATCTTCCATCAATCCGTAATGCAAAATACACAGGATTAGCCTAAATGATTGATTGGGTTTCAAAGCGCTGTTTATTTACCACTGTATATCATACAAAGATAGGTGATACATGAAAAGATAAATATTCTCGCCAAGTCTCGATACATTCTACAAATGTTCAACGTGTGCTTCCTTCGTCACTCGGCACACATCCAAACAGTGACCCAGTTTCGTCCATATGTTCACAGGTATGTTTCCGTCGATGTCCACCACAACAGCAGTGATATGTTCCCTCACTTCTTGCAGCATTGTTGGCAGTGGGCTTACACAAACTTTGTCTTTAAAGTAGCCCCACAGGAAGAAATCACATAGTTTGTGATCTAGGATGCCGTGCCAACAGGAACATCACCCACACCAGTGCGCCCTATCCAGTTCCTTAGTGAGAAAGGTGCGGTCAATTGTGCTCCAGTGAGGTGGAGCCCAGTCCTGTTGAAGGATGAAAGTCAAGGAGTCGGCAGTCAGTTTAAGGACTGCACACAAACCTCTGTCTCTTGCATTCCACGATTTTGTCTGAGACATGTGGTCACCACCTGCTTTTCCATTTAGACAGAAACTAGTACCACGAAACTGGAGAAACCCATGCAAAATGCTCTGGCGATCAGGTGCAGCTTTTCTGTATTTGCTATGAAAGTATGCTGAACGCTCGTAACCAGCAAAGACTTTACATATTCTTACACACAAAACACTTCTCTTGCATTTCTGCCATCTTGTAGAGTGCCGCCGCAGATTTAGCATCTAATGTGCACATGAACCACGAGGCGAGCTTTCTGAACTTGGTGAGCGTATATCTTTTCATGTATCAACTCTGTTTGTATGTCGTATATTTGCCAGTGAAGTGTTTCGAAAGTCGATGAATCATTTCGGCTAACCCTGAACAACACGTGACTTCCAGTTTTAACTCTTGTCAATATAAACACCTAAGAATTTATATTTTCATTCATTGATTTTTCCTCATTTCCATTAACTTTTCAATCTTTGAAGCAGTATAATAATAATGCAGAAATCTTCAGATGTAGAAGTACATTCATGTGTACCATACAGCATCATTATTGTTCAAAATATATACAGGAGTGACAGTTATTGAGGTATATGGGGAAAAAAACCAAATAAGTTACAAACTGCAGCGTGCACACACTTTACTCAACATGTAAACGTCACAACAGACATTCCGATTTAGGTTATGACATGTTCGATATGCCTCGCATTATTGACGATGACATGGGGCAGACGAATAGCGAAATCTGCAAGACCGACTGAAGTGTCGGAACATCGATGCTGTTGATGATCTCCTAAATGAATTTTTTTTACCTCAGCAATGGTTTTGAGGTTATTGCTGCACACCTTGTCTTTAATATGGCCCCACAAAAAGGAATCGCATATGTTCACATCCAGAGAATATGGCGGCCAATCGAGGCCCAGGTCAGTGGCCTCTGGGTACTCCAGAGACAGAATGCGGTCCCCAAAGTGCTCCTCCAGGACATCAAACACTCTCCAGCTTCGATGGGGTCGAGATCCGTCTTACATAAACCACATCTTGTCTAAAGCAGGGTCACTTTGGATGATGGGGATGAAATCATCTACCAAAGCCGTCATACACCATTAGGTAGTCATCGTGCCATCAAGGAATATCGAACCGATTAATCCGTGACTGGACGCTGCACACTACCCAGTCACGCACTGAGCTCGGAGAGGTTTCTCGATCGCGAAATGCGGTTTCTCAGTCCACCAAATGGGCCAATTTTGCTTTTAGACGAATCCATCCAAATGAAAGTGGACTTCATCACTAAACCAAACCATGATAATTCCAATCATGCCCCGCGGCGAACCCCAAATGAATTACCACACAGCAGCACAATGCATGCAGATGTGAAACTTTCTGTAGATTAAATCTGTATGCCTGAGCAGGGACTCGTAGCTAGGACCTTTGGAAGGTAGGAAAAATAAACTGGATGATAAGAAGTTTTGAGGACGCGTCGCGAATTGTGTGGAAAGCTCACGAGGAAAGGACCCAAGTGGTGAGATTGACCTTCAGAAACCATCTATACAGTAATGTAGGTTAAGGTCCAAGGTATCACATCAGACAACCATTCACCCTCGTGGGCCTTAAATATTATTTATTCATAATCGACGGAAAGGAAAAAAAAATCTGGATTTCGCCTCATGCTCTATAACTGTAAAAGTGGAAATGTTAAATAGCTTGGTTGCGCAACGTAATGGTTAAGGTACAAAAAGTTGTGGGTTCGAATTTCATTTGCTGCTTTGAAACTTTGTAGTTTTAAATCTTTCTCAAAATTACTTTGAATATTATTTTTATTCAGTTGATTGGTGCAAATGTAATTCTTTTATTTCTGTTCCCTTGTCACATTGTATTAATCATTTTCTACCATTTTTATTCCTATAATTCGTTTTCCATTTGGAATCTTCAAGTCTTGCTTGAAAAAACTAGCGAAGTGCATGAAGATCTGCATGGGGTCCACGCTTGTGCAGGGATTTGCAGTTGGTTCTCAATACAAACAAATGTAGCGCACTGTGCGTGAATAGGCGGAAATAACCGTTATCATATTATTACACGAATACCAGACGATCACTGAAAGCAGTCACAGCCACCTGCAAGTATGCCAGCGAAAGATTTAAGGAGGGCGACAACATAAAACCAAACACAGAAAAAGCAGATACCAAACTGAGATTTACTGGATAATCTTGAGAGAGTGTTGTCCAACCACGATGGAGATAGTTTACGAAACCCTTGCAATTTTGGGTATCGCTAGTCAGTTTGGGACCCTTACCAAACAGTATTGACAAGTGAAACAGAAGACGCGAAGAAGAGCAGCGTGCTTCACATTGTGGTTTACTGATAAAATTCCGAAAGTGTTCGTTCCTAGAAGAGTCAACCATTAAATTGCTTCCTCGTATGTATATCTTGCGAAATGGCCATAAATCACAGAGATTCGTTCACGGAGTCTACATCTATATTCTGCAAACCACAGTGAGGTGCATGGCAGAAGGTACGTCCCATTGTACTAGTTATTATGGTTTCTTCCTGTTCCTTTCACGTATGAAGTGTGGGAAGGATGATTGTTTGAATGCCTCTTTGTGTGCAATAATTATCCTAATCTTGTCCTCACGATCCCGGTATGGGCGATGATGGTTCAAATGGCTCTGAGCACTATGGGACTCAACATCTATGGTCATAAGTCCCCTAGAACTTAGAACTACTTAAACCTAACTAACCTAAGGACATCACACAACACCCAGTCATCACGAGGCAGAGAAAATCCCTGACCCCGCCGGGAATCGAACGCGGGAACCCGGGCGCGGGAAGCGAGAACGCTACCGCACGACCACGAGCTGCGGACTATGGGCGATATGTTGGGGGTTGTAGTATATTCCTAGAGCAATCATTTAAAGTCGGTTCTTGAAACTTTGTTAATGGACTTTCTCGGGGTAGTTTGCGACTGTCTTTACAAGTCTTCCATTTCAGTTCCTTCAGTATCTCTGTGACACTCTTCCACGGATTAAACAAATCTGTGACCGTTCGTGCAGTCCCTTTCTGTATACATTCAACATCCCCTGTTAGTCCTATCTGGTACGCGTAGCACACACTTGAGCAATATTCTAGGATGGGTTGCACAAGTGATTTGTAAGCAATTTTCTTTGTGGACTGATTGCACTTCCCCACTATTTTACTAAATAAACCGAAGTCTACCATCTGCCTTACACACGACTGAACCTATGTGATCATTGCATTTCACATCCCAACAAAACCAGGTATCTGTATGAGTTGGCCGATTCTGTTGTATCCTTCCTAGTTGTCAAAGATGGGGTGTCTAAGAAACCTGCTTCTCGGATCACTACACAACAATTCAAGCAAATTGTATAAGATACGAAATGAATCCAATGACAATAGTTAAGTTTGACAAATTCAGAGACGTGTCGCAAGCTAAGGGCGACATGCAATGTAATCAATGTTCTTCAGTATAACGATTCCAATATAAGTGAAGTGATACAGTGGATGTCCTGGGCCGCGACCAGTCGGGAGCGGCGCTTATGTCTTCTTTGTCTAGAGGCTGCAGCTATCAAGTTGTCGTCCTAGAGAGGGGTCGGTCAGCGTGCTATTGGCTGACGCCTTCTTCACAGCCCTTTATACTCTAACGTTCCCGATTGGCGTGCCGGCACTTGACTTTACGCCGGAACAGATTCAACAGTGAGTCAATGATATTACAGCCATAGGATACTACATTTTTTCGTTTTGTGAAGTGCAAAATTTTAAATTTCTGAACATTTAGAGTAAGTTGCCAATCTCTGCACCACGTTCAAATCGTTTCAAGATCTGACTGAATATTTATGCGGCTTCTCTGAGATAGTAATTCATTATAGATAACTGCATCATATGCAAAAAGCCTGAATTTATTATTAATATTGCCTGCAACGTCATTAATATACAACATGAACAGCAAGGGTCCCAACACAGTTCCCTGGGGCATACCCGACGTTACTTCTACATCTAACGATGGCTCTCCATCCAAGATAACATGCTGTGTCCTCGCTAACAACAAGTACTCAATACAGTCCCAAATTTCAATTGATACCCCATATGATCGTATTTTTTACAATAAGAGTAGGTGTTGTACTAAGTCAGACACTTTTTGGAAATCAAAAAACACTGCATCTAATTGGTTGCCTTGATTCAAAGCTTTCTCTATGCATGTCAGAAAGACGCGAGTTGGGCTTCACATGATCAGTGTTTTCGAAGACCATGCTGGTTGGCATTGAGGAGATCATGCTGTTCACCTCGTTATGTTTGCGCTCACGATAGTTTTGTGGACCACTTCTATAACCCTTCTTGTAGACGGTTGTAACCTGTGGCTTTTTTTTTCTTCAAAAAACTGGGCACGGTTTTTTGTTCAAGAGATCTACGATAGATTACAATGAGAAGAGGGGGCTAACTCGACCGCAAGTTCAGTATAGAATCTCATAGAGATTCCATCGGGGCCTGGAGATTTCCTCAATTTTAACGATTTCAGCTCTTTCTCAACACCACTGACACTATTACTTATTTCATCCACCTTTACAGTGGCACGAGGGTTAAACTGTGGCAATTATCCTCCGTTTTCCTTTGTAAAGGAACATTTGAAAACGAAGTTAAGCATTTCAGCTTTTGCTTTGCTACCCTCAATTTCAGTTCCTCTCTCATTCGCCAGGGACTGGACACTAACTTTGGTGCCGCTAACAGTCTTTACATTCGACGAGAATTTCTTTGGATTTTGTGAAATGTCATTTGACAATATTCTGCTACGAAAGTCACTGAAGGCATCACGCATTGCTCTCTTGACGGCCAAACATGTTTCATTTAGCATCTCTATCTATAGTCCAACGCTTTGTTTTACACATTTTTTTGGTCATCAGTCTTCTGACTGGTTAGATGCGGCCTGCCATAAATTCCTCTCCTCTGCCAACATCTTCATCTCAGAGTAGCACTTGCAACCTACGTCCTCACTTATGTGCTAGATGTATTCCAATCTCTGTCTTCCTCTACAGTTTTTGCCCTCTACAGATCCCTCTAGTACAATAGAAGTCATGCCTTGATGTCTTAACAAATGTCCTATCATCTACTGACTATCACTGCTTTCCACATATTCCTTTCCGATTCTGGGCAGAACCTCCTCATTCATTACCTTATCAGTCCATCTAATTTTCAACATTCATCTGCAGCAACAGATCTCAAATGCTTCTATTCTCTTCTGCTCCGGTTTTCCCACAATCCATGTTTCACTACACACAATGCTGTGCTCCAGACGTACATTCTCAGAAATTTCTTCTTCAAATTAAGGCCTACGTTTGATACTAGTAGACTTCTCTTCGCCAGGAATGCTCTTTTTGCAATGCTAGCCTCCTTTTGATGTCCTCCTTGATCCGTCTGCCATGAGTTAGTTTGCTGCCTAGAAGGTAGAATTCCTTGATTTATCTACTTCGTAACCATCAATCCTGGTGTTTAGTTTCTCGCTGTTCTCATTTCTGCTACTTCTCATTATTTTCGTCTTTCTTCGATTGACTCTCGATCCATATACTGTATTCATTAGATTGTTCATTCCATTCGGCATATTATGAAATTCTTCTTCACTTTCACTTTCACTCAGGACTCAGGACTCATCAGCGAATCGTATCATTGATATCCTTTCACCTCGAACATTAATTCCACTACTGAACGTTTCTTTAATTTCAATCATTGCTTCTTCGATGAACAGATTGAACAGTAGAGGGAAAGACTACATGCCTGTCTTACACCCTTTCGTTCTTCGTCGCCTACTCTTGTTATTGAAAATCTTGCACGATTTTACATTGTCGAAAGCGTTTTCCAGGTCGACAAATCCTAATGAACGTGTCTTGATTTTTCTTCAGTCTTTCTTCCGTAATCAGCCACTATGTTAGAATTGCCTCTCTGGTGCCTTTACCTTTTCTAAAGCCAAACTGATCCGTCATCTAGCACACCCTCAATTTTCCTTTCCATTCTTCTGTGTATTATTCTTGTCAGCAACTTGGATAAATGAACTGTTAAGCAGATTGAGCGATAATCCTCGCACAATATTTCCGAAAATGGTATGTCACCAGACTCATATATTCTACACACCAAGGTGAATAGTAGCTTTATTGCCACTTCCCCCAATGGTTTTGGAAATTCTGATGGGATTTTATCTATTCCTTCTGCCTTAGTTGATCTTAAGTCCTTCAAAGTTCTCTTAAATTCTGATTCTAATACTGGATATCCGATCTCTTCTAAATCGACTCTTGTTTCTTCTTCTATCACATCAGACCAATATTCCCCCTCATAGAGACCTTCAATGTACTCTTTCCATCCATCCGCCCCCTCCTCTAACAGGGGAATTCCCATTGCACTCTTAATGTTACCACCCTTGCTTTTAATGTCACTGAAGGTTGTTTTGACTTTCCTGTATGGTGGGCCAGTCCTTCCGAGAATCATTTCTTCTCCGATTTCTTCACATTTTTCATATAGCCATGTCATCTTAGCTTCCCTGCACTTCCTATTTATTTCATTCCTCAGCAGCTTGTATTTCTGTACTCCTGAATTTCCCTGAACATTTTTGTACCTCCATCTTTCCTTACACCTATTATGCAGTAATCTCTGTTTCATCATAAGTTTCTTTACAGTGACTGTATACCGTGGAGGTTGCCTCCTATTACGAACTATTCTACTCTGTGCATATCTACCCAGAGCGTGGTCCACGAGCCACAGTTCCTCTATATGCTCCTGGCCTGTGCTGAAAGTTTCGAGTTCCTCATTGAGATACGACATTACTGATTTTTTATCTAGTTTACTTAACATATACAAGGTGTGATTCCGAAGTTTCAAGACTGATTCATTTCTGAGTAGGGGAGCGCTCGAACCAGTTCCGCCGGTCAGGTGGGGGAAGTAGTGGGGGGTCTCAAGGAACCAACTGAAACTACAGCAGTTGCCGCCAGAACCGTGGAGGGTGCGCATCGCTTGCAGCGTGAGTGCGTGTCATTGACCTCAGTCGAAAAGTGGGAGAGGCGAAAATGGAGCAGCGTTAGGTGATTAAGTTTTGCGTGCGACTGAACAAAATCGCCACGGAGACTCTCGGTATGATTCAAGAGGTCTTGAAGGAAGAAGAACGGCGATCAAGGGCGATTGGATTCTCCACCACGACAGCGCGCCCGCTCACACGTCACGTGCCGCCGCCGAAGTTTTGCTGAAGTTCAACGTGACAACACTGCTGCAAACGCCCTACAGCCCCGACTTGGCTCCAAGTGACTTTTTCCTCTTCCCCCGAATCAAGACAGGCCTAAAAGGGAAGCGATTCGACTCCATCGAGCAGGCTTCGACGAGAGCCCTTGACAGCATGACGCCCGAGGCCTTCCAGAAGGGCTACGAACAGTGGAAGACGCGCTGGCAGCGCTGTGTTGACGCTGAAGGATCATATTTTGAAGAATTTTAGTCCGCTGTACTTAAATGTCCAATAAATATATAGTTCTGACTTAAGTCTTGAAAATTTTGAATCACACCGTGTATATCTTTCTGCTTGTTTTAGTTGTCCTTCGTACTTTGATAATCATTGTTGTTACAACAGTTTGATGGTCACTGATATCAGTTTCGGTGTGGACACCCTCAAAGAGGTCATGTCTATTTGTTGCCATTAGATCCAATATTTTTCCATCACGAGTAGGGTTTGCTCTAGGTTGTTTTCAAAGAAGAGATTTAATAATGTTTCGCATGATGTATTGTCACGCCTGCAACTAACAAAACTGTAACTTTCCCAATTAATTGCTGGACGATTAAAGTCTCCACCAATGATTCCCAACAATCGTTATTCACGAGCACCGTTCCTGACTGGGACAGTGAAAAGGGTGAGAGTGAAAGAGTTAGTGTCGGAGTGACAGTTAAAAGGTTGGGAGTGACAGTAGTACACGAAGTACCCTCGGCTATACGTTGTAATGTCGCTTATGGAGAATAGATGTAGACATAAATTTAACACTTTATAGGTTACCTTCGGGTGGATAGCAGCAAGAGATGAAGATATCTTTGGCCACTGAAGTCAACTGCCATTTACATCAGAATGGTTATGTGGTTTGTATTTCGTATCATCGCTTGGCTGGGGTGCTATGCAACTTCCAAACACTTAAGATAGTCACGGTGTGCGGAACAGACTACATCAGCAACGTTTCAGTCACCTCGTGGATAGCATCTTCATATGGCCTTCTTATCAAACAGGTGTTTCACGTATTTTCAGAAATCCCAACAAACCCTCCACTTTGCCAGCCCCTCCAATCAGTTTACCTCCTGGTGTAACCAAGTGGCTCCTAAAATATATCCTTCCAAAACCCAGGCAATAATTATGAAGTGAATCACCTAATGCTATAATGATTTCTACTTTACCATTTACAGCTGTTCTATCTGACACACTAAAATACCTTGCACTAACCGTCGCCCATTACTTACAAGGAGAGGTCCCCAGCAGTGCGATCGACTTTTATCTATACGGTAATGTAGGTTAAGATCCCATGTGCCATATACTGCAGCCATTCGCCCTGGTGCGCCCTCTTTTGCGAGTAATTGACGAAAAACGAAAATTTGTTATTTTGTGTGATATTCAATAGCGTTAAAAAATTTCGTTTTGGAGTGTGGATGTGTTGTGTAATGGATAGGTTAATTAACGGCTTCACATGCCAAGCAGGAGGTTAAGAGTTCGAATCTCGCCAGATGCAGTAAGTTCTTTTTCATTTTTAAATGTTTATCGAAATGACTGATCATTTTTATTCAATTAATTGATTTAAATGTAATTTTTTAATTCCTTCACATGTTTCTAATTTTATATATTAATTTCGATTTATTTTTTGTTTTATTACCCTGGTTTTGCATCCACATTATTGCGTTCATTGTATATATTTCCCATTTTGCTTGAATTTCGTTTTACTTATAAACCTGTCTTTCATTTAATTTTTCCATCTGCTTTATTTTGTCGCCCTAATGCAATAGGTACTCCGGTTATGTTTTAAATGTTTGTATGAAGATTACTATGCAAAAAAAATTCTATGTCTGGTAACAAAAATACATTCTTCACACCTTTGCACTAATGCAAATAGATTGTTTCGTCTTTTGTTTTTTAACTGAGAGATTGGAATTTTCAAATAATTGAATATGATAATACGTAAGTATAATTAAATTAATATTCACAAAAATTCTGATTAGAAAAAGAATAATATAAAGAAAAAATTAAACAAATGAAAAAGTTCATAGGTGATTAAAATAATTTAACAAGAAAAATGTTCAAATGTGCGTGAAATCTTATGGGACTTAACTGCTATTATCCTAAGGACAAACACGCACAACCATGCCTCTGGGAGGACTCGAACCTCCGCCGCACAGTCCATGACTGCAGCGCCAGGCCGCTCGGCTAATTCCGCGCGGCGTAATTTAACAAAGGAATAGAAACAAAAAATTACTTTAAAACAATTAACTGAATAGAAGTAATGATTCAAGTAATTTCAATAAGGAGTTTAAAAAAAATTCTGCACCTGACAAACTTCGATCCCTGTACCTTCTGGACATGAAGCTGTTGTCCTATGCACTCTACCACGCAACTAGACCATACGACAACTTGTTTACGCTATTGAATATCAAACAAAACGCCGAATTTTTTTTTTGTCAACTGCTCGCAAACGAGGGTCCACCAGGGTGAATGGCTGCAGTGTGTGATACCTGGGATCTTACCTTACATAATCTTACAGATAGTTTCAAAATGTCGATCGCACGACTGTGGACCTCTCCTTGTTAGTAATGAACTGTACCTGCTAATCATCCATTACACATTGGCAAACCACGAACTGTCTGAATATGGGGATTGGACCTCACCATCATCTTCCACAATTACTAAACCTTGACCAAACCAATGTTCCCCCACACCAACGTCGACTCCGCACCCATTTCACCAACTTTCTAGCACTCCATCCAAGTCCACGCTTTTTCTTCTCCATGTACGTATTATAGCAGGTCATTACATTCGCCCTTCTCAACACCTTGTTCGCACTGAACATCTATGGAGACACCGAGTATGTTGGACACTAGACTTAACTATCTCTGTTTCTCTTGTAACTTCCTATTACAATGAGCTTTGTACCAACACGTCCTCCTGACTCTACAGCTATGCAAACTCCACATCCTCTTTGAACAAAACTTAAAGAGCTACAATCCTAGACCATGAAATATGTTCCAACGTCTTTGAGCTTTAATTCTCCCATCAGTACCCCTTTCAGGTCGCCCCTCGTTCTTTCCAACCCTACCCTAAACTATTTTATTGTAGTGTGGTACGATGAAACCAAAACCAATAAGCCTACCCTCTCTCAATTCAGTCTTACTCACTGCAACATGCGTTCTTCACATTTAGTTTCATTGCCACAGGTCTTAGGAACCTGATTGTTCACTCCAGTGTTATATTAATGTCTTACAGTTCAGGACATATGAGTGCCGGGTGTATGAATCAGTAAGACTTTTATGTAAAACTTTATTATGAGAGGCTTCATAGGGCAACGGGTGCTTACAGAACTAGGTCCATATCCAGCTTCTGTGCTGAGCCTGCTGATTCCCCATAACAGTCCAGTTGCCAGCTACTTATGGTGTCAGACGTGGATGTTTTTGCCCGACTCACGGTTCTGGTGAAATGTTATGCACAAAACGATGTAAGGCAAATACATCATTTGAAATCCGCGCGATAGCAGACCTTTATGGCCACAGCATAGCTTCTTCCATCCACTTAAACAAAATGGAGTCATTCCAAGCACTGAAAAGGTAATAAGTTTAAGGTTTACCGTCATTAGGAGACAGAGTATAAGCTCAGATTGGGGAAGGAAAAACGCAGTGATCTTGTTAAGGAACGATCCCAGCATTTGCCTTAAGTGACTTAGGGAAACCACAGAAATCCTAAATCTGGATGGCCAAACGGGGATTCGAATGCGAAGCCAGTGTCTTAACGGCTATAACGCACTAGGTAACCTGGCTGAGGCAGCCGAAATGTTGAGCAGTCCGTTTACTCAGTCAGCTAACGATGAGTCGTGATTGATCAGCCGGACGTGACGGACTTGGAAGATGTTACATTTGTTTACGTTTTGTCACATAATACACTCAAAGCAAAAAAGAGATACGGGATTAATCCTCAACTAAAAATTACTTTAAGGATCTTCGAAACAAAAATAACAAAAAAACAAACAAAAACAAATTATACGAAGGGCTTTCAGTAAAGAATGGAACACTATTTCTTCCCTCGGCCAGTTTCGGTTGAAAAAAATTCGGAATTTGTTGCGGCACATCGTGAAATCAGCCTTCCCCACAACTGCCATTACATGCTTGTCCCACTTCATATCGCTCTGCAATGTTACGCCCAAATATTTAATCGACGTGACTGTGTCAAGCGCTACACTACTAATGGAGCATTTAAATACTGCGGGATTCTTTTTCCCATTCACCTGCATTACTTTACATTTATCTATATTTAGAGTTAGCTGCCATTCTTTACACCAATCACAAATCCTGTCCAAGTCATCTTGTATTTTCCGACAGTCGCTCAACGACGACACCTTCCCGTACATAATGTCTACGAAGACATGGCAGGGAACAAAAGCAGGGCGACTCGTTGGGCAAGGCGTCTGGCATCATGGCAACAAGGTCGCACAAACCTATCCTCCCTCTCGCGTGCCGGGCGCGCACACCCCCACAAAAACGAACTTCTCCTTCTCCATGACAACGCAAGGCATTACACACGTCTCCGCACCCGTGAGGGGCTCGCAAAACGTCATTGGACTGTTCTTCCACATCCACCCTGCAGTCCACATCTTGCACTTCCCAACTCTCATCTGCTTGGCCCAATGAAGAGTGCACTCCACGGGAAGCACAAGCAGTACGTGGATGGTAGGGAGGTTTTTGATGCAGCAAGTCTTCGACGTTGACCAGTTCGGTGGTGCCATGCGAGCGTACAGGCCCTACCAGTAAGGTGGCGTAAGGCCGTCGCACTAGAAGAAGATTATGCTGAAAAATACGGTAGCAAAAAGTCCGGGGAGTAACTGTGTGTATTGGAATACTGAATAAAACCAACCTGCTTTCAGAAAAAAATATGTTGCTTTACTTATTGATCGCCCCTCGTAGTTTTTTAAAAAATATTTTAAAGTATTTGGCGGGTCGGGGGGGGGGGGGGGGTTGGAGAGGTGGCTAAAACGATTGTAGTCACTTATTCTTATTTCTTTTTTGAAACAAAATTCCATAGTAACTAATAACTCAAAATATGTAGACACAAACTAATGATGATTGTGCAATTGAGAAAATATACATTTAAAAAAGACCTGGCGGGATTAAGAACCGATGAATCACGACTTTTGTTTCTGGATGCAAACAAGGCCTGGCTGCTTCGACAAGTGCGCGAACTGAAGACACCGACACACCACCTTCACGAGAGAGCCTGCTCATAACTAGCTGGGGAGAGCCAGCTGTCTGCCGTACAATCCGAAGTGTTCTAATGGCTGTCGTAGCCAGGAAATCAGAGCTACGTAGTGCGCCTGCTACAGTGAAATGTCATCGTTTTATTGGCTGCCGTAGCCAGGGTATCTATTGTGTTAGAGTCCTTTTACAGCTGCGCAACATTGCTCGGCCCCATAATACGAGTCCAGGGACTTAACCATTGCATCACCTCACTTGTTCTGCCTCTGTTGGATATTGTCCCCTGATGCATTCACTCCTTCTCAGGAAAAATGACCTTACCAGTGTGTAATGTATTTTAACAGAACGCTGTCTGAACGATCACACCGGTTACTAATTTCTGCAGATGAAGAGATTAAAGTCGTTTCCAAATTATTATTGAAGTAATTTAAATACGTTACCAGGGGTGACTGGCTCTACCACACACACAAAAAGGTTCTAAGTGGTCACAGTGATACTCGGATTTGAGGATGATTATATAAGTTTCAATGCGCTCAACGACATGGTTATTAGCGCCTTTGCAATTGCTGAGCTAAATGCTGAGTGCGAATAAATTATTTCCACATAAGATTGACGGGGCATAGGCAGATTCTATATTTCTGGAAAGCGTCTGGCAAGGTGCCCCACTGCACGAAGGTACGAACATACGGACTAAGTTTCCCGATTATGTGAGTGGCCGAAGACTTCTCAAGTGACAGAATGCAGAACTTTATCCTCGAAGGCGAGTTTTCATCAGATACAAGGTTATCGTCAGGAGTGCCCCACGGAATTGTGACGGGACTACTCTTACTCTCTATATATGTAAATGATCTGACGAACTGGGTGAGTAGCAATCTGCGGTCGTTTGCTGATGAATGTGTGTTGTACGGGAAGTTGTCGCCCACGTTCAGCAGGGTTTATTGGCGCCCACCTACTTGAACAATTCGTTTTGCAACAGTGCCGAAATGTACGCATGTATGCGATTTTTTTTGCAGAAAACTACCTTTTTTTACTGGACTACGTACCTTCAGCAATTCGTCAGATTATGTGGCTGGCGCATGACGTAGCATCAGTCAACTTTCGTATCACTTTTCGTCAGTGCCTCATCATCTTCGAGATTTTGACTTGTAGGAGCATTTGAAAGTGTCGTGTATGCTGTGACGCTATTAGGCTATTGTATGGAGCATTCGAAAGTGTGAGGCGATCCATGACGCGGCTTGTGTTGCAATATCCCTTGGCACCCACTTTGAACATCTTTTGTAACATGGAAGAAATAAATACCATGTTATGTGTAATATAATATACCAGAACTAATTTATTTATTTCAGACCCACTGTTCATTTCCGGATATATTAACTCTTTTGCTCCTTCTCCTTACGTTTGCGTTCCTACTTAATATTGATCCTGTATAGTATGCCACATTATCAAATTCTACTGATCAAGCCTCAAAGGTAAGGGGGAAACATTCGGAATGTGTGATCTTTTTTTAAAAAAAGTACTATAATGTCATTTTGTGAAAGGATTGGAATTAAATGAATGAAGACTGGAGCTGAAAATTTTCAGTGGGTGTCAAGGATTTTTCCAGCTTTAATAAAAACGTGGTGCAGATACAAAAGGAGCGTTAGACTATAGACCCAAATAACACTGCAGTGCCTACTCCCGTAGAATTCACCTCACAGGCAAAATAATGTCTTAAAAATGAATCAAACGGTAAGCCGTATGTCAGATTTCAGAGTTATCTTTTTTAGTTCTCCTCTTTGATTCAGTAAAGTTTAAATCTATCTTGCATTAGTGTATCCACCTTGCGAATTGTATAACAGGCCGTGCAGCAAATTATTACAGCGCAGCGGTGTTATTAAATAGCTAAGCTGTAAGAAATTGACTTCGTCGTCATAACAATACCATCACGAAAACAGCAAATATTAGTAAGTGGAGCTTATGGTATTATTTCTGTTTACATCCCAACGTTATCAGTGGGGCTGATCTAGAGCTTATTCAATGAGTCTAACAAATTTCGTGAGGCACTGAATAAAACACAATGATCATTAACGTGAACCCCTAGTAAATTACGGCAATAGAAAACTTAACTAGTTTTCAGCATTCGTACTAAGATAATCACACCCCATTACAAAAGCAAATAAGTACAGATTGGATTGCATAATAGCAGTTGTTTGGAAACATGTTTCTTAAAGCTGTGAAGAATAAACGGTTCTACAACTTTTTTCTTTGGGCACTAACGCTCAAACTACTCACACATCAAAGACAAGTATTAACACAGGATTTTTCCTTCACATGTTGTCGTGTTTTGTCAACGCTGTCTGACAGACAGTCTTTTAAGCCAAACAAAGTACGTGAACCACCCTGGTTTACAATAGAAGCTGAATAATGTCACTGAGGCGGCAAAAAGCTTTAGCAAGCAAGCGCAGTTCAATTTACAATATTTGATGCTAGATAAACAACATGCCATCTACAACACATTTTCGTTACGACGTGCAAACTAAATTCTCTAAAGACGATTAGGCCAACAGATTTACAGACACGATCTGACCATCTTACCATAAAACAGTGTTCAGAAGTCTTATATCTTTATTAAGCGTTTCAGTTTTAAATTAAGTTATTAGTCTGTCATTCCTGTCAGTCTGACATAAGTCCAGGAGAAGAACGATACAAATCACCTCCTCGGAAGGTTTGATAACTACCGTACTGGAAATCATGAGGCTAATTCCGGTCTTCGAGAATTTCTCTGGTAACATGAAATGAACCTCTTATCAAAGACTATTTAAAGAAATGTGAACGTACGAAACTCGGCACGTCTGCAGTTTTAGCACAAAGTAAATGCGTGCGGAGAATAGTGCGCTTTTTGTTGCCGTCGATTGGTTTTTCTACGTGTCAGACGTCGCAATTCACGACTTGTCATAGAATACCAAATATATGATATGGCAATGGTCTATTCCTTTACAAAACCTAGTTCCATTGTTCACGGTCGACCGTCAAATAACCAACAACACTTAACAGCAGCGTCCTCCTCGATGTAAATATTTGGGTTGCAACGACAACAGAACGCAGGCTTCATTCCGACTTTATCAACGAATTTATGACTGACGTGCTGACAGTAATGAAGAAGCAACTTCAAATGTCTACTGAGCTGTCTTTTTGGTAACATGACAGTCGTACTAAACATTAAATTCAAAAGAAAAGCGATATTTTAGTGCAACAACTCACCATCCTTTGCCTTCGACGAAGAATTCGTAGAACTTTTGTCCACTTGACAGTTCATACTTCATGCATAAGATCTACAATGCAATAAACAAATAACTCTCACCGAATCATTTCAGTCATTCCGAATGAACCAAAACACGGACAATTTTTCAACACGCACATCCAACACTCCTCACGACAACCGCCATTGCCGACTCAAAGCATAACCTTTCACAGATGACGGTATACAGCGACTTCCATGGTTAAAATCTGCATAGTCTCTGGACCGCTTGTACTACCCCCTGTTATGTTCTGCGCGAATTATATGGTCCTGGCGGCAGATTTAAACTGTTTAAATAGTGTCGTGCGTATTATAGTCGTGCGCGTGAGCCCAAAGAATGAAATTATAGTTTCTTCGAGAAGCTTATTGAAGTTGTTTGCTAATTCATGTGGTAACGCACTATGAAGCTCTTGGATGTGGGGAGTTCCTCTATTTCAATTAAGTAACTAAGCAAATATTACTGAACTAAAATATTACATGCTATAATTTAAGCGTATATATTAATTAGGAAATGAGAAAATCTTTCGCATGAAATTTGCCGTGAAAGCTTCTTTTGGATAAAATTTTCGGTTCCAACAGTAACTGAAAGAAACAAAAGGCAAACACTGCGTGAAATACAAAAAAAAGAAAGATTTGCACACTGAACGAAGGTTTTTCCTACCAATAAAACTAAATACTTTTGGCGTAACTCAGTAACAATTTAGGATTGTGAACAAGAAAAATCGTTAGTATTTTAAAGTGCGTGAATGAATTGCAGACACGAAATTAAAAAATCTAGGAATATCTGTATCGTAAATTATAAACATTGTACCTCGCACGATTAGAAATCCACTGGGGGCTACACATACAAACTAACTGCTGCAAATAAACTACCAGAGAAACTCATGAAACGAATACATAAAGAAACACGTATTTATCTTAACGTACAGAATATAAGATATTCAGCGCAAGCCAAATGTTTGCAAAAATAATTATTATTTAGGTCATGTCGAAAAACTACATAATTTTGTTGATGGCATTTGCGTCGGTCCAATATTTCGCATAGAAGAAAAAAAAAAAACAAAGTAAATGTCTGCCAGAGAACCTTTGTAGTGCAATTCAAAGAAGGTTTTCATCGGAAATCTGTCAACTTTTTAAATGTGCTAACGAAATCTGCGTTGCAGTATTGTAGATTATTATCTGTCGCTGTTTTTATCTTTGGAGTAGAAGATATTTGGAATTTTGACGGTCGCGGGAGAAGTTGTGGATATGCAATCAGATTGTGGGATGTGTTACAAAACTTGAATGATTATGTTTTAGTTTGTAACTCGGCTACAACAGCTGGAAAGACGTTATTGAGCATGTGAATGTTTATCTGCAAGATTTCAGATTGGGAGAAGTTGTTTGCTGTGGGGATACAATTTATTGTTTTTCTTTTGGCTCTGAAACATTTAGGCAAGTTTTGTATCACACGAAGCTGCTGCCCATTTCGCAGAGAAAAGAAATCGTATGAAACTGTAAGAATTTGTATTTACTTTTTGAGTTAATTTCACGATTCGCATCGAAATATAAATCTGTAATGGGTTAATTATATGTTCTACAGATAAACTTTACATTTTGTATGCAAACGATGACCGATGAGACAGTGCACAAATTCCAGTAATTAGTTTGTTTCTGTGGGAGTCTAAATGCAGGCTATTTAGAGATTACCGAGCTGCACAATGGGTTAAATTTACTGATAAATTAAACCTAGTGTTTTGTGACCCCCGTCGAGTTTGAAATTGATGAAATTTATTGTATTCACCTTACGAAAGAAAGTCCTAATTTCAGTGTTAGTGTGTTATAGGACAGTTAAACAACATTGACCTTTATTGGAATTTCAGGCATTGTTAACATGATAAGTTAGTTACATGTTCCATAGATCATTTGAATGAACGATTCTTTTATCAATATAATGTTGAAGGAATCATTTTACATGATTATTATACATAATGAGTGTTAATGAACACATTGTTTAGTCCTAGTGGTGCAAGTATACATAAGAAAAGTGTTTTTTTAGGGTATAATGTTGAATGAAGCATATGGTATGCAAAAATAAGAAATTACAATACAGTAATCAAACTAGAAGGCCTGTATGCAGCTGAAACATTGTGTTCATCACCATTCATGACCCAGATGAAAGGTTGGAGATTAAGGAAGGGAAGATATCAAGAAAAATCCTTAACTTCAGATTTCACAACAAGAAGCTAATTCACATGAAAAAATAGACCCTTTGACAAACTTCCAAGAAACACTCAGACACAATCGAGAAAGGAAGAAATGATTTTTATGGACACACCCTCTGAATGAATCCAGATAGGTTAACAAAAAGAAATTTTGACTCCTTTCACAGTTAAAAAATATGCATTTGGATAAAATTTCAAAAAAATAACCAAAGGCAAGAATATGAGGTTCCAACTCAAAATGTAAGCCAAACAAACAATCCAAATCTCTGACAAAAAAAGGAAAGCAAGATCAAATGCAACGAAACAATACTAGGCCAATAGAAAAGCACACAACTGTAGTAATTGATTGATTTAATGTACCTCAAAGTGGGTTGAAATGAAGGAAGAAGAAGCAGCATGTATTAGGCCCTACTTCCCAAATTTAATGCCCTAGGCATGCATATATTAATTGCCTTAACCCTAAAATGGGAATAGAAATACATCTACGTGACTTCTTGACCGGAATGTAGAAGTATTTGCTGTTAAAAACCAATACCTTAAAGTCTTTGGGTGAATAATTTCAAGTAGCTGTGTTTAATGTGAAACCACACAGATATCTGTAACTTTAAAAAGATGATGTGCAACAAACATATTTTTGAATGTATTTTGGCCCTAATGCCATGTAGATCAGAATTATGTGATACTTTTCAGATAATTTGTAAAAATCATATAGACCTCATAATTTATTTGCTCATGTGGTTGTTTGTTTGTAATTGTTATCTGATTAAAAATATGAGAATTATCCATTGACTGGATAAACTTTGGATACACCTAACATTTGATGGGAAAACAAGACACACTTAAATTCAACCTGAAAATTTCTGTTTTAGATGTTTCAGATGGGTTTTATTTTTTGTAGAAAGCTTGGCACATAATTATTTGATGACTAGGATATTATTTTGATTTTCTTTGATTTCGACTTAATGTCGAGCTGTTTATAATAATGGGGTAGCCCGTAGGTGTGGAATATACCTCCTTATGCTGCTGACGTGAGTGCCCCCCCCCCCCCCCCCCCCCCTTGCAGTAAGCAGTGCTCTCCTATATATCTTTTGTATATGTGATAGCAATTTAGAAACTGTGTATTAGCATGTTGCTTTTGTAAAGAATGAGAAATTTGAGTGTCTGGGAGGACTTTCTAATACTTACAGTCACCAATCAGTTTTGCTTAGCTACTACTAATGAAGCGATTAATTTTGGAATAACTTCCTTAAAAATTAATGTAAACAATATGGTTTGACGTCTACAGTGTTTTCCATACACACATCGTCCTAGGTTTGTTTTGCCTACGCTCTGGAAAAAGTCTGCAATTTACATTCTGAGATCTGTTTGCAGTTGCAGGACCATAGTTTTGCAGGCTTCACCAAGCCCGTCTTTAGCCTTGTTACCTGACAATAGTGATGAGAGGGCTTAAGGTTTTTCATAAATACTATACAGTTTTTGCCGTTGATATCTCTAACTAAATGGTCTAAGACTGGCCCTTTTTTTTTTAGTCAATCCATACCAAGTGGTCCAGCACTGGTTGCTTGACCATTTCAGAAAAATTTTATATTTGCTGTGTGAATTCGCCGATGTTTAGTAGTCACAAAAAATTTATTGTTTATTATTTTGAAATGGCGGCCATACTTGTTCCAGGCGGCATGCGTTTTTTCGTATTTGCGAGCATCTACATTTTTTACAATTATTCAGTAGTGGATTGTCCTAAGCCTTTCAGATAAAATACATTTAGTTCAACATCCTCTGAGCTACAAATGCACATCATTATCACTTAGCTGAATGTATTCTTTAATAGTTCAAAATTAACAACCACAAATTAAAAAAAAAAATCAGTTTTTGAACAGTAGTTTTCCAAAGAAAGATTAATTTCTTGGCTTTAATATTTTTCTGCTATTACACTGTATAGTATAGTTCCTTTTGTAGAGTATCAATGGTGAGCAGCTTACACTTAAAAAAATAACTATTTTTTAAAAAAATGGATTTTTTAATATGTTTGTTGGGGTACCAGATAAAACTCTGAAAACTTCACAGTTAATAGACCTTTATGATATCAAACTTCAGTATAAATTTCAATTTTGAGATTCAGTTGGAAGCTATGGAAAAAAGATTACAAACACGAGTCAAAAATACGTTTTTTAACATCTGCAATATCTTGTAGGCTAATCCAATAAAGTATACCAATTGCATAATGTAACACACCACATTACACTAGCTTATGATTATTTGTCGAAACAATGCTGTGGTAATTGCTTCAGCAGGCTAACAATTGCATCTGGTAGAAAAACTAAATGCAGTGCCTCAAACAAAGAGGATAAAATTAAGATTATCAGTTTACTGCCGAATTCTTGGAGTCGAGCAAAAGTTAGTGATGAATTTAATGTGTCAGAACGTCTTGTTAAGTTAACAAGGCAATTAGTAAAAGTACAGGGAATTTTACCACCATTACGAAAGAAAAATGCATCTAATTTGCTAGATGAAAACACAATCAATAAAGTTATTAAGTATTATGACTATGACAATAACAGCCATTTGATGTCTGGCAAAAAATGACTGTTTCTGTGAAAGAAAATAGATCTAAGATTCAAACACAAGAACTATTCACCAAATTTAAAAAAGAAAATCCTGACAATAAAATTGGAAGATTGAAGTTTTGTGAGTTGAGACCAATATGGTGTATTGTTGCTGGGTCATCTGGCACCCATAGTGTTTGTGTTTGTTTCTATCATCAGAATGTAAAGTTGATGATAGATGGGGCCAACCTTATAGTTTCCTATAAAGACCTTTTGGAAGTTATGGTATGCAATATTGACAGTTACAATTGTATGATCAAGGGAAAATGTGAAGATTGTCCAGACAATTTTGAAGAATCCGAAGACGATGATTTGATGCCTGACAATATAAATTACAAACAATGGGTGGCACAAGACAGAAGTGACATGGTGACAGTCTTAAAATCATGAGAAGAGTTTTTTGAAGTATTTTGGTGGCTAACCGTGAAAATCTGAAAATGCACCATTTTATTGCAAAAGCTGAAAGTAAATTTTTGAAAGACAAAAAGCAAACCTTGGCAGCTGATGAATGCTTAGTTCTTGCTGACTTTTCGCACATCTCACATCATATCTCATGCTGCAGTGCCTGCTGGACTTCATATATTTCAGAATATACACCTACTTTTACATGAACAATTACTCTGTAATTCACAGTGAAGTGCCTGGCAGAGGGTTCATCAAAACACCTTTAAGCTACTTCTATATTGATCCACTCTCGTACAGTGCACGTGAAAAACAAACACTTAAATTTTTCTGTGGGGCTCTTATTTTATTATGATGATCATTTCCCCCTATGTTGGTGGGTGCCAACAAAATATTTTCGTACTCTGAGGAGGGAGCTGTTGATTGAAATTTCGTGAGAAGGTCCTGTTGTAGTGAAAAACACCTCTGTTTTAATGACTGCCACTACAATCCATGTATCATATCCGTGGCACTCTTCCCTATTTCCTGAAATGCTGTATTAATTTGAACTTTTTTGATTGG
Organism: Schistocerca americana; assembly: GCF_021461395.2. Classification (NCBI taxonomy): domain Eukaryota; kingdom Metazoa; phylum Arthropoda; class Insecta; order Orthoptera; family Acrididae; genus Schistocerca; species Schistocerca americana. The sequence goes on along the minus strand of NC_060121.1, from coordinate 506,758,841 downwards.
CTCTGTCAACCCTACCTGAAGTGGATCCCTCACCACACAGCAGTGCTCCAGAAGGGGGCGGATAAGCACGGTGTAAGCAGTCTCTTTTGTAGACCTGTTACATTTTCCGAGTTTTCTGTCAGTAAATCACAGTCTTTGGTTTGCTTTCCCCACAGCATTAGCTATGTAACCGTTCCAATTTAAGTTGTTTGTAATTGTGATACCTATTTATTTAGTTGAGTTTACGGCCTGAAGATTTGAATGATTTATTGTGTAACTGAAATTTAGCAGATTCTTTATAGTGCTCATGTGTATGACTTCATATTTTTCATGATTTAGAGTCAATTGCCACTTTTGCATTATAAAGATATTTTTACTGAATCATTTTGCAACTCATTTTGTTTATCTGATGACTTTAAATGGTGGTAAATGACAGCATCATTGACGAACAATGTAAGAGAAATCCTCAGATTGTCTCCTATACTGTTTATATGAATTACAAACAACAGAGGACCTATAACACTTCCTTGGAGAAGTGTTAGTTGACCTGGGTTGGTGAAATATGAAAACCTTATCAGAAAACAGATGAACAACTTAGTGCCTTCTCCTGCTCATGTCTGTCTGTATGTTTGATTATAAAATCTTGATTCACTCATAAAATTGAAGAAAAATAATTCTTAAAAAAGTAGAGTTCAAGATTTCTTGCATTCTGTTAAGCTTAAAATTGCTTTGGATCTCTGAAAACAAAAAAGTGGCAGTTTGTTCCATCCCTTTCCCCTCATTTTAAGGTATGATGTATCCAGCTCAATCAGACATCCTTAGCCCAAATCCCGAAAGTGTAGGTTCCATGGGACCAATTCCTGAACATCTGCTCAAAGTTTGGATGCTCCACCACACCAAATGTCGATGACTGAGACAATACCAATATTTTAAGGGCCGTGTGTACAGTGGCGATTCATTAGGCTTTGCACACGAAGCCCAAATTGATCTTATTGGTCCAGGTTCATAATTTGATACCCCATGGTGGATAGCAGTGAACATGTTGAGGTTGGGCTTGTGATTGTGCCGATCCATTTAACAATGATGGCACACTGTAGCAAATGATTTTACATATTTTAACTGTGAAACTACAGACAACAAGGCCTGCCTGCACACTGTGTGTTTCCACAGAGCCACTTCAGGATATTCAATGATTTTATGACTTCTGTTTTTAGACCTTTAAGGTGAAGTATCCAGGTTAGTTTTATGTTTAATAGTAAGTGCAGAAATTGTACACATTCATTAAAGCTTAAAACAATGTCACCCTCTTTGTGCTGTGGTTGGTCAAAACTTTGACCTGAAAGGTTAAGATTTATCCAATAGTTTACTCTCATAAATCTAAAGCCAGTTGGATTAGGCCATTTCTTCAGCCTCCTGGTGGTCAGCTTTGGTTATAAGATGGGAAGAAGAACGGAAAATGACAAAACCACCCACAGATGATGAACTTTTAATTGGCGTCCTGATTATGCGTGAAATGCCGTTGATAATAGTGTGAGTAGTAGCACACTGCTTTGAGGAATCTGCATTTACTACTTTTTGGTCATCTCGACAAACTGAAAAACCCACTAGTGTCTGATTATTTCAACAAACTGAGAAACATCTGATTCACTATCAGCACTGATCCTGAACTTTTTGTCATGGTACAGCTGCAGAAACATCATTGCTGCTTCTTTTCATTTATGTTTATCTGATGACTGGGTTTATTTAAATGGTATACAGTTTCAGGAATGATTAGGACAGTTTTCTTTATAGATAAAATTGGGATGTTAACTGATGTTAACATTCAGTATTTGCTCAGTTCTGCAAATAGAAAAGGACTGTTGCCCAATAGGTACTTTTGCACCTGCTCTGCTAGCTGATAAGTTGATTTTACTAACACAGTCGTGAACTGGGGAAACGCAAAGTTATCAGCACAGTGGTTGACTTTTTGTTTACTTGCAGACCAATATGAGTTATAATCTCCTTTTGTTATCATTATGGTCCAGGCAACTGCAAATATGAGAGTAAGATAGCAGTGGTTGCTGTGGAAATAGAAAGAAGATAGTCTGGATAGGAAATTTGAATGCTGATAAAGCAACATTTACTGGGCTTACTGTGTATTAGGGCCATTCTTTTATTGGAGGCATGTTAGACTCAGAAAGAGGGAATATATGTTAAGTGTTTGGTTCTGTGTTGTTTAAGAAAGTCTCAAATGCGATTTTAAAGATTTGTGCCTTTGATGTAGTAGTGTAGCTATACTAAAGCTCTAATGATCTTTAGCTGACCCATTGACTTGAACTTTTTAGCATTTAAATGGTATGTGGTTAGGTATGGATGCTTGGAACAGTCAAGTTAGTCGTAAAGCAATTGCAAATGAGTGACTGATAAGTTTCCTAATGCTGTTTCTTTACTATAAGTCTATGCCTGATTGCCTGTGCACTTGAAGTCTTAGGTTTACACTGTATATGCCTGTGGTTTAACTTGCTGTTTCTCCGGTGCTTTACTGCAGCAGAGCATATGCGAGTCTTTTATGTTTTCAGGTGTGTCAGATTCCCGTGCATTGTGAGTGTGCATGTTTCAGGCCTGGAGTTATTGCAGTACAACGGAACGACATTCGTGTTCTATTCATGTAGAAGATCCATTGATTTCTGCAAACTTTTCATTGTTTCTATAATATTGCACTCGGTCTTCTCTCTTCCAGTAATTTCACATATTTGTATTTTATACCAGTTCCACAGTATTTTAGTTCCCAAAGCTCTCTCCTTCATTTTAGTCATTATTCCAATACTTAAAGAAACTGCATTTTTCAGTTTTCACAATGGTTTTAAATATCTCTTCACTTTAGTATTGTGTATATCCATAATAATTCTACTGGCTTGAAAATGAAGAGCCATGTCTGTAGATTTTACAAGACAGAATTAGATTATGAACTATTTTCCATAAGTTTTCTTACAAAAATAATCTGTTTTGTACCTTCCGCTGGAGGTTTGAGTCCTCCCTCGGGCAAGGGTGTGAGTGTTGTTCTTAGCATAAGTTAGTTTAATTTAGTTTTTGTGTGTAACTTTAGGGACCAATGACCTCAACAGTTTGGTCCCTTAGGAATTCACACACATTTGAACATCTGTGTTGTAATTAGACTATCAATCAGTATTGTGACCAAAAAACTTGACAGGAGTTACCATTGTTCCCTTTTTAATATTTTATTGATGTAGTTCCTTCATTTTAGTGTCTATGGTTCATTTTTAGGGTTTGAATCTTAGTCAAATGTACCATACCGTCTTTAAATACACAATTCCCTGAGGTACTTGTACAAAAATTGATATGTTTGTCAAATCTTATTACAGATTCTGCTGTGGCCATTATTGTAATGTACGGACTGTTAGCTGATGGTGAGAAAGTATCTGTTGTTTAACAAATGGAAATAGGGCAACCAGTATAAAAAGATGTGGCAGCTTATAGTTCTAAAGCTTACTAACTTTGGTCTGTGTGTATTAGTCCTTTCAGTGTTGTTCAGCCAAATTCAGGTCTTGTGAGTTCAAAGCTTTTAGTGTGTTTAACAGTCAACAACACAAAACTGTGCAGGAAAATATTTTAACCAGGTTAGAATGATAAATAAATAATGAGTTCGGCCTTGTCATAACAACATGATAGATTAATAATTGTTTGTGTGGTTATCAGAATCTAGGTGGTTATAAACAAAAAATAATTTGAAAGCTAGAAGTGAAATAGAAGAGTGATGTTGGATTTGGTGTCAGGAAGAACAATTAACATACACAATAAAAACTGCCTATTGTCTTTTCTCTACAGGATTCGAAACAAATAAATGATCATGGCAAGTTCAAGGCAACAGTTTGACAGTCTGCTTGGTGGACAATCTCACCTTCCATCAGGAGTAAACATATTGCACATAATTTCTGCAAGAGCTCAAGAAATAGAAGCATTAACAGAAGCCATAGGTATATGTCGGACATTGAATGGTAACAGTATTCTCAAGATATTAACAAGTAACTGTGGTCTTAACATCTTGAAAATTTGCTATGCAGATGATCCTCAGAGAAGTGGCCTGGTAATTCAACGACTCCCTAAGCACATGAGGAGGAGGATAATGAGCCACAATGTTAAACGCATGCCAAGGAGGCTTCGAGAAGCACATTTGCGACAGGTACAATTTGAAATTATTGGATAGGTACAAACGTAAATACAATTGGATTTTTGTCTTTTTTGGGATTTATTTATATTTAAAAAAAAATACTGTATATGTTTTGGAATCTACAGAACATTTTGAGTACTTAGTATAGAGAAGAATTTGTTCTCTTTTCATTTAGATGTAATACTGTAAAACCAGAGCTAATATTGTAAAACCAGAGCTGTTGTGTGTTTGGAAATAATTTCATCGTAAGTAGTACCATGAAAATATATTCCCCCCCCCCCCCCCCCCCCTCTCTCTCTCTCTCTCTCTCTCTCTCTCTCTCTCTCTCTCACTCTCTCACTCTCTCACTCTGCGTTTCTCTTCTTCCTTTTCTGTATTACTGTTATTTCAAAACTTCTCCTCTTCAGCCAACATTCTGCTGCCTGTTGAACATAAATTTAAATTTTTGGTCACATTATGAAATCTACTATGTGATGGCGGAGTGAATGTATAAATAGTCTGGAAGGCAATGTAAGTGTTACTTCTTTCTCGTGAAAATTTGACTTATTCTTTCATTTCCTTAGTGTTCTCTTCAATCTCTGGATATCTTTTTTGGGGTTTACTTATACTAAAAAAAAAAAAAAAAAAAAATGTATAAGTTTTGGAACGTACAGAACATTTCGAGTACCGACTTACCTATCTTTTATGTCTTCTAGCTCTCATAGTCATAATCTGGTTCCTGAATTTTATCCCCAATCAGCAGGTGTCATCTGTGAAGTATGTGCCAAATCCATTTGCCTCTAGAATTCAGAGCTTTCCCATGCTCATGAAATATGATTAATATTGATTTAATAGATGATATTTCACATGCTCCATCATTGTCTTCAGTGTGGTTGGATGCAGCTCTTCCTGTCCTTTGCAAGTGTCTCCATCTCTGCATAACTATATCTGCTTGAACCTGGTTATTATATTCAAGCCCTGTACACTTTTTACTTCCGCCCAATCCCCCCCCCCCCCCCCCCCCCCCCCACACACACACACACACACTCTATCTTCAGTTACTAAATTAACTATTCTTTGATACCTCAGGATATGCCCCATCAACCTACTCCTTCTTTTAGTCAAATTGTACCATAAAGCTCTTTTCTACCTGAGTTGATTCAGTACATTTTCATTAGTTACTTGTACTGTTTTAGTCTACAGCATTCTTCTGGAGCACTACATTTCAAAAATTTCTGTAATCTTTGTAGCTGTTGTGTTTATTATCCACATTTCTCTTCCATATAATGCCGATTCCAGGCATAATGCTGTCAGAAGACCCTTCCTGACCTTTAAATATATCTAAAAGATTTCTCTTTTTCATAAATGTTTGTCTTGCTAATTGACAGTCTGCATTGTATATCACCACACCTTCCTTGTTCGTCAAGTAACAAAACTTGTACACTACTTTTAGTGTCTCACTCTTGATCAGATTCCTTCAGCATCATCTGACTTAATTAAACTATGCTACTTTATCCTTGTTTTTTTATTTATGTTCATCTTATAACCCCTTTTCAAAGCACTACCTATACCATTCAGCTAATCTTCAAAGCCCTTTGCTGTCTCAGTACTATAGTTTCATCAAGAAATTTTAAAATTTCCGTATTTCTCCTTAGTTCCATTTACTGCTTGCTATACGTAAAGACTGAATAACACTGCAATTACATCACAACCCTGCTTCACTCAACTATTACTTAGCTTTTATGTCTTCTGGCTCTCATAATCTGGTTCCTGTATTTATCCTCATTGTCTTCAGAAATCCTAAGAATATTTTATATACGCAGCGGCTTACGTAGTATTCTACTATCTGTTGAAATTGTTGATTACAATCTGTGATGAGTGTACCATCGACCTCCTTAAGTAGGGTGGTCTTCTTGGGGAGGAGGGCCTCATTTGATACACAAATACACTCCGTCGATGTTCCCAGCATTGACACACTTCTGTATATTAGTGCAAGGTTTCTCATAGTATGTGTTGACTATGGGCAACAGCATGGTTATTTGTGTTTTGTCCAACAGAAAACAGTTCCATTCACCTTGCGGTGATTTCTTCTTCTGCAGTCCAGTCCACTCGCCTTCCCTGTTAGAAAAATGCATATTGTTCATTGGCTAGAAAAAACTGTAGCAGAAACTTGCTGCACTACTCATCTTTGCAGGTCGCGTTAAAATGTCTTTCAGTATCAGGTTAACTGAGTGATCAGTTGAAAGATAGTTTTCGAGTAAAAACTTTAATTTATTGTGATTGGTTTGATACAAAACACCGCCAAGTCCTTGCTAATCTTAATTGACAGTTTTGTCATTCATCTGCAATCACACTCACTCATAATACAGAGTCTGCCAGAAAAATGTATACATTCTTTGTCAGGCTCTATCGAGATATCAATATTGTTGTTCGATTCGAGTTAAGTGTGTGTTGTAGTATGGTCTTTGGCTCAAGAGATGTTAGTACTTTCATCTCAGTATTGAGAAAACAGGATGGTTGGAGCACGCTTGGCATTAAAGAAACATAAATGTATTGTGAAGTGGTTTTTCAAGCTTGATAATGCTGTTGAAGTCAACGTCAGTGGAGGCGGGAGTTTGAAACGGAACTGCCAACCTGCCTAACAATGAAATTCATCATTGACAAGTTTGAATTGCGTGGAACGATTTGTGATATTCAGGAAGACAGTGGGAATCTACCAGTCCTGCTTCGTTGGCTCTCATGTTGGAAACGTTTGTTAATTCTCCACATAAGTCTGCTAAGCAAAGTGCATGTGAAGTGTGGGTTAACAGTACAAGTGAACATAGAATTCTGAAAGCTGCAAAGTGGAAAGTTTACAGTCCACGATTACTGCATGCGGTTGATGATGACGATCCTGATCGCCGAATGCAATTTTGCGAATGTTATCAGCAAATGGTAAATGATGATGAACAATTTGTGAGGAAGGTAGTGTGGAGTACAAAATTGTCAAGGCTTTCATGGTCACTGCTTACTGGCGGCTTCTGTCTCTGGTTCTTTGGCCGACGTTCGTCACCCCAGGGGGCTCTTAGTCCTTTCGTGAGCATGTGCGTAGCGAGCACAGGGCCCCGAGCTGTTGCAGCCTTCCTTCTTTCCCAGGCTGCATTTCCTTTCCCTTCCCCTCCTTTCCTGTCCTTGCTCCTTCCCCTCCGCCCTCTCCTCTCCCTCTCTTGGTGTCCTCGTTTATGTTGGCCCCGCTATCCTCCTGGTTATGTTGGCTTTGCGATTTGGTTTTGTTGAGTAATTACCTCATCCTTTTGGCATTATCTGGTCCTCCTCCATTACTAAATTTCTATTTCGTAGTGTGAGCCATTTGGGGAAGAGCACCTTACCTAGTGTCTCCAGTGTGTGCCCTCCTATCCATCTTTTCCTTCACGTCATTGTCTGATGCTAGGGTACATACCTGAGCTGTGACCACCTCATGTAAGCCTAGGAATGGTTGCTTGCCATCATGGAGCATTGGAACTCCGGGCAATGGCCGACATGCCAGACGGCCCTTGCTGTGGCTGGGTGGTGCCTGTGGGGAGAGCCCCTGATCGGAGTGGGTTGTATCAGCTCAGACGCCTTGCAAATGAAACGCTTACGGGTCCAGAACTCTGGCCGTTCTTCTACGGCCATCTCTTTGAATGGAAATAATTCTTGTAGTGCTGCTTCTTCTGCCCCTTCGGCCTTCCCTTCCAGGAGGGTCAGGCTTGTCGGCTAGGGACGAAACCTTTTACCCTGCTATGTGGTTTGCACCAGGACTGATGGGTATACTTTCACCAATACCAAACCTTTATTTTTTGTGGAACACATTGAAGACAAGTTTGGCGATGTGGACTCTCTGAGCAAGATGCGGTCGGGTTCGTTGTTGGTCAAAACTGCTTCAGCTGCCCAGTCTGTGGCCATTCGTGCCTGTGACCATCTTGGCACAATTCCTGTGTCCATTACCCCCACCAGTCTTTGAATGTGGTTCAAGGTGTAATATTTCACAGGGACCTCATCCTTCAAACTGATGAGGAACTTAGGGGCAGTCTAGGACGGCAGGATGTTCACTTTGTTCAGCATGTTGAGAAGGGCCTGAAGGACAATGACATTGATAATGGTGCCTTTATCCTGGCCTTTGAAGGGGATACCCTCCCTGAGAAGGTCAATATTATGTTTTATCGATGTGATGTGAAGCCGTACATCCCACCACCTATGAGATGTTTTAAGTGCTTGCATTTTGGACACATGTCTTTCCACTGTTCGCAGACCCTTCTCTGTGGTGACTGTGGACATCCTCTCCATGAGGGGAGTTCCTGTGTTCCCCCTCCTGTGTGTATTAATTATCATGGCAGTCATTCTCCATGTTCACTGGATTGCCTGGCTTATAAGAAGGAAAAGAAGATACAGGAGTATAAGTCCCTCGATCGTCTAACCTACACTGAGGCTCACAAGAAGTATGCACATTTTCATCCTGTGTCAATGACGTCTAGCTATGCTTTAGTTACATCTTCACCCCTTCCTCCCCCTTCCTTATCCCAGTCCCGAACCCCTCTCCTCTCCACTCCTCCTCCCCTGCGGTTCCCACACCCTCCCCTCTGGGCGCCCCTCCCCCTCCCCAGCCAGAGAAGTGTCCCATTCTTCAGCGTCTGCAGGTCGAGGGCGCCCCTTCCGGGATCCCCCTTCCACCACCTTCCAGGCCAAAGGGCTGCTGCCACACGACGACCAAGAGAACCACGGTCTGTGGGCCCCCAGGTCGCCCGCTCGCTTTCTTTTCCAGATCTTGCTGCAGCTGGCTTTTTTTTTGCAGCACAACCCTCCTCGATCTCAAACGGAAAAGAAGAAGACACATAAGTCCTGGGACAAGGAGCCTCTGGTGTCACCAGAGGTCCCGTCCCCGCCTTCGTAACCTGACTCTGACTTGCTTTTTATGGATGTCACCTCCTCCTTGTTGGTGACGGATGGTGACCCGGCGGCATGACTGGCTTTAGCCTGTTCACCCCTCATTTGAATCATCGTTCTGTGGTTATCCAATGGAATTGTAATGGATATTACCACAACCTTCCGGGGTTGAAATCCCTTATTTCGTTTTACTTTGCAGCTTGTGTGGTTCTACAGGAATCTCATGTTACTGATGATACGGACATTGCTAGCATGTGGATTCCTCTTCAAACTATAGTGGAAGCGGTTGCTGTTAGGGTCCACCTGGACTCTGGGGTCACAGTTTGCAATCTTTATCTCCCTCCTGACAGGACTCTTACAGCTGCTGCCTTAACTGTCCTTCTTCAGCAGCTTCCTCCCCCCTTCCTCCTCCTTGGGGATTTTAATGCTCATCATCCCTTGTGGGGCAGTGCATTTCCATCTTGTCGGGGTCTTCTCATAGACAGTTTCTTGCAGACAACAACTTGTGCCTTCTTAATGATGGCTCCCCTACCCATTTGTGTCGGTCGTGGTACCTTTTCTGCCATTGATGTTTCTCTTTCTTCTCCCTCCCTCCTCCCTTCATTACACTGGTCGCCACACAACGACCTTTGTGACTGTGACCACTTCCCATTAATTCTCTCATTCCCTCCCGCTCTCCGATGGACAGGTTACCTCGTTGGTCTTTTCAACGTGCCAATTGGCCTCTATATACTGAACAGGTCATTTTTTTCTCCCTCTTTGTCAGGTTGTATTGATGACGTCCTACATGACATGTCTGATGTGATTGTTTGCGCTACTGGCCTTGCTATCCCATGCTCATCTGGACCATTTTGCTGCTGGTAAGTCCTGTGGTGGAGTCCGGCCATTGCCATCCGTGATTGCCGTCGAGCTTTGTAACACCTTAAGAGTCACCCATGCGCTGCCAATCTTATCTTTAAACACCTTCGCGCCAAAGCCTGTTACTTAATCAAACGGAGCAAATGGGTGTGTTGGGGACACTTTGTTTCTTCCCTCGGTTCTACTGTCCCTATGTCACGGGTATGAGCTACACTTTGCTCTCTCCAAGGTTGCCATCGACAGTCTACCCTCCTGGGCCTTGCCCTCCCAGATGGCCTTTGCGCGGACCCGTTGATTCTCGCGGAACATCTTGCGACCCATTTTGCAACAGCATCAGCATCAACCTCCTATCCGGCTGCTTTCCTTCACCAGAAACAGCGGGCAGAAGCTTCCGCCTTATGTTTTACCCCTTGTCAGTCAGAATCTTACAACGAACCTTTTACTGAATGGGAACTTCTTTCCGCACTTTCTTCTTCTCATGATACGGCTCCTGGCCCAGACTCCGTTCATAACGAATTGGTTCAACGTCTAAGTGCTCTACAACGAAGACATCTTCTCTGGGTGCTTAACCGTATCTGTCTCCAGGGTGACTTCCCTTCTCAATGGAGGGATAGCATCGCGGTTCCCGTCCTTAAGCCTGGTAAGAACCCCCTGTTTGTCGAAAGCTATTGGCCAATTAATCTGACAAATGATGTTTGCAAGTTACTTGAACAGATGGTAGCCCGTTGGCTCAATTGGATCCTTGACTCTCGGTATCTATTGTCCCCTTACCAGTGTGGCTTCTGAGAGGTACGGTCTCTGATCGATCATTTTATCCTCCAGTTCCTGTTCCATTGGTCGTTCGGGGTTCGGGTTGGTTCTGTTTTTAGTTCTCCATGGATCCAGGAGAATGGCATCCCACAGGGTTTCGTATTGAGTTTACTTCTTTTCCTCATTGCTATAGATGGGCTTGTGACCTCTGCTGGTCCTTTGGTCACCCCTGCTCTGTACGTGGATGATTTCTGCATTTGGGTTAGTTCCTCTTCGGTGGCCTCTGCAGAGCGGCAGCTCCAGGGTGCTATATGGCGTGCCTCTGCATGGACTCTCTCACATTGGTTTCAGTTCTCTCCTTTAAAATCGCAGGTGGTCCACTTCTGTCACCGTACTACGGTCCACCCCGATCTGGAGCTCTACCTCGATGCACAACGATTACCTGTGGTCCCACAGTTTCATTTCGTGGGTCTTCTTTTCGACAACAAGCTCACTTGGCTGCCTCATATCAGACTTCTGAAGATAGGATGTTTCTGTAAACTCAATGTCCTTCGCTTCCTTGCCCACACCTCTTGGGATGGAGATCGTTTCACTCTTCTCCACCTTTATTGGGCTTTAGTGCTTGTCTTGCTTGGACTATGGTTGTCAAGTCTATTATTCAGCTGCTCCTTCCACACTGCACCTCCTGGACCCTGTCCACCATCGTGGTATCCGTTTGGCCATCAGTGCCTTCCCTACTAGCCCTGTTGATAGTCTCCTGGTTGAAGCTGGGATCCTCCCCCCCCCCCCCCCCCCCCTTTTCTGTTTGGCAATCCCAGCTTGTGCTTTTTTATGCAATCACTGTCCGTTCCTCTCCCACTCATCCTTCCTCTTCTATCTGTTCCCAGACCAAGGACATCACCCACCTGATTCCCACCCTCGGGTGGGTTTACCGGTTGGGCTCTGCCTTGCGTCTCTTCGCCGTGATTTTCAGCTTCCTTCTTTGTCCTGTGTCCCACGTTCCCTGTCCGACCCCCCCCCCTCCCCCCCCCACACCCGGTTAGTTTCTCGGCCCCGGATTTGGATGGATCTCTGCCGAGGTCCGAAAGATTCCGTTCCCCCGATGGTGTTCTGATGTTGTTTTCGCCGAATTATATGGGAGTTTTGGGATGCTGCTGTTTTTTACACCGAGGCTCTAAATCTGCTGATTGTGTGGGATATGCCTTCACGTCCTCTGTTGCTGTGGAAAATCATCTCCTGCCAACTGCATGTGGGGTGTTTACTGCGGAATTTGTGGCAGTTTCCCAGGCCCTTACCTTTATTAAACGGTCGCAACTCAACCACATTTTGTTATGTATGGACTCAATGAGTGGTGTTCAGGTTATTGACTGGTGTTTTTCCTGTCATCCCTTGGTCTTTGCCATCCATGACTGTCTCGTTGATCTTCACCATGCTGCTTGTTCCGTTGACTTCCTTTGGGTTCCTGGCCATGTGAGTATCCCAGGTAATGAGCTTGCTGATCGTTTGCCTGGGGGAGTAGTCACTTACCCCCTTCTCTGTAACCTCTCCTGTAGCGGATTTACGGCTTCATATCAAATCCCACTTCGCACAATCATGGGCCAACTCTAGGGAGGCTACCTCCCTGTCTAATAAACTTCATGCGATTAAGCTGTCACCTGTCCTGTGGCATTCTTCCTTCTGCCTCTCCCAAAAGGACTTGACCACCCTGTGTCGTCTCCGCTTCGACCGTACCAGGCTGACCCATTGTTTTCTTTTGCGTAATGAGCCACCCACACGTTGTGATTGTGGAGCCTTCCAGTCAGTAGCCCACAGTTTTGTGGAATGCCCCCTTGTTTTGGCTCTGCGTACTAAGTACAGACTTTCCCGCACTTTACCTTCAATATTGGCAGACGATTCTATTGGCAGACGATTCCCAGATGGTTGAACTTGTTCTGAGTTTCCTCTGTGAAAGTGGTTTTTATTTTCAGTTCTAAGATTTTTAATTTCCCTTTGGAGTAGGGGCAGGGCGGTGAGGGTTGGGGGTGTTTCCCACTGCAAGCTGTGTTTGGAGATTCCTGACTCCCCTCCCTGGCCAAGATCCTCTTTTCTCTCCCTTTTACTCTCTACTTTTATTGCTTTTTAGATTTGGTTAGCCTCCTCTTACAATACACACTTTCACGTTCTAGTGGTTGAACACTTTTGAATAGCAGGTGGTCTTGTCTGTATTGCATCAGAAGTGGGATATTTCCTGCCTCTTAACATAGCCTTGGGGTTGCCCACTTGTTGACTTCCCTCCTTTTGTTTTCACTGTTGACAACACGACTGCACTTTTACGTTTTTTAACCTTTTATCATTATGACTCTTCTGAGATGTAAATCCATCCAACCACCTTTGACACAAGGGACTGATGACCTTGCTGTTTGGTCCCTTAAACACCAATCAACCAACCAACCAAACAACCGATGCTCTGCTGATGATTTTACTGATGTTTTGCTACCACAAGTGGGTGGCATTGTCAAAGCTTCACCCTCCATTGCTGGTGGTGAACTGGAGCTGAGTCTGTGGCCGCGAGCTTGGCTCTAGTTCACCACCAGCAATAGAGAGTGAAGCTTTGACAATGCCAGCCACTCGTGCTGGTGAAAGGTCAGTAAAATCATCAGATGAACTTTGGCCCAAGAAACCGAGAGAGAAGCCAATAGGCAGTTTGTAGTGTGCAGTGACGAGGCATAATTTGAACTTAATGGAACCATGAATTGGCGTAAGTTCAGTGTGTACTGGGCTCCAGAAAATCTGCTTGTTTATGTGGATAAAGCGGCCAGTCTACCAAGGGTTCAAGTGTGGTGTGGACTATCATCTATGGGCTTAATAGGACCTTTTTTTTGTTGCTGCTGTCACAGGAGATGTGTACCTGGAAATGTTATGCACATCAATTTTGCCAGGTATATATGCACTTTACGGAGCTGATGAAGAGGTCTTCTACCAACAGGACGGAGTGCTGCCACACTACAACCTATCCCTACCAGCTTTCCTGGATGACAGTTTTCCAGAGCATTGGATTGGACGAAGGGAGCCCATCGAGTTCCCTCCACAGTTGCCAGATTTAACACCTATGGACTTCTACTTGTGTAAACCTGTAAAGATAATGTCTGTCGACGTAAGTCACACATGCAGGAGGAAATTCGCCAGGAGATTACAGTGACGTGTGCAGCGATCTCCACTGTAGTACTGACTGATTTAGTTGCAGCAACCGCTCGTTGTTCTGTTGTGTGTATAGCTGCCAACAGAGTGAACATTTTGAACATTTAAAGTAACCATGTGCTAAACTGAAGGTTGTACAACATGTGTGATCAATTACTAAATGTAAAATAAACACATAAGTTATACTTTTTGTTCCTTAAAGTGTATATACATTTTTCTGGTGGACTCTGTAGTCAACTTACGATAATTAACCAAACCTTTTACCAAAAGGATTAAAACACGGGTTGTCTGCAACAGAAAGCACACTCAAATATTACACGATTTGACCACAACAAATGTTCAGTTTGCAGTCACACCTTGTATAACGTGCATGCAGGTTTGGGTATTCAAAAGTCAGAGTTTATGTATTAAAATCAGAATTTCATGTGTTCATCTTTTTCACAGATTTGCGCCCGATTTGCGACACTTCTCAGTTAAGACTTAACCATTATTCCATATAATTTTCACATCTATTCAGAGCTCTTTATATCCACGTCTGAACGTGATCATGGCTGAGATCCAAACCGAACTTTTAGACTTCACAGAGCAATTTCTTAACCCATGAAATACATGCGAACGTACTGTCCTCTGATTGGCTGGTATACATCATAACCAATCCACTATTAGTATTAAACCGTGCAAAGCTGCGTCTTTTGTTTTTGACCAATCACAGCTTAATGGCTTTTATGAACAGTTTATCAAGAGAACAAGTTTATAAAGTCCACAAATATCAAAATAACTCCCCCTTTAAATAACACAATTATCATAAAATATATCTTGTTTCCTAAGTCCCATAAAGTGGCTAGTTGCACTTTACAATTACTGCTGAGTATGATTCACTTTGTTGGTACATAGTTCTCGCATTGTTGTATACTTAGTTAATAGACATAACAATATTCATTCATTTAGTACTTCACATTCATACCACTAATAAGTACTCAAATTAGCAGTAATTAATGAAAAACTCAGTAAACACAGTTTTGTTTCTCAAATATACAGTTTTAACAACTTGAAAATTTCATAGTCCATAAGATGCTGACACCTTTTGGCCACAGCAAAAACTACTTGCAGTTAGCTGCTGGATCTGAGGGCACCTGTCGTGAGAGACATGACTCACATATAAAGCTGTATGCCTGCTTCTGTCTCTTACTTAGGTGTGATGCAAGATGCTACATCTTACTTGAAGGTATAACATAGGGAGGTGGCACCACATATTTAAGCTGTACATTGTTTTGAAACCAGCACTGCCATGTTAGTAGGGCCAAATGCTAGCAGACTACTATATCCAGTTGCTTTTTGTTCTTAATTTCTGTTGTATATACTCAACAGTTGTTTTAAGTAGTAAGTATTACAATGCTTTTGTCAACAACAGTGTGTCCGGAAGATATTTTCAGACATTTTTCTGGTCTAAAAGGCATACTTGATCCAGTAATCTGACACATTTTGCTTCATTAATATAACTTTCAATTTGTTATACATTTCAAATAGCCAAGAAGAGAAGTATGTGGCATGAAAAGGCTGCTTTCATAATCCAGCATTTTCCTTAATATGGGATAATGAAACTGATGTTCTGTCTGTGTCCTCATCCCGAAAGTGCTGGGAACATATTTTGCCATATCTGGACAGTTTGCAGTGTTTCTTTCTCGCATCATTCAAGCAAAGTGCTCTTTGAGTTGTATTGATAGGAAATCTAAGGTCAAATTACAGAAATAAAACTACTAAAGTAAAAGTAACCAGCCCAACGAAAGTTTGTGTGTATAAGAGAAAATATCACAGATCCACTTATGAATTAAATGTGATTTCTTTTCATTTTCACTATAATCAGAATTACTTGTACACCTTTAAATAATGCAAGCTGGCATTTTTTATCAAAATACTCTCATCAGAACCTACTAAAATGGCAAATGTCGACTTCAATTTTGTGAGGTCATGAGAGCTTCCCTTTTATAACTCCATGGAGTTAACATATTTTGCGTAGACCAGGTGGGTAGGTTTGTAAAGGTTTGAGTGCCAGTTCAGAGTTGCCTGACACAAGCAAGGAAGGGTTTCAGGACATCAATATTCCTGAGGAATGAATCCTGGGATTTTGCTTTCAAAGCACCAGATGTAGTGTTGGTCGTTACAGTAAGATGTGACTTGATCTTCTGCCAGTCTTCAACAGTGGGTACGTTTAGGTCCCCGGTGTCAACTTCTTTCCAACCTCTGTCACCAGATATTTCTATTGCTATGGAGTCCTTAGTTTTTGCAAAGATTGTCTTGGTCTGCGTAGTGTATTAGCAGTGTGAATCTTTTTAGGTGTGAAGCGAACTTTTGTGACTACTAATACATGGTCAGTGTTCTGGTCAACTCTGTGGAAAGAGCATGTGTGGAGAACATGGTGGAAATCTTTCCTATTGGTAAAAATGAGATCTAGTTGATGTTAGTGTTTGGAGCGAGTGTGCGTCCAGGAAACATTGTGCCTCATCTTGCCTTTAAAGTGCATTTTAGTGATGTATAATTGATGCTTTGCACAAATTCAAGCAGCCATAAACCATTTCCATTCATCTTGCCCATTGGCACTCTGACCAAGCAGCAGAATCACACCTGGTAGAGGCACTGAAGCCACCACGAATACGCAGATG
Organism: Schistocerca americana; assembly: GCF_021461395.2. Classification (NCBI taxonomy): domain Eukaryota; kingdom Metazoa; phylum Arthropoda; class Insecta; order Orthoptera; family Acrididae; genus Schistocerca; species Schistocerca americana. Next base: position 506,742,368 of record NC_060121.1, on the reverse strand, counting down.
ATCTTGAAGTTGCACTCCCCATGCACCACTTTGCTGAGGTGTTTGTAAAACTGATCCTTTAAGTTATTAATAGACATTATGCTGTGGGCTGGCTGTGACTGTAACTTCTAGGTTAGAGATTATTGATTAATAATATTCAGTCATCAGTTACAAATTTATTTTCTGATTGCCGTCCAAAGTGTTTTGGAGCTACAGCTCCATTTTCAAGGAATGTGTGGTACACTGGGCATGATATTTGCTTAAGTTTTTCACCGAACATTGACAGAAGGATGCAGTTGTTAGATATAGCAAGGTAAACTATACTCTTACATCTGCAGTCGAGATCAGCATTGGTATATATACAGTGTCATTTGCCTGCAGCTAGTTAACAGACGCGAAGTTATAATGCGTTCTGAGATCCCAAGCGGGCTTTCAGTGATGGGTAACAGATCATTACGAATGACAAAAGCCAATACGGTGTTGCTTGGGTCTGACAATGTCCTTTACCCTCCAGAAAAAAAGTGTAACTTTCCTCCCGAATTGAACCGTCATCTACGAGAGTTGACTGAAATGTAGTGCCTCATTCTTCATAACTCTTCAACAGTTGGCAGCATTGGTATGTGGCAGGTACTGGATTGTTCTGAAGCCTCTTATCTACAGCTCCAGTTGGCGGGAATCCTTAGCATTGAACGGTTGTGTTGTTTCAGTGTAAAGTATGGAACCTTGTGCAGACGGTCGGCCAATGCAATTTAAGCAAAGTGCAGTCATTGAATTCTTGACAGTAGAAGGTGTCACCTCAAAGGAGATTCATCAGAGAATGAAAGCAGTTTATGGTGATTGTGTTGATGTGAATACTGTGCGTCATTGGGCGAGTGTGTTTAAAGATGTTGAGACGGCAACATCTGACCTTCGCGACAAACAAAGAGTTGGACATCCTGTGACAGTAACCAGTGAGTTTCACAAGCAAAATGTCGACAGATTGATTCAGGATGATCGTTATATTACTCAGAGAAAAATTGCAAGCACAATCGGCATTTCACAAGAACCTGTGGGTCGCATTATTGAGAAGATCTGTGCACGATAGGTACACCAGATGCTGGCTCCTGAAATGAAAGTGCACAGGCTTTAAATTTGCCAGATTTAGCACCCTTTGACTTCCATCTGTTCCTGATAATGAAAGACGATCTGTGGGGACATCAGTATGCTTCTGATGAAGACGTTGAGAGAACTGTGAGACTGTGGTTGCGGAAACAGTGTCGACTTCTTCCGTGACCTCTTCAGAAAACTTGTTCATTGTTGGCAGAAATGTATCCAATTGGCTGGTGATTATGTGGAAAAGTGAATATTGGTAATTAAAGATCACATTCTAAGAATTATTTCTGCCTTTGATTTATTAAAATATTCCCATCTAAACCCAAGTAACTAAGGTGGAGGCATTACTTTTCATTCAACCCTCATAGTAGCCTGGTTTTTCTGCAAGGCTTTTAAAGCAGTGTTAAGTCTGGCTAAATCCAGTACAATTATGGCTGTTTAATGCGGATCTTGAGGGCTTCCACAAATGTCCGGAAAGTCTTGCACCATAGTGCGGATATTCCATCTTCCAAAAAGTGAGACAGCTTTTATACATATTTTTTGTTTCAGCAATGTTGACTTTATTGTGATGACTTTGAGCAAAGCTAGTTTTCTGTACACTCAAGCAGAACAATTGGTGCCAGGAATGGCCAGTGCCTAATTGTGTGGGGGATCCCTTGTGTGAAGTGGATGGTGACTGGCTAGTGAAGCTACAATGAAACGTCACTCACATCCATTTGTGTGGACTTAACAAAGGTAAACTGCCACTACCTGTGTTGATTTCATACGGATACAGGTGAACACAGTATCATCTTTGAGGGTGTTACAGCACCTGGTATGCATTTTAGGTGTCAGCAAGCTTGTCCACTGCTCATACTATCATAGCATCTTGCTGAATGGTTAACAGGAGCAAAAACGTGACGTCTGGAGTCAGGTTAGCTGTAGGCATTTGCTGCTCACTTCCAGTTCCATTGTATTCACATCTAATGGAAATGACGGTTCCTGGATTTGCTTTGGAGTTATTGTTCCCCTATATGAATTTTATATTCATAATAATAAAATCTGTATCTCTGAAACAAAAGGGGAACCAAGATAGGATAATGGAAGAAATGGCATTGTGAGACACACTTTGTCTAAAGGATTAAAAATGGTTACAATTTTGGTACTGCATTTCTAAGAGTTAACACATTCCCTACTGAGGAAAATTTGATGTCTCACCTGTATTGCATATTGGCCCACGGGTGACCAGCCAAAAACTTCGCAGAAATGCAGCTCGGGTCATTGGTGTCCCAAATGGTGCAAGTGTAATTGTATGACTGTAAGATGTCACTTTACCATGTAGGGGCTTGCTGGGCTAACTATTAGAAAAGGGGAAATATCACTGCATAAACGGCTGCTGTAGTGGCCAGCTAGACCCTGAAATGATACCGAAACAATGTTTTTTTGTTGGACATTTTTACCATACTGCTTTATTTGATAAATGCATATCCTACAGAAAACAATACAAAAAAATCGTTTTCACATAAACTTGGCATTCTTTAAAAATTGCAATCTTAAAACGCCATACTTGATTTTATTCTCTCTTGGTTTTTTATTTTTGAAATTCAGTTTGCCCTCCTAATTTATTTGCAAAACACACAAACAAAGTATACAAACAATACAGAAAATACTGGTTAACATAACCTTTGCACCATTTTCAACCTTAAAAAGTCGTTGCTGGATGTGGTTTTCATTGAGGCAACTGATGCACAATTTAGGTGGCCCTGGGACATCATCACAGAAGGTTGTAACTTTCTTAGTTTTGTTGTCTGCTGCCGTTTTGCCTTCCTGAGTGAAAATCCTTTTGTAGCACAATGTGCAGTGCCCTCAATTTTTCCCAAAGTATGGACTTGCTTTCTTGACGGAGGTGTGGCACAGGTAGCATATCCACATAAATACAAGGCAATTGTCTCTTTGAAATGACATTTTTCTCCTCGAAGTGCTCTTTTTCCAGTGCAGAATCCAAGTGCTTACTGTAGAGGTACATGGTGAATAATACGAAGACATCTGGTCACTGAGAGCAACGCCTCTTTTTATCTTGGTGTACTCCAGCACAACCTTTGCTTTCATTATAACCTCTCATTTTCTGTTCTTTCTCCCAGTGTTCTCTAAAACGTCAGTATGTCCAGGAACCATTAAAATCATTAGAACTCTCCGTATATCCACCCAGTTAAAAATTTTGAGTCCATTATTGTTCTCGGCTCCACATACTTCCCTCTTTTAAAGCTTCTTCTCCACATTATCCTTGGGAAGTTCTGCTTCATTTGAATGAATTACTCCACAGAGAAGCGTAATGCTATCTAACAACTTATGCGCTAGAGAAATGCGTTTGTAGAAATTGTCATCATAAAGAACGTGACCTTTCCCAAAAAGCGGTCACACGTTTTCATAGTGATAGCCTCAAAGTGACCTGCATCTTGCAGTTTGTCATCTTTCACTCAATAAATATGCAAGGTAGAAGCGTACCCTTCCTCTGTACAAATTTTGTAAAATTTTACAGCATACTTGTTAGACTTGTTAGGCGTATTCTGCCTAAAAATCAATCTTCCTCTCCAAGGAATCTTAGATTCATCAATTACCACATCTCTTCCAGGGTTTAGAGCATTTAGAAAGTTACTCTGCAGATGTTCAACTAACAGCTGTATTATGTAAATCCTGTCATTTACATTTCCAGGGCATCATTATCAACAAAATGCCAGCAAGATAATAATGCCAGAAATCGATCATGAGGCATAGTGGCTTTTATAACTTTATTTTGTACAGTGGATTCTTTGACCAGTAAAGTGAAATTTCTGGGACCTCTTTTAACCCCATAATTACCATTACGCCAATAAATGTGTCCATTTCTTCCTCAGAAGCGTCAACCCAATTGGCTAGTCGAGATCTTCTTTTACCTGACATTCTGGACAGTTTCTGTGCTGCACATCTGTTTGTTTCCAACATCATATTGTTAAATATGTCTTGTGTTACCAACATTTAGTAAATGTCAGAAGGGTTGTCAAAGTGGGTGGAAATGTTAACTTCTGAATCTTGATTTAAGATTGCTCTTGCTATTCTTTGCCCAGTTGGTTTATAAATTGGGATACCATTTTCATTACCATTATTGGAGTTACATACAGTATCAAGAACCTCATCTGAACACGAGAGGATCTTGAATCTTGGGGATCGTAAGCTGTATCATTGTCAGATGCAGGAGAGTCACTAGAATCACTTTTATTTAGGTAGTAGTTCATATAGTTGGGTAGTCCCCACTCATCTAATGGTTTTCAACATCTTTGTTTCGTTGCTGCCAAGAAGTAGACGGATCCATTTTTAGCTAAACATTCCATGAAACATCTTTACAACTGGTGGCCAACCATGATTATTATAGAAGATAAACAGTCATCTCATAACCTTTCCTGGCTGGGTCGGGGGTTTTCTCCACTCAGGGACTCTGTGTTGTGTTGTCTTCATCGTCATTTCATACCCATCCCATGCGCCAGGTCGCCCAATGTGGCATCTGATGTGTCGACAGAAGTGCCGACACAGTGTTATTTTGAGGGGGCCGATATGCACGCTATAAGCTCCCGCAGAATATCTTGAAGTCTGAAACAGGACGCTCAATGAATGAATGCAGTAAAGAAAAGTACATTGCTTTGGGAATACTTAACTTTAATCCATCCTTGTTGTATACATCGTTCTTGTTGAGACATGCTTTAGATGATAATTAGCAATTGCTATGTAAGGCTAATGGCGCCTTGCTAGGTCGTAGCCATGGACTTAGCTGAAGGCTATTTTAACTATCTGCTCGGCTAATGAGCGATGGTTCGTCAGTGTAGTCACTAGCAATGTCGTCCGTACAACTGGGGCGAGTGCTAGTCCGTATCTCGAGACCTGCCTTGTGGTGGCGCTCGGTCTGCGATCACACAGTGGCGACACGCGGGTCCGACATGTACTAATGGACCACGGCCGATTTAAAGCTACCACCTAGCAAGTGTGGTGTCTGGCGGAGACACCACATTCCTTCCCCGCAAATCTGCGAACGGTCGTGTTATACGGCTTCCGCCCGCCGTGGGGAGGACCCCATGTTGACGTATGCGATGAGGTGGGGAGCCTAACAACAGGCGAGGCTGTGCCACCCGCACCCGGCCATTAGGTCCGAGGGGAGCTAGGAAACGCCTGAAAACCTAGTCCAGGGTGCACGTCAACATGCGGTGTATGCGCCCGTAAAGAGACAGGAGTGGCCGAAGGGTCGACCTCCATTGCGTTGGGGTATCCGACGCGCGAAGACGCCATGTGGTCCGGAGCGGGCAAGAGTTCCATGTCGGAGGACAGCTGGTCACGGGAAGCGATCGGCGGTGCGTGACCCAGCGAGGTGCTTGGCGGATGCAGCGAAGCGTCGAATGCGGGCGGCGCCGGCGGGAGAACAGGCAGCGGCGGCGGCGGCTGCGGCGGCGCGTCGCCGTGGGGCAAAATGGAAGGCATCGTCGGTAACACCTGGGGATGAGGCGAGCCAGTAGATGGGTCCCCAGGGCGCTGACCGGACGGCACCGTCGCTGAAAGCAGACGGGGAGCGGCAGAACCCGTGCGACGACAGAGGCGCAGCTGATTGAGATGCCAACGCACCTCACCAGAGGCCCCCAAAACCAAATACATCGTGCGGCCGAGGCAGCGAAGAATGCGCCCTGCGAGCCAATGCCGTGAACCTCGATAGTCGCGATAGAATACAACGTCGCCTGGAGCAAAAGCAGAGGACTGCTGCTGCACAGGAACCTGAAGCGGCGGGTGCAGCAAAGACATCAAGGTTCGATGAGGACGACCGTGGAGCAACTCAGCTGGCGAGCGACCATCTCGGGGCTGAGAGCGATACGAGGACAAAAAGAGCAACAACGCGTCCTCCCGAGAATGCGACTCTTTCAACTTCAACATCTGTGACTTGAAAGTCCGGACCAATCGTTCAGCGGCACCGTTTGACTGAGGCGAAAACGGCGCGGATGTCAGATCTTGAATACCATTGGCCTGGCAGAATGACTGAAATTCTGCGGACATGAATTGTGGGCCATTGTCGGAAACAATAGTCTGCGGAAGACCTTCAATGCAGAAGATATCAGACAACGCTTGGATGGTGGCAGAGAACGTCGTGGAAGACATCCGGACAACAAAAGGAAGATTACTGAAGGCATCTACCAAAACCAACCATCGAGCATTCCAGAATGGACCAGCAAAGTCGATGTGCAAGCGTTGCCAAGGGGAAGTGGCTTTTGGCAATGCAAAGACTTTCCGCGGTGGTGCGGATTGTTGTTCGGCACACGCCATGCAAGAAGAACACATATTCGTAATCGCAGCATCGATTCCGAACCAAGTACAGTGCTGAAGAGCAAGTTGTATCGTTCGCACTATACCCCAATGTCCTTGGTGAAGAAGCCGTAAAACAGAGGACTGTAACGAACATGGAACCACGACTCTGGACTGATCATTATCAGAACGCAACAACAAAACACCACGTCGAACAAAAAGTCTCTCCTTGTGAGCAAAAAATCAGCGAACCAACGGATCCTCGATCCGAGACTTTGACAAAGGCCATTGCGTAGGAACAAAACGCAAAACGGTAGCAAGGACAGGGTCAGCAGCTGTGGCTGTAGCTACACGACGAAAATCAATCGGAAACGATTCGACCACTTCATCGGTTTCCGCATCAATGAACATGCAAGCAAGTTCGGAAGAATCAAATGCTTTATCCTCAGCAACAGGCAAACGGGACAACGCATCGGCGTTTCCGTGCTTAGCAGTGGACCGATACAAGATATCGTAGCGGTACTGCGAGAGGAAAATAGACCAGCAAATGAATTTCTGCGCTCTACGCAGAGGTACAGGCTTGTTCGGATGAAAAAGCGGCGTCAAAGGTTTGTGGTCTCTGATGATGGTAAAGTGACGACCATACAAGAAATCATGGAACTTAGTAACACCAAACACGAGAGCCAAAGCTTCTTTCTCTATCTGTGAATAATTTCTTTGCACAGATGAGAGCAATTTGGACGCAAAGGCAATAGGGCGATCATGCGATCCATCTTTGTGCGCAAGCACAGCACCGATCCCGAAATCCGATGCATCTACCATCAACAAAAGGGGTTTCTGGGGATCGAATGGCGTAAGGCAAGTATTAGAAAGCAACGCCGATTTCAACTGGCGAAAGGCGCGTTCGCATTCCGTCGTCCAGACGAACGGAACACCCTTACGGCGTAAGCTATGAAGCGGAGCTGAAATGGAAGAGGCATTGCGCAGAAAGCGATGATAATAGTTAATTTTACCCAACACACTCTGTAGCTGCTTCACATTCTGCGGCGAAGGCAAGTCCTGTATGGCACGGAGGTGCTCTGGACTCAGATGTATGCCTTGGGCATTGATTACATGTCCCAGGTATGGTAAGTCACGAGCAAAAAACACACATTTGTCCTTCCGCAAGCGAAGACCATTTTGTCGCAATACCTGAAATAATGTTCGTAGGTGTGCTAAATGCTCGTCGGCTGTCTTTCCGGAGATCACAATATCGTCCAGATAGTTCGCAGCAGTAGGGACCGACGCACAAACAGTTTGTAAATATTGCTGACACAATGCAGGGGCGGATGCACACCCGAATGGCAGTCTTTTGAAGCGGTACAAACCAAGATGCGTGTTAACCACCAAGACGCGCTGGGATTCGGCGTCCACTGGGATTTGCAAGTACGCATCTGCTAGGTCCAACTTGGAAAAGTATTTACCCGGGCACAGTTTATCAAAAAGATCTTCCGGGCGGGGTAAGGGAAAAGTTGAAATCACGAGTTGTGGATTCATTGTTCCCTTGAAGTCCACACAAAGTCTCAGTTTTCCGGAAGGTTTTGGCAAAATTACTAAGGGTGAAGCCCAGAGAGAAGCTTGCACACGTTCAATTACACCTTGTGATTCTAAATCGTTTAATGTTCTTGCGACCTCATCACGCAATGCGTGGGGAACATTGCGCACTCGGAAAAGTTTTGGTTGCGCGTTTACTTTCAGTTCCAAATGTGCTTCATAATTCTTAGCGCAACCAAGGCCCGGTGCAAAAATGTCTGCAAATTCTTCACATAGCCGAGAAATATTGTCTGAAGGCACAGTCTGATTCACTGATAGGACGTGATTTACAATAGACAAGTTAAACAACTGAAATAAATCTAAACCAAACAAGTTCACTGCAGTAGAAGAACGAAGAACGTAAAATGACACAAGTTTTGTTTGTCCCTTTTATGTTGCAAGAAGAGTGCACTGTCCTAACACAGGGATCTGCTGTCCTGAATATGTAGTGAGCTTAACAGTTGCGGCACGCAACGGAGGTTTGCCCAGTTGTATGTACGTGTCGTGATTGAACAATGAAACTCCAGCTCCGGTATCGAGCTGGAATGCTATGACCTTGCCATTAAAGTCCAAATCTACGAAAAGTTTATTGTCCAGCTGACGACAAGAGCGACTGTCTCGTGCAATTTGAACTGATAGAGGTACAGCATCACTTGCTAATTGACGTGATTTCCGGCGACGTCGACGCACACTTTGTGTGGGACGAACACAGTCACTGTTAGAAAGAGTGGCACTGGGCGGAGTGGAATTAACTACATGAATGTCCATGGGTGAAGGTTCACGAGCCTGAGTATTCTTGGTTCGATTCCGGCGCGAAGCAAAGGGCCTGGAATGGTTGTGATCGTCTGATCTGAGCTTTTTCTGGCAAACACTTGGAACATGTCCTTTCTTATTACAGAAAAAGCAAATAGCTTGGCGTGACGGGCAATTGTCACGCGAATGTCTAGTAGCACACCGCGGGCATGATTTCACTGCATTTGTATGCTGGCGCGGCACACCTGGTTTAGAGCGTGGCGGCAGCAGCGTGGACGTGCGCGAGGGCAGTTTATCAGTCCGCGCAGCGCGCTCGGCGGGCCGGTTAACGTTACACACGGCTGGCGAAGTTGCAAATGATTCCTGAGCAAAGTCAATCGTGTCTTGTCTATCCAATATGTCTATCACTTGTTGAAGGGAGGGATTAACTAGTTTCAAAATCTGTTCCCGTATGTGAACATCAGAAACGTTCTGTGCTATTGCATCACGTACCATAGTATCTGAATAAGGGAGTCCACATTCACACTCAAAAGCACAATCCCTTGTAAGGCCTTGCAGAGTTGCAACCCACTCCCTATTAGTCTGACCGGCCGTACGCTTTGTACGAAAGAAAGTATACCTCTTTGCAACTACATTAACTGTTTCTTTGAAATAGGTATCTAAAGCAGACAAAATTTCTTCGTAGGACAGAGTTGCTACGTCGCGTCAGGGCAATAATTTCACTATCACACGGTACGTTTGCACCCCTACACACGACAATAAATGAGGCTGCCGCTCGTTACTTTGAATTCTGTAGGCGGCGAGATGAAATCCAAACTGGCGTGACCACTCGGTCCATGTTTCCTGCGCCGCGTCAAAGTTGCGAAACGGCGGTGCAACTGCATGTTGTGGCTGCGGTAGCGGTGAAGCGGCGGCTGCTGCATTGGTTTGAATGGCGCGTTGACCCTGGACGAGCTGTCCCAGGGCATCCAATAACGCCTGCGTCTGCCGATTCTGCAAGCGATAAAATTCGGACAGTACATCCGGCGAAGCCATGACACAAGTAAATGTAAGCAATTAGAAAGAACAAGACCCTTTCCGTTGACTCGTCGCCATGTGATGTGTCGACAGAAGTGCCGACTGTTATTTTGAGGGGGCCGATATGCACGCTATAAGCTCCCGCAGAATATCTTGAAGTCTGAAACAGGACGCTCAATGAATGCAATAAAGAAAAGTACGTTGCTTTGGGAATACTTAACTTTAATCCATCCTTGTTGTATACATCGTTCTTGTTGAGACATGCTTTAGACGATAATTATCAATTGCTATGTAAGGCTAATGGCGTCTTGCTAGGTCGTAGCCATGGACTTAGCTGAAGGCTATTCTAACTATCTGCTCGGCTAATGAGCGAAGCTTCGTCAGTGTAGTCGCTAGCAATGTCGTCCGTACAACTGGGGCGAGTGCTAGTCCGTATCTTGAGACCTGCCTTGTGGTGGCGCTCGGTCTGCGATCACACAGTGGCGACACGCGGGTCCGACATGTACTAATGGACCACGGCCGATTTAAAGCTACCACCTAGCAAGTGTGGTGTCTGGCGGAGACACCACAGCATCGAATGTAATAGGACCTGCACCAAGGCGGCCAGACGTGCCCCGTAAGGGGCCTCCCGGCCAGTGATGCCAAAGGCTCATTTCCATTTCCATCTCATAACCTTAATCAGTATTTCATGACATACCTTAAAGCAGCTATTCGTGGTTGCTAACAATAACAAATGACAGTGTGTGTATTTTAAAGCAGCTTTTCTTGTCAGCAAACATTAACAAATGATGGTGTGTGTATTGTAATGAACAACAATAAGTGATCTGTTGCGCTAAAAGAGCTCAGTACAACAATCGGGACATAGGGTGAACCAAACAATTGAAAACCAGCACGAAAAAGTATCATGAGGTCACCAGGGGGTCAAAAAGAAGTGATAACATATTGAATTATTTATCTCATGGTAAATAAATATATTCCTTTGAGCCTTCTGCAGCTTAGAATTTGACATAATAATCGCTTCTGCAATCTTGGGAAGTCACCGAAACTCATGCCAGTTGGATGGAGAGAGTTGCACTGGGACACACGGTGGGACGAGCCGCAGGGAATGTTTTAAGAATTTAATATCAGCTATGTGTTAGATGAACATCAACAAAAGCAAAACGAGGACAATGGAATGTAGTCGAATTAAGTCGGGTGATGCTGAGGGAATTAGATTAGGAAATGAGACACTTAAAGTGGTAAAGGAATTTTGCTATTTGGGGAGCAAAATAACTGATGATGGTCGAAGTATTGAGGATACAAAATGTAGACTGGCAATGGCAAGGAAAGCGTTTCTGAAGAAGAGAAATTTGTTAACATCGAGTATTGATTTAAGTGTCAGGAAGCCGTTTCTGAAAGTATTTGTATGGAGTGTAGCCATGTATGGAAGTGAAATATGGGCGATAAATAGTTTAGACAAGAAGAGAATAGAAGCTTTCGAAATGTGGTGCTACAGAAGAATGCTGAAGATTAGATGGGTAGATCGCATAACTAACGAGGAGTTATTGAATAGAATTGGGGAGAAGAGGAGTTTGTGGCACAACTTGACTAGAAGAAGGGATCGGTTGGTAGGACGTGTTCTGAGGCATCAAGGGATCACCAATTTAGTACTGGAGGGCAGCATGGAGGGTAAAAATTGTAGAGGGAGACCAAGAGATGAATACACTAAGCAGATTCAGAAGGATGTAGGCTGCAGTAGGTACTGGGAGATGAAGAGGCTTGCACAGGATAGTGTAGCATGGAGAGCTGCATCAAACCAGTCTCAGGACTGAAGACAACAACAACAACAACAACAACATGTGTTGGTATTAAAACAATATTTTTCTTTGCAGATGGAAAAGAGTGGCTTGCCACTGAAATCTAAGAGACCAAGTCGAAAATATAGACGGAGACCTAGTAATCTGTTGCAAGAATACAATAGACGTCAACGAAAATTTATATGGCTGGAAACTCATATTTGGCATGCAAAGAGATTCCACATGATTGAGAAATGGGGCTATAAATTGCCCAATTTTCCAAACGATAAAAGTTTTCGAGCATGCTACCGTGCTTCAGCCAATCACTGCCTACTGCAGGTACTTCAACTTTTGAGTGGTTTGTTAATCAGTTTTTGAAGATTTTCCTTACACATGTGTAACATATGAGAGCAAGTGAGACGTATGAATACCAGTTTCCTATTCCATCAGCAAAGATAGTTTAAGATAAAAAAACAAATTTATTTTTGCAGTGGTAAATTAATTTTTTTGTATAATTGAGAAACTGAATAACTTTCAGCTTATAAGTCCCTACAATTTGTTACTTTGAATCTGCACTATGAGGTTTACTTATGCTTGTCCTTGAATTGACTTTGTTAGATTAAGATCAGAGTGAACTATTGTGTGAAATAATCTTTTTTTGTGTGTTTAGGATGTTTCATATTATTGTTGCATCGAATTATGTGGCCCTTTGGATGAAATAATTGATGGTCTGAAGCAACACACAGACAAAGCATGTGGTCTGACATTTGCGGCTAAAGTTTATATTAGTGGGAGCAGAGAAGGCAATATCACGGTATTCAGAAAAAAGTCTTATCCATATGGTGCTATAGGTAATATTAGTTTTCTTTGGAGACCTTCAAAGGTAGTAAGTTCTGAAGGTAAGGATGTGACAAGGGAAGAACTTGATGAAAGAACGCTCTGGTTGTGGATCCATCCAGCATTTTATGAAGAATTTTGTGATGAACTGATTGATACATTTAATTTTGTTGAAAGTAATATGGACATAACTGAAACAATTCCATCTGCTTTTGGTGGAAATGCTGTGCGTAGTGAAACATCTGCTGGCAGCATCAAGCACAAACGTAAAGGACCAGAAAAAAAGGTGGAAATAGAAAAGATAGGTTCAAAGGTTGCACTTTATAATAGAACACGTAAATTTGAAAGCAGTAGCGGACATGTTAAAATGACTTTTCTGAAGGATACATTGAACAGATTTAGTTTGACAGGGCCATTGTCTCATTCCATTCTTCAAGATGCATTACACTTTGTTAGCATGACCACAACCAGTCATACCAGAGTCCCTTTTGTTACAGAAAATCTTGAAAAACTAGTGGATGAAATTAGTACTAGTAATGTGAACACGGGGCCAATGTCAGTTGAGTCTTTTGAAGATCAGTCTGATAAGACCAAGTGCGTTATCAGTTATGATGACAATATGGAGGTGGATGAACCTGCAAAGGACAGTCAGGAGTGTGAACAAAGTGCAAGTTACGACTGTGAATGGTGGCATGATATTTGCAGTGATACGTACAGTTTAGAATGTGTGAAGATACAAAAGCAGCTCTGGGAAACTTTGAAAGGAGCTGCATCACCTGCACAGCTTCCTCCTCATTCAGTGCTGGCATTGATCGTGACAGATCCACGACGATATTTGCCTGCTAAACGGATGAAATGTAATCCAGATAGTGACGGTGAGTAAGCAAGATTTATTTCAATTACAAACAATTTTAAACATGTATTAGCTATATTGAGAGAGATGGAAAGCACTTTCTATGAAACCAGAGTATTTAGTCCCAGTAGAGCCAAAGGCAAGAGTGTCATTGTTTGCAACTGTGATGTGTTGCTCTTGTGACACTTCCCAAGCTTAAGTTTTATAAGATCCTAAGTATGTGTTTTTTGTATATTTAACTATAAAGCTTAGACACTGTGCCCAACAAAGGACTCCGTGATTTTGAAATTAAATAATTTGAAAACAAAGAATTCAACGAAAAATATGTTTATCATGATTACTGTAGGGGCACTTTAATCACAGTATGTAGTGTCTGTAAATATTACTGTGAAATCCAGAGTGATCAGTTCCACTGTTGAAACGTGGAAAGATGTTAAAGTTCTGAAGGAACAGGTTGAAATCGTGTACTTCATTTGAATGACATGTATTTCTGGTACCGGAACATCAAAGGGTAGAAGACAGTATTATGACAATAAGATGCAGTTGTCAAACATTGTTTCATGTTCCGGATGGAGCCAGTGCAAAAAACCATTTGGATGCCCATTGCCAAATCCAGTCAGATATGTTGACCCCAGGCCAACTGTAGCTGCTCCTGAAAATGTTGCCACCATTTCTGGTCTTACTCAGCAGCCTCCAAGGAAATATGTCCAAAGAATGGCAGCAGAGACTCGTTTGAAGCCATTCCATCACACATACAGTACAGAGGAATGGTATACACCTGTTTCCATTCAAAATGCAAAGCCTTTGGGTCATACCCTTATACGCTATTTGACAAAATATTGATTTTGTGAACCAGATTCTCACAGTGATTGATAATGAAGGATGAAGCACACTTCCACCTGAATGGATTCGTGAATAAACAAAAGTGGCAATTTTGGGGTTCGGAAAATCCCCTTTTGTGTGAAGCAAAATCACTACATTCTCAAAGTATTACTGTTTGGGCTGTGGTATGCAGCAGAGGCATTTTCAGCCCATTTTTATGTGATAATTGGTAAGTAAAGAACACTGCATTGCAATTTTGGAACAATTTGTACCACATAGCATTGGAAGATCAAAGAGAGAGAGGGAGGTTCATGTGAGGTGGAAGTCGACAATATTGCACTGAACATCTGTTCCGCTTTCTTGATGAAATACTTTGGGCATAGTCATTAAATGGGATGATGCCAAATTTATTGGTGGAGGCAGCATTGAGCTCTGTATTCACACTGTCTGACTTCTTGTGATCACTCTTTGTGAGTCATATTGAAAGGCACTACCTTTCGGAGTTATCTCACCACGCTGGATGAGATTGAATTTTTGGGGCATCTGAATCCATTTCTATTGAGGCACTGCAAGATGTGATGCTAAATTTTATTATTCATTTTCACCAGCTATTATCTAATCAGAACAGTGAAGTATTTGTGGAGACCACTTGCCTGTGAATTATTTGTGGAGACCATTTGCATAGTAGCATATAATGGCATCTGTTGATAGCTTTTGTAACTATTTCAAAACTGCTGTAAAAAGTTGTAGAGCGTTCGCAATAAACATAATATTTTTTGCTTTCTTCTCTCAATCTTTGTTTCCATGTTATTTAATTTTAAAATTATGGAGTCACTTCCTGCAAATTCAAACTGCATTTGGAGTACCATCGAACGAGGTGAAATTGACTTATTTTTAACATTAAATTTAAATATTTCTGAAGTCAATAAAATTAATATATTGGTTTTTCTTTCAGGGGATGGGTATTCAGTTGTACTGAAAAAAAAAAAAAAAAAAAATTGTCTTTATTACCTTTTGCTCTTACAGATCAGGAAAAATGCAACCCGTTTTTTGGTCAACATCACCCTATCTGGGGGTGAATTTTATTGATTATCTGTTCTGTGATACATGTGGATTGTTTATGACTCTGGGGTAGGAGTTCCCAAACTTTTTTGCTCTTATGGTACACTTTCACAATCCTGGTACTCTGATGGAACGCCTTGTTGTTATTTTAAAGGTTAATTATATTTAAAAAAGGAGAAAAATTTGTTGTATTCGGTGATTGTTTCAATTTTGAATCATAACTAACAACACAAAAATCATAATCCTAATGAAATTAAAAAAAATTACTAATACCAAAATATCGAAAAAAGCCATCTTATTAATAGATTTTTTGCAGAGCACTTACTCACTTCCCACGGAACATCAGTGTTGAAACTTCCTGGCAGATTAAAACTGTGTGCCGGACTGAGTCTCGAACTCGGGACCTTTGCCTTTTGCGGGCAAAGCTACCCAAGCATGACTCATGTCCCGTCCTCACAGCTTTCGTTCTGCCAGTACCTCGTCTCCTACCTTCGAAACTTCACAGAAGCTCTCCAGCAAACCTTGCAGAACTAGCCCTCCTGGAAGAAAGGTGTGAGGACGGGACATGAGTCGTGCTTGGGTAGCTCAGATGGTAGAGCACTTGCCCGCGAAAGGCAAAGGTCCCGAGTTCAATTCTCGGTCCGCCACACAGTTTTAATCTGCCAGTAACTTTCATATCAGCGCACACTCCGCTGCAGAGTGAAAATCTCATTCTGGAAACGTCAGTGTTACGTGGAATACAGTTTGGGAAACCCTGCTCTAGGCCTTTAATTATTCTTAAATTGTATCAGTAACTGAAAAATAAATCTGGCAAAAACAAAATTTTGTTACTAATTTTGTTACTAATTTTGGAGTAACATACAAAGAAAGTTTAAGGACAAGAAATGTCAGGCAAAATACTTTCTGGAACCAATCACTAAAAGTGGAAGAGTTAAACCATCCATGTGTGGTACAATTGTAATGCAACCATTTTGAATAGCATTGCTTTGTGCAAAATGGAGCATCTTTTGGCCCTCCATCACACCAACAATCCTACATGTTGGGTTGCCTTATACACAACATGAGGAGTCAATGCTTCACCTGTTTCTGAATTGCTCGTCTTAGTGGTTACCAAACTCTTTGAACTGGTTAACTACTAGTTCATGTCATTGGACTGATAAAAATATTTACTCACCAAGCACAGCAGGAGAACACACATATAAAGGCACTTAAATGAGCAAGCATTCGGAACCAGTGGCTCCATCTTCTGGCAGAGGGTTGAAGGGGAAGGAATAGGGGTGAAGGGAAAGGACTGGTGAGGTTTGGGAAATGGGGAGACTTTAGAAAAGTTGCCCAGAACCATGAGTTAGGGGAGACACTATGGACGGGAGGAGAAGGGAAGACTGGTTGTTGGGGACTTCAACAGTTGAGATTTGAGATTAACCTGAGAGCTTAAAGCTGGAAGATAGGGTAATATGAAATACAGAGATTACTGACAAAACATTGTGCAAGAGTTAATAAGAGCGGCAAGATAAGTGCAAAATATATGGTGGAGGTGGGCGATGGGGTGAGGGGTGGGGAAAAATAGACATGTCAGAAAGTAAAAGATACAGAAAACTAAAAGGCAGTGAAGAAAAGAATAGTGACAGAGTAGAAATGCCAAGACCAAAGAAATAAATGTAAATTAAGGCCAGGTGGGTGGCGAGAACCAAGGACAGTTCCGCCTGTGGAGTTCTCAGAAATTGATATCTGGGGGAAGAATCTAGATGGTACCTGGTCAAACAGGCACAGAAGTCACGACTGTCATGTTGTAGAGCATCATGTTCTGCAACAAGATATTGTATGTTGCTAGTATACAATCTCTGCCTATGCCCATCACACAAATTATGGAAGAATATGATGATTCCAAATTTATATAAAAATTTGTAATACTACTTTTCAGTCTTATGCTCCAGAAGCTAGACCGTATGAATGAAATGTGAAACTATTTCCTAACATGAAACTTAAGCATTTGATATTGGTACTTCGTGATTATATTCTGTCGTGTTATAAAAATGACCATTTGTGCCAAAACAGTGGCAGTGTGTGTTACAGTTGCTGCAATATAAGGCAGACCTATTTCGAGTTCTGTATCAGACAGTGACAAAATACACGTAATCAGATCGAGAAAGCACACCAGTCTTGGGTACTATTCATAAGTATTAATAGCTTTTTCAGTATTAGACAACATCATTCGGTTTTTTCATGTAGCAAAACCTTTAACAAACTTTGATGAGCTAGTGGATTCGTTCCCAGAAGGAAAGCACGCTATGTAAAGCTGCACTAAGGTTAGTGAGGAAAGCAATGCTAGGACTTAAAGATTGAAGAAATGTGTACTGTCTTGCTGGTCTATTATCTTTACTGGTTTTATGTATCCTATATTTAATTTTATGTCACACAAAACATCAAGTTATTAGCTAATAGGCAATTAAGAGTGCAAATTTAGTGAAGAGTTCCTGTTCTCCCGGTTAAAAATAATCCCATCCAGTATTTACTGTGAGTTTTTTTTTTTTTTTTTTTTTTTTTAAACAGGGGCAGGTTGTCAAACCGGCCGATTGGGAGCAGGAGAGGCACCACAGGAAATTGAATATAGTTTGATGGCACCCATTACAAAATGTAACACGTTTTGAGTTTTTTGGTGTCCTACCTCAAATGCTTGAGGGGGGGGGGGCACTATCTAGTATTGCCCCGGTTCCGGAATATCGGTAGATCCGGTGCAGATCAGTATTGCACCGGTTCGGAAATATTGTAGATCCGGTGCAGATCTGCTGAGCAGTCTTAAGTTGTAATGGGGAAATGGATAGTCTCACGTGACCCATGTTTACGTTTGGTGATTTTGCTGTTTCCTTTTCGTTTATTGCTCTTACGTCAAATGAAAACAAAACTGTTTTGTTCAAAAATGTTCAAATGTGTGTGAAATCTTATGGGACTTAACTGCTAAGGTCATCAGTCCCTAAGCTTACACACTACTTAACCTAAATTATCCTAAAGACACACACACACACACACACACACACACGCACACACACGCACACACACACACACACACACACACACACACACACCCATGCCCGAGGGAGGACTCGAACCTCCACCGAGACCAGCCGCAAAGTCCATGACTGTAAAAACTGATTTCTGTGACTGGGAACTATCAAGTGAATTACATCATTACGGAAGGCTAAAATATTTTATTAGTTTCAGATTTTATTTTATTTCCCCTTTCTGACAGTCAAGCATTAATCGCATTGCAGAACAAAGAAATTTGGTTTTTACATATCTTTTCTGCTGAACCAGCCAATTTATTACCAATTTATTCGAAACGGAATGTATAATTCCACACTATTGGCTAGTTTCAACTGTTCGCTGGATGTCAAGTGCACGTTTTCATCTTCTAGCACATATGGCATTACTTTCAAAGTAAATTTCCTTTTACGCAAGATGAACTGTGTGTGAGAACTGAGCGTTTGACTCTCATTTAAAAATCAGCTCTTTGATTACGATGATTTAGAATAATTTTGAGCCCTGAAGATCTGACATTTATGTTGTTCTTAAAAATTTTAATGGCACGTTTGTGTGATGTATATTAAAGTGTAATACATGCAAAAAAGGGGCAATGTTATATGTGAAAGCTTTTCTTTTCTTGTGGCAACACTACATATATTAATTTAAACCATTAACTTTTCCTATTTGTGAGTTCGCGCTACTTAAAAGTGATGTTGCTATTGGCTGACTACGTCATGTGTCGTATGTTCTGAATATCCACTCTTATCGGTTGGCAAGATCACGTGGCGTGAGCTATGACTGGCTTACAAAAGGGCATTGCAATCTCGATTTCAATGCTTCGCAAAGTAACATGCGTTGTTTGGTCGAATTCGAATTTATACTTTCGTAATACGAAAATACAGTGTACATGTTGCTGCACAGCAGACAGCTTCCCAAAACGTGTTTTGTTACCTGAGTTTCTTTTGGTAAATTGCTGGGAAATTCTACACTGGTGTGTAAAACCATAACCATTCAAAAGACTGATAACTTTTACAGTTCTGAGGAAAAGTATACTCTCACTTAACATGGAAAAAGTTTATTTTCACCCGGGAGGAAGTGTACTTTTAACCGGGAACTCCGGGAAAAATCCGGGAATTTTTTTTCCTCGTCGATGTATACACCCTGATTGAGGTCTGTCGTTCTGTTTCACTGTGATGTGGGGCAGGAATTCTTCGTTCGGTCTGCCGCCAGTTGTGTTTGTTCATTTAGCGTTACCCAGGGTGCACCACGTGGAGGCGAACTAACTTTACACCCCCCTGATTGAGGTGTTAGTTGTTTTAAGGAGGGACTGGAAGTTACTTCATGTCACAGGGATGGGATCTTGATGACATATGCTGTATGTAGAGGTGTCAGGCAGCTGGTGTAGACCTCTGCTTACATACTCTCGTCTGTCATGTTTACCAGTGGTAGGTAGACCCTTGTCCGCTGGAGTGTAGTGATGGAGTCATCAGCCTTTATGGGTCAAAGGGCTTGTAGTTCTGCAGAGAACAATTTTGAGTCATGTTGTAGGGACCTGAGGAAGGGATTTGAAGCAATGCTGGATGTAAGGAATTCTTGGAAGACTTGTAAGGGGTGATTTTCAGATATTGGTGGTGGATCATGTAGGAATAGTAGTTTGAACTGTTCAAGGCAGGGTTAATTCAGGTTTGCTGGTGGAAAGGTTTTGGGATTAGGTTGCTAAGTGAGCTGACATTATGTGTGAAGGAAAGTGGGTGTTTCAGCAAAGCAGCATGATTAAATACAGATATAGGGCTGAAAGTGAGACACTTGACTAATACAGGTAACTCAGGAGGGGAGAGTGCATTAGATGAGAGGTTGAGATCACAGTACCATTGTGACTGGTTCTTGTGATCCAGAGTTGTCACTGCTCTGGGAGACAGTGGTGAAGACTGGGGGATGTTAAGAAGGTCGGCCAAGCTTGGTTTGTAGATGAGGAGTGGTTGTTGACGGTGTGGCTGTTTAGGGAGCTGCAGGACAGGAAGGGAAACACTACTGTTGAGGTAGATGAGGAGAAGGTGCGTGAACTTTTTGAGATGAAGTCTGCCCTGTTGGTGCAGTTTGAAGCTGGTTTGGTGGACAATACCATCCAAGGTGGACAATACCATCCAAGGAAACACAAGGGGAAGATAACTGTAAGATTTTATAGAAGGATGTAAGTCTGTTTATTGCACAAGAACCAAACATGGTACAGATGTCATACATATTGCATTTTCAAGAGAATCTCTGAAAGTTTTTTTTTTTTTTTTTTTTTACAAACATTCAATGTGCGAACCGTGAGTGACCCGGAAGACATCAATACGGTAATTAAATTCTTGCCATACCCATTCCAGCATGGCATCGTTGACTGTGACAGTCACTTCCCGTATTTCTCCCGGACATTTGCTACATGATATGGTAGAGGCGGTACATACACCAGATCTTTAATGTGTCCCCATAGGAAAAAGTCACATGGAGTGAGATCTGGTGATCAAGGAGGCCATTTCATGAAACAGCTATCCCCTTCTGTAGCATGGCCACCATGTTCGTGACTAGCGCTGACTGTCGGCAAATTGCCAAACCACGCTGTGCCAGTATACATGAAAAAAAGCTTTCAGGGTTTCTCTTCAAAATGACATGTATGATATCTGTACAATGTTTGGTTCTTGTGCATTAAAGTGTTCCTGGACTTCATGTACACCATGTATATACACTCCTGGAAATTGAAATAAGAACACCGTGAATTCATTGTCCCAGGAAGGGGAAACTTTATTGACACATTCCTGGGGTCAGATACATCACATGATCACACTGACAGAACCACAGGCACATAGACACAGGCAACAGAGCATGCACAATGTCGGCACTAGTACAGTGTATATCCACCTTTCGCAGCAATGCAGGCTGCTATTCTCCCATGGAGACGATCGTAGAGATGCTGGATGTAGTCCTGTGGAACGGCTTGCCATGCCATTTCCACCTGGCGCCTCAGTTGGACCAGCGTTCGTGCTGGACGTGCAGACCGCGTGAGACGACGCTTCATCCAGTCCCAAACATGCTCAATGGGGGACAGATCCGGAGATCTTGCTGGCCAGGGTAGTTGACTTACACCTTCTAGAGCACGTTGGGTGGCACGGGATACATGCGGACGTGCATTGTCCTGTTGGAACAGCAAGTTCCCTTGCCGGTCTAGAAATGGTAGAACGATGGGTTCGATGACGGTTTGGATGTACTGTACACTATTCAGTGTCCCCTTGACGATCACGAGTGGTGTACGGCCAGTGTAGGAGATCGCTCCCCACACCATGATGCCGGGTGTTGGCCCTGTGTGCCTCGGTCGTATGCAGTCCTGATTGTGGCGCTCACCTGCACGGCGCCAAACACGCATACGACCATCATTGGCACCAAGGCAGAAGCGACTCTCATCGCTGAAGACGACACGTCTCCATTCGTCCCTCCATTCACGCCTGTCGCGACACCACTGGAGGCGGGCTGCACGATGTTGGGGCGTGAGCGGAAGACGGCCTAACGGTGTGCGGGACCGTAGCCCAGCTTCATGGAGACGGTTGCGAATGGTCCTCGCCGATGCCCCAGGAGCAACAGTGTCCCTAATTTGCTGGGAAGTGGCGGTGCGGTCCCCTATGGCACTGCGTAGGATCCTACGGTCTTGGCGTGCATCCGTGCGTCGCTGCGGTCTGGTCCCAGGTCGACGGGCACGTGCACCTTCCGCCGACCACTGGCGACAACATCGATGTACTGTGGAGACCTCACGCCCCACGTGTTGAGCAATTCGGCGGTACGTCCACCCGGCCTCCCGCATGCCCACTATACGCCCTCGCTCAAAGTCCGTCAACTGCACATACGGTTCACGTCCACGCTGTCGCGGCATGCTACCAGTGTTAAAGACTGCGATGGAGCTCCGTATGCCACGGCAAACTGGCTGACACTGACGGCGGCGGTGCACAAATGCTGCGCAGCTAGCGCCATTCGACGGCCAACACCGCGGTTCCTGGTGTGTCCGCTGTGCCGTGCGTGTGATCATTGCTTGTACAGCCCTCTCGCAGTGTCCGGAGCAAGTATGGTGGGTCTGACACACCGGTGTCAATGTGTTCTTTTTTCCATTTCCAGGAGTGTACTATCAAAGGGAGAGCCACCTGTGAAATGATAAAAGTTGTGTACCAGCCATTGTGCAAATACTGTTCGACCTTTTACATTGGCATGACTACCACTAAGTTATCGGGTAGGGTGAATGGACATAGGCAGAGGCTGTATACCGGCAACACACAATATCTTGTTTCAGAGCATGCTCTACAACACGACAGACAGGACCTTGGTGCCTGTTTCACCGTAAGTGCCATCCGGATTCTTCCTCCGGACACCAGTTTCTCAGAACTCCTCAGGTGGGAACTAGTGTTACAACATGTTCTTGATTCTCGCCGCCCAACTGGCCTCAATTTACATTAATGTCTTTGTTATTGGCATTTCTTCTCTGTAACTATTCCTTTCTTCACTCCCTTTTAGTTTTCTGTATCTTTGTCTTTTGGATTTGCAGCTCTTGTATTTTTTTCCTTGTGTGCAGTTAAAATTATTGGTTGTAGGCTCCATTGGCTAGGCAAAAAAACTATTTTTTTCTTGTCACCCAAAACGTAGCTCGGCACCTCTGTGCCATCACCGGTGGGTCTTGTTTATTGAAAATCTGTAAAAAGTGAACATATTTTAGGCTATAACTGATCTAAGGCCTATCTGAGGCCTATAGACAGTGCTTACACCTCATTTTGCTAAATCAGTTATAACCTAAAATATGTTCACGTTTTACAGTTTTTCAATGAACAAGACCCACTAATGACGACACAAATGTGTGAGAACATGCTTGGGTGACGAGAAAAAACTGTGTTTTGCGTAAAGGGTGGAACCTATAATCAGTTATTTTCAGTATCTTTTATTTTCAGAACTGTCAATTTTTCCCCACCTCTACCACACTTTATGCACTTAGCTTTCCACTCTTATTAACTCATGCACAATGTTTTATCAGTAATCTCTGTTTTGTGTATTACCCTGTCTTCCTGCTTTAAGCTCTCAGGTTTTCATATCTTGACTGTTGCAGTCTCCAACAACCAGCCTTTCCTTTTTAAACTGTTTGACTTTTACGAACTCTCCCCATTTTCTAAACCTCACCAGTCCTTTTCCTTCATCCCCATTCTTTCCCTTCAACCCTCTGCCAGGAGGAGGAGCCACTGGGTCCGAAAGCTTGTTAATTTAAATACATTTATATGTGTTCTCTTCTGCTGCTGCTGCTTGTGAGTAGTTTTATGTCTATCCAGTCACACTATAATTTCAAAAATTGGTAATTTCCGTTGACATAAGTACGTTGTCAGAGTATTTGACCCTTTTTCTGAAAATAAGTTTCATTTTCCCAGATTGATCACTTAAGTTGTTCTTATCATAGTTAAAAATAGGATCAGGACTTGGTCTATCCAGTGGTAGTGCACGTTTGTCATGGAAATCTGACATGTAGAATGATGCACACCAACTCTAGTCCTCTTTATTTTGTTAGTAAGTCAAACACAAATTTGATTGGTGTGTTGGGACATGAAGCTTATTGCCCAATCAGGACCCAGAAAATTGTTTGTAAATTTTGATTTAACACATCTTCTGTCACGGACTGTCGTAGCTATATATTGAAGATTCATGGTAGAAAGCAGAACTCCCCAGTTTGTACTACCGAGAAGTCCCATCAGTACACCCTCTTCTTTTTTAGCACTAAAAACTGGCTGCCCACATTGTGTTTTATCATGAATCATGTTTATCAGGGTTCCTTTTGGAATTTTACACACTCAGCCTGATTAATGCTGATTTTTCCAATTAAAATTTCTGTGAGAGACAGTTCTACAACATCCATCCTCCTTCAGTTCACCTGTTTTACCTTTGTACACACATGACACTTTCACACTGACAACTCTTTTGATCTCAAGTGTATGAAGCAATAAACAGAACTGTGGCCTACTTGACAAATTCATAAGTTAGCCCATGGGCATTTGCAACAATGACCTTCTGAGGCCAGGCCTAGACTCTTATAGAAAATTGTTGCTGCATCCATTGTGTCATACTGTTGTTGTGTTCATTAGGTGACATTGCTGCATTTACGAATGTATGTTCGTAAAAGAACCCCCTCAAGAAAAAGCAGTCAACTTCACTCCAGATTTCTAAGATGATCAGTTTCATACACATTCCACTGAAAATTTCCAAAGTTTTATTTGTGTGTCTACAAATACGTAAATATAATAATTAACTTTTGTTGTTGCACTAGTTGTCATTCTGAGAGATTGGGGCATATGACCTAGACACAGAAGTTGTTTTATGTCTGCCACATGAATAAAAGTTTTAGCTCATTAAAAAGTTTAAAAAAAAAGCTCACCTGAAAACAATTATTATTCAGAAAGAGGTTCGATATAGTTTACATTTATCCATTCCCACAAATTAAGAACTTTTGAACAGTAAATACTATAACTAAAATAGAAGAATTTTTATCACCAGTGTGTAGTTGTTTAACATAAAATGTTTTTTTGAGCTTTTCGGTGAACTTCACCTCATTTGACATTGCCATAGAATTGTAGGAAGCTTCATCTCTAATGATTATAATGTGGATGAGATATTAAATCCTAATTTTCCTTCCTTCATATGGTATCCAAGTATAATAATGCATTATGATGCTGAGAGTCGCTTAAGATAATCTTTTGAATGTGATATAAAGCAGGCTACCACCTTATCTAAATGAATTCTGGAATTACCTTAAAGAATGACGAAGCTCAAGAAGTTAAAGAAGTTAGTGTGCTTTTAATAACATTTTAACGATGTTTCTAAATGTATTTTGAATTGACTTCATGTTTTATATATACTGATGCACAAAAGCAGGTTGATAACTGCCCCCCCCCCTCCTGTCCTCATTATTTGTCTACAAACTATTGTAAAATTACATGTTATTGATGTACAAAATAAAGCTGCATGTGAGAATATAGGCGAATGCTTGAACATCAGTCAAGAAGGCTTGGAGAGTGCTTATGCTAGATAGAATAGATAAACAGTTACTAGCATCTGACTTAGACAGTTAATTTACATCAGTTAGTGCCAGTAAGATGGATGTAGAGGAATCACGGGCAAAGTTTGAGCAGATTGTAAATCATGGTCTGGAGAGTTAAGTGTGTAGTAACTGGATAAAGGGTGGGAAAGACCCACTATGGTTTCATAATGAAATTCGGTCGATGCTGAGGAAGCAGAGGCTGTTGCACTCATGGTTCAAAAGGGAACATGCAAATGATAAGCGAAGGTTAGTAGAGATTTGTGTCTGCGACAAGATCATGTGCGAAACCTACAACTACCAACATCACACCTTAGCAAAAGACCTGGCAGAGAATCTGAGAAATTCTGGTCTTACGTAAAATCACTAAACGGGTGTAAAGCTTCCATTCAGTCCCTTGTTGACCAGTCTGATGTGGCTGTTAAAGATTGCAAAACAAAAGCCGAAGTTTAAAATTTCACATTCAAGAAATTGTTCACACAGGAGAATTGTACAAACATACAATCATTTGACCATCGGGCAGACTCCCTTGTGGACAACATAGTGACAGTCGTACCTGGCATAGAGAAACAACTGAAAGATTTGAATGCAAATAAATCACCAGGTCCTGATGGAATACCAGTTCGATTTTACAAAGAGTACTCTAGGGCATTGGCCGCTTACCTAGCTTACATTTATTGTGAATCGCACAAAGTCCCAGCAACTGGAAAAAAGTGCAGGTGACTCCATTGTATAAGAAAGGTAAGAGAATGATCCTCAAAATTGCAGACCAATATTCCTAACTTCTGTTTGCTGCAGAATGTTGAGCATATTCTGAGTTTGAATATAATAAACTTTCTTGAGACTGATAAGCTTTTGTCCATCTGTTAACAAAGGTATGAGCATATGGCATAAGTTCACTGATTCGTCAGTGGCTCTAAGACTTCTTAAGTAATAGAACCCAGTATGTTGTTCTCAACAGCGAGTGCTCATCAGAGACAAGGATATCATTAGGAGTGCCCCGGGAAGCATGGTAGGACTGCTGTGTTCTCTATACACATAAATGATCTGGCGGACAAGGTGGGCAGCCATCTGCGGTTGTTTGCTGATGCTGCCATCATGTATGTATGTTGTCGAAGTTGAGTGACTGTAGGAAGATACAAGACGACTTAGACAAAATTTCCTGCTGGTGTGATGAATGGCAGCTAGCCCTAAATGTGGAAAAATGTAATTTAATGCGGATGAATAGAAAGATCAAACCTGTAGTGTTCAGATACAGTGTTACTAGTGTCCTGCTTGACACAGTCAAGTCATTTAAATATCTGGGCGTAATGTTGCAATGCGATATGACGTGAAACAAGCTTGTGAGAACTGTGGTAGCGAAGGTGAATGATCAAATTTGGTTTATTGGGAGAATCTTAGGAAAGAGTGGTTCACCTGTAAAGGAGACCGCATATAGGATGCTCATGTGACCCATTCTTGACTACTGCATGAGTGTTTGGGATCCATCTTGTCTCAAATCATACAGTTGTTAATTTTCTGGAAAAAAATATATGTTAGACCTCCATATCAGAAGTGTTAAGAAATAAAGTATTTTCATTTTATCTTAATATTTGTAAGTAGTACGGCCCTTTGAAATATGTCTATTTTGTAAATAACTCTTAAAACAGTAGAGAGAAAAAAACAAAAAACAAAAATATAACTAATAAACCAAAAGTACTGGAGACCTGGCAGATGTTTTGCTTTAAAGCTGCCTCTTAGTGTGCTGAAATTTAATTGACACCCGCACACTTTTCGGCTTCCTGTAACTTGTACATTTAAGACAAGAATACGAAATTTAAGTTATTTTTCCACTTAAAAAATTTTTTTTTTCTAATTTAGAAAGTCACAGAATGCTACCTTTTCTGTCATATTACCAAATACTACTGCTGTAACTATAAATAGTATCTTCTCTGCTCCAGCTACCTGTATTTTGTAACTGTTTATTACATAAATGGTAAAAAATTGCATTTTTACAAGTTTTAACGAATTATGTACCCGCAAAGCCCCTCCGAAAACTTTTGAGAATTACACAAAATAGTGTTTGGCTAATATGTTAGTAGTCAGTGTAGACACAATGGATATATTTTTTGTGTAAAGTGTTAAAAAAATTTTCAACGTTCTGCATATTTTGCATCACTGAATTTCTAGTTGTAAACTATGCATGTTGGCAACACTTATCCAGTGCTCCTCTGTTTATAACAAAGGAGTGAGAACTTGTACATAAACCATTCTGCATTGAGTTTTGTGTTTGGTTTGAACTTGTTGTTTGATATAATGTCAGTGAGGAAGTGTAGTAGTGAAAGAATGAGGTGTGTAGACTTTGAAAAAAGGCACAAAAGGTGGTGTTTAAGAAAAGTGAAAAACACTTCACAGTTGTTGGAAATCTGTCAGGGGTATTGCAGAAATATCTTGATCCTGAAGTAATGGTAATAGCATCACATCCATTGTGCGGGAATTGTTACACTCACTACAAGAAGAAATTTAGTGACAATCCACCTGAACGATCACCATCACTCAAATGTGAAACTGAAGAAGGCAGTGCAGATGTTTATAATCCTGGGTGTGAAGTTGATCTGCTGTAGCCCCTACTATATCCCACCTTAAAGATCCAGGAAAGAAGCAGCACAAGAAGAAAACAGTATGTAAAAAGAAAAGTGGAAGAAATTGAAACAAGTTTCACACAAGAAACATCTTCAAAACTCTGTGAAGTGTGTAATGTGGATGCACTTAGATGCAAAACCTGAAGATAGTGATATGTGCATAAAATATGGTTTCAAAACCTAAATACTGCTTAAACTTCTTGGCAGATTAAAACTGTGGATATATTTTTTGTGTAAAGTGTTAAAAAAATTTTCAACGTTCTGCATATTTTGCATCACTGAATTTCTAGTTGTAAACTATGCATGTTGGCAACACTTATCCAGTGCTCCTCTGTTTATAACAAAGGAGTGAGAACTTGTACATAAACCATTCTGCATTGAGTTTTGTGTTTGGTTTGAACTTGTTGTTTGATATAATGTCAGTGAGGAAGTGTAGTAGTGAAAGAATGAGGTGTGTAGACTTTGAAAAAAGGCACAAAAGGTGGTGTTTAAGAAAAGTGAAAAACACTTCACAGTTGTTGGAAATCTGTCAGGGGTATTGCAGAAATATCTTGATCCTGAAGTAATGGTAATAGCATCACATCCATTGTGCGGGAATTGTTACACTCACTACAAGAAGAAATTTAGTGACAATCCACCTGAACGATCACCATCACTCAAATGTGAAACTGAAGAAGGCAGTGCAGATGTTTATAATCCTGGGTGTGAAGTTGATCTGCTGTAGCCCCTACTATATCCCACCTTAAAGATCCAGGAAAGAAGCAGCACAAGAAGAAAACAGTATGTAAAAAGAAAAGTGGAAGAAATTGAAACAAGTTTCACACAAGAAACATCTTCAAAACTCTGTGAAGTGTGTAATGTGGATGCACTTAGATGCAAAACCTGAAGATAGTGATATGTGCATAAAATATGGTTTCAAAACCTAAATACTGCTTAAACTTCTTGGCAGATTAAAACTGTGTGCCGGACTGAGACTCGAACTCTTCGATCCCCAGTTTGGTTACACATGTAGTTTGCATCCTCCTCGTCTTGTGCTATAACTACTTGATCATCGGCAAATAGTAGGTGATGTAAATAAAATCCATCTTTAATTTCTAGCTCCATCACATTGCATTTAAGAGACCAACTCGTCAGACTGACATCTGTATAGAATGTTGATGACATGGAGCAGCCTTGTAACAGACCCCTACTTGTTCTAAATTTCTGTGAAAGTGTACTACCAATTTTCACTTGATTTAGGTTGTCTTTATACATTTCTTGTACTATTTTAATTAAAGGACCCTTTATGTTTGCCAAATGTAATGCTCTCCAAAGTAGTTTTCTTGGGACAGTATCAAATGATTTTTCTAAATCTATGGAAATTAATTCTATGTTTTTTGATTTTTACCTATGTTTCTCTAAGATCTGTAGTAATGTGAAAATATGATCTAAGTGTGATCTACCAGCTGTAAAGCCACATTGTTCTGCTTGGATTTTAAAATTTATTCCAACTTATTTTTAAATTTTTTACCAAAAATTCTCATTAATGTGTTTATAACACAAATTCCTTGATAGTTCAATCCCCTTTCTTAAATGTAGTATTGATATAGCCCAGCTTCATT
This sequence comes from Schistocerca americana, assembly GCF_021461395.2. Lineage (NCBI taxonomy): Eukaryota > Metazoa > Arthropoda > Insecta > Orthoptera > Acrididae > Schistocerca > Schistocerca americana. The sequence goes on along the minus strand of NC_060121.1, from coordinate 506,712,981 downwards.
ACCTTTGGTATTGAATCTCCATGTAACATTTTAGTGAATAACCGTGTTATTAATTTCACAGTTTTGTCACCACCATATTTTAAGAACTCCAGACTGATATTGCCTGGTCCAGGTGATTTACCATTCTTTCCTGTTCTTAATACCTTACTCACTTCTCTTTGTAAAATTTGGATCCCCTCCCCTTCCCGCTCCTTTTCTTCCACTGTTCCTTCCTCGAGATACTCTTCTCTATCCTGATTTAATAATTTATTGAAATATTCTTCCCATATTTTTGGTGTTATCAGTTGAGGATTGGTTTTGGCTTTTGTCTCATGTCTAAATCCTTTTAATACTGATCACACTTGTTTCACTCTCACAAATCCTACTTCGCTATTGACATTGACACAAGTCCTTTCCCATGCTTCATTATTTGCTATCCTTATTTTTTTAATCGCTTCATTTTTCTTTTCCTAGTAGATTGTTCTTGTTGCTTCCAATTTATCATTCAGCCACCGGTTGAAAGCATTCCTCTTTTCTTTAACTGCCACTTCTATTTCCTCCGACCACCATTGTGCTGTACTGCTGTGGTTGTTTCCCCTTATGCCCAGCACCTCTGTTACTGTACTTATAACATTGGATTTTAAGTAATCATACATTTCCTCTGCATTTTCTTCAGATGATTCTTCCAATGTTTTTTCCATTCTGGCACCAAAGAATGTTCATATGCTTTCATCTTGTAGGCTGTCAATATTGAAGTATAGAGTTTGAGTTTCCTCAGCACAATTTGTTTTAATGTTGTTAGAATCATTCTTTGCATTCTTCCATGGCCAAAAACTCTTCATTTTTACTAAATAATGGTCTGATCCACATAGTTCTCCTCTACAAGATCTAACATCTACTGCCTTGAAACTTTGTAATGATAATATAATCTATTATAGAATGAAGTTCTCTAGTATTCGGTTGCCAAGTATATTTATGGATATCCTTGTGTTTAAAAAATGTGCTGGTAATTTTCAGATTAAACTGTTCACAAATTTCAACCAATCGTTCTCCATTGTCATTATATTCTCTCTCTCCATGTTTCCCCACTATCGGACATGATTCTTTAATTCCTACTCTTCCATTCATATCCCATATTATAACCAGTTCCTTCCTCCTTGGGGTTTTTTCTGTAGACACTCGAAGGACTCCCCAGAAAGTATCTCTCTCTTGGTCTCTTGTATCATCCATGGGTGCATATACACCAATAATTACAACTTCTCTGGCAAATAGTCATTTCTACCACAATAATAAATTCATTAATAAATTTCTAGTGTGTGATTCTCTTTTTACATGCCTTCTTTATTGTAATGGAGACTCCTGCTTTGGCTCTTACCGCTTTGGACACCCCACTCCAAATATATGCATGGTTACCAAGTTGTTGTTCTCCTTTGTGTTTCCTCTTGATCTCAGAGAGCATGACAACATCCATTTTGAAACTGCCGAGTTCTGTGGGTAACATATTCAGTTTTGTGGAGATACCTTGCACATTCCAGCATCCAAATGTCATATTCTTTTTTTCTTTACCAATTTGTCATCCAAGATTCAAGTTTTTCCGAGGCATATTGTTAGATTTTCTAGCATTTTAATTTTTTCACATGAGTGAGGAGCTGGCCCACTGCACAATCCCCAACCTGGAGGACTAGGCAATTTATTCTCAAGGTTTTCTTCCGTTAGTTTTTGATAAGCCAGTATCACAGTACATGGCAGCTGCCTCTAGGTTTGGTCCACCCCGGGTATTTTATTTCCCTGACACCCACCATACCTGGTGAGCTTTGCCTGGGGAGGCGTTCAATGAGAGACTAGCACTAGTAATTATTTTGATTCAGAAATAACAGTTTTGCATCACATTTACTTGAAATCAGCGATCAGTTAATATATTTAAGAGTCCAAGATTTTTTACCTTGAGAGTATAGCTAGGTTTTTCAAAAAAATTTCTCACATTTTGTACAGACAAGTATTACCCACTCTGATTGTACATTCCCTAAGCACAATGACCAACTAATGTACCATGAAATTTTTGCAACATTTAGGATGAGGTTTTGGAGAAAATAATTCCTAAATAACCAAAAATTTCAGATTCTTTCATCTTTATGGACAAATATTTTGATAGATTAAGAATTTCATCCATTAATGTCACAGCTGACAGTTAGCAGTCCTTCCACTTTATCATTTCTGAAGACATTTAACATCTTGTGACCATTCATATTTTCAAAGCATAATTTTGAAATTCGCAAATGTTACAAATTTTCATAGTGTATTTAAAAAATAAGAACAAGAAGAAGAAGAAGAAGAAACTTTTCATTTCTTTAGTACAATTTTTCAATTTTCCCTTATGTTATGACATTTTCTTATGTACTCTCATTTAGAGAGGTCTGTAGCAATTTTAACAAATCATCAGAAAATCAAAATAATATAATTTTGGAGAGGTATCTTGTTGAACTCTGAAATATATTTTTTTCAGCAAACTTTGAAATAGCGATGTGTCACATTCACTCTTGACCTGTATGATTTGAGATGAAATCTCCCTGTACCACGTCGGATTGGAGGAAGACATTGAGGCAATTCAGAGAAAGGCTGCTAGATTTGTTACTGATAGGTTTGAACAACATGTAAGCATTACGGAGATGCTTTGGGAACTCCTGGAGGGAAGGTGACGTTCTTTCTGAGAAACACTGTTGAGAAAATGTGAAGCATTTGAAACTGACTGCCGAAAGATTCTACTGCCACCAACATACATTATGCGTAAGAACCACGAATTTAAGATAAGAAAAATTGGGCTTCATACAGAGGTATATAGACAGTGGTTTTTCCCTCATTCTATTTGCAAGTGAAACAGGAAAGGAAATGACAAGTAGTGTTAGAGGGAACCGTCTGTCACGCACCATATGGTGGCTTGCGGAGTATTGCTGTTGATGTAGAACATTACATACGCAACTTGTTAATTTGAAAACCAACTCGGCTAATTACAGCTCTGGGAATACAGATATTATGGTCAGTTTCAGTTTGATCTCCCTCTTCAGGAGAGTCTCACTTTCTGAAATCTTGAAGATAATTGCAGAAAAGTTTGACATTTGTTTCACTAACACATTGTCACCTCAGTTTTTTTCCTGTTTTGCGGAAAGTACTGTGAACAAACTGGTGATGTGGCAGTTGGTAGTATGTTGCTGCCCCTTGTGGCAAACCTATATATGGAATACTTTGAAAGAACCATACTAGAATCTTCAAATTCAAGCCAATTATTTCTACTAATACATGGTTGATACACTTGTGATGTGGCCAGATGGGTTGAAAAAATTTGGGGCAGTTCATGGATAATTTAAGCAGTATGCATCTTAACATTAAATTCATAACCAGACTTCCATGACATGCTTGTTATGAAAGTAATGGGAAGGTCCCTTTGTCACAGTGCATGCAGAAAACAACCACATGCTGACCTCTAGCTCCACACCTTGAACCATCATTATGGATCACAAAGAAATCATGTGCTAGAGACTCAGGTCCATAGGTCTTGATTGCTGTCATTCAGGGAGAACCTCACGAAGGAATTACCACACCTATGAATTAATCAGTTTTTGGCAATATAATGTAATTGGACAGATTACAAAATCTACTCACCATGTGGTGGCAGGAGAACACACACATAAAAGGAAGTTATACTTATGCAAGCTTTCAGAGCCAGTGGCTCCTCCTCCTGGCAGAAGGATTGGAAGGGGAAGAAAGAGGGGTGAAGGAGAAGGACTGGAGAGGTTTAGCAGGGTTGCAACAAGTTCTGAAAATCAGGAAATTTCAAACATGAAAATCAGGGAAATTTGAAAAAAAAAAAAAGAAAAAGAAGACTGGAAAAATTTCATTTTTGTCTCAGTAGATGAAATGTCTTGTTTACTGAGGTGTCATGCAGCTTCACTGGCTGGGCACAGTTGAGTACATGTACCACTTCCCTACTCCCTCATTCCTACTGCTTCTCCCCTTCCTACCAGTCCCCTCAGCTCGCAGTCAGTGCTGCCACCACTTCTTGCCATTAGCCAAGCAATTGCCAACAGGACCAGAGAGTCATGAGGAATGGTTTGCTCGGATCTGATTCTCAGAGATTGTTGACGCAGTGACCAGAGATGGTGGTCATGTGTGCATGAGATGTGTCTGGGTGGATGTGTGTATGCTCTCGTTTTCTGACGAAGGCTTTGGTCGGAAATTTAATTGTGAGAGTGTGATTGCTTTTCCTACGTGCCTCTCTGCAGCTCATCAATCATCTTTACGGTGAATTGCTACCTATCCTCACCAGTATTGACTTTCAGAGTATTTTGCGCAAGTTATCTGTTGCACGGATAGATCACCGTGGTCTCATTTCATGAGCATGGTGTCTGTGACAGATGAATAACTGACCACGCTGGTGGACTTCCATGACGGACCAAAACTGCAGGCCTTTCTGCAGGTATCTGTAACAGATAGGGCCTGTTGATCTGAAGCCCATCGTTTCCCACTAATGCGCAGGCCTTGCCCATTAGATCTTGTCTCACCGATCTGCCTGCAGGCTGAGTCTGTTTGTGTGTGACGTAATGCGGTGGATTTTTGTGGTTCATCCAAGGACCCAGGACTTTGGTGCTCCTCAGCAGGCCAGAGACCATGGACAATGGATTTCAGGAATTGTGACTGTCTCATTGCCATTACATTGTACAGTGCAGCATTTTATAGACATTTTATTTATTCTAGTACATTTTGGCATTATATATATTAGAAAGTAGGGACGCTAAGAAGAAGAAAATTGTGGCAGTGGCTGGCAGTTTGTATGCTATGTATTCATATATTTTTTGAAAGAAAATTCACACAATACCTGTAAAATAATAGACATAGTATAGTGACTAATAACCAAATATAACGAACATAGTAGAACCAACATTTTATTGGTGGTCACCTACAGTGTTGGTTTACCCAACTCTTCCCTGCCTTATATATACCTTTTTCAACAGGTCTACTTTTTTCTGAGGTTATTTCTCAAATCAGTGAAGGTATTTCAAATCTGTCTTGTGACTCCAAGGAAATGCATATTGTCATCATCAAATATGTTCTGTTTTATTGAAATAAAATAACAACAATGGTCTTAATGAAACACACATACCATTTGGCTTGATTTCTCCATTTAAAAACACCCTTCATTACAAAAGATGTCAATTTACGTACTTGAGATTCTTGCTCACACAGGGAAGACATATAGAAGTCCTTACATTTTTCTGTCAACTTATGTCTTTACTTAGCCTTGAGATCTCAGAATTTGTCAGGGAATAATGCTACTTGTCTGGAATTCAGTGAAATATCAGAGAATTTCACTTGGGGAAACATGTGGCAACCCTGTTTAGGAAAAGGGGTACATTTTGGAAAAATCGTCCAGAATCACGGGTCGGGAAACACTGAATCGGGTGAGAAGGAAAGACTTTCTTTCCTTCTTGTCCTGCCCAGTAAGTGTCTCCTGACCCACAATTCTGGATGACTTTTTTTGAAAACTACCCCTTTTTCTAAGCCTCTCCTGTCCTTTTCCTTCGCCTGTCTTCCTTTCCCTTCAACCCTTTTGCCGGAAGAAGAAGAGAGCCACTGCCTCCGGAAGCTTGCGTAAGTGTAATCTTCTTTTATGTGCGTGTTCTCATGGCACTGTTTGGTGAGTAGGTATTTTTATCTATCCAATTATATTATAACACCTGTGAATTGTATTCTGTAGGAATGGGATCTCAGGGTCACAAATTAAGCAGTGTTGCAATCAAGTGAGGTTGAGACTGAGAAAGAAAAAAAAAGTAAAAAATTACTTACCTGCCCAAGGCTGGCCCAGTCTCTGGAAAGATTAGTTGACTCATGGAAACTAGGCATCCAGAGTTTTTTGTTCAAATCGACAAAGGTAGAAAGTCCTCTTTGTAATGTTAAAGATGATCTAGGTCTTCAAAAGCTGGGTATGGACCACATTTCATGCGGATGTGGCATGTCATATGTGAAACAGTATGTTAAAACAGTTGAAGGAAGGTGCATCTAACATCAGGGACACATCTGACTAAAACAACCACCAGTATGTGATGCAATGTAACCTTTTTAGTATACGTATCTACACTGTGGTTTATTTGTTGGCAAGAGGACACTGCTTCAGTTTTCCCGATACCTGATGATCTGCCATAATTTTTATCTGGTAACGCAAATGTTATGACAGTTCATATAATTTATGGAGTTGGACCTTCTTTTGAGCTGTAAGGGGCCATGGGGAGGGGGCAAGGATTTAATTTGCTGCAGATTTACTGATTCATCCCTTTTTTGTACTGAAATTGTCAGCTGGTCATATTTAGGTAGGTAGTTTTTTGGCTTTCATTTCTTAAGTTTTTTTACTTCTATAATAAGGCAGTAAGCAAACTTTAGAGTGTAAAAATGTGTTATAAAAGAAGTATTATTAATTTAAAGGTGTAAGAAGTGTTGACAAAATATCACAAATGATTTCATGTGTGCTCTGTGCAACTTCTGGTTCCATGAAAAATGTGGAGTATAATTCCATGAAGAAACATGTTTGTTGGAATCCTTCATGTGCATTATGGACACTATATGTTGGTACAAATTGTACATAGAGGTTTAAAGTAAGTTAGACAGCTACAAAATCAGATGCATGATGTAAGTAGTGAGTGCCTGTTCCTATTGGAAACTGATGTAAACTGTGTCAGGATTAGTAAGTATCTTCAGAAGTGAACGATACAAAATTTAAAACAAAAAATAATGTGTCAGGAAACTGGCTGTGACACACCTTCAAATTGGTTTTTAAAGAAGTTGTTATGGCAGTCAGTCATGGTTGTAGACTGGTTCCCTTTTTTATTAAAAGCCGTCCACTGTAAAAACAAGTGCTTTTAAAAAGTGTAGTTCATCTTCATTGAAGTTTGCACAGAGCTGCCTACATACAAGCTACTGCCATTATTAAATTGTCCTTGGATGATTCTGTTCTGACATTTTGTGAGTTAAACAGTGTGTGTGTGCAAAAATGACACTTGTGAGATGTAAATGCAAGTGATAGTGTCAAATATTCCATTGTAAGTGTCATACATCGATAGAGAAACACCCAATGCCAATAAACAAATATTGATGTTATGTAAACACTACGGAACAAAAACTTCTTGGATGTGAATAATACCGGTTGCAGATTCCACAGATCATTTGATTGCATCAGAAAAGGTGGAAAAATCATTGTTACCAGATGCTACATATGTACTGAAAATTTAGTACAATTGTGAGATTCAGAAGTTGTGGAAAGGGTTTGGGCAATCTGTATGTATTGAAAGTGGTTTTATTTCTGACATTGTATGATACTCGTAGTGTTCAATTTTGAAAACTCTATTAGCTGAAATTAGTCATTGTCTGATATATTTTATGTATATGTATGCACCCCTCTATGTTCTGATAATTCAAATTACATAACAAACAACCTTTGTCGTATCACATCAGTTGTTATTAAATATTTTATACAAGCTGTTTTTGAGATTCTAACATACTGATGGAGGGTAGGACCAGCAGCTTGGGTTATTAAAATCTTTGTTGTCCTTCAGTGTCCATTACAGTTGCAATAATAACCATTACTTGGTTTCTTTGGTTACATGTACATTGCTGGAAACTGTATGAATACACTTTTGTCTAAGGCCATGGTTTGAAAATTGACATGATTGTCTGAAACTAGTCATTACAAAGAAATGACTAGTGATGAGTATTGAAGGAAAATAGAACTAGTTTTGGATTAAAAATATGGACCACCACCTTTGTCTCGGATTCAATTCCTGGCCGGGTTGGGGATTTTCTCTGCCTGGGAACTGGGTGTTTGTGTTGTCATCATCATCATCATCATCATCATCATCATCATTCGTGACAATGTCTAGATTGGACTGTGAAAAAAAGAGAGACTGTGTAAATTTTGGGGCTTTGTACGGGTGCTGATGACTGCGCAGTTGAACGCCCACAAACCAAACATCTTCATCACCGCCTGCGTATTCCCATAGAAATAAGTTTTGTTTGTGATGTAGTTAACTTCTGTGAACACAAATAGAAAACAATGAATAAAGTAGTATACTATGTTCGTATAAATTTTAAAAAAATGTTTACAGTCTTGTGGTCACAGGAGCTTCCCGGATCAGGGTTACAATCCCTGCCTCCACAGTCTGTTGTCAGCCCATTGTGGACAGCAGCAGTGAGAGATGCTGTCACAACGTCAAAACCATCAGCAACTGACATAGCTCACAACAGGTCATATAACGTCATCCCACTGCAGGCAGCTGACGAGCATGATACTGGAGACACCAGTGCTAGTTTGTCATCAATGGAGGGTCCTACGTGGCAGAAAGTACCCATTCTCCTTCTGCAGAGACCTGGCAGTCAGAATGGAGCTAAAAAACGATTGGGTAACTCATAGATTTAAGGTGTAATAATAATAATAATAATAATAATAATAATAATAATAATACTTATGCTATACCAATATTGACCTACTCATTTGGAGTAGTGAAATGGAGTAACACAGACCTAGAAGCACTCAATACACTTACACGATCACAATGCCACAAATATAGAATACATCACATACATTCAGCAACTGAAAGATTCACATTAAGCAGAAAGGAAGGAGGAAGGGGATTTATCGACATAAAAAAACCTACATTATGGACAGGTAGACAATTTAAGAAAATTCTTTATAGAACGAGCAGAAACTAGCAAAATACACAAAGCAATCACTCATATAAATACATCGGCTACACCACTGCAATTTCATAACCACTTCTACAACCCTTTAGATCACATAACATCAACAGATACGAAGAAAGTAAATTGGAAAAAGAAAACACTACATGGCAAGCACCCGTATCATCTAACACAGCCACACATCGATCAAGACGCACCCAACACATGGCTAAGAAAAGGCGATATATACAGTGAGACGGAAGGATTCATGATTGCAATACAGGATCAAACAATAAACACCAGATATTACAGCAAGCATATTATTAAAGATCCTAATACCACAACAGATAAATGCAGACTTTGCAAACAACAAATAGAAACAGTAGATCACATCACAAGTGGATGTACAATACTAGCAAATACAGAATACCCCAGAAGACATGACAATGTAGCAAAAATAATACATCAACAGCTTGCCTTACAACATAAACTTATAAAACAACATGTTCCCACATACAAGTATGCACCACAAAATGTACTGGAGAACGATGAATACAAATTATACTGGAACAGAACCATTATAACAGATAAAACAACACCACATAACAAACCTGACATCATACTCACCAATAAAAAGAAGTAATTAACACAACTAATCGAAATTTCCATACCCAATACAACAAATATACAGAAGAAAACAGGAGAAAAAATTGAAAAATACATCCAACTGGCTGAGGAAGTCAAGGACATGTGGCATCAGGATAAAGTTGACATTATACCAATTATACTATCAACTACAGGAGTCATACCACACAATATCCACCAGTACATCAGTGCAATACAGCTACACTCCTGGAAATGGAAAAAAGAACACATTGACACCGGTGTGTCAGACCCACCATACTTGCTCCGGACACTGCGAGAGGGCTGTACAAGCAATGATCATACGCACGGCACAGCGGACACACCAGGAACCGCGGTGTTGGCCGTCGAATGGCGCTAGCTGCGCAGCATTTGTGCACCGCCGCCGTCAGTGTCAGCCAGTTTGCCGTGGCATACGGAGCTCCATCGCAGTCTTTAACACTGGTAGCATGCCGCGACAGCGTGGACGTGAACCGTATGTGCAGTTGACGGACTTTGAGCGAGGGCGTATAGTGGGCATGCGGGAGGCCGGGTGGACGTACCGCCGAATTGCTCAACACGTGGGGCGTGAGGTCTCCACAGTACATCGATGTTGTCGCCAGTGGTCGGCGGAAGGTGCACGTGCCCGTCGACCTGGGACCGGACCGCAGCGACGCACGGATGCACGCCAAGACCGTAGGATCCTACGCAGTGCCGTAGGGGACCGCACCGCCACTTCCCAGCAAATTAGGGACACTGTTGCTCCTGGGGTATCGGCGAGGACCATTCGCAACCGTCTCCATGAAGCTGGGCTACGGTCCCGCACACCGTTAGGCCGTCTTCTGCTCACGCCCCAACATCGTGCAGCCCGCCTCCAGTGGTGTCGCGACAGGCGTGAATGGAGGGACGAATGGAGACGTGTCGTCTTCAGCGATGAGAGTCGCTTCTGCCTTGGTGCCAATGATGGTCGTATGCGTGTTTGGCGCCGTGCAGGTGAGCGCCACAATCAGGACTGCATACGACCGAGGCACACAGGGCCAACACCCGGCATCATGGTGTGGGTAGCGATCTCCTACACTGGCCGTACACCACTGGTGATCGTCGAGGGGACACTGAATAGTGCACAGTACATCCAAACCGTCATCTAACCCATCGTTCTACCATTCCTAGACCGGCAAGGGAACTTGCTGTTCCAACAGGACAATGCACGTCCGCATGTATCCCGTGCCACCCAACGTGCTCTAGAAGGTGTAAGTCAACTACCCTGGCCAGCAAGATCTCCGGATCTGTCCCCCATTGAGCATGTTTGGGACTGGATGAAGCGTCGTCTCACGCGGTCTGCACGTCCAGCACGAACGCTGGTCCAACTGAGGCGCCAGGTGGAAATGGCATGGCAAGCCGTTCCACAGGACTACATCCAGCATCTCTACGATTGTCTCCATGGGAGAATAGCAGCCTGCATTGCTGCGAAAGGTGGATATACACTGTACTAGTGCCGACATTGTGCATGCTCTGTTGCCTGTGTCTATGTGCCTGTGGTTCTGTCAGTGTGATCATGTGATGTATCTGACCCCAGGAATGTGTCAATAAAATTTCCCCTTCCTGGGACAATAAATTCACGGTGTTCTTATTTCAATTTCCAGGAGTGTACATCCAAACTACAGAAATCTGTAATTATTGACACTTGTTCAATTATCCGAAAGTTCCTAAATGCAATGTAACATATACCGTACAGTTAAAAGGAAGTCACGCTTGATCAAGGTCCGCGTCACCTTCCATTTTTAACCAGGCATAACGTCTGAGACAAGAAAGAAATAATAATAATATGTGGTAATAGATAGTCTTCAGTGTAACACAAATAATGGAAGTAGTAAAAGTAACAAATAACCAGATAATTGAGGCTTTGAGTCACAGGAAAGCACATAAAAAAAGACTGAGAATGGTGCAGCTCGACTGGTATGAGGGGGGGTCTGTCGGATGGAGTGGGTGAAGGAGAAGGGAGGTAGGGAGTGAGAGGTGAAGCTAATGAAGAGGGAACAGTCAGCTCATTTTGGCTGCAAACAGGGGGATTTGTGCACAAGGCACAATGACAGAGAGAAGTGGTTGGGGTAGGGAGATAAGGCAGAGGACTAAGGATATTGCAGAGAGCAGGGTATGAGTGCATAATAGATGAAATTAGAATCATGGAACAGAGGCCAGTGGAGATTGAGGTTGGGACGAGATTGCCGCCAGGAGGGAAGAGGGATCGAAGGGTGTGTTGAAAGAACAATAGTACACATAACACAGAGAAGCTGCTGTTAAGAGGAAGGATCCAGATACCAAGAGTCGTACTATAGCCATTGATACTGAGCATGTTGTTTTGGGCAGTGTGTTTCACACTGGGTGGTCAGCTCTGCTCTTGGTCACAATTTAGTGGTAGCCATTCATTTGGGTGGAGATTTGGTTGGTGATCATGTCTACATAAAAAGATGTGTAGAAGTTGCAGCAGAGTTGGTGTTTAATGTGACAAGCTTTCACTGATGTCCCCACCCTTGGTAGGACACGATATGCTTGTGACTAGACTGGACTAGAATGTGCTGGGTGGATGCATAGTACCCACGAACCCTTGCCATGTGGGTCATGCTCTTGTGGAAGATCCATGGGGAAGATCTGTCCATTGCACTGACAAAACATGTTGCTGGAGCACAAAACACCTGCTTCACAACTTGTACCATTAATTGGATTCTTCCCATAAGCACCAGCTTCTCTGAATTATATATATGATTATCCTTCAGATGACATCCTTCAATTCCGTAATCCTCTTATACTCAATCTACATTCCTAGCCCCAAAACCAGCCCACCCCCCACACACACTCTCCTCCACCCTTGCCTCATGTCCTTAACTTTACTTACCCAGCACTCACACCATCCTCTCCACTGTCTCCCTCTTTGTCTGTTCTATCACCTCCTCCTAATCAACTCCTCTAAGTCACTGTGCACTGCACCTTACTCCCCTGTCTGTAGCTGAGCAAGTTCACTGATGCCACACTTCTATCCTATGTGCTTGCTGCTTCTCTCTCCCAGCTGTCAGCTACCCTTTCACAGTCCTCCCCTCGCCCTAGTCAAGTTGCTGGTACAAAATATTCAGCTGGGATAATGTAGCCTTGCAGGTGTATATGCAAAATGGGTGTTCTGTCTGCTGTGAAGCAGGATTCGTATGAAAGCAAGAAACATTCTCAGTCTTCTTTACGTGTCTTGTCTCAGTACCTCAACTATTTGGTGAGCTGTTACCATTACTTCTTTCGTTTTTCATATTGTAACAATGACTTTACACTAACAAAATTTTGAATGTCTGTATATACTACAAAACAATAACTACGTAGAAGAACTTTGCAGTTTTTTTATTTTTATTTATTTGTTTATTTTTTAACGTTTCAGCACTTCTAATGTAATGCACAGTTACTGTATTTTCACATTTCATACTAGGAGTATGGAAGTGTGGATTGAACACGTTTTGTGTAAGAATTTTTATTCATTACATTGAATTGTGTTTTGTAGAACATAACTATCAGTAAAAGAATTTTCTGAAATATGATGCAGTTCAGACTTCAAAGAGTAAACAGCTTTTCTAAAGAGAAAATATGTTGCATTAAAACTTCAAAATTCGATATATTTTTACTGTGGTTCGGTTTTGTTGAAATAAATACTATTAATGGCCTCAAGCTATGCTCAAATTACGTGTGAAAATGTTTCTAGGATTTACATCAATAAGAAAAAGATTGATTGATACTCGCCATATACCAGAGATGTTGAGTCACAGATAGGTACAACATAAAGAATATCAGATAAGTAAGCTTTCAGCTGAAAAGACCTTCATCCAAGTTAGACAAAACACACACACACACACAAACACACACACACACACACACGCAAACACTCTCTCTCTCTCTCTCTCTCTCTCTCTCTCTCTCTCACACACACACACACACACACACACACACACACACACACACACACACACGTCCACAGTCTCTGGCTGCCGAGACCAGGTTCAGTGTCTGGCCTCGGGAGTCAGAGACTGTGGTTATGTGTGTGTGAGCAGCGTTTGCCAGCAGACCTTAAGTTTCCTCAAATGACTGAAAAAACCCTGTCATCGATCTGCATCTTAGAGGACTATAGTAGGGTTTCGTATAGAGGGCATGGAGAATTTCTCTGCACTTCTGTCTTCTTGATGAGTGGTCGTAATCGTCGACTTCGTATGTGATGTCTCGCAAGCAACGAAAGATACAGTAAAGTCTAAAATAGCATTCTAGCAACTTTTACGATAGTCTCACTTTCTGCACAGGTGTAAAAATCCATACCAAGTATCCTGGGTTGTATCTCACTGGCCAGTAATTGGCATTATAGTGCTCTCAGTCCTGTCTTGGGAGTCCAGGATTTTTATGTGAGCCAGCTGTCTTGCTTCTCTGGTCCTAATGATGAGGAGTTTCACATAGTCACCCTGAGTTTCATATGATTGTATCCATTGTCATTTTGGCCTCACGACCAGGGAAGAGAGAGATTGGTGTGAAATCTCAAGTATCCTGCTTTGCTGTGTTATAAGGTAATGTTGTGATGGGCAGTGTTGTATCTCAGTTGCTCTGTTTGACATCAGTGTATATTGAGTACTTGTCTGCGAACATCAATAGGACAAGATGAGTCCTAAACAATCTTAGTAAGTGGGAATGATAGGTCATGCAGCTAATTCCTGTGTTTGAGGAAGGTTACACAAACATTCAAAATTACAGATCCATGTTACTGATGTTGATTTGTTGTAGAACTTGAAATGCAATTTGTGTTTATTTGTAATAATTTATTTTTGAGACTAAAGATTTATGTAGAAGTCTACATTGCTCCCACTTGGTGAGATTCTTCAGGATGCACCTTGACCTATTTGTTCATGAGATCCAAAGGGCTATGAAATTGGGCAATGCAATTGACATGTTACTTAACTCCTGAGAAACCTTTAGTGCAGTAAAGTATCTTTATAAACAGAATATCTAGAGAGAGAGAGAGAGAGAGAGAGAGAGAGAGAGAGAGAGAGAGAGAGAGAGAGAGAGACAATATGTGTTTCCTAGGAAATTTTTTCAGCGTCGGGAGGTATGTTCAGAATAGAGTAACATGTTGCTGCTGTTTTCATTGGGACAAATAGGAGTAAATTTTTAGTTCATTAAGTAAACTTCCCTTACAAAAGCTAATTTGTTTACAAATTTCACATTACTTGTGTGTTAAATACTGTCAGATTTTAAATAAGCCTTTTGACTAAGATGTATTATTATCATGTTTGCAGGTTTTGGATGTGGTTGGGATATAATTCTTCCTGCTGGTTGGGCTATGCCTTTCTGGCAGGCACTGGTATTTAGAGGGGCACGTGTAGGTGGACTGAGAGAGGCCACTGCTCTCAGCTTTGAAGGCCTGAAAGATTTTGGGACTGCTTTTCTGCCTCCTGATACAAAGTCCGGGGCATTAGAAGATACCACTGTAGAAAAACATTTGCAAGACATTCATTTTCGGTTAGTATCATCAAGACATTTGCAAGATGTTGTTAACATGCTGTATGAATGCTTTCATGTACATATTTTGTGATTACACACAATCCCAGAACATAACTCTGTTATTCCTTGACCATGATATAGCAGCAACAATAAGAGAGAATGTCCCGTTATTCAGTCAGCATATAGGTCATTGTGTGATGCATTATTGTAATTGAGAAGCTACAATAAAGTGGGAGCATATAAGTTATAGTGACACCAGCTCTGGAGTTAAGTACATTTTTTTAAAAAATTCTCATCTCTGGGCTTAGTGTTGTTCATTGGATACCGAAAGGTCTCGAGTTAGATTCTTGGAGACAATCATTGCTTTCTGTTTGGAGAAAAGTCCAGAACAGGTTTGGTGAGACGTAGGAGTTCAGCTAAACCTTCCCTGAATAAAAAGCATTCACATTTGTGCACACATTGGTCATACAGCATTACATTGAATAACTTTCTCGGTGTTGTCAACAACAGGAGCTTGTGTTATTGGATGATTCAGAATCACCATCTTCATCTTTTTGAGAAGTGATGTCCTGGAGATTTGTTAGTTAAAGGTGTTCCTGTTTGAATGCGTGGTGTTCTCTTGGAACGTTTATTGGTTTGATTTGGTTTATGGTAATCAAATGTTTTTTGCGTAAGAAAATGGTGATGTCATCAACTAGCTCTTGCGTGATATAGCACTTTCTGCAGCATCTGTAGTATAAAAAATATATAAGGGGCACTCAAAATGAAATGAGCCAGAGGCTGTGAAATGAAAACACCTGGCAGTATTGAAGTGCTATTGCTTACGGAAGACATGAGGACAGAGCAAGCACGTGCACATGTTGACTTTCCACTGCACTCTGAAAACAGAGAAGCGGAAGCTTCAAAAGAAGAGCAAAGGGTGGAGTCCATTTCTTTGCAACTGGAGTGCAGGGAATGGAAATTGATCAAAGAATGCCACAAGTGTGAGAGTAGCACTCATGTCCTTTGCAGTTCTGAGACTCAGTCTGACCTCTGCAGCTGTGGCTGCCACTTTATCTTGTCAGTCTTCAATAACGAGGGCATCCACCTTGCTGGACATTAGTAATGTGTTGTGGCATTCCAGATGATGCATCATCAGCCAGTGACCTCCAATCATACTTCCTTGACTAACTTTTGCCACATTTTGACCATTGCAACAGACATGTAGTGCTCTCAGTACACTTATGCCATTCTTTGATACATTCCCATTCCCCACACTCCTTCTGCTGTAAGGAAATGCACTCCACTCTGTTGCTCTTCTTTTGAAGCCTCAATTTCTCTGTTTTCACACTACTGAATGGGCTGGACTGTCAATACATGCACATGCTCATTTTGTCGTCATGCGGGTGTGTGCCTATGTCCCTTTTGTGGTGAATTTGGTGCCTCAGCACTCTTGTATGGACCTCGCCTTCTTCTTTCTGCATTAGCATTATGATCCCTTTATCTGTTTTCATTTTACAGCCTCCAGCTTGATTCTTTTTGCATCCTCCTTACAGACAGTTCACTTTTTTTGTCTGTTGACAACATACATCTACTGCCTTCAAAAAAATTCATTTTTTTGCTGAGATAAATGTAAATTTGTGGAACAAGCATTTGGATTTTTATAAGGAAAGACATGGATAAAATGTGCTACACCGACTTAAACTTAACTCTGCCACCAAAAACCACTTATGAAATACTTTCTTATGTCTGTCAGTCTGATAGTTTATATGGAATCCAACATGTTTAGACAGCCATTGCAATACTCAGAATGTGTATATCAGTAACACTTTCGCTGTAATAACGATAGCTAAGTGCGCACACAGCTTAATGTAACACCACTTGAATGTTGGAACAGGAAATATTTAATTGGACTGTCTCATATACATGGGTATCCCTAGTTCATGAGAAAGCTGATGAAGCCCACCAGCATGGAAGTTCCAGCAAATCGTATTCCCAATAAGCAACATTCGATTTGTCTGCTGATTCCCCACCTAACATGTCAGGGGACTGGTCTCTAGTAAAGTCCTGGAAGGAAAAATGTGACATCTGTTACCAGCCCATCAGGGACATCCACAAATGTCTTCTGATGTAGGTGTCTCTGTTGTTGACTTTTGGGTTGATTCTTGGTCCTCTAGCTCCACCACATTGTTGTGTCATGATCTTTTTCTCATTCCACTGGTATCATGCATGCTCAGTGTGCCAATACTCTGCACTCACTGCTTGATACTACTACATAGAGGATCTATTATCTGAAGCAGTTCGGGATGGGAGTATTTGGGTAATTGGGTTTTCAGATGTTTATGAAAACATATTGTAACAGTGTTCACAGTAATATGAAGCAAAGAAACATGGGATTAAAGACAAACTGTACACATATATTTTAGATCACATTCCTTACAAATAACTCGAAGAACTGACTCTATACTGTAGTTTGAAAAGTTTGTTTGCCTATAAAGTAGGCCTACAGTTTGGACAGTGCCATTTTCTTCTTGCTGTTCCAAGCACTTAACAGCAATTTTCAGAGCAATGAAAAGCTTACTCACTGGATGGTCCTTTCTTTGCATGGACCTAGTTGCTAGGTACCTCCTTGTTGTCTTGTTAGTCGATAAGAGCAACAATTATTTCATCACCTGTTAATAAACAATAACCTGGGTTATTAACGTGACATGTCAGATCACATTCCTCAAAATCCTAAAAATTCTTTAAAATCTGTTCAGTTTGGATACGACTTGGCTGCTAGGTGGCTGTCCAGGTACAGTGATACAAGCTTCGATCCTCATTGTCAAGTACACACGGGAGGTTTGTACTGTCATCACATCTGCTTTTAAGGTTCAATATTGTTGTATTTAAAACTTATTTCTGACATTGAGCTTGATCGACTATCAAGTTTCTTCAGCTGGTCAGATATTAGGATTTGCAGTTTCTAGGGTTTTGTACTCATATAGAGCAATATCATATTATTGTTATTGGTTGTTACTTTGTGTACCATTCTATCATCTGCATTAGTTTGGGGGCCTGCTCTGTTGTGTACATAAATAGAAACCTGTGATTTAGCATGAGTATATCCTGTTCTTGCAAAGTTTCTTGTAGCTCCATCCTCATTTGTCCTTTATAGCACTGTGCCACATCACCAATTTGGCATTTGCATCTGCAGTCAGCTTATCGCCTAGCTTTCCTGAATTTCATCATAACAGTATGGTTCTTGTAAACTTGAGAAATCTTATTAAACGGCGTCTATTCAGTATAACAGTAAGTTTCTGTGCATTTATTTCGTAAAGGAACATTTGTAGTTCCTACAGGAAAGTTTGTTACTTTGCCATTCTTGAAGTACTGTTTCTGTATAAATTGAGTGTCTGTACTGACATCTTCTTTAGCAAGACATTTTGAATGTGGAAACTTGAATTTGGATGACCAAAAGGAAAGTAAATAATGATCCAGTTGAAAACAAAATGCAAACAAAATACTGACAGCTAGTCTCAGTAGATAAATGAAATCAAAGGAACATGGGAACTATCATTGTAGGAGACAGATTCAGTGTAGAAGAAGACTGTGTCGAAAAACATTGGGAGTATTTACATTTCATAGACAGCCACTACTGTCCTTTCGACAAGATTGAATAGGAACATTTAACTTGCCCGTAATAAATGTAAGAAGGAACATGTTATCCATAATATGTTGTTTATCATACAGGCACTAAGGTGGTGAACTCTGCAAGGAACAACCACAATGAAGTTTGTTTGCCTATAAAGTAGGCCTACAGTTTGGACAGTGCCATTTTCTTCTTGCTGTTCCAAGCACTTAACAGCAATTTTCAGAGCATGGAACAAGAAATGAAAATAATGAGAATAAGCAACCATGACAAACATCTTATACAAATGCAAGAAAACTTCCACATCCAGAAAGCCATAGCAGAAAACAAAAATGTGATAAATGAACAAACACACATCAGCACAGGCTCCTTACTACACTTAATAAAGGAAATGATAACATAAAAAAATGTATATAACACCAAAATACACACACACACACACACACACATACACAGCCCCCCTTCCAAAAAAAAAAAAAAAAAAAAAAAAAAAAAAATGGAAATGATAACATAAAAAAGTATATAACACCAAAATACACACACACACATACACAGACCCCTTACCAAACATAATATATATATCACACCAAAACACACACACATACACAGGACATAAACAAAAATAAATAATTAAATGCAATAAAATTAAATTAAATTAATATGACACCAAAAAACACACACACACACACACACACACATACACACACACACACACATACACACACACACACAAGCGCACACACAAATGCATACACGAACAGACCACAGATACTTCGATAGTTACACTCATAAGTTTGGCAGTAATATTCGATCTTTGGCAAAAACATTTGACAGTCGGCAACAGAAACCAAAACATTGCATTAAAACAAGCGTTCAGTGCATAGTGCTGTGGAATGCAGAAAAAACAGCAAATTGGCGTTCATAGGAAGAAGAACAAGACCAAAAATGCAACAGGAGCGTAATATGTAAGAAACTGTCTACGCAACCTGTAAGTACAGTTCAAAACATTACTACTTAATAGGAGATACCAACCACCAGAACTGTTTATAACCTATAGGCACATTGACAAAAATGTAAATAAAATAGCTAACATATGTACATATTACAGGCCACTGATGATGCCTTGCAGAAAATAAAGGCGAAACGCGTATGGCACTAAAATTGTGTTTTATTCAGTTGCTGTCAGACGGTCCATAAGTGAAAATCATCGACATACCGTAGTACAATGAATGACATTTCAAAAAATTATGAATAATTGGCATTATGGCATTCAGTGCTAAAGAGACTATAGAGAACTTCACTGAAAAATATTGATTTCTTGTGCAGCTAATAAGAAGAAATAAAGGAGGTTCCACTAGAAAAGATCATTCAGGGCATTCAAATCTGCTGTAAAATCACAGAGCATTTCAAAAACTTACTTGCACATTGGTGTCTGCCAACATAAAAAACAAAACAACTGGAACAAAATTAACATTTAAAAAAAATATTCATGTAGAAAGATCATAACCTGCCAATACCATTTGACCAGTCTACAAACTCGTAGGGAAGTAAATTAAATGAATGTCCCCAGTGGTAAAAAGTAATTGGAACTGATGAAAAGCAACAGTAAACTAGACCTTGACCGACTTCCTATTAGGCTTTAAATTTAAAGCATTTATAACGAATTTTTTCGTCTTGTAACCACATTCAAGTCCAAATTTGAAAGCAGGGTCATCAGTAAAGTACAATACTTGGCACTGCAAGCACTTTATTAGAAAAAGCAATGTAGGGTCAGAACAGGACAAACTCCCAGAAGGAGAGTGTTGTTGTTTATACAGATGTTGACTATTCCAGAACATACAAACATTAGAAATTTTGAGAAACCTCTCAGAAATGATGAATACTGAATAACAAGTATTTGTTGATGGCTGTGTTTGAACTGGTGACCCCAGGACACCAGCCAGTGGTGCTAACAGCTATGCCACACTGCATGCATGACAGTTTGCAGCATTGTTCCCTGTTCTGGAGAAACAGCAACCTGTGCTTCAGAACTTCTCGTTGGAGCCGACTACATCACCCTGGTTCTAGATCTTGCCAATGGTTGTCTGTATGGGCAGCACTGGTAGATCCTTACATTCTGGTCGTGTCGCCGCATTCCCATCACCGCAGAATCAGCATCAAAGGTAGCACCCCCCCCCCCCTTTCTTATTTTGTGTGGATCATGTTGGACTCAGTCACTATTCTTTGGGTGCCCTGACATTTTTATTTATTGGGTGGCGAAGAGGCACTTCTCAGATTTAGGCAAAAGCCTGCAATATGAAATACTTCAGCACGATTGTCAGCAGCTTAGATGTTCTTCAAATTTCTTAAAGAAACAAAAAAAGTCATTGCATCCAGATAACAAAGAAACATCATCCACCTGTGTCAAAGTGGGGTGTCCAGCATACATTCGAAGATGACTGGAGTGTTACACAGTCCAAATGGCTTTGAACTCAGAGAGACCATCCGGTGTGATGTAGGCAGTATTTTCCTGGTCACCATTGTCAACCTCAATTTACCAGTAGCCTGTTTGCATGTGCATAGTTGAGAAAAATTTTGCTCCTTTCGAGCAGCTTTTGATGTCATTAGTCTGAGGCAATGTTTAGACATTTTTCTGGATTTTGTTCAGTCATCAGTAGTCAACATAGAAAGGCCACGTGCTATCTTTACTCTTCATAAGGAGCACACAGGAGAGGACCAAGGACTATCCTTAGGTTCAATGATATCTTGCAGCATCTTCTCCGCTTCCTCCCAAATTATGCATCATTCAGCTGGTGACACCAAATATGAGCATTGGGTAATAATGGATGGTCCCCGGGTTAATGTAGTGTTTTACATGGACCATTAAGTCTGTCTTTCCTCCACTCCAGATTTGAAACCAAGTGAAAAGTCGTGCAGAATGGCTAACATTCAATCACGTAAATCATCGGTCAGTTCATATCTTAGTGGCAGTTCAGTAGTAGCTTCCACTCCTGTATTTTCTGTAGTGGTAGCAGAGCACAATAATTCGTCAGTGCTACTGAACTGCCCATCCAGGACTGGTTTGGCTGTTCCTACACACATACCTTTATGGACAGCTCGGGGTTCTCCTTGACCATCTACAGTGCTTATGATAAATCACTGCTATTTAGATTTCATTTTGTGAGTCTGTAACTTTTTGTAATCAACAAAGTTTCACAGTTTTAATGAGCATCTTGGTAACGTTTTCTTCAATGGCAAAAAATCACAGAGAGAAATCTCTGTTCTGTGTGCTTGTTGGAATAGCTTTATCCGCCATAGCTGTGATCTTCAGCAGTCTGTGACTGCTTGTGATGCCCGCAAGAAGTCCTGTCAGACTAATGACCTCAGCAGTTGAGTCCCATAGTGCTCAGAGCCAAGAAGTCCAGTCAGAGAATAAGATTATGACTACATTTTGGTAAAACTACAAATTCAAAGGGGTGCATTCTGACATTGACATCTTGCAATACATTTACTGTCAGCTGGATGTATTTCCCTGTTGCAAATTTCAGCACAGTTGCTTTCTATTGCACAACATTATATTCTTTAGCTGATGAGGATAAGCGTTTGACAGTACACAAAAGGAAGCCCCTGAGTCAGCTTGTGTCCCCACAGGATGGCAATTGCTGATGACAAGATTCCCTGAACCTTGGTGATCATCGTCCATGGTGGATTTTTATCCATGACCGCCTCCCCTTAATAGATGGTCGCCTTATGTAGTTTTCTTGAATTCAACTGCAAGACAAGTGGCTGTTTCCTCTGTACAGTAATTGGGAACAGCTGTGGCATATTGAGGAGTGACTTATTCAGTGTATGGCAATGGACTTTGTCCTGGAGTTTGGGTGTAATCATCTGTAATTGACTGGCTTGAATAGAACTGTAGTGATGTTTGACATCTGGCAGTATAGTAGCCATTGAAAACTTGCCTTTTTTTTTCTCTACAGTAACATGTAACTTATCCAGGGCGCCCACAGAGGACAAATACCAGCATGCTGTCCCCTGTCCTTCAAAGGTCTGTTCATTTGCAGGGTGTTCTACTTGATAGAAGAGTTGGTTGTGCTTGGGTTGGTCATGTGCTGGGTTGCCAGTTGATGGCTGCAACATAAGTCAGAGAAGGCTAGGTCCATTCTCGCTGGCTCATTCGGGATTTTCTGTTGCATTTCCTCAATGCACTGGCATCACTTGAATTCTTCTGTTGTTATGATGTCCTTTATCAGAAGAGCTTGATATGTCTTTTGTGGCCCCTTTCATTAGATTTTGAGATTTTGTTGGCTTCTGTCGTATTCCAGTGGAATTCACAGTGTGGCATAGGGCCGAAACATCGTTTATGTAGGACTGTGTAACTTCCTCATAACAGTAGGCCCTGTTCTTAAATGTTCATGCACCAAGCAAACTTGCTGCTGATTCTCACTGAATGTTATCTTCAGTTCAGCTTGGAATTTGTTCCTACAATTAAGCTTATCTTTGCTGTCCTTGAACCACTGCTTTGCTATGCTTTCTGAGTGAAAGTACACATTTGCCACACACAATATGTCATCCCATCTGTTGTGTTTGGTTAATCAGTTAAGCCCTTTAAGCCAATTTGTCAGGTTCCATCAGAGTCTCTCGAAAACACTGATGAATGCCTGGTGTGCAGTGGACCTGTTGCTGTATGTGGAGCCACAGTTATTTAGGTCTTTTAAAGTACCTGGCATCTCCACTGATCAATGTCATGTAAAAACCACACTCAAGTCTGAACCTGAAAGCAGTGCCATCAGTGAAGTACAGCTATTAGCACCTTTATTATCAATGCGAGAACGGAACTGCCTCCTGGACGGAGACTTCTGATATTTATAAAAAACTTGACTATTCCAGAATAGCAAACATTACAAAAATAAGAAATTCTGAAAGCATTCCAGGAATTATAAATACTAAATAACAAATAATTACTTGTAGGGTTTGAATTGGCAACCGACAGCACGCATGTGCCACAGCTCGCAGCAATATTAATATTTTTCTGAGCTTCAGTCTATTGCAGTGATGGTAGAAAAAAAATGCTGAAGTGCAGACCATTTTCAGTAATATCAGACAGTTCAGGGATGTAATGACCTGCTGTGGTCCCAAAGACAATGAGCAACCTCTAAAAAATGTTTTTGTCAATTAGCACCTGGTGGATGCTCATTATGTCAAGCATATACTGAGGAAATGTGACAGAACCAATAATACTCTCACTGTGTGGAAGTTGTGTAAGAACATAACAATCATCTTGGACTGGTTACTGAAAAAGTTAAAGAAAAATGTCAGTCTGCTTTATAACTGACTTTAAATAAATTTGTGTGGTGAATTAAAACTCACATTAAGTACAGATAAATGCAAAGTAATTTGTATATAAAGAAGATACAAGTACTATATCTGTTAATGACAGAATTAAAAGTCAGTATCTGGATTCTGTCAAATCATTTAAATATTGCAGTGTGATGTTAGAAAACATCTGAAAGTTGAATGAACATGGAAAAATCAGCTGTAGGAAAAAGAATTTGAAGTCTGAAGAGTTTTAAAGAGTATTCTAAAAAAAATATATACATCAGTGATGGAGATATTATGAATCTCTCCCATGCAACTTACTCCTTATTACTGCTCCAAGGTTTGAGATTATCTGAAAGTTGGCTTCAAGAAAGAGTGAATTGTGAGATGTTCTATTAACATTGTTACTGCTTGGTTCACTATATCCAAAATGCACTGGGAATAAATATGAGGTGCTCTACAAACACAATTGAGAACTGGTAGGAGGGGACTGATCATATCACAAGAAATACTATTGTTAAATGTAGACAGTATTCTGGAGAAAATATGAAAAAAATTAAAATATATCTTTTGTACACTTTGATAAGACAAGGCAGTAGAATAATTTAAGTAGTGAAGGTAACAATTCACTGAATAGTACGGATGTTGAGTGACTGAAATGCACATAAAGAAGACAGAACTTTACTAACTTTCAGAGACCCCTTTTTAGAGCTAGGAGCCCCCCCCCCCCCCCTCCATCTCCCATACACAGCTGTATCAGTATGACTGTATTGTGCAGGCAAGATTTCAGCTTGAATGGGGTGAGGGGTTGTATCTTGGCAGAGTGAGTGATGGGAGAAAGGGGGTGTGGGAGTGTGGGGAGGGGTGGCTGATGTTTGGGAGAGAGAGTAAGCTCATGATAAGAATGCGAGAGGGTGAGGCAGCAGGAGCACAGGATTGGAATGCTGCATGGACTCAACAGAAGGTAATGGGTGAACAGTCAAAGTGGTCACGGCCAATGCTACAGGGTGCTGCAAAAGTTCCATGCGACCATGCTGGTCAAGGTTGCGTGTCTGCTTAAAAAAGGCAAGAAGGAAAATGTAGGGAAAGATGTGGACAAACAATAACAGATATAAGACAAATGTAAAACGTAAGAGAAGGAAGGAAGGAAGGACAGATGACATGAGGTGTAGGACGGAAGGGAGCCATGTGGCGATGAGAGATTATGATACATGTGGAAGCATATGGCCAGTCACTGTTCTCTTGTGTATTGAATAGGGAAGATAATGATCGATAATAATACAAAGTACCCTCGGCAACTTGTTTAGCTGCAAGTGACAGAAAAATTAATGGCACAAAAGACAAGAAAGAAAATAAGTGTGGGATTGAGACGGTGAGAGGAGTTCATAAAAATATTTGGAGATGGAGCCTGTAATGGTGTACAGGAAACAAGGTGTGCAGCAGGGCCTAAGTATTCATTACACTTCCAGTTCCCTTATTTGAAGCCATTTCTAACTTCTCGTCTGTTATTTGAATTTAATATCTCTCTAGTTCTGCTGTGCTCTCTTCTGTTTTTCGGATCATATGTGCCTTCTCTAGTTAACCATTGTATGGCCTCATTTCCCATTCTTTACAGATTTTTATAATTCAGTTGGGTAGTATTATGTTCTTTCTCCTGGAACACCACTGATTGGTATGCTTTAGTTACTGGGCTGCCAGTGCTACACTTCATGTCTGTTGTACATGCAATTTTATGACATGAAACCAGGAAAACAGTAGAACAGACTTGTATAATCATTTGCTAGTACTACCACATAGTGGTGAAATCCTTATGGGTAAACATTCTACAAACTGGACAGGATCTTAATCTGAGTATTTTGAGATAGGGAAATGAGCATTAAAGGTGGTACAAGGTCCTGAATGAGCTGTGTGTGTGTGAGGCAGTTATTCATAAACTGTTTTGTAATGAACAATTACTTATCATATCAGTTTTCATGATGCTATCTTTAAGAACCACACACAAATATCTGTAATTTGTCCATGCTAAAGTTTATCAGTGTGTGATTGGTTGTCGAAGATGGAGTGTTTTTGGATTACGCATCAGCCAAAATGGAAGAAATTTATAAGTGCTTATAGGAACAGGAGGCCAAGACTCTTGATACATAGTTGTTCGTTTAGTAGAATTTTAAATGTAGGATTGTATGAGGTGATTTATCAATAAGCACCTATGGAATACACTTTTCAAAGAACACAGGGTTAGTGGTTCTGATAGGGCAGTAGTTACATAAACAACATATTCAAGCAGTAGAGTTAAGTGACTTTGAACCCAGAGTTCAGTTATGTCCGTAGAGTATACTGTAGTGCCTGAATCAAGACTGGTAGTCGTAAGTTTGAACAGGTGCTTTGAGCTTAAGTTAGTTCTTTGCGTTAAGAAGACTATCTAGCCGTTTCTGACCATTAGTTCCTGATCTCAAAATATTCAATTCAGAACCTGTAAATTCTTTATTGTTTTGCCCTAAAGGATTGAGACATTCTTCACGTCTCAGATCTTACTGTTATTTAGAAATAACTTGGACATAATGCACTGACAGATCCCTGTCCTTTACACAGTACAGAAAAGCAAATAGCAAAGTTGTTACAATCATGGAACTGGAGACTTAGTGCTACTCTTACTTTTCATGTAAAGAACAGCTTTTGAACAAATAAGCAAGATGTTATTTTAGTATTAAACTAACAAAATTTTATATCACACTTTATTGTTTAGCTTGTTGTTAACTTTGATGTTCTCAACACCATTACCTCACCCCAGGCCTTTTTTCCATTAAAGAAATGAACCTTTAAGTTCTATGAACACCAAACACACAAGATCAAACAATGGAAAATCCAGGATGGAATGCAACAGTATTGTGAAGGAAAGTTGCTACTCACCATATAGCGGAGATGCTGAGTCGTGATAGGCACAACAAAAAGATTCACACAATTAGAGCTTTCAGGCCTTTGTCAGCAATAGACACGTGCGCGCTGGCGCGCACACACACACACACACACACACACACACACACACATACACACAAGCGCAAACGCAACTTGCACACACGTCATATTGTTAAACTCACAAGATCTACTTATTTGGCACCCATTTTATTACAGTGACGATATAGGACGTACCTAATACAAACCAGTATAAAGTATCACATTTTTACATTCTTGTACAAAATATGGGCACATAAAAGATGATTTGTTAGGTCAGATAGCTTTCTTATCAACACCTCTTGTTGTTGTTGTTGTTGTTGTTGTTGTTGTGGTCTTCAGTCCTGAGACAGGTTTGATGCAGCTCTCCATGCTACTCAAGCCTCTTCATCTCCCAGTAACTACTGCATCCTACATCCTTCTGAATCTGCTTAGTTATTCATCTCTTGGTCTCCCTCTACGATTTTTACCCTCCACGCTGCCCTCCAATACTAAATTGGTGATCCCTTGATGCCTCAGAACATTTCCTACCAACCGATCCCTTCTTCTAGTCAAGTTGTGCCACAAATTTCTCTTCTCCCCACTTCTGTTCAATACCTCCTCATTAGTTATGTGATCTACCCATCTAATCTTCAGCATTCTTCTGTAGCACCACATTTCGAAAGCTTCTATTCTCTTCTTGTCCAAACTATTTATCGTCCATGTTTCACTTCCATACATGGCTACACTCCATACAAATACTTTCAGAAACGACTTCCTGACACTTAAATCTATACTCAATGTTAACAAATTTCTCTTCTTCAGAAACGCTTTCCTAGCCATTGCCAATCTACATTTTGTATCCCCCTACTTCGACCATCATCAGTTATTTTGCTCCCCAAATAGCAAAACTCGTTTACTACTTTCAGTGTCTCATTTCCTAATCTAATTCCCTCAGCATCACCCGACTTAATTCGACTACATTCCATTATCCTCGTTTTGCTTTTGTTGATATTCTTCTTATATCCTCTTTTCAAGACACTGGCCATTCCGTTCAACTGCTCTTCCAAGTCCTTTGCTGTCTCTGACAGAATTACAATGTCATTGGCAAACCTCAAAGTTTTTATTTCTTCTCCATGGATTTTAATACCTACTCCAAATTTTTCTTTTGTTTCCTTCACTGCTTGATCAATATACAGATTGAATAACATTGGGGAGAGGCTACAACCCTGTCTCACTCCCTTCCCAACCACTGCTTTCCTTTTGTGTCCCTCGACTCTTATAACTGCCATCTGGTTTCTGTACAAATTGTAAATAGCCTTTCGCCCCCTGTATTTTACCCCTGCCACCTTCAGAATTTGAAATAGTGTTCCAGTCAACACTGTCAAAAGCTTTCTCTAAGTTTACAAATGCTAGAAACATATGTTTGCCTTTCCTTAATCTATTTTCTAAGATAAGTCGTAGGGTCAGTATTGCCTCACGTGTTCCAATATTTCTACAGAATCCAAACTGATCTTAAATAAAATATGGCATTTCAGTCTTCGATCGCTATTCTTTATTTTCAATTACCGTTTTCGGGCTAGCTGCCCATCTTCAGATCTGTTAGACGAAGTTAAAAATGTAATTAATAAGAGAGATACAGTTAGTGATAAAAATATCTTAGTTTACAAAAAGAAATTATGCAACGTATTAAATGCCAACGTACCATATGTTGTAGTTACAGAGTAACTTGTCCGTACAGAACACATGGTTCACTGTCATAAGTAAAGTAAATTTCAATCTGTTAAAACATTATATCGCAGTTTTGAAGAGTAACCTGATTGGTAACAGTAAAAAGTGCCCTCTACCTATAACAATTGTGCATCTGTTATTATTTCGCTGTATATATTAATGGCGAATATTCTTTTTAATAAAACAATTTTTAAGGTAATAACATATGAATAATCTTTTTTGAGTTGACCA
This sequence comes from Schistocerca americana, assembly GCF_021461395.2. Lineage (NCBI taxonomy): Eukaryota > Metazoa > Arthropoda > Insecta > Orthoptera > Acrididae > Schistocerca > Schistocerca americana. The sequence goes on along the minus strand of NC_060121.1, from coordinate 506,684,351 downwards.
TGAAACGAAAAATTTACATTAATTTAACATTTCTTTATAAAGAAACATAAAATATAATTAAAATGTAGATATTCTTCCGAAAATGTGCGTTTCCTCTTCTTTGTTTTTAATTGGTGGTGGAGTGGATTTCCCTACGTCAGAACGTATACAACGCCACGCTGAGTCCTCTTGCGCCGCGCCCAATTGACCTTGCCGCCAGTACACTGAGGGCTGTTTCGCTGTAGCTGTTTCTTACTGGGTGTGCTGTTGCATTCAAGAGTAAGCCTAAAACAGGTCTTTAAAAATCTCATTATAATTCCTGTGTATAAAATCACTTTGCTCATTAAGTAGTAGGCCTGGGGTTATTCTTTGATGTGCATATATTTCAATCTCTTCGAGCACATTGAGATAGAGACTTTTTGGAGCTTTATGTAGTACCTCCATTTGTTCATTTATATTACTCACTTCATGTCTACTCTCTTTTACATGTGTTCCAAATGCTGTTCAATTGCTATGACTGCAATGTTCCCTGTATTGAATTTCAGAATTCCGCCCAGTTTGTCCTATATAATAACTGTCACATTCAGCACATTTAATCTTATATACTCCGGAATTATTGTATTTCATTTGTTTTGTCGTTGCTGGTTTATGTCTTAATCTATGTGCCATTTGCCCTTCGTTCTGAAATGCCACTGCTATGTTTTTTGGAAAGCATTTAGCAATTCTTTCCAACACACGCCCTTTGTATGTCAGGGTGACAAACTTCTTCTTAACTTTAATTTTCCTAGATTCGCTACTGATGCTTGCGGATTTGTTTTTGATCTTGTTAAACATATGTGTAATATCTTGTGTCCTGTATCCGTTAGCTGCTGCTACTTGCTTAGTAGTACCTAGTTCTTTCTGCAACTCATCTTCCTGTAATGGCAATCTGAGGGCTCTGTTGCACATTGCATGAAAGTACGCTCTTTTATGCTGTGCCGGGTGGTGCGACGTCGCTACTATGATGTTGTCGGAGCAAGTGTCTTTTCTATAGATGCCGAAAACGTGCCTGCCTCCCTCCTTTCTGACGGTCAAATCTAAATAGTTAATTGCCCCATTGTTTTCCATTTCTAGTGTGAATTGAATTTTTGGATGCTGCTCGTTTAAAACTTTAGTCATTTCCTCTACGTCTTCTTTTTCCCCTTTGAATAATAAAATAGTGTCATCAACATACCGTCTGTAATAAATTAACTTCTCCTTAATTTCTGGAAAAGAGCTAAAAACTTTGTTCTCAAAGTCATTCATAAAAATTTCAGCTAGAATGACTGTTTCCCATAGCTAAACCTTCATCTCGAATAAAAACTTTATCGTTAGAGATAAAACTATTAAAACTCAATGTGGACTCTAGCATATCTACAAGTTCGACGATTTCACCCATGCTCATTGACTTATTTTTTATCAGGTTTTTCCTTATAATTTGTAAGGTTTCCGGTATTGGTATGTTAGTGTAGAGGTTCACGACATCCAATGAGGCTAGGACTGCATCCTCTGGGATTGCAATGTCCTTCACTTCGTTAGCGAAACACACACTATTTTTTTTATGTTGTAAACTTCCTCGTATTTATACGCAGATTTTAACTTACGGTACAAAGTCCTATTCAAGAGTTCATTAATGGCTTCCTTCCCATTGCAAATAACGCGCATTGGTTTGTTCTCCTTGTACAATTTTATTTGCGCTCTTGCTTCTGGTGTTCTTGGATTCATCTTTACTAATCTAGCTTTTTCATTTGGAGTGAATAAAAATTGTATTGCTTCTATCCTTGCCTTTAAATCTGTCTGAAACTTCTTTGTTAAATCTTTTTTGACTTCTTTAATTCCATTTTCCTGAATAAACCACGTTGTCTTCTCTATATATTCCTTTTCGTAAATGACAACTGAGGTACAATAATTCCGGAGTATATAAGATTAAATGTGCTGAATGTCACAGTTATTATATAGGACAAACAGGGCGGAATTTTGAAATTCGATACAGGAAACATGCAGTCATAGCAATCGAACAACATTTGGAACACATGTAAAAGAGAGAAGACATGAAGTGAGTAATATAAATGAACAAATGGAGGTACTACATAAAGCTCCAAAAAGTCTCTATCTCAACGTGCTCGAAGAGATTGAAATATACGCACATCAAAGAATAACCCCAGGCCTTCTACTTAATGAGCAAAGATATTTTATGCACAGGAATTATTATAAGACTTTTAAAGACCTGTTTAGGCTTGCTCTTGAATGCAACAGCACACCCAGTAAGAAACAGCTACAGTGGAACAGCCCTCAGTGTACTGGCAGTGAGGTCAATTGGGCGTGGCGCAAGAAGACTCGGCGTGGCGTTGTATACGTTCTGACGTAGGGAAACCCACTCCACCACCAGTCAAAAACAAAGAAGAGGAAACGCACATTTTCGGAAGAATATCTACATTTTAATTATATTTTGTGTTTCTTTATAAAGAAATGTTAAATTAATGTAAATTTTTCGTTTCATGGTCCACTCAAAAAAGATTATTCATATGTTATTACCTTAAAAATTGTTTTATTAAAAAGAATATTCGCCATTAATATATACAGCGAAATAATAACAGATGCACAATTGTTATAGGTAGAGGGCACTTTTTACTGTTACCAATCAAGTTACTCTTAAAAACTGTTTTAACAGATTGAAATTTACTTTACTTATGACAGTGAACCATGTGTTCTGTACGGACAAGTTACTCTGTAACTACAACATATGGTACGTTGGCATTTAATACGTTCCAAAAGTTCTTTTTGTAAACTAAGATATTTTTATCACTAACTGTATCTCTCTTATTAATTACATTTTTAACTTTGTCTAACAGATCTGAAGATGGGCAGCTAGCCCGAAACCGGTAATTGAAAATAAAGAATAGCGATCGAAGACTGAAACGCCATATTTTATTTAATGAACGATCGCGGAATTCCCATTGAGACAATCATGTCTAGTTTTGACAAACTGATCTTCCCCGAGGTCGGCTGCTACTAGTTTTTCCATTTGTCTGTAAAGAATTTGCGTTAGTATTTTGCAGCTGTGACTTATTAAACTGATAGTTCGGTAATTTTCACATCTGTCAACACCTGCTTTCTTTGGGATTGGAATTATTATATTCTTCTTGAAGTCTGAGGGTATTTCGCCTGTCTCGTATATCTTGCTCACTAGATGGTAGAGTTTTGTCAGGACTGGCCCTCCCAAGGCTATTAGTAGTTCTAATGGAATGTTGTCTACTCCCGGAGCCTTGTTTCGACTCAGGTCTTTCAGTGCGCTGTTAAACTCTTCACGCAGTATCATATCTCCCAATTCATCTTCATCTTCATCTACATCCTCTTCCATTTCCATAATATTGTCCTCAAGTACATCGCCCTTGTATAGACCCTGTATATACTCCTTCCACCTTTCTGCTTTCCCTTCTTTGTTTAGAACTGGGTTTCAATTTGAGCTCTTGATATTCATACAAGTGGTTCTCTTTTCTCCAAAGGTCTCTTTAATTTTCCTGTAGGCAGTATCTATCTTACCCTTGGTGAGACAAGCCTCTACATCCTTACATTTGTCCTCTAGCCATTCCTGCTTAGCCATTTTGCACTTCCTGTCGATCTCATTTTTGAGACGTTTGTATTCCTTTTTGCCTGCTTCATTTACTGCATTTTTATATTTTCTCCTTTCATCAATTAAGTTCATTATTTCTTCTGTTATCCAAGGATTTCTAGCAGTCCTCGTCTTTTTACCTACTTTATCCTCTGCTGCTTTCATTACTTCATCCCTCCAAGCTACCCATTCTTCTTCTACTGTATTTCTTTCCCCCATTCCTGTCAATTCTACCCTTATGCTCTCCTCGAAACTCTGTACAACCTCTGGTTTAGTCAGTTTATCCAGGTCCCATCTCCTTAAATTCCCACCTTTTTGCAGTTTCTTCAGTTTTAATCTACAGTTCATAACCAACAGATTGTGGTCAGAGTCCACATCTGCCCCTGGAAATGTCTTACAATTTAAAACCTGGTTCCTAAATCTCTGTCTTACCATTATATAATCTATCTGAAACCTGTCAGTATCTCCAGGCTTCTTCCATGTATACAACCTTCTTTTATGATTCTTGAACCAAGTGGTAGCTATGGTTAAGTTGTGCTCTGTGCAATATTCTACCAGGCGGCTTCCTCTTTCATTTCTTCCCCCCAATCCATATTCACCTACTACGTTTCCTTCTCTCCCGTTTCCTACTATTGAATTACAGTCACCCACGACTATTAAATTTTCGTCTCCCTTCACTATCTGAATAATTTCTTTTATTTCATCATACATTTCTTCAATTTCGTCATTATCTACAGAGCTAGTTGGCATATAATCTTGTAGTACTGTGGTAGGCGTGGGCTTCGTGTCTATCTTGGCCACAATAATGTGTTCACTATGCTGTTTGTAGTAGCTTACCCGCACTCCTATTTTTTTATTCATTATTAAACCTACTCCTGCATTACCCCTATTTGATTTTGTATTTATAACCCTGTATTCCCCTGACCAAAAGTCTTGTTCTTCCTGCCACCGAACTTCACTAATTCCCACTATATCTAACTTTAACCTATCCATTTCCCTTTTTAAATTTTCTAATCTACCTGCCCGATTAAGGGATCTGACATTCCACACTCCGATCCGTAGAACGCCAGTTTTCTTTCTCCTGATAACGACGTCCTCCTGAGTAGTCCCGGCCCGGAGATCCGAATGGGGGACTATTTTACCTCCGGAATATTTTACCCAAGAGGATGCCATCATCATTTAACCATACAATAAAGCTGCATGCCCTCGGGAAAAATTACGGCTGTAGTTTCCCCTTACTTTCAGCCGTTCGCAGTACCAGAACAGCAAGGCCATTTTGGTTAGTGTTACAAGGCCAGATCAGGCAATCATCCAGACTGTTGCCCCTGCAACTACTGAAAAGGCTGCTGCCCCTCTTCAGGAACCACATGTTTGTCTGGCCTCTCAACAGATACCCCTCCGTTGTGGTTGCACCTACGGTACGGCTATCTGTATCGCTGAGGCACGCAAGCCTCCCCACCAACGGCAAGGTCCATGGTTCATGGGGGGGAGGAGGGGGGCGGGGGGCAACACCTATTAATAAACAATATTTTGCTATAGCGTAAGAAATATTGTGGTTTGTATTTTTGTAAAATCGAAGTTTCATTTGTTTATTTGATTGTTTCCACCATTCATGACCTACTTTTCAGTAAAACTCCAATTAGAAGTTGCTCTTATGAGGGTTATTCCATAAGTCATTGCAACTATGGTATATCTTGTGATAATGTGACAACATTCCATTATGTGCATGGAACTTGTATGGTGGTGTGTATCTGAATGCCAATATAAAATAGAGTTCCAGTACAGGAGGTCGTGGTAAAGGTTGAAATGAAGAACAGGGATTGGAACTGTGTGTAAATTTATTGTGCATGAGTACAAATGGAAGAAAAAGAATCAAAATCAACTAATTTGCTTCGGAATGTCCCCCATTGCGTACTCACAGCATTGCCAATGATGAGAAGCCGTTGAATGCCATTGGCATGGCCATCAATGTGTGCCTCCTGTTGCCAAAATGCCGTAAGGACTTTTGCCCTGTTTGCAAAGTGCCTCTCCTGCAATGGTTTCCTCAGTTGTGGAATGAATTCAAAGTCACTGAGACTGAGTTCTGGTGAGTAAGGTGGGTGGGGGACACCATCCATCTTGCAGCACATCAAATTCACATTGAATGATCCATCCTTGCATGCAGTCACAATCTGTCAGTTGATTTCGGTAGTGTTTGCTGCAGGGTTTTGAATATTCACTGTGAATATGGTGATGCCAATCATTCACATGAAATACCATGGTTTTCATGCCTTATGGAATGACCCTTGGATATACACAGGTTGTAATCCACAGTGGCTAAATGATGGATGGAATTGTAGTCTAAGGAAATTAAACACATCTATAGAAACAAATATAAGACTGAAATATTTTATCAAACTGTGGAAAACCCAATACTGAATTTCCAAATATTTTATATATTTGAAAATCTTTATCTTCTTGTAGTGATTTGTTTGCATGCAATCTTTGTTCAAATATAATTATTTTTGAACACTATTTAAAAAAGTATTTAAAAAACAAAGTGTGTGCAGTTGATATCTAAGACTCTGCAATGCTCTACATAAATAAACAAGTTCTGATATGGTTTTTCAACTATTACAACTATTTTCTCCCCTGGTCTCTTAAAATGTGAAAACAATTTGGAACTTTACGTTGAATTTGAGATACTTTGGAATGAAAAAAGCTCTGTAAACCTATTTTGGTCCAGTTTTCTAGAAACTCGTGTGTGCACTTTTTGTTACCCAGCCCCACATTTCGATTTGTTTAATTTATTTATTTCTTTTAATGTGTTTTCCACATGTCAGTTAAGGTGAAAGCCAACATGGTTCTTTAAAAGGGGCACAGTCAATTCCTTCAACCTCATTATCCTATCCAAACATTTGCTTGGTTCCTAATAACATCGTTGACATACAATTTCTTCAGTACATTAAACTGTTTGTGTTTACAATGTTCATTCATAATTTCTGTAACGTACTTCATTAATCCTATTTCTCTTTCGGTCTTCTTTCCCTAGCCACTTAACAGTTTCCAGCAGCAACTAACAAGTTACTAACTTACCTGGTTTGCACCCTCTCCACTGCCAAGCACCCCCGACCTTCTCAGCTTTGGACGTTATATGGTCCACTTCACACTGTTTATCCCTCATGACACCATTATCAAATTGAGGTGCTATCTGAACATTGGTTATTTATCTCCTTTGAAGTTTAATATTGTTAAGTTTAGTGATGTCTGTACGACAAGATAGATAACACTATAGCAAACTTCCCTTTATGGCTAAGTGTAATATTAAGTTGAATGTTGTCCACTGATGAAATACATTTACAGTTTTAATTTTAGTTGCTGCCTTATAAATATCTTTTCTAGTTGAATACACATGAAAGGGTGATAATTTATTTTTCTTCTCCAGGTTGCCACCTGACAAACGACCAAATTTTGCTACACTTGGTATTGTAAGTCCCTTTAAATGTCCATGGAATTTACTCATAAATGAGTGGAGTGATGAGAATTTTGATGAACATGATAAAAATTACTTAAACCAAATGTCATTTTATGTATTAAGGGACAGAAAGAAACTAGATGAATTGGAATGTGAACTTCATATAAACAGCAGAAAGAAAAAGCCTTCTTTTGACACGGGAACCCTTTTTGATTCAGATGATGACAAGAAATGCCTAGTACCAGTATGTGTTGTGTTGAAAGATAAAGGAGTTCCAACTGATTTTTCCATCATTTGTGTTCCAACTGATGAGGACTTGAAAAGATTATCATCTTGTGAATCATTTCCAGGACCCATAGAACCCCTCCATGAAGACGAAAAAAAGCAGGAAAGAAAAAAACTGCAACATGACCATAAGAAGAAACTGAAATATCTTAGGAAGCAAAGACATGCTGAGAAAAGGAAACTGATAGATAGCAATAGTGCTGATGTGGATCATTGTGAAAATGTGAGTGACACAATGAAAGATGAAAAAACTACAGCCACAAAGTCCATAGTGGAAGAACATGCCACGAAAATGCGTGAACTCTGGATGCCCAATGCAAAGACTGTCAGGAAATCTTGCAGTAGAGAAATAATAGGTTTCATATACAAAGGTGGTTTTTCATTTAGTGATGGAATTGGAATGGGGTTGGGATATATTCCACTTCCAGCTTTGCTGAGCTTTATTAAATCTCCATACCTACTGAAACCTTGGATTTTAGTTAGGAATAAAAACAGTCAACAATACAGGTATGCGATGCTTCACATTCACTGTGAGACATGAAATCTTTTACCAAATAAAACACCCAACAGTACAGGAATGGTGAATTTAACTCTTTCCATTGCTGAGAGTAAGAAACAGTATATTTTAGCATCCTTTTAACATTTCCTTTTCAATCATTCTGTGAATATGTACAAAAACTTTGTCAGATTTTTCAAATTATGATGTGATGTTGTTTTTATTGATTACATGTATGAAACTAAGAAAGAAAATATGAAATAATTGAATTGAATTGAAATATGCTTATATTCTATGTTAAGGGTTTTGGTTTTGATTTATTGCAGTTTTTCCTAATTGAAATACTGCAATTTAGTATAAATTATATACGCAAAAAGTGAAGCAGATATCTCTACTTTGTATCACCCCCTTACCAATATCCAAGCTTTGAATCTTTGTCTGAGATATTCATTCTTGCAGATGCTGTAGCAGTTGTGCATATGAATTATCAATGTTTTACATGATTATGTTGTTTTGATGTGTCTCCTGAATAACTGCAGTTGAAAATACAGAGCAAGCTCTGTGAAACTGTCATGAAACATGCTAGCTAATCATAATAACATACAAAAATAGGTTATTGAGTGCAATTTATGTGGGGAGGTGGGGGGAGGATAAAGTGACTTCAGCATTTATTCATTTATTATGAAGCTGCCATTGTAAGATTTGATGGACGTATTAAGACTTTAGTGTAACTCTGTGTAATATTAATGTGAGGTATCAGGTTACAGTAGCTATGGTTGTAATATGAGCAAAGAGAAAACGAGTTAGGAAAATATGTTCGGGTACCAGTGAAACATACCAATCTCAAGGAAAGGATTCTTGAAAATACCAACATATCTTTCAGACTGTAAAATATTAATTTTAAACACAGGTAAAACGCTCGTGAATTGCACCAACTAAGGACAAGTTGACTGCTTACTTTGGCATGCTATTATCCAAATAATCTGTAACTGCAAGAATGGATGCACACTGCAGTTTCTTCATGGACATTGTCATTGAACTTGCAAATTTCTTAGCTGAACAATGTTCTCCTCCTAAAGGGAGAAATAAGGATATAGTAGAATATGTAGAGGCTTCTTAGACTTTTTGTTGAGAAGGGCCCACCTGTTACAAGGAGAAAGGGAGACAAAGATCAGGAAAAGTCATTAGAGAGAGTAGGAGCACAAAGATAATGTATTAGTAAGCATTACCCTAACTTAATTTCGGAGATAGGAAAGGGGGGGGGGGGAGAGAGTCAGTGAGAAGAAAAGATGTGTTGCAAGATAAGGGGGGAGGGGGGACAGAAAGTTAAGCAGATAGAGGAAAATAATCTTTGCCAGACTTTCTTCTCACACAGTTATCCCACTGACCTTGTTTACAAAGAAATCTGTTGAGATGAGAAGCACTCCACCACCCTGCATCAGCCAGGCCTTGAATGTTTGGAATGTCTGGTTAGATTATTTTGTCAGTGTTAATATTTTTCAAGGGGAGCTCTGAAATGAGACAATGCTTTCGATATCTTCGCAACACAAGTCACAGTGGCATTCCATAATCCTAGTAACCTCCACAACTTTCTTATCCAAATGTATGACATACCTATACCAGCATCCATAGCCTAAGGTTCCTACCCTACAGCCAGTCCTATGAATTAGTTACGTATTAAGTATGTTATATTAGAGGTGCTCCACGGATATCAGGTGATGATGTGAGACCGCAACTGAACATGCTTAAATCATCACAAGTGTATATTTCAGAGTCTGTAGCACCATGGAGTCCCTTGGGAAGTTGTGTGGCATTGGGCTTCCCAAGAATAAGAGCTTGTCTAAAATGATGTGGGACACAGAAGTAGTGAGAGTTGGTAATCAAACTTTCAATAGCAAGCATGTAATCAGGCAATTGTACAAAGGCTATTTTAAATCTGGCTACCCAATTAATAAATAAGGTCCTTTGACAAATGTATTTCTCTGTACTTATTATAATTGATTTATATGAGTGAAGATTGACTTCAGAGTGACGTTCCAATCGACAGATTTCAGTCGCACAGCCAAGAGTGTTGGCTCAGAGGTTAATTCAACTTCTCAGTACCATGAAACTAAAAACTTACAGAAATTTCATCACCATTTTGGCCAATCTTGCTTGGACCGTTTTAAGAAATATATTAAGTCTGTAACAAGAGGTCGGAGAGAAATAATGTTTGATCATTATTCCAAAAACAATAGCCACTTTAGCAATATTATACCAGGAAAATCATCATGTCCAACATGTTATTCTTAAGACATTTATCATTAAAAAAGAAAGAGATGGTAATAGTTCAGATAAAGAATTTTGTGACTCATCAAAAACTTTAAAAAAATGGTTTTAGCCCTTGAAATCCTAGGTGTATTGCCTGCTAGTAAAATTTGAAAACTAAGTGAAGAAAAGTACCTTTTGCTTTGAATGCAGGAATTAAGAAAGTGGCAACTAATGCCAAAAACAATTTAGAAGTTCCATTTCAAAAGAAATGTTGCACTAAACCAGATGGAAGTTCTAAAAATTCTCCAACCGAAAATGATGATTTGATAGAAAAGCTTAAATCTGAATGTTGTATTTCAAACAAAGAGGATTAAGTTACTATTATCAGTTTAATGCTGGACCAAGTAAAAGTTGGTGATGAATTTAATGTGTCAGAATGTTTGGTTAAATTAACAAGACAGCTAGTAAATGAGCAGGGAATTTTATATGCATAACAAAAGAGATACGGGTCAATCCATACCAAGTGATCAAAGAAAAAAAAATAATTGGTTGCTTGACCATCTCAAAAAAATTGTATATATGCTGGGTGAATTCCCCAATGTTTAGTAATAACAAAAATATTTTTTTAAAAAAATTTATTGTTTATTATTTTGAAATGGTGGCCATATTTGTTCCAGGCTGCATCCGTTTTTTCGTATTTGTTAGCGTCTACTTTTTTTACAATTATTCAGTAGTGGAATGTCCTAAACCTTTCAGATAAAATGCATTTACTTCAACACACTCTGGGCTACAAATTAACATAATTATCACATAGCTGAATGTATTCTTTAATAATTTTTAATAGTTCAAAGTTATCAGCCACAAATTAAAAAAACTCAATTTTTGAACAGTAGTTTTCCAAAGAAAGATTACTTTCTCTGCTTTAATATTTTTTCTGCTATTACACTGTATAGTATAGTTACTTTTTATAGAGTATCAGTGGTGAGGAGCTTACACTTAAAAAAATACACTATTTAAAAAAATGGATTTTTTAAAATTTTTCCATTTTGTAGCATCCAAAATCTTTTTTGGGGGACCAGGTAAAAATCTGAAAATTTCACAGTTAATAGTCCTTTATAATATGAAACTTCAGTATAAATTTCAACTTTGAGATTCAATTGGAAGTTATGGAAAAAAATTAGAAGCACGAGTCAAAAATGTGTTTTTTAAAATCTGTGGTATTTAGGCTTATGGATCTGTGGTATTTAGGCTTATGGAATAAAATAAATCAGTTACAGTATATAATTTCATCATATCTATGATTACTTATTCTTTTATTGAAAATAAGCCTACTAATTACATTATGTTGTTCTCTTGTTATTTGATTTTAAAGTGCGCGTCATTTATGTTGGTGGCCGAGTTTAGGTTCGTTTTGCGCATCTGACGTCACAAAACACAGTCAGCCAATGAACAGAGAATGACGTTGCCACATCTCGACTGCAGTGCAGAGCATGGACGAGTGTCTTCAGTTTTAGAAACGTTCAGTCATAAATAAAGTAATAGAACAAAAGCAATGTCTTGATAGCAGACATTCTTTTATAGAAGTTTGGAAAAAGCATTCTTTATACCAATTGCTTCATATTCTATTAATTAATTAAACTAAACAAGCAATAAGACTCCTAATTCAGGCGATAGCAAGGAAAGGTGTTTGTATCACTCTCACGAACCGCTTTTTCGCAATAAAGAACAGCGGTAATTGTTTATTTCCTATTGTACTTCGACGAAGCGTGAGTAATTCATAGTCATACCAACAGTGTTTGTCAGTATTTTGCGTGACGTGTTATACTCCTCATGACGTTACGTAGTCGGACGATGTGCGTTAGCGTAACGGTTAAGGTGTCGGGCTGGTTCAAACCTTGTGCGGTGCTTAATATTTTCATTATTTAAAAACAATATCGAAGTGCCTTACTTCACGAATTATATTCGTTTGAATGCAGCTTTTTGAAATTTCTAGTGCTTTGTCTCTTTATTAACCCTTTCGCTTCTGCAGACACGTGCTCCCCGCATTCCGCGCTGTGCGCGATTTTGTCATCACTGCACTGCTTGCCTGTGCAGACACATGTTGTTCCCACTGCTTTGACACACTTATCATTCGATTTCACAAAAACTATTTGGCCCAAACATTTGATTTTTACACGTCTTCTTGACTGATACCTTCCCCCCCATAAATGACTTAATTTTGTTTCGATGTTTAACGTAGTTATTATGCAGCATTAAATGTAGTAAACCATTGCACGAAATTTTGAAGAGTTTGCAGAGGTAGAAGTCCATAGCGTATACTTTCCGTATGGTCGATTATAGTTGCCACAATGTTGAGAATGAAATGTGGACAAGATACCTAAATTTCATATAAAATTTACTGTATAACAATATCTCATTTAATTTAAGTACGACATAGGTGTCGTATGTAATATTGAGAAATATTCCGTCTTTCGCGACTGTAATAAAAGTATTATTTACACCGGACGCGTTTGGCTTTATTTTAAAGCACTTCAATCAAGGAAAGGTATGGCACATACACAATGGTACTCATGTTCTCTTTCTTGTTTTTGTTCCACAGTCGCAGTTTTACTAATGGTACTGAAATATATTCCTCTTCTGCAACTGTAATAAGGGACTTATTTAGACCAGACGCGTTTCTCTCTTTTGAAGCATCTTCAGTGGACAGTATTTTGTCTCCTCAATTGCCAAGTCACCTTTTGTAGTTTTGTGCTGCGGTAACACAATATTCAACGTTTGTGTTGGCAGATCAGTGTTTTAGCAAATAAATGATGTTTGTGTGTGCCACACACAAAAATTATATTTGACATAGCTCAGAGCACTTCACTGATAGACGGTATATTCAAGTCCTAATGTTTTTGTAAGTCCACAGTTTTGTTTAATGTATTTTGTCTACTTCCTTTTGATTGATGGAAGTGCTTTAAAATAAAGCCAAACGTGCTCAGTGTAAATAAAACTTTTGTTACAGTCGCGAAAGACGGAATATTTCTCAATATTACATACGACACCTATGTGGTACTTAAATGAGCTATTGTTATACGGTAAATTTCTCAACATTGTGACAACTAAAATCGACCATACGGAAAGTATACTCTATGGACTTTTACCTCTGCAAACTCTTCAAAATTTCGTGCAATGGTTTACTATATTTAATGCTGCATAATAACTGCGTGCATAATAACTGCGTTGAACATCGAAACAAAATTAAGTCATTTATGGGGGGAAGGTATCAGTCAAGAAGATGTGTAAAAATCTAATTTTTGGGCCAAATAGTTTTTATGGAATCGATTGATAAGAGTGTCAAAGCAGTCGGAACACAATGTGTCTGCACAGGCGAGCAGTGCAGTGACAAAATCGCACACAGCGCGGAATGCAGGGAGCACGTCTTAGTAGCAGCGAAAGGGTTAATGCGGCCGTGGTGGCTTTACTTCATGAACTGCGCACTCCCCCCTACACGTAAGCTTGCGAACTATGCTGTACTATGGTGCTGCTTCTATTGGCGCGTGCGTCGTGTGCAACTGGCAACGCAGCAATCTCCCGCGTCTGGGCGGGCATGCGCGAGCTGCCAAGATAAAAGAATTGAACTATAGTACATCGCTCATTGAACATTTGAGAAATTTGTTCATTCAGTTTGGGTGTCAGATTATAAGTTCACCCTGTCACAGTTGTAAATTCCTTGGGAGACAGCTTCCTTAGTACATTGTTAAGTGGCATCCAGACTTGATCCTTCTCAATTTTTTTTTAAAGATGTCCTTGGTCTTGGAGGGTGATAAAATACAACATCTACATCTTGGTTTTGACAGTCAATATTATCAACTTCGCCAATCCACCACTGTTCATCATAAACACAAGCCACTATGTCTTTATTTTGAAGAACCAGTTGTACAAGTTTTCCACACTGATGTTCACTATCAGACGAAGTTGATGTGATCTTACACTTCAGTAAGTTGTGTGAATGGGGTGCAAAACAATGAAAAGATAAAGTGCCTTTAATCTTCTGACAAGTGATGTAACTTTTCTCCAAGATACTGTCATAGACTTCTTGTATTTCCTCACACTGTACAAAAACATAGGTAATTCCTTTGGTATGCTTTTTACAGAATTCAAACATTTCTTGAGGTGTTATGATACGATTGTCATTGGTCCGCTGCAGACTTGCTTTTGTGTTAGCTCGCTTTGTTGTACCCCCGACACCATCACAAGCATTCTTCCCATGGCATGAAGCAAAAAGGTGCCATTCTACATCAAACCCAAAATCTTATTTATGAAAGGAGATGTTAATAAAGATTTTGTTTTTGTTTTATATTGACGTGCTGTCCCATCCCAAAAGTAAATCAATTTTTTTGTGCAAGGGTGCTGCTGTTTAATGTAGTTTGTTAATTTTAGTTGAAAAATGTACACTGCTGTAGTGTTGTGTACATGGTAGTCACTTATGACACAAAAGCTGTTGCTCATTAATTTGTCTTCATCTTTATAATAGAATACAAATGGATGAATCGTGGCCTGTTTGTTTACCCAGTGGTGCCGTTGTACTTCATCTTGAACAACAAAGAAATAATTTTTCGAAAAGTCAGCAAAAACTGAGAATTCATCAGCTGCCAAGGTTTGCTTTTTGTCTTTCAAAAATTTGCTTTGAGCTTTTGCAATAAAATGATGCATTTCAGATTTTCAAGGTTAGCCACCAAAACACTTGAAAAAAACTCTTCTCGTGATTTTAAGATTGTCACCATTTCACTTCTGTCTTGTGTCCCCCATTGTTTGTATTTTCAGGCATCAAATCATCATCTTCGGATTCTTCAAATATGTCAAGTAAGGCTTGTTTGTCTGGACAATCGTCACGTTTTCCCTTGATCATACAATTGTAACTGTCAATATTGCATACCATAACTTCCAAAAGGTATTTATAGTCAACTCTTAAGATTGGCCCCATCTATCATCAACTTTACGTTCTGATGATAGAAACAAACAAAAATTATGGGTGCCAGATGCCCCTGCAACAGTACACCATCTTGGTCTCAACTCGCAAAACTTTGATCTTCCAATTTTAATGTCAGGATTTTCTTTTTTTAAATTCAGTGAATAGTTCATTTAAATTACACAATATTAACCTTTTTTGTCTTTGAATCTTAGAACTATTTTCTTTCACAGAAACAGTCTTTTTTTGCAAGACATCAAATGGCAGTTACTGTCATTTGTAACCCAGAATGTGTTGAACTAAATGCATTTTATCTGAAAGGCTTAGGACAATCCACTACTGAATAATTGTAAAAAATGTAGATGCTCACAAATACGAAAAAACGCTTGCGGCCTGGAACAAGTATGGCCGCCATTTCAGAATAATAAACAATAAACTTCTACTAAACATTATCAAATTCACACGGTAAATATAAAATTTTTCTGAGATGGTCAAGCAAACAGTGCTGGACCACTTTGTGTGGATTGACCCAAATGCAACCTAATTTCTTAGATGAAAACATTACATTTTATGAAGGTGGCAGTAACAACTGTTTGAGCTTGGCAAGAAAGGTTGATATTCTGTAATTTAAATGAACTATTCACTGAATTCAAAAAACAAAACCCTGACATTAAAATTGGAAGGTCAAAATCTTGCATTTTGAGACCAAAATGGTGAATTGTTATAGGGGCATCTGGCACCCATAATGCTTGTATTTTTTGGTATCACCAGAATGTAAAGTTGGTGATGGATTGGGTTAATCTTAGAATTGACTATGAAGATCTTTTGGATGTTTTGGTTTGCAGTACTGATAGTTACATTCGGATGAACATGGGGAAAATGTCAGGACTGCCCAGGCAAAAACAAGCTTTACTTGACGTGTTTGAAGAATTGGAAGAAGATGATCTGAAGCTTGACAATACAGAGTACAAACAATGGGTGAAACTAGATAGAATGGAAATGGTGAAAATTATGAAACTATGAGAAGATTTTTTTAAAATGTTGGTAGCTAACATGAAAATGCATCATTTTTTTGCCAAAGCTCAGGGTAAATTTCTGAAAGTCAAAAAGCAAACCTTGGCAGTTGATGAATGCTTAGTCTGCACTAACTATTCAGAAAACTATTCCTTTGTTGTTCACGACAAAGTACAGGGGTACCACTCGGGGTCATTCCATGCCAAGTGGTCTAAACCTTCCCACCATCATGTCTCCAATTTTCTTCAAATTTTATCTGTAGCACTAGTCAAGTGCTAAATTAAGTTTCTCAAGATTTCAAGCCTCTAGCTGCAATACTTGCTGATCTACACCCCCTTGTCTGAAGGGTAGTAAGTTCGCATGCGCGCGACATCAGACAAAATGCCATTTTTGGGGTCTCATAAAATTGAAACCAATTCATAAGAATGGTTAGTAAGATGAGACCCTGTACAGTTTTTTGTGCTGATTCAAACGAAATTAATTATAAGATTACTGATGCAAAATCCGGTCAAACAAGTCGACTCAAAGTGTACCCCTAATTCTGTCGTGACTTAATGCGACAAATTTTGACCAATATTCAGACTGCAATAATTTCCTTGCAGATAAAGATATGGACTTGAACTTTTTACCAAGTCTTATCTTTGTGCTGGACATAATACAGCTGGATTTCCAACTACCCAGGCTTTATAGTCGCCTTGCAAAATCTCTTCAAATTTGGCAGTGTCAGCGCAAATGGCTTTATTTACCAAAGTTCAAAGCCCATTACTACAAAATAGTCAGCCTGGATTTAATTGTGAATAGTATCATCTGAAAGAGAAACTCTTGCTCTACGAGATGGATATATTTTTCTTTTGCAACGCTTCCATTAAGTGCTTATTTACTCAGGTCAAAGTATCTTATATTTTGTGTGCGCAGTGCCCTGCGTTGGTCCATGATGGCTGAGCCATTACTGGTTATCACAATAAAACCAGCATCCCCATCGCCATAGGGGCCACGCCCGATAGCCATGCAGTAACAGCCACGGGTGGGTATCTTTACTGCAGGTTCCCAAGCCTGATTACAGGGTGTCTTTACCACAGGATCCCAAGCCTGATTGTGGGTTTCTTTATGCAGGTTCCCAAGCCTGTCTTCCTCAGTTACTTCATCATTCTGGAAGCATCGTTGATTTGCAAGAGAATGCTTTCAGGAAAACTGTATTGCCGACCAGATGATGTCACTGATGGAGCTGGAATAACACCAATGATAAGTTGTTCTGGAATCCAGCAAGTATCACGTCTTAAGGGCCAATAAAATGAACTTGCAGGACCATGAGGATGCATAAAGCTTATGAAAGCATCTTTCTGTTCGACTGAGATTTCAACGATGTTTCCAATCCACCATTTCTTTTCATAAATGCAAGCAACATACTGCCCAGGCTGAAGATCCATGACTTGAACTACTACTTCAGCAGCACTAATTTTGGCCAAAAAAGATGTCGCATCATTAGAAACTCTACTGACCTTAATTGTCGTCATATCAATGGGCAAAAAATGGTGGTTTTCTCTTGTGCCAGCTAGAGTGTGCCCTTGCAGGAATCTTTCTTCTTGAGAAGCTTTTTCTTCTTCAACTTCCTCTTTGCTGATGAAAAAGAATTTGATTCCATTGATATTATCATTGCAGAAGTTGAAAAGATCTTTGGGTGTTAGAATCTGGTTTTCATATGGACGTTGCAAACTTGCTCTTGCTGCCAACCGTTTTGTTGTGCCTCCAATGCCATCACAAGGCGACTTTCCATGGCTTGTTCCAAAGAAATTCCATTCTGCTGTTATTTCAAAATCTTCTTTGTGATAGCATAAGTTGAGAAAATTCTTGAAATTCTTATATTGTGCAGCTGAACCATCACTGAAGTAGTGGATGTGGCTTATTTTGGAAAATTGCATCTTCAGGTAATTGATTACTTTTCCAATGTAAACATGGACAGTAATCGTATCGTGTCGAAGGCAGTCACTAATAACACAAAGATTCACACATTGCACCTCTTCGTTTTCACAGTAGTAGACTACAAATGGATGAACTGTTGCTTGACTGTTTTCCCAGTGAAAGCCTTGCACTGCATCTTGAACAATAAATGAATAGTTTTCAGCAAAATCCATTAGTATTATGAATTCGCCTTCTTTCAAATCAGTTTTGAGAGCTTTCAGGTGCTGGCTTTGATGCTTGGCAATGTAGTGATGACAAGACAGGTTCCAAATTTTTGCTGCAATATCTTCAACATACTCTTCTGTTGAAAGCTGCTTTGTTTCTAAAGTATCCCTGTCGGTATGAATCCATTGTTTGTACTCAATCAGTTCTTCAGGGTCATTATCTTCAAAATATGTTGCAATAACTGCTTCTACACCTTCTGGACCAGGGCAGTTTTCACAACGATGAAGCATACAATCCTTGTTTTCCAAGCTGCAAACAGCTTTGCTAAGAATTTCCTTGTAGTCTTCATTGATTGATGCACCAGTGAGCATAAGCTTGACATTTTGGTGTATTGTACAGACACAAACTGAGTGCATTCCAGCAGAGCCAACTGTAACACACCATTTTGGTCTAAGCTCGCAAAACTTTGAGAAGCCAATTTCTGGTCCATTTTGCTTCTGATAAGACACGTACATTTCCTTCAAATTGCAAAGCAACAACCGCTTTTGCTTGTACACCTTTGTTCCTGAAATTCTCACAGGCACACAGTCTTTCTTCCCTGGACAAAGTCTGCTGAATTCGTCATCTTGAAAAAAGTCATGTACTTTCTGAACAACTTCATCTGAAAGCTTCCTTCCTTGCCGATTTGCTGGAAAAGCTAGAACACCTTGCTCATTCTTCAGTTTTCTCGCTTGCTTTACCATTCTTTCTGATACATTAAATGCTGTTGTCGTATCTTTAATTGTCCAGCTTCTTGGAACCAAGGTCAATATTTGAACTTTTGTCCTACGATTTGACACTTTACATTTTTCTTTCAACTCTTCTATAAGATTATCAAGATCTGCACAATTATTGCATGGGCGACTTTTACTTGAACTTGGCTGTTCATCGTAATTGATTCCTACAGCAGCAGCAATTTGATTCCCAATTAAACTTTGTGCATCCAAGATCTTTCTTTTTGCATAGCTTTGCTTATCTCTTTTACTTAGTTGTCTTCTTTTCAATGGTGAAGCACCAATAAATGATAAACTTTTGTTGATGGCTGGTTCAGTTTCATCCGTTGTGAAATCTTGTTCAGATTGGGTTGATAGTGATGATGAATCTTCTAGCTTTTGGTTCAGTGCCGACATGCAGCGAGGGCAAAGCTTCTGACCAGGTTTTATATCAATCACTTCTTTTTTCTTTAACAGGCAAAGTTTGGCAGCTGTTTCATTATCAAGCAGTCTAAGTCCAGCTTTTACATTGTGATTCCTCTTCTTGAATGGATTGCAACATTTCTTTTGCATCGCTTGATATTCATGTAGGAAGAGGGCTTCATGGTGGAAGCAAATGATGGAATTTTCGTCAAGTTTGGCTTCTGAACGCGAAACAAGCAATTTCTGGTCACATTCTGTGAAATCACTAAACGCTTTGAATCCAGTCTTCTTAGCATAGAAGATAACATGGCACTTCGATGCAGCAGCATCTTTTCCAATTGAACAGGGGGCCAACGATTCTTCTTCTTCATTAACTTCTGACATCTCTCACTGGCCAATCACTGAATAAAACACGAATGAAATATCCAATTATATCAGTAATTCTAAGCGACTATTAAGATTCAAATTCCTAGAAATGAAGAAAAATTAGTGCATCGCGCATACAAAATATAACAACTTTGATGTGAGTTAATGAGTACTTAATGGTCGCGTTGCAAAAAAAACAAATGTCAGTCTTGTAGAGCAAGAGTTTCTCTTTTAGGTGATACTATTCACAAGCAGATTCAGGCCAACTATTTTTTAGTAATTGGCTTGAAACTTTGGTAAATTTTACCGTTTGTGCTGACACTGCCTAATTTGAAGAGATACTGCAGGGCGACCATATGGCCTGGATCATTGCAAATCCGGCTGCATTATGTCTAGCACAAGCATGAAGCTTGGCCAAAAGTTCAAGTCCATATCTTCAACTGCAAGGAAATCATTGCAGTCTTAATATTGGTCAAAATTTGTCGCGTTGTGTCACGACAAATTTTGAAGTATACTTTGAGTCGAGTTATTTGACCGGGGTTTGCATGAGTAATGTTATACATAATTTCGTTGGAATCAGCAAAAAAAACTGTACAGGGTCGCATCTTACTAACCATTCTTATGAATTAGTTTCGATTTTATTAGACTCCAAATATGACATTTTTTTTATGTTGCATGCACACGGACTAAGTACACTTCAGACAAGGGGGTCTAGATCAGCAGCTATTGCAGCTAGAGGCCTGAAATCTTGGGAAACTTACTTCAACACTTGACTAAAGCTACAGTTAAAATTTGACGAAAATTGGAGACCATGATGGTGGGAACTTTTTTCAGTTTTAGACCACTTGGTGTGGAATGACCCCTCGGTAAACAAAACATGCCACAGTTCATCCATTTGTGTTCTGTTATAAAGACCAAAATAAGCTACAGAGTCACAGTTTTTGTGTCATAATTGACTACCTTGAACACAACGCTACAGCAGTGCATTCTTTTCAACTGCAAGTAACAAACTAATAAAACAGCACAACCCTTCCACAAACAAACTGGTCTACTTCTCTGGTGGTGCTGCAAGTCTATATAGAAACAGAGAAAATTTTATTAACAACTTTTTTCACAAAGAAGATCATGGACTAGAGCAGAATGCCACTTTTTTGCATAGGATTACCTATGTTTAAATGAAACAACAAGTTTACTGTTACAAGTCACCGTTTTATTTTTTCCACGACGCGTTTCGAAGGATTAAACCTCCATCATCGGGTGGATTTACATTAGTTACTATTACATATGTGTGTATGTTGTGTTACGACATTTGGAGGAACTTGTGGCACTGCCTAGTGGAGAAACAAGACACTATTTCAGAATATGGTTTTGGATAACTTTTGACAAAAAATTAAACTGATATTTAACGGTAAACTTTAATAAGTAAACTAGAGTACCTCTAGTGGTCCCAGGTTCCTTTTTCTGTCGTAACACTTCACATGTATACTGCCACATTTGTAAACAAATATGGCGTCTGGAATCAGCTGGGTGCAAGGTTCGTGCAGCAGAAGAGAAGATCGCAAAGTGCAAAGAATATACATTGTATCAACATTATTGCAGAATAATAGTTTAAACCATTTGGAGGTGTTTGTTTTGAGGTGTCAAATATATGTGTGTGTACTTCAGGTGGTATATAAATCCAATTTTGAAAGGTTAAAACAGCTAAACATTCGTACTCGTTTATGCAATCAGGTGAAATGTTAAAATGGCTTAAACTTCATACTTGCTAATAACAATTAGGTAAAATGTTATAGGCTTGAATTACAATGATCATATTGGCTACAGCAGTAACAGTCACGGTAAAGCCTAACCTAAAAATGTTCACATTTAAAGTTACCTATGTTTTTTTGTAAAATGTGAGGAAATACAGAGCTCTACACCAATGTCTTGGAGGAAAGATTCGACACTTGTCAGGAGATTAAAGCCACCTTATCTTTTCATTGTTTTACACCCGAGTCACACAATTTGCTCAAGAGTAAGTTCACATCAACATCCCGATAATGAACTTCATCAATGTGGAAAACTTGAAGTACTGACACTTAAAATAAGGACATAGTGGCTTGCGCTCATGGTGAAAAGTGGTAGATTGTTGAAGTTGATACTACTGTTTGTCAGAAGCAAGGCATCTATGTTACATTTTACCAACCACCAGGACCAAGGACCCGTTTTAAAAAAGTAGAAAAGGATAAGTCTGGACGCCTGTTAAAAATGTACTGAAGAATTTACAACTGTGACTGGGCAAACTTTCAACCTAATGCCTAAACTGAGTGAAGGTTTTTCTCTGTTGTTCCCTGAACAACGTAATAAAAACAAATGAGGTGAGCACAAGATAATGTAATTAGGTGGCTCATTTAAAAAAGTGATCATAGATATGTTTAAATTATGTAACACTTTATCCGTTGGTCCAGATAATGTAGATGTTAAGAAACGTATTTTTGACTCATATTGGTAACTTTGTTTCAGAACTTCCCATTGAATCCAAGAAAGTTATACTGAAGTTTGATTTTATATGGTCTACTGAGTGTGCAATTTTCAGATTCTTATCTGGTGCACTAACAAAGACATTGGACACAAAAGAACGAAAAAATTTAAAAAATCCATTTTTAAAACAGTGTATGTTTTTTTGAGTGCACACTTTTCACCATTGATACTCTCCAAAAATTAACTACACTGTGTAGTGTCATGGAACAAAAAAAGAAATTAAGGCTGAGAAATTACTACTCTGAAAAAATACTATTCAAAAATTGAGGTTTTTTAATTTGCAAAAATAACTTTATGCCATTAAAAATACAATATGGAATATATTCAGCTAGATGGTCATGGTTTTTAATTTACACTCCAGAGTGTGCTGAACTAAACGTTTCTTATCTGAAAGGTCTGGAGATGCTTGTAGATATGTAAGAACGTTTATGGCCTGAAACAAAACGGCCACTGTTTCTAAATATTAACTAATAAAATTTGTTTAAAAGTATTTTTGAGTCCACCAAACACGCAGGGACCCAGAGAATATCAGTTTTTTTCTGAGCTGGTCAAGCAACCAGTACAGGACCACTGTGTATGGGATTAACCCACCAGCTAAAGCTCCATTCCAACACTCATCTAAAATTAATTTGTGGAGACGGTAGAAAAACTGCAATGAGACGATTGACATGGATTTCAACTCCAATGGACCTCTTAGCTTGGTATGCTAATGAAAATGGGTATAAAATAATATTTTAAGGACTAGGGAAAAGAACCAGGTAAAATAATTTTAATGAAACTCAAGAAAAGATTTTAATGTTTGAATGTAATTACATCAATATATAATGGCATAAAATACTTTTTATTTCATAAATTAAAGATCTTGAGTGCATCAAATGTGGAAATAAGTGTTACTGAGGTATAGTGTATTCCCAGAATTGAGTGATCTCCCAAAATGCAGTCAAATGTCACTCTGCAAGAGAAAAGAAACAGGTAAGTCAAGTGAAACAGATACAATGATTCCATAATAGTCACAACTAAATGAATTCCTGGTTGTTACAATAGCAATATACACTCCTGGAAATTGAAATAAGAACACTGTGAATGCATTGTCCCAGGAAGGGGAAACTTTATTGACACATTCCTGGGGTCAGATACATCACATGATCACACTGACAGAACCACAGGCATATAGACACAGGCAACAGAGCATGCACAATGTCGGCACTAGTGCAGTGTATATCCACCTTTAGCAGCAATGCAGGCTGCTATTCTCCCATGGAGACGATCATAGAGATGATGGATGTAGTCCTGTGGAACGGCTTGCCATGCCATTTCCACCTGGCGCCTCAGTTGGACCAGCGCTCGTGCTGGACGTGCAGACCGCGTGAGACGACGCTTCATCCAGTCCCAAACATGCTCAATGGGGGACAGATCCGGAGATCTTGCTGGCCAGGGTAGTTGACTTACACCTTCTAGAGCACGTTGGGTGGCACGGGATACATGCGGACGTGCATTGTCCTGTTGGAACAGCAAGTTCCCTTGCCGGTCTAGGAATGGTAGAACGATGGGTTCGATGACGGTTTGGATGTACCGTGCACTATTCAGTGTCCCCTCGACGATCACCAGTGGTGTACGGCCAGTGTAGGAGATCGCTCCCCACACCATGATGCCGGGTGTTGGCCCTGTGTGCCTCGGTCGTATGCAGTCCTGATTGTGGCGCTCACCTGCACGGCGCCAAACACGCATACGACCATCATTGGCACCAAGGCAGAAGCGACTCTCATCGCTGAAGTCGACACGTCTCCATTCGTCCCTCCATTCACGCCTGTCGCGACACCACTGGAGGCGGGCTGCACGATGTTGGGACGTGAGCGGAAGACGGCCTAACGGTGTGCGGGACCGTAGCCCAGCTTCATGGAGACGGTTGCGAATGGTCCTCGCCGATACCCCAGGAGCAACAGTGTCCCTAATTTGCTGGGAAGTGGCGGTGCGGTCCCCTACGGCACTGCGTAGGATCCTACGGTCTTGGCGTGCATCCGTGCGTCGCTGCGGTCCGGTCCCAGGTCGACGGGCACGTGCACCTTCCGCCGACCACTGGCGACAACATCGATGTACTGTGGAGACCTCACGCCCCACGTGTTGAGCAATTCGGCGGTACGTCCACCCGGCCTCCCGCATGCCCACTATACGCCCTCGCTCAAAGTCCGTCAACTGCACATACGGTTCACGTCCACGCTGTCGCGGCATGCTACCAGTGTTAAAGACTGCGATGGAGCTCCGTATGCCACGGCGAACTGGCTGACACTGACGGCGGCGGTGCACAAATGCTGCGCAGCTAGCGCCATTCGACGGCCAACACCGCGGTTCCTGGTGTGTCCGCTGTGCCGTGCGTGTGATCATTGCTTGTACAGCCCTCTCGCAGTATCCGGAGCAAGTATGGTGGGTCTGACACACCGGTGTCAATGTGTTCTTTTTTCCATTTCCAGGAGTGTATAATTGGAAGATGACAAGACTAGAGAAGTAAGGAATTTTGAAGTTAAATATACCATTACAAGCAGGTATGGGCAGTTCAAACAGCTCATTCTTTGGCTGACATTGTTGTGATTCCAGTCTTCATTCCTCTGTCATAAGTTGTTTGATATGTAAACATTGGTTGAACTCAGATGATCATATCTGAATAGGCTGAGTTTTGAAAGGAGATTTTGCAGTGGCCTTTGAGTCCAATAGTGTTTCCATTTCTTGATTAACAATGACCACGGTTAAGAGATGACTTACATCTGGGTGCTTTGACAAGTTCTTCGAAATCTTCAGGTGTTTCACCATTTCCTTTGTTCAATAATTTTTATCTCACTAAAGTGAACACGGGCTCTAAAAGGTACACCTTAAGATCTATGAGCACTTTGCCATCTTCACTACTAAACATCTCTTCTTCTGATCGAGTTCTCATAGCTCTTAAGGTATGCATTTTAGAGCCCATGTTTATTAGGAAATTTTTACCTTGCTTTGGTCTATACTATTTCTTCCCAAAATGTGGAAAGCAAACAGCTTAAGTGGAAGAGTTTTGTTCCATAGCACTGAACATGATGTACTCACATCTGTTAAGGTACCAGTATGCATTTTAGAGCCCTATGTTTACTAATTTTTTTTTTGCTTAGAATGATTGTTCTTGCCATATCCCCTATTACTGACCATTCCTCATGGACACTATGTAGAGATCTCTTCTCAATGTCTTCATCCAAGACGTGATGAAGTGAAAAAGGAACGACATCACTTCATTTTTCATAATGCATTTGGCATAAACAAAAAGGGAATCACTTGTTGCAAGAACATGTATACTGACTCAATACATAAAAAGTTGCTACTTAGAATAAACATCATTGGTTGCTATGTTTGGCAAGGATACGTATTCTGCAAATAGCCACCTCCTCCAAGTTACTGGAGGGAGAGAATACATCGGAATTCAGTGTGCCCTTTTGTGGCCAGGTGGATCACCACTGACTTGCCTGCTTATTTCCCCTGAAAAATAGAAACTCTGAATGCTTCCTCTGTCTGGTCTTGCCTAGGTTTTCCTAGTTTTCACCCACCTCTCAATAGATGCATCAGGTCCGTCTGAATCAAGATGTACCAATAACTCAATTTTGAGGAAAAAAGATGTGACTTGCTTGTCTATCCCCCTCCCCCGACACTTCATCTATTAATGTGTGATTAGTTGATTATCCACTACATTGCACACTACTTAAATTTTTGGTGTTCTTAATACACTTTCACAAGTAATTTTTTGTCTATTTTTTAAATTAAATAAAGGAAACCACAAAAGGTCCTACACACAAATTTAACAAATGAAAATAAACAAGAATTGGATAATTTATTTTCCCACAGGGTTTGATTTTATTTGTACATGTACAAGTTCAAATTAGGAGCCACACTCTGTACATGAGTACCATGCACACAGCAAAATATAGGTGCTTATTTGTACTGTAATAAGATGAATTGTTTTACAAGTACACTTAAAATTAAACACTTTTGTTAGCAAATATTGAATTACTCCACCAGTAATAATTTGTTAGGAAAACATGAAATACTACTCTCTTCTCTCACCTTGCTTCCAGGCTTTCAACTATTGCTCTAATACTCAACATGTCTTCTTGTTCCACTCTAAAAAACCATATACCTTGTACAGTCTTCTTATCTAATACTCCGACAGCAATAACAATTACGGAAGAATATGAATACAAAAGGACAGAAAAATTGGACAAGAACTTTGAAGAAAGTAGAAAGAAAAATAATGCTAATGGCAAGTTTCTGGTTTTTCATCATATGATTGTTCTTGGAAGCAGTGCAAGACAATAATAGAAAAGCATTCATTTATCAATCCAAGCCAGCAGGCCTCATCAGCTTCCTAGCAATAACATCCTAACCACGATGAATACAAACAAGTATATTTGCTATCATCTGTTCTAATGAGCAAGTGGGACTTTGGCTAATGCAATGGACTTGCATTAAGAAAGAATGGGGAGTTTAAATCCTCATTTGGCCATACAGATAAAGTTTTTTTCACTTATACCTCCAAATCACTGAAGGCAAACGTTGGGACATTTCCACTGAAAAGGATGTCATCCACAACATATTAAACCATAATCATCTTATTTGTGTGTCCAATTTCGACCTCACCCTCCTCTACAAGTACATACCCGGAAGCACATTTCAATACATGCATGGTCAATGCTCCTATCATTTCTCTTGTTTTTCCCATCCCCTTCTCTTTCCATCCACCTATTCTGAGTTTAGTTTTCTCTAATACTTTTATGCCACAATGACCTTTCCTTCATGACTATACTAAAATTTTATCCCTCTCCTCCTCCTCCTCTATCTCCCCCCCCCCCCCCTTTAGGTCTGAAGCACATCTGCTATTATTCTTTCATCCATCCTCCATTCCCCTCTGCAACCAGGTTAGATGATCAAGTTGCCTTTTCTGTGTAATAGCTGATAGAGATCTATGCTTTTGTTTAATACTTTTCATTATCTTGTAGAAGGAAGTCCTACACTGTATACTACTTAACTATTCATCTTTACTATCATCAAGTGCCTTTACTACAATGTTTTTCACAAACCAATTTCCTGTTCCGTCTTTGCCAAACACCAGCCTTATCAAATGCTTTCAAGTGCCTGAAAAAAATTTTTTCTTTCAGTCAATATTGACCTCTTGTTGAAACTATCAACCTGCTACTCAACCACAGCTGTGCTTTTCCTCACTGAGTTCTGAAAAGAGCTTAATGGGTGTTAGGGATAATGAATAGCACTCCAAAAAATACATAACATATTTACAGTAGTGTTCTTACAAGTCTATAAAAATTACATATTTATTTATTTATTGCTCCTTTACATTTTCTCTCCTGCTCTGGCACACCTCTCAGTTAACAAGTCAGTTACATATAACAATGTACTAACATTACTGACAAAATCTTTTAATTTGTAATACTAGAACAACTTTGGAACAAAATTTTAAGAACAATAATGTAAACATATAGTACAGATCACAGCAACATTTTTTTGTTTTTTACTTACAAGGCAGATGTTAAAATTCTGCTGAACACAAATGTTGATACACAAACACGAATTTTATTAACAAATAATTTTGTAACATATGAAAGCCACAAAATCTTACAAAAATGGATAAATTTACATGAAGTAGTTTGTTGAATGAAGTTTCTCATGAAACAAGTGGCACTAATAAATTCATGCTATACAAAAAATGCAATTAATGACAATTACGCCAGCACTTACAACCCTGCCGTGGTAATTATGTCCACAGAAACATACACCTACTGACAAACAATGAATAAATTTACTAAATGTGCTTGTTGACTACCAACTTACTCAGCTAATTAGATTTATGTAAATAATTATAATGTAAGTCCTTAATACTGCAGGTCGATTATAGGCTGTAAAGGCAGGTACATTTGACCGTAATACAGGAATATGTAAAAAGACTCAAGGTTCAGTCAAATGGGTCTACTGATTCTTTACAAAAAGCAATATCTAATCACCCTGAAGTGCCAGGAAAGTAAATAAATAAATATTGTTTAGTGCTTAATTTTGTAGTGTTCCTGAACTAATATTACAATATTACTTTGACAAATATATATTGTAAATAAGCAGAAGTTGCTTACACAGGCATACTAGCATAAAGTACACAGCCAGTATGTTTACTCTAGCTTTCTTGTTTATATTTGGTTTTGTGATAGTGGTCTGTGCACAAATGTAAAAATACAAAGGAATGCTTCATTAAAAGGAAAAATAATTGTGACTAGATTGTGCAGCTTTATTCCAATAACCAGAAACACACTCCTATCTCTGAGCATATGACACACATAACATACCAAGTCAGTGATAGACGGGTGCACAGTTCAACATATTGGCATCAGGAAGTGACACTAATAAGTAAGGCAGCATTGTTTCAATGATCAGAACACACTTTATTTCTGATTTTCTTAAATTCAAAACAGTGAATGGATAAAATAACAACTGTGCATCATTATATAGTGTGCTGTAATGGCAGAATGTTAATGTGAGCAGGTACAGGTGCTCTTAGCAGTGTGAAAGCAAACTCTCAAAACCCCTATGAAATTACTGCCTGACATGTCTTCACTTAATTGTTTTAATGTTTTATGGGCTACCTTCATAATTACATCAAAGAACAACTAAAATTAATGTAACAGTAATAGGAAGACAATTAAGTTGCTTTCTACAACCTTTTTATTACAGCACATGTCCATAATATGACAAATGGGGCAAAATGAGAGGGAGAGATAGGAAATGGTGCACGAACTGTATATTATCTACATTTGATGTTAAAAACTAATTAATTCAACAATTAATTTACAGATCTGATACAAAGTTCCAATGCAATTAAGTTCCATGATTACAATGTTGCAATTCATGGTGTATTTGTACTAAACAATAATAAGTTATATTGTGGTAAAAACAGGCATTACTTTAAATTTCAGAGGCACATATTTAAGAAGTTCACGCAATTTGAAATGCTTGTTAAATATCTATCAATGTATAGCATCACACATTTTTATTTTTAGGTTTCTGCTAGTTCATACTAATGTCCATTTTTATCCAAAATATCAGAAAATTTTAATGTCTCTAAACTACTCATCCCCAAAGAATGTATTAAAAATGATTCATGCCTCAATGAAGTAATGCAATGCTATTTACCTGCTGTATGTACACTGCTGTCTTAAATTCTTCATAGAAATTCTTCTTTTTTTTAATAACTCTACAACAAATATATTTTGTTTTTCTTTTTAGTCACAGGCATTTCCAAAAATACTCAGATATAAAAACTGTGAAATTATACAAAATCATCACTGTAAAAGAATTTGCATTGCAAGATAGTTCTACTTACATATATTTTCAGCAATAAAACTGACTGTAGAATATGTAGCCTAAAGATTCATTTGTCTTAAAACTGGTACGGATGTCTTATGTTCAGTGTCATTTTTGCAAAAACTATGTTGCAGGAGAAGTTATAAGGCTTGAGTTTACTCAGTTCTTCAGAGTTACATTAAAATCCATTCCATAGTATTTCCCTCGCCTGCTGTGTGAAATGTGAAATTTAATACTACATAGTTGTCTCTAGCTGCAGCTTCTGAAAAAATTCATCTAGAGTAATTTGTTTTTAATGGAATCTTCACTGTGGTGGAATTACTTTCTCCAGGAAAGCTTTCAAGTCCAATATTTCCTGTAAGGAAGAAATGACATTAGATTGTTTTTTCTGAAGCAACAAGTTTCAGAAACTACAAATATCAACTACATGAACACCCTCCCATTTACATCATGCTCATGTATGAGTGCAAATTATACTAGCTTAGCACTATGTCTGGAAATAAAATTACCTATGAAGCTATAGAGATGACAACAATACACTATTACTTGGCGTGATAAACTGTACTTCGTCTGCATGGCCTCACCACTGTCTTTACAGTTGAGAAAAGAGAAAGGAGATGATAGGAATCCGGTGTTGATCAAGTACAGTTGTAAATACTGAGCTATAAATCACAGTCTAAGTAAAGGAATTGTCAATTTGCCAAGACAATAAAATTTAAGATTTATTTCTATGTGGCTTGTGATGTTTCAATGGCAGTATCTGCACAATTATTGTATGTTGTGAGATCGCGATTCTCATCGCTTTGTGATGAAGCAAGCTGGGATCTCTTTACTTCCTCTCTTGTTTTGCCACCTGCCTCCTTAAATTCATTTTTGACTTATTACTATTAACATACATGAGTATAATCTACATTTTCATGAAAGAGAAAAGCTGGCCCTCAGTCATAAAGAATATAGCAGCAGATCTAATTGTATACTTAGTTTTGTGTATCTAATCAATTTCCTAATTTATTTTGACCGTTCCTAGTTAACATCTTTTGTTATAGGGTGAAATCAGCAAGTGTTTCGTGACTTAAATGCTGTTGTTGACTTATAAACAAATATAAATTCTGTACTAGTTATAAATATTTAGAAGAAGAACTACTATCAGTCTTAAAGTATTTATTTGGCTCTATTCGAAAACAGGTTAGCAAAGCCAGCCCTTAATTAATTCCAAAATAATTACCAGGTTTGTCGAAAGTATTGTTTGCATAGGTTAACCCTTGTAGCACAAGAAACTGTTAAAAAAAAGGAATTTTTCTATATATCCAGTTAACTGAATGAGTTATATTTTAATTGTAATTTCTGTAAATTTAACATTGAACAAAGTATAGTTTCAGTACCTATTATTGTGAGGATATATAAAGGGCCAATTTTTGGTCCCGAGTCAGTAAGTCCATGGCCGATTTTCAGACGAGAAACCTGTATTGGTTATGTCAACAACACTACATCAACTGAATTGTGAAATAAGTGTAACACAAAGAGGTCGTGTGTTAAAATGACAGTGTCTGTTCAATAGTGCCACACTTACTGTATTATTCTGCAAGAACTCTGTGGTTAGGCTTTTACTGCTCATGGATGTTAAATGGTAAACTATTGTAGCAGTATGCTGACATTTGGCTGCAAACTATTAATGAGCCTTATCAAAAGTTAACCAATAGTGAACTGACCATATTAACTGTGTAATATTGGGAGGTTGTGAACAGTGAAAATAAAGAACTGTGAAATGCAACTGTGCAATTTTCGGCTACATTATTTACAGTAGCCAGCGTTGAACTTCTACCCCACATTTTTCAGCCAGTATAACAACGGAGTACATCGACACTGAGGACTATCAACGAAGAAGTAAAGCAGGCGAATGTCGAAACTTGATTGTAGAGTTGTCTCTGCTGCATCGATAACATGTAATGTTAAAACAACAGCTGATTCCTCAAACTGGGGGGCTATCAAGTACGGGGTCTCACAGGGTTCGGTCTTAGGTCCTTTACTGTTCTTGATATACATTAATGACTTACCATTCCACATTGATGAAGATGCAAAGTTAGTTCTGTTTGCTGATGATACAAGTATAGTAATAACATCCAAAATCAAGAACTAAGTGATGTAATGGTAAATCATGTTTTTTCACAAAATTATTAAGTGGTTTCAGCAAACGGACACTCTTTAAATTTTGATAAAACACGGTATATACAATTCCGTACAGTAAATGACACAACTCCAGTAATAAACATAGACTTTGAACAGAAGTCTGTAGCTAAGGTAGAATTCTCAAAATTTTTAAGTGTGTCCATTGATGAGAGGCTAACCTGGAAGCAACACATTGATGGTCTGCTGAAACGTCTGAGTTCAGCTACGTATGCTATTAGGGTTATTGCAAATTTTGGTGATAAGAATCTCAGTAAATTAGCTTACTATGCCTACTTTCATTCACTGCTTTTGTATTGCATCATATTCTGGGGTAATTCATCATTGAGTAGAAAAGTATTCATTGCTCAAAAACGTGTAATTAAAATAATTGCTGGAGCCCACCCACGGTCATCCTGCAGACATCTATTTAAGGATCTAGGGATCCTCACAGTAACCTCACAGTATATATATATTCACTTATGAAATTTGTTGTTAATAATCCAACCCAGTTCAAAAGTAACAGCAGTGTGCATAGCTATAACACCAGGAGAAAGGATGATCTTCACTATGCAGGGTTAAATCTGACTTTGGCACAGAAAGGGGTAAAATATGCTGCCACAAAAGCCTTTGGTCACCTACCAAACAGCATCAAAAGCCTGACAGATAGCCAACTAACATTTAAAAATAAATTAAAAGAATTTCTAGATGACAACTCCTCCTACTCATTGGCTGAATTTTTAGATATAAATTAAGGGGGGAAAAACTTAAACATTAGCATCATGCAATATTTTGTGTAATGTAATATCTTGTACAGACATCTTTTATTAACCTGACACGTTCCACATCATTACGAAGTGTCGTATTCATGATCTATGGAACAAGTATTAATCTAATCTAATCTGATGTCAACGACATCTATTAATATCACATACTGTTGTAACATGAGCTTTTCCTTTAATGTAATGACGATAAAGGCGTAAGATGCGTATGATGCCCCGAAAGGAAAGCTCTGCTGTACTGTTATGATGAAAAAAACATTTACAAGATATGGATTAAGTTCCCTAAGTTTTGGTAAGCATGACATCAGCTGTTGGAGAAGATTAAAATATTTCTCTTACAAAATATATATTGAAAACAAAGGAGAAGACACAAAAACCAACACTTTGCTCACTCTGATACAAAATGTAATGTGCAAATGTATACTTCATCACCAGAAATCAGCTGTCATTTAAATTTCAATGCTTTATTTGGTTGAGAATATCCACTTTGTCAACTGTACAAGGGTGCTTTGATAAGAGAGAGAGAAAAAAAAAACAATGAAAAAAATGTTTGTTTTGTAAACAGCTCAACTTACTTCGACATATTCTCCCTTGAGGGATATACCCCAATGATCCTCCAGCTTTTTCATACCACTGGAAAAACAGCTTTTGTTAAATTATGCAAAATACTCATTGACTGCAACTATCACTTCCTCATTTGATGAAAGTTTCTTCTCAGTGTACCAAATTTTTAAATTAGGAAATGGGAAGAAGTCACTTCGGGCTAATTGTGGTGAATACGGTGAATGAGAAACAAATCCTAAGCCCAATTCATGCACTTTCACCAGTGTTATTGATGATGTGTGGGATGGTGCATTATCCCAGTGAAAGAGCACTTTTTGTGTGCCAACCTCGGTCATTTTTCACCCAATGCAAATTTGTAACACTCCAACTCTAAAGCATAATAAGGTCCAGTAATGGTTCTGCCTCTTTTCATGATATCAATGACAATTATTCCTTGGGAATTCAAAAAAATACTGGCCTTCACCTTCTTCAGTGCACTTTCAGCTGCCTTTCTTTTTCTCTCTCTCTCTCTCTTTTTTTTTAAAAAAAAGGTTTCATCAACAGTCACAATTAGGCACAAAAAGTCTTGCACATTGTGATTAAACATTGCCAGACATTGTGCTGGATGAACTTTTCGTCAACTGTGAGCAATCATGGCACCCACCCCAAACACAGCTTCTTCACACCAAATTCTCTTTGCAGGATATTATGCACTCACTCAGTCAACAGTCTCAATCATCTCAAGAACTTTTATTTGGCAATCTTGTATTACTGTATCATCGATTTTTGTCTAGGGTTTCCTTTGTGGTGACCTTAATTGGACGACTTCATCTTCGGTGCTTGTCCAACCATGTTTCAATTTATTATTCTAAAAGTAAATAGCCTTCAATGATGGTGCAGAGTCCACGTGAAATTCATCCAATTTTGTTTTGATTTGTGCAGCAGTTCAACCCTTCAAATGAAAATGTTTAATAACAGCATGAAACACTGTTTTCTCCATTTTCAATGGCAGTCAATACATTGACCAATTTAGATGGCTGTCAACAATGAGCTGTGTGCTGTACATTATTGAAATTCTTTATACGATCCTTGGAATAATGACGTTTACCAACCATAAGGACACAACAAAAATGTTGCATTCTTTCATGGAAATTTACCAGACTTATCAAATCACCCTCGTATTTATCGCTAACAATTCTGGCTACTCCTCTATTCTGCACCTGTTAAAATGGAATGGCTCTAGCATTTTTTTTTCCAACTTCAAACTTTATAAGTATTAGCCTATCTAGTTTAGGTTACGCAGAGTTGTTATTTTGCTGTTTGGTTTACGACAGAGAAACTGATGCCTTAGCACACATTTATGCTGATCAGCACAGAATACTTACATTAAGCACTTCTAATAATTTTTTCCTACCTCTCTCAAAATACTCTAATTCTTCTCACTGTATGTAATGTACTCAATCTATATTTTATACAGTCATTTTATACTTCTCCAGTACCTTATATACATATAGTCACCTTTTCCATCAGCTACTTCTCTTTTATTTATCAATTTACATAAAAGATTACCAGTAAGCATTCAAGTATGTCTGAATGCATTTTCTGTTCTAGCTTTCTATGGGAGTTGGAACTGTAAAAGTAGCAACTATTCATTTACAACTTATACAAGATATAACCTGTTGCCAGCAATTTGGGGAAGTTGTAAGATACCCTTTGCAGTGCCAGTTGTGTTGATAGTGTGAGTGTAGCAGACTGTTGTCTGACGAAACTCTGTACCAGTTCTGAAATGAATGCCATGAAGTACTTCCTTCAATTTCAGAATCAAGCTGAGGTTACATGGAACCTGCAAAATGACGGGCAGATCCTGCAGAAAGTGTTTCCACATTTTTCTCTAACCTGGCTGTAGGGTGTGTTCTAAAATTGAACAGCCAAGAGAAAGAAACAGCAACACTTTGTGCAGCACCCACCCAACACTTTGCAGTATTTGGGGTGCACCTGGTGCAAGTTGTGGTTGATTTGTTTGATCAATGAAACCGAAAAATGCTGTTCAACCCATAACACACTCCCTGGACTTTATTGCTAGACTTCAAATTGATCCTTTAACTTAAGAAAGCACTTTATGGCATTTTTTCCAGAAATGTTACAGAGATTCATCACGCAATAGACTGCTTGACTCACACAATTAACACTAGTAGTGCTGTTAAAGGTATCCTACGACTTCCATATTGCTGGCAGTAGGTTATACACAATGCTAGCGACTACTCTGGAGGACAGTACAACTTTGTTTAAAACTTGCACAAAATAGGTACATTCATTTCAAAGTTGCCACTAGTACAGTTTCAACCACAGTATATATCCATATCTATATTCATACTCTACAAATTACTTTGAAGTGCATGGCAGAGGGTGCTTCCCACTGTACCCGCTATTACAGCTTCTTCCCATTCCATAAACACATGGAGTGTGGGAAGAATTACTGTTCAAATGCCTCCATGCACACTGTAATTAAACTAACTTTATCCTCATGATCCCTACAGGAACAATACATAGAAGGTTGTAGTGTACTCCTACATTTATCATTTAAAGGTGGTTTTTCAACCTCTGTGAGTATGCTTTGCAGGACAGTTTGTTTCTACCTTCAGGTGTCTGCCAGTTTAGTTTCTTCAGCATCTTTGTGACACTCTCCCACAGGTCAAACAAACCTGTGCTATCCTCCTCTGTATGTGTACACTATCCCCTTTCATCCTGCTGGGACCAATATTCTAGGATGGGTCGCATGAGTAATTTGTAAGCCAGAAAGTTACTTCTACAACTGTCAATGACTCTACATCTAAGGTAACATGCTGTGCATCCTCCCTACAAAGAAATCCTCGATCCAGCTATATGATCGTACCTTCTATGATAAGCATAGGTGTTGTACTGAGTTTAATGCTTTTTGGAAATCAAGAAATACTGCACCTACCCAACTGCCTTCATCCATAGCTTTCAGGAGATCACGTGAGAATACTGCAAGTTGGGTTTCACACTATCAATGTTTTCAAAATACTTGGTGGTTGACATGGAGGAGGTCAATTTCATTTGATGCAACTCATTATATTTGGGCTCAGAATATATTCCAGGATTCTAAAACAATTGGATGTCATGGATATTAGACAACAGTTTTATTTACCATTTCTTCTACCCTTCTTGTATATGACTGTGGCCTGTGCTTCCTTCCACCTATGAAGCACAGTCTTTTGTTCAAGAGATCTATGACAGATTATGGTTAAAAGAGTGGCTTACACAGCCACAATCTTGGCACAAAATCTACCAAGGAATCCAATGGGCCCTGGGACTATTTAATTTTTGCGGTATCAGCTGTTTCTCAACACCACTGACGTTTTTATCTGTGTCACTCATCTCTGCAGAGGTGCAGATAGTAAATTGGGACTACTCTTGAATTTTCATTCATAATGGAATATTTGAAAACAGTTCACTGGTTCTGCTTTTGTTTTGCTACCCCTAAGTTCTGCCCCATCTCCTCCATGAGTATCTGGATACAAACTTTGGTACCTTTATACACAATCAGAATTTCTTTGAGTTTTGTGAGAGATCTTTCGATAATATTCTGCGGTGGTAGAGATTTAAGGCTTCATGCACTGCCCAATGTGTTTTACTCAGCATCTCCCTTACACTCTGTTTTACACCTACTATGCAGTAGTCTGTTCCCTTACAGTGATTGTGTACCGTGGAAAATTCTTCCCATCATGAACTATTCTCCCAGGTACGTATCTATGAAGTGCCTGGTCACCTATTTTTCTGAACATGGTCCACAGTTCTTCTAAATGCTCTTCTCCAGAGCTAAATACTTTCACAAGTTTCTTACGAGATATGCTGTTACTATCTCTCTATCTTGTCCACTGAACACACAAATCATCCTGCCTGTTTCAGTTGCCCTTTGTACTTTGGTAAGCATTGTTTCTACAACTGCTTACAGTCACTAATAACAGTTTCTATGTGGACATCTTCAAAGACGCCAGTCTATATGTTGCTATTTGGTTTAAAGTATTTCCATCATGAGTGGGCTTCCAAACAATCTGTTCCATGTGGTTATCAAAAAATGCATTTATTACTGTTTCACAGAATATCTCATCAAGCCCCCCCCCCCTTATAAAACTGTAATCTTTCCATTTGATTGCTGGATGATTGAAGTCTCTTCCAGCGATGACAGTACGATAGGAGAAATTCGTACTAACGAACTTAAGTTAATTCCCTTAAGTGTTTGCTTACATCTGGAGGTGAATTTGATGGTCAACAGAAGAATAGTTTATGCCAATCCACAATACTGGGTCTTTTCCTGACAATTTCACATTCAGTTTGAATTTCTATCCCACTGGATCTGAGTTTATCAACTGTGACAAATACACACTTCCATTTATCATTAGCCTATCATTTCAATATATTCTTAAATTTTCCCGGAAACTCTCATCCTATAAATTTTTGGTTTTATTTAGCTTTCTGTGCCTTGTGATATGTGAGCTCCACTGCTTGTTACACGAGGTTCAAACTCTGGCACTTTGTTGTCAATGCTTTGGTGGTTTGTCACTAGCATTTTAATACTCTTATCTGTAGATGGTATTCCTTTAGATCCTTTACTGACACTTGTGGTTCCCCTGCAGCTATTATTATCTGGGCTGGATGGAGGATTAACCGATCTAAAAGAAACCTCATGTGCACTCCACAAAGAGCCAGCTACATCACTAGCAGCCTCTGATGTGTATTGCACATCTGACCCACTTAAGGGGACCTTCCACTTTGTAACACAATGGCACATTTCCAGAAAGTAGCAGCCTAGCTTGTCACAGAACCTTAGAAGTCTCTGGTTCAATTCTTTCACTTGACTCTGAACCAGTGTGCACGACCAGTTCTGGGGAAAATTCCGTAAATTGTGAGCTTCGATGAAACACCATTAGCAATAAATTATAAAAGAGCAGTGAGCAACCTTTGCACTTGAATTCTGTTGTACTTTGACACATAACCAAGCTTACGTCGTGCAAAACCAGATGCACATTTGGCTTTGTTGAGTTACGCCAACTTGATTAAAAATATTTATTAAAACTGCACCAATATGCCATCACAAGTATTTCACATAAAGTATCAAACAGAGCAAGCCCAGTGGTTAATGCACTAGACCCTGGTTCATGAGCAGTATGGCTCAAACCCCTTACTGGGGATCCAAACTCAGGTATCCTGTGGTTTCACTGAAATGCGAGTGCCAGTTGCTTTCTTTGGAAAGAAAACAGCTGACTTCCTTCCCCCTACTTGCCCTATCTGAATTTGTTGGTGGTCTTTAATGACCTTAGCACTTACACAATGTGAAATCCTAAGCTTCCTTCCTTTTCCGTATTTATATAAGATATCACTTGTTTGGGAGTGTACGAGAGAGAGAGAGAGAGAGAGAGAGAGAGAGAGAGAGAGAGAGAGAGAGAGAGAGAGAGAGAGAGAGAGAGAGAGAATTATCAATGATGGTACGGAATGAGTCACAACATGCAATGGTCACTGGTGATCACTTGCCAAAAAATTTCACACACACATATACATGAAAGCGCACGTGCACACACATAATGAAATTATCTTAAATATATCCAAATTAGGTTTTAAAATGCAAATTATTGGATTCTGACTACCATTTATCTATTTATTACCATTTCATAATATATATCTCTTGTGGCCTAACAAAAAACCAAGAAACTAAATTCACAACATAGGTTATTTCCATGCTCAAACACTGTCCATTTACTCACAATTATTGAAAAATTAAAGCTATTACTGTCCCAGGCATTAACCCTTTGCATATCACTGACTAAGTTCTCTAGTTTAATTATTGGCAGTAATATATTTCTCACATATCTATTAAATATTTTCATACATATAATAAATAATGACAGTTACCTCATCAGACGATGAGTGCATCATTCCTCGATATGTCTTGAATTCAATTTGTCTAAGGAATTGTTTCAAGAGAGAAGCAGTCATCTGCCCCCATTTATAAGGTACAATGGGATCACAGTCTCCATGGCATTGTATATAAGGAATATCTTTGTTCGCAACAGCTGCCTGCGTAAAAGCATTAAAAAACAGAAATATTTTCATTAGTTGTTCCTGTGGTTTTATGGAAAATTAAAATGTATATTGGATGCCTAATCTTTCCCACAAATTACTTAAAATATACTATAAAAGAACAAACAATCTTTGACAAATTGCTTATTTCTATTAAATGATACCAATGCACTATACAGTGCTTGACAGAAAAATTGTACAGGATGAAAGAATACTGAGAAAGAATAATACAAAAATACTGTTCAGAATAACACATTAATAATTTTGTCAAGAAAGTACAATATGATAGAAGACGTCTTGTAGTACACAAAGGGCTGCATTTCAAAAGTATCTACATAACACACTAGTCTTTAGAAATATAGTCTATCATCAGTGGCAAATACTTCTGAGGTGTAACTCATGGTGTACAATAAGAGTTCCTTTATTAAATACAAGTTGCAGAGCACCTAATAAACAAGATATTTACAGTAGTTTGTTAGTTTCTTGTTCCATAGATCAAATTAAAGACAAACGTTACGAGGTGGAATGTGTCAACAGAACAAACACAGGATATTTACATACAACTAAAAAAATAAAAATAATATTTACATGGTTACAAGCTGGCCATTTACAATTTTTTCTTTGAAAATGACTGATTATCTCTCCTTAAGAATTCCTCTATTGTATAGGCAGAGTTGTTATGGAGAGACATTTCTAACCAACATTTGAAAATACACTGGAAAAAGTGCACCCTTTTAGAGGTCTCTAATTGACTCACCCTTTTAGGGGTTTCTAATTCACTCAAGATTTATTGTTGCAACAGTGCATATAGAGTACATGTAACAATTAAATTTACATATCAACAGCGTAAGCAGTTCTGAGGCATCAGATATTGACCCATGCTGAAACACCCATATTAGTACGTGTTATAGCCTCCACTGGCAGCTATGCAGGTGCCAACTCTGGCATCCAGTCAGTTGTACAATGGTGAATACTGTCCTGGGATATATTATTCTGCACCTGCTCGACCTGTTCATGCAGTTCTGTAAGCATTGTTGGCTGACAAGTCGCATGAGTCACTTCTCAATCTGTCATATTCCACACATCTACATCTACATCTACATTTATACTCCGCAAGCCACCCAACGGTGTGTGGTGGAGGGCACTTTATGTGCCACTGTCATTACCTCCCTTTCCTGTTCCAGTCGCGTATGGTTCGCGGGAAGAACGACTGTCTGAAAGCCTCCGTGCGTGCTCTAATCTCTCTAATTTTACATTCGTGATCTCCTCGGGGGGTATAAGTAGGGGGAAGCAATATATTCGATACCTCATCCAGAAACGCACCCTCTCGAAACCTGGCGAGCAAGCTACACCGCGATGCAGAGCGCCTCTCTTGCAGAGTCTGCCACTTGAGTTTGTTAAACATCTCCGTAATGCTATCACGGTTACCAAATAACCCTGTGACGAAACGCGCCGCTCTTCTTTGGATCTTCTCTATCTCCTCCGTCAACCCGATCTGGTATGGATCCCACACTGATGAGCAATACTCAAGTATAGGTCGAACGAGTGTTTTGTAAGCCACCTCCTTTGTTGATGGACTACCATTTTCTAAGGACTCTCCCAATGAATCTCAACCTGGTACCCGCCTTACCAACAATTAATTTTATATGACCATTCCACTTCAAATCGTTCCGCACGCATACTCCCAGATATTTTACAGAAGTAACTGCTACCAGTGTTTGTTCCGCTATCATATAATCATACAATAAAGGATCCTTCTTTCTATGTATTCGCAATACATTACATTTGTCTATGTTAAGGGTCAGTTGCCACTCCCTGCACCAAGTGCCTATCCGCTGCAGATCTTCCTGCATTTCGCTACAATTTTCTAATGCTGCAACTTCTCTGTATACTACAGCATCATCCGCGAAAAGCTGCATGGAACTTTCGACACTATCTACTAGGTCATTTATATATATTGTGAAAAGCAATGGTTCCATAACACTCCCCTGTGGCACGCCAGAGGTTACTTTAACGTCTGTAGACGTCCCTCCATTGAGAACAACATGCTGTGTTCTGTTTGCTAAAAACTCTTCAATCCACCCACACAGCTGGTCTGATATTCCGTAGGCTCTTACTTTGTTTATCAGGCGACAGTGTGGAACTGTATCGAACGCCTTCCGGAAGTCAAGGAAAATAGCATCTACCTGGGAGCCTGTATCTAATATTTTCTGCGTCTCATGAACAAATAAAGCGAGTTGGGTCTCACACGATCGCTGTTTCCGGAATCCACGTTGATTCCTACATAGTAGATTCTGCGTTTCCAAAAACGACATGATACTCGAGCAAAAAACATGTTCTAAAATTCTACACCAGATCGACGTCAGAGATATAGGTCTATAGTTTTGCGCATCTGCTCGACGTCCCTTCTTGAAGACTGGGACTACCTGTGCTCTTTTCCAATCATTTGGAACCTTCCGTTCCTCTAGAGACTTGCGGTACACGGCTGTTAGAAGGGGGGCAAGTTCTTTCGCGTACTCTGTGTAGAATCGAATTGGTATCCCGTCACGTCCAGTGGACTTTCCTCTGTTGAGTGATTCCAGTTGCTTTACTATTCCTTGGACACTTATTTCAATGTCAGCCATTTTTTCGTTTGTGCGAGGATTTAGAGAAGGAACTGCAGTGCGATCTTCCTCTGTGAAACAGCTTTGGAAAAAGGTGTTTAGTATTTCAGCTTTATGCGTGTCATCCTCTGTTTCAATGCCATCATCATCCCGGAGTGTCTGGATATGCTGTTTCGAGCCACTTACTGATTTAACGTAAGACCAGAACTTCCTAGGATTTTCTGTCAAGTCAGTACATAAAATTTTACTTTTGAATTCACTGAACGCTTCACGCATAGCCCTCCTTACGCTAACTTTGACATCGTTTAGCTTCTGTTTGTCTGAGAGGTTTTGGCTGCGTTTAAACTAGAAGTGAAGCTCTCTTTGCTTTCACAATAGTTTCCTAACTTTGTTGTTGTACCACGGTGGGTTATTCTGGTCCCTCACAGTTTTACTCGGCACGTACCTGTCTAAAACGCATTTTACGATTGCCTTGAACTTTTTCCATAAAGACTCAACATTGTCAGTGGCGGAACAGAAATTTTCGTTTTGATCTGTTAGGTAGTCTGAAATCTGCCTTCTATGTCTCTTGCTAAACAGATAAACCTTCCTCCCTTTTTTTATATTCGTATTAACTTCCATATTCAGGGATGCTGCAACGGCCTTATGATCACTGATTCCCTGTTCTGCACATACAGAGTCGAAAAGTTCGGGTCTGTTTGTTATCAGTAGGTCCAAGATGTTATCGCCACGAGTCGGTTCTCTGTTTAATTGCTCGAGGTAATTTTCGGATAGTGCACTCAGTATAATGTCACTCGATGCTCTGTCCCTACCACCCGTCCTAAACATCTGAGTGTCCCAGTCTACATCTGGTAAATTGAAATCTCCACCTAAGACTATAACATGCTGAGAAAATTTATGTGAAATGTATTCCAAATTTTCTCTCAGTTGTTCTGCCACTAATGCTGCTGAGTCAGGAGGTCGGTAAAAGGAGCCAATTATTAACCTAGCTCAGTTGTTGAGTGTAACCTCCACCCATAATAATTCACAGGAACTATCCACTTCTACTTCACTACAGGATAAACTACTACTAACAGCGACGAACACTCCACCACCGGTTGCATGCAATCTATCCTTTCTAAACACCGTCTGTACCTTTGTAAAAATTTCGGCAGAATTTATCTCTGGCTTCAGCCAGCTTTCTGTACCTATAACGATTTCAGCTTCGGTGCTTTCTATCAGCGCTTGAAGTTCCAGTACTTTACCATGAAGTTCCAGTACCTTACCATGTAGTTCCAGTACTTTACCAACGCAGCTTCGACAGTTTACAATTACAATACCGATTGCTGCTTGGTCCCCGCATGTCCTGACTTTGCCCCGCACCCGTTGAGGCTGTTGCCCTTTCTGTACTTGCCCAAGGCCATCTAACCTAAAAAACCGCCCAGCCCACGCCACACAACCCCTGTTACCTGTGCAGCCGCTTGTTGTGTGTAGTGGACTCCTGACCTATCCAGCGGAACCCGAAATCCCACCATCCTATGGTGCAAGTCAAGGAATATGCAGCCCACACGGTCGCAGAACCGTCTCAGCCTCTGATTCAGACTCTCCACTCGGCTCTGTACCAAAGGTCCGCAGTCAGTCCTGTCGACGATGCTGCAGATGGTGAGCTCTGCTTTCATCCCGCTAGCGAGACTGGCAGTCTTCACCAAATCAGATAGCCGCCAAAAGCCAGAGAGGATTTCCTCCGATCCATAGCGACACACATCATTGGTGCCGACATGAGTGACCACCTGCAGATGGATGCACCCTGTACCCTTCATGGCATCTGGAAGGACCCTTTCCACATCTGGAATGACTCCCCCCAGTAAGCACACTGAGTGCACATTGGTTTTCTTCCCCTCTCTTGCTGCCATATCCCTAAGGGGCCCCATCACGCGCCTGACGTTGGAGCTCCCAACTACCAGTAAGCCCAATGCGACCGCCCGGATCTTGCAGACTGAGGGGCGGGCAACCTCTGGAACAGGACAAGCAGCCATGTCAGGCCGAAGATCAGTATCAGCCTGAGACAGAGCCTGAAACCGGTTCGTCAGACAAACTGGAGAGGCCTTCCGTTCAGCCCTCCGGAATGTTGCTTGATTGGAGACAAGTCCAGAGATTGTGCTGGCTGGGAAGTTGCTGCATATTTTGCAGAGTGCATCGAGTTTCATGGGCAGTGTGTGGGCAAGGATTATCCTATTGGAATAACACATCACCTTCCTGTTGCAAAAACAGCAAACGAATGGGTCTAACAACATTCTGCATGTACCGAACACTGGTTAAAGCCCCCTCCAGAAATACTAAAGGTGAAAGAGTTGTAGCTTATAGCACCCCAGACCATAAGGTCTGGGATGGAGCCAGTTAGTCTTGGACGAATGCATTCTACAAGATGGTG
This sequence comes from Schistocerca americana, assembly GCF_021461395.2. Lineage (NCBI taxonomy): Eukaryota > Metazoa > Arthropoda > Insecta > Orthoptera > Acrididae > Schistocerca > Schistocerca americana. The sequence goes on along the minus strand of NC_060121.1, from coordinate 506,640,126 downwards.
CTCACCACGTCTACATCGTACAAACATACGACCATCACCTGCATGCAGGCAGAATATCCTTTCATTGCTGAAGACCATGCTACGCGATTTCATCATCCTAGTGATCCTCTGGTGGCACCAGTTGAGCCGTACATGATGATGCTGTGGCATGAGTGGAAGGCGGACTAGATGTGTGTGTGCCCGTGGTCCTACTGCCAATAATCGGTTCGCAATGGTTCGTATGGAAACGTCTGGGTTCACAAGCCCTCTGATCTGTGCTGCGGTAGCCACTGTTGCCCTTGAAATATGATGATCCTGGTGGGTGTCTATGCTGCATGGACATCCAAAACTTGATCTACCGATGTGAGAATGTTCATTTGACAACTGATACCAGCATTGTTGCACAACTGACTCTGGTCAATCCATACCACGTGGTCCAAGAAAAAAAATAAATGGTTGCTTGACCATCTAAGAAAAATTTTATAATTGCTGGGTGAATTTCCCAATGTTTAGTAGTCACAAAAATATTTATTAAAAATTTATTGTTTATTATTTTGAAATGGTGACCTTATTTGTTCCAAGTCTCATGCGTTTTTTTGTATTTCCAAACATCTACATTTTTTTACAATTATTCAGTAGTGGATTGTTCTAAGCCTTTTAGATAAAATGCATTTAGTTCAACACACACTGGGCTACAAATTAACATCATTATCACTTAGGTGAATGTATTCTTTAATATATTTTTAATAGTTCAATGTTATCCGCCACAAATTAAAACAACTCAATTTTTGAATAGTAGTTTTCCTAAGAAAGATTAATTTCTCAGCTTTTTTTCTGCTACTACACTGTATAGTATAGTTACTTTTTATAGAGTATCAATGGTGAGCAGCTTACACTTAAAAAAATACACTATTAAATTTTTTTTTTAAATGTTTCCATTTTGTGGCCTGCAAAATCTTTGTTGAGGAACCACATAAAAATCTGAAAATTTCACAGTTAATAGACCTTCACGATATCAAACTTCAGTATAAATTTCAACTTTGAGATTCAATTGGAAGTTATGGAAAAAATATTACAAAAGTACGTTTCTTAACATCTGCGATATCTGGTAGGCTAATCAAATAAAGTATACCAATTGCATAATGTAACACACCACATTACACTAGCTAATGATTATTTGTCGAAACAATGCTGTGGTAATTGTTCCAGCAGGCTAACAATTGCTTCTGCAAGCATATACAAGTCTGACTGTTGTCTTTCCCCTTACACCAACAATTGTCTACTCACACTTATTTAGCTGGAAGTTCTTGAAATGTGCAGTTGAAAAATGGTGTCTCAGTGTTCTGTCGATATTATTAATGAAGCATGTCATAAAAGTGTATATGGGATGTATCCTAAAGACATTACTTTAATCGAAGATTACAATGAAGAAGAAAAAGTGTTGTTTTATTTATAAGTCGGCCCAAAGGTCAAATCAACATGCAAGTACCATGGAATGGAAGATTGTGTGGCACTGGAAAAGTGCTGGAGATAACATGCAAAAATTCGGGAATTGACACAGGGAGCGTGATCAGTCTGAAGGTATAGGCTTCATTACATCAGCAGGAGTAATGTGGGATCTTACATCTCTAACTACAAACCTCTCCCCACCCGCCCACACTTTCCCCGTTCTACGCTTGTTTGCACCCACTAAATCCACCTCTTCCAGTCAAATCTGCCACCCCCCTTAAGCTTATCCGCCCTTAAACCTGCTACCCAGAGCAATATACATAATTTATTATTGATTAGTTATTGTCTAATTTGATCCCTGTGACTTCCGGCAAATTTTAGTGAGTTTTCGCCTTCCACTATCGCCGTCTTCCTCAGATTTCATCTCGTCCCCCCCCCCCCCCCCCTTGTGCATCCATTTCATCCCTTTTGTAACTTTCACACGTATTTGGGTGTATTTTTGAATAATTTTTCAGACGTAATTCTACTTTCTTACGTAATTTTCGCATTTTTTGCACCACCATGGATCCATGCTCCTTCCATCTGAGTCAATACAGAAAATTTCCTTATTCCTAGCCAGATCTCAGTCCCACATATTGTTCCTGCGTTGTTGCTTGGCTCATGAAATCCCCCATAATGGCCGTACCATCAAATTACCCATCTCTGGTTGCCACCCCTCCTTCCACAATGACCTCCACCTGTTCAGAATCCACCAATCCTCAGCCCTCACCAACATAGTTCTGCAAAACCATTTAAACCAAGCCCAATCCTCCTTGCAGTACCTCTTCTCCATTCGCGAAATTATTCTGCTATGCAATCCCAAATTCCTGGAACCCATTACACACATTGAAACCCTAGCCCTGCAGGAACATGAGCAACATGCACAACGCCACCTCAAAAAGCTCTCCATCCTACTCACTTCCTACTCCCGTCTCGGAGTACCACTGTCCACCACTTCTACAACCACCTCCAAACCTCCCCCTCACCCCCTCATAGCTGAAAAAACCTGTCTCGCAGACCTACTACATTTACCCCACCCTCCAAAACTCCCTTCCACCACCACACACAACCCAGAACCTAAACAGACCCACAACACAGTCATGAACTTTTCCTCTAGAAGCCTTAGACCCACAGAAATATCAATCCTTTCCAAAGGCCTCACCTTTTGCCCCACTCCCAAATTCAACCATGCTGGACTAGTTAAAGACCTTCTCTCCTTCTCCTAGTCCCTACAGTGGAAACACTTTTTCACTACCAACCCGACCAATCAGACTCAACCAAAGACCAGTATTGAACCTTGCCTAACTCAATTCACTCCTCCATCCAACCGTGCTCCACCCCCACTGCCTCCAAACCACCCCCTGTTAACTTCCCAGAATTTCTTAACCTCGAACCTTGCCTCAACATCATTCCCCAAATCCCTCAAAATGCAAACTAACCTTACATCCGCAGAAAGAACGAGCCAGTCCACCATCTAAAAACTGATCCTGACCTTATAATCCTACCTGCTGACAAAGGCTCCACCACTGTTGTTTTGAACCGCAAGGATTACGTGGCAGAAGGACTCCATCGCTGTCAGATACTTCCACCTACAAACCATGCCACAGTGATCCCATTCCAGTAATCCAGCAGGATCTCCAGTCACTACTCAAATCCTTAGGCCCATCCCAGAACCTCTCCCCAGAGTCCATCTCTCTACTTACCCCTACCACTCCCCGCACTCCCACCTTCTAGATGCCTCCTAAAGCCCATAAACCTAACCCCCCAGGACACCCCATTGTGGCCAGTTACTGTGCCCCCACTGACAGAATCTCTGCTCTCGTAGACCAACACCTTCAACCTATTACCCGGAACCTATCCTCCTATATAAAAGATACCAACCATTTCCTTGACTGACTCTCCACAGTTCCTGTCCCTTTACCACACTGTGCCTTGCTCGTCACTATTGATGCCACCTCCTTGTACACTAACATTCCTAATGCCCATGGCCTTACTGCTGTCAAACACTACCTTTCCAGATGCCCTATGTATTCCAAACCAACAACCTCCTTCCTAGTCTCCATGATCAACTATATCCTCACCCACAATTGCATCTCCTTTGAAGGCGTTATCTACAAACAAATCCGCAGTACGGCTATGGGCACCCACATGGCACCAACCTATGCTAACCTATTCATGGGCCATCTAGAGGAATCTTTCCTAAAAACCCAGAATCCCAAACTCCTCACCTGGTTCATATTCAATGATGACATCTTTGCTATCTGGATTGAAGGTGAGGGCACCTTATTCACATTCCTCCAGAACCTCAACAACTTCTCCCCCATTTGCTTCACCTGGTCTTACTCAACCCAAGATGTTGACCTTCACCTCAGAGATGGCTACATCAGTACCTCCATCCATATCAAACCTACTAACCACCAGCAATATCTCCACTTCAACAGCTGCTGCCCATTCCATAGCAAGAAGTCCCTTCCGTACAGCCTAGCCACCCATGGTCATCGCATCTGCAGTGACGAGCAGTCCCTCTAAAAATATACTGAGGGTCTCACTGAAGCATTCACTGACTGTAATCATCCTCCCATCCTTGTACAAAAACAAATCTCCTGTGCCTTATCTTTCCATTCTCCCTGAATTACATTCTCCGCCAGGGTTTCGATTACCTCTCTTCATGCCCTGAAATGAGGAATGTCCTGCCCACTATCCTTCCCACCCCTCCTACCATGGTATTCCGTCATCCACCGAACCTACACAATATACTCGTCCATCCTTACACAACCACTGCTCCCAATCCCTTACCTCATGGCTCATACCCCTGTAATAGACCTAGATGCAAGACCTGTCCCATACATCCTCCTACCACAACCTATTCCAGTCTGGTCACTAACATGACCTATCCCATCAAAGGCATGGCTACCTGTGAAACCAGTCACATGTTTTACAAGCTAAGCTGCAACCCGTGCTGAATTCTATGTAGGCATGGTAACCAACAAACTGTCAGTCCGCATAACGGCCACTGACAAACTGTGGCCAAGAAACAAGTGGACCACCCTGTTGCTGAACACTCTGCCAAACATGATATCCCTCATCTTAATGACGGCTTCACAGCCTGTGCCATATGGAACCTTCCCACCAACACCAGCTTTTCTGAACTGCGCAGGTGGGAACTTGCCCTACAATACATCCTACATTCCCGTAACCCTCCTGGCCTCAACCTTCATTAGTCACTGTCGTCACCCATCCAGCCCCCTCCCTGTTCCCATTCCAGCACTACTCAGCCGTCAACTCACCAGCACACCCAGTCTTTTAATTTCTCTCCTTTCCTCTACCTACCCCCTCCACACTTTCTCTCCTGCCCTCCATCTAAATTGCAACACTTGACAGTCCGCCACTCTCACCATACTATCCCTCCCCCTCCTTGCCCCAGCCTCCTCCTTACCCCTCCTAGTTGCCACTCCCATCATGCACTGCACTGGTGCTGCTGTTCGCAGTCTGGTCTCAGCTATCTGAGACTGCAGATGTGTGTGTGTGTGTGTGTGTGTGTGTGTGTGTGTGTGTGTGTGTGTGTCTTACTGGCTGAAAGCTTAAATTGCGTGAATCTTTCTCTTGTGCCTATTGCGACTCGGCATCTCTGCTATATGGTGAGTAGCAACTTTCCTTCTCTGGTATTGTTACATTCCATCCTGGATCTTCCATTGTTTGAAATTTCATAATTGAATAAACATGCTATGAGACAGTGCTTAATATTCCCATTGCTCAGATACCTGTAAAATGTATGTGTGTAAATTCTGAACATAATTCAAATTATTTTCTTGCGTGCAAAGACTACTCTTTGCTCAAGTGAAGAGTTACCTCAGAAAACTATAAGATAATACATCAATGAATGTAAAATGCATTCATACTGACTTCCATGGCCCAAAGTTGGCAATTATTCTTAGGGCAAAAGTAGCCAAATTCGAATGTTTTAGCAGAACAACTATATAGTTTTTTCCCCCAGTTTAAGTTTTCATTCTATAAACACAAAGAACTTGCAATTTTCAACCCTGTTTATTATTTCTGGTTGGTATATTACGTTAAAAGCAACTGCAACATTTTTGGCATTACAAAAATGGATGAACTGGATTTTTTCAAATGTTAAAGGTAGCCCATTTGTGCAAAACCATTCACAAACTTTCAAAAAACATTATTTATATTTTCTCTGTTGATGCTTCTTTGCTAGGCTTCACAACAATGCTTGTATCATCTACCGACAGGACGTACACTGCTCCCAGTTCAATTAAAATGGCAGATCGTTAATACAAAAGCATGAACAGTAGTAGGTCAATGATTAAACCCTTTGGGACTTCCATGGTAATTACACTCCATGCATATGATGGGGCATCCCTCTTTGTATTACTCAAGCAGCTTTGGGTACCTTCTTGCATTCTGTTTTCTAAGTAAGAACTAGACCAGGCAATTGCTAAACTGCATATTGCATAAGCCTCTGTAACACAATATTATGACTGACACAATCAAATGTCTTTGATAAACCACAGAAGATATTTTATCCTTGAAAAATTTTATTATGTGCTCAGTGAAAGCATAAATAGCTGACTCATTACAACGGACTTTTTGAAATTGTGATTGTCTAAAGACCCCATTACTACATAGGTGGGCGAGAGCCCTACAGTACATTATCTTTTCAAATATTTTAGATAATTACATAAGGAGTGACACTGGCCAATAGTTATTGACAACAGTTGAGTTTCCCTTTTTATGATGGGGCCTAATAATGGCATATTTCAATGTTTCTGTGGAAACACCTTGACTTAATGAAGCATTACTTACGTGCAAAAGAACATTACATATTACAGGCCCACAACTTTTTAGTGTCTTATTGGATGTGTTATCTACTTTAAATGAACTTTTACTTTTTAGAGTTATCGCAGTCTTCCTTATTTCAAATGAGGATGTGGGGTTAATTTTTATTTCACTAAATGCTCTCTGTATTGCGTCTTCAGTATTCTGTTTTGCTCCCTCATCTGATCTATTTGCATCAATTTTCTCAGCTACTTTTAACACAGTAATTGTCACAAATACCTGCTTCACATAGACCGCTTTTATAAGGCTCCTATTCTCTTTAACAGAAATAGTGTCATCGATTTCATACAAGATGTGTATACTTTTGGATTTTTTTTACAGCTTATCTTAAACTGTTATAGTACCATTTTAATAAGAAAGTATATCTGGTCCATTACTTGCTCCGCTTAGTTAAGAAGGGATTGACACTTTGAGCCAAGGTTTCTTCAGTGGCTTGCCTTTACTACATTTCATGATCTTTTTAGGAAAACTACTTTCAAAAATGTATACAAACACATTAAGCTATACAGGATGACTAAAAACATGTTTACATACAGATATGGTGATCTGGGTAGACAAGGATCAGTAAGTAATAACTAGGGACCGGAAAAATTCACATTTTGCGATAAATGAGAAATAAGTGCGAATTCTGAAAGTTTATTTTCTGCATATAATATCGAAAATGTAAGCAGTTACTGACATTGTATGGCATCTAGTGAAACCCAATTTGGAAAGATAATGTGTGCAAGAACCTACTTGTAAAATAAAGGGTACGAACTCAACGAAGTATCAATGTCACAGTTTAAAATGTTAGATTGTGTCTATGAGCTCAATGCTCTGGCACCATGCCAATTGTGGACAGCTGACTTCCTGCATTCATCTAATACTTTCCCCTCTTTGGGGAAGTGTGAGGGGGAGTTTGTAGCCTTTTGGCTTTTACTCCCCTGTGTACATGTGTGTGTGATTTTTCTATATATTTTTGGTGTCTGTGATATGTGATGAATTGTTGTGAGTGTATCTGGGACTTGCCTGAGGTAGGCGAGATGATTGGTGATATATGGGAAGGAACTGGATTAGGGATTGGGTATTGGGATTTTTCTCTTCGACTTAATCGTCGAAGATCGTCATAGGGCGCTTGTGTTTATCGCGGGACATGTCATACCGACCAAGGGAGTGGATGAGTGCATTTCCGGATCTGGAAGTACCTTCATAGAAGGCCCTTGCCAGATCCTGGAAACGCTCTCTCAGGAGTGGGATTTCGGCTGCGACGTGCAGGTCGTCTGTGGGGAATCCGAGAGGTAGATGCAGTGCCCTTCTGAGGGCGCGGTTTTGCAGCCTCTGGAGTTTGTCCAGGTGCTGCTTTGCCGCGTATCCCCAGACAGGGCACGCATACTCCATTACTGGCCGGATCAGGGCCTGGTATACATTTACTGCTACTGGGCAGGGAAGGGAGCTGGTTGTGTTCAGGATAGGGTATAGGATGGACATTCTGGCGCAGACCTTCCTGTGGACCTCGTCTATGTGGGGTTTCCACGTAAGACGAGAGTCCAAGGTTACGCCAAGGTACTTGGCGGTTCTGCGCCAGGGGAGTTGGGTTCCATTTAGGTGGAGGTGGAGGGGGGGGGGGGGGGCGTTGAGGAGGTTCGCGCCTTTCGAGCCTGCGGGTAATCAGCATTGCCTGCATCTTCTCCGAATTGATGGTGATGCGCCAGCGACGGGCCCAGGTTTCTGTGTCATCTAAAACCCTTTGTAGCCTACGAATGACCAGGTCCTTGTTCGCATTTCTCGTGTAAAAGGCTGTGTCGTCTGCGTACTGTGCAGTGTGCACCAGGGGGGCCATTGGAGTGTCCGCAGTGTACAAGCTGTACAATACGGGCCCCAGGACCGATCCCTGTGGCACCCCGGCACGAATACGCCTTCTGGTGGAGGTGGCAGTTTCTACTTTGACGGAGAAAGTCCTATTCGTGAGGTAGCTCTTGATTAGCTGAACTATGCTCCCTGGAAACCCTTGTGAGTACAACTTGTAGAGTAGCCCTCTATGCCATACTGAATCAAAGGCTTTGGCTACGTCTAGTAGCACTATCCTGCAGTAGCCTCTGTGGTTGAAGCCCTCTGTGGCTGCTTCAACCATTCTCATGACCTGTTGTGGGGCAGAGTGGTTCTGCCGGAATCCAAATTGGAAATCCGGCAGAATTTGCTCTCTGGTAATATGTTCTTGTATGGGTTTTAGCAGGAGGCGCTCATAGATCTTGCTGAGTGTTGGCAAGAGGCTAATCGGCCTGTAGTGCTGCGGGAATAGAGGGTCTTTTCCCGGTTTGTGTATCGCGACCACTTCCGCATGTTTCCAGCAAGCTGGGAACTCGCGGGAACGAGTAATCTCGTTGAGGACGTTCGCGAGGTGTGTGATCGCTGTGGGTGGGAGTTTTTTGACTAACTGGTTTGTGATACTGTCGTGCCCTGGCGCCTTTTTTGTAGGGAGGGACCTGATTACTCTTGCCACGTCCTCGGGGGCAAAAAGTATGGGTTCGTCCTCTGGGTCCTCCTCAGCATTGAGGAAGACAGCCAGCTGACGACTGACTACCTCTTCATGCTCTTCATCCTGTGGTTCTGCCGTTTGAAACTGCTTCTCGAAGGAGTCGGCGAGGGCGTTGGCCTTCTCAGCATTGCTGTAGACCAATCCCCGCTCGCCGTGCAGTGGCGGCATCCTAGCGCGTCTTTTTGTGAATTGTTTGGTTGCTTGCCAAAGTGTATGATCGTCTACTTTGAGAGCTGTGAGGCAGTTTTGCCATTGCTGGTTTCTGTGCTCATTGAGCGCTACCTTCAGTTCTCTCTGTAGACGATTGAGCAGCCTCCTGGTGGCCTGATTTCTGATGATCTTCCACTCTTTTGCCACTCTGTTCTTGTGACGGATTTGAGCTAGTAAGTGTTCCGGGAGCTGTATTTGCGGTGGAGGGCCATCCCTTTGTGGTGGGGTGGCCTCTTCCGCTGCCTGCAAGATGGTGCCTGTCAAGTCTAGTAGCGCTTGATCTACTGTTTCGGCAGTAGGTGGCGGAGCGCGCGCGATATCAGAGGCGACAGTTTCTTGGTATCGCTCCCAGTCTGTGCGTTTGTAAGACGTCTGGTACCGTGGGAGTGCTACCCATTCTCCCACATCGACTTCTAGAATCACTGGGTTGTGGTCGGAGGACATTCTGTTGATTGTCCTTGCGGTCACAAATCCTGCGATCCTCCTAGTGAGTGGTGGACAGCTGAATGGTCTGTTTAAGGTAAAGAGGTTGTATTACACGACGATCCGCCGCGAACGGTACTGGTCTAGAACGACAGCCATCTAGCGGTAGAACGGGTGAAACTACGAAAATTAGGAGACACATTTTCTGCGTACCAGAATAGACATCAGTTCTAAACTGCTGTCAATTCATACATGCGCAGTAGGCAGCGAAAACTCGCGCATGTGCAGAGGGTGTACCATAGTACTTTTTACTTGTTGTTCGCTTCTTGTTAGGGGGCTAGTGCCTAATTTCAGATTTTCGTGTTGGGGATTTTCCACATAGGTTTCATAAATGCAGAAAAAACTTTTTTTCCAGCAGACTCTTTTATACTAGCTGTTAGTGAAAGTATTTTTTTTTCTATTGATGCTTCGTATTCTGGAAATGGAGTTAAGAGGTGTTAAGTGTCTTAAATCAAGCATACAGCGAGCAAATGTGTATGTATTACCCTTGTATCAGTCGGCAATCGTTTCTTTCTGAGTTATAAGCATACAATGTTATATGGTGATTTTCGATTTGTATCGAAATACCTTAGTCTACGGAAGTTCGTGTTTGATTTGATTGCATCTCTTGCTTTATTTCAGCATGCCAGAAAAGAGAAACTGGCAGTGATAGGGCAGAAAGTCCGTGCAGTTTGGCCCTGTGCGACAGATGAGGACTGCAAAACTGAGTAACCACACACATATATATTCCAAACTGTGAAAAATAACACAAGTACACTTTAAGTATTGGTCTTTTAAAGTGTTGCAATTGCAGCGCATATATCCTCAACAGCTTTTGAAATGGTGGGCTGTGCTATTCTATGGCAAAAAGTCAGACTCTTTAAAAGATTCCCCAGTAGCCAGGAAACGTAATGTTACAACAAGCCTGCAACGTAACAGGGCATTTACCGGTATTTTATTCGTGATACAGGCTAGTATGATCACAAAACATGTAAACATATGATTTAATTCTTACTTTCAAGAATGTGAGACAGCCTCCCTCATGACTGTGTCACACTTGCTAATTCCACCTTTTATCATAGACAGCATCTTCTTGAAACAGGCCATGTCCATCTTCAAGACGCTACGAAATTCATGCGGATCTTCGAGCCTAAGTTCTTTCATAAGCAGTGAATTTAACCCCTGCCTTTGTCCCTTGTTTTCAGCCAGGGTCGAACTCAACAACGTCTGACTTTTTGTTTTCGTCGTCGTTCTCCCCTAATTCGAAAATTTACTGTCACTGCCAGGGCAATAGCTCCAAAAACAATTGGGTCCTCCAGGTGCAAAATGTTGTATTAATACATGTACCTTTGTAGCCAAGTGTCATAACATAAAACTAACTTAGAGTCTGTAATTCAAAACAGTAGTAACCTACATGAGAGAATAACAATTGCTTAATAAATAATGATAAACAATTTCTTATTAAATAGGAACCTTGAGTCATATAAATAATTTGAACGAATGACGTTCCAATATGTCACACGATCTCCCCTGTGTTTCGCGCGGTAGAACAAATGACTTTGTAAGCGATCAGACAGTTCTGTTTGCATTTCGCGTGTTATCCATGCCCACTGCGTATGTGTGCCAGGTATATCCCGCATGGATGGTGTAACAGGTCTACATGAACCAGCCTGTACTTATAGATATGCATGATTGGGGTGCTGGTGTGTAGGTGTACGGTTTACGCGCATCGTGTAATAGGGACCGAAGGTATACGTCGCTTAATGCAATTTAGTACTCAGCACTCTGCTCACTTCACTTCACTTCACAAGCAAATACACTGTAGCCATCCCCGAATGCTTTATGTTCTGTGTTGCTTGTGGTTTTCTATTCTTCTTTTGAAATAAGTGAAGCGACTAATCCTGATCCATCATGGCTGTCGATTACGACCCTTACATCCTGTGACAAGGTGTTAGTTCCGCTGTTGCTGGCCAACGAAATGGAGGCGGGGTTTGTTTACCCGCACCGTTCCTTCTCATGTGGCGGTCAAAATTCTAGTCTGTTTACGCTCACGGCCATCTGCGACTATAGCCCATAGCGCCCGCCTCTGCACTATAGCAGTTGGGAAACAAAATCTGTAACATATTTCGACGGCACCGAAATTCATACCTTAACGCTAAAATCGAGTTGCTGTGCATTCTGTTCTGCTTCTACGCAAAGTGCCTTGTCAGTTCCATCTGTAGTGTGTCAAGCATGGGTCGCAGGGCTATGAAAGCCCACGAAAGGTCGAAATTAGTAGTACACAGATTTTTTGATCTTCAAATTTGGCGGGAAAATATAAATAATGTCCAGAAATACCTTATATCGGAGATGCACTCATGTAATTGGCGGAAAAATGCTGCTGCTTTTCAACAGAACAAATACACCCAAGAATGCAAAGACCATATCAGAAGAAAATGGCGTTAAAGTTTTTGCAAAAGCAGATATTCCAATCAAAAAGTTCCCAATCAGCACTTTTTTCAGCAGTCAATTTTAAAGAACTAAATCTGTCTGTCTTCACTCATGTAGCGTGACAACCTTTTAAATTTGAGCATCTAATCATTTACAAAAAAAGAAAGTAGATCCGAATTTCGACAAAAATAGACGCGAATTTTGCCTAAAATAGAGGCTACATTTTCCGGTTCCTAGTAATCACTTAGGAACCGCGGATCGCCAAAGCCATCTGGGGCTACTGAACGGTGTTGCAGTTATTTATTCACATGTCACAAATAGACGCCCGCTATAGGAGATGCTCAAAGATCTGTCCAGATGCATCGAGACACGCCTGACACGATGCTGCATTGAGCAGCGTGCACTTTCAAAGATGTCCTGTGTATCTCTAACACATCCTGCTGCTGCAACAAACTTGGTCTTATGGTGGTGTAACAGGTGTTTCATACACAAGGCCCTTCAGATACCCACACAGGAAAAAATCGACTGTGGAGAATTGGGTGGTCGTGGTGGCCATGTGACTGGCACACCGCGATCAATCCTGCAGCCGGCAAAGGTTGCGGGCAGATGTTCCCTCAATTGTCTGCTGAAATTGAATGCGGTGACAAATTGGCATGGAAGCATTATTCAGCATGTCCGGCAGAAACTCTTGTGAGTAAACGAGGTAACTGCAACCATCAAGTCGGCCCAGGAGAATGAACAGCCCAATTAAAGAGTTTCTGACAATGCCAGCCCACATGTTATGGGTAAATTCACATCGTGAGGCATGCATACATGTGATATGTGGGTTCACATCTCCCCTTGTATGCAGCTTGTGAACATTCACCACATCATTGAGTGAAAAAAATAGCCTCACGTGTGAGAAGGGCACTCACTGTGAAGGTTCAGTCTGCAGCGGACTCCTGTAAAAACCACAGCGCAACTCCTTGCGCTTGTTGTAGTCCCCTGCTTGCAATGCCTGGAAGTGCTGGAAATGAAATGGATGCAGTTCTCTGTCATGTACAAGGAACCAGACAAAGGGTTAGAGCAATCAGTTATGCATTATACACCTCATGTGCTTGCTGCATACACTGCATCCTTTCAAGACATTTTGCTCCCACTGCATCTCTCCATGTGGTTCATTGGTGACCAGCATCCAGCTTGTGCACATGGAATGAGTGAGTTTCACAAAATCGTTGAGGCAAGTTGGTGAGTAATGTGTGGCACAGCACCTTTCTATCAGAATATTTCACAAAATACAATGAAATGGAAATGAGCGTTTGGCGTCATTGGCCGGGAGGCCCCTTGCGGGGCAGGTCCTGCCGCCTTGGTGCATGTCTTATTACATTCGACACCACATTGGGCGACCTGCTTGCCGGATGGGGATGAAATGATGAACAACACAACACCCAGTCTCTGAGCGCAGAAAATCTCCGATCCAGCCGGGAATCGAACCCGGGCCTGTAGGATGGCAATATGTCACGCTGACCACTCAGCTATTGGGCAGACACAAAATACAATTACTCGGCTTCTTGTCCACTGCAACTGGCTGTGCCATACATCCAAATGCATCTCAGCCATTTCGTGGTGTGTGTAGTTCGCCATGTTACTCCAAACTGCTTCCACGGCATGAAGGATGGCAGTCACCATTGTATAACAACGCCCCCTTGTGACCACAGTACCCTCTCATGGCATTCACGGCCCCCGGCCGGTTCCTATGTGATCACTGATCCTTGTCATATGCTTGATGTGCCATGGCAGTTTGTAAATTGGTTTTTTGGATGACATTTTATGAGAGACATTTCATAAATAATGCACACTATTTCTTTTTACTCACACTTTTATTTTTTATTTTTCAATATCTCTTTATAGTCCTTTAATGTAGTCTCCTTGCATCTCTATGCCTGAATCCCAACATCTCGGAAGCTCTATTATTCCATCCAGCACACCGCTTCCATTCATTTGTCAAATTGCTTAGGTAACGGTGGCATACAGCTCTTCCAAAGAAAAATAACAACATCGATATGTAGGTTTTGTCAAATTCGGGAAGAAGTCGACGTCTGGTGGACACATATCTGGGCTGTAGGGAGGATGTGGCAACACTTCCCATCCGTATCTGTGCAGTTTTTAGGCTACAACATTGCTGATAAGAGGGTGAGCGTTTTCTTGGAGAATGACTGGCCCAGGATTGAGCTATTGAGGATGGGTTTTGTGCATTTTTTCTGAGCAGGTTTTGCATGCAGTTATGATAATACACTGACATGACAATTGTTCCACATGGGACTACCTTCATGATGATTCCTTTGTGATCATAAGCAAAAGTCATAATTTTCTTGAGAGCTTTGATTGAAAGTTCAAAATTTTTTTGGACATGGCAAAAATTTTTCATGATGACTTCCCAATTACTCAGTGGAGACCTGGATACTGCAACTATCACAAATATTACATTTCCTAATATCAACTCACAAGTGCATCATGCTTCTAGACTTTGAAACAAGTATCAGAGAGTTATTTCTAGGATTAAAGCATCTACATGATTACTCTGCAGTTCACACTGAAGTGTTGAGCAGAGGATTCACAGAACCACTTTCAGGCTATTCATGACCATTCCCACCCTTGAATTGCACATTGGAAATATGAATACCAAATCTTTCCATGGTCCTTTCTCCCTATGAAGGTGGGAGTCAACGAAGTATTTAGGCATTTGGAGGAGAAAGTTGGTGACCAACATTTCACCTTTGGTTTAATGACTGTCACCACAGCTCGCTAATCATATCCAAAACACTGTTTCCTCTATTTCTTGATAGCAATAGAACGATCTGCCCTTCTTTTAACTTTTCAAAGTTCTCTGTCAGTTCTACCTGGTGAAGATCCCATACTATGTAGCAATAGTCCAGAAGAGGGGGGCCAAGCATAGTGTAAGCGGTCTCTTTAGTATACTGGGTGAGTCACCTAACGTTACCGCTGGATATATTTCGTAAACCACATAAAATACTGACGAACCGATTCCACAGACCGAACGTGAGGAGAGGGGCTAGTGTAATTGTTTAATACAAACCATACAAAAAATGCATGGAAATATGTTGTTCAACACAAACCTACGTTTTTTTAAATGGAACCCCGTTAGTTTTGTTAGCACATATGAACATATAAACAAATACGTAATCGGTGCATTGTTGCATTGTAAAATGTTAATTACATCCAGGGATATTGTAACTTAAAGTTGACACTTGAGTACCACTTTTCTGCTGTTCGATTGTGTGTATTGGAGAGCACTGCAACATACATCGCGTTTCTACAGAATGATCGGCCAACGTTGCTCGAAAATGTCCCACTGGAAACGCGTCGACGTATGTGGTATCAGCATGATGGTGCACCTGCACATTCCGCAATTAACACTAGGCTGACCCTTGACAGGATGTTCGACGGGCGTTTCATAGGACGTGGAGGACGCATAAATTGGCCAGCCCGTTCTCCTTATCTTACACCTCTGGACTTCTTTCTGTGGGGTACGTTAAAGGAGAATGTGGCCCGTGATGTGCCTACAACCCCAGATGATATGAAACAACGTATTGTGGCAGCCTGCGGCGACATTACACCAAATGTACTGTGGCATGTATGACATTCATTACGCCAGAGACTGCAATTGTGTGCAGCAAATGATGGCCACCACATTGAACATCTACTGGCCTGACATGTCGGGACTCACTCTATTCCACTCCGTAATTGAAAACGGAAACCACGTGTGTACGTGTACCTCACCCCTCATGGTAATGTACATGTGCGTCAGTGAAAAAGACCAATAAAAAGGTGTTAGCATGTGGACGTAATGTGCTGTTCCAGTCTCTTCTGTACCTAAGGTCCATCACCGTTCACTTTGGATCCCTACGTAATTCAGTGCTCTCCGATACACACGATCGAACAGCGCAGGAATGGTACTCAAGCGTCAACTTTAGGTTCCAATATTTCCGGATGTAATTAACATTTTACAATGCAACAAACAGCACTGATTACGTATTTGTTTATATGTTCAGATGTGCTAACAAAACTAACGGGGTTCCATTTGAAAAAATGTAGGTTTGTGTTAAATAACAGACTTCCGTGCATTTTTTAATGGTTTGTATTAAACAATTACACTAGCCCCTCTCCTCACGTTCGGTCTATGGAATCGGTTCGTCAGTATTTGTTGTGGTTTACGAAATATATCCAGCAGTAACGTTAGGTGACTCACCCTGTATGCACCACAGACCACCACATTATAGAAAGTGAAAGTCTCACTTTATGATACAGATACAGAAAACAATAACATAACTGCTAGGAACATGTAGTAAACTCCAAATATGGCACAAAAATCTGTATACGTGCTTCGCGAAATGTGAGTATTAGATTATAATATTCAAACGATGGAAAATGCAGTCTGGAGTAATGATAATATTATGAGATGGATAGACTGCTACTAACCATAGAATGGTGGTGTTGAATCACAGACAGGTACAACAAAAGACTGCTAAACAAGTAAATTTTTAGCCATAAGGCCTTCTTCTCAATTTGACAATATATGAACACACACACACAACCGCACGCGCACACGCACACACACACACACACACACACACACACACACACACACACAACCACTGTCTACAGCTACTGAGACCAGACTGTGAGCAACAGTACATGATGGTAAAATCAATCTGGGTGGTGAGGTTAAGGCAGAGGCTGGGTGGGGAGGAGGAGGGGGAGGAGGAGGGGGAGGAGGAGGAGGAGGAGGAGGAGGAAGGAGGGAGGGAGGGAGGGGGGGGGGGGGAGAGAGAGAGAGAGAGAGAGAGAGAGAGAGAGAGAGCAGGGTAGGTGGTGGCACATGCTCTTTGTGTGGGCATACAGGAACATGATGGGTAGAGGCAGCTAGGTGCATATGGGAGACTAGATTGTGGGCAGGTGGAGGGGGAGGAGTGGGAAAGGAGAGAAATAGAGGGACTGTGGGTGCCTTGGTAGAACAGGAGGATATGTAGAGCTGGAGTGGAAACAGGGAAGAGAATAGGTGGGTTAAGGACAGTAGGAAGTGACTAATTAAGGTTGAGGCCGGGGTGGGGGGTGGGGGTTACGGAAATGTAGGATATATTGCATGGGGGGTTTCAAACTGTGGAATTCAGAAAAGCTGGCATTGGCAGGAAAGATCCAGATGGTACAGGTTGTGAGGTAATTCGTTGAGTTGAGTTGAGCAGCGTACTCAGCAACTACATGGTCCACCTGTTTCTTGGCCACAATTTGTTCAGGGCCATTCATGCGGACCACTTAGTTGCTGGGCATGCTGCCCAACAAAACATTCTTCACTTCAATCACTGCTTCACAGCCTGTGCCACCTCTTGCCTTCCTACCAACACCAGCTTTTCTGAACTGTGCAGTTGGGAACTATCCCTGTAATATATCCTACATTTGCATAACCCTCCTGGCACCCTTCTGCACCCACAGTCTTTTACTTCTCTCCTTTTCTGCTCTGCTACCTCCCCCCCCCCCCCCCCCCATCTACACTCCCAATTGCACTTACCTGCCCTACACTCTCTCTCCCCCTACCTCGTCGCTGTATGTTCCTACAAGCAGCACTTTACCTTGCTCTATCCCTCTCCCTCTCCACCATCCACACTGCTTCTCCCATCATGCACTTTTGCAGTCTGGCCTCAGCAGCCAGAGACAGTGGTCGTGTGTGTTGACTATGTTTGCACAAATGTGTGTACATTGTCGAAGTCAGGTGGAGGCCTTCTGGCCGATAGATTCCTTGTTTAGCAGTGGTTTTGTTGTGCTTGTCTGCGACTCAACATCTCCACTATATGGTGAGACGATAGGACTCTTGATTAATACTTTATGGGTGGACTCGGTAATCTGCTGGTGAAGTGTGTGTGTGTGTGTGTGTGTGTGTGTGTGTGTGTGTGTGTAAACATTTTGTTACCATGAACATTTTGTTACCATGAAAAGTGTCCGCCCCGGTAGCTGAGTGGTCAGCGTGACAGACTGTCAATCCTAAGGGCCCGGGTTCGATTCCCGGCTGGGTCGGAAATTTTCTCCGCTCAGGGACTGGGTGTTGTGTTGTCCTAATCATCATCATTTCATCCCCATCGACACGCAGGTCGCCGAAGTGGCGTCAAATCGAAAGACCTGCACCAGGCGAACGGTCTACCCGACGGGAGGCCCTAGCCACACGACATTTCCATTTTTTACCATGAAAAGTAATAAATTCAAGAAATCTCAATCAAAAACTGAGAATCCCTTCTCATAGTTGTGGTTCACAGTCATGAAAAATTTTGTAAATGACATCATGGTTAATTTTTGGCTGCAAAATTATTTACCTGTAATACGCAGTATTGCAATTTCAACCATGTGGATATTATGAAGTGGAAATAATTTTGCTTTTGTATGTATAAAAATATAAAAATCATCTGCCATGACTTGACACAGGAGCTGGACTCATCACACTGTGTTTCCTGTGTGTATTGCACACTCTGAATCATACTGTATATATGCTGCTTGTATTCTGCTGACACCTGTAATAATGGGTGGGATAAAAGATTGCATATTTATTTTTGTTTCATATGAAGCAGAATTCGGTTTCGTCACTTGATATTCTGTGGACTCATGTCTATTTGTCACCGTTTACGAATCCATGTATGAACTACTCATTTTAAATGCAATGAAAGCAAATGGTTTGTATTCTGTGTTTTTTTCTGCATTCATTTTTCATACTTTCTCGCATATAATGGTGGCCTCCAAACTTTTCATTGGGGAGGGTGGTTCCAGTTCATCAATTTCAGCTAAAATGTGCTGTTAATAGTACCTATTAATAATGTGTGAACACATTTGTGTAACTACTCTTGCATTTTTAGCATCTGTAAGGAGGAATGCTCTAGTCACTAAGACTGCAAATCATACTTGTCTACATCTACATCCACGCTTTGCAAACTAGCATCATAACAACGCAGAATTACACATTTATTTCGCGAGAAGATGCAATGAAGTTAAATACCAGCTCTTTCACAAGCTGATAACATGAAGTTGTCCATTAAAGCAAGAAAGTATAGAAAATGGATGCAAACAAAAATAAAGTAGAATGAATTTAATAGAGTTACTATGCATATAGCTGTTCACACACAGCTGTGCAAACAGTAACGTAGTCCACAGACCACTATGTGACAAAACCGGCTGTTTCATATGAATCTCTCTCTCTCTCTCTCTCTCTCTCTCTCTCTCTCTCTCTCTCGTGTGTGTGTGTGTGTGTGTGTGTGTGTGTGTGTGTGTGCGCGCGTGCACCTTTTGGTCATGTTCAGTAGCCATTACGAATTAAGACACAAAGGAATTACAGACATTGGCTGCAAGTGGGCATTGACTGAAATCCATGGGGAAAGTTGATAATTTGTGCCACACTGAGATTCAAACAATCCAATTAGGGTCTTCTCCTCATTAGGCTGATGGTCTGACCACTAAGCCACCCGGACATAGTTGTCATCACAAGTGCACGGACTATCATAGCATGTCTCCTGTCAGACTCAAATTCTCAACTGATCCACACACTACTAACGTAGTGCCTCTTGTCCATTATCCTCATTACTTGCAGCATTTCGCTGATTCCCATAAGAGTTTCGGCCTGGTGTGCATCCACACTGAAGAGGTCACCGGCTGTCTCACCTTATAAAAAGCTCTTGGTCCCGATGGCATTCAAAACTATGCCCTCAAACAGTTCAGGGATAAAGCTATAGAATGCTTAATAAACATCATTAATGCCATCTTATGACACACACACTTCCCTGGATCTTGGAAGGCAGCCACAGTCCTGATGTTCACAAATACAGGAAAAGACCATTCCCTCCCACAGAGTTAGAGCTCACTTAGCAAGACTGTTGCAAAAGTAATAATGAAACAACTCGTTACGCACTGCATCAACAATCCTGAGACTGGAGCAATTTGGATTGAGGGATCACCACCCCACAACAGCAACTCCTCAGCCTAGTGAAACACACAACGAATGGCTACCACACCAACAAAGCTGCAGGGGCTCTGTTCCTGGACATTGAGAAGGCTTTCACTCACCTGTGGCACAATGGCCTCATCCAAACACTTAGTGATGCTGGTTTTTCTGACAGACTCTTGTGTCTCATACCATTACATCTCATCAACAGATGTTTTAACCCTGACATTAAGAGCAAACACTCAACAACACAGTATTCAAGCCAGAGTACCTCAAGGCAACATATTGGGGCCAATCTTGTTTAACCTGTAAATTAACAATATTCCAACTACACAAAACACAATGGTTGCCATCTACGTGAATGACACAGCCATCCAGATTGGAAACCATCTAACATTTAATTCATGACTTCAGATAACACTCAGAAATGTAAGAACTATTTCATCAAGTAAGCAGAAAAATAGTTGAATTAGACAATCTGACCACGGGATTCCTCATCACTAGGCGCATTAGTGTCTTTCCAACAGTCAGATCATAGAACACCAAACTATAATAAGTACAAGGCCTGTGTTAGGATTCTGAAACAGAACGATAACAGCATTTTGAGTGGCCTAGCAGTGAAACTGGATTACAAGAAAATATGGTGTGCATATCCATATTTTTAACTCTAAATAAGCAATGTAGATTACAATATTTTTCATGTATACTTTATGGGTGGGTCTTATAGTACGGTAGTAAAGTGCAACCCTGGAAACCGAAAAGCTGTGTGACCTTGTAAAGTGATATATTTGAGAAATCTCAATCAAAAAGAATGATTAACTTCCGTTAGCTGGGGTTAACAGCAATGAAAAATTTTGTAAATGATATTGTAGTCACCTTTTGACTGCAAACTTACTTATTTGTACAAAAGTGGTCGTTATCTAGTGGTAAGTGTGCTTTCGCGCATGTGAAAATCTAAAAATCATCCAATATGGAATGACACAGGAGCTGTTTCATCACACTGCTTTCCTGATGACGACGACTCGTGTATTTCATTCTTTGAATTGCATTGTGAATATGTTGCTTGTTCTCTGCTTTATTTTTGCATTCATCAGTAACATTGTGTAAAGTAAATGATGCCATATTTGTTTTTCTTTCGTGTAAAATAGAAGCTGGTTTCGTCACATATTTCCTCATATTTGTTCCAGCTTAAGAATACATGTGTGAACTGCTAGATTTAAATATGTTTTAAATATATTTCTTGTATTATACTTTATTTTAGTTTTTTTGTACTGTCTCACATTTAAAGGAGAACTTCACATTAGCGGCTTTTGACAGAATTGGTACTCACTTTATTACATCTTGTCCCGGAATGAGTATGTATTTTTGCTTTGAAGGTGTTGCTTCGTGCCTCTGAGTATGCTTTGTAATTTTAGCGGTTTATACATTCATCCTTGCAAAGGCTGAAAGTGCGATAGCAGTTATGCACATGTGTTCACACATTATTTCTAGGTACTACAAACAAAACAATTTAGCAGAAATCAATGTAATACCATTACTGTCACAAACCCAAAGAAAATTTGATAGCAAATAATCCTCTGTCTCATGCTTTTGTAATTGGATCTGTTAGTGAATTCTGTATAACCAGAATTTCATAAACACAGTAGCATTTAGTACAGAAGAAGTACGTTCACACTATACCATACAATGCCATATGAAATATGCACTTTGATGCAGAATATTTTTGCTGCAAAACAATACATAGCACAATAACTATGTACTATGCACTAATACTACGAAGTATACCTGATGGCTAGAAGCATCACCATTTAAAGCATAAGTAGGAACAAATGTCTGCAGAACACTAAGTGATGAAGCCTGTTTCTTTTATGCGAAACAAAAACAATGTGAAATCATTTACTCCACCCAATGTTATTGATGTGGGCAAAAATCAAGGATATGTGAACGACTTATTCACAGTTTAATTCAAAGAGCACAATACACTCACGACATTGTGATCAGGTACACAATGCTATAAAACCAGCTTCTATTTAGAATGAAACCAAAACAAATATGGATAACTTCAAATCACCCAATAAGAAACCAAGCTTATTGACTGATAAATTTGCAGTGCTCCAAGTAGGTTGGAAGTGAACAAAGGTCATGTTACTGGAAGAATCCATATGAATTTCACAACCATGCTTTAGACAGTGACGATTTTCACAGCAGAGTGGTGGTTGTTTACGATTCCTAAAAATAGAGATGTTTCATCAGCACACTCTAAAAGGAACATAACTGGTATACAGACTGGGTTGGAAGACTTGCTTTTATTGACTTTGTTGCTTCACTACACCAATGGCACCTACTCTCATAGTAGTTACGTTGGCAACTGTTGTCGATTTCAATTCTGGAATATTTACATCATCTTTTGTGAAGCAATTTCAAAAAACCATGTTTAACAACTCCACTTTAGAGGCTCTGTTGTCAGTAATATTACCACTGATACCATTCATTGAAGATATTGACTGTCTTGCCACTAGTGTACTTCACATATCACCAGAATCTCTCTATTTTCTCCCAGATCTTGAGACCAAGTCCATGCAAAATTTAGGCCGTCTGTAAACAGTTGCCATTCTTAGATATTCTACATTCTTAAAATCTGGCATCATTTTTGTTGCTTCTCCAACAGTGTCCTGACCTATCAATTGCTGTCAACATTATATCTTTGAATGTAGGACACATTTGGTCAATGCTTACACAGTTAGAATGGAAGGCATGGAGACTGTCTCTTAGGAACATGTTAACCGAACTTTTATACATGTTTTTAAATAGCTTTTTTTTTTTTTTTTTTTTTTGCATTTATTTTTGGTGGATTTGGATGTTATGGTATTTAATCCTATTGCAACAACCTTGTGGTTCTAATTCTTGTATCTGTCATGACACACTATATTTGTGCAGGAGTTTAACAATGGAACTGATCCTCCTTGGTACACAAAATGGGTTAGAACACTGGTGCAGAAACAACGAAACAAACATGCCACATTTAAGCAGACAAAATCCCCAAGATTGGCGATCTTTTACAGAAGCTCAAATTTAGCGCGGACTTCAATGCGAGATGCTTATAACAGTTTCCGCAATGAAACTTTGTCTCGAAACCTGACAGAAAATCCAAAGAGATTCTGGTCGTACGTGAAGTATGTTAGCAGCAAGAAAAAACCAATGCCTTCTCTGCACGATAGCAATGCAGATACTATCAAAGACAGTGCTGCCCTGAGTTACTAAACACAGCCTTCCGAAATGCCTTCACCAAAGAAGGTGAAGTAAATATTCCAGAATTCAAATCGAGAACAGTTGCCAACATGAGTAACAAGGAAGTAAATATCCTCGGAATACTGAAGCAACTTAAATCGCTTAATAAAAGCAAGTCTTCTGGTCCAGACTGTATACCAATTAGGTTCCTTTCGGAGTATGCTGATGCATTAGCTCCATACTTAACAATCATGTACAACTGTTCGCTCTACGAAAGATCTGTACCCAAAGACTTGAAAGTTCCACAGGTCACACCAATATTCAAGAAAAGGTTGTATGAGTAATCCACTAAATTACAGGCCCATATTGTTACCATCAATGTGCAGCACGATTCCGGAACATATATTGTGTTCGAACATTATGAATTACCTCGAAGAAAAGGGTCTATTGACACACAGTCAACATGGGATAAGGAAATATCGTTCCTGTGAAACACAACTAGCTCTTTATTCACACGGAGTGTTGAGTGCTATTGACAAGGAATTTCAGATCGATTCCATATTTATGGTTTTCTGGAAGACTTTTGACACTGTACCATACAAGTGGCTTGTAGTGAAATTGCGTGCTTACGAAATATCATCTCAGTTATATGACTGGATTTGTGATTTCCTGTCCGAGAGGTGACAGTTCGTAGTAACTGATGGAAAGTTATCGAGTAAAACAGAAGAGATTTCTGGTGTTCCCCACGGTAGTGTTATAGGCCCTTTGCTATTTCTTATCTATATGAATGATTTGGAAGACAATCTGAGCAGACGTCTTAGGTTATTTGCAGATGACGCTGTCATTTATCGACTAATAAAATCATCAGAAGATCAAAACAAATTGCAAAACGCTTTAGAAAAGATATCTGAATGGTGCGAAAATTGGCAGTTGACCCTAAATAACGAAAAGTGTGAGGTCATCCACATGAGTGCTAAAAGGAATTCGTTAAACTTCGTTTACACGATAAATCAGTCTAATCTAAAAGCTGTAAGTTCAACTAAATACCCAGGAAATACAATTATGAGCAACTTAAACTGAAAGGAACATATGGAAAATGTTGTGGGGAAGGCTGACCAAATACTGCATTTTATTGCCAGTACACTTAGAAAATGTAACAGATCTACTAAGGAGACTGCCTACACTACACTTGTCTGTCCTCTTTTAGAATACTGCTACGCGGTGGGGAATTCTTACCAGACAGGACTGATGGAGTACATCGAAAAAGTTTAAAGAAGGGCAGCACATTTTGTATTACCGTGCAATATGGGAGATAGTGTCACAGAAATGATACAGGTTTTGGGCTGGACATCATTAAAAGAAAGGTGTCTTTTGTTGCGACGGAATCTTCTCACGAAATTCCAATCACCAACTTTCTCCTCCAAATGCGAAAATATTTTGTTAACACTGACCTACATAGGTAGAAATGATCACCATGATAAAATATGGGAAATCAGAGCTCGTATGGAAAGATATAGGTGTTCATTCTTTTCGCACTCTATACGAGATTGGAGTAAGAGAGAATTGCGAGGGTGGTTCGATGAACCCTCTTCCAGGCACTTAAATGTGATTTGCAGAGTATCCATGTAGATTAAAATGTAGATGTAAATGTTTGTTGCTATGAGGTCTAGTATGTTATCAAAACGATTTATATTTGGAGTGGGCTCTTGAACTAACTGCTCAAAATAATTTTTAGAGCAAGCATTTAGCACAATTTCAGACAATGTTTTGCACCTATCACCGACCAAATGTGTATTTTTGCCAACATATCGAGGGTAGACTGAAGTCGCCACCAACTATATATAATTACAGGAATCTGGTAGTTATTTGAAATGACACCAGGTTTCCTTGACCTTTTCAGTAACTGGGTCTTGAGTCAGGGGGTCAATAAAAGGAACCAGTTACTAATTTATTTCAGTTGTCGAGTGTAACTTCGATTCGTAACAACTCTCCACAACTATCTACTTCAATTTCACTATACAGTAACAGCAACAAATACGCCCCCAGCAACTGAATTTAGTCTATCCTTCCTGAACATTATTATGTCCTTGGTAAATACCTGCAAAGATTTTTGCTTCAGTGCTTTTTATGAGAGTGCTTGGAGCCCTGGTTGTTTCCCAACACAGGTATGACAATTTATGACTAATTGTCAGGTTTCCTATATCTACCCTCATTCTGTGTTTGATCAGCTCTGTTTGAGATTGTACCCACATTTGTAGATTAGCACTGATTCAGTTTTCATTCCATAGACCCAAAAATGAGAAGATTCTCGTGGATGTCAACATGTCAGAAAGTATAACATAAAAAACAAGACATCTGAATATAACACTTACTACCCTGATCATTTGTCAAGAGATTGCAAAAATAGGTGAATACATTACATTGAGTTGGAACTAGTAAAATTTACAGAATCAATACACTGTCAGAATGGAACACTGTTATGCACTTTTAATAAATTTATCACACAAAAAAAACCTAATCTTGACTGTTGTGACCAAGAGCTGTCAAAAACTGAAATCCAACAGACATTTTTTACTTAAGCTGAACAAACAGTCTCTTTTAAGATATTTGCCCTTTTAAGATATTCATCTACAGAGCAAAATTTAAACTGTTCTTTATCTGAATCCAAGTTTTTAATGGTTGCTGGCAAAATAACTGAAAATGTGTGTTCCTGAATACTGGACCCCTTTTTGGACCAAGGCAAGTGATTTTAGGTCTTTATGTAGATTGTTCTTTTTCCTTGTACTGATACTATGTATTGAGCTATTGGTTGGAAACACAGATATATTACTTGCAACAAATTTCATCAGGGAATAAATATACTGAGAAGCAGTGGTTAGAATACCAAGTTCCTTGAACAGGTTTCTACATGATGTTCTTGAATTTACATCAGCAAAGACTCATATTACATGCTAAAAACTTTTGCTCTGTTTGACTAGTTACCCCAGAATATGACCCCACATGACATAACAGAAAGAGAGTAAGCAAGGTATGCAAGTTTTTTATATTTATATCTTCTACCTCTGACATCATTTTCACTGCAAATACAGACTTGTTCAGGCACTTCAGCAATTCTATGATATACCTCTCACAACTGAATTTATTATCGAGTTGTAATCTCAGAAATTGAACACTGTCAGCCTTTTCCAACTGAATGTCTTCATATGTTATACACATGCTGGAAGGAAATCTCTTAGAGGTTCTGAACTGCATATAGTGGGTATTTCCAAAGTTTAATGGCAGTGAATTAGCTTTAAGCTGTTTATTAATGTCAATGAAAACTTGATTAGCAGCTATTTCTAAACCTGTACTTGAGTTGCTGCTTATAGCGAAGTTTTTAACATTTGCAAAGCAATGACACCCTTTGTTTCCTGTTAGTTAAATAAGACTCAAACCATTTCGCAGCATTGCCGGTGACATTATAATATTCTAATTTACTTAAAAGAATGATGTGATTCACACAGTCACAGAAAATGCCAGTAGCCTCTAATTTATTATCTATTAAGTTCATTTTCACTGAAAGGGTAAATAGCTTCCTCTAAGTCAATATTACGAAAAGGAAAGTTGCTACTCACCATATAGTGGACATGCTGAGTCGCAGATAGGCACAACAAAAAGACAGTTACAAATAAAGCTTTCGGCCAGTAAGGCCTTCGTCAACAACAGATGACGCGCACACGCACACGCACACGCACACGCACAGAACTGCAACCACATGGCAGTTGCCCGAGACTGTAGTTGTGTGTGAGAGTTGCGTTTTGTGTGTGTGTGTGTGTGTGTGTGTGTGTGTGTGTGTGTGTGTGTGTGTGTGTGTGTGTGTGTGTGCGTGTGTGTGGTCTGTTGTTGACGAAGGCCTTCCTGGCAGAAACTTTTATTTGTGACTGTCTTTTTGTTGTGCCTACCTGCGACTCAGCATGTCCGCTATATGGTGAGTAGCAACTTCCTTTTTCATAATATTGTTACATTCCATCCTGGATTTTCCATTGTTTGATTTTTTTCTCTATATCAGAATCCTTAAGAAACCCAAACTGTGACTTGGACAATATATTATTTTCAGTTAGATGCTTAAATATTTTTGAAAAAGCCGGCAAAAGTGAAATTGGTCAATAGTTTGATAGTACCTCTTTATCCCCCCCTCTTATGAAGAGTCTTAACTTCAGCATATTTTAGCCAGTCTGAAAATGTTCCTCTGATAAGAGATTGATTACACAAATAACACGAGACAGAACTTCACTCTCATGAGCACTCTTTGATTAATTTGGTTGATATGTTATCATATCCACTAGAATACTTAGATTTTAAGTATTTTATAATGGTTGCTACTTCTTTGGGAGACTTGAGTGTCATTTCCATTTTACTGAAGTTATTTTTAAAGACTGGTCTCAGATTCTCCATTGCACTGCACACCGAACCTGATAACCCCAAACCGTCAGGAACAGAAATAAAGTACTAGTTTACGAGGTTTGCAACACTACATGCACTTGTTACCAATGTCTCATTTATTTTTCGAGTTATTTGTTGCTCTTCCTTTTTGGCCCCACCTTTTTCTGTCTTCACTATATCACCATGCAGTTTTTATTTTGTTGCCTGATGTAATTATCTTTTTCTCATAATAAAGCCGCTTTGATTTCTGGATTACTTGCTTCAATATTTTGCAGTATTCTTTGTAATGCATTGTAATGTTAACATCAGAGCTGTTCCTAGATAGTAATTACAGTCTCCTTTTTGTCCCACGTGATATCTTTATTCCTTGTGTAATCCATGGTTTATTTTTTTTACTTCTGTTTGATTTGAGTTACCTTTAGAGGAAAACAGTTTTCAAAAGTGGAAGTAACTTCATTAATGAATGCTTTGTACATTCTATTTGAGTCAGAAGTATTGTAAACGACTATTCAGTTCATGTCCTTGAGCAATCTCCTGAAATTCTCAATTTTTGACTGATTTTATTAACCTCCTGCACTCAGATTTAATAGACTTTTTTTTTAAATCCTGACAAGTTTCAACATTTAACACAAGATGCTGCATGTAATGATCAGACAGCCCATTTACAATTGGTTTTATGATATGACTTTTTTTCCTAGATTTGTCTACAAAGATATTGTCAATAACAGTGTCAGAGCATTTACACATCTTAGTTGCAAAGTTCACAGTAGGAGCTAACAGTGTTACTGATTGCAATAACTATTCACTGACACAGCTTTTCAATAAACCCACATTAAACACCAGCAACCACTACTTCCTTGTTTTTTACTGTGAGATGGGACAACAGAGCTTCCAGATTTTTTCTGAAGAGGTTAAAGTTTCCTATAGGTGCTCTGTATGTACTTACTATCATAAATGACTTGTGATGAAATACTACTACTGTTGCACCAGCTTGTAAGTGCTGCTCTGAGCAAAATTTACTAACATAAATATTCTTGAAATCAAAACAGTTTCTGACAAATGGGGCAACTCCTCCTTTCTCCATATTTTCTCTAGAGAAGTAAGAAGCTAACCTGATTCCTGTAACATTTAACATTTCTATACCAGTGGTCACATGATGTTCAGAGAGACAGATTACATCAACTAGTTTGCTCAACTCTAATTCTTCAACACAAATAATGAACTCATTAAGCCTGCCCATTAGTCCTGTACCATTACTGCTACGAAAGGGGCTCCATAAGGTGGCCATAAGTGTCCAGAAGTGTCTGAAAGTGCAGGATTGCATTCTGTACAGCAGAATAAAGCATGTCTGTAGGTATGCTGGCTACCTCTCTTGATACACTGCTCTTCAGATCAGCACAAGTGTGAATGATCCCCTGGTAAACCCGGTCCTTCAGGTAGCCCCACAACCAGAAACAAAAGGGTACGATTGATCAGGTGATCGTGCCAACCAAGCATTTGAAATGATCAGTTGATAATTTGATCGTTTCCAAACGTGTTTTGGAGAAGCAGGTGAACTTCATGAGCGATGTGCAGTGGGGCCCTATCTTGTATGTAAACCGTCGAGTTCAATGCATCTCTCTTCTGTAGGGCAGGTACGACATTCTGGCGAAGCATATTGCAGTAACGCTGGCCAGTCACATTGCGAGTCTTTGGTCCTTGAGTGCCAACCTTTTCTAAAAAGAATGGGCTAATTGTTTTGTTTGTTTTGTTTTGCTTTAGGGCGCAAAAAAGCAACTGGGATCATATGCACCCAAGTCAAAACTACAGAACACGAAGACAGAGACAAGTTAAAAAACGACTATACGTCAGTCCCAATTTACATAATAGAAAACAGCTAAAAACAGGCACATGGAAAAGGGTGAAAACAGACATCATACAGAAATGGAGGTCCAAAACTAAAAATTAAATGGCCTTCGCCATATTCCTTTGGCGAATAAAAAGTAAAAGGCAGTCGACAGACCACAAGTCATTTGCTAAAACAGCCGGCAAACCCAAGCACGAACGTAAACGATTAAAAAATGGGCAGTCTGTCACGAAGTTGCAAACAGTTAAAATGTGGGCGCAATGTGTACAAAGTGGTGGGGTAGTGCCACTTATCAAATGACGATGGCCATTCATGACATGGCTGGGCAAAGTAAGGAGATGGTCAACTGCAGAACGCCGCACTTGAAATCCACACTGTGCATTCATCGGCAAATTTCAAGACTCGAGCCACCACACCAGCCGGCATGAATCATACGTTCCGTCACCCTGCAAACTCAGCTGGTAAGAGAGATGAGGTGGTAGCTAGAAGGAAGGTTTTTGTCCTTACCTGGCTTAGGTATTGGTATGACTGAGGCTTCACGCCAGCATCCGGGAAATGTGCCCTCTGCCCTAATGCAGTTGTATGCGTTAAGCAGAAAGCGCTTGCACGCAAGAGAAAGGTGCTGCAACATCTGAATGTGGATTGCGTCTGGCCCTGGGGCGGAGGATTGGGATGAACTCAGAGCATGATCTAGCTCCCTCATAGTAAGTGCGGCATTGTAGCACTCACGATTCGGAGAAGAGAAGGATACCGCCTGAGCCTCCACTGCTCAATTCCGGTGGAGAAAAGCGGGGTGATAGTTGGAAGAGCTTGGAACATCTGCAAAATGGCGGCCCAAGGTATTGGAGTAGGAGTCGGCAAACGGGCAGCACACAGGAAACGGTTGCTAGAGTAGGCATTAGAAAGAACAGACCACTGAAGACGATGGGCAAGCTAGGCAGTGCAGAAGGATATGTCCAAATGGGTACAGGTGTGCAAGGAGTCTGAAAGGAAAGAGTGCTCCGTGCTCCAGTGTTAAGGCTGAAGTGGTTAAGTTGGTCAGCCAATAGGGCACCTCTCTGATAGATCCTGGAAGAACCCCAAAGGGGATGATGTGCATTGAAGTCACCAAGTAGCAAATATGTGAGAAGTAGCTGCCAATAATCTGAAGGAAGTCTGCCCTGGTGACATCGAATGACAGAGGGACCTAAATGGTACAGAGGAAAAAAGTCAGGTGGGGAAGGAAAAGGCGAACTGCAACAGCTTGAAGATGGGTAGTCAGCGAGATGGGTTGACTATGAATGTCATCCCGTATGATCAGCACGACACCCACATGAGATGGAATGCTAACCTCAGGGGGGAAGTCAAACGGAATCGGTAGGAAATGTGAAAGCTCAAAGTGGTCGTGAGGGTCCAATTTCATTTCCTGAAGGCAGAGTCCAAGAGGACGCTGCAATGATAAAAACAGCCATAAATCCTCTTTGTGGGACCGAAGGCCGTGAATATTCCATTGGAAGAGAGTCATAATGAGGAAGAAATGTAGGGGTGGCACCTCGGTGGCTGCTGAGTGACAGTCAGTAAGGAGTCGCTACTACAGGGCACAGAAGCAGGTGGATCCTGCTCCATGGTGTCCACAGAAGTATCGGCTTGCTTGTGGGTCGGTCCGTGGAGTCCAACACTGAAAAATGGTTGGTGGTGAGCACGGGCGACACGAAGGCCGGCAGCGCTATGGTATCACGTGGTGCTACTATCGAAGAGAATCTTCAAGTTGGTGAAGGAGAAAATCATTTGCCTTTGGTGGACTTCCTCTAACCGGAAAGGCTCGAAGAAGACTAGGGTTTTGTTTGGATGGAGGGACGTAGGAAGTCTTCAATGGGAGTATTACTCCTGTCCTTTCCAGCCTACCAGTTGTGTAGCTGGTGGCTTTGTCTGATGGCTTTGTGCACAGCTGGATGAGGGGATGGCGATGCTACCTTGACACTAGGCGATTTCACAACCTCAGAGCTGAATGGAGATCGCACGTCTGCATGGCCATGTCCTTTATGGAGCGAGAGGTAACACGAACAGACCTATAGGTACCAGACGGGAGAATGCTGGGTTTGTGACTAGCTAGTAACTTGTGAGCTACTGGGTAAGGCACTTTTTCCTTTACTCGGATCTCTTGGACAGCCCACTCATCAAGAAACATTGAGCAATCCTGAGAGGCGGTGGCACGGCCGCCATTGCAGTTGATACAGCAGGGAGGAGGAGGTGGACAGTAGCCCTCATGCGCATCCCTGCCACAGGTGACACATTTGGCTAGGTGTCGACAAGATGTTCTAGTGTGGTTGAAATGATGACACTGGTAGCAGCACATTGGGTTCGGAATGTACAGCTGGACTGTTGGTTGGTTGGTTTAAAAGAGGGGGGAAGGGACCAAACTACGAGGTCATCGGTCCCTTGTTCCTAATAAAATAATGCCACAAATGTGAGAATAAAGCAGATGTGACATATAACTCAAAACGGAAAGAAAGGAAAAACCACAAGAAAGAAGGAAAGGCAATGAACACTAAAAGGAACAAAAGAGGACAAGAAAACAACAGAGAGACACTACAAACAGAAGTGAGTAAAACAAGAAAGCAGATTACAGTGGCTGGCCAAGGAAAAGCCAGCCACTCTGCATCACATTAAAACCTCTGCCCTAAAAGCACTAGAGTGGAGGACACAGAGGAACAAAGGACACATGCTAAAACTTAGATCAAATGATAAAACCCATCCTCACGAATAAAACGTAAAATTATGTCAGCCAATGAGGCGCTGTCAGATAAAATGAGTGGCAACGAGCCTGGTAACACGAGATTTCATCACTGGGCAGTCAAAGTGGGACAGTGCATGAGAATATGGGCCACTGTCAACCGGGCGCCACACCGTCATTGGGGCGGGTGTTCACGGTGCAAGAGGTAACCGTGGGTCACCCAAGCATGGCCAATGTGGAGCCAGCAGAGGACAACTGATTCCCTGCGAGAGGCCTGCACGGAAGACTTCCACACATTCGTAGTGTCCTTAATGACACGCAGTTTGTTGTGCGTACTGTTATGTCATTCCGTCTCCCAAAGCCAAAAAACCCTACCGCGTAAGCCAGAATGCAGGTCAGGTTCAGAGATGCCCATCTCCAGAAGCGGTTTCCACGTAACCTGTTTGGCCACCCTGTTGGCAAGTTTGTTGCCTTGGATGCCGAAGTGTCCTGGGGTCCACACAAACACCACTGAACGAAGGGACTGGTCCAGGGCATAGATAGACTCCTGGATGGATGCCACCAAAGGATGGCGAGGGTAGCACTGGTCGATAGCATGTACGCTGCTCAACGAGTCAGTACACAGAAGAAACAATTCCTCGGGGCATGAACGGATATAATGAAGTGCACGAAATATGGCCACCAGCTCTGCAGTGAATACACTGCAGTCATCAGGCAAGGAATGCTGTTCAATATCGCCACTGTGGACAAAGGCAAAGCCAACATCACCATCAGCCATCGAGCTGTTGGTGTAAACCACTTCAGAGCCCCTGAACACTTCAAGCATTGAGAGGAACTGACAGCGGAGACCCGCAGGGTTAACGGAGTCCTTAGGGCCACACGAAATGTCCAGGCGAAGCTTTGGCCTAGAGCTACACCATGGAGGTGTATGTGAATGTACTTCGAGCAGAGGTGGTGCAGGGAAGGACTCCAGTTCAGACAGAAGTGATCCCATGAGAACCACAATCGTTAGCCCTGACTTGGGCTGCCTATGCAGGAGGTGAAATGCCCTGGCTGGAAAAATAAGACGGTAATTAGCATGTTCAAGAGAGCTATGAATATGTGCAATGTAACTGGCGAGCAATTGTGCACATCGGATCTTCAATGGAGGAACTCCAGCCTCCACCAGTACGCTTGTCACTAGACTCATCCTAAAAGCTACTGTTGCTAGTCTAACTCTGCAATGGTGCAATGGGTCGAGCAAAAGCAATGCTGAGGCGCCGCCGAACCGTAAATCACACTCCCACAGTCAAGGTCTCTGTAGAGCTGCAGCAGTGTGGAGTGATCTGCACCCCAGTTGATGTTGTTCAGGAAGTGGAGGGCATTGAGGTGCTGCCAACACTTCCATTTAAGCTGACGAAGATGAGGAAGCCATGTCAAATGAGTATTAAAAACCAGACCTAAGAATCGATATGTCTCCACTACAGTGAGTGGATTGTCATTAATGTAAAGTGCTGGTTCCGGACGAACGGTATGATGCCGACAAATGTATGAAACACATCTTCATGGCTGAAAACTGGAAGCCATGGGCTAGAGCCCATGACTGCACCTTGTGGATGGCTCCCTGTAGGCAATGCTCAGCAACACCAGTACTGGAAATGCAGAAGTCATCTGCATACAGAGAAGGTGAGACGGAGGGCCCGACAGCTTCTGATAGACTGTCAATGGCCACTAAAAATACACACACACACTCAATATGGAGCCCTGCGAGACTACATTCTCCTGGATATGGATGGAACTATGGGATGCACCAACTTGGACACGGAAAGTACGGAGCGACAACAAGTTTTGGATAAAAATCGGGAGTGGGCCCTGGAGACCCCACTCATACAATGTGGCAAGGATATGATGTCGCCAGGTTGTGTCGAATGCTTTACGTAAGTCAAAACAGATGGCAACCAGGTGTTGGCATCTGGAAAAGGCTGTTCGGATGGCAGATTCTAGGGACACAAGATTATCAGTGGTAGACATGGAGCCAGAGGGCCACGCGACTCCAGGACCCAAACCAACTGCCGACACGCCATACGTTCCAGCAGCTTACACCATTGTGATGGAAAGATGCCATCGCATCAGATCTGGTTGAAGAGGACGAGGATACGTCACTTGCAGTCAGAGGAGAAATGTTTAATCACCTGGCTGTGGATACCATGAGGCCCAGGAGATGTGTTGGGGCAATGTGCAAGGGCACTGAGGAGCTCCCACTCTGTACATGGAGCATTACAGGATTCATTGTGGCGTGTAGTGGAGGGGAGGACTTTCCGGCATGGAGCATTCAATGAGGCAGTTTACACCTCAGTCACCTGCTGCCACTGACTTATAGCCTGAGCAGTCTATATCCTTTTTGTCTGTGGGTCTGGCGAGCACTAGGTCCTCAGCATTGAAAACCAGACGCCAGAATCTCCACCCCATCCTCAGATGCAAAGCTTGTATGTAGCGGTTGTGTGGGTGCCACTGCAATTTCCTTGGTCTTAGGGGTCTTCCCTTTGGATTTCTGTCGCTGCTCGTTGGGTTTCCCCAGCTGGGAGGACTTCACTGGCTCAGTCTCCAAGACTGAGGATGAGCGTGAAGCCCTGCAACCGGCTGCTTTTGAGCTCTTCAGCCACTGGCAGGTGTCATATTTCCCAGTAGCAGAAATCTGGGAAGGGAGTGACCCACAGGACCCCTTCCTAGCGAGAGAAGCCAAAGAAGACTTACGCTTTTCCGGCTTAGAAGTGGGGATGGACGTCCCCGATGGTTGGGGGGGGGGGGGGGGGGGGGTGTTGCTCCCGAAGTAGGTGGTGTGGGCAACAGGGAGGGAAATGCCCCCCACCATCAAGGGGGCAGTGTAGTCTTCTGGCTTCGAGAGGTGACTGGGGTTGGCGGAGCTGATGGTGCCAGAACTGTTGTAGCGGCAGCGTAAGACGATGTCATACATACAGGATGCAGGTGTTCAAATTTTCTCTTAGCCTCAGTTTAGGTTAGTCGGTCCAGGGTCTTGTACTCCATGGGTTCCCTTTCTTTTTGGAGAATCCTGCAGTCTGGCGAGCAAGGCGAATGGTGCTTTCCCCAGTTGACAAAGATAGGAGGCAGGGCACATGGAGTATTGGGATGTGATGGGTGTCCACAATCTCGACATGTGACGTTGGAAGTACCGCGAGAAAACATATGGCCGAATTTCCAACACTTAAAGCACCGTATCGGGGGAAGGATATAGAGCTTTACGTCACAGTGGTAGACCATCACCTTGACCTTCTCAGGTGATGTATCACCCCCGAAGGCCAAGATGAAGGCACCGGCAGAAACCTAATTATCCCTTGGACCCTAGTGGACACGCTGGATGAAATGTATACCTCACCACTCTAAATTGGCGTGCAGCTCATCGTCAGATTGCAAAAGAAGGTCACTGTGAAATGATACTCTGGATCATGTTTAAGCTCTTGTGGGGCATGATGGGTGCAGAAACATCCCCCAGATTGTCACAAGTGAGTAACACCCGTGACTGAGCAGAGGATGCTGTTTTGATTACGAATGACCAAGATCTCATTTTGGACAATCCCTCCACCTCCCCAAACCTGTCCTCTAAACGCTCAACTAAAAACCGAGTCTTCATCGTCATGAAAGATTCCACATCAGCTCTCGAACATACAAAGTACTGGGGAGAATAAGATCCGCTGCCATCCTTAGCCTGACATTCCTCCCATGGTGTGGCCATGGAGGGGAAAGATTTGGGGTCGTACTTCTGTGCGTTGAATTGAGCACGTGAACACTTAGAGGCTGCTGGTGTTTCACCACCAGCAAGAGATGATGGACTACGCTTCATAGCGTG
Source organism: Schistocerca americana (assembly GCF_021461395.2). NCBI lineage: Eukaryota > Metazoa > Arthropoda > Insecta > Orthoptera > Acrididae > Schistocerca > Schistocerca americana. Next base: position 506,604,157 of record NC_060121.1, on the reverse strand, counting down.
TCATCTGCCCTGATGCTACCCACTCTGACCAGGGGGCCTCCCAACAGGTGCCACCCAGCCGCAGCAAAGGCCACCTGGCAGGATGGCCATTGCCAGGAGTCCCGATGCCCCTGGGGGATGGTCATCTACCCCTTGGCATATGTGGGGAATTAATGGCGCAGGCATCAGCAGAGCAATCCCTGTGTGGTCAGAGGGCTACAACCAACAGGGTACATGGCAACCCCACCACAACGGACTGGCTACTGCGCTGGAGATCAGGTGCTAAGAAGTCCATAGTGACACCACAAGGAACCTTGATGCAGGGGGAAGGGTCTTTGAATCATTATGTTTATGTTTTGTAGACGTTGACTGGGGTGATTGTTCACACCTCCTGAATGCCTGACAGGGGGACCAATCGGCAATTTGGGAAGGTTGCAGCTCAGGCAATCACCCCTCCCTGGGCCTGGCCTGTACCATGGGGTACGTGCGAACCCTACCTGTAGACCCGGGGCTGGGAATTACACATTACCCAGTCACCTGTTACGTGTCAGATGCATGTGCCACCCTTCAGGAGTGCACAGGGAGGAAGAAGAAAAAGAGGAAACTCAAACGATGAGGCGGAGGAACGAGAGGAGAAGGGAAACAAAGAAAGGAAAATGAAGCAAAAAACAAAGGTGAGACTATAACATCCCAGACATGTTCCCCAAGTGAAGGGAAAAAGAATAGCAAGGGGACAGACATGCAGCACGGAAGGGAAAAAATGCTGCAAAGGTTGAGGCCCATGGTAGCCAAGCACGAACCCGCCAAAGAGTAGCGAGCCCCCTGAAGAGCAGCGAGCCCCCTGGAGGGTGGGGAATGGGGTGATGGGGAAGGAGAATGGGCCAATGATGAACGTAGCCATGTAGCCACACCATATGGTGACACATTCGTCATACGGAGGAACTCCATACACAGTGACTGGAGATGAAGATCCCCACACTCGGCAATTGTATGTGTCCACTTAACCTGTCAGGACCAGGGCCAGCCCTCATCAACCTCAATTCTTGCAAGACAGTGGAGAGTGAAGTCAACACTTTGCGGTGCGTCCTGTGCTTCGAGCTGTTGTACGATATGGATCTCATACGGATACAATTTTTGAATGGTTCAAAGCACCTTCCATACAGTGGACCACAGGATGTTCAACTGTCATGATACAGCATGTGCACTGCCTGATGACTGGGAATTGCATGCATCATTGTCTGCCACAGCAACAGCGAGTTCATCACTCTCCTGTTGGGCAAGTGGTCGTTGCCTCTTTCCAGATTGACGCCCAGTTTTCCAGCTGATTCGAACTACTTCAACATGCTCCGCACAGTAAGTGGAGAAAGAGGACCCTTCCATAATCCTTTCAGTTGGCGATATTCTTGAAGTGCAGCTGCAGCATTATTATTGTTTTGATAATAGAGCTTCACCAATAATGCCCTCTTCCTTTTGTCCAAGCTCATGTTGACACATCAACAAGTGCCTTGCAACTGGTCACATGTGGGAGAATATGTATCACGATGACTGATCATGGCACCTGGTGGCCATAGTTGAAACTGGACAGTGGCGCTGTGAGGCACGGAAGTCATGCACCCATATTCTTGACATTAATGCTACCAGGTTTGGTACTTGTAAGGTAATTAGTTTCTGTGTTGTAGCTTGCTAAATAAAGCACTCCGTCATCAGGCCACGAGTGGCCCATTGGGACCATCCGACCGCCGTGTCATCCTCTGAGGAGGATACGGATAGGAGGGGCATGGGGTCAGCACACCGCTCTCCCAGTCGTTATGATGGTATTCTTGACCGAAGCCGCTACTATTCAGTCGAGTAGCTCCTCAATTGGCACCACGAGGCTGAGTGCACCCGGAAAAATAGAAACAGCACATGGCAGCTGGATGGTCACCCATCCAAGTGCCGGCCACGCCCGACAGCACTTAACTTCGGTGATCTCACGGGAACCGGTGTATCCACTGCGGCAAGGCCGTTGCCAGCTTGTTAAATAGAGAAAATTTAATTATAACCACACGGTATGTTACACAATACACTGACAGTGAAACACATGTTACGCACAAAATGTGGTACCATGTATTCTCATTCGAATATATTATGCTGATACAGTTGTTGTTGTGTCAGTGTTGTAACCTCACATAAAAATGAATCAAAGATATCTCACCAGGTAATACACAAACAGCTCCTGAGCCAACTCAAGTTAAAACCAAGATACGTATACGATGGACAACACATCCTGTCAGGGTTGCAAGTAGTGAATAGTGAAGCAGGAGAAGTATGACGGTGAGTCAAATGAAAACCTTAAATTTGTTATAACAAATCGAAATTTCGCGCCGCTTTCCTGTAAGTTGGTAAGCATGCTACCAACAGCGTCCAGAATGGCCTGTCGGTGGCAGCATAGTGCAGATGCACACATACCGTCGCAGTATCAATATAAAGATGGCCACCCCACTTGCGACTTGCACCAGGGAAGAACAGCGTTCTGTTATTTGGTTTTTGTGTAGTGAAGGTGTGAAACCTGTTGAAATTCATCGACGAATGAAGGTTCAGTACGGTGATGCATGTTTGTCACAGCACCATATCTACAAATGGAATACGAAGTTTGCAAATGGTGTGACTTCAACGGAAGATGCTCCTCGTCCAGGTCAGGCACAAAGAATTGTGACCCCACAGAACATTGCAGCAGTTGAAGCCATAGTGACCGAAAACCGCCGAGTGACACTGAATGACATTGCAGCATGTTTAAAGATTAGTCATGGGTCAGCACACTACATTGTGCATGATGTGCTCCAGTTTCACGAAGTCTCTGCGAGATGGGTGCCACAGCAGCTGACTCCTGAAATGAGAGAACGACGTGGTTATGCTTGTGAAGAACTACTTCGGCACTTTCAACGAGAAGGTGATGGCTTCCTTGTAAGAATCGTTACTGGGGAGGAAACCTGGGTTCACTTCCACCAACCGGAAACGAAGACAGCGAGCAAGGAATGGCGCCATTCCTTATCACCAAAACCAGAGAAGTTTCGAACAGAACCATCAGCAGGGAAGGTTATCCTGACTCTCTTTTGGGACAAAAAAAGGCATCATTTTGGAGCATTACATGCCTAGAGGGACCACTGTCATCAGTGCATCATACACAGATCTCCTAAAAAATTATCGGGGGCCTGCAATCAAATCAAAGCGACTTGGATTGCTGTAAGCAGGTGTCCCTTTGCAACATGGCAATGCAAGGCCCCACACTGCCCATATAACAGTTGCAAAAATCACAGACCTGCACTTTGAGTGTCTTCCTCATCCACCATATTCACCAGACCTTATCCCAAGTGATTCCCATATGTTTGGACCACTCAAAGACACAATGGGAGGAAAGAAGTTCCAATCTCAGTGCACGAGTGGTTGCGCGGACTACCAAAAGAATTTTTTCTAAAGGAATTTATGCACTTTGTAAGTGCTGGAGGACTAGCATTGAGTGTGGGGGAGATTATGTTGATAAGTGATACAGCTTTGTACCACTTCTACATAACAAATAATATTTTTAAAAAAATATTTAAGATTTTCAGTTGACCCACCCTCGTAGCTGGCTGTACTTGCAACACCATGCATTATTTCAACAAAGAACACAGTTTCATGCAAACGGCAATGGGCTTCAATAAGCACACTTATGTTTCACAAACAGTAAGTATCTGTGATGACTCAGACCCTTGTCTCTTAATTATAAATGAGTAGTCTGACTGTTGAATAAGTGGGGGAATAATACCATGTTGTACAGGGTGCCAGCCAGTCAGGAATATTTTTGAGGTATTGATTAAAAAATTAATTTCAAAGGCCCATTGAAACCTTTACAAGGTTGGTTTGTGGGATTAAAGGGACCAGACTGCGATTGTCATCGGTCCCAAACCTTTACAAGTTTTCTCCCAGAGCAACTTATGTTGTGCCTAAGTGACACAAGTTACCTGTCTTTCAAAACCGAGGCAGGTCTGTCCAGTTTATTTATTTATTGTTCCGTGGGACCACATTAAGGAGAAGTCTCCATGGTCATGGAATGAGTCAATAATGAAATTACAACACGATTGTAGAAACAGATAAAATGAAATATAAGAAACATATTCAGGCGACACGTCGTTAGTTTAAATAAAGAAAATCAAGAATGTAACACTGGAATTTGCTTAATTTTTTAGCTCTTCCAGGAGCTCCTCGACAGAGTAGAAGGAGTGAGCCATGAGGAAACTCTTCAGTTTAGACTTAAAAGCGTTTGGGCTACTGCTAAGATTTTTGAGTTCTTGTGGTAGCTTATTGAAAATGGATGCAGCAGAATACTGCACTCCTTTCCGCACAAGAGTCAAGGAAGTGCATTCCACATGCAGATTTGATTTCTGCCTAGTATTAACTGAGTGAAAGCTGCTAACTCTTGGGAATAAGCTAATATTGCTAACAACAAACGACATTAAAGAAAATATATACTGTGAGGGCAATGTCAAAATTCCCAGACTGTTGAATAGGGGTCGACAAGAGGTTTTCGAGCTTACACCACACATAGCTCAAACAGCCCGTTTTTGAGCCAAAAATACCCTTTTTGAATCAGAAGAATTACCCCAAAAAATAATACCATATGACATAAGCGTATGAAAATATGCGAAGTAGACTACTTTTCGTGTTGAAATGTCACTTATTTCAGATACTGTTCTAATGGTAAATAATGTGGCATTTAGTTTCTGAACAAGATCCTGAACATGGGCTTTCCACAACAGCTTACTATCTATCCGTACACCTAGGAACTTTAACTGTTCCGTCTCGCTTATAACATGTCCATTCTGTCTGATTAAAATGCCAGTTCTTGTTGAATTGTGGGTTAGAAACTGTAAAAACTGAGTCTTACTGTGATTTAGCATCAAATTATTTTCCACAAGCCACGAACTTATTTCATGACCTACATTATTTGATAATGTTTCAATATTACACACAAGATCCTTCACTACCAAGCTGGTGTCATCAGCAAACAGAAATATTTTTGAATCACCTGTAATACTAGAAGGCATATCATTTATATAAATAAGAAACAGCAGTGGCCCCAGCACCGATCCTTGGGGAACGCCCCATTTAACAGTGCCCCATTGGGACTGAACATCACTACCACTCTCAATATTGCGGAGAATTACTCTCTGCTTTCTGTTCTTAAAGTAAGAGGCGAACCAATTGTAAGCTACTCCCCTTACTCCATAATGTTCCAACTTCTGCAGTAATATTTTGTGGTCAACACAGTCAAAAGCCTTCGTTAAATCAAAGAAAACACCTAACATTCACAACCTTTTATTTAATCCGTCCAAAACCTCACAGAGAAAAGAGACTATAGCATTTTCAGTTGTTAAGCCATTTCTAAAACCAAACCGTACATTTGACAGCAAATTATGTGAATTTAAATGCTGCAGTAACCTTGTATATACAACCCTCTCGATAACTTTAGCAAATACCGATGGCATCGAAATAAGTCTATAATTATCAACATTATCCCTGTCTCCCTTTTTATAAAGTGGCTTCACTACCGAGTACTTTAATCGGTCAGGAAACCGACCACTCCTAAAGGAAAAGTTACAGATATGGCTAAGTACTGGGCTAACATACATGGAACAATACTTCAGTATTCTGCTAGATACCCCGTCATATCCATGAGAGTTCTTGGTCTTTAGTGATTTAATTATTAACTCAATCTCCCTCTTGTCAGTATCATGGAGGAGCATTTCAGGTAACAGTCTCTGAACACTTTTTTCTACGAGCGCTGTATGATTCCCTGTTGGGACTAGGTTTCTATTTAGTTCACCTGCTATATTCAGAAAGTGATTATTAAATACTGTACATATATGCGACTTATCAGTAACACGGACATTCCCACTACGCACTGATTCTATATCCTCGACCTGTCTCTGCAGACCAGCCACTTCCTTTACGACTGACCATATGGTTTTAATTTTATCCTGAGACTTAGCTATTCTATCTGCATACCACATACTTTTTGCCTTCCTAATAACTTTTTTAAGCACCTTACAATACTGTTTGTAATGGGCTATTGCATTTAGATTGTGACTGTTTCTAACGTTTTGATATAATTGCCACTTTGTTCTACAAGATATTCTTATACCTTTAGTCAGCCACCCAGGCTGCCTGTTTGTGCTAGTACCCTGTTTTGAACGTTCTAACGGAAAGCAACTTTCAAAGAGCACGAGAAAAGTCTTGAGGAAAGCATTATATTTATCGTCTACTGTATCAGCACTATTAACATCTTGCCACTCTTGTTCCTTGATAAGGTTTACAAAAGTCTCTACAGCAACTGGATCAGCTTTCCTAAAAAGTTGGTAACTATATTTAACATGTGTTGCAGCACAAAAATCTTTTAGACTTAAAATTTGTGCATCATGATCTGAAAGGCCATACACCATTTTGCTAACAGAATGCCCTTCTAGTAATGACAAATGAACAAAAATGGTTGTTCTACTGTTCCCTTGCACTCTCGTTGGAAAGAATAAGGTTCGCATAAGATTATATGAATTAAGGAGGTCTACCAGCATCCTTTTCCTTGCACAGTCACTTATACAATTTATATTGAAGTCACCACATATAACTAACTTTTTGTGTTTCCTATAAAGTGAACCAAGAACCTCCTCTAGCTTTAGCAAAAATGTTGTGAAATCGGAGTCTGGGGATCTATAAATAACAACAGTAAGAAGTTTAGCTCCACTAAATTTAACCACACCTGCACAACATTCAAACACCTTTACAGTGCAGTACTTTGAAACATCAATTGACTCAAATGGGATACTGTTTTTCACATACATGGCTACTCCCCCACACCGCAAAGAGCTCCTAGAAAAGCTGCCAGCCAACCTGTAACCTGGTAAAGCTGCTGACAAGAGATGGCCTGAGACCTCTGCTGAAACTGCAAGCAAATTCACGCCATTGGTTTTATCCAACATCATGTGTGGGATACAGGTCACGTGTGAGGACGCTGTAGTGTTCTGCAGTGCTGAACACAGTTGCCTCTCTTTCTCTTGTAATCCAGACCTCGACCAGAACAGACGTCTTTTCGGAAGGCAGAGCCTCTGGCTTCCCCTTGTGTTGTCCATTTCAATTAATTGTTAGACCTCCTAGACTTGCCTAAACCTGGTAACTTCCAACCCTAGACATGCCCCTTGTACACCATACATTGAAATATATCCTCTTTATTGTACCTAATTTCCTGTTTTGTCCTGCAGCCCTGGATGCCCATTCTCAAGTCCTGACCGCTCGACCTCCTGCACACTGCCGTCACGAGGCATATGTAACAACCTTCTCCCCCACACCCTGACAAATACAGCACAATGTGTTTGGAATGTGTTTTTAATTGTATGTTGCTGCTGGCGGATTTCACCATCAGTCTAACATGCAATCTGCAATAACAGTGCAGCAATGGTGAATCATTATGCACACAGTATATATTTAATATTGTCACCTAGTCATTGTCACCAGCTCAGAGATGGCTGCAGAGAATACAATCACAAATAATGTATCAGTAAGCTGGTGATAACCACTATCGTACAGCAACTGTGAAGTCAGTGATTTTGTGATTTATCCACAATCCTTTGACGCCCTACGTATATTACTTCAACAGCTGAATGTATCAGCCCATTTTAGTTTCTTGAGAGATATGCTGCCTGTACTGCGTTAAGAAGTGTCCCTAGCAGTTCACCAATTGTGTCGTTCATGTATGCTTGTAGTCCAGTGCACAGAAGTTTGAATATACACTGGTTTCTGGCCAACACCTTCCCAAAATGTGTAAAATATAAATGATCCTGGTGTCAAACCAGCTATTCGGCAGGATCCACATATTATTGGATAACTTTACATGCTCACACACCAAGGTGTTACTAAGCATGCACTGCTGCTCCTCTCTTACCCCTATGAGCAATAATATTTTAAAGACGTTCTGTAATGCCAAATACAAGGGCTATTCAGAAAATAGGGAATGTTTTGGCATAAAAAAAGGGGGGGGGGACTAAGTACAAGAAATACATTTTATAATATACATCTGAAAGAGTGACTGATACACTACTTTTCCATATAGTCACCAAACACATTGAGGCACTTATCATAGTGGTGGACAAGCTTTGAAAGACCGCTGTAAAATTCTGCCGCCTGAGACTTCAGACAGTAAGTCATGCCCGCCTGGAGTTTCGCGTCATCATCAAAGCACTGCCTAGCAAGCCAGTTCTTCATCTTGGGAAACAAGTGGAAGTCGCTTGGTGCAAGATTGGGGCTGTAGGGTAGATGAGGGAAAGTTTCCCATTTGAATGAATTGAGGAGTTCTTTAGTGCGGTTTGACGTGTGAGGCTGGGCATTGTTGCGCAAAAACAAAATTTTGGACGTCAGCTTTCCTTGGCATTTGTTTTGAAATGCTCTTCTAAGGCTGTGCAAAGTTTGACTGTAACGGGCAGAATTTATGGTTGCTTTATGTTCGAGAGAATCAATAAGCAGCACATCTTGCCTATTCCAAAACACCGTCACCCTCAACTTCCTTGCTGACAAGGTTTGCAATTTTTTTTTTTTTTTTTTTTTTTTTTTTTTTTTTTTTTTTTTTTTTTTTGGGGGGGGGGGGGGGGGGGGGGGGAAGACCTTGTGTGCCCCAGTCCATGGACTGTAATTTTGTCAATTGACGTGTTTCACCCCCCCCCCCCCTTTGCTGTTCTTTATGGTGCTCTGTAAGCATTTTGGGCACCCATTGTGGTAGCCTAGCTTTTGAGTGACAATTTCAAAAAACAAAGTCCGTGAAACTTTTAGAAAAAAAAGTGAAAGCTCCATTATTGTGAAGCGACGGTTTTCATGAATTGTTTCATCAACTTTAGCAACAAGATCGTCAGCCACAATGCTCGGGCGTCCACTCTTGTCTTTATCATGAACATTGGTTCGGCCATTTTTAAACCGAATGCACCATTTCTGGACGAAAAATTCACTCATTACATTGTTTCCGTACACTTTGCACAGTTCACGATTAATTTCTATAGTTTTTGGGTTTTTTGCCAACAAAAACCGTATCACAGATGGCAACTCGCAACGGGCAGGATTTTCGATTGCAGCACACATTTCAAATTTGAACACGCACATACCAAAATACACGTGATTGGTGCATGCCTAGTGGTGTCAGATGGAAACATTTCCTACTTTCAGAATAGTCCCCGTACAAAACTCAACTTTTAAGTCTGTTATTCATTTGGCAGTCTGAACAAAACATATTACCTCACACTGCATACAGTACTTTTACTGATACAAAGTTTACATTTCAAAACAACACACTGAAATGATTCATGTGTGCAAACTGAAGTGACAGAAGAAAATTTGTACCAAGGCTGAGATTCCAACCCTGGCCTTCTGCCCACTAGGTCGATGTGCTGACCACTATGTCATCCTGGCACAGTGGCTTTGTAAAACTGCATGGAATACCCTAGCAGGCCTCCCTCCTCAATGCAAATTCCTAGGAAGGCGCAGCTCACTAGGTATGCCTGGATTTCAGACAGGATCTTCCGTTTCGTTTGATGCTGAGGTGCTATTGCAACACATTTGGAAAGCCTCTGCAATGCTTTTCGAGTTTGAGGACATACCTAGTGAGCTGAGGCATGGATAGGACTTTGGAGTGAGGAGGGTGGCATGCTAGGGTAGTCTGTGCAGTTGTGCAAAGCCACTGTGCCAGTGTGGTGTAGGGGTTAGCAGATCTGCCCAGTGAGCAGGAGATCTGAATTTGAACCCCACCCTTGGAACAAATTTTCATTTGTCACTTCTGGCTGCATCACAGATGTTTGAGATGTGATTTCGAAAGGTCTCTGCAACCATATAGTTCCATTCGGTTAATAAACAGAAGGTCTCAAAATCCTTCAGCTGCTGACGAGATTTTGTCCCATTAGCTACTTCAGACGATACATGCCAGGATAACTACAAAGTAATCAACTTACAGCTGGAAACTGCTTGTGAAGAGGTAGCCAACAAGAGAGAGCTATAACTCCTGCCAGTGGTTTTGGAAACTTGAGAGCTGAATATAGTGCCAAGGCACCTCCTTGTGAGAAGCCTCCCAGGACAATGCGATTTGAAGGTATACCAGCTTTTACTTCCTGTTCAATCATACCGTGCACTAATTCTGTTGCACGTTTTATACCTTCTTCATCCTCAGGCCCATTTGCATCCAAAGTTCGTAGATCAAACCTGTGGAATGAACTAATTAGTTTTTATGCAAAACATATTGAAGAATATTTGTAGCAAAAAATATATTTTCTAAATTTGAAGTTAAGTAGGTAAAAGTTTCAAATGTTTGAATGTGATTGCTGGGGAATTGAGAAACCACCTAAGCAGCAGGGTATGAAAGGGAGGTGTGTAGAGCCACAGAGTGGAATTTTGGGAAAGGGCAGTAAGGAATTAATGACGGTGACAGTGGACTGCTAGGGAGTGGAGCATAGGACATACAGTGCGAACTTTGATTTATGCTGGGACTCCCTCACTGAGGTACATAATCACCTTTGCAAGTTGACTTCCATAATACGTACCTTTTCTTTATACACCTCTAACATTTAGCAATAACGAACAAATAATACTATACAACACCCATTCTTTCTGTTTTCAATATCCAGCTATTCTTATAATAGTGGCATTTTGCTCTCTCATACCTACAGTGTATCCTCTGTGGCTGTAAGTTAGAACAATGTGGTCTTCACAGACTGTAAGTCCACGGAAAATTGTCCTTGCATGCCATTAAAATTGTAAACTTAAGATGCAATGGTTACTGATGTGACAAGTAAACATTCATATACTTGTAGTTCAGTTAATCATTTATTTTATGCCACACATTTGAAACTTACCATGACGGCATTCTAAATCCACCATTTAGTGTAACTGGCATTGTGGGGCTGCAAAGAAAAAACAAAAAAGTGTCTAAATTATATTAACTCAAAAAATGTTCAAATGTGTGTTAAATCTTATGGGACTTAACCGCTAACATCATCAGTCCCTAAGCTTACACACTACTTAATCTAAATTATCCTAAGGACAAACACACACACCCATGTCCGAGGGAGGACTCTAACCTCCGCCTGGACCAGCCGCACAGTCCATGACTGCAGCGCCTCAGACCACTTGGCTAATCCCGCGTTGCTACAGGGTGTTTCAAAAATGACCGGTATATTTGAAACGGCAATAAAAACTAAACGAGCAGCGATAGAAATACACCGTTTGTTGCAATATGCTTGGGACAACAGTACATTTTCAGGCAGACAAACTTTCGAAATTACAGTAGTTACAATTTTCAACAACAGATGGCGCTGCAAGTGATGTGAAAGATATAGAAGACAACGCAGTCTGTGGGTGCGCCATTCTGTACGTCGTCTTTCTGCTGTAAGCGTGTGCTGTTCACAACGTGCAAGTGTGCTGTAGACAACATGGTTTATTCCTTAGAACATAGGATTTTTCTGGTGTTGGAATTCCACCGCCTAGAACACAGTGTTGTTGCAACAAGACGAAGTTTTCAACGGAGGTTTAATGGAACCAAAGGACCGAAAAGCGATACAATAAAGGATCTGTTTGAAAAATTTCAACGGACTGGGAACGTGACGGATGAACGTGCTGGAAAGGTAGGGCAACCGCGTACGGCAACCCCAGAGGGCAACGCGCAGCTAGTGCAGCAGGTGATCCAACAGCGGCCTCGGGTTTCCGTTCGCCGTGTTGCAGCTGCGGTCCAAATGACGCCAACGTCCACGTATCGTCTCATGCGCCAGAGTTTACACCTCTATCCATACAAAATTCAAACGCGGCAGCCCCTCAGCGCCGCTACCATTGCTGCACGAGAGACATTCGCTAACGATATAGTGCACAGGATTGATGACGGCGATATGCATGTGGGCAGCATTTGGTTTACTGACGAAGCTTATTTTTGCCTGGACGGCTTCGTCAATAAACAGAACTGGCGCATATGGGGAACCGAAAAGCCCCATGTTGCAGTCCCATCGTCCCTGCATCCTCAAAAAGTACTGGTCTGGGCCGCCATTTCTTCCAAAGGAATCATCGGCCCATTTTTCAGATCCGAAACGATTACTGCATCACGCTATCTGGACATTCTTCGTGAATTTGTGGCGGTACAAACTGCCTTAGACGACACTGTGAACACCTCGTGGTTTATGCAAGATGGTGCCCGGCCACATCGCACGGCCGATGTCTTTAATTTCCTGAATGAATATTTCGACGATCGTGTGATTGCTTTGGGCTATCTGAAACATACAGGAGGCAGTGTGGATTGGCCTCCCTATTCGCCAGACATGAACCCCTGTGACTTCTTTCTGTGGGGACACTTGAAAGACCAGGTGTACCGCCAGAATCCAGAAACAATTGAACAGCTGAAGCAGTACATCTCATCTGCATGTGAAGCCATTCCGCCAGACACGTTGTCAAAGGTTTCGGGTAATTTCATTCAGAGACTACGCCATATTATTGCTACGCATGGTGCATATGTGGAAAATATCGTACTATAGAGTTTCCCAGACCGCAGCGCCATCTGTTGTTGAAAATTGTAACTACTGTAATTTCGAAAGTTTGTCTGCCTGAAAATGTACTGTTGTTCCAAGCATATTGCAACAAACGGTGTATTTCTATCGCTGCTCGTTTAGTTTTTATTGCCGTTTCAAATATACCAGTCATTTTTGAAACACCCTGTATATTAACTGCAGTAGCTTCTTTAGTGAAGACAATATCACTAGCATTAATGTATCAAGTGTGCATTATTTTCTAGTGCACATGTATGGAATGAAGATTAATGTATTACACTCTTAATAATGATATGCATGCTAAGATCTCTTACCATAATTCATGACTCATCTTAACATTATTGTACTCAACATAACAATACATAACAATAAATGTCTAACATTTTTTCTTGTCGCAAGAAAGAACCTCCACTATCAGGAAAAATCTCTCTCTCTCTCTCTCTCTCTCATTTGAAATCCCTTAATCTTTATGTACGTTCTCAAATACCAAAATTTTTCAAACATACAGATATACAACTTACAGCTGGTTTCCTACTATATCCCCCTTTTCATCATATACCTCTGCTAAAGTGCATGAGATAATGTTGAAATTAGCTATAAAAGTGATTATTTAATAACATGTCAGAAAATAAATGAATAAAGCAACGAGGCAACCAATTTTGAACAGATTTACTTTTTTTCCTCTCTCTCACATTCACAATGTGATATGTTACAGTTCTGGTTTAATTTCCTTACTTTTTTGTATGGCTGGAAGGGAAGAAAAAGCTTGGGGAAATAAAACAGCCACATAATTTTCAAAGGAATCATACTGGAATCCACTACAATAAAATTAATGGAAACGTCAGAAACATAAATCAGAATTCTTGAGCAGGGATTTTAGACTTGTTCCTTCCAAATGTGAGTCCAGTGTCTGACTACTGGGCTGCTACACTCTGCTTAATACTGGAAATGCATATTTCCGCTCACAATGGAAAATTCAGGATGGAATGTAACAATATTATGAAAAAGAAAGTTGCTACTCACCATATAACGAAGATACTGAGGGCGGTCGGGAGGTGGGGTGGGGGAAGTAGTGGAAAAGGAGAGAAGTAGAAAGACTGAATGTATGGTGGAATGATGACTGTGTAGTGCTGGAATGGGAACAGGAAAGGGGCTGGATGGGTGAGGAGAGTGACTAATGAAGGTTGAGGCCAGGACGGTTACGGGAACATAGAATGTATTGCAGGGAAAGTTCCCATCTGCGCAATTCAGAAAAGCTGGTGTTGTTAAGAGGATCCATATGGCCCAGGCTGTGAAGCAGTCACGGAAATGAAAGATCTCTTTTTTGGTAGCGTGTTCAGCAACAGGGTGGTCCACTTGTTTCTTGGCCACAGTGTCCACCTGCTTAGCCAAGTGGTAACGTGCTTGCTTCCCATGAATTGGGCCAAAGGTTCGATTCCTGGCCGGGTTGCAGATTTTCTCCGCTCGTGGGCTGAGTGTTGTGTTGTCTTCATCATCATTTCATCCTCACCATTGGCACACAAGTCACCCAATGTGGTGTCGACTGAAATAAGACTTGCACTCGGCAGCCTAACTTCCCCAGATGGGGCCTCCTGGCCAATAATACCACACAATCATTTTTTTTTTTGTTACAGATTGTTGGTGGCTATTCATGCGAACAGACAGCTTGTTTATTGTCATGCCCACATAAAATTTTCAGCACAGTGGTTGCAACTTAGCTTGTAAATCACATGACTGGTTTCACTTCACAGGTAGCCCTGCCTTTCATGGGGTAGGTGATGTTCGTGACCAGACTGAAGTAGGTGGTGGTGGGAGGATGCTTGGGACAGGTCTTGCATGTAGGTCTCTTACAGGGATATGAGCCATGAGCTAAGGAGTTGGGAACAGGGCTTCGGTGTATGGCGGAATACCATTATGGGAGGGGTGGGAAGAATAGTGGGCAGGACATTTCTCATTTCAGGGTACGGTAAGAGGTAGTCGAACACCTGGCGGAGAATGTAGTTCTGTTGCTTGTCTTGGGAGGTACTGAGTTACGAGGGGAATGCTCCTCTGTAGCCCGATGGTGGGACTTTGGGAGGTAGTGGGAGGCTGGAAAGATATGGCATGGGAGATTTGTTTTTGTACAAAGTTGGGAAGATAGTTACGGTATTCCAAGATATGCTTAGTTTGTAAAGTGTCCAGCATTCTTTTGATATGCCAGTGAACTTTCAGTTGACTTTTCTTCAAGTCATGTACTATGCTACATATTTACTGTCTACAATCTGTAGCCTTATTCTGTCTCATTGGGTTAAACCCCAACAATATCTCCACTTCGACAATGTTACTCATTCCAGACCAAGAAATCCCTTCCATACAGCCTAGCCACCCGTGAACATTGTATCTATGGTGACAAGCAGTCCCTCTCAAAATATTTTAAGGGTCTCACTGAGGCCTTCACAGTCCAAAATTACCCTCCCAACCTTGTACAGAAACAGGTCCCATGGTTTAGCTCTCCAGTCGCCCACTACCTCCAGAAGTCCCACTTTCTCTCTTGACTCCGTACTACCCACGATTGGACCAACTGAATCACATTCTCTGTCATGCTTCAAACTACCTCTACTCGAGCCCAACTATCCTTCCTATCCCTCTCACAGTGGTATTCTCCCATCCACCCAAACTAAACAATATCCTTGCCCGTCCCTATTCAACCCCTGCTCCCAACTCCTTACTTCGAGGCTCAATCTCTGTAATACACCTAAATACAAGAACTGTCCCATACATTCTCCCACCACCACGTACTCCAGTCAGGTCACAAGCATCATTCCCATAAAAGGGAGTCATGTGGTCTATAAACCTGGAATCGTGTGATCTACAGATCAAGTTGCAACTACTCTGCTGCATTCTACATGGGCACGACAAGCAACAAACTGTTTGTCCACATGAATGGCCAATGACAAACTGTGGCTACGAAGCAGCTGGACCACCCAATTTCAGAGCACACTGCCCACCACCACGTTCTTTACTCCAGTGAATGCTTCACAGGATGCACCATCTGGATCCTTCCTACCAATACCAGCTTTTCTGTTTTGCACAGGTAGGAACTTTCCCTGCTATATATTCTACGTTCCTGTAAACTCCCTGGCCTCATCATTTGTTATCCCTGTCCTTCACTCACCTATACCCTTCCCTGCTCTACACAGCCCTCTATTCCAACAATGCACCCACAGTGGTGATAATTTATTGTGGGTACAGCTCACACATTGAGTTTTGATGGTTTTTTTCTGTTAATGTTTATCTTCACTCCTTCCAGATCTCTAAAGGTTATCCTTGCTGGAGGAATCTGATGAAGATGAATGAATGACACACTAATCACTTACTCTAAAGGGAGAATATCAACTCAGACTATTGATTTAATTCACTCCCCTTTATTTAGTTTCACATGCAACAGTAATGTTAATATAATTTTTCTATCCATTCTCATGAGCAGCAGATAGGCCTGTTTTTATTTGCAACCCTATAGTTCACTTAAAGAGGGATGAAAGGAGATCTATTAAAACTTTTCTGGCAGCACTTCGGCTTCCCTTAAGGATGTCTTGGCGATTTGTTACATTGTTTTCAAGAATCTGGAAATAGTTATTGGGTCTATTCACACTCTGAAAGCTCCACTAACAAACAAATGTAACTACGTCTCAAAAAGAATCAGACACTTTATAATGTGGATTATTTATTGATATACCTACAGCTAAGATTTTATTCAGTTTCATTAAAAGGACACTAATTCATTATTCATGGCAGCTCTGTTACAGAGAAACAACCTTTAGCTCTAACGAGCTAAACGTGCACTCAAGATTTTCACACCCAATAAAGTATGAATCACAAACCAGTAATTTTTTAACACCAATTTCTGTATTTCACCACTGTTATTACCACTGTGTCATAGTTAGACCTAGGATTTGTAAGAGCAAGAAATGTGATGAAAAAAGTGTAATGTTTTAGGAGATAAAGGAGCAAATTCCAAGTACAAAATTTATGGAAAACATACACAAACCACTTACCACAGACCCTTCCCTCCCCTTCCCCCAATAGAATTCACTCAAGCAACAAAAAATCTTGTGACATATAATTTGATAGTCTGACCTATTCCAGCCACACATACAGAAGAATTTTTAAAATAATAAAGTTCAACATTTCTAGGTTTTATTGAGTGAGATTGCATCTGCAATCACTCAGAAAATATTTTCAAACAGAAAAGGCACATACCAGGTCATAAATGAAAGACGTGCATATGCTGTTTTTAATATTAATCAATATTCTTGTTCATTGCCATGTCCTCCACTTTAGAGTTTTTGCGTAAGTTTCACTCAAGCTTCTGTTGTGTAATAATTTTAAGCACATCTTTCACATCTGTCAAAATGGTTCACTGTGTTTCTTTATTAAAATACTCTTCCTCAGGTTTCTTATACCTGATGTCAGTCGAAGGAGTTTGTGTGAGACAAAGGTCATCTTGCATTTCTTGCTTATCTGACAGTTCTTTAACTTTTCTTACAGTTTGTCAATCAATACCTGGCAAGCCACCTGGAAGGGTATGGCAGTGAGAACTTCTGGTTCCATTTGTGTATCGTGTGTAAGAAGAATGATTGTTGTTTAACTAAGAATTAGCTCTAATTTCTCAAACTGTATAGTTGTGGTCATTTTGTGAGACTTATGTGAGAGGACGTACTACAGCGTGGTTATAATTAAACTTTCACTGTTTGAGTCAGTGGATTGACAGAAAGCTATTTACCATGTGGGTACCCAACTTTACAGGAATGTTATTCAGACTGTGTGTTGCAGGAATTGTGTTGTTAGTAACGGTAAGTGTTGTTAGTAACGTTAAGTGTTGTTAGTAACGTTAAGTGTTGTTAGTAACGTTAAGTGTTAGACGCTGGTACTGGAGCTGTGACATAGGGGGTAGCAACAAGCATCAATGCGCATTACAGTTACAGTCAACATGGGTCTGGAAAAGGTAATTAGGGCTTTACTCATGAAGCTGTTTTGTCAAAACAGCAGCAAAAATGCAGCTGCATTAAACAAATACAGAGAGATGATCTTTCCACATGGGTATTGAAGGACAAGATTCAGAAGCTTGAATTAACTGGCGATGTGGGAATTGCTCTGGGGAGAGGCTGATGGCCAACTGTGCCACAAATTGGTGAAGAAGTTGCTGTTGCCATGGCCGAGAATGCTAGACATATCTTCAAGCAGTGCATGAGGTGTCATGACAGCTGAAAATTCAATGATCCACCATTTGAAAAGTGCTGCAAACAACTGTGAAATGCTATCTCTAGTGCAGTTCCAGACTGTCAGAGATGCAGACGGTCGTTCCACTAAGCACATTTGTAACCTAGAACATAAGCATGGTATGCAATTAACAAATGTTACCCTCTCATGCGGAAATAAAAACGTGTTTCTTTCCATCTTTTATTCATTATCTCTCTTCTGCCCTCCCAAGTAGTGTAAGTTTAATTATAACTACTCTGTATGTTGTCTGACACTTTCCAAAATGTATTCTCTCATAATTTCAGTAGTAAATATCTCTCTGATGCACAATGCCTCTCTTGTAATGCCCGCCACTGGAGTTTGTTGAGCACCTATGTAAGGCTCTCGTGCTGATTGAATGATCCTGTGAGGAAATGCACCATTCTTCACTGGATCTGCTCTATTTCTTCCATTAATCCTACCTGGTAAGGGTCCCACACTGATAAGCAATACACAAGAATTCGCCAAACAAGTATTTTGTAAGCAACTTCTTTCATGGATGACTTACATTTCCTTAAGATTCTTCCTATGAATCGCAGTCTGGCATCTGCTATTTCTATTTGTTTTATGTGTCATTCCCCTTAATACTGCCCGATTGTTATTTCCAGATATTTTGTGATATATATTGTTTCCGGCAATCTGTCGTTAATGGTGTAGTTGTGCAGTAGCGGATTTCTACTCCTGTGTATGCACAGCATCTTACATTTACTTGCATTCAGGGGTGGCTACCTTCTTATAGACATACTTATAATTTGTGAACAGCCTTATGGAGCTTCCAAAATTTCCCACTGAATCACTAATGGACCAATCACACTTTCTTGGGTACTCCTGAAATTACTGTTACATCTGTCAATTCTGTTCCATTTAGAGTCACATGTTGAGTACTATCTGAAAGGAACTGTTAAATCTAGTTCAAATCAGGTCTGATACTTAATAAGCTCTTACATTTTTCAGTACATGACTGTTTCAAATGCCTTCCTGAAGTAAATGAATTTAGCGTCAACCTGAGCACTGTGTGAGTGCCGTCACTCTCATTGATGGAAAGAGCAAGCAGAGTTTTTCAAGATCTCTGTTTACGGAACCCATGTTGATTTTTAGAGAGAAGATTTTCGCTCTCCAAAAAACGTCATAATACGTGAGCATAAAACATTCAACAATTCTACAATAGATTTATATCAGTGACATAGGCCTATAATTATGTTTATTTGCCTTACGACCCTTCTTGAAAACAGGAATAACCTGCGTTTTTTCCAGACGCTTAGTACCCTTGGTTACACCAGCGACCTACGATAAACTGCTGACAGAAGCAGAGCAAATTCTTTTGCGCAACCTCTGCAGAATTTTACAGGTATCTCATCTGGTCTAGAAGCCTATCCGCTACTAACAAGGAACCCTTTGAGTGTGAGATCGTAAAAGGCCAATGATGTTTACAGCATTCAACACCCTACAAATTGTTTACCATGCAACCACTATATTGTCTGCTAATGGCAGAAGGGGGGTGGGATTGGAGGTATTCAATGGTGAGCACTGCATGAGCCCATGGAGTGTAGCTGAACTGCTTAGTTGACGAGTAAATAAAAAATAAAAACACAAACCCACACACAAACCACACAAGGTGAGTGGTTTCCTTTAATCAAAATGTATTTACATTCTACCAGAAATTTTCACAGCATTTAAGATACCATTAGTAAAGATCAGTGAGCATACATTGGTAGAGGCTCTACATGTGTAGCTCCTAGACATGTCTTCTTCTTCTTCTTCTTCTTCTTCTTCTTCATCTCCAAGTAACTGCTGCAATCTGTGTCGATTTGAACCTGCTTACCACATTGAAGCCTTCCTCTACAACTTTAAACTTCCATACTTCCCTTCAATGCTAAATACATAATTCTGTGCTGCCTCAGGATGTGTCCTATCAACCGAGCCTCTCTTTTACTCTCACAAAAGTTGTGCCATAGATTTCAGTTTATCCAATTTGATTCAATACCTCTTCATTAATTATCCAACACTGTCTATTACCCTTGCTTCACTTTAGTTGATGATGTTAATCTGATAAACTCTTTTCAAGATACTATCTATTCTGCTTAACTGCTCTTCCAAGTTCTTTGCTATATCTGACAGAATTATATCACCAGCAAATTTTTGCTTCATCTCCCAGCACTTTCTCCAAACTTCTACTTGGTTTCCTTTACCACTTGTTCAGTGTACCATTTGAGTTTCCTCAGGTATAGGCTACAACCCTGTCTCATTACCTTCTCAATTACTGCTTCCCTTTCATGTCCTTTGACTTACTGCATTCTGGTTTATGCACTAGTAGTCAATAACCCAAAGTGCATTAAGGTCAAGACTGTCAAAAGCTTTCTCTAAATATACAAATGGTATAAACATAGGTTTGCCTTTCGTGTAAGATAAATCAGTACATCAACACAGTATCATGTCTTCCTTTTTTTCACCAGAACTGAAACTATTTTCTACCAGCTTTTTCATTCTTCTGTAGACAATTTGTATCAGTATTGTGCATCATGACTTTTTAAATTAATAGTTCTGAACCCCCCCCCCATGAACCATGGACTTTGCCGTTGGTGGGGAGGCTTGCGTGCCTCAGCGATACAGATAGCCGTACCGTAGGTGCAACCACAATGGAGGGGTATCTGTTGAGAGGCCAGACAAACGTGTGGTTCCCGAAGAGGGGCAGCAGCCTTTTCAGTAGTTGCAGGGGCAACAGTCTGGATGATTGACTGACCTGGCCTTGCAACATTAACCAAAACGGCCTTGCTGTGCTGGTACTGCGAACGGCTGAAAGTAAGGGGAAACTACAGCCGTAATTTTTCCCGAGGGCATGCAGCTTTACCGTATGATTAAATGATGATGGCATCCTCTTGGGTAAAATATTCCGGAGGTAAAATAGTCCCCCATTCCAATCTCCGGGCGGGGACTACTCAAGAGGACGTCGTTATCAGGAGAAAGAAAACTGGCGTTCTACGGATCGGAGTGTGGAATGTCAGATCCCTTAATCGGGCAGGTAGGTTAGAAAATTTAAAAAGGGAAATGGATAGGTTAAAGTTAGATATAGTGGGAATTAGTGAAGTTCTGTGGCAGGAAGAACAAGACTTTTGGTCAGGGGAATACAGGGTTATAAATACAAAATCAAATAGGGGTAATGCAGGAGTAGGTTTAATAATGAATAAAAAAATAGGAGTGCGGGTAAGCTACTACAAACAGCATAGTTAACACATTATTGTGGCCAAGATAGACACGAAGGCCACGCCTACCACAGTAGTACAAGTTTATATGCCAACTAGCTCTGCAGATGACGAAGAAATTGAAGAAATGTATGACGAAATAAAAGAAATTATTCAGATAGTGAAGGGAGATGAAAATTTAACAGTCATGGGTGACTGGAATTCGGTAGCAGGAAAAGGGAGAGAAAGAAACGTTGTAGGTGAATATGGATTGGGGCTAAGAAATGAAAGAGGAAGCCGCCTGGTAGAATTTTGCACAGAGCACAATTTAATCATAGCTAACACTTGGTTCAAGAATCATAAAAGAAGGTTGTATACATGGAAGAAGCCTGGAGATACTGACAGGTTTCAGATAGATTATATAATGGTAAGACACAGATTTAGGAATGGGTTTTAAATTGTAAGACATTTCCAGGGGCAGATGTGGACTCTGACCACAATCTATTGGTTATGAACTGTAGATTAAAACTGAAGAAACTGCGAAAAGGTGGGAATTTAAGGAGATGGGACCTGGATAAACTGACTAAACCAGAGGTTCTACAGAGTTTCAGGGAGAGCGTAAGGGAACAAATGGCAGGAATGGGGGAAAGAAATACAGTAGAAGAAGAATGGGTAGCTTTGAAGGATGGAGTAGTGAAGGCAGCAGAGGATCAAGTAGGTAAAAAGAAAAAGGGCTTGGGCAACAGAAGAAATATTGAACTTAATTGATGAAAGGAGAAAATATAAAAATGCAGTAAATGAAGCAGGCAAAAAGGAATACCAACGTCTCAAAAATGAGATCGACAGGAAGTGCAAAATGGCTAAGCAGGGATGGCTAGAGGATAAATGTAAGGATGTAGAGGCTTATCTCACTAGGGGTAAGATAGATACTGCCTAAAGGAAAATTAAAGAGGCCTTTGGAGAAAGGAGAACCACTTGTATGAATATCAAGAACTCAGATGGAAACCCAGTTCTAAGCAAAGAAGGGAAAGCAGAAAGATGGAAGGAGTATATAGAGGGTCTATACAAGGGTGATGTACTTGATGACAATATTATGGAAATGGAAATGGAAGAGGATGTAGATGAAGATGAAATGGGAGATATGATACTGCGTGAAGAGTTTGACAGAGCACTGAAAGACCTAAGTCGAAACAAGGCCCCGGGAGTAGACAACATTCCATTAGAACTACTGACAGCCTTGGGAGAGCCAGTCCTGACATAACTCTACCATCTGGTGAGCAAGTTGTATGAGACAGGCGAAATACCCTCAGACTTCAAGAAGAATATAGTAATTCCAATCCCAAAGAAAGCAGGTGTTGACAGATGTGAAAATTACCGAACTATCACTTCAATAAGCCACAGCTGGCAATACTGACCCTACGACTTATCTTAGAAGCTAGAATAAGGAAAGGCAAACCTACGTTTCTAGCATTTGTAGACTTAGAGAAAGCTTTTGACAATGTTGACTGGAATACTCTCTTTCAAATTCTGAAAGTGGCAGGGGTAAAATATAGGGAGCGAAAGGCTATTTACAATTTGTATAGAAACCAAATGGCAGTTATAAGAGTTGAGGGGCATGAAAGGGAAGCAGTGGTTGGGAAGGGAGTGAGACAGGGTTGTAGCATCTCCCTGATGTTATTCAATCTGTATATTGAGCAAGCAGTGAAGGAAACAAAAGAAAAATTTGGAGTAGGTACTAAAATTCATGGAGAAGAAATAAAAACTTTGAGGCTCACTGATGACATTGTAATTCTGTCAGAGACAGCAAAGGACTTGGAAGAGCAGTTGAACGGAATGGATAGCGTCTTGAAAGGAGGATATAAGATGAACATCAACAAAAGCAAAACGAGGATAATGGAATGTAGTCGAATTAAGTCGAGTGTTGCTGAGGGTATTAGTTTAGGAAATTAGACACTTAAAGTAGTAAAGGAGTTTTGCTATTTGGGGAGCAAAATAACTGATGATGGTCGAAGTAGAGAGGATATAAAATGTAGACTGGCAATGGGAAGGAAAGTGTTTCCAAAGAAGAGAAATTTGTTAACATCGAGTATAGATTTAAGTGTCATGAAGTCGTTTCTGAAAGTATTTGTATGGAGTGTAGCCACGTATGGAAGTGAAACGTGGACGATAAATAGTTTAGAGAAGAAGAGAATAGAAGCTTTCGAAATGTGGTGCTACAGAAGAATGCTGAAGATTAGATGGGTGGATCACATAACTAATGAGGAGGTATTGAATAGAATTGGAGAGAAGAGAAGTTTGACTAGAAGAAGGGATCGGTTGGTAGGACATGTTCTGAGGCATCAAGGGATCACCAATTTAGTATTGGAGGGCAGCGTGGAGGGTAAAAATCGTAGAGAGAGACCAAGAGATGGATACACCAAGCAGATTAAGAAGGATGTAGGTTGCAGTAGGTACTGGGAGATGAAGAAGCTAGCACAGGATAGGGTAGCATGGAGAGCTCCATCAAACCAGTCCCAGGACTGAAGACCACAACAACAACAACAACAACAGTTCTGTACCAATCACATTTCTCAGCACCTACCTTCTTTTAATTCCGAATTATCGCATCATTCTGGAAGTCCGAGGGTATTTGCTTGACATACATTTCCATCATATAGCTCTACCATGTATTCCGTCTGCACTTCCCTTCTTTTTTTAGTAGTGATTTATCATCTGAACTCTTCGTATTCATACAGGTGCTTCTCTTTTCTCTGAAGCTTTCTTTAATATTTCTACCTTTCCAGTATGTTGTATGCTCTTACAGCCTTGCATTTGTCCACTAGCCATTATTGTTTTGCTATTCTGCAATTTTGTCAACCTATTTTTTGACACCTGTTTTCCCTTATGCTTTCTTCATTTTTATATTTTTTTTCCTTTTGTCATTTAAACTGAGTATCCTCACTGTTATCCAAGGATTAATACTTGGTACAGTTTTTTTTCTATTTGATTCTCTGTTGCATTCACTATTTCCTCTCTCAGAACAACACATTCATCTTCTATTGTACTTCTTCCCTTGTTTCAATCCATTGTTGCTTAACAGTCCCTCTGAAATTCTCAATGACTTCTGATTCTTTCAATTTATTCAGGTCTCACCTCCATAATTTCCTACCTTGCTGTAATTTCTTCAGTTTTAATCTACAGTTCATAACCAATAAAATGTGATGAGAGTGCACGTCTGCCCCTTACAGGTTAAATTCTGGTTCTGAAGCATCTATTTTATCATATAATCTATCTGAAACCTTGTGGTGTGTCCTGGTCTCTTCCACATATTCATCATTCTTTCGTGATTCTTAAACCAAATGTTAGCAATGATTAAATTATGCTCTGAATAAAATTCTAACAGGCAGCTTCCTCTTTTATTCCTTTCCCAGTCCATGTCCCTCTACTATTTTTCCTTTTCTTAAATTTTCCTCCCCATAACTATAGTACCCCCCTCTCAGACAGCATATAAAAGGTCAAGCAAAGACAAGTTTCTGTGGAGCCTAAGTTCAGAGGTGAGGTAAAGTGACAAATATAAGGCTCTATTTCATCCACAGAGACTGAACTAGAAAAGGCTATCAGAACATTTAAAGTGAGCTGCAGGACTCAATGGGTTATTCCTGGAGCTTATTAAACACCTGGGACCACACGCTAGTAACAGTTCTACCAAATACTTTGAGCACCAACCAAGTTCCTAGGCAGATGAAGATATCCAAAACACTTGTCATTTTAAAACCACAAGATGACCCAGCAAGCTGTTGCCCAGCAGCAGAATTTATGATCATACTGATGAGGTTCTCTCTATTTATCAGGCAGGGTTCTGTACAGAGCATAGCTGCTGTGACCAAGCTCTGGACGTAACCTCATATATTTAAGGAGGCTTCGAGCAATAGGCCATCACTGCTAAGCTGTTTGATGATGTCACAGTGTTCATTTTGGATTTAAGCGTCTTAGATGAACAAAGATAAGAATACAACAAATTGAACAAGCTGTACTCATCGCTGTACTCATCACTGTGTGTAATGTACTGAGACCGAAACTGCTACTGCCAGTGATTTTCGTAGTTTTCAAAATTTATTCATGTAAATTATAGGAGAGGGCTTACTTTTTTTGTTCTTGCTTTGCACACTGTTTTCTTTAGCATTTTACCAATTTTCTATTTTTACATTTATTTTGGTTTGTTGTTCATGGCACAGTGGCAACAGTACCTTATATTATGAAACTACATTTCTTTCTTCACCATACATCAAGTAACAGAACAATTTTGCACAAAGTATTAGGACTAGGACCCTTTTCTACTTCTGTTGAATCAACAGCTGATGAGTTAACATCAAGTTTTCCAATGAAAATATCACACTGCATAGAAAAGAATATTCCAGAATACCTTCCCTCTTTGTTTGTTAATGAACGTGAGTTGTAACAGGAGGATGGAAGAGGTGAGACAGTAGGTGAGTTTCCAGGCTTCCTAGTGCCACATAGCATATCCAATGAGGTTGAAGACTCCTGTATAGATACACTTCAGATGAAGAAGCTAAAAAGTAAGCCTAAATTCAATGGAACAACAAGTTATGCCTGGAGGCATGTTGCCACTTCGAGGATATAATCGACAAGGAAGATACTCATCACCTAGGAAACAGCTTGGTTGATAGATGCAGGTTTTTACAACATTCTACCAATAGAAGTGTAAATGAAGCCACAAAAGTCTTTCAATGGAACACCACTGACCTTTACAGTTGATTAACAATGATTAAAAATATTTAATTTTGACCAGATCACACAAATTTTCAGAACGCTGTATAACAGTTTGCTTTGATGTCCAGTGGGATATTTCTGTCTCTCTTACAATTTTTCTAAACCAAAATGGTGAGCTGACTTTTGAACACTAGACACAAACATCCAACAAGTCTCAGAAATAGGGTATCAGAAATTCGTCATAAAAGAGTTAAAGATGCAGAAAATGGGGGAAAACACTCATAGCTGTCTAACAAGTAACGCCTCAGATCACATTAAAGGTTGTGAGATTCCTCTTATTTCAGACACTATTTATTTGTCCTTTTTCACAGTATATTTGAGTACTGCATTTAAGATGAATAAGTTGTTGTCTTGACCAGTGATACAGATCACTGGAGCAACTAGTCTGGAGGCAATTCCCACAGCTGACAAGCAGACAGCAAGACTTGTCAACCATATGCCACCATACATGTGCTGGTGGTGCGAGGTGCCAAATAAGGCATAAGAACATACCTATCATAGCAATCATGGATGCTGGGGACCACCCATCATTTAGGCATGAAACAACAACTCTTTCTGTATCAAACAGTAATTATTACAATCCACTTTTAACACAATAAATGTTTGGGCAGTCTATTCATTAAAGCTCCTTTACTACTATTACACTATGCAGTAGACTAATTGGAATAAGAAAAAAATGATGATGGGGACACTACCACCAAAACCATACGAAATTTGCTAGCAATTCTTGTTGGGACCCAAGAAAGTGCATCACAGCATTAGGATTTACTCCTGGTTTTGGACCTTGTGTCAGTCACACACTATTTTCAGTATTCTATAAAACTAAGTGTACCAAAACTGAATAATTGTGAATTATTCAAATGTATTTATCAATACAAACACCATAATGGCATCATAGAAAACGATTAAAAATGGATTTTGTACTCTTACATCTAATCATAGCTACATAATTAGAATTTTTCCAGTTCTGGACATTTCCAGAGCTGGAAATTATCTGCTATGAGGAACATCATCAGCGGCAGAACTGCATAGAACAGGGGTAGGGGGAAATCCTATGCATTCATTCACAAAGGTATGCCAAGAAATGTCTATCTTGTCCCTTGCAGTCTTCAGTGAAAATGCAAGATCAGTTGAACTGCACATTTATGTCACCTCCTACGGCTATCAGGAATATATAGAGAGTTTTAGTACATGAGGGGAACTTGCAATTTTTCTTTAATGCTGGAGTTGTTCTTCCAAGCTCCACCATTACTTCACAAAACATTGTTTTTGAGAAGTCATCTTAGAGAAACTAAAGTTAGTCATGGAGTAGCCTAGTGGTAATAGGTATTACTTTTGTTTGGTTTGTTGTTGCTTTGCTTGTAATTTAACACACACACACACACACACACACACACACACACACACACACACACACACACCACTCTTTCACACACGACTGCAGTCTCAGGCAACTGAAACCACAGTGTGAGCAGCAGCACCACTACATGAAGGGAGTGGTGACTGGGGCGGGGAGGGGGAGGGATAGTATGTTGGGGTTGGTGTACAGTGAAGTGCTGCAGAGTAGACAGAGGGTAGGGGAGAGCTGGGGAAGGGGGCGGGGAGGCGGCGGGGGGGGGGGGGGGGGGAGTAGTGGAGAAGGACAGAAGTAAAAAGACTGGGCATGATGGTGGAATGGAACAGGGAAGGGCTGGATGGGTGAGGACAGTGACTAATGAAGGTTGAGGCCAGGACGGTTAAAGGAACATAGGATGCATTGCAGAGAAAGTTCAGAAAAGCTGGTGTTAGTACAGGGTGTTTCAAAAATGACCAGTATATTTGAAACGGCAATAAAAACTAAACGAGCAGCGATAGAAATACACCGTTTGTTGCAATATGCTTGAGACAACAGTACATTTTCAGGCGGACAAACTTTCGAAATTACAGTAGTTACAATTTTCAACAACAGATGGCGCTGCAAGTGATGTGAACGATATAGAAGACAACGCAGTCTGTGGGTGCGCCATTCTGTACGTCGTCTTTCTGCTGTAAGCGTGTGCTGTTCACAACGTGCAAGTGTACTGTAGACAACATGGTTTATTCCTTAGAACAGAGGATTTTTCTGGTGTTGGAATTCCACCGCCTAGAACACAGTGTTGTTGCAACACGACGAAGTTTTCAATGGAGGTTTAATGTAACCAAAGGACCGAAAAGCGATACAATAAAGGATCTGTTTGAAAAATTTTAACGGACTGGGAACGTGACGGATGAACGTGCTGGAAAGGTAGGGTGACCGTGTACGGCAACCACAGAGGGCAACGCGCAGCTAGTGCAGCAGGTGATCCAACAGCGGCCTCGGGTTTCCGTTCGCCGTGTTGCAGCTGCGGTCCAAATGACGCCAACGTCCACGTATCGTCTCATGCGCCAGAGTTTACACCTCTATCCATAAAAAATTCAAACGCGGCAACCCCTCAGCGCCGCTACCATTGCTGCACGAGAGACATTCGCTAACGATATAGTGCACAGGATTGATGATGGCGATACGCATGTGGGCAGCATTTGGTTTACTGATGAAGCTTATTTTTACCTGGACGGCTTCGTCAATAAACAGAACTGGCGCATATGGGGAACCGAAAAGCCCCATGTTGCAGTCCCATCGTCCCTGCATCCTCAAAAAGTACTGGTCTGGGCCGCCATTTCTTCCAAAGGAATCATTGGCCCTTTTTCAGATCCGAAACGATTACTGCATCACGCTACCTGGACATTCTTCGTGAATTTGTGGTGGTACAAACTGCCTTAGACGACACTGTGAACACCTCGTGGTTTATGCAAGATGGTGCCCGGCCACATCGCACGGCCGACGTCTTTAATTTCCTGAATGAATATTTCGACGATCGTGTGATTGCTTTGGGCTATCTGAAACATACAGGAGGCAGCGTGGATTGGCCTCCCTATTCGCCAGACATGAACCCCTGTGACTTCTTTCTGTGGGGACACTTGAAAGACCAGGTGTACCGCCAGAATCCAGAAACAATTGAACAGCTGAAGCAGTACATCTCATCTGCATGTGAAGCCATTCTGCCAGACACGTTGTCAAAGGTTTCGGGTAATTTCATTCAGAGACTACGCCATATTATTGCTACGCATGGTGGATAAGTGGAAAATATCGTACTATAGAGTTTCCCAGACCGCAGCGCCATCTGTTGTTGAAAATTGTAACTACTGTAATTTCGAAAGTTTGTCTGCCTGAAAATGTACTGTTGTTCCAAGCATATTGCAACAAACGGTGTATTTCTATCGCTGCTCGTTTAGTTTTTATTGCCGTTTCAAATATACCGGTCATTTTTGAAACACCCTGTAAGAAGGGTCCATATGGTACAGCCTGGGAAGCAGTCACTGAAATTTAGGATGTCATTTTTGGCAACGTGTTCAGCAACAGGGTGGTCCACTTGCTTCTTGGCCACAGTTTGTAGGTGGCCATTCATGCAGACAGACAGCTCGTTGGTAGTCGTGTCCACATAGAATGCAGCACAGTGTTTGCAGCTTAACTTGTAGATCACATGACTGGTTTCACAGGTAGCCCTACCTTTGATGGGAAAGGTGATGTTTGTCACCAGACTGGAGTAGGTGGTGGTGGGAGGGTGTATGGGAAAAGTCTTACATCTAGGTCTATTACAGGTGTATGAACTATGAGGTAAGGGGGTTGGGAGCAGGGGTTGTGTAAGGATGAACTAGTATATAGTGTAGGTTCGGTGGGCAGCGGAATACCACTGTCTGAGGGTTCGGAAGGATAGTGGGCAGAACATTTTTCATTTCAGGGCACGACGAGAGGTAGTCAAAACCCTGGCAGAGAATGTAATTCAGTTGCTCTCGTCTTGGGTGGTACTGTGTTATGAGGGGAGTGCTCTCCTGTGGCAGGACGGTGGGATTTTGGGAGGTGGTGGGAAACTGGAAAGATATGGCACAGGAATTTGCTTTTATATGAGGTTGGGACGATAACAGTCTGTGGAGGCTTCAGTGAGACCATCAGTGTATTTCGAGAGGGACCGGTCATCACTGCAGACGCAAGGTGGCTTCTTGATGGGGGAGAAGTTGTCGAGGTTCCAGAGGAATGCGGGTAGGGTGTTGTCAACCTTGATCCAGATCACAACGATGTCAGCAATGAATCTGAACCAGATAAGGGGTTTCGGATTCTGGGTTTTTAGGAAGGATTCCTCTAGACCGGCTATGATTAGGTTGCCATAGGATTGTGCCCATAGCCGTAACCTGGATTTGCACATAGGTAATGTCTTCAAAGGAGAAGTAATTCTGGGTGAGGATATAGTTGGTGATAGTGACTAGGAAGGAAGTTTCGATTTGTAAACTGTCGCACAGTGGGACTAGCAGTAAGGTCATGGGCTTTAGGAATGTTAGTGTAAAGGGGGGTGGGGGGGGAGTCATCAATAGTGACGAGCAGGACACCGTGTGGTAAGGGGACAGGAACTGTGGAGAGTCGGTGCAGGAAATTGTTGGTATCTTTTAAATAGGAGGGTAGGTTCCGGTTAATGAGTTGAAGGTGTTGGTCTGTGAGAGAAGAGATTCTCTCAGTGGGGGCACAGTAACCAGCCACAATAGGGTGTCCTGCGTGGTGAGGTTTATGGACTTTAGGAAGCATGTAGAAGGTGGAAGTGGAGGGAGTGGTAGGGGTGAGTAGAGATATGGGCTCTGGCGATAGGTTCTGGGATGGGCCTATCGATTTGAGTAGTGACTGGAGATGCTGCTTGATTTCTGGAATGGGGTCAATGTGGCGTGGTTTGTAGGTGGAAGTATCTGACAGCTGATGGAGTCCTTCTGCCACGTAATCCTTGCGGTTCAAAACAACAATGGTGGTGCCTTTGTCTGCAGGTAGGATTATAAGATCAGGATCTGTTTTTAGATGGTGGACTGCGGTTCTTTCTGTGGATGTTAGGTTAGTTTGCATGTTGAGGGATTTGGGGAATGATGGTGAGGCAAGGTTCAAGGTTAAGAAATTCTGGAAAGTAACAGGGAGCGATTTGGGAGCAGTGGAAGTGGATTACGCTTGGATGGAGGAGTGAACTGAGTTAGGTAGGGTTCAGTATTGGTCTTTGGTTGAGTCTGGTAGGATTGGTGGTGAAAGTGTTTCCACTGTAGCAATGGGCAGAAGGTCTTTAACAAGTCCTGCACGACTGAATTTGGGAGTGGGGCAACAGGTGAGGCCTTTGGGAAGGACTGATATTTCTGTGGGACTTCTGGATGAAAAGTTGATGGTTGTGTTATGGGTCTGTTTAGATTCTGGATTCCGTGTGGTGGTGGGAGTGCGATTTGGAGGATGGCGTAAGTGTAGGAGGATTGCGAGACACTGTTTGTCAGGTATGAGGGGATGCAGGGGAGGTTTAGAGGTTGGTAAACAGGTGGTGGACTGTGGTACTCCGAGGTGGGAGTAGGATGTGAGCAGGATGGAGAGAGCCTTTTGAGGTGGCATTATGCATGTTGCTGAAGTTCCTGCAGGGCAAGAGTTTCATTGTGTGTTATGGGTTCCAGAAATTTGAGACTGCACAGTAATTTTGTGGATGGAGAGAAGGTACGGCAAGGAGGTTTGGGCTTGGTTGGTATGGTTTTGCAGGACTATGTTGGTGAGGGGCCAAGATCTGACAGAATATGAATAGGTGGAGGTCATTGTGGAAGAAGGGGTCGCAGCTAGAGATGGGTAATTTGATGGTAAGGCCATTTGGGGGGATTCCATGAGCGAAAAAACAACGCAGGAACAGTATGTGGGACACCCTACATTCTCGTAACCCTCCTGGCCTCAACGTTCATTAGTCACTGTCTTCAACCATCCGGCCCCTTCCTTGTTCCCATTTCAGCACTACACAGCTGTCATTCCACCATAACATGCAGTCTTTTTACTTCTCTCCTTTTCTGCTACTCCCCCCCCCCCCCCCCTGCCCTCCATCTAACCTGCAGCACACTCCATTGTCCGCCACCCCCACCATACTATTCCTCGCCCTCCCTGCCCACGCCTCCTCCCTACCCCTACCCAGTCACCACTCCCTTCATGCAGTGATGCTGCTGCCTGCAGTGTGGCTTCAGTTGCCTGACACTGCAGAGTGTGTGAGTGTGTGTGTGTGTGTGTGTGTGTGTGTGTGTGTGTACATCTATTGTTGATGAAGACCTTAATGGCCGAAAGCTATATTTGTAAAAGTCTTTTTGTTGTACCTATCTGTGACTCAGCAAATCCGTTATATGGTGGGTAGCAACTTTCGTTTTCATAATATTATTACATTCCATCCTGGATTTTCCATTGTTTGATGGTAATTTTATATTTGCTATTGTACTAATATAGGTATTATATTTAGACTATTAAAATAAATGTTTTTGGCTGTAACATAAGGGAAAAAAATATTTCTAATTCTTGCCAATGTGTTTCTGAACAATGATATAAGTGTACCAGCTAGTTGGCCCATCATATAACACAACATGTTTGCAGTTATCCGATTACTTACTTTACATATTTTTTAGTAAGATGTTTGTATGGGAATTCCACAGTAAAATGTGTTTCTGCTAATTTAATCTGTATTTTAATCACTGAAAATTAATGATATGTGATTCATCATTAGTTAAAAGAATGCTGATATACTCTTTTTCAAGAGGGAAATGCTAGGAAAAATACAAAATAAAATTATACACTGCTGAACCAGAACATTATGACTACTGACCTACTATCAATATAAACCTGTCCAGGTGCTAGTGTTACCTGGCGAGGAATGACTGTTAGATGCAAGCACAGTGCATGTTGTATCAGTCAGTGTGCTATCCGTGTGTAGAAAGGGGAAGGTGTGCAATCTGAGTATGGCTGAAGGCAAATTGTGATGGCCTGGAGGCTCTGAATAAGCATTTCAGAAACTGCACAACTTGTCAGGTGTTTGAGGAGTGCTATGGTGAGAGTTTTCAACATGTGGCGAAGCCAAGGAGAAACAACATCCCTATGTCGTGGAGTTGGGTGGCCACGCCTCATTACAGTTGTCGCATGTTGTTGGCTGGGCAGAGTGGTAAAACAGAACAGGCAGTGAACTGTGGCGGAACTAACATCAGACTGTAATGCTGGGCAACGAAAAAGTGTCTGATCACACAGTGCACCGAACTCTTCTAACAATGGGCCTCCACGGTCGACGACCCATGCATGACAACGTTAATACAATGACATCGACATCTACAACTGAAATAGGCATGTGAGCATTGGCACTGGATGGTGGCACAGTGGCAGAGTGTTGCATGGTCTAATGAATACCGTACTTTCTTCAATACCGATGGGAGGGTGTGAATCCATCGTCTTCCAGGGGAACAGCTCCTTGATGCCTGTACAGTGGGACGGAGACTAACTGGCAGCAGCTCCAGTTTGCTGTGGGAACATTCACGTTGGCATCCACAAGTACAGTGGAGCTCATGCAAGGCACCTTGACATCCAAGGAGTAGCACACACTGGTTGCAGACCACGTACACCCCTTATGACGATCATGCTTCCCGACGGCAGTGGCATTTTTCAACAAAATAATGTGCCACGTAATAAGGCCACGAGTGTGATGGAGTGGTTCGAGGAACATACTAGCACATTCCAGTTATGTTATGTCTCCCCAATTTGACAGATCTGAACCTGATCGAACATATCTGGGATGAGATTGAAGGTGGCATCAGAGCTCATCGTGCTTCACCTGGAATTCACAGGACTAGGTGACGTGTGTGTGTGTGTGTGTGTGTGTGTGTGTGTGTGTGTGTGTGCGCGCGCGCAGGTGTGGTGCCAACTCCCTCCAGCAACCTCCCAAGACCTCACTGCTTCCTTGCCATGTCACGTCGCCACTTGTTGTCTGTGCCAAAGGTGGACATACTGGCTGTTGGGTGGGTGGTCATAATGTTCTGGTTTATCAATGTATATATTCCAGCGGTGTACTGCTAATTCTTTTCCAAATATGGCTATAAAATATTATTCGGTTTGGAGCAGACCACAAATTTAATGTGCCTCAATTC
Organism: Schistocerca americana; assembly: GCF_021461395.2. Lineage (NCBI taxonomy): Eukaryota > Metazoa > Arthropoda > Insecta > Orthoptera > Acrididae > Schistocerca > Schistocerca americana. The sequence goes on along the minus strand of NC_060121.1, from coordinate 506,570,382 downwards.
TTCAAACTTACGCCGTTGGGCAAATTACTTTGACATGAGGTGACCTTATCGCTCCCATTCCAGTTGCCCATCCATGCCTGAAACAGATAAGAATCACCTTTAGCACTCTAATGTCCCTCAAAAGGTAAGCTATGTTAACAAGACATTTTAGTATCAAATCTCTTAATAAATACAGTAAGTGAAGAAAATTCACTGAAAAATCAATTTTGCTTCAGATATAAAAGAAAGATAGCACTGTAGATTTTTTTAAATAATGTATTAGATTCTGTAATTTGATGATTTGTCATCTAAAACTAAGTTTTATACTTCGTAAAAATAATTTTTTCAAGACTCTAATATTATATCTTCTTTCCACTGTGAATTTGGTTAAAATGTGTAATACAATCAGGATTTATTTGCCTGATTTTTAAGATGTTAATTACATACGGAACATCAGTAACACTAACTGACACCATTCAACATAATGTTACAGGGGAAAAAGAGTTTGTGCCGAAATTTTACCGCATTTCCTCTTTGAAGAACAGCAACTTTGATGAAATACTACTTCTTTTTCATTTGATGGAAAGGAACTGTAACATTTCAATGAATTATCATGGAAACTCTCCAGACTTTCCATGCATAAATTAAATGCAAAACCAGTGTTTATTAAAATTACTATAGTCACTGTAGAACTGACAGCAGGACTAAACAAGGGCATTAAAAAAAAAATTAGAATAATTCATTCTACAAGAGCTACGACGAAAAAAGTGCACGTGAAGCTTTGAGGACTGGAACAACGTACAGAGAAAATGTCTGGAAATATACAATTGAAATGAAAAGCGAATGAAGAAACGAACAATTTAAGGTTAATTGTTTTATTTTCTTAGCAAGATGCATCAACAATCTTTTGAAATATTAATATTTTCAGCAACAGAATGGCAAAAGTCTTATTTGTAACAATTCTGAAACATAACATCACAGACTAATAAAAGTTAATGGTTTAATTAATTAACTATGTGAAGCCTTCTATGTGGGAATGACCAGCAACAAATTGTCCATTCGTATGAACGGACACAGGCAGACAGTGTTTGTTGGTAATGAGGATCACCCTGTGGCTAAACATGTCTTGGTGCATGGCCAGCACATCTTGCCACAGTGTTACACCCTCCGGGTTATCTGGATACTTCCCACTAACACCAACCTATCAGAACTCCGGAGATGGGAACTTGCCCTTCAATATATCCTCTCTTCCCATTACCCACCAGGCCTCAACCTCCGCTAATTTCAAGTTGCTGCCGCTCATACCTCACCTGTCATATATACATAAAAACAAAGACGATGTAACTTACCAAACGAAAGCGTCGGTATGTTGATAGACACACAAACAAACACAAACACACACACAAAATTCAAGCTTTCGCAACACACTGTTGCTTCATCAGGAAAGAGGGAAGGAGAGGGAAAGACAAAAGGATGTGGATTTTAAGGGAGAGGGTAAGGAGTCGTTCCAATCCCGGAAGCGGAAAGACTTACCTTAGGGGGGAAAAAAAGGACAGGTATACACTCGCGCGCGTGCGCGCGCGCACACACACACACACACACACACACACACACACACACACACACACACACATATATCCATCCGCACATATACAGACACAAGCAGACATATGTAAAGGCAAAGAATTTGGGCAGAGATGTCAGTCGAGGTGGAAGTACAGAGGCAAAGATGTTGTTGAATGACAGGTGAGGTATGAGTGGTGGCAACTTGAAATTAGCGGAGGTTGAGGCCTGGTGGATAATCGGAAGAGAGGATATATTGAAGGGCAAGTTCCCATCTCCGGAGTTCTGATAGGTTGGTGTTGGTGGGAAGTATCCAGATAACCCGGACGGTGTAACACTGTGCCAAGATGTGCTGGCCGTGCACCAAGACATGTTTAGCCACAGGGTGATCCTCATTACCAACAAACACTGTATGCCTGTGTCCATTCATGCGAATGGACAATTTGTTGCTGGTCATTCCCACATAGAAAGCTTCACAGTGTAGGCAGGTCAGTTGGTAAATCATGTGGGTGCTGTCACACGTGGCTCTGCCTTTGATTGTGTACACCTTTCGGGTTACAGGACTGGAGTAGGTGGTGGTGGGAGGGTGCATGGGACAGGTTTCACACCGGGGGTGGTTACAAGGGTAGGTTTTTTTTGTTTTGGTTTTAGGGCGCAAAACTGCTATGGTCATTAGCGCCCGGTCCGTGACTTAGGAAACAGTAAAAAACCGAAAATGGAAACCAGCAGCAATGAAAACGAAACTCAAAAAATTGGAGAAACTAAAAGCAGAAGGAAGGCTTAAACATCCACTACAGAAAGGGGTTAGTTGTCCCCAAAAAAAGCTTCAAATGACTGACGTCATTTCACTGGCACTAATAAACTTGAGACCGTGATCGGCTGAGCGCGTGTCATCTGCTAAAATCGACGATATATCAGGCGATAGCTGTAGCCAGGAGCGTAACGGATTAAAATAGGGGCACTCAATTAAGAGGTGTCTTACCGTCCACAGCTGAGAGCAGTGGGGACAGAGTGGGGGAGGATCGCCGCTTAAAAGATGTCGATGGCTAAAAAGACAGTGCCCTATCCGGAGTCTAGTTAAAATCACCTCCTCCCGACGACGCGTTCGGGAGGAAGAGGTCCAAGCACAAGGAAGAGCTTTCATGTACCGCAATTTATTATGGGTAAGTGTCGACCAATGCGTGTGCCATAAATGAACAACACGTCGACATAGAACGCTCCGTAGATCAGCGAAGGGAATCGATTGAATAGCTGGCCGAGGAAGAGAGACTGCAGCCTTGGCTGCAATATCGGCCGCCTCATTTCCACAGATACCAACGTGTCCCGGGTGCCAGAGGAACGGCACCGAGACGCCCCCCAGGTGGAGCAAGTGCAGACAGTCCCCAATCCGGTCGACCAGAGGGTGCACAGGATAAAGAGCTTGGAGACTGAGGAGAGCGCTGAGAGAATCTGAGCAGATAACGTACTGTATCCGCTGATGGCGGCGGATGTAGTGGACAGCCTGGAGAACAGCGTAAAGCTCCGCAGTATAAACCGAACACTGGTCGGGAAGCCGAAAGTGATTTGGGGTGTCGCCAACAATATAGGCACTCCCTACACCTAACGATGTTTTCGAGCCGTCGGTGTAAATAAATGTGGCGTCCGTCATTTGTGCACATAGAGCAGCAAATGCCCGACGATAAACAAGTGAAGGGGTACCATCCTTGGGAAATTGACAAAGGTCACGGAGCAGGCAGATTCGGGGACGGAGCCAAGGCGGTGCTGTACCCCAAGTTGTCAAGAAGGTTTTAGGAAAGCGGAAGAAAAGAGAATGGAGCAGTTGACGGAAGCAGACTCCCGGTGGTAGTAGGGAGGAGGGGGCGGCCTGCATACCCTACATCAAAGGAGGCGTCGAAAAAAAGGTCATGGGCTGGATTAGCAGGCATGGAAGACAGATGGCTAGCATAACGACTCAGAAGGACTGCTCGCCGATTGGACAGCGGAGGTTCAGCAGTCTCAGCATAAATGCTCTCCACAGGGCTGGTGTAAAAAGCTCCAGACATTAAACGTAATCCACGGTGGTGGATAGAGTCGAGACGCCGAAGAATAGACGGCCGAGCAGAGGAGTCGACTATGCTTCCATAGTCCAATTTCGAGCGCACTAAGGCGCGATAGAGGCGGAGAAGGACCACTCGGTCCGCTCCCCAGGAGGTACCATTCAGGACACGGAGGGTGTTGAGGGATCGCAGACAGCGAGCCGAAAGATAGGAAACGTGGGAGGACCAGCACAGTTTTCTGTCAAACATAAGACCCAAGAATTTAGCGACATCTGAAAACGGAAGCTTGACAGGACCTAGATGTAAGGAGGGTGGAAGAAACTCCTTACGTCGCCAAAAATTAACACAAACGGTCTTACTGGGAGAAAAACGGAAGCTGGTTTCGATGCTCCAAGAGTGGAGGCGATCGAGACATCCTTGAAGACGTCGTTCAAGAAGGCTGGTCCATTGAGAGCTGTAGTAGATTGCAAAATCGTCCACAAAGAGGGAGCCCGAGACATCAGGAAGGAGACAATCCATAATTGGATTGATGGCAATGGCAAACAGTACAACACTCAGCACTGAGCCCTGGGGTACCCCGTTTTCTTGGGAGAAAGTACGGGAGAGAGTAGTGTTCACCCGCACCCTAAATGTGCGCTCTGCCATAAATTCGCGAAGAAAAAGGGGCAGCCGACCTCGAAAGCCCCAAGAGAACAGTGTGCGGAGGATGCCTGTCCTCCAACAGGTATCGTATGCTCTCTCCAGATCAAAAAATATTGCTACTGTTTGGCGTTTCCGGAGAAAATTGTTCACGATATAAGTGGAGAAAGCAACAAGATGGTCAACTGCAGAACGATGCTTTCGGAATCCGCATTGGGCAGGTGTTAAAAGACTGCGGGATTCCAGCCACCACGCTAAACGGTAATTCACCATACGCTCCAAAACCTTACAGACACTACTCGTGAGAGAAATGGGGCGATAGCTAGAGGGGAGATGTTTGTCCTTTCCAGGTTTCGGAACAGGAACGACGATAGCTTCCCGCGATCGTCTGGGAAAAGTACTGTCGGTCCAAATTCGATTATAAAGGCGAAGGACGTAACGCAGACTATGGGTTGATAAATGCAGCAACAATTGGACGTGGATACCATCCGGTCCTGGGGCGGAGGAGCGAGAAGAAGAGAGTGCATGTTGGAGTTCCCGCAAGGAGAAAACAGTATTGTAGCTTTCGCGATTTTGAGAGGAGAAAGCAAGAGGTCGCACTTCCGCTGCACGATTCTTCGGGAGAAACGCTGGCGGGTAATTTGAAGAGCTCAAAATCTCAGCAAAGTGCTGACCCAACGAGTTAGAAATTGCGACGGGGTCCACTAATGTGTCATGCGCGACAGAGAGCCCAGAGACCGGGGAGAAACTAGGCGCGCCTGAGAACCGTCGAAGCCGACTCCAAACTTCCGAGGAGGGAGTGAAGGTGTTAAATGAGGTAATAAAGAATTTCCAGCTTGCCTTCTTGCTATCGCGGATGACACGACGGCATCGCGCTCAGAACTGCTTATAGCGGATACTGTTGGCCAAAGTAGGATGGTGGCGGAAAACGTGGAGAGCACGTCGCCGCTCACGCATTGCATCACGGCATGCCTCGTTCCACCAAGGAACTGGGCGGGCGCCGGGGCAATTCGGAGGTGCGTGGTATTGAATGTTCCGCAGCTGTAAGAATAACGTCGGTAATATGTGTGACCTCATCGTCGACACTGGGAAAGTGACGGTCATCGAAAGTTGCTAGAGACGAAAAAAGTGTCCAATCGGCTTGGGCAAACTTCCAGCGTCGCGGGCGCGTATAGGGCAATTGAGGCTGCAGTCTAAGGACACATGGAAAGTGGTCACTCAAGTGTGTATCATCAAGGGCGAACCATTCGAAGTGCCGAGCTAGCGGAACAGTACCGACCGCAAGGTCCAAATGAGATAAATTTGTCGTGGAGGCAGACAAAAATGTAGGGACCCCAGTGTTGAGGCAAACTAGATCTGCTTGGTGGAAGACGTCTAGCAATAGTGAGCCACGTGGACAAGGATGTGGAGATCCCCAAAGCGGGTGGTGGGCATTGAAGTCCCCAACCAGCAAATAGGGGGGGTGGAAGCTGACCAAGAAGATGAAGGAGATCAGCTCGTGCCATTGGTGTGGACGATGGACTGTATACAGTACAAAGAGAGAAAGTGTAGCCGGAAAGGGAAAGACAGACGGCGACAGCTTGGAAGGAAGTGTTTAAATGGATTGGGTGATAATGGAGAGTTTCATGGAGAAGAATCATGAGTCCTCCTTGTGCTGGAGTGCCTTCAACAGAGGGGAAATCATATCGGATGGACTGAAAATGAGGGAGAACAAAGCGGTCATGAGGACGCAGCTTTGTTTCCTGAAGACAGAAGATGACCGGCGAGTAGGATCGTATGAGGACCGACAATTCATCCCGATTGGCTCGAATGCCGCGGATATTCCAGTGGATAATGGACATAGGGTGAACAGAAAATGGAGGAATGTACCAAGGTCGCTGTCAACTCAACGACTGCTCAGAGCTTGCGACCGACAGCATGGAATGGCATTCAGCCGAAGGCAGAAGATCCTGATCCATAGGCTGGTCATGAGCAGCTCCTGCCACCAGCGATCAGCCGGTTGAGCGGCCGCCAGCAGTGCGCCTCGGCGACACAGAAGACGGCCGAGGGCGATTTCCGCCAGGTGGTGCTGTAGATGGGACACGCCTTGGCGGAGAAGGAGAGGAACTGGGTTTCTTTGTAGCCTTCTTGGAAGTATGATGTTTAGAGGAAGGAGGAACCGATGGTTGTGAAGTTGGGGTACGTAAAAACTCTTCACGAGTATGCTCTTTTTTCGAAGTCTTGGTGTCTGACTTTTGGGCTCGAGATTTAGCAGAACTCGACGAAGGGTGAGCCAGAGAGTGGGCAGGCGAAAGTGGTGAGGTTGAACGGGCGATCTTTGCGCTGGCCAATCTGACGACCATGGCACTAAAGGTGAGGTCGCAAGTCTGCGTGGCCGCCTCCTTTGTTGGCCGAGGAGAAGCAACGATAGTGCTGTATTTTCCTGTCTGAGGCACGGTGGGCTGTCGACTGGTGAATAATTTTCAAGCAGCAACGGTCGACACCTTTTCCTTCACTCTCATTTCCTGGATGAGCTTTTCGTCTTTAAAAACGGGGCAATCTTGAGAGGAAGCAGCGTGGTCACCCATACAGTTGATGCAGCAAGGGGATGGAGGTGGACAAGCACCCTCATGGGCATCCTTGCCACACGTAACACATTTGGCCGGATTGGAACAGGACTGGCTGGTGTGATTGAACCGCTGACACCGATAGCAACGCGTAGGTTTTGGGACGTAAGGGCGAACGGAAATTATCTCATAGCCTGCTTTGATTTTCGATGGGAGTTGAACTTTGTCAAATGTCAAGAAGACAGTGCGGGTTGGAATGATGTTCGTGTCAACCCTTTTCATAACTCTATGAACAGCCGTTACGCCCTGGTCAGACAGGTAGTGCTGAATTTCTTCGTCAGACAATCCATCGAGGGAGCGTGTATAAACGACTCCACGCGAGGAATTTAAAGTGCGGTGCGCTTCAACCCGGACAGGGAAGGTGTGGAGCAGTGAAGTACGCAGCAATTTTTGTGCCTGGAGGGCACTGACTGTTTCTAACAACAAGGTGCCATTCCGTAATCTGGAACAAGACTTTACAGGACCTGCAATTGAGTCGACACCTTTATGAATAATGAAAGGGTTGACCGTGAAGAAGTCGTGACCTTCGTCATACCAAGAAACAACAAGGAACTGTGGCAATGATGGAAGAACTGTCTGTGGCCGAGACTCAGTGAACTTACGCTTGTGAGCAGACATAGTGGAAGGTGAGGAAACCATTGCGGAAGAATCCCCCATGATTACCAGTGTCTCCTATGGCGCGCTCCTCCCTTGTGGGGGCCCTCTCTGAGGGCACTCCCGCCTTAGGTGATTGTTCACACCTCAGGTCACACCTACCGACAAACGGACGGAGGGACCAATCGGCACTTTCGGAAGGTATCAGATCGGGTAATCACCCCTCCCTGGGCGTGGCCGTTACCAGGGGGTACGTGCGTATCCTACCTGTCTACCTGGGGCGGGGAATTACGCGTTACCCCGTTACTGGCTACGCACAAAAATGCGTGGGTCGGCCTTCAGACATGCACAGGGCGGAAGAAAGAGAAAGGGAAAGGAAAGAAGACAGATATCAAACGCCGCAGCGGAGAAAAGGGTAAAGAGAAGAGGTAAGGAAAAGAGAAGGACAAAGGAAGGATGAAGACATACAAGCAGAGAAGGCGAAGAATGCATTACATTTACGAGCGTCCGTCTCTGGACATAGGCACAAACCATACTCCCAGACGGGGAGAAAGGGAAGGAAAGAGCCAGAGGTGAGGGGAGGAGGGGCGAAGATGGGTGATAGGGAAGGATGCGGAAAGGGAAGATATGCAGCCCGGAAAGGAAGGAAGGCCACATTAGCTCTGGGTCCCGTGCTCGCTACGCACGTATCCACAAAAGAGTTGTGGACCCCCTGGGGGGGACAACAACAACAACAAGGGTAGGAGCCAGAGGGTAGGGAGGGTGGTTTGGGGATTTCATAGGGATGAACCAAGAGGTTACGAAGGTTAGGTGGGCGGCGGAAAGACACTCTTGGTGGAGTGGGGAGGATTTCATGAAGGATGGATCTCATTTCGGGCAGGATTTGAGGAAGTCGTATCCCTGCTGGAGAGCCACATTCAGAGTCCGATCCAGTCCCGGAAAGTATCCTGTCACAAGTGGGGCACGTTTGGGGTTCTTTTGTGGGAGGTTCTGGGTTTGAGGGGATGAGGAAGTGGCTCTGGTTATTTGCTTCTGTACCAGGTCGGGAGGGTAGTTGCGGGATGTGAAAGCTGTTTTCAGGTTGTTGGTGTAATGATTCAGGGATTCAGGACTGGCAGATTCGTTTTCCACAAAGACCTAGGCTGTAGGGAAGGGACCGTTTGATATGGAATGGGTGGCAGCTGTCATAATGGAGGTACTGTTGCTTGTTGGTGGGTTTGATGTGGACGGATGTGTGAAGCTGGCCATTGGACAGATGGAGGTCAATGACAAGGAAAGTGGCATGGGATTTGGAGTAGGGCCAGATGAATCTGATGGAACCAAAGCCAGCTTCATCCTGACTCACAACTTCTTCACTTTCGAAGGCCAGTCATACCAACAATTAAGGGAACAGCCATGGGTACCAGGATGGCCCCCTTGTACGCCATCCTATTTATGGGTCGCTTAGAGGAAGCCTTCTTGGTTAACCAGGCCTGCCAACCCAAAGTATGGTACAGATTTATTGATGAAATGTTCATGATCTGGACTCACAGTGAAGAAGAACTTCAGAATTTCCTTTCCAACCTCAACTCCTTTGGTTCCATCAGATTCACCTGGTCATACTCCAAATCCCACCAGGCCTCAACCCCAGCTAATTTCAAGTTGCCGCCACTCATACCTCACCTGTCATTCAACAACATCTTTGCCTCTGTACTTCCGCCTCGACAGACATCTCTGCCCAAACTCTTTGCCTTTACATATGTCTGCTTGTGTCTGTATATGTGCAGATGTGTGTGTGTGTGTGTGTGTGTGTGTGTGTGTGTGTGTGTGTGTGCACGCGCGCGCGCGTATACCTGTCCTTTTTCCCCCCTAAGGTAAGTCTTTCCGCTCCCAGGATTGGAATGACTCCTTACCCTCTCCCTTAAAACCCACATCCTTTCGTCTTTCCCTCTCCTTCACTCTTTCCTGATGAAGAAACTATGTGTTGCGAAAGCTTGAATTGTGTGTGTGTGTGTGTGTGTGTGTGTGTGTGTGTGTGTATCAACATACCAACGCTTTCGTTTGGTAAGTTACATCATCTTTGTTTTTAGATATATTTTTCCCCACGTGGAATGTTTCCTCTATTATATTTATATCATTAATTTGAACCCAACAATTACGTTTGTTATTGTCACTGTTGCATTTCGAAATCTTTTCTGTCATCTTACTTTCTCTTTCTGTTTGTGCTAGTAGTTTCCCTTTGTATTCACCTTCTCCTTTTTACCGTAATTCACCATACAATTTTATACTGCCTATATATACTCAATAATATGTAACCCACTTCAAAACCATAACCTTAATTTTTTTCCGCTTTCAACACTACCGCTGCTATAAAATCCACCGTTCCCAGTTCACAAACAGTTCCTTTCACCTATTAAACAACCATTTTGGCTAGTTCTAACAACTTTCGCATTATTTCCATTTCCATTTTTCCCACATCACTGATCATTTTTAGTCGCTTCCCACAGGTTTTAACGTCATTATTTCTTCGTCAGACGATTGTTAGCCTCATTTTCATAATCTGCCACCACAAAACCACTCCTTTTAATACATTTACACGCAGTTTTTTCGAAATTTTCCCAAATTTCTCCACCCTTTAACGTGTTTTGGCGGCAACGCAACCACCTAACCTTTGTGCACATCGTTGTTTACCAACCCAAGTTCACCACAGGATCTACATAGCTCAGCTTTAACCAACACTTTTTCAACTTTTTTCACATCAGATCTCCAGTTGTTTTCCAGTTCACCTTTATCTCTTCCCATACATTTTTATTTTTATTTTCATTTTCATTTCAGCCTCATGTTACACTTTCCACCTTCTAATACCAAGTCACCCTCACAACATCCCCACAACGACCCCATTAAGTTTTATTTACATTCCCTCTGCAAACATGCCTTCGCCCTAGCCAGATTACGCTCCCATATTTTATTTACTCAGGCTTGTCTGACATTTGGCATTACCCCCAAAGCCTCACACTTAAAGTTCCCATCTCTGGCTGCAACCCTTCTTTCCATCAGTTCCTATAACAGTTCCAAACTGAACAATCCATTGCCCTCACCCACCTAATCCTTCACCTACACATCAACTCAGCCAATGAACACACTCGTCAACTCCTATCCTTAATAAAAGTCCTCAATCTTTCCTCTCCCACATCCACACCGGCTGTTCAGTGCATCCTCCTACAGGCCAACCGCAAATTAGAACAGCATGCCACCCTCCACCTCAAAAAACTATCCAATCTCCTGGTTTCTCACCTCCGGAAAGGCAACTTACTCACTCTCCACAATCTTTCCAGCAAACCTCAACCTCCTCTCATTGCACACAGACCCAGTCTCTCCCATCTACTCAATCTCCCACTTCCAGCTCCACTCCCCCCAAAACCTCAAAATTCTAATCGATACAATCTGGAACCACAACACCCTAATTCAGTAGTTAACCTTTCCTCCAAACCTCTCTCCCAATCCGAAACCTCTGTCCTATTCAAAGGCCTCACCTTCAGCCCTACTCCCAGATTCAACCAAACAGCCCTCATCAAAGATTTACTGTCCTACACTCGTACTCTCCGCTGGAAATATCACTTTGCCACGAAGAAAAATAATCCTAATCCTACTCCTAATGATCGAACTCCCCTAGACACAATCCAAATTGAACCCTGCCTGGAACAGTTCCGTCCTCCGTCACAGTGGGACCCACCTCCTCTTCCTCGAAATCACCCTCTCCAAACCTTCCAGGAATTTCTCACTTCCAGCCATGCCTCTCAATCCTTCTTGAAACACCATAATCCTACTCCCAATATCACTACAGTTTAAGCCCAGGCTATCCGTGATCTGAAGGCTGACCGATCAATCGTCATTCTTCTGGCGGACAAGGGTTTCACGACCATGGTACTTGATCGTCGGGAGTATGTGGCTGAGGGACTGCGTCAGCTTTCACACAACACTACATACAAAGTTTGCCAAGGTAATCCCATTCCTGAAGTCCAGGCGGAGCTTCAAGGAATCCTCAGAACCTTAGGCCCCCTACAAAACCTTTCACCTGACTCCATCAACCTCCTGACCCCACTGACACCCCGCACCCCTACCTTCTACCTACTCCCTAAAATTCACAAACCCAATCATCCTGGCCGCCCCATTGTAGCTGGTTACCAAGCCCCCCCACAACGTATCTCTGCCTACGTAGATCAACACATTCAACCCATTACATGCAGTCTCCCATCCTATCAAAGACACCAACCACTTTCTCGAACGCCTGGAATCCTTACCCAATTTGTTATCCCCGGAAACCATCCTTGTAACCATTGATGCCACTTCCTTATACACAAACATTCGGCACGTCCAGGGCCTCGCTGCGATGGAGCACTTCCTTTCACGCCGATCACCTGCCACCCCACCTAAAACCTCTTTCCTCATTACCTTAGCCGGCTTCATCCTGACTCACAACTTCTTCACTTTCGAAGGCCAGACATACCAACAATTAAAGGGAACAGCCATGGGTACCAGGATGGCCCCCTTGTACGCCAACCTATTTATGGGTCGCTTAGAGGAAGCCTTCTTGGTTACCCAGGCCTGCCAACCCAAAGTTTGGTACAGATTTATTGATGACATCTTCATCTTCATGATCTGGACTCACAGTGAAGAACTTCAGAATTTCCTCTCCAACCTCAACTCCTTTGGTCCCATCAGATTCACCTGGTCCTACTCCAAACCCCATGCCACTTTCCTTGACATTGACCTCCATCTGTCCAATGGCCAGCTTCACACATCTGTCCACATCAAACCCACCAACAAGCATCAGTACCTCCATTATGACAGCTGCCACCCATTCCATATCAAACGCTCCCTTCCCTACAGCCTAGGTCTTCATGGCAAACGAATCTGCTCCAGTCCTGAATCCCTGAATCATTACACCAACAATCTGAAAACAGCTTTCGCATCCTGCAACTACCCTCCTGACCTGGTACAGAAGCAAATAACCAGAGCCACTTCCTCATCCCCTCAAACCCAGAACCTCACACAGAACCCCAAAAGTGCCCCACTTGTGATAGGATACTTTCCGGGACTGGATCAGACTCTGAATGAGGCCCTTCAGCAGGGATACAACTTCCTCAAATCCTGCCCTGAAATGAGATCCATCCTTCATGAAATCCTCCCCACTCCACCAAGAGTGTCTTTCCGCCATCCACCTAACCTTCGTAACCTCTTGGTTCATCACTAAGAAATCCCCAAACCCCCTTCCCTACCCTCTGACTCCTACCCTTGTAACTGCCCCCCGGTGTAAAACCTGTCCCATGCACCATCTCACCACCACCTACTCCAGTCCTGTAACCCGAAAGGTGTACACAATCAAAGGCAGAGCCAACTGACCTGCGTACACTGTGAAGCTTTCTATGTGGGAATGACCAGCAACAAATTGTCCATTCGCATGAATGGACACAGGCAGACAGTGTTTGTTGGTAATGAGGATCACCCTGTGGCTAAACATGCCTTGGTGCACGGCCAGCACATCTTGGCACAGTGTTACACCATCCAGGTTATCTGGATACTTCCCACCAACACCAACCTGTCAGAACTCCGGAGATGGGAACTTGCCCTTCAATATATCCTCTCTTCCGATTATCCACCAGGCCTCAACCTCCGCTAATTTCAAGTTGCCACCACTCATACCTCACCTGTCATTCAACAACATCTTTGCCTCTGTACTTCCACCTCGACTGACATCTCTGCCCAAATTCTTTGCCTTTACATATGTCTGCTTGTGTCTGTATATGTGCGGATGGATGTGTGTAAGTGTGTGCGCGCGCGCGCGCGCGCGCGCGCGAGCGCGAGAGTGTATACCTGTCCTTTTTTTCCCCCCCAAGGTAAGTCTTTCCGCTTTCGGGATTGGAACGACTCCTTACCCTCTCCCTTAAAACCCACATCCTTTCGTCTTTCCCTCTCCTTCCCTCTTTCCTGATGAAGCAACCATGTTGCGAAAGCTTGAATTTAGTGTACGAGTTTGTGTGTCTATCAACATACCAATGCTTTCATTTGGTAAGTTACATCATCTTTGTTTTTAGATATATTTTTCCCACATGGAATGTTTCCCTCTATTATATATCATCTGGGTGTAGCATAAAACAGTCAATTGGTACATAATGAATTCAAACTCCAACTGATTTTTTGGTGTAATGATTGCTGCGATTATTTACGAAATTTCATGTTGAAAGAATTAATTAGGAACTACAAAGTAAAAATGTTACTACTTTCTCTGAGAAATGCAACATTTACTTATAGTTTACACCAATTTTGCTAAAGGATTGGGCATTGGGCTAACAACTCTAACTCTTTGTTACAAAATACAAATTTGCTTCAGACGGGAATGGATTTAATGGAATAAGAAAACTGCAAAGGACAAATGGCATACGAATTAAAAATTTTAATTTTGGATATTGGAATGTTCAGAGCCTGTATACACCAGGAACCATCCAGCCTATGGTCTCAGAAATTAACTGATATAAACTGGACCCGCTGGCAGTACAAGAGACAAGATAGCTAGGAGAAGGAACTCACAAAGAGGATGGATACACACTATTCTACAGCGGATGTGCAGATAAACCTGAATTCGGCACTGGTTTTGTAATACACAACAATGCGACAAATTTGGTGAAGGAATTCAAAGCTGTTAACAAGAGAATATCCTACATAGTACTTGGAAACCAAGTGTCAGACATCACATTCATCATCAATGTTCATGCCCCAACTGAAGATAAAACAGATGAAGAAAAGGAAGAGGTCTATGACCAACCAGAGCAAACAACTGACAGAACATAAACTAGAAATATCAGGATAGTGCTGGGAGATTTTAATGGAAAAGCAAGAAAAGAAGAATGCTACATACAAACCATAGGAAGGCACAGTTTGCATGATGAGACCAATGAGAATGGTCAGAGGATGATCAATTTAGCTATCTCAAAGAACCTAAGAGTAAGTTTGACTTACTTTGAACACAAGAGAATACATAAGGGAACATGGTGTTCACCAGATGGAAGAAACACCAACCAGATAGATCACATCTTGGTGGACCAGTACGATAGCCATAGAGTTATGGATGTAAGGTCGTATAGAGGAGCTGACTGTGCATCATACCACTTCCTCATTGTGTGCAGGCTTAAACTCATGTTCACCTACATGCATAAGAAGAAGGGGACACTCGAACCTGCTTTGAATGTTGAGAAACTACGAGAAAGTGCCATTAAAGAACAATATGCTATAGAAATTGAAAACCATTTTGAGGTCCTAAAGACCCTGGAACCAAGAGAGAATGTGGAGGAAAGGTGGAAAGAAAGAAAGTTCACAGTCTAAGTGTAGTGAAGGATATATTGGGAAGAAAGGAAATACTGAAGAAGAGGAAATGGTTCAACGAGACATGCCAGAAGGCTACAGGAAAGAGGAGGCAGGTGAGGGAGAATTGGCTGGCTGACAGGAAGAATAAGCAGAAAAGGGAACATTTTATCAACATCAGAAGGGAGACAAAGCAAATCCTAAGAGCAGAGAAGAGAAAAGAATATATCTAACCAGTTTGCTAGAACAAGTTGAGGCAGAGGGCCAAAACAAGAACTTAAGGCAATTCTCCCAATAAATAAAAAATTGGAAACGTGGATTTAAGAGCCCAACTTTCTTCATTAGAGATAAGAACGGCAACTTGATAAATGACAAGGAAAGAGTTGTAAAAGATGGAACGAATACTTCTCAGAACTGTTGAATCGCCCAGACCAAGATGAGATATTACCTGAATACACTACAGAGGAAAGGACAGATGAAGAAGAATGGGAAGTTAGTGAAGAAGACGTGAAGATCGGAATCAAAGGACTCAAAAACAACAAAGCACCAGGGTAGGACAGAATAACATCAGAATTAATCGAGGAGGGAGGCGAGAGCTTACACTTAGTGATATATAAACTGATCCAGTTGATATGGAAGAAGGAGCCACTGCTAGAAGAATGGAAATTGGCTATAATATGCCCAATATACAAGAAGGGAAGCAAAATGGAATGTGGTAACTACAGAAGAATCAGTTTGTTGAATGTAACACGTAAGGTGCTGTCCATCATTATCCTCGGAAAATTGCAACCATTCATAGAGAACAACATTCAGGAGTACCAAGCTGGCTTCCAATCAAACCAGTCTACAATAGATCACACTTTCACACTAAGACAATTGTTTGAAAAACACTGGGAATATGATAAAGATATCTACAGCCTGTTCGTCGATTTTCAATGTGCATATCACAGCATCCACAGGAATAGCTTATACAATGCAATGTGTGACTTCAGAATCCCTGAGAAGCTAGTGAGAATGGCGCAAGCTTGTATGGAAGGGCCAAAGGCAGCAGTACAATTCCAAGGAGCCACATCAGAAACATTCGAGATTGAGACAGGCCTCAGACAAGGGGATGCTCTCTCATGTGTTCTTCTCAATGTCATATTAGAGAAAGTAATGAATGAGTGTAGGCAACAGGAGTGGGCTAGAGTAGAGATGGACAGTAACTTCAATTGTCTCGCATATGCAGATGACATAGTACTATTAAGTGAATCAACGCATGACGAAAGAAATATACCAGAAAATGGACAATTATGCACAGAAGGTAGGGCTCAAAGTGAATTGAGATAAAACAGAGTTCATGCAATCAGGAAGAAGACAAGAGCAGGAAGAATTTCTTGAGATGGATGGCAAGAGGTTCAAGACTTGCATGACTTGAAGATAAATTTGGAGAAGTTGTCGTTGAGAAAATTACGCAATGGATCATTACTGATTAAAGCCTACTCTCCTGCACAGTCCGCACTTCTACAGGTGTGTGAACACTGGGCGACATGCAAGTGTCCATTGCCCCACATAAAAATTAGAGTATAATTATTAAAACCTCTAAAAAAAATTCAAATAGCTTGAAGTAAACATAAGGCAAATTTCAAATACTTAGGATCTTGGTTTACCATGGGCAACAACATAAAGATGGACATCAAGGAAAGAATAGCAGTGGGAATGAAATGCATGCATTCCCTCAGAGAGACACTTGGCTCTAAATCAATCTCAGTGAGTACTAAGATGAAAATCTGTAACACAGTGATAAGCCCAGCAGTAATGTACGGTTCAGAAACATGGAGCATGACTAAGCAAGAAAGAGAAAAACTATTAATTTTTGAAAGAAGTAAGGAGGAAGATATGGGGACCAGTTTTAGATAATGGAGAATGGAGGAGATGGAAAAAACGAGGAAATCTAGCTTCTGATGCAACAATCAACTATCTTACAGAAGATAAAGAGCGAAAGAATACAATGGGTGGGCCATGTAGCTCATATGCCAGATGGAAGACAGGCAAAGATGGCACTAGCGGGGAAACCAAACACCAAACGCCCCATTGGATGACCAAGGCAGTGCTGGATGTACGACCTGGCAAAGGACCTAGCAGCCCTGGGAACTGAAGACACCTGGAGAAACTGGGCACAAAACAGGAAGGAATGGAGGCAGTTTGTAGAAGCAGCGCGTGGTCTGCAGGGCCTGTGATCGTTGAATATCTATCTATGTATTTCATTAATGTTTTTTCTGAAATAATTGATGCAACATTGCAAGTTACGCAGAATTATCTTTTAAAAAAATTATGTTTTCCACCTATTTCCACCTATTTACAATGAGTGTTTTGACAGTTTCTTCAATGTATTCGTAAAAGTTAGAATGTTTTTCAATATTTCTATTGTATAACATCACACAGCACACCGTTGTAGGAAATCTAAACAAATTATGTGCTACGTTATTCCGAATATGTATTATTCTGCCATATGTGTATGGAAACATGCTTGAACTTCCTCCGATTTGTTAGCATTTTTGCTTAGAGATAAATATGTACACTTATTTACTTGCTATTTGTTTCTTTCCAGGTGGGTCACTCAAACTCTGGTAAAAAGGAGATTTTGATAAATTTGATGAACTCTATTTGTGGACAACACGTATATGCATTCTATGTTATGAGTATGTATCATTTCCATTTGAAAAATAATTCTGTCATACTTTGCACATCTTGTGTCTTGTCAGTTCTCTTCTGAAGGCTCATGTTTTAGTTATAACCTGTTTTTCTGTTTCAAGTTTCTATATCCAAATAGTTGTGTGCAACTTATAATTTTGCAATTTGTTTTAAGCAGCACACACCTGGTAAATTTTACAACATTTGGCATGAAACTCCTTTGTATTATTGCATAATATTAGTGCAGGGTCATTCCATGCCAAGTGGGCTAGACGTTCCTGCATGACCATCACGGTTTTTGATAAAATTTTGTGTGAAGATTCACGAGTGTCCCCAATAAACATTGATGTTGTTTTACTTTTGCCAGTGTAATACTTGCAGAGATATAGTAATTTGTTTGGCGCCCTAGTGCAGCTTTCAACAGTGACCCCAAGCTTTTGGCAAATTTTAGACATATCATCTCTGGCTATATTTTCTAGAAAGAAACAAAACTTGGCCATCTTGTACAACTTTTTTCACTCTGTCATGCAAAACTATAAGATTTCTAACAATTTTCATATGGATAATTTGAAGCTAAAAAAAAAAGAAAAAAAAAAAAATTGAAGTTTACCTTTTTATATCTCCGGAAATAATTGCGGGATAGACCTGAAACTTTGCATGCAACAACTTTACCAACACAAGGTCTTAGACTGCAAATTGATGGCAAAGTTGCTGATTTTAATAAAAATGCTAAAATTGGATTTTTTAAGTCAATTTTTACCAAAAAAAGTTGTGTGCAAATTTTTAAAAACCATTTTCATTAGGAAGATCATGTTCTAAACGACCTGAAACTAGATTTAGTTTTGCAATGTGAACATATGGGGAGGGGGGGGGGGGGGGGGGGAGGCAGCCAAGAGAAACAGCGGACAAGATGGGGATGCACCTCTACTGTGTCTACTGCACTGGTATTCAAATCAAATCTTACTTCTTTTATTACATTCTACAGTTGCTTAGTACTTTTGGGGGAAGGTAATATGAAAAATGCTGATGACTTGGAAATGGGATAGTCAGAACTTGAAAATTTTTTTGTCACAATTCCTAATGACACATTACAGCCTGCTTCTCTGCTACAATTGTTACACAATCAAACAGGACTTAAACTTCAAAACTTTGCTGTGCACCACCAAAGCACTGGAGATCATTGTAGTAAAATTGTTGCATAATGGCTGCAAAAAACATCGTATAATGACATTCAAGTTTTACAGCATTGTCACATTGTGCAAATTTTGGTGAAGTTCATAGTTTGTCCAACCTTTTTTTGGGACAGGATTCATGTTACAGAGAATTTTTAGTATGTATTTTTTATTGTGCAAAACGCTACTGATGCACTAGTTCAGTTCTGGTTTTAAGTCTGGCATATTTTGCATTAAATAGTTAGCAGTTTCTGTAGAACATTTAAGTCTACACATGAAAAATTTTACAAATGTGCTGTTATGGCCAATGGTGGCTTAACCACTGCTGGTTTCTTTTTCTTTTTTCTTCTTCTTATTCTTCTTCTTTTTAAAAAAACAGCATCATGCACAGGGGCCACACCCAACAGCTATGCAACAGCAGTTGTGTCAGTTTCTTTACCATATGGGATTCTTTATATTGGATCCCAAGCCTGATTACATTTCTAAGTGTCAGAGGTCAAAGTTAGAAGAGGTCTCTTTTAGGATCCTAAGCTTATGTTTACTTCAAGCTATTTGAATTTTTTTAGAGGTGTTAATAATTGTACTCAAATTTTTATGTGGGGGCAATGGACACTTGCATGTCACCCAGTTGTTCACACACCTGTAGAACTGTGGACTGTGCAGGAGAGTAGGCTTTAATCAGTAATGATCCACTGCGCAAGTTTCTCAATGACAACTTCTCCAAATTTATCTTCAATGTGTTCCACACAAAATAATGGTTTTGTCACAGTAGAAATATCTCCATCTGTTCGAGTACAGACTAGGTATTGGATAAATTCTTTCCCTTCTGTTCCTCTTCCAATGGGGGCAGTATTGTAGCTATACACATTCGAATATCTATACCAGTCTGTTGAGATGACCAGATCATGAAGGCTACTGTGTTGGTTTAATTTGCTACAATTCATGCTGATGCCAGAATGAGATTTTCACTCTGCAGCAGAGTGTGCACTGATATGAAACTTCTTGGCAGATTAAAATTGTGTGACGGACCGAGACTTGAACTCGGGAGCTTTGCCTATCACGGGCAAGAGCTCCACCATCTGAGCTAACCAAGTATGACTCACGCCCTGTCCTCATAGCCTTACTTCTACCAGTACCTTGTCTCCTACCTTCCAAACTTTACGGAAGCTCTCTGCAAACCCTGCAGAACTGAAAGAAGGGTTATTGCGGAGACATGGTAGAGGTTGAAGTAAGGCTGTGAGGATGGGGCATGAGTCGTGCTTGGGTAGCTCAGATGGTAGAGCACTTGCCCGCGAAAGGCAAAGGTCCCGATTTCGAATCTCAGTCCAGCACACAGTTTTAATCTGCCAGGAAGTTTCATGCTGATGCCACCTACCCCAATTATGGACACACTGTATGGGAACCACACAGCACCAGCAAAAGTCATCTGGCATGAAGACTGTTGCCGGAAATTCTGATGGCCCAAGATGCTAGGCACCTATTCCTTGACATGAGTGGGCAGCTAACAGCTAGGCACTGGCAGTGTGATCCTTGTGGTATCGTGGGCACACACTGAAATGGCACACATCGACCCACCATGATGGATTGGCTTTTAAGGCATATATGAGACCATGCAGATGTTTTTCAGACAATCTTTAACACTGTATACAGCAAGCATTATTTAAGGCATTTTTCCCCAGTTGGCCCATGCTACAGGAAACATTTTGAGAATAACTGTCAAACCCAGAAGGGACCAAAAATTACTTCAGCTGATAGGTGATCTAAAGTACATGAATAAAGAAGACAATGATGAAAATGATGATTTTGGATGTGGAGTGCTCAATATCATGGCCTATCAGCACCATGATGAGTAGTCAACATGCCTTTCTCATGGGGAGCAGGGAAAGGACAGAGTGTGGGATGGTGCGCGAGAGACTACCTATACATGTGGAGTAGTTTACAATGTTTTGTACTACGACTTCCACCCAGCACTTTGGGAATTGTGGTGTAACCTCTTCCTTGCAATCAGTAGAAAGAAGGCGAAGAGAAAGGTCATTCTCATCTGGTCTGAGATTTGCTTCTGATATATTGTTCTGTTTAATAGGAAATATGTACAATGAATTTCACCTCCAACCACACAGTATACCACTGACAAACAATTCATCTGTCAGATAATGAGATGACAGCATGGAATGCAACAGCATATTGTTGTACACCACCACCCTGACACGCTTTTCTGACTGCTTTGTCAGCCATGTTGTTTCCCTGTATCCGGACATGTCCAGGTACCAAGCAAAATATCACCTCCTTGACATAGTGATGCAGTTGCTGTAAGGTGTCAAGGATGACCTGAATCAATCGGCTGACTGATTGTGGAGGGGTTCGGAACTTAATGGCGAGGTCATCAGTCTGAATCAACTCGTATACCAGATACCAGGTGGTCAAGAAGTTCAGTATAAGTTTGAAAACTTAATAAACCACAGAATAATGTAGATAGAGGGGTAAAAATTGACACACATGCTTGGAATGACATGAGGCTTTAGTAGGGGGGGGGGGGGGGGGGTAAAAAGTTCACAAAATGTCCGACAGATGGTACTGGACAGCAAAAAGTCAGTGACTGCGCATGACAATCGTGTATAAAAGGAGCTGTAATGAAAGAGAGAATCAGATGCGCCAGCAGTCGCAGCATGTTGACGTTACCTGAAAAGGCGCTTTTAGTGAAGCTTTATAATCAGAATGGGGAATGTGCTAGTTCAGCGTTACCATCCTATCACCATAGGAAGGGGATTCGAATGGGTAAAGGTCTGTTGATAAATGCAGCTGTGGCGACAATGATTTCGAAGTTCGAAGCCACAGGTTGTTTAGACGATAGACCCCATAGTGGCCGATCGAGCACAAGGCGTAATGCTGCTGAGACAGTTCAGGAAGAAATGGGGACTGTAGCATGTTCGTCTATGTACGGGGAAGTCAGCGCTCATGCAGTCTCACCGGCATTCCATACACTACTGTTTGGTTGGCACTTAGGTGTACCCTCCGATGCTATCCGTACAAAATCCATCGCCTTCATGAACTGTTACCTGGCGATTTAGTGAAGCAGAGGGCATTTGCGGTGTGGGCGTTTCAAAAGATGGTGGAAGATGACGATTGGTTGAGTATCGTGTTGTGGACCGACGAAGCTCATTTCACGCTCCGAGGGTGTGTCAACGCCCACAACTGCAGAATTTGGGCTACCGAAAATCCTAGAACTGATATGGAAACTCCATTGCATGACGAGAAAGTCACGGTATGCGTTCGATTTCCCACATCTACCGTTATCAGGCCTTTTTTCTTCGCGGAAATGCGCGATTCTGGTTTTGTAACTGCTACCGTGATGAGTGAGAGGTACGCCGGTATGTTACAGAATCACATAATCCCCAGCCTGGCTGATAAACACCTGCTGGAACGTACGATTTTTATGCAGGATGGCGCTCCACCCCATATTGCTAGACGCTTGAAAGATCTCTTGCGCGCTTGGTTGGTGATGATCGTGTGCTCAGCCGCCATTTTCATCATGCTTGGCCTCCCAGGTCCCCAGACCTCAGTCTGTGCGATTATTGGCTTTGGGGTTACCTGAAGTCGCAAGTGTATCGTGATCAACTGAAATCTCTAGGGATGCTGAAAGACAACATCCGATGCCAATGCATCACCATAACTCCGGACATGATTTACAGTGCTGTTCACAACATTATTCCTCGATTACACCTATTGTCGAAGAATGATGGTGGACATATTGAGCATTTCCTGTAAAGAAATCATCTTTGCTTTGTCTTACTTTGTTATGCTAATTATTGCTACTCTGATCAGATGAAGCACCATCTGTCGGACATTTTTTGAACTTTTGTATTTTTTTTGGTTCTAATAAAACCCCCATGTCATTCCAAGCGTGTGTGTCAATTTGTACCTCTCTATCTACATTATTCCATGATTTATTCAGTTTTCAAATTTATGCTGACTTTTTGATCATCCGGTACATTTGGTGGACACTTTTCGTGCACTGGCGAGTCAAAACAGATGAGAAATCTTGTACTCTGATGCCTGTGAATCCACTCTAGTGCCACCATAACACCATGTAATTCTGTATGACAATTTGTAAATTGTTCCTGAAGGCATACTTTGAAAAACATGTCGGGGAAAACAGCTAAACAACTGAGTCATTTTGTTGCCAGGAAGCCACCCACATAAACAATGATGATTTTTTTTTAAGTGACCAGTCTTCTGACTGGTTTGACGTGGCCTGCCACGAATTCCTCTCCTGTTTCAACTTTTTCATCTCTGAGTAGTTCTTGCAACGTACGTCCTCAATTATCTGCTGGATGTATTCAAATCTCTGTCATCCTCTACAGCTCCCTCTAGTACCATGGAAATTCCCAGGTGTCTGAACACATGTTCCACAATCCTGTACCTTCTTGTCTGTGTTTTCCATACATTTCTTTCCTCTCCTGTTCCATGGAGAACCTCTTCATTTCTTACCGTATCAGTCTACATAATTTTCAACGTTCCTCTGTAGCACCAAATATTGAATGCTTCAATTATTTTCTGTTCCAGTTTTCCCACTGTCCATGATTTACAAACATACAATGCTGTACTTCAAACGTACATTCTCCGAAATTTCTTCCTCTAATTAAGGCCTATGTTTGATACCAGTAGACTTCACTTGGGCAGGAATACTATCTTTCCCTATGCTTGTCTGCTTTTTATGTCCTCCATGCTCCACCCATCATCGGTTGTTTTGCTGCCTAGGTAGTAGAATTCCTCAACTTGATCAACTTCAAGACCCCCAATTCTGATGTTAGGTTTCTCGCTGTTCTCATTTCTGCTACTTCTCATTAACTTTGTCTTTCTTTGATTTACTCTTGAACCATATTACATACTCATTAGAATATGGCACAAGTTTTCTAGTACCATGTCAAGATTAAAATCACTTTGGGTCTCTGAAAATACCAAGGAGGTAATTTATTCCATCCTTGGCTGTATAAAGAGAGGTCCGACACATCCAGATCCTTGAGACTGTCAGTAGCATGTATCCCGAATGACAATGTCACATGGGACCAATTCTTTAACAGTTGCTTAAGAGTTGGGATAGATTACCCCACAAAATTCCAATGACTAACGCAGCACCTGAGATTTTCAGGGCATGTCGAGCCAGGAGGAGGTGCCACTGAATCCAGAGTGGTGGTTCACCAGCCCCAGCAAACAGACTATGAGCTGGGCTGATCCGAAAGGCTTCAGTTGACACCCAAATGCCCCAATGATGGACAACATTTAACATCTTGAGGTTGGAAACTGTAATGATCTATAAACACAGTTGCTGTAATCTGTGATCTGACAACTGCCCCATAAAACTGCAGGAGATGTGATCTTTCAGTTCCTCAGGCCTTTCTGCTGGGGCATTTCAAAATATTCAATGACCTGAAGCCCTTTCTTGACAAGTCTTTTTGAGTTAAATAGTAGACAACAAAGCACACATTGACATTAAAGTGTAAAGTATTATCCCCCATTGTGAGCTCTGGTTCCTTAAAACTTCGATGAGCAAGGATAAAACTGACACACAATCTTCTCTGGTGAGAACCTAAACCCAGTTTTATTGATCCAAGCTTCTAGCCTCCTGATGGTCAGCCAACGTTGCCTCATTGTTCTTGTAACATCAGAAAATGTGTAGAAGATTGCGAAGCCATCGACAAACAAAGAGCATTGGACAGGACTCCTGACTGCAATTGGACTGAGGACAACATCGGCAGCGTTAAGACCACAGTAACTGCCTCCCCCTTTTTCCTACAAATGTAACGGTGAGTGGATGGTCTGATTTG
Source organism: Schistocerca americana (assembly GCF_021461395.2). Lineage (NCBI taxonomy): Eukaryota > Metazoa > Arthropoda > Insecta > Orthoptera > Acrididae > Schistocerca > Schistocerca americana. The sequence continues at coordinate 506,545,957 of NC_060121.1, read as the reverse complement.
CAGTTCTGTCTTCATGTGTAGTTTGTGGCAAACAGACTGAAAAAATGATCTGAGGGTTTGTAAAACATATTTTAGTTTGTACTCTATTAGTAGGGCACTCTCCTATTGTGCTGTGATGGTAAAGGTTCCACAACGTCAGAGTCAGAAACACAAGTGAAATTTTACAAGCTTTGGCAGTTTAGTTAGCTCAGCTGAGAGCAGATAATACTAATATGCAAAAGCAGCTGGAGGTTGTAAGAGGGGACAGGGCTTTGTCCAGTTTACTGGCTTTCACAATACGTTCAATTACCACTGGCACAGTTAATCCTGTCAATAATTTTATATAGATGAAACATGGAAAATGAAGAGAGGATGGTTAGACGTGCAGAGAAGACACCCAATCTATGTGTAAACTGCTGCAGGCATAGGGATATATCAAACAAAAGAAACAGTCAGGAAAAAAGATGTTAGTTTTGGGAGTTTAGCCACTGCAGAAGATAGTAAGATTGTGAAAATTAAGGAATATAATGTAGGATTAGTAGCTCTAATATCTCTTGAGAATTCAGAGTCCAAGCTGGCTGTACTGCCATACAAAGAAGATGCGTGCTGTAGTGAGACAAATGAGTGTGGCAATAACAATTTAGCTGATATATTGATGTAGGTGCAGTGGTATCTACCCCACTAGTGGTTGATAGGTGTTAAATGCAGGCAATAGCACCTGACTTAGGTGTATTCCTGTATGTGCATGTACAGGAAACTAGATGTGTCAATGATTTGTGTGTAATGCAACGATAACTGCTCACTGTAATTTTGTTGTAAATACCGTGAAGGAGGCATGACAGCTATTGATAATTTTAATTATATTGCAGATGTTAGGGCTAAAGAAGCATGACAGATGCACTTGTTTCTGAATGAAGCATATTCATTGCCACTGGTGATGGCAACACTTCCTCTGAAGGGGGAGAAGGTAAGAGAAGAAAGAGGAAAAGTACTTTTAATATTAGTGACCAGCCTGACAAGGAAACTCTTTAAGGGATGAATACAATAGGACTCACATATTCATAAATGCAACATTTACTGGGTAAGCTAAGGATCATGCAAAAGTTGACCTTAGACAGCACACTGGGGGACTCTGGGAAACACTGTTCCAGCTGGGTAAAACTTTTGTAAATGACATACTGCTGCACGGTTCACCCCTCACAAAAATTCATCAAGTCTCAATTACCGTGACGACGTACCCAAAAAATACAGCATCATTTATGAATGAATTTTGCACTCTCGGTATATTTCAAAAAACTTGAAAAAATCTTATTAGTGTTTGCATGTAGCCTTTCTGCAGTGCAGTTTACTGCTGCAATGTCCACGCTTTCTAAACAATAACCAAAACAGATTGACGCAAACTCAACCTTTGGTTTGGCTTATCAACAAACCAGTATTGTTGCTTGACTGAAGCTATGAATACACATCTTATGTTAACATTCTGATACAGTCAATGAAGTGGTTGGGCAATAGTGCCTGGCAATAATCGAAATGAGCACAACCATCATGTGGATCATAAATTATTCATTCATTCTCTAGATTTCTCTGTTTCACAGAATAGAAAGTGTATTCTGTGAGTGATAAACTAAAAATTATGGACTGTGTGAAGACTGATGAAACTAAAGCATTTATTATGCGAGTGTGGTGTACCTGAAGGAACAATCGTGGGATGGGTGAAAGAAGTAAATAAACTTAGAACTTTTGTAAACGCAGTTGAAAGTGATGCGAAAATGGCAGAAAAAGGACCAAAATAGGAAAAAAAGACAGTCAACATGATGAATGCCTTATCTTTAAAAAAGATAAGTGAATGTGTGCCAATTTCTGTGGCAATTATTAAAGCCCAAGCTGAAAAATTTCACTTTGATTTACATGAAAACAAATATTTTATAGCCTCCAACAGATGGTTTTCAAGATGGAAATGTTATAATTGAATTCGCCAAACGACTGTTAAAGGACAAGCAAGGTCATGTGGCAGTGAATCTGCTTCACAGGTTCCTGAAGTTCTACACAAAGTAATGGAAGATGAAAAGTTAATTGGTCATGAAGTGTGCAATTGCGATGAAATGGCACTTTATTATTGATTGCTTCGGCACTTTATTATTGATTGCTTCTAAACAGGTCTCACGATACACAAATCAAGAAACAAGACGGGTTTAAAAATGAAGAAAGACAGAATAACCCTCTTTTTTGCCACAAACAAATTGGGCAACCATAAGCTGAAACCTCTTTATATAAGTAAAAGTAAAAGACCAAGATGCTTCAATCACGTAAACCTATCATCATTAAAAGTCACATATAGGAATTCAAAGAATGATTGGACGACGTGTGACATTTTCACCAATTGGTTTCAAAAAAAAGAGTGTTCCATCAGTTAGAAAGCACTACAATCACACAATCTGAGAAAAGAAACTCAACTATTACTTGACCACTATCCAGCTCATCCACCTGCTAATTTGTTGCAATCAAAAGACAGAAAAATAAAAACTGTTTCTGTCGCACAGCATGATGACATTAATTCAGCTGCTGGACATGGCAGCATTTAAGACTCATTATTGCTGTGAAGTAAATTCAAACGAGGAAATGGACATGTTCTTGAAATCTGTAAATCTGAACCGATTTCAGAGATCATAGATGACACGGACATTATTGATGCCTTTTGAAATAAGAGTAGTGAAGCAGTTGAGATTAAGAATGACAAAGCTGAAGAAGAAAATCTAGTTGATGTGCCCAGTACACAAGGAATATTGGATAGTATAAATAAAGTTATTACGTGGATGGAGTGACAAAGTGAACCAAACCAAATTCAATAGTCACATCCAATGAGTTTAAAGCAATACACACTGAAGAAACTGCATGAAATGACCCGCCACAGAAAGCTAACCGACTTCTTTAAAGCAGAAGAATAATGATGATGTACTGCAGCTTTCAGTCACTGTTGTAAATTATCATACCATATTTCATAGTGTACTTTTTATACCATATTGAAACTCTCATTATTGTTTGGTTGATGTTTGGGCGAAGTTTGTCTGACTGCTGTACCCCATTTGGTGAGTTTCTGAAATGTTTTACTTCTAATGTTCTTAAAATTAAATACAGTTAGTACAGTACGTATAATATTGCATTACATGTTCTTCCTAACTTTCCGTGCTAACTCTCAATATGCTGCAGGTACGCTGTAACCCAAGGGTAAAGCATGTTCCCTGGCAACCACGTTATATCGGGCTTCTACTGTATCACTGAAATATTAAGGGGTATTTTTGAATAAACTGGGAGCGATTGGTGATTATGCTTGTATGTTTAAGAGAGAAGACAATTTTTTTGTGCAAATTGTATGCTATTCCTAAGAGTATTTGAACAGTGGTGCAAGAAGAAATATAGAGAATTATTGACAACGGTATTATACAACATAGCCTGAGTGCATACAGAAAACTGAACAGGGTGTTCATTTACTATTAAGACACTCAGACTTCAAATAAACATAGTTAAAGAGTAAGAGATATAAAGCTGTGTAGATCTGTTAGTATAGAATAATTACTATAAAGTTGGAACAGGCAAAGTTTTTAGTTTGATAGACCTGACAGCTGGGTACTAGGCCATGTATGACATTCTTGTTCGATGGTTAAGACTTACCAGTTTAGGGTACTTCCTTAATACAGGAACTAATAATGTATGTGGATGATCTATTTGTTTCTAAAACCTGGTAGGAACATTGCACCCTGCTTATTACAACATTAAAAAGATGGGAAGAGTGGCACAACAATAAAACTATGTAAATTGCATTTTAGGACAGAAGAATTAAAGTTTTTAGGGCATATTGCAGAAGTGAAAGGGATACATCCTGATTTGGAACAAATTCAGGTAATAAAAGTCTGTCCAGCTGCAAACGATGTAAAACAATTACATACATTTCCAGGATTATCCGGCTTCTATTGGCATTTTGTAAAAGGTCAATCTACAAACGGTTAATGACTCTTGAATCTTTTTGAAGCAACTGTCCATATGATGTGGGATGAAGGCACAATGGAAGCATTTAATAATATTAAGCAAGCTTTACTGCAAGCTAAAATTTTGAGTCCTCCTACAATGCATCAATCCTTTAAGCTGGCAACAGATGCATCAGAACAGTGGCTTGGGCAGGAATTGTTTCAAGGAGAATGGGATCCCAATGAGGGAGAATGTAATACAGTCGCTTTTGCTGGTAGACATCTTAACAAACATGAATTAAATTATACAGCCACCAAAAAAAAACTGTTGTCCACAGTCTGGGGTCAAGAAAAATTTCAAACCGTTATTTGGGGTTCATAGACTGAAATGTATACTGATCAGGCCTCGCCATTTTTCATGGGGGGTGGGGGGGGGGGGGGGGGGGCGGTAATTACAGAGTAGATTAGTGAAATGTTCACAAAACCTAGTGCCAGATGCACTTTCACAACCAGTGGCAATGAATACAGGAGGTGAAACAGAAGGTCCTGCTGTTGTATTTAGAATATCTTTTTTTATCCATAAGTTAGATGAATGAGGTAAGAATGTTGGCTAGAAAAATACAAGATGAATTGTAAACTGGTGAATATTTTGAGAAAGTAACAGAACAACTTACAGAAGCTACCTTGGCACGAGAAGATAAGAAGAAATGGTTCTTTAAAGGGGTTACACTATTTTGGAGGCAGCATGAAAAGTCGTCACTGGAAGTTCTGTATACTTACAATAGTAGTAGAGGATCTAATTTGGTTTATTCACAGGGGATATGGACAGTTTGGTATGTGGAAGTGCAATCAATGCTAGTAATTTGGGGCGGGCAAATGCCCAGTGGGTAGGACATTTACAAATTAGTATTTGCCTGGGAATTTGCCCAACGCAGTTTTAAATTCCTAAAATCTGGGCATTTACATAAAAAGTACTTTTTAAAGTTCTTGCTGCTAGAATATATTATTTATCAATTAAAATAAGTGATGGGTGCGATACTCCTGATATTAAAAAGTTATTAAATGTATACACTTAAATCTACGTATAACATTCCTTGCCTTCATTGCTTATAGTGAATGGAAAGAAGAGAGGAGCATCTTTTTTTTTGTTACTAGCATTCCAACATGCTGTACCATGGAAGGGCACAATTTGCTGACAGCCAGTTTTCATTTAAAATGTTACCAGTTCTACTCTTCAATCTCGACACACATTGAACAGCTGTGTAGTGATACACCAGTATAAAAGAAGTATTGTCCTCAGTTCACTGCTTTGTAATATAACACATTTTATAATTTGTGTCAAATCTTACTGAAGAATGATTATTGATAGCAAAATCATTACTGAATGTGTTAAACAGATGGCATGTGTTTGTTGATGATAAATGTATTCTTAAATGCTAAACTGTTTTCAGTGTGGGGAGAGGGAATCCTTTAGTGTCAGGTGTAACAACATTTGAGACAGACTAGTTTTCTATTCTGCTCCTTTCTTTATCGACTTTTGTATGACTGCACTGCTGTTAAGATAAAATGGGAACATTAACGTAAAAAGGATTTTTAAAAAAACGACACCCACCTTGCAGCTAATCTTCTAGATCCAGCAATACAATAAAGTACCCTGAATGTAGGATGCAGTAAGTTTTGTTTGTGGTACAACAAAGAATACTGGACTAAATGTTATTCAAGTGAGAGAGAACTTTGCTTATTCTAGGGACAAACAAGGAATTTGGTCCAGACAATTTGTGTGGGAAGGAGAGGATCCCCACTCTCAGGAAGATAAAAATCATCATATAAATTTTTTTTTAGTGTGCACTATCCCAGGGAGCGACCTCATAAAACACACAAAAATATGTGTTTAAAGTCGAATTTATTTCCCCTAATAACTCTCCCCTAACTCTCAAGCAGCTATTCCAATTTGGTTATGCAACCACTACAGAAGTAGTGCTGCTAAACACCTTTTCCAATACAAAATATCAGCTTAAGATTTTTATAAGCACCACTTCTCAGTTAATCTTTAAAAGTGTAAATTCCTGGGCATATAAATATCAATGCCTAGGCATTTATGAATTGTGGGCATTTGCCCAGGCATTTATTCTGGGTATCTGCCCCAATTTATAAATGCCCAGGCATTTTATACCACTATTCAACACATGAAAAAGTTTTATTGTTTTTAAAATCTGAGGAGAGAAATAAAATGTGTGTTAAGATGTGTTCTTTGTCAGAAGGTTAAAGAAAATAATAGCCAAATAAATTATTCTTTTTATCCAGTAATCATTAACACATTACAATACATAGGTGGTGTTCCTTATATTTTAGTCTTGACAGAATGTCTGTCAAAATATGTAAACCTATATCCCAATTAAATTAGCAAATACAAATACCGCAATCAACATCCTAAGAAATTGTGTCGCAGATGTATGCAAACCAAATCACTTACTCACTGATAGTGTGACACAGTTTATAAGTAATACTTTCAAAGAGTTTTTACCATGGGAAGGTGGGAAAATATACTTATTCCAAACTATCACCCACAATATAGCCCATCTGCAAGAATAATGAAACGTATGAAGATTATGTCATATGTATTTTTCTACTAAGTACATGGTTTGGGTGCAGATGATCTCAGAGATTCCAGTTACCTTTAATGAGTTGCCTAATTAGGGTAGAAGTGTTTAACAAAAATTTAATAGGAGAAAGTTGTGAGAGCTTATCCCAGGCAGAAATAAGGGAGGTAACAAATAGTGATTCACAACGAAAGGTAGGGGGAAAAAAATGCAATGTTGGGTGCAAGAACATAATTTTAAAGCAAGTGCACCAAATTTTAAGCTGGATGACGTGGTGATAATAAAAGCTTTTCATCCCAGTTTACCATCAAAGAAAGAAACAGGGAAGTTTTTCCACCATTATGAAGCTCTATTAAAAATTTTAGGAACTCCACATCCAAAGGATGTTTTCTTAATAGACCCTTCGAATGGTAAAGAAAAGTCTGTTATTCTTACATTACATTCTTCACTCCTGAAATTATCCCAGATTCAACCTATGATAACCTACTGCACCACACCCTCCACACAACAGTTTCCGCCCCTCATCCCATCAACTTCTCCCATCTCATATTCCCTCATCCTCTTTACGTGCCACCCTCTGCCAATGCACCTGTCCATCTTTTCCCCTTCCCTGCTCCCCCCCCCCCCTTTTCTACTCCTCTCCTTTTTTTACTTTCCACCATCCCGACTGTGCCTAAGCGTCTCTAGTCCTTGCACGCCCTGCCAAACAGTGCTCGCTGTATAATACAGACATGTGTCCCAAGAAATGTGCCTGACATAAATTCACATTCTGTGTGAATTTAGCAGATGGACACCCACTAGGTATTGAGTTGTCTACTACATTCTTTCAGTTTTAGATTTCTGTATAGCAGTTTCTTAACCTTTTCCCTATCATTTTTAAATTATTTACTTCCAAGTAGCCTATATTTTATAAGCAACACAATAGGATAACTAATGCGTACACAGTGTGAATTAAATGTAACAGTCCGCAGCTCGTGGTCGTGCGGTAGCGTTCTCGCTTCCCACGCCCGGGTTCGATTCCCGTCGGGGTCAGGGATTTTCTCTGCCTCATGATGACTGGGTGTTGTGTGATGTCCTTAGGTTAGTTAGGTTTAAGTAGTTCTAAGTTCTAGGGGACTGATGACCATAGATGTTAAGTCCCATAGTGCTCAGAGCCATTTTTTTTTAAATGTAACAAAAGACAGACATCTGTATTTGGCAAACAACAGAACTTATCAAACATAGGTCTGCAGAAGGGCTTCAAACATAGGTCTGCAGAAGGGCTGCAAAACCTAGGTGAGTTGTTCCTTCTACATAGTACAGGTTGTTAGCTACGTCACTTTTGACATGGGAACTAAGGGGATATACCGTTAGCTAACAAGAGTAAATCTGACGGGCTAACATCCAGATACGATTGATGAAACATAGAATAGGAGGGCCTTCAGATTTACAGTATTATATAGGTAAGTCACAATTGTTTACAGAGTAGTACAATGAAAACAGCGAAGAAGGCAGATTATAAACCAGGTATGAATATAGTAGGAGTATGTTAACTCGATATATGTATAGAAGGACAAGGTAGAGCTATGCAAGATATTGATGGGATATTGTACCTTCATATGTATGTATGTATGTATGTATGGTGCATTGGAAAGTATAGGTGCACTTAGAGGGAAAGGATGATCTATAAATGGGAAAAAAAAGAAAAACTTAAATAGTGACACTATCATTGTGGAGAGTTAAATAATGATGTAGAGAGAATCTTTCTGCAGAAAGAGATGTATGTTGACGGTTACTACATAAGTCAGTACTGTTAATGTCGAGGTTCCTCCAAAATGGCAAAGTAGATGAATTTACCTGAATTTATTACTTTGTTCCATATGGTACCTTAAAGATGGAATAATAGTGAGGCAAGTGTGAGTTTTGCATAATATTCTTCAGGATTGGAAATATAGATAACTGAATGTAGAATGATCAACAACAAAGAGCTGTTAATTGTTTGAAACATGATTCCTCTGATTCAGTAGCTGTATCATAAATTATGAAAGTACCTGATCGGGGAATCAGCCTCATAACAATGGATGATGTTCTTCCTGGAACTGACACGTGTCAATATCCCATTATAGTTTTGTAGAGTTTCATATACTCTTCCTAGGGGAAGTGTGAATCTAGTTTGCTACACTTTTGTATTAGAGGTATTTCTATTTTTTTTATTGCAGATAGTAAGTGACATGGTTGGGTTTACAGGTACAGCACACATCCAGTGATTTCCAAGTTTCCTCAGAGACTTGTCAAAACATTTTTGAATAAATGAATTCAAACTGTGTCCTTCTGAATAAAACACTAATCCTTGAACTCTTGATGGCTATCTCCACCATTGTCATCAAGAGTAATAAGCCACTGCTGACTACTAGGGCTGGCTTAGTGTTCAGCTTATATAGGTATGATTACAGCATCAGGCATCAATCAGAGGGGGCCGAAACGACGTGTGCGCATTAGGCACACAGCACACTGCAATTCCAGGACCAGGCACAAGAGGCCTGTGTCACATCTAGATATAAAAAGAAATAGAAGTCAGATGCTTAGAACCTGTAGGGAGGTGGGAGTGGCAGTTTCAAACTTGGCATTGGTGCCTCATGTCACTTGATGTCAGAGGTCCATTGGCAGACTGGAGATGCTGTGAGCTGTGCAACTGGCATTCCACACATGCGTCATTTTGGCCCTCTCCAACTGATGCCAGATGCTGCAATCATACCTAAATAATTGGAATACCATGCCAGTACCAGCAGTCATCAAAAGCTTGAGAGTTTTATTAAAAATGAAGTAGCTTGGAAACTGAGAAGATTTTATTCAGATTTCCAAAAGTGTAATGAGTATGGCTACTAAATCTGGAGTTCTTGAAGAAATAATTAGTTAAATGAAATGTGGGTGACTGGACTAAAATGTCAAATGGACTACATGTGCTAGTAACGGATAGTCCACTAGTATAAAGAGATATTGTAAAATTGTTTAATGATCCATACTGATAATAAAAATTTGTTATCTGAGTATTCATATTCAAAAAAATGATCGCCCGATAGTGGCATGAAGAGAAAGTGATGTTAGGACAAATACATACCTATGATTAATTGTTTATACGAGGGTGGTTTGAAAAGTTCTGGGAATCACCATGAGAGGCCAGCGAAAGTGCAACGAGTTGTTCACGTGATATTCATTGGACTGTTGCCCGCAAACATGTGCCACGTCAGTGCTCTTGGAAGAGAGCTGTGGAAGTGACATGGCTCTGCTGTTGTTCCCGTGTAGTGATATGCTAAGATGGTAGGGGGAGGGGGGAATCGAGGTTCGAGCAGTGATTAAGTATTTCGTAAAGAAAAGTATGAAAGCAAAGGACATTCATGCTGATTTCCAGAATACACTTGGGGACTCTCTCTGCCCTTCATATTCAGCTGTTGCCAAATGGACAAATGAATTTAAATTTGATCTGGAGAGCTTAGTTGATGATCCATGCAGTGGTCGGCCAAGATGTGTCACTACTCCAGAAATCATTGGGAAAGTGCACAAAATGGTCATGGAGGAATGCTGATTGAAAGTGTGTAAAACTGCTCATGCTTGGCAGATGTCATCTGAAAGGGTATATCACATTTTAACTGAAGAATTAGAAAGGAAAAAAATTATCTACAAGATGGGTGCCATGACTCTTGAAGCTGAATCAAAAACATGTGCCGTCACTATGGCAAAATTACATTGTTGCCACACCCGTCTCATTCACCTGATATGGCTCCATCAGACTTCCATCTCTTCTCACAACTGAAAATTTTTCTTGGTGGATGAAGATTCACTTCAAATGAAGAATTGATAGCCAGAGTTGACAACTATTTTGCTGGCCTGGAAGAAACTAATTTCGAGATGGGATCAAGGAACTGGAACACTGTTGGACCAAGTGCATTAATCTACAAGGACACTACATTGAAAAATAAAAAAAAAAGTTTCATTGAAGTAAGTACTTTTTTCTATTCCATTCTGAGAAATTTTTAAACCCCCCTTGTAATTCATTGTGGGGCATTCCGTATCCTATAAACATGAATAAGTATGTTCACTACAAAGGAGATGCAATTACAGCAGTGATTTCTTGGCAGAACTGAGTGATGTGTGTATGTTATTAATATCACATATTGTAAATTTGAGTACAATCTGACTTGTGTAAAAATTTTGTGCAGTAATTTTTTTTACTGTATTTACTTATTTTTTGTGATTTGTGGCTACAAAAGGGTAAGAATTATCATATGTGCCTAAGTGTAGTGAACATTTAATGTTTGGTGACAAATTATCTTTTAAATGCAAATATGCTTAAGTCCCCACCCCCTCCCTCACCCCTTCCCCAATTCCTCATCCACAAGGGCAATTTCATTTGGGATCTGTGGAAGGCATATTAACATATCTGTTCTCATTTTGTAAATATTTATTGTGTAATTTTGTTTTCTGACATGTTCTGCATTCCACAAGGTCTCCTCAGTGTGGATCAGTGGGGATGAAAAGTACATCCAATCTAATCATGCACTGAGTACACACAAGCTGTTCATACTTTTAGTTAACAAGGTCGAAACTAGTTTTGAACTTTGGAAGTTCAGTATTTATTTGCATTTCACAATAACGACACAATCATTCACCTCGGAGGAGGAATCTGTAAACATACTACTTGTTGCACAAGCATTAACCGAATTGACAAATGATGATCCTTATCATAAATAGTTTATTTAAGTAATTGTTTAATTGTATCTAAAAACACAGATGATGTGACTTACCGAACGAAAGTGCTGGCAGGTCGATAGACACACAAACAAACAAAAACATACACACGAAATTCAAGCTTTCACAACAAACTGTTGCCTCATCCGGAAAGAGGGAAGGAGAGGGAAAGACGAAAGGATGTGGGTTTTAAGGGAGAGGGTAAGGAGTCATTCCAATCCCGGGAGCGGAAAGACTTACCTTAGGGGGAAAAAAGGACAGGTATACACTCGCGCGCGCGCGCACACACACACACACACACACACACACACACACACACACACACACACCTATCCATCCGCACATACACAGACACAAGCTTGTATGTTTGTGTTTGTTTGTGTGTCTATTGACCTGCCAGCACTTTTGTTCGGTAAGTCACATCATCTGTGTTTTTAGATATATTTTTCCCACGTGGAATGTTTCCCTCTATTATATAATTGTTTAATTGAATAGATTCATTGTCAAAAATTGATTGCTCTCATTGTTTTAAAGTAATGAATTGATATCACTTGCTATTTGGATTTGTGTTTTATTCATGTGCACGTATTCTGGAATGGACGGACACAACATGCCTGCAAGTCAGAACAACAATGAAGTCCCACAAGTTTGTAGTACCTGCTGGTTGGGCAGTTTATTCTGTTTCGTGAGATCCTGCCTTAGAGATATGTTGTGAGCCATGAAAGAACTGCCTTGACAATTCCAATGATGTCATGAGCACAGGATATAGCCCTTATTAATGTGTGTTTCTCTTTGGAAATAACGAACCAACTTTGTTATGCATGGTCACTTTAAATAAGAGTACAATATATGACAAGTGGTTTATGGGAAGAATTGTATTTATTATGAGAATTTGGGTGTTGGATTGCACTCTTCGCTTCCAGCAATAACTGCAGCAGCACTGGCGAGTGTGAACAAATAACAAGGTGAGCAATATTAAATAATAGCAGAATGTAGTTCCCAAGCAGACTTTTCCCTGCCAGTCAATATCAAGAAAAAGAAACAGCAGAACATCACGAATGTGATAGCTCCTTGCTACCAGTCAGTCACAATTCCACGCAGATCCACCTTACTACATTGATTCTGTACAAACAACTAGCACAAAAACAGCACTTCACTGTCATGACATACATCAGTAGTGGAGGGTCACTTGGCTGGCTGGTACCAGTTTTACACCATCTACAACACTGTAAAGAAACCAATTTGCTCTTTCAAGCTAGTGACTAATATTTTGTCTGTCTAGCTTATTCTGTTTTCTCTTATCACTTTTGAAAACATAATAAATATGGTGATGTTGATATCAATATTTGTAGGGTCTAGCTACAATTTGCATTAAAGTAATTCTCAACTAACTTTAGTAGTTGGTGAAAAAGACATGTATTAATAAGAATAATTGTGAATGCATTTCATTGGTGATGTTATTTAATGGTGCCTTTTTTGAGTTACGGATAAAATTTTGACAGAACGATATTAATATGACAACTGTGGACGACAAGGTTTCAAAGAAACAATAAGTTAACATCTACCACTGGGAAACAAATGTGAATATACAAAACTGTCTTCTCTTAATTAAGAGACTTCAATGTGTATTATTTATAGACGAGATTCACACTGTGAAACAAAATTTAATGCCATTCGGACAGGAGCCAAGGCTACACATGACATGAGCATTACGGAAATATACTGTATCATGATGGGTTGAAAACTGGTAAATATCTAAAATTCATATTAAAATTTGACAAAGATGTTTTAATCTTAGCTGTAAAGTTGACAAAAACAATTTCAGTTTAGTACTCACCCTGTATCACCAAGGCCATGTAGGAAAATAACCTAAAACAGAGTAAAGAGAATATAATATATTTACTCTTAAAGGAAAATAAGTCTGCAAATTATAGCCTGAAGGTCTGAAAGGCATGCCTGATTTTCCAAATGAAAATATTTCAATATTGGGGGAATAAAAATAAAAAGGTAATTAGTTGTAAACAACAGATTACACCAACATAATTTAAATACAGGGTTGTTACAACTGAAGTTAAGTTTTCCTATTAACCATCGTCACGTGAAAGACGGAATACCGCAGCAGTGGGAACAGGAGCACAGTGAAGTACTCAGGGAAGAGAAATAACTGATAAGCATTAACATATTGTTTAACTTTATCATACAGTGTTCTGAGATTTGGTACATGCAGCATTTTAATTTCCAAAGGGACCTGAAGGAGGAGCATATCTGCGCCCGGACATTCTCGACCAATGCTCCGGAAACCACCTGACAGTGTGTGGTGGAGGGTACTTCTGGCACTACTAACTGATCCCTCATTCCCTCTCTTCCACTCGCGAATGACACATGGGAAGAGAGATTGTCCATAAGCCTCTCTATTAGCTCTAAATTCTCTAATTTTCTTGTCATCATCATTTTGCAGCATCTACGTGTGAGGAAGAATATGTTGTCTGACTCTAGAAATTTCAATAGTAAACCTCTCTGTACTGCATGATGTCTCTCTTGTAGCATCTGCCACTGGACTTTGTTGAGAATCTCTGTACTGCTCTCGCATTGACTAGATGAGCCCATATAAAACACTGCTCGTCATTGGATCTTCTCTCTCTCTCTTCTATAGTCCTACTTGGCAAGCATAACAGACTGATGAAAAATGCACTAGAATAAATCAAATAAGCACTTTTTAAGACACTTCTTTCAAGGATGAATTACATTTCCTGAAAGATTCTTCCTATGAATCACAGCCTGTCTTCCTAGTATTTGTTTTATGTAGTCATTCCACTTAAGGCTGCTTTGTGTAGTTACACCTGGGTATTTTACAGTGGTTACAGATTCCCAATATTTGTCGTCAATGGTGTAGTTGTACAGCAGTGAACCACTTTTCCTATATGTGCCCAATATGTTACATTTATTAATGTTCAGGGTCAACTGTCAGAGCTCTGTAGACCATTCTGCAAATTGGTACTGTCTTCTAGCATCACTACTTTTTACAGACAACCACATCATCTGCAAACAGTTTTATAGAGCTTCCAATGCTTTTTACTAGACCATCTACATTTTACAAAGTAGTGGTCCTATCACACTTCTTTGGGGTGCTCCAGAAGTTACTTTTACATCTGTCGTTTTTGTTCTGTTAAGAGTGAGGTGTTGAGTTCTACCTGAGAGGAAGTCTTGAATCCAGTCACAAATCTGATCCAGCTCTTGGCACACTTGTATTTTTTCTTCTCTCTCTCTCTCTCTCTCTCTCTTCTTAATGGCAGTGTGGGATGATATCAAATGCCTTCCTGAAGTCAAGGAACACAGCATCATCCTGAGCACTGGCACCTACAGCACTATGGATCTCTTAGAGGAACAGAGCGAGCTGAGTCTCACACGATCTCCATTTGCAGAATCCATGTTGATTTTTTATGGGGGAGATTTTCAATCTCCAAAAATGTCGTAATACATGAACAAAAATATGTTTCATAATTCTACAACAGATTGACGTCAATGATATAGGCCTATAATTATGAACATCTGTCCTCAGGCCCTTCTTGAAAACTATAACGACCTGTGCTTTTCTCCAGTCACTAAGTACTTTTCATTGCTCCAGCGAACTATGATAGACTGCTGCTAGAAGAGGAGCACATTATTTCACAAAATTTTTGTAGAATCTTACAGTTATGTCATCTGGTTCCAGTGCCTTTCCACTGCTTGCCTCCCTCTTCACCGACAGTTTTAGGATGTGCCTGATGATCACTGTTGAAGGGTATGGAGGTAGCCAGGTTCTAACACATCTCTAGTGGGTAGATGACAGGTAGGGTCAGTCAATTATGTTTTTGCCTGGCATCATATATAGATCTCTGATGCCTCTTATCATCATCAAGAATAATTTGAGGGTTGTGCAATATTTCCTGTTTTGTTAATGTGTTTGGTTTTCAAGACAATGCACAACAGCACACAGCCCTCATACACTCCACATTCCAGGAGGCAGATTTCACCTGAATGATGTTTTCGGTTTGTTTAATGCATTCAACATTGTTGTTGTCAGCACCATTACAAATACAACAAGAAATGGCCGTGGTTTAAGTATATAAAACACAGACATGCCAAAAGCTAGAGAAGATAATTTTGCTCTCTCTCTCTTTTTCTCATATTAGCACACACAATCAACAGCATAAAACTGAACACTTACCAGAGTCCGTGCCTTAAAATGTACTACTACAAATGATTACCAGACCACAAAAGCCATGGAACAACAAGTCTGGAAATGATGGTTGGCTGATCACTTGCATAACACGTGGATAAGCCAGCCAAAATATCAGGCACAGCACAATCTCAAAACATGCACCAAAATCGTCTAGTCATTTAAAATGGAGGGGGTCTGCTAACAAACTATCATATGTCTTTCTCATGATGTAAAATACACTCAGTTAATATGTGACAAACTTCAATCAAAATACCACCAGCATCACAAACTGATGGATCTATAAGTCTTATAAGGAGGGCATGAAGAATCAAGGGGCTGTGCCCTATTCAAAGAGATGTTAAGCAGGCTTCAACACATCTAGCTAGTTGGAAGGATGTACACCATGACATTGTAACCCCTTGTATTGCTCTCAACTTGTTATCCATCACGCCCTGCAATTCTTCCTCCGATTCCTGAACAGTGGCTCCAACTTTAAGTGTCCCACTGCACTTAGTGCCAATGACTGAGGCAATGCTGTTATTCAGGGCCTGTTGTGCCAGGAGGCAGCATTGACAAATCCGGAATGTTGGGTCACCAGCCTCTGCACACCAACTCAAATAGAATGGTCCAGTGACTCCAACTGATATCCCAATGCTCTCAAGGCAGACAACATATAACATCTTGAGGTAGGAAGCATGTGCTAAAATATTCAATGAGCTGATGCTTTTGGTTAGCAAGTCTTGTAGGTGTGTGAGCCAGGTTAATTTTGAGTCAAATACATTGAAGGAAAAACTCGCAACACCAAGAAGGAGTTGTGTGACAGACGAAAGCTGGTAGGTGTGTTACTATACCTGAAAGATGATGTCTATTCAAATTTTGCACCACTTGCATAAGAGTGTCACTGATAGCGCCACTATCAAGATGCAAATCAGATTTGCTTTAGATATATGGTCACGAGTGTTAGTTACCACTGAGGTTGGACATGGTGAGCTGATGTTAGTCAAGAATGTCTGTAAGGTGAGAAAGACGTCACTATCAACACCTCACTGAGTTTGAATGAGGTCATGTAATAGACCTAGACACACTGGATGTTCCTTCTGCGATACTGCAGGAAGACTTGGCAAGAATGCAGCCACTGTACACGATTATACATTCTCATGACCGTGGCTACAAGCAGTCGCAAGAAGACTGGGCTACTAACAGCCATGTGGCACTACCAAGAGGGAAGACCACTGTGTCCAGCATATGGCTCTATGGCATCCTACTGCATCGGCAGCAGCAATTTGAGCAACAGTTGGCACTACTGTGTCAGAATGAACTGTTACAAACTGGTTACTTCAAGGACAGCTTTGAGCCAGTCGCCCTGTAGCGTGCATTCCATTCATGCCAAACCATCACCATTTGCAACTTTGTTGGCGTCAAGCAAGGGCTCATTGGAGGGTAGGGTGGAGGTCTCTTGTGTTTTCTGATGAAATTTGGTTCTGCTTCAGTGCCAGTGATGGCTGTGTGTTGGTTAGGAGAAGGTCAGTTGAGGATCTGCAACCAGCCTGTCAGCGTACTAGACACCCTGGGTCTACAACTGGAGTTATGGGGTGTGAATTTGTACGACAACAGAAGCACTCTCATGGTTAACCCATGCATCCTGACTGCAAATTTGGATGTCAGTCTGGTGATTTGACCCATTTTACTGCTATTCATGAACAGCATTCCAAAGGGTGTTCTCCAACAGGGTAACACTTTCTCACATACTGCTGTTGGAACCCAACATGCTCTACAGAGTGTCGACGTGTTGCCTTGGCCTGCTTGATCGGCAAATCTGTCTCCAATCGAGCACATATGGGACATCATCAGATGACAATTCCAGCGTCATCCACAAACAGCATTAACCATCTACGTATTGATTGACGAAGTACAACAGGAACGTAATTCCATCGCAGAAACTGATATCCAGCACTTGCCCAACACAATGCATGCTCTTTTGCATGCTTGATTTCAATGTTCCGGTTGTTACACCGTTTATTAACATACCAGCATTTCACATTTGCAATGGCTTATCTCATGCTTACATTAACTTGTGATCTTGCAATGTTAATCACTTAACTATGTTATCTAGACAAATGTATTCCTGAAATTTCATTTATGTACATTAATTGTTTTTTGATGTTGCGATTTTTTTCTGTCGGTGTAATAGGCCAAAAAGTGCACATTCTCCTTAAAATATAATATATTATCTCACATTGTGATCTCTGGTTTGTTAAGACTTCAACAATCATGGTTAAAATTGAAAAAAAGCAGTCTTCTACATTGATAGCCTAAAACCAGCTTTATAGGCCACAGTTTCTACCTCTTTATGGTAAACTGTAGCGGCCTTTGTTGTCACTGAAGGATCAGAGAAGTGTAGAAGATCGTGAGGTCATCCACAAAGAACATTTATTAGGGCTCCTGAATGCAAAGAAGATGCCACCGATCGGGACTGCAAACAATGTCATACTTTAGTACACTGCCCTGGGTGACCCCAGTCTCCTGAACAAATTGGTCAGACGAGGTACCGTCTGTGCCATACAAGGGAAGCACCTGTCCTCGAGGAAGATTTGAGTAAGAATAGTCAGATATCCACGTAGTCATGATTCATGAAGTTGATGAAGGATGATGCACTTCTAAGCGGTACCTTACACTTTTTCACAGTAAAAAACCACAGGTGATATGGTTTTTGCTTAAGAAAGACTCCTGCATTGCTGCCTCAAGTAGAATTAAGTTTTCAAGGGTGGAGTGGTCATGCCTGAAACTTACTGGCAGTGGCACAGATTATGTTGGCATTCGCGGAGCCAGACAAAAGGATGGTCGACCATGCACTCTAGAGTCTTACCCTTACTTACTTACTCACTGGCCATACCGGACTCGAGAGTTCATTACCGCAGCGACGTATTTTCGCCATCTGTCCCTGTCTTGGGCTACTTCCTTCCTTTAACCTTCAGTACCTAGGCTCCCCAAATCAGCCTTCACATTGTCCTCCCATCTATGCCTCGGTCTCCCCACAGGACGTTCTCCTTCTAGGTGCCCTACCAGTACTCTGCGCGCTGCCCTGCCCTCATCCATTTGAACTACGTGACCCGCCCATCGCAGCCTACGTGATTTAATAATACTGATTATGTCAGGGCTTGAATAGAGTTCGTGAACCTCTTCGTTATGCACTTTTCGCCACTCTCCGCTAATGTCATCCCTTTTTGCTCCGAAAATTTTCCTCAAAATTTTGTTTTCAAATACTCGAAACAGCTTTTCATTTTGCACAGTGAGAGACCAAGTCTCACACCCCTACAGCATAACTGGTATAATAACAGTTCTGTATATTCTAATCTTTAAATTCCTAGACAATATCCGTGATTAAAGTAATCTATTCAGTGAGAAATAGCACGCATTTCCCGCCCGTAATCTCTTCTTCAGTTGAGTCAATCTCATTTCTCGAAGTGATGTCTATGCCTTGATTACTTAAATGTGTTCACTTTTTCAAACTGCATGTCTCCAACTCTTAACATTTCCTGATCTACTGCTGTTGGCATTCTAGTAGTAACCAGGTATTTAGTTTTGTCTTCACTTATCCTTAGACCTACATCTTCACTAGCCTTGATTAACGCATTCGCATTTGCTGTTACAGATTCTTTCCTATCGCTAATGATGTTTAGATCATCTGCATACCCTAATATCTTAATATTTCCATTTAACTCCACACCCTCTGAATTATCTGCTGCCATTCGTACAATATATTCTAGGACTAAATTAAAAAGTAGTGGAGACAGGGCATCTCCCTGCTTAAGTCCGTTCTTTATTACAAATTCTTCTGACTCCAATTTCCCCCCACGCGTACTCTACCTTTTGTGTTTTTCAAACTCGTTTCTATAAGCCTAACATACTTCTATGGTATTCCAAGTTCCAAAAGAATTCTGTGCAATTTTGATTGCAATACTGAATCATATGCTTTTGTAAAATCTATGAAAAGATTATGAACGGGTTTATTGTATTCCCATTCCTTTTCCAAAATTTGACGCAGGGTGAATTTTTTGGTCTATAGTTGATCTGTTCCTCCGAAAGCCAGCTTGGTAATCCCCCACAATTTCATCTGCATATGGTGTAAGCCTGCTTAGCAGAATATTTGAGAAAATTTTGGAACATACTGGTAATAGCGATATCCCTCTACAATGACTACAATCCATTTTGTCACCTTTCTTAAAAATTGGGATCAGAATCGACTCCTGCCACTCTTCAGGTACCATCTCCGAGTTCCATACTTTAGTTATCACTTTGTGAACTACTTCCACCAATTTTTTTCAATTTGTTGATTGCATCTCTTACTTCCTTTAACATTGGCTCAGGTATCTGGGGTTCTGCTGTATGTATTTCGTACGCCTGCTCTTTTCCTGCTTCCTGGTGTACAGAGTCTTACCCTACAGTTTGTAATGGCTAAACCCCAGAAACTGTTAGGGTTGGTTACCATAAGGGAATTAATGTTGCCTCATTCCAAGTGGCAAGGTAGTCCATCAAACCAGATCTGATTGAAACAAAACAGGAGCTCGCCTTTGGCTCCACGGCACGAATGAGAGAGCTTGTCAAAAGGAATCTGATCCCGTCTTGGAGTAGTGTTTCTGGCTATGGAGAGAGCCGATTCCAATTCACACATGGGGAATGGGTGATGGATTTCCTCATTACACGAGACGAAGCGAAGTTTCTTCATCTCCACAATTCGACAGAATGTCTGGAACTCAGGAGTTTGTCAAGATAATGCAACGACTGTAAAAAAGTGTCCAGCTAAAACCTGCCCCATGTCTTTAAGCATGTCTACCAAGACCTCCTTTCTCAACAAGGCCATAATAAGAGGTGGTGTAACGCCCTTACCTGAAATAATCCTTACCAACTCCTGAACTCCTATAGGGCAAGTGGACCGATTAATGTAAGTCACAATTTCCTTCTAGGAATTCCTCTTCTGTTCTTTTATCACTCATCTTGCTGGTACTCTCACAATTCTAAAGACAGGACAATTTTCTGCAGTTGGATGCTGTTAGAACTTCCGGCACCTGGCTCCAACTGCTCAGTGACATTCTTTGTTCCATGAAAGAACAGGCTGTCATCTGAGGTGGTTACCAGACTGGGAAATGGAATCTGTGGAAACTAAGTGGATCACACTAGTGATACTGTGCACCATCTCCTGGGTACACTGCTGTTTCTTTAGGACAGCCTGCTGTCGGTATCAAAACCAATCTGACCTCTGAAGCAACAATCTTTGCAGTCTCCTGGCAATCCCCATCACAGTAGGCTGAGCATCTACATTGGAAAACGGTCACAGGAATGCAGATATGTGCCCACTTTCCACTAAATTAAGTCTGCAAGAGCTAGGCAGCAAAAACAAAGGCCAATGGCTGAAGACGGTCCCGTAGCTGTAGAAAAGTGTCCCATCTGACCAGAGTTAAAAAGGCAGATACACTATAAATGGAGGGGTTGCTTGATAATCCGATCCCTGGGGCATGTGGCAGCAGAGCTCCACAGAACACTGAAGACACCCATGAGGAAGAATGGGTGCAGGAGTGCCTGGAAAAGCTCTGTCAGTATATCTGCATCCGATCTTAGCATGTACGAGAACTTTCACTGAAACTGCTTGCACAGCCATGGTACGAGGGACAGGAGCAGAGGAGCATCGGTCACTGACAAAACAGCCACGCCACTCTTAGTCCTGTCTCCAGTATCATCATCCTTCCTGAATGGGTGGTAGCTCCTTAATGCAGGTGTGTTTGTGACTAAAATGAATTTTTGCAAGCAGATGCAGAAAGGTCTCTCCTGGGTCGGGAACTGCAGTTCTTACAAATATGATCAGTATCCATTTCAGTTCCACTACAATACAAAAGCCCCTGTGGAAACCTTTGATTCATGATGGTTTTCCTTGTCCTTCTGCCTTGAGGGCAGTGTCTTACCTGAGAGGTAATATGGTGCCCATCTCTTGTTCCTCCATGCTTCTTAAGCACCAACACAAGAGAAGTAACCAACGATGGAAGTTGCATAGCATTAAAAATTTTTTAGCTTCATCATAGGGCTTGCACCTGGTAACTTTCAACCCCTGAATTTCCCTTTTCTCATTATAAACTCCGTACTTCCTGTTTAATACTGGGTGTTCCCTGAAGCAGCTCATACATTGAATGGGAAATTTAAAAGAGTCATGTTATTAATGAGCTGGTCTTCCACAATTTCCACATGCAGCCATTCTACTACACGCCAAGTTGGTATGACCCAATCTTTGCCATTTAATGCATCCCACTATGTTGTATTTAGCCGGGAACAAATGGCTGAACTTTAAGATGTATATAGCCTGCAAGAATATGACAGGTTATTTCATAGTGTTGAAGGTTAAAATAAATGTTGCAGTTTTTTCCAGAGTGCCACTGACTCTCCTCATAGTTCTGCACTTCTGTGATACCCATGTTTTTCCACTCTCCATGTAGTTCATTAGGGTCTATCTCTATTATCTCTGAGTATGTAACTGTCACACAAGTTATGGGTGTTCTGCCATTCAATCACAACAGGGTAGTCACCAAAGGTCTTGCATCCCAGAAGTTTATGTACTTTGTGTGATGGGGTAGTTTCAACTACAAGTGTTCGATTATGAAATCATTTAACACTTACCCTCCAATGCCTTGTGAGTTTTTCAGGAGACCTCCCCAAAGGTTCCCTCTGTTTTCTTGATTATGACAAAAATGTTATGCCAGTCTAGTGCCCTGTTACTATAATTCTGAGACTACTCGGGCAGACTGACCAACCAAGCTCTCTTTGTTGGGTGGCTGTATGTACTAGCTGTCCGCACGCCTGTCTTGTCACAAGTAGGTCCAGGTTGAAGTTGCTCCACTGGAATTGCAAAAGCTACTGGGGAAAATAAATGTGACCCCAAGGCAGAGTCTCGTGCACCTGAGCATGAGCAATACAGATTTGTCTGGAAGTATCATGTTCGATTCGCCTGGAAATATCATGTTCCCCCAGTCAAGATTGACACAGTCCTCTGAAAATCCTAATCGGTTGAGTTGATGATCATCATCATCATCATCATGGGCCTCTCCTTGACAGACAAGCATTTGCTAAGTATGAAACTTCCTGGCACATTAAAACTGTGTGCCCGACCGAGACTCGAACTCGGGACCTTTGCCTTTCGCGGGCAAGTGCTCTACCATCCGAGCTACCGAAGCACGACTCACGCCCGGTACTCACAACTTTACTTCTGCCAGTATCTCGTCTCCTACCTTCCAAACTTTACAGAAGCTCTCCCGAGCTCGAGTCTCGGTCGGGCACACAGTTTTAATCTGCCAGGAAGTTTCATATTAGTGCACACTCCGCTGCAGAGTGAAAATCTCATTCTGGATTTGCTACGTAGTTGGCCTCCAGGAGCTTACACCAAACTGCATCCTGCTGACCTGGCAAATGGAGTAGTATGTTCTGCACTGTATTTAAAAATGGATTTTGTCGTGACATGTTCACAAGGTCATTATCCTGGACTAGTGTTATTACATGGCAAGGACCAGTTGCCACAAACTTATTGGATTTTGCAGCATCTCAATGTTTCATTCATCATCATGTAGTGCACTTAAGAGTGCCATACTATGCCTTGGAACCTGATGCCATCAAATTTCTTCCTCCACGAGAGCAATGATGCAGTCACCATTTGCCTGTTGATGATGAGGCATGGTTCATAATTAATATGATTCAATAAAGTGAAGTGGTACAGGTATTTGACCTGGCTTACGTGTTGTCATTGGCTATTATAGAAGAAATGGTGAGCTTACAGACCTAACTCACTGCAACAGACTGTCAGCCTGTTACTATACAGTATCAATGAAACTATGCAAGTAATTCTCACATATTACATTCAACAGAGGTAGTAAATTAAACTCTGAGGACAATCATTCTCCACCAGAAGAGATTCACCGATTTATAGCCAAAATTCCATCACACCTTCTGTGGGAAAATTAGCTGCACATCACTGAAATGTGCGACATTACACAATGGATTGTTGTCCTGGAGAAATGTGTGTCTTATGGCGGCGAGGGAGGAAGGATTCACATGGACTCTAACTGAGACACTTTATACAGGGTGTTACAAAAAGGTACGGCCAAACTTTCTGGAAACATTCCTCACACACAAATAAAGAAAAGATGTTATGTGGACATGAGTCCCGAAACGCTTAATTTCCATATTAGAGCTCATTTTAGTTTCGTCAGTATGTACTGTACTTCCTCGATTCACCGCCATGATTTCATACGGGATACTCTACCTGTGCTGCTAGAACATGTGCCTTTACAAGTACGACACAACATGTGGTTCATGCACGATGGAGCTCCTGCACATTTCAGTTGACGTGTTCATACCCTTCACAACAACAGATTCGGTGACTGATGGATTGGTAGAGGCGGACCAATTCCATGGCCTCCACACTCTCCTGAACTCAACCCTCTTGACTCATTTATGGGGGCATTTGAAAGCTTTTGTCTACGCAACCCTGGTACCAAATGTAGATACTCTTCGTGCTCGTATTGCGGACGGCTGTGACACAATACGCCATTCTCCAGGGCTGCATCAGCGCATCAGGGATTCCATGCGACGGAGGGTGGATGCATGTATCCTCGCTAACGGAGGACATTTTGAACATTTCCTGTAACAAAGTGTTTGAAGTCACGCTGAAACGTTCTGTTGCTGTGTGTTTCCATTCCATGATTAATGTGATTTGAAGGGAAGTAATAAAATGAGCTCTAACATGGAAAGTAAGCGTTTCCGGACACATGTCCACATAACATATTTTCTTTCTTTGTGTGAGGAATGTTTCCTGAAAGTTTGGCCGTACCTTTTTGTAACACCCTGTATACAGGGTGTTAAGAAACTGTCTTAGAATCTTTTAAGAAAGTTGCAGGAGAGATTGTGCTGGGAAATAATTGCCCAAGAAACAAAATTAAATATGTTGTGTCATTTCCATGTTATTTAGCATTGTAGTAAGCCAATTAGGTAGTTGTGTGTGCAAACTGAAGCACTTGCATGCACTAAAATGTGGTAATGCACAGGCTTCTGCGAGTCAGTGAGTTACCACTTGTTGAAAAGCTCATTACCAGCTAAAATGTTTTTTTTTTTTTTTTTTTTTTGCTTGAGGAAACTGAACAAAGAACACATTTCGCAACACTGCCTCTGGCAGGTTGCTTGAAATTGTGTGTGAAATGACCTGATTGGCTAACTTCAATGCTAAATAACTTTGAAATGGTGCAATGTATTGACTTTTTAACCTTGCCAGCTGACAGTCGAGCCTTGACTTTCACTGATGCTGCCTCCCCTTTCCTCCGTCACTCCTTACTGGCTTGTTTGGATTCTGGAGTGTAGTTGTGAACCCATGTTTCATCGCAGGCGACGATACAACACAAAAATGCATCACCTTCTACCGCAAACCTTGCTGTAAGCCTCTGACAGACCTCCAAACGTCTCAACTTCAGATTTTCAGTCAAAAGTTTAGGGACCCATCTGCAACTCACTTTACGGAACTGTAGGTTGTTTGTGATGATTGCCTGACAGCTCCCATATATTATTCCAACTTTTTGTGCAATTTCTGATACTATCACCCATCGATCATCATCAACAATGCCTTTAACCGCACAAATGTTTTTGTCTGTAATGCTGATCCAAGGACAGAGATTGTGTTGCTGATTTTCCACATGTTCTTGTCCTTCCTTGAACTTTTTATATCAGGCAAACATGTGTCCTTGATAATGTTTTATCACCGAACTGCGAAGTCAATCTCTGGCAAATTTCCGCCGCTGTAACTCCTTCACCAGCAAGAAATTTGATAATTATGTGTTGCGTAATGAAAGGGTGCCCCAGTTGCTCAGACGTCATGAGCATTACTGACGAAACGGCGGGACATATCTAACAGCATGCTCTCCTCACTTCTAACTGTCCCGCCTAAGCATGGTAGAAGCGTGGGGCCAGTCCTACTAACTGATGATGTTCAGGAACAAAAATCCTGTTTATATTTGATGCAGTATAATATCTTCCATCTCACCTTCATCTACATCCTCTTCCATTTCTATAATATTGCCCTTGTGTAGACCCTCTAGAGATTCCATCCACCCTTCAGCTTTTCCTTCTTCGCTTAGGATTGGTTTTCCATTTGAGCTCTTTATATTCATACAAGTAGTTCTCTTTTCTCCAAAAGTCTCTCTAATTTTCCTGTAGGCAGAATCTATCCTTCTTTCCCTAATTAAGGGAGATGAATATTTAATAGTCATGGGGTACTGGAATTCAATAGAAGGAAAAGGAAAAGAAGGAAAAATAGTAGGTGAATAGGGACTAGAGGAAAGGAATGAAAGAGTAAGCCACCTGGTGGAATTTTGCACACAGAGCATAATTTAATCATCACTAATACTTACATTAAGAATCATGAAAAAAGGGTGTGTATGTGGAAGAGACCTGGATACACTGTAGGGTTTCACATTGATTATATAATGGTAAAATAGAGATTTAGGATCCAGATTTTAAGTTGTAAGACATTTCCGGGGGCACATGTGGACTCTGATTTTAATTTATTGGTTATGAACTAAATCCGAAGAAATTGCCAAAAAAGGTAGCAGGTGATAGGGAATACAAATGTGTAAAAAATGAGACTGACAGGAAGTGCAAAATGGCTAAGCAGCAATGGCTAGAGGACAAATAGGAGGGTTTAGAAGCATATATCACCACGGGAAAGCTAGATACTGCCTATGGGAAAATTAAGGAGATCACTGCCGATTAGGCCACTAGAAAAATTTTATCACTTGGTGCTATGGAACAGTTAGCTCTCACAACACTGTACTGTGTATAAAAAGCTCCACCTTTCTTTTCAGATGTTCTGATGAGTTAATTTCTAAATGCATCAATAAATGTGAGCTACTAAACACAAAGTGAAAAAATTTTTCTAGCACCTTGTCAGCAGTGCTGCAAGTAAAAAAAAGAATTGTTGGACCCTTACCAAACAGGATTAACAAGGGATAGTGACTTATTTACAAAGAAGTGCAGCATGAATCATCAAAGGTTTGTTTGATGCTAGGAGTAGCACAGGTGTTGAAAGAACTGAAGTGACAAACACCTGAAAATAAGACAAACTATCCCGAGAAAGCCTACTTACAAAGTTTTAAGGACCAGTTTTAAACTGTGAATCTAGGAATGTACAACCACCCCACATATATTGTTCCCAAAGGCATGGAGACAACAAGATCAGATTAACTCCAGAGAGCACAGAGGCGTTTCAACAATCTTTCTTCACACGCCCCATGTGTGAATGGAACGGGAAGGAGCCGTAGCAACTGGTATATCCATGCCTTTCACAGTGGTTTATAGAATATGGATATAGATAGAGATGAAGAGGGCACTAAAAACTGACAAAAAGAATATGGAGAAGCAATCAGAATCAGCAAACACGAAAATTCTGTTAGAATATCAAGTGAAAGAACATTTAAGCTCTTTCAGGTAGCCTACTTACAAAGTTTTGTGACAAAAAATGGAAGCTGTGTGGGATAAATAAGACATAGAATATTTACGAGAGAAACAGCTTTTGAAAAGAAGGAAGGTTTGTGACACCAAAAATAGTTATGAAAGAACTTAGAAAGTGATTCTCCAAAAGTTTTTTTCTTGAATGTAGTATTACATGTCAATAAAACGTGGACAGTTAAAGAAAGGAGGGGGAGGGGATACTTGGTTAGTTTTGAAATTTGGTTGAGGTGAAAGATGCTTAAAGTGAAATGGACTCTCATAATGACAAATGAGGAAGTAGTTTTAAGAATAGGAAGAACGGAAAATTAGTGAAAATGATGAGTACGAGAAAAACACCTCCACTGAAACACATTATGACAAAACTGCCCACAATGCACAGTTGCCAACGGAAGTTTGAGGGGAAGAGGGGGAAATGAAGCAGACGACTTGGAATCATGGATGACACTAACAATAAACAAAGTTACAAGCAAGTTAAGGAAGATGTACAGGACAGAGGAAAGCGAAGAGCTTGATGTGCCACAGAAGAAGACTGAGTCACTTTGATGGCTGTGTAATTCTTTTTCCAACTAAACTTTCTTAGATTCTCTTCATGACAGTTCATATTCTTCCTTCTATTATTGCACTTATGAATATAATATTTCCCAACTGAAATAAATATATGACAAATTTCGTCAAAGAATGGATGTGCAGTGCAACTGTTTATTACATACCCATTAGCATAACTATCTGATTATGTGAGTGTATGACTTGCACATAATTCTAATTACTTTTCTTTGTATAACGTATATTGTTTCTATTAATGAAGAAGTACAATAAATTAAAATAAATGTCTAATCCGACAGCAGTTAGTGAAAATAAAAGAAATTTTCATCTCTCTCTCTCTCTCTCACACACACACTCACACTCTCTCTCTCACACACACACACACACACACACACACACACACACACACACACACACACACACGACTACTGGTATGCCGTTTTTTTTCCCCCCTCCACATTAAAGGATGCTTACCTTTATCTCCAAAATTTAAAGTAAACATTTTAGTGCACAGCCCATCAATCACTTCCACAAAGTAACTATAGCACAATCTTGTCAGCTACCTCTTTTCGTTTCATGACACTACTGTCATCATAGATGATGCACTAGTTTCTGTTCTCATTTGCACAAAAATGGCAAGTCATTTCCAAACACCATAAAGAGTACAGGATTCACGATTAACCATTGTGGAATGTGAACTGTAATTTCTCTTCATACAGACAATGCAGTCTCTCTCTCTGTGAATTTGTGTGCCCTTTTTCCTATATGAGAAGGAAACCAGTGATGTGCTTAACAATTATTTCATAAAACATAGTTTCTGTACAGAACGTCACGACTTCATAGAACAAGATAAGCTGGACAGGTCATAAAACATCAAGGAATTTTGTAATTTCATCTGAGTACATTCAGTGAGTGTTTAAGTGAGCATCTCCCTACATCATTCGTTCTGAAACAGAAACTGTTTCCCACTGTTGCAACACTTTAAAGTGCCTTAATGGAAATATTATGGTTCAATGCCATATTAAACCTTACTGCTCAGCTGCTTTATAAGCCACCTCCATTGGCTAGTAGTTAGTGTTGCTGGTTAATAAATTGGAGATCCCTTGTTCAAGTCTAAATGTCGACCCAACATTTTTTTGAGATGGAAAGGATGTTAATGTCAACACAGCATATACAATATATCTTGGAATCAATATGGAAGAGGCACAAAATTGTCCATCACCTTTTTGCTAGAACCATTGCAGCATCCAACGTAAACAACTTCGGAGCCTTATAGAGAAACTAAATACATCTAAACCTGGTTTTCTAATGGTCTTTTGAAACACAGTGCATTAACATGCCGAGTGCCACACACTTAGTGATCAATGTTTCATCACCAGGCCAGGCACACAGAATTACATGTGAGGCTCTGGTGTGGCCACTGGTATCAAACAATGGTTCTGCTGAGGTCAACAATGGGCACATTGAAGTCAACCGGTTAGACGTGACACCTCTTTGCTAGGCTGCTTTATTTGCTCATTTTGACTGTCTAAACCAAATATAGATATCAGCTATGTGGGTACAGTGCTTTACATTGTTTTGGCCATTACTCCCAAGATGTTTGATACTAATACCATAGATAGTTTTCTCACTGGAGTACGTGAAGTAAGGAAATCTGAATGGTTAACGTATTGTAAAGAATAGTTATCAGATCTCAACAAAAAATAAATAACACAGCTAGAAAGAGAGAAGTGAATTTGCCTTTTAAATTTAATCTTATAAGTTTGCCAAATGTTGCATATTTATGAAGCCTACTGGAAGGACTGGATACAAATTAATCATGTAAGTGCTCATTAAGTGGAGTACAAATTGGTGACAAGCACATCTAAGTTTGTTTATGTAAGCATAAAAGTATATGTATATAGTAACACATTTATACATTATAGTCAATTCACCATATATTGCAAGTGATTTATATTGTGAGCAAAACAGAGGAAAAAAATGTAGTGCTCGTTGTGGAAGAATAGTTAGTGACAAATTTCATTATGGTATGTTGTCTGTTGGTCTATTAGACTACTGTCCTGTCATTTTAATCTGTGCGCAGCATAGGTTGTGCATTACTCTTACCCACAAAGTTTTGTTAGCACAAATAAATAACACATTTTTAATGATGGTTAATTATTAGTGGTGCGAACAGAGTTACCTTCCAACAGCTACTTCTCTCTGGTAATGTACGATCTGACTGTGTTTAGATCCCTGAAAGTGCTCTGCACATATCACCTCTGTGCAACACAATGAAGGGATGCATAAATATATTTCTATTCAGATGGCTAGCAAAATTATGTGTAGACACGAATCGGCCAATGTCTATTGTGCAATACAACCAACAAAGTTTTAAAATGTTCAACTCCTTGAGGACTGAATTTCACAGCTAACAGTACACTATAGTGAAATTTTGATATTACTAATGCAGTTAACAGCACAATAAAATTATTTACGACAAAACGCACAGTTTAACGTGTAAATTTGATGTCTACTTGGAGGAACTAATGAGTGTATTTAAGAAGTGCAGAATCTTTGCAGGGGGAAGCAGAACTGAACATGTTTGTGCTACAAAAAAATAAATTACGTACGCGTCTTCATCGCAGCCTTTGTACAGACTCGTTAATCATTTGCTTCTTATGGCTAATGCGATCTTCAAAATAGTGAAACTGTTAAAATTTATTGTGAACAGTTGTCACATTATCGTAACCTTATTTGATGGGTGTAAAAAAAAAAAAGAAGAAAAAGGCTTTCGAGTATTATTTTAAGTTATACATGTCTGTTAAGCAAATATGATACATGAGATTTGTTCTTCTACCAATGTATAAATTTCAAGGATAGGTTCATTCTAAATCCGCGTTATGACACTTACCGTGGCCGTATGCTTCGCGGTGGCAGCGATAATGACCGGACTTCCAGCCATATCAATTTTCCTGTTTTATTTATGATCTCTTATGTCGGCTAGGTGCTTCAGTTACTATTATACGTGAACACTGACGGACGGTACAAAATATCCGATAACAGTATGTATAGTTTCAGAAGGCAGATCTCTTACTTCTCCAGGCTCACGAATTGTCTAATTCAACTTCACGGAAATGCACATGTATTAACCTTCATACACATTTTATACTGATAGTAGATCGTCTGCTGTTATCTTTCCGCGAGACAAATTTCTACGTAAAATGTAATGTTGGTACCGCTACTGCGGATTTCAACACTGTCAAGCAAGCAAAAAGAAATCAATTTTCGCAGGCGAAGCAAGGAAAACAGCCGCAAGATAGCAGAAGCAGAGGCAATTATATTAATTCGAATATATGTTACATCAGAAATAGAATTTGAAATACTTACAAATCTTTTCAATTATTAATATTACAAAGGCCCTACGCAATTCTTTTCTGTATTTCACCCAACGATAAATAACAAATATCTTGTTTCACCTGACAAGGTGGATTATGTCATCTCACGACGATATTAAAAATTCTAAACCGCTGTAGACGTTTCTAATTTTACACCATAAACAAGTTTTACTGTCTGCGGCGAACTGAACAACGGGAATGAGCAGTTAATGTTTATTCTGGTAACACAGCCAGTGATCCCATATTGTCGTTGTGGTGATGATTGTAGTTATCTTCCCTTTGCCGATTTATTTTGTAATTAGTTAAACATCCCTGAAGGGATCTATGGAAACCGGCAAGATGATATATGAATAAAGGTCCCGCAACAGTTTGTAGATGGCTAGATGCACATGAACAGTGGCGGCCCCTAGTTAGCAATATGTGGACCTTCTGTGCAGTGTTCATACATTTTTAACGTATCTTTCACTGCCGTATAATAAGTTAAAATAACGTCTAATAAAATCTTATTTCATAATTAAAGCTGCAACAGAGGCTATGCACTTTGATTTGTGTACAAACCTCACACAAAAAACATCAGCTACAATTGACGTTTATCAGCTCTGTTCAGTTAACGAAGATAAAACACTGTTCAGACAAGTAAATAAATAATGCTAACGCTTATTTTGTTTCTCTATCCAATTTGAAAATGATTAAACCTGTGGAAGGGGGCGGGGGGTGTACAATAACAAGTGAACACCATCTGTTCGTGCAGATGAATGCTATTTCGATTTGACATCAGGTCGTTTCGAGTATGTTCGGCTCGCCATTCTTTATGTGATTTTAAGGCGCTTCTCCGTACTTAGTTACGCACTGATGGGCTGGATAAGCGTTTAGCATCACTTACGCTATAAACAAACCGGAAGAATACCTTAGGCAAAGATGCTTCTACATTAGAAAACTATTACGTAGATAGAACCTGGACTAATACATCCACTAGTAGATTGTACCCAAAGAGATATCTCTCTGACTTAACACAAGCTTATTAGAAAGCAAAGAATTAATTATTAGACATCCTGTTCAGACAAAACGCACACAGAAGGATATTTATACAAAAACTAAACATATTGTAATCATTTTGCGATTTTTCGATTGTAGGCTGATCATGGAAAATTATGGTAAACGCAAATTGGTTTTAAAGGGCCACACAGCTGAGTCAGCTATTTTACATTTGCTGAGCACACAATAAAATATTTATAATGGTAAAATATCAGCAGCTGGGATCTTCTGCGACTTTTTGAAGGCATTCGACTGTGTCAGTCATAATAATCTATTACAAAAATGGCGTTTTTATGGTATCTGTAGCGAATGACATGCTTGATTTTATTCTTACTTAAGAAACAGAATTCAGAAAGTTGTCCCAGACTGTTTGAGTAGAAAGAAGAGGAATGCCACATTATCTATATGGGTAGCAACTGCAATGAGAGTCCCACAGGGATCAACCATCGATCCCCTACTATTCTTGCTTTATGTTAATGATTTATCATTTCATTTGAATCAGGAGGCAGAATTAGTCATATTTACAAATGATGCAAGCATTGTTGTAAGGCTGAGCAAAGACATATCGACAAAAGATATAGCAAATGATGTTTTCATGAATGTTCTGATTGCTTAGAAAAACCAGGCTCATCCAGTTTTGTACTGTCAAAAATATCCCATCTCCTATTAACCTATTTTACCAATGAGAAATAATAAACAGTGGAAAATAACGAACGAGTTCTGAGTTCTTAGGTAACATATCGACATGCATTCTGACAAAAACTGGTACTGGAAAAACAATGGTACTAATCCAGGGAAATGTTTAAGTTTGGCTATTTTTGCAGCAGTAGGAACTGTCATCTTTAGGGCTCTATAAGTCAGTAATTTAACACATATTACATATTTTCATTCACTGTTTTATTATACACTAATATTCTGAGGTAATTTCTTACTTAAGCAAAAGTCTTAATCACACAAAAGAAAGTATTTAGAATTATGTGTGAGGTTCTCATTGATGCCTTTTGTAGACATGTCTTTAAGCAGCAGAGCATATTAACCACAGCTTCACAGTACATTTACTCACTTATGAAATCTGCTATCGACAATTTCTCTGAATTTGAGAGTAACAGAGATATTCACAACTACGTCACCAGAAAGAAAAAAAAATCTGCATTACCTTTTAATCTGTGGCACAGAAGGGGATGAAATATGCAGCTATAAAACATTTGAAGTATCTACCTATGGAAATAAGATGTCTGACAGATAACAGAACTTTTGGCAAATGTAGATTAAAGATGTTTCCTCATAACAACTCCAATACAGACAAGTTGTTGAATAGAAGTAATTAGTCATTTTTACAGAAAAATCCTGTAAATGGCCAGTGTATAAGAATATAAAAATATTTTTTTTCTCTTTATATATAGAGTAATGAGCCAAAATATTATGACCACCTGTTTAATAGTACATGGTTCCACCTTTCAAACATAGTACTACTGAGATTCTGATTGGCATGGATTCCACAAGTCCTTGACAGAATTCTAGAAGTATGCAGCATGAGATGTCTATACACATGTGAAAAAATTCCCAAAAAGTATGGGATGGTGGTTTACTGCCACGCAACTGGCGCCCCGTATGTGTTCCAACAGGTATTTTAGTGTACTGTATGGAACTGGGGACCTAGAAACAACAGAGAGGTTTCATCCCTGCTGTAGCCCACAGTTGTACACAACCCCACAACAGCCGACAGCAGTCCACTCACACCACTGCTGCCCCATACCGAACCCACAGGTACTGTGTGGTTTGGTCCCCAGTGCATCCCCCTGGGAACATCTCACACCAGATGAGTGTAATCCCAGTGTCTGCACGATAGAGTAATTGTGGTGTATGCGTACATGGAGAAAGTGTTTGTGGAGAAATCGCCAACATAGTGTAACTGAGATAGAATAAGGGGAACCAGCCTGCAATAGCTGAGGCAGATGGAAAACTTCCTTAAAAACCATCCATAGACCGGCTGGCACACTGGACCTCGACACTAATCCGCTGGGCAGATTCATGCTGGGGACTGGCATGCCTTCCTGCCCGGAAAGCAATGCGTTAGACCACATGGCTAACCAGGCAGGCGTTCCAACGGGTACATACCAGGCACTTTTGCTGGCCAAGACATCGTAGTTAACTATAATAGACCCCTATAGCATGATCCTGACCTTGCAACATGGATAATTATTCTGCTGGAAGATGTCATCTTCGTTTGGGTAGACTTCAAGCATGAATTGATGCAGGTGGTGTGCAATAACGTTCACATAGTTCACTGCTGTCATGATGCCTTCGATGACCACTACAGATCCGATGTAAGCCTAACTCAGTGTACCCCATAGCATAACTCTGCCCTCACTGGCCTGTATCTGTGGTGCGATACATATTTTGTGCAGCCATTCACCTGGATCATGGTGTGTAAGGATCCAACCATCGACCTGGCGTAATAACAAATGTGATTCTTTCCACAAGTGACACATTTCTATCACTACACAGTGACAACTCAGTTATTCTGTGCCTACTGCAATCATAACTGACAACATTGTTGTGTCAACACTGGAACACTTAGAGGTCCTACGATGTCAAGCTCCATGTTCCCCAGTGGCCTTTGAATGGTGTGCTCTGAAACACTTGTGTCTGCACGAGCATGTACTCTGTCATTAGATCTTTCACAGATTTCTGCCCATCGGCGTCTACACAGTGGGGAACCCTCTGAGCTCTACCTTTTGTGATTAGATGCATTGTTCAGTACCATATGGCCTCTTCATTATTTGACCATCACTCAACAACTTTTCATACATGGTCATGACAGTAGTACACCAACAGGTGACCAGCTTCACCATTTCAGAGATTCCCATTTCCAGCAGAAATGATACAACTACATGCCCTTTTTCAAAAACACTTACATCAGTGGATTTCCGCATTTGTGGGTCGCGTATTTGCTATAATGGTGGATGTGTATATATGTATTTTCCAGAATGAAAAATGCACATATCACAGTACAAAAAAGGTGTTCATGTCCTGGGCAGAGTTAGGGATATAAAAGAAGGGAACTATCCTTCTAAATCATCTGTCAGCTTCAAAGACATTTAAATGAAAACATCTTGACACATTTTCTCTTTTTTACATGTTAGCATCAGTACCTTTGTCATGTAATAGAATGTGTCATGTCAAGTAAAGTAACTTGATACATGATATCATGTTGCATAACATGACACATGTCATCATGTCATCCAACATGACATTTGTTATGTTGTGCAATATGACACAGTGTGTCACTGAACTTTAGGATGCCTGCATCCCCATTCTTGGCGATTTCCTGTTATACACTCCTGGAAATTGAAATAAGAACACCGTGAATTCATTGTCCCAGGAAGGGGAAACTTTATTGACACATTCCTGGGGTCAGATACATCACATGATCACAATGACAGAACCACAGGCACATAGACACAGTCAACAGAGCATGCACAATGTCGGCACTAGTACAGTGTATATCCACCTTTCGCAGCAATGCAGGCTGCTATTCTCCCATGGAGACGATCGTAGAGATGCTGGATGTAGTCCTGTGGAACGGCTTGCCATGTCATTTCCACCTGGCGCCTCAGTTGGACCAGCGTTCGTGCTGGACGTGCAGACCGCGTGAGACGACGCTTCATCCAGTCCCAAACATGCTCAATGGGGGACAGATCCGGAGATCTTGCTGGCCAGGGTAGTTGACTTACACCTTCTAGAGCACGTTGGGTGGCACGGGATACATGCGGACGTGCATTGTCCTGTTGGAACAGCAAGTTCCCTTGCCGGTCTAGAAATGGTAGAACGATGGGTTCGATGACGGTTTGGATGTACCGTGCACTATTCAGTGTCCCCTCGACGATCACCAGTGGTGTACGGCCAGTGTAGGAGATCGCTCCCCACACCATGATGCCGGGTGATGGCCCTGTGTGCCTCGGTCGTATGCAGTCCTGATTGTGGCGCTCACCTGCACGGCGCCAAACACGCATACGACCATCATTGGCACCAAGGCAGAAGCGACTCTCATCGCTGAAGACGACACGTCTCCATTCGTCCCTCCATTCACGCCTGTCGCGACACCACTGGAGGCGGGCTGCACGATGTTGGGGCGTGAGCGGAAGACGGCCTAACGGTGTGCGGGACCGTAGCCCAGCTTCATGGAGACGGTTGCGAATGGTCCTCGCCGATACCCCAGGAGCAACAGTGTCCCTAATTTGCTGGGAAGTGGCGGTGCGGTCCCCTACGGCACTGCGTAGGATCCTACGGTCTTGGCGTGCATCCGTGCGTCGCTGCGGTCCGGTCCCAGGTCGACGGGCACGTGCACCTTCCGCCGACCACTGGCGACAACATCGATGTACTGTGGAGACCTCACGCCCCACGTGTTGAGCAATTCGGCGGTACGTCCACCCGGCCTCCCGCATGCCCACTATACGCCCTCGCTCAAAGTCCGTCAACTGCACATACGGTTCACGTCCACGCTGTCGCGGCATGCTACCAGTGTTAAAGACTGCGATGGAGCTCCGTATGCCACGGCAAACTGGCTGACACTGACGGCGGCGGTGCACAAATGCTGCGCAGCTAGCGCCATTCGACGGCCAACACCGCGGTTCCTGGTGTGTCCGCTGTGCCGTGCGTGTGATCATTGCTTGTACAGCCCTCTCGCAGTGTCCGGAGCAAGTATGGTGGGTCTGACACACCGTGTCAATGTGTTCTTTTTTCCATTTCCAGGAGTGTAGATGCACCCCCACTCTCGGATACTTCCCATTGTAGATGCATCCCATTTGCTAGATGCACATAAATTTTTCTTTTGTGCTCCCACCCCTCACCATACATGTAATGGGGAAGGGTTTGGGACAGGAATGGTCTCCTGGGTAAAGATCAGTCACCCACATCTAGAAATGAAAAAACTGTTTTAGTGTCCTTCCCCACCTCCCCCAAGGCAAATCCACCACTAGAAATTGTATTCTGCAACAAAAACTTCCCATGTAGGGTCTTTTGCCATGTGATATTATATACTGTTTTTAATGGCATGAGAATTTTCTGGATTCTGAGCACATGGTTGGGGACTTTAAACTACAAAGAGAACCATGCAGGTGTGCTAACACCTTACAGCTAAGGGAGCATACTGCACTGGGGAAATGGGGTTAACTCATAATAAAGTGCAAACATGTCAAAATGTTTTGATTTAAATATCTCTGAAGTTGCCAGACAAGTCGAAAAACTAGTTCCCTGCTTTTACATCCCTAACTCTGTGCAGGACATTGAAATCGCTAGGCTAGCAGGATAGAATGGATGTGGTTATACTTGTGGAAAGGGGCCAAAGGAAGTTACTGTCTGTTGCATTCAAATACAAACTTCATTTTTTAAAACACACAATCACACAAGCAAGAATAAAAACTCTCAGGTATGTAACGAAAGACCTCCTTTGATTTAAGTGAGATCGGCTGAAGGCCACATCGAAAATCCAAGGCACAAGGCCTAAGCAAGGAACTGAGGTACAGGACCTCTTCTGGTGGTTTCACTTCTTTAGGAAAAATGTTTTACCTTCAATATAAATAGCCTGAAGGCCTTAGCTTAAATTTTTACCGTAGAACTCAGCTGAAGGCCTCACATTAATCAAGAACAGTGTTATGGCTTAAGGCCGAGACAAAGATTTTCAAAGTTTCATATAAATAGGCTGAAAACTCGGCTGAAGGTCGCATATCAACAAAACAATTTAATGGCTTAAGGCCTAGGAAGAAGAGCTTTCAATTTGTAAAGGCTGAAGGCCTTATTTTAACATATTTCGTGTAAAACTCGGCTGAAGGTTTCATACTAAAGAATAACAATCTTATGATTTAAAGGCAAGACAAGGATTTGAATTTTTGATTGAAGAGAGATTAAAACTCCGCTGAAGGCCACACACCATGCAGAAAACAATTTTACAGCTTAAGGCCTAAAGGGAAGAGCTTCTAAATTTCAACTAAAATAGGCTAAAGGTTTTATCCTAAAATGCTTCACATAACTCTCAGCTGAAGGCCAGATACGAAATCCAATCAATCTCATAGCTTAAAGCCCAGACAAAGAAATTTTCAGTTTTTAATTTAAGCTGGAAAACTCTGCTGAAGGCCACATAAAAAATAGAAAATATTTCTTACAGCTTAATGGGAGCTGGAACGATCCATCTCCTCCATGATAATTTTAGCAAATAGAAGGAACATTTTTTCTAAAACTGTTAGACATATTGCTCTGAAATTTGGACTACATGTTCAGTGAATATTTCTCTACAAAGTTATAATGCCATGTTAAGAAATATTAATTTGTTTTTGTTTTACAATTTTTTTAAACAGATGCTTACTTTTTTCTCTAAAATTTTGCACTTTTTCTTCTATAACTCTTGGATTATACAATATTTTTTTACAATTTGTTATAGAAGTGAAGGAAAAGAAGTAAACAATATTGTGTATAAATTTCATTGATATACTGTCAGCAGTTTTTGAGAAAATGTTTCTCAAAGATAAAAATTTTAAAGTTACAGGAAATGGCTTCCAAAGTTTTTTAATACAATGCTGCTCCATATGATGGATCATCAGCATCCTCTTCTCTTTCCAGAGTTAGTTTCCTTTTCACTGGTCTTTTCTTCCCTTTTTCTGCATGTTGTAGGCTTTTGTCTCTTCTTCCTGCAGCTCTTAGTCTTTCTTCATCAATTAGGCGCATTGTGGAAATGGTGTTGTGTCCTGGTTGGAATCCTAAAGGTTTCAGTACATTTGATAATGTTTCCTTCATTTTATGTTGCCACTGTATCATATGCTCCAAAATACAATGTTTTTGTCTGTACAAACAGTCTTTTGGCAATCCTAATCCAAATTAAATTATTTACACTTTCATTTGGATTTTGTGTTTTCCCATGTAAACACTTTTCCAATAAACTTGGCTGTGATAAATATCTGAATATGGGCTTAATTATATCAATTGCAGCATTTGGCAAACTGTTTTTATGGACATATTCCTTTCCTGATTGGTACTTACACCATGAGTCATCACCTGTGGGGCACAGTGCATGTTGTGGGTGCTCATTTGGTGATGCAGTATGAAAAAATAGTGCCCATACTGCTCTCCTCATATGCTCAATGCTTCTTGTATTTTGCCTAATTGCACACCCATAATACCTCTGCAATCTATCAGTTGCTACAGCTGTCAATCTTCCTCTTCCTCGAAGGGTCTTACCATCACTAAGTTTCTGGGATCCTAATGTCTGCTTTAGTTTGTGCAAGCGAGCCCCATGTGCTTCTGCAAATGTCCAATGCACACTTGATTTTTAATGTGAATTCCACTTCTGTAAGGTCTGAGTTCCTCTACAGCTTCACATCCCTTAGAATCACCATCTCCTAAATAGTGTATCATAAATTATACCTCTCCTGTGATCTGGAAAACATTGCTTTCACTCCCTCTGCTTCCATCGCTCCTGTTGTGCCGTGACAATTTGTTTCACAACTTTCACTATGTTCGTCCTTGGTATTGCCCTTACATCTACAATTTTTTGAGAGAATAGCAACATCAATTACTTTGCAACTGTCTCCACTGGCAGCTGTCACAACTCCATTTAGATATTTATGACCTCTACATTGCCATGATCCATCTAAAGCAACAGATTCTCATTATCTGTCACAGCTTCTTCAACTGCTTTCTTCATTGTTGCTTGAGCAATATCTTCAGCAGAAGATCCCACCAATTCATTATAAAATCCAAACTTGGTTGGTGGTTTTGGCAAGTTCATAATTCCACATAACATTGTCCCTGCAGCACTGCCCATGCCAATGCAACGCAAGCCATACCCTAGCTTAACATTGCATCATACACCTTTTTTCCACTATTACCATTACGAGGAATACTGTAAGAATTAGAAAACGAAACTTCTGCAGCACATTTGTTACACTCCAATAAAATTTTATATGCCAAACCCATGTATGAAGCTATTTTCAATTCCAATCCACTTTCTTTGCAAACTTGGCATAATGCGTTATGTTTCAAAATATTAGAGAGCAAGGAAATGTTAATTATTTCATTCACATCATTACTGTCACTTTCATAGTTTACAAATTTTTTGTTGTATCCACAGGTCCAACTAACCAACCAACTCGCACACGCGCGCCCTGACCGTGGCATCGCTGGCCACAGTTCCTGTCGGGGCCGTCGGCGTCTCAGGGCGTTACCGCCGACGGAAGAGGTCGCGCCATGGCTGAGCTCGGGTACACAGCGCCCTCTGCCTTTTGCATATAAGGAGGAGCGCTGGCCCTGAGACGGACAGTCTATTGTCGATTTCTATTGCTAGCCTTTCGTGGAGTTTATAGCGGAGCCATTGCAGTGTGATATTTGCTATTGTATTCCACTAGGTTCAGTACACGGAATACTCTTGGATATTACTTGGACTTGTATTGCTGGTGCACGTTTCGTCAGAAATAAAGATAAGTTATCTCTTCATTCTAGCTGACGCAATTCTTGTAATTAATTATTTTTCGGCCAACAGACATAGCTACATCTCGGTCACTACCCATGCTTTATACAATTTGTGGTGGCTCCCTAACCTTGAGTTAGGGAGCCGTCGCAAAATTTTTCGTTGCTGTCACAAAGTTTCTTGCTGGAAGAAGTTCTATCACATTCATTTGGAGTAGTCGGTGAAGCAGTCTGAGCAGCATCTCCCTTCGAAACAACAAAAGATTTCTTCTTCCATTCATTGTGCCTTTTCTTAAACACTTGATTGCTGAAATGGGGCATATTAATATCCAAAAAACCAAATAGATAAAACAGGTACGAGCAAAATTCGTGAAATATGCAAAATTAAACAGCAAAACTACACAAGGCAACCTCCACAAGTCAACACATACAGTATAGCGTTTATGTTTACCGATATGAACAGTCACTTGTCACAGAGATAAAGCCATACAACGTTCGAAAACAAAACACTCTATCATTCTGCAAACATACCCTGCTTGCAGCCAGTGAGTGGCACCGTCAGAGGTGACACACCAAGTTGTTACAACCGTTTATGCAGCGCGTCAACTTTTCAGCGATAAAAAACACACTTAGTATTCATTTAGAAGGGTGAAACTTGATTTGTTTTATTCAGAAAACTCCAAATAATTTTATAATGAAAAAACCAAAATATGTTAATTTTATTATTTTCATCATTCTGGCTCCCCTTAAGGCCTAGACAAAATTTTTCAACTTTGATTGAAAAGGCTGAAAGCTCGGCTGAAGGCCACATACCAACTTCAAACCAATTTATGGCTTAAGGCCTAGGCACAAGGAATTTCAATTTTAATTTTGAAAGGCTGAAGCTCGGCTGAAAGCACATACCAAACAAGAAACAATTTTTTTTATGGCTTAAGGCCTAAGAAGAAAATCCTTGCAATTTTAATAAGCTAAAACTTGGCTCAAGGCCACACAGAGTACTTAAGACTAAAAAGGAAATCACTATGTAAAACACAAGAAGCGGCGCTCAGAAAGTTCCAAGGATCGGCCTGGGAAGGTAACACTAACGCATCTTTAGGTGAGACAGTCAGCCAGACTGACAGCATCTTCATCGGAAGGGAACCCAACCGAAAGCCAGCCAATGAACCAACCGACAAGATCAGTTCTGCTCCACCTGACCAGCAAAACAACAACAATATGTCAATAGCACAACGTTCTGGATACTGGTGCTCAATCCAGTCACGTCAGAATAAACGCCCAAAACTACGAACAACACCTGAGCTGTGGAACTACACACCGTGCTGGACAGCATCAACAAATGAGGAAAATACACTGCCAAAAACTCCGTCAACGACCAGGGCAGGTAACCGGAATGGCAACAGCCACAAGACAGAAGATAGCGCTGGTACACTGCAATAATGAATGAAAGAATTAAGTTAAACACCACACAGGAAGACGTCTGCAATTCTAGCCGACTTCCATGCACGCATGTTGTTGCTCGTGGGAATCTCCCAGAAAGCAACAACCAGGATCAAACAAAGAGATGTGATAGCAGCTGAGGCTTGATAGTACGTTAAGTGAGCACTCAGCTTTAGTGTCCAGAATCAGTGGGTGATGAACTTTGTAACCCTTGCAAGAAGCGCCACACAACCCCAACTGCGCGCGCTCGCCGCCAGTGGCTCCAGCCTGACTATTCGCCACGGAGACTTCCTCGCTGCTCTGCCCAAACTCACCGACTGCCCAACAGCCGGAAACGGTCAAAAGATCAAATATACGTCGGTCAATGAGATGACCGACCGAACGACCAACCAATGGTCGTTCCCACACCAATCTCCTTCTGTCGGACATTTCATATGTGTCGCCAGCAGTTGGCGAGCACTGGCTGTCCGCGCCTCACCAGCGCTCCATCTGCGACTACACTGCTGCTGCATCCCGACTGAGCTCCCCACTCCATTCCAGACACACAACGACGCGGAAATACTATCAGTCGCTCCAGAGATGGTACAACAGTGCACTTATCGATAAGCGCTGCTGCTGCTATTCACGGGCAGGTAAGGCAGGAAGTTAGTGACTCCAGTAAAAGGAATAAGGAAACGAGACGGTAGTACCATAAGAGAAGATGACAAACAATAAATGGCATAGACACGAGCCATGCACGGCTCAACCTCTCCCCCTCAAAGATGAACCCGGGGGTCACATACCAAAATGAAATTGACTGGCAGGTCCTCAATGAAAGCAAAAGACAATGACCATGAGAAAGCCACAAGTGAGACACTCGCTCAGACCCGTCCATGCAGAGGCAACATGCACACTGACTACCCAACGTCCCTGCACAGGAAAGGACCGAGCTATGTCCCGAAAGATGAGCCACTCAAGTACCATTGCTAACTCAACAGCGCAAGAAGCGAGACACCCACTCGAAACCAACCACGCAGAGGAAACACATGTCGATATGCAACCCGACGTCCCTGCAATGAAGAAGATCCCGAGATGTTTCTCAGAAGATGACAAGCTAAAGAACTATTCACAATTGAGACCAAAGCTGCCAGAATTTAAGGCAAGGTGATGTCTTGGAACCAAGGCATTAACCGTGCTTACACCCTGTTTCGTGACTGCCACTCGGTTGAGTACTTCCAAAACACAAATAATGTCCTCAAGGCCCCTACCAATCTGAAACAAAAATTCAATGGCTGCTCCTGTCTCACCCTCCACCACCGGCTTGACGTCAACTGGATGAAGAACGGCAGCATGCAAACGGGCCACTAAATCCGGAACACTGCCATCAATAGGTCGGGCCTTATTTGCCAAGTTGTAAACAAGATGGTCCTTCCTGAGCAGGCCGATCCTTGGACACTGTCTGGCCGCCATGACAATACAGCTGGAACAATCAACAAACAAAACAGTATGGTGCCACAGAACAGAAATAAAATTAAAACTGACAGTAACTGAAATGGCAAGAACACAAACGTAACCATGCTCTGCTACCAGTGAATTCCCTGGGCTAGCAGAACGGAGCAGATGCGGTTTTGTTTGTGTAAAGGGGCCAAAAGAAGTTACTGACAGTTGCACTCAACATATAAACTTCATTTCTTAAAACACACAAGCAAGAATCAAAACTCTCAAGGTTTGAACGAAAGACCTCCTTTGATTTAATTTAGATCGGCTGAAGGCCACATCGAAAATCCAAGGCACAAGGCCTAAGCAAGGAATTGAGGTACAGGAGTTCTTCTGCAGGTTTCACTTCCTTAGGAAACACGTTTTACCTTCAATATCAATAGGCTGAAGGCCTTAGCTTAAATTTTTCCCGTAGAACTCGGCTGGAGGCCTCACATTAATCAAGAACAGTGTTATGGTTTAAGGCCGAGACAAAGATTTTCAAAGTTTCATCTAAATAGGCTGAAAACTCGGCTTAAGGTCGCATATCAACAAAACAATTTAACGGCTTAAAGCCTAGGAAGAAGAGCTTTCAATTTGAAAAGGATGAAGGCCTTATCTTAAAATATTTCGTGTAAAAATCGGCTGAAGGCCTCATACTAAAGAATAACAATCTTATGATTTAAGGGCAAGACAAAGATTTTAATTTTTAATTTAAGAGAGATTAAAACTCGACTGAAGGCCACACACCATGCAGAAAACAGTTTTACAGCTTAAGGCCTAAAGGGAAGAGCTTCTAACTTTCAACTAAAATAGGCTAAAGGCTTTATCATAAAATGCTTCACATAACTCT
Source organism: Schistocerca americana (assembly GCF_021461395.2). Classification (NCBI taxonomy): domain Eukaryota; kingdom Metazoa; phylum Arthropoda; class Insecta; order Orthoptera; family Acrididae; genus Schistocerca; species Schistocerca americana. The sequence continues at coordinate 506,501,798 of NC_060121.1, read as the reverse complement.
CAGCTGAAGGCCACATAGGAAATCTCACAGATTAAAGCCCAGACAAGGTAATTTCCAATTTTTAATTTAAGCTAGAAAACTTGGCTGAAGGCCACATAAAAACTAGAAAATATTTCTTACAGCTTAAGGCCTAGACAAAATTTTTCAACTTTGATTGAAAAGGCTGAAAACTCGGCTGAAGGCCACATACCAACTTCAAACCAATTTATGGCTTAAGGCCTAGGCACAAGGAATTTTCAGTTTTAATTATGAAAGGCTGAAACTCGGCTGATGGCCACATACCAAACAAGAAACAATTTTTTTTACGGCTTAAAGCCTAAGATGAAAATCCTTGCAATTTTAATAAGCTAAAACTTGGCTCAAGGCCACACAGAGTACTTAAGACTAAAAAGGAAATCACTATGTAAAACACAAGGAGCGGCGCTCAGAAGGTTCCAAGGATCGACCTGGGAAGGTAACACTAACGCACCTTTAGGTGAGATAGGCAGCCAGACTGACAACCTCTTAATCGGAAGGCAACCCAACCGAAAGCCAGCCAATGAACCAACCGACAAGATCAGTTCTGCTCCACCTGACCAGCAAAACGACAACAAGATGTCAATAGCACAACGTTCTGGATACTGGTGCCTAATCCAGCCTAGTCAGAATAAACGCCCAAAACTACGAACAACACCTGAGCTGTGGAACTACACACCGTGCTGGACAGCATCAACAAATGAGGAAAATACACTGCCAAAAACTCCGTCAATGACCAGGGCAGGTAACCAGAATGTCAATGGCCACAAGACAGAAGATAGCGCTGGTAGACTTCATTAATGAAGGAAAGAATTAAATTAAGTTAAACACCACACAGGAAGACGTCTGCAATTCTAACCGATTTCAATGCACACACATTGTTGCTCATAGGAATCTCCCAGAAAGCAACAACCAGGATCAAACAAAGAGATGTGATAGCAGCTGAGGCTTGATAGTACGTTAAGTGAGCACTCAGCTTTAGTGTCCAGAATCAGTGGGTGATGAACTTTGCAACCCTTGCAAGAAGCGCCACACAACCCCAACTGCGCGCGCTCGCCGCCAGTGGCTCCAGCCTGACTATTCGCCACGGAGACTTCCTCGCTGCTCTGCCCAAACTCACCGACTGCCCAACAGCCGGAAACGGTCAAAATATCAAATACACGTTGGCCGATGAAATGACCGACCGAACGAACAAGCAATGGTCATTCCCGCTCCAATTTCCTTCTGTCGGACAGTCCATATGTCTCCAGCGGTCGGCGAGCACAGTCTGTCCGCGCCTCACCAGTACTCTGTCAACGATGTCACTGCTTCTGCGTCCCGACTGAGCTCCCTTCTCCATCCCTTCTCCACTCCAGACACACGACGACCTTGAAATACTATCGTGGACTCCAGAGATGGTACGACAGTGCACTTATCGATAAGCGCTGCTGCAGGAAGTTAGTGATGCCAGTAAAAGGAATAAGGAAACGAGGCGGCAGTACCGTAACAGAAGATGACAAACAATAAATGGCATGAACAAGAGCTGTGCACGTCTCAGACATGATAGGTACGATAGGAGAATTTTCATTCTGGCTCCCTTCTTTTACTCTACCACTATTTTGACAGTAGACGACCATAGATCAGCAACCGATGTAGATTTTTGTTGACTTGTGTGACAGCTGATCCAGTATAGGTTTTTTATTGCCTTTCGAACCAAATTGCTTGAGTTGGGTACCATTAGTCTGGCTCCCCTACGGTTATGTGCCTAGTATGGTTGCACATGTCCAGTGTAGGCTAATGTGTCCTCGGAGCACACTAGCCTCACCACCGCTTCAAGGTCAGATACCTATGGGAAGTTTTTTCTTTTTTTTTCTTTTCATTCTTTCCTATGTTTTGTTACATGTATTTTAATTTCTAAAGAATGGTTTAATTTTTTATTGTTTTCAATTATTTTGTTTTATAGTTATATGCATTTTATTCATATAAGCATATGAAAAATAACCATAAATGCTTAAGACATTGCACAAAACAACAGCAAACATAAGTAAATTACTGAATGAGATATTAAACACTGTGCAAATTTTATGACAATAATGTTTATTAATATTTAATGTTATATAGATAGACTTGTGATATGACCATATCACATCAATAAACTTACTTAAAAGGTTACTATATGGCAAGCTGAACGATTTATGCAACAAATAATAAACTATTGAAAAGCATAAATCTTGTTAGTATCTCTTACATTAAAATTCTTCATCTTGTTTATTTAAAGTAAAAATTGAAAATTAAAAATTGAAAATTAAGAAACTGCCACTAGAAAAACTCGTCCGAATAATTTTTGGTGTGAAATGTTGCGACAACAAATCGAAATTAGCTATGAGTATGATTGGCTGAAAGAAACAAAAGAGCTGTGAAACAATGTATGCACGACAAAATACTATCAACTTTCCAGTCCAGTTAGAAAACTGACGAACTTAAGCTTGTCTTGCCTGAAAATACAGTTTCTAAATGAGAGCATAGTAGTTTTTGAAGGAAAAAGCAGTAAAACATTTTTTACTCGTTATACATAAGACGATACTTTTTCTGACATATCTTTATAGCAATTTTCGGCTTAATTTAATTTCTGCATGTTCATCATTGAAGTCTTATATGCTCGTTCAAACAGTATATCATTTCTTACATCGCTGGTCTTAATTCTTGTTTAGTAGATGCATTGTTTTACACGTACAAAGATTTTTCGATGATTTTAAGCCACTGGCTAAGAAAATTTTTAACGTATATAGGCTCATAGGGAGACATATAGCTAGTCATTTTCCTCTCGTTCTCTCTGCGAGTGGAAGAGGAAAGGAGAACATGTTTTTTTTTGTTTTTTTTTTTCACGAAAATCCAAAAAAAAAAAAAAAAAAAAAAAAAAAAGCAAAATTTTTTCAACCATTTAAAACTCATAATTGATCAAGGTCTGATACGTCCGCCCCGATAGCTGAATGGTCAGTCCGCTGTTAGCAGCGGTGAGGCAAGGTCGTCGTGCCTGTGTCCCCCTGTTAACGCACCGCGCGCGCGAGTGTTTACCTTTCACTGTGGCGAGTGTCACGCGTCCGTGTCTCGGTAGTGCCATGGTGCACTCGTACCACAAGTCCTCAATTAAGATCACATTTCAAACGGACTACGCAAGACCTCGAGCACTTGACATTGAACACTTCATCCGGGAAGAACTTCACCTCAAGACATGATTGGGATCCACTTTTCTATAACACAAAGTGTCGTTTACATAAAACTGATCAATGAAAAGGCGTGCACTGATGTTGTGTGCCGACACACTCATGGACTTAAATTTGAGCACCCTGATGGCCACAGAGGAACTGTCACGATCGACCACACTGGATTAGGCCTTCGCACTCTGAGGGTCTTCGAGCTGCCATTTGAAGCCCCGCCAGATGTGGTGTGACAGCTTTCAAATCGTACGGCAACGTGCTAAGCCACCTGGCTGAAAAATGGCAAACGTTTGAGACATACTCCGTCTTAAATGGAGTGCGACAAATTAAGATTGAACTGACGAAGCATGTGCCATCCTATTTAGTAATTGGCGGCTGCAGAGCCATTGTCATGTACGACGGACAACCACGTACTTGGGCCGGCTGTGGCCAGGAAGGACATGTCCGATCGGCTGCATTCAACGCCGACTGACTCAGACACCGGTTGGTGAAGTTCCATCCCCGGCGACGCCTACTTCACTCCCCATCACGTATGCAGTGGCTGCAAACGCAACAGCTGTTCCTGCCCAGGATCGTAACACCATATTGCAGTCAGTGGTCGATGACAGTGTGGCGGACGTCATATCCCACTCTACGACGTCATCAATTGTGCCACCGAGACGAGCCTAAAGAGAAGATGGAAGTAGAAACAGAAATTTTCCCGACTTCTGCCCTCCTACTGAAACGTCCCCTTTGAAAAATTATTGAATTACTTTGCTGATAAATCTCTTACATTATTTGATTTTCAAACAGCTGAGCAAAACTGAACATACTCAGACATTGCGCTCTTTACTATTCTGATAAAGACTAAACTGATACACAATATTTTTTAGCGCAACGCAATCTGACTTTCAATAATCCCTACAAAAGAATGGCCCTGACTAACATTAACCTATACCTTTCACAAATCACTTACCTCAAAAAAATCTTCGTTACTCGAACTACTGCAATACAGCGAGCGCCACTACTGCTAGCTAAATAAAAGATTGAAACTACTGAAGGCACTAACTACTGATAGGCATAGTTAGCAAATGAAAGATGTTGATAGAAAAAAACAATGTATTTACCTTAGTATTGTTCAAAAGTCATATAATATATATCAGTTCATGACATCCAGTCTTACAAATTTACTGTCTCTCTCCAGATCATCCGCTCTCACAACTCCGCCATCTCACTCCCCACATCCACCACTGCTGGCGGCTCACCTTCAACTGCGCAACACTACGCGCTGTTAACAGCCAACAGCCCAACACTACAATAGCCAACAACAATGCAAACCAGCCACAGACTGCACACAGCACAGCCAGTGATTTTCATAAAGAGCGCTACGTGGCGTTACCAATATAAAAACCTAAACAGCCTACTTGCACTACCAATGGAGATCGCATCAGACGATTGCCGCCCGCACTGTGACACAGAACAACATGTCCAAAAACAACGGTCCCCTCGAAAACGCAAGAAACGGCGCCATGCGCCATCCGATGATTGCCTGCTTCGGATGTGTGACCCGGACGAACATCGGGTGTCAGACAACACTCAGGACTCTACCGCCACAACTCACCCCTCCCGTCACGATGCTACGGCGAATACAATTTCTGAGCCTCAATCTGACACTTCTGCTACGGAACATGCGCGCGAGCGCTCTACTGACAGCACTAATCGACAGTTACCAATTCCTGCATCTGATTCTTGGGCGGATGATGTCGAGGATGAGCCACAGCACTAGGAGGATGCCGAGGGCACAGATGCTCCCTTGGCTGTACCCAGCGCCGACCAACCACAGTGACTACGGCTGTATCGTCAGCCTCTGTGGGGCCGCCCCTGCCGTCCACACCTGCCCTCCTAAACAACCCTGCCGACCTGGCTGACCAAACATACCGTCTAGCGACGATTAACATCAACAACATACGTGCCCGACATAAACTAGCGATGCTACAGGATCTGCTCAACGCAGCAGACATCGACATTGCGCTTCTTCAAGAGGTGTATGTCGCAGACTTCAAGGAACCCTATGGCTACATGACTTAGGTCTCACATGCGTCGGCCAATGGCAGTGGTGTGGCGATCCTCCTCCGCGAAGGTATATCCGCAGAAGACGTCGAGTATCTCCCTGATGCCAGAGGCATGGCTCTTACTGTCCAAGGATTCAAACTTATTAACATCTATGCACCGTCAGGATTTGATCGGCGTCGCAAACGATCCACCTTTTTCGCTCATACAATCACGCCCCTCTTTATGGGCCGTCAGGACGCCTTGATATTCGAAGGAGACTTCAACTGTAGCCAAGCACCTAAGGATCAGTTACTACATCATTATCCCTGCACAGAACTTGCGACAATTATAAATGATCTTCAATTGGTGGACTCATGGGAACATGTTTGTGGCGATCGGTCCGGATTTACTCACTACACCAGCCATTCCTCCAGCCGCATCGACCGGATTTACATCTCGCGCTCCAAAGCAGTGGGGACGAGAGCTGTCGAAGTTTGGCCCTCAGCGTTTTCTGACCACGAGGCCTACATCTGCGCCATTACCCTCGGTCGCCAGAAGGTATGGCACAGCCGTGGTCCTTGGAAGTTGAACGTTACTCACCTAGCCTCTCAGGAATGCCGACGCCTTATAGAGAGCACGTGGGATTCTTGTAGCCGCCGGCGTGGCGCCTACCGGTCTACACTGTCGTGGTGGTTACTCTGCGCCAAACCAGCCCTCCGGAAGACCTTGATGGCTACGGCCTAGATGTTGCAGCATGGAATAGACATACCATGCACTTTTACTAAAGCATCTTAAGGGAATGTACAACATTGCCGTACTCACCTGCACGGCAGGTGACGGTGAACCGTACCAAGGCACAGATCATCAGATTAACACGTTGCCACCTTGAGGGTGCGATCGTCAGATCGCGCACTCAAGACAGAGTGGCTCAGGAGGAACCGTCCATGTACCACGTCATTGCAGAACGACGGCGCCGACGCAGGACACTGATCCAAGCTATCACGACGAAAGACGGACGACGCCTTGATACCCAACGCAATATAGGAAACTCCCCTCATGCTCACTACACTAGGCTGTACTCGGAACATCGACATCCCACAGAGGTGATCGCTGAAGTGTCTCAACTCACTTATGGCACGATCTCTCCGATAGCGGCAGCGGATTTGACTGCAGGTGTAACGGAAGAGGAAATCATTGAAGCAATACAGGCGGGGGCTGCTCATAAGTCTCCGGGATCTGATGGCATTCCTCTGGAATTTTACCGGACATATCAATTGCTGGCACCAGCATGGACCGATATTTGCCGCGATCGTATGTCTCCCTCGACGCAGATCCCTGGGGCTTTCCTAGAAGGACTGATTGTGCCCATACACAAACCACGAGGCGGATCCAGGATCAGTGATTATCGCCCCTTGATATTACTCAACAGTGACTTGAAGATTTTCACCCGGCTTCTGGAGGCACGCCTAAAGCGATCGGTACAATGTGTTGTGCCGCAGGACCAGGCATCGTTAGGTGGTGGTCATAATATTCGCACTGCATTGTGCCGATGTCGAGATATGATTACGCTAGCCAAAGCTCGCCAACTGCCAGGAGTTTTGGTCTCACTCGACTTTAGCCAGACCTTTGACAGAGTCGCCCACACAATTTTGATGGAGGTACTGCGACACATGGGGTATCCGGACATCATAGTTAAGGTACTGATGCTTCTCCTACGCGATGCGACGTCCAAGGTGTTATATAATGGCTGTCTCACGCCGCCGATACAGATACAGCGATCGGTGCGACAAGGCTGCCCTCTTTCGGCGATATTGTACGCTCTCGTCTCGGAACCACTCCTCTGCGGCCTCCGACAACGCCTGACTGGAATGTCCCTTGTTGGACACACTTTTTACTGCACTATCTATGCGGATGATCTGGTATTCCTTCTTCGCATAATGACGATGTTCGTGCAGCACTGGCGTGTGTGGCGACCTACGGCGCGGCGTCGGGGAGCCATCTCAATCTCCACAAATCGTACGCCCTGTCTATAGGCAGAGGTCTACCCGACGAGAGCGTCGCACCGCTACGAATCAGTGACACAGTCCGCTGTCTTGGTATTGAGTTTACATCTGACATGAAGCGTTCAACAGCCCTTAACTATAGGCGCTTACTGAACCAGAAGAGAGCAGGAACAAGTGACCACCGTCTTAGACATCTAGACCTCCTGCAACGGACACGATATGCTAAAGTCTATTTTGCGTCACGATCCCCCAGTTTGCACAGATACTCCCGATACCACCTACCCTGGCTCACCGCATGTTGGCGGTTTTGGGATCCTTTGTTAATACGGGTATGTTATTTAAGATTCGTTACGAGTCACTAGCCCTCCCGCGGAGCAGAGGGGGTTTAGGCCTTTGTCATGTTCAGAACAGAGCGAAGGCTCTGTTCGTCAGCTGTCACTTGCAACTGTGGCGACGAAGTCCGACGTGCCTCACAAGTCTCTTATTGGAGGCCTTACGACCAATCTCACTCGCACCCCCTGTGATGATATCGGACATCCCAGTACCTTTCTTCTACAGTAGCCAATTCTTCCTTGAATTAAGCTACATCCGCACCGCGGCTACTACCCACACGCTTGATGATGACGAGGGCGATATATGCTGCCATACAAATGAACAGGACGCCGAATGTGATTGAAAGCAAACATCACACTACAAAGTGGCGTGCTGTGTGGCAGGCAGTGAATGCCACCACCCTTGATACTGACGTGCAATCTGCATGGTACGTAACTGTTAGTGAGAAACAATTGTGCCAGTCCCGCCTACATCACATCCACCTCGCCGATTCCCCCTTATGTGCCACATGCTAAGTGATTGACACGGATGAACATCGTTTCGAATGCGGGTCGGCAAAGGACGTTTGGTATTTGGTGCGTCAGATATTGGCTTTTCACACACGCACGACTCCCGACAGGATAACTACCCGATCACTTCTTTTCCCCGATGAGATGTATTTCCCAAAAGCAAAAACGAACTCTGTGACGTGGATTAGCGGCCACGCTGTTCACTACCTATTCGGTAATGGCGAAAAGACAGTACACGATTTTTGGTATTACCTCAACGATTTTCTCCGCTCAGGGTCTGGGTGTTGTGCTGACTTCATCATCATTTCATCCCCATCCGCCCAATGTGACGTCGAATGTAATAAGACCGGCACCAAGGCGGCCGGACCTGCCCCGCAAGGGGCCTCCTGGCCAATGACGTCAAACGCTCATTTCCATTTGTGTGTGCGAACAACAGGTACGAGAAAGCGTTTCTCACAGCGCTTCATATGATGTTTTTTACTGCATATATCAACCTACATCAAATGTGAAACACGAAAGACATGTTTTTGGTGTCGTGCCACTGACTGCTACAATGACATACGTGAGTATGAATGACGTGTAACGACTTTTGATCTCCTCGGTGACTTTGGTAATGAGTTTAATCTCTCTTTCTACCGACAGGACAATGTTCCAGTCCATGTTTCTGTAGTACGCAGCAGTAAATCATTTGATTTTGCTGGTAGATCCTTGTTGGGCCCAGTCCAACCGAAGCTTCTCGTAACCAATGCAGAGTCGAGTCTTTCCGGCTGGAACAGCCGGCAACATTGTTTAAGATCATCGTTTACAGCAATGGCATCTACGTCGACATTTCCAAGATCGTCGCTGTGTTATGTGATAATGGAGAGCACGCCTACACGATCAGAGGTGTTGATCCAGAAACCTCTAACCGACTGCAAATTCCCCACCGCCAAAACAGTGTTGCTTCACTGGCCTACCAAGACACCGAAACAACAGCTATGGCAGATAATTTGCAAGTGTTAGACAAAAGGACCCATACCATCTCTGGGGGTGCCTCCGTACATTAATCACTTCGACCCATCGCATCGTGTAAACGCGGTCTGAGTTACTTTTATCAATGTCAACAAGTTTATGTTGACAAGGTGGTGTCACAGATGGCGTTGCATGTTGTGCATCCTGTATCGACGATGCAGAGTACCTTTTAGATCTGGCGCGATCATTCGAGAAAATACCAGGCTTTTCCAGTACTACGGAGCTGGAACTATTTAAGCAGAGCTAAGCAGAAGAACCAGGCAGTTGGCATTTGAATAGCAATCTGATAAGACGATTCTTTCTAAACGTAATTCGAACAACGAGTGCAAGTTAGTAATATTTGAAGTGTTTACTGCGGGTACATAGGGCGTGAAGTGCATAATGACGTGTACTTCGATGACTGATGTGTTGTTGTCGACTGTTTACCGTCTAATAAACTTACCATAGCTTGCGAAAATATCTAAGGATGGAACGAGAAAGTGTGACTTTTCGAATGATTACACGAAAGAATGGTCTTTTGTCAAGAAACAAAGTACGGATCAGCGAGCTTTGTGTGACATTTGTAGTTGTTTCATCTTAGTAACTTTCTGAGGTAAGGCAGATCATCTTAGTAACTTTCTGAGGTAAGGCAGATCATCTTAGTAACTTTCTGAGGTAAGGCGGATGTAAGGCATCACATTTCTACTGAGAATCATATAAACAGATTCGCGGTAGCATAGACATCAAGGCCTATTTCTACATTAATGATTAAAGAAGATACCCAGAAGGAATTGCTCATTGCTGCAGCAGAACTAACAACAGCTTATAAAGATGTCAAGCATCGCCAATTCTTCAGTTCTCTTGACTATACCGTAAAACTGAATGTCGCAATGCATTCTGGCTCCAAAGTCGCAGAAAGCAGTTAACCAGCCAGGACCGAAGCTATAGCGATTGTTAAAAATATTCTCACACCACACTCCGTGTCCGAATGCATTAAACAATTACAAGAAGTTTCATTTTACGGCATAGGCACCGAATGCAATGAACCACAGGCTGAAAAGATGTTTCCTTTAGTTGGTCAATACTTCATTAAAAGTGACGGATTCCAACAGAAGATGCTGAAGTTTGATTCGTTGAATAACGAAATATCGGAGTCAATTGCAAAATTTTGTCTAGACACTTAAAGACAACTGAAAATTCTATTAGATAAATTAATCGCTTTTTGTGAAGACGATATCAATATCAACTTCGGAGGGCTTTATCGACGCGGCCGCGGAATGTGTTTCACCGAATTAAAGAACTAGGAAAACATGTAGAAGGAATTGGATGCATCGCCCATATTCTCCACAATACAGTATCAAGCACTGCTGGAGTCTTAGCTGTCACATTGAAATAATTGTCAAGAAAGTATTTAATTATTTGTCAATATACACGGTAAGGACACAGAAGCTGATAGAGTTCTGTTTATACGTTGATGTGAATCGTCAGACTCTTCTATCTCACTCAAACACAGGATGGCTGTCGTAATGCCCGCAACTGAGAGAATTATTAAGCTTTGCATTCCATTAAAACATTTATTGACGCCAAAGTCAGGCCTTCTAAAATAATGAGTGAAATTTACTTCATGTTTCTGAAGTCAAACTTGGCTCTGAAAAAAATATAAAAAGCGTGGGAAAGAATAAAGTCTCGATAGCTGAAATGAGAAATACAGGGTGGAGAAAAACTGTGTCACGAAATTTTAACCCTGGATAGCCGATGCCAGTAGGAACCAAAGTTACTAATGTTGTGTAGGTCGTCAACGCACAATTTTTAAACTACGGGAACTTGGCGCCACGCGCTCCGAATGGCCGGGGGATTGCCTTGTTGACGGATGCTCTGGACAACGCATGACCGCGAATGCTTTGCCTGCCGGAAATCGCGGTGTATCCAAGGCGGCCCGCACGCTCGGTGGTAGCGCGCCAGCCATCCACTCTGTGGGCCTGGGGGCGAATCCGCCGCGGTCCCGACACATCCATAGTAGTTTCATGATAAGACGTACTGGGAACAAGCCCATCAGCAGCTGTTAGTTTGCGTACAGAAAATCTTTTACAAATTTTTGTAGCTAGGACATTGTTTACTTAAAGCAGGTGCTCGAACTGGCGACCCTCTGACGCGACACAAGCTTGATAACGTCGAACGGTGTTTTGCCAAACTCTTTCAAAGATTCCTGGCATTGCCCTGATGTGATTGGCGGCATGTTGAATGCGATCCATTAATTCCTCTTCATTTCTAGGTGGTTCGCATTTGGGAGGGTGAACTAGAATCTTGAAGAATCACCACAGGAAAAAGTCCAGTGCGTGAGGTCTGGTGACCATGGAGGACATGTCCTACAAACACCTCTGCCAATTACCCGGCCGTCGAAGAGTTCATTTAAATACCTGCACACAGCATGACTCTTATGTGAGGGCGCCCATTCATGCTGCAACCATATGCATAGCCATATGTCCAGGCCAGGTAGAGTTTCTTGCAAGAAGTAAAGGTAATTTGCCCCAGTAAGTTGAGGAGGTAGGCGGACCAGCCCAATCAGATGGTCACCCACAATGTCTGCCGAGACGTTGAGCGAAAATCGTTCCTGGTGTCCATGGACGCACATGACGTGAGGACTTCCCATTGCCCAGTAATGAACATTTCGAGTATTGTAAAGGCCATCCCAATGGAAGGTGCACTCGTCGGTACACAGCACAATGGCACGGAAGTCGGGATCTCGTGCAACATATAACAGAAACCACTGGCAAAATCCTAGTCTGTGTTCATAGTCCGTCACAGGATTTAGGTCTTGGACAGGGTGAAAACTAAATGGATACTGGCCATCATCCCTGAAAACCAAGACTAACCGCTGTTCGAGTACTTGTCATAGGTGCTTACCTCGAAGCGCTCGAGAACAGTCTCTTCACATGCGGCATCCCGTCATGTTCGAGGTCTTCCAACATCACCATGAATCCCGGTAACGAACCGGTTTCGCCAAGTCGCTGGTGAATTGCTGTAAATGTTTGCAGGTGTGGGTGGCGTCTTGCTCGGTACCGATCCTCATACAACTGTCGAGCATCATGTGCATTACCGTCGGCTAGTCCATAAGCAAAAACTATATCTCGTTGTTCTTCAAACGAATACTGTGCCGCTATGCTTACTGTACAACTAACTTGCAGGTGATGTGTGTCTGCTCCAAAGCGAAGCTTACGTGTGAATGCCTCTGACGTGAGTTGGAGACAAACAGCAGGATCTATTCGACACGCGTGCGTATCGCATTGGGGCAGTGACGGGACGAAGGACGTTTATATGTGTGAACTGACAACCAAGGTGCTGCCCCTCAACTGACGAACGACAACAGAGCAATTCCACGGCCAATCGGAGCGCGTGGCGCCAAGTTTCCGTAGTTTAAAAAGGATGCGTTGTCGACCAACACAACATTAGTAACTTTGGTTCCTACTGGCATCAACTATACATGGTTAAAATTTCGTAACAAAATTCTTCTTCGCTTTATATATTAATCGACACTCAAAGATGGCTGAATGAAAGGAAGACTGCCAATTTTATTAGCATATAAACCAAGATGAATTTGAACAAATTAAAGAATGGTAACCCTAACTAAGAAATAATTAATTTGATTTCGAAATTTGAGGAAGAGGCAATGGCTTTCTATACCATAGCATTTGATTACTTAGCGAAATGGGCTATTTCTTTTGATAAATATCACGAGCATGATTGGATGACGCTGTCTGAAACCCCAGATTGGGTGACGCTTGAAAACACTATTATATATCTGACTAAAATTAGTATGAAGATTTCAGGCGACAATTGTTTTCAAGAATATATGTATCTGAAGAGCTTTTTAGAAACTATGCATGACTCAGAAGAATAGAAGTCTGAACACTCCGTGGAAGAAAGATGGATTTACTTTCTTAAGGAAACCGAAAATCCTGAATGCAAATGCCAACTGCTAAAATTATTTGAGTATTTGTTTTCTATTCCTGCACACAATGCCACTGTGGAAAGAATATTTTCGCTGATGTCGGCCCAGTGGACTCATGAAAGAAATCAGCTGCTGCCAGAGACTGTGGAATCAATCTTACAGTGCCTGTTTAACTACAAGCTGACTTGTATGTAGTTTTATAAATAAGTAAAAGGGAAAAAAGACTTGCTAAAAAAAGTAAAATCTTCCGAAAAATACTGTGTTCAACTACTGCTCTGAAACAACTTCCATGTAATTGTGTTCTAAATAAAAAGAAATTATATTAAGTAAATTTTTTACTTCATTTCTACACACACATTTCAGAGAGTCCCGAAGAAGTACCAGCTAGATACAGCAGTCCTAACATTATGGCTCATGACTACGGCTGCAGGTACAAAATGGCTCTGAGCACTATGGGACATAACATCTGTGGTCATCAATCATCCAGAACTTAGAACTACTTAAACCTAACTAACCTAAGGACATCACACACATCCATGCCCGAGGCAGGATTCGAACCTGCGATCGTAGCGGTCACGCGGTTCCAGACTGAAGCGCCTAGAACTGCACGGCCACACAGGCCGGCTGCAGGTACAAATGCAATGATTTTGCACGAGAGTGAAATGAAGTAGGGCAAATTAATTCTTGCTGACAGAAGTTTTAATATTTGCCAACAGCGACAATACCAACATGTACTGGACAACAATGGTCGCCGCCAGTGTATTCCTGAAGCAGCGACGGGCAGCTGACGCAACCTGAGCTGTTCTGTACACTCACGAAGGAGATGTCGTCAGCCACCACCATCCGGGTAGTGACCTTTGGCCGGCTTCAGTAAACACGTCTCTTGCCGAAACAACATTCTGCTGGCAGGCGGCAGCCGCGATCCCGGCTGTGTTGGTTCCACCATTTCGGTGACAAAACAAGTAATTGCTCTACACTGTGTAATCATGCAAACGCAAAATGTGGTCCACATTAGGTGCCCCGGATCGCTGCGACAGCTTATATCACCACAGCTAAAGAAAAGTGTGCCAAACTAGTTTTACCCAGCTCCTACAACGGTAGGGCGCAACGCGCTGGATCTCTTAATAAATCTATATGTTGTAGTCGACACTGGCTCAGAAGCCAGTATCGTTCCCAGGAAGAACTTTCCAAGGGAGCTTCCTACACCGGCCATCCAACTACGGACTGTGAACGAATCGCCTATCAAATTTTACAGAACTACCACATGCACCATACACCTTGGCCTCTACGAGAAATTTTCATGGCAGTTTTTGTTCATGGACGTTCGTGAATCAGTTTAGATATGAATCCTCCGCCACTTTCACCCCTACCTGGATTTGAGATGGGGAACGCTACAGCAAACCAATAGCAGAGAAACAGTACATGACATCATCGGTAGTCCGCCACTACATGCACAGCCGGTTTCAGAGGACACCAATCTGGAAGCACCTACAAGTCAATTACTGTTATAACGTTAGAACTGGAGATACGGTCTTCTGTAGGAAATGAGTTATATGCCACACGTTCTTATCTGCAATACCTCCAGCAGGAGCAGCACCACAGACCTGGTACATCTAATATGGTGCTGGCAGTGGACACACACACACACACACACATACAGCCATGACATCACTTCACAGTGGACGAGCCACTAGCAACTCAGGTCAGTACGATGAATTTTTCTTACAGTGCACTTGCATCCCTCATGTGTGGTACAGTGGCCCATCAGGAGTCACATGTGACCTCTCAACAAACAGGTACTCGCTATCCATTTGTGTTTATTTATTTGTATTTATTTAACCTGATATAATGGGGATCATCAGGCCCTCTCTTACATCAGACCAGACAGCAAAGAAGACAGAGGGTATGGAAATCTTTGCCAGGACAACTGTACATATGATGGTGAATATGATCAAAGATTCGAACATCACAGGTACCTAAGAAATAACAATTTTAACATGACAAATAGTGTTAAACGATCTGAGTGTCTGTAGTGACAATGTGAGTAAATAATGTGACTATGGACTAATTAAGTTAATAGGGGCACTACTTCTTCTAGCGCTGCTCCTACCACTAATAAAGATGATGATAACAATAATAACAATAATGATAATGACTATAACAGTGACAGTAATGACGACAGCGATAGTGGCAGATATAAAAAGAATTTATAGTTGTGCAGCATAGCGAGTTCTGGCGAAAGGAATATTGGGAAATCAAGAAAATCTGGTTGGAAAGGAGGATGTAGAGGTGTGCTGAGTGTGTACAGGGACAACGGTAATCATTAGTGTTGTCTTACTATCGATGTCATAACTGATTTTTGAAGATTGAGATGTTACGGAGTTGTCTAACATAATGTGGGAGATTATTCCAGAGTTGGCTTCCTGCTACCGAGAAGGACTTCGAGAAAGTGGCTGAATGATGACGTGGGACAGAAAGGATTTTACTGTAATGGGAGCAGATGTTTCTGTGATATTGTTCAGACAAGAGTGTTATGTTCGAGGAGAGTAATGTGGAACAGTGTATGTTGATAAGACAGGAAAGAAGCAGAGGGTATGGAAATCTTTGCCAGGACAACAGTGCATATGATGGTAAATATGATCAAAGATACGAACATCACAAGTGTAACGAACACAAGCATTCATAACCAGTTCCAGGCGCCGTGAGTATTACTGAGAAAGACCTGGTGGGATAACATCAGTGTAATCAGTAATTGGAAGTATATGTATCTGTCCAAGTTCCCTTAGGGCATGGCGAGATGCTGATGTCCTGTTGCACATTACTGTTATGTGTTCAGCCCGGTTTAGATTTTCACCTACGTTACTTCTAAACTCCTTGCTGAGTGCGAAAAGTTGATATTTTTTCCATTTAAAGATAGCAGAGATTCCCGGTGTTTCAGGATACTGAGCCTAGAATGACCAACCAGTATCGCATGGGTTTTGGCTGGGTTGAGCTTTAATCCTACATCCTGCTCCCATTTTGACAGTGTTGAGCCCTGTCCGCTCGTCTAATATAGCGTGCATCGGAAAAATGCTGAAATCTGATTCAGCTTCCGTGGCATGTGCAATTTTCCTATAGTTCAGAGGAAAGGATTGAAGCAATTCAGAATCGTGAGCATCGATGCGACAACAAGGTGCAGAAGAAGCGTCAAAGTCTCTATCAGGGCCAATCTGAAGACGTGTGTCCGCGTTACCATGTTGAGCTGTCCGACTATACACAATCTCGTACTTGTATTGAGACAACAACAAAGCCCATCGTTGCAATTTTTGGGTAGTTCTTAGAGGAACCGGCTTCGTCGGATGGAACAGGACTGCAATGGCTTGTGACCCGTTACTAAGTAAAATTTTCTGCCACACATATAGTGGTGGAATTTGGTGACACCATACACTATAGCCAATGCCTCTTTCTCTATTTGTGAATAGTTACACTGAGCTTTGGACAACACTTTTGATGTGAAAGCAATAGGCCTGTCTTTATCACCACTTCTGTGCGAAAGCACTGCACCGATTCTGTAAGATGGAGCGTCAATTTGCAATAGAACCGGTTTGTCAGTATCAAAGTGAACTAAGCAGCGATCACTGGGTACTGCATCTTAAAGGTTTTGAAAAGCTTCTTGGCACTCAGCTATCCAAACAAAGGAGACATTCTTGCAACGCAAGCGATGCAATGGCGCTTCGATTTGTGCAGCATTCGGTGTGAACCGAATATAATAGTTCATTTTCTCTAAAACTGACTGCAACTCTGTGACATTGCGTGGAACTGTCAAATCTCGTATGGCTAAAAAATGCGACTGAAGAGGATGTGCACCTTGACTGTTTATGTCATGACCAAGATACTGTAACTCAGGTTTAACAAAATCACACTTGTCGAGTGTACACTTTAGTCCTACATCAGATAACACACGAAACAAAGCACGCAAATTTGCCATGTGTTCATCAGATGCACGACCTGCTACGACAATATCGTCAAAATAGTTTGAACAGTTCGACTTGAGCAGTCAGCTGTTCCAAATATCGTTGGAAAATGGCTGGTGCGGAAGTACTGCCAAAAGGCAACTGCAAATATTTAAACAAGACCAAATGAGTTTCACAACACACATGGCTTGAGGTTCTTCATCTAGTGGAATTTGAAAATATGCGTCGCGCAAATCAATTATTGAAAAGTAGCGACCAGAGCCCAATCCGTCCATGAGATCCTTTGGGTGAGGCAGTGGACAAATATCAATCACAGTTTGTGGGTTCACTGTAAACTTGAAGTCAACACAGAGGCGAATGCGACCTAAAGGCTTGTGGAGAAAAACCAGCGGAATTGCCCATTGACTAGCTTCTATGGGCGCAGGAGGTCTGCTATCTTGCAATTCTTTAAGTTTAGCAGCGACTTTGTCCCATAATGCAATGGGAACAGTTCCGGTCCGGCAAAATTTCGGCTGAGCACTGTCTTTCAGAGTAATATGTGCAACAAAATTGTTAGCCTTGCCTAAACATTCAGAAAAGAGTTCTGGGAATTGTTTTAGCAAGCTAGCTACCCTATCTTGGGCATTGAATGCAGTCACTGACAACACATTGTCCTGAAGTTTAAAGCCAAATAAATCAAAAGAATCAAGACCAAATACATTCTCACACTCGCGTGATTGTAGCATCATAAGAGTCACCATTCGCATATGCGAGCGATACATGACAGGCAACGTACATGTTTCGAGAACAGGAATGTCTTGTCCATTACAAGCCGTCAGGTGTGTACTAGTTTTAGACAGGCATGGAGAGACTAACAGTTCATATATGTTACGATTCAACAATGCAACACAGGAACCCATATCCAACCGAAATTTCACAAGTTCTCCACAAAGAAGCAAATGAACAAAAAGCTTGTTGGACTGGCATAGCACTGAAGAAACAGTTCACTTGCTAGCTTTGCTAATGTCTGCAGCGAGCTTTGAATACACTGCATTGATTAAATGGACCTTGCGACTAGATTTTTGTGAGCGGGCAGGTTTCTTATGTTTGTTCCATTGAAAACAGATGGCTTGTACATGTCCTTTCTTGCCACAAGCGTAACACTGTGCTTGTCGGGACAGGCAGTCTTGGCGTTTGTGCCATGAATAGCAGCAAGGGCATGACTTAATTCCGTTTCCCTGTTTTGACAGCTGCTGATGCGGCATGGAAAAGTGTTTATGCGATGTGGCATGCGCAAACTGTTGCTGCCCAATGGGCTGGTCGCTAGCAAGGGACTCAACCCAACAAATTGCTGCTTGCTCAAACGTATCGGCTGACATGGCACCTGAATCGTATTGTTCTAGAAGCTGCACTACATGCTGAAATGATGGATCGGACTGTTTCGGAATCTGTTCTCTAAGTTTAACATAAGTGGCATTATACATGATCGTATCATGCAATATAACATCTGAATATACACTACTGGCCATGAAAATTGCTACACCACGAAGATGACGTGCTACAGACGCGAAATTTAACCGACAGGAAGAAGATGCTGTGATATGCAAATGATTAGCTTTTCAGAGCATTCACACAAGGTTGGCGCCGGTGGCGACACCTACAACGTGCTGACATGGGGAAAGTTTCCAACCGATTTCTCATACACAAACAGGAGTTGAGCGGCGTTGCCTGGTGAAACGTTGTTGTGATGCCTCGTGTAAGGAGGAGAAATGCGTACCATCACGTTTCCGACTTTGATAAAGGTCGGATTGTAGCCTATCGCGATTGCGGTTTATCGTATCGCGACATTGCTGCCCGCGTTGGTCCAGATCCAATGACTGTTAGCAGAATATGGAATCCGTGGGTTCAGGAGGGTAATACGGAACGCCGTGCTGGATCCCAACGGCCTCGTGTCACTAACAGTCGAGATGGCAGGTATCTTATCCGCATGGCTGTAACGGATCGTGCAGCTACGTCTCGATCCCTAAGTCAACAGATGGGGACGTTTGCAAGACAACAACCATGTGCACGAACAGTTCGACGACGTTTGCAGCAGCATGGACTATCAGCTCGGAGACGACGGCTGCGGTTACCCTTGACGCTGCATCACAAACAGGAGCGCCTGCGATGGTGTACTCAACGACGAACCTGGGTGCACTAGTGGCAAAACGTCATTTTTTCGGATGAATCCAGGTTCTGTTTACAGCATCATGATGGTCGCATCCGTGTTTGGCGACATCGCGGTGAATGCCCATTGGAAGCGTGTATTCGTCATCGCCATACTGGCGTATCACCCGGCGTGATGGTATGGGGTGCTATTGGTTACACGTCTCGGTTACCTCTTGTTCGCATTGACGGCACTTTGAACAGTGGACGTTACATTTCAGATGTGTTACGACCCGTGGCTCTACCCTTCATTCGATTCCTGCGAAACCCTACATTTCAGCAGGATAATGCACGACCGCATGTTGCAGGTCCTGTACGGGCCTTTCTGAATACAGAAAATGTTTGACTGCTGCCCTGGCCAGCACAATCTCCAGGTCTCTCACTAATTGAAAACGTCTGGTCAATGGTGGACGAGCAACTGGCTCGTCAAAATACGCCAGTCACTACCCTTGATGAACTGTGGTATCGTGTTGAAGCTACATGGGCAGCTGTACCTGTACACGCCATCCAAGCTGTGTTTGACTCAATGCCCAGGCGTAGTTGTTCTGGGTATTGATTTCTCAGGATCTATGCACCCAAATTGCGTGAAAATGTAATCACACGTCAGTCCTAGTATAATACTCGTATATTTGCCCAACGAATACCCGTTTATCATCTGCATTTCTTCTTGGTGTAACAATTGTAATGGCCAGTAGTTTAAATCACCACAAGCACATTTGAGTTTGTATTTCCTCATCATACCCTGAAAATCTGTTACCCACTCGCGGTAAGTATGTTCTGACCGTTTCTTCAATTAAAGAATTGGTACCTAGCTGCTACCACACTTGTTGGTCATAATAGCTACTTAGCTAATCTATAATCTGCTCATACGAAAGGTCACTCGGAGCGCTAATGCTTTTCAATGAGTCTAAACAATGTACTGCCTACTGTGGACAAAAGTAAATAACTTTTCGCAGTACCTGGTACATCGTGAGCAATTATGTGGGCTTCAGACTGTTGTAACCAGTCGAGCAATTCCTCTTCCTGTTCATGAAACTGGCGAAAAGGCGGTATAGCACTTGGAGCTGCTGTGTGTGGCTACTGCACTGCATTCGTTTGATTCACCAAGAGCTGTTGTATCGTACTGAGTAGAGATGCAATCTGTTGCATCTGAAACTGAAACATCTGTGTTAGCTGTGTTACATCTATTGCTTGCAGCTGAGGCCCCTGTGCAAGGGACGGGTGAGGTGGGTTGCTCATATTGGAAGATACAAAGGCAATAAACAGACAAGGCAAGAAAATTTCTGCAACGCCCACCTGAAAACACTGATTAGCAAAACACCCTAGGAGACTGTTAAATCAAGTAAACATCCCTGCAAAGAAAAGACAAGAGAGGATTAAGGCGCCAGAAAAACACAAAAGAAAATTTCTGGCAATTAGGCTCTGGGTTGTCAATGGAATCCGTTGGTCTCCTCGGTGCCAATGTTCTGTCCTGCCCACTCGTCTAATATAGGGCCCCTAGGAAACCTGCTTTCTTGGTTCGCTAGACAACAATTCAAGGAAATTGTATTAATGAGATTTTGTTACAGTATGATAAATAATAATACTTAATTTGTGAAATACAGAAGTATCGCAAGCAATGGGCGAGAGACAAGAAGTCTCTTAAGTATATACAGGCAACGGCCTTGCCGCAGTGGATACACCGGTTCCCGTGAGATCACCGAAGTTAAGCGCTGTAGGGCGTGGTCGGCCCTTGGATGGGTGACCATCCAGGTCACCATGCGCTGTTGCCATTTTTCGGGGCGGATCAGCCTCGTGATGCCAATTGAGGAGCTACTCGACCGAATAGTAGCGGCTTCGGTCAAGAATACCATCATAACGACCGGGAGAGCAGTGTGCTGACCACACGCCCCTCATATGTGCATCCTCAACTAAGGATGACACGGCGGTCGGATGGTCCCGATGGCCCACTTGTGGGCTGAAGACGGAGTGCTTTAGTATATACAATTCCAATACAGTGAAATAAAATATTTCCTAAGTCTTTGCTGTAGCGTTCGTAGAGTGCCTACATTTCAACTGGGATGCGGCCAGGCGCTTATGTTATCTTTGTGTAGAGGGTGCCGCCGTCTCGTCGTCGTCCAGGAGAGGGGTCTGTCTGTGTACAATTGGCTGACGCCGTCTCACAGCCCTTTCATTGTGACTTAATGCTGCCAGATATGCCACATTGCTCGCAAGACGTCAGGTATGAGCAAAACCGTCGCACTACAGTTTGTAAGAAATTAAGTTTGGCAAGTAAAATGTCGAAGTCGCCAAAGTCAAAGGCTTCGCTGAAGTCTAAGAAGCTCATGATGGTCGCCTCTTGTGCATCTGTGGCAAGCTTTAGGTCACCTGTTACCTTTGTTAAGACAGAAGTTGTGCTGCGATACTTATGTAGCCCTGAAGTCTAAGAAGCACGTGATAGTCGCCTCTTGTACATCCATGGCAAGCTTTGGGTTGTCTGTTCCCTTTATTAAGGCAGAGGTTGTGCTACAATGCTTACAGAAACCGGAATGGTATTCGTCTAATAGGTTGTTTGTAGTTAGGTAGTTTGTTAGCTGGTCGTAGACTAGACATTCTAAGGACTTGTAGGAAGGTTGAAAATATGTCGGTAATCAGAGGATGCTGTGGCAACGTTTTTGTTTAGGTAGTTCAGCCACTGGCTTAACTAGTCCCTGTCTCCAGGCCTCAGGGAAAACACTTGTGGTCAAGGCGTGAGTGAAGAAATCTGTTAAACTGGGCAGCAGTGAGTCAATAATAGACTTCATTATTTGGACTGTGATGGCGCTGTGTCCAGTAGATGCCTATCTAATACACATATGGCTTGTTTTGACGGCATTGCAAGTAACATGCTATAGATAGAATTTTTCGTGGCTGCATTTCTTTACTTTCATGAAGTAATCAATGAATCTCGTTGGCAGTTCACTTGTGGCTGTAGAGTCAGCTCTTCAGCTGGGTCAATGGGATCAGCTGCAGCTTTTACTTTGCCTATACCAAGATTGTGCCTGTTTTTCTATAGGTCAGCTGATCTGTTTATGTTGTTGGTTAATATATGGGCACGCCAGAGTTTAACATGTCTCAGAGCTTGACTGACACTATTCCGATTCTGCTTGTAAGCAATATGATTTTCAGGCGCAGGGCACAGTTTGTGTATGACCAGTGTGCAACGTCTCTGAGATTAATGAGCTGTTTTAATTCTTCCATTAGCCAGGTACAGGTCTCCTTGCTTTTCCGATCACTAGGGATGCATATTTGTCATTTAGTTGAGTACGTTTGTTTGTAAATCCATGAAGTTTTTAGCATAAGTCCAAGAAGGAAATAGAAGACGCCCCCTCAAACAATTTGTTGCGCCTCAGTTGCAAGTTTAGAAAAAATAATCCATTTGAAGTCTCGGTATATAGTCACTTGTAGTTTCTTACTGGGCCACGAATATTATGTCATGGGTAGACAGGCCAGTTGCAGATATTTGAGAGGTACATATTACTCTGTTTGGAGAGTTCATTGCAAATATATCTTGAGAGTGTGACTACTGTTCGTATAATAGGTAGGGACAAACTCAAGTGGCGACGTATTTTAAGAAGAAAGCATCTGTTTAAATTTCACACTGGAAGGAATTTTCTATAGAACATTTATGTCGGTGTCACCAGCTATAATTATGTTCTCGTAAGTCGATTAGATACTTGAAAGAGCAGTGTTAAAACAGGCAAACCACCTGCTTTAAGAAGTTTGATGAGGACACAAATCAGGCGCTTTCTATTGAGGTATATGATATCTATGAACATATGAAGGGCTTATTTCAATAGTGGTACAAGTCCATTGCCTCCACTTTTCTACCTATAATGCTTCTGACATTAATTGTCCAAACAAACAGAAAGAAAGGTTCATCTCTAGCAAGAAGCCATATGCTTGAATATATCTGGTATCTCAACTGCGGATTTTTCAGCGCTCATTTAACTTTAGGACTCTGTATCTCAGAATGAACAAAAATGGACTTGTACCACTATTGAAATAAGCCCTTCATATATTCCACTTTTTATCTTCATTACTGATGTATGTATGTAGCACAATTACTGATAAATCACAGCATATATACGCCCTTACTCCATCCATTCATCCCTAGTGTCTTAGACAGATGTAGCTGTCTAGATTTACCAGACTTATGGGAATACATGATTCGAGCCAGGTATCCAACAGAAGTGCAACATGGATATCTATGTCTTGAAATAAATGAAGGAGATCATCGAGATGAGCTGGCAGAGACTGGACATTTGCTTGTGCAATATGGCTCTTGCTGCGTTCGGGTTCAGAACGTGCTGGGATGCCGCTGCTGGACACTCGGGACAATGGGTCAGCACTGGCGAGGGAACAAAGCATAACAAAAATGCGCTGAAGTGGGGGAGCGCAGGTTTCCGAAAGTGAAAGCTGCAGATATCTTCAGGGATGAGGGAGGTTTGGTGACCAAAACATGCGGGGCCTGCAACTACTGTTAAACAGCCAATTGGTGACAGGAAAAGAAACTAACTAAATGGAGCCAGAGTGACCTGTACGCAACAGTACTGAAAGCAAGATAGAATAAAAACAGAATTTAAGAATTTAAGGAGATGGGACCTGGATAAACTGACTAAACCAGAGGTTGTACAGAGTTTCAGGGAGAGCATAAGGGAACAACTGACAGGAATGGGGGAAAGAGATACAGTAGAAGAAGAATGGGTAGCTTTGAGGGATGAAGTAGTGAAGGCAGCAGAGGATAAAGTGGGTAAAAAGACGAGGGCTAGTAGAAATCCTTGGGTGACAGAAGAAATATTGAATTTAATTGACGAAAGGAGAAAATGTAAAAATGAAGTAAATGAAGCAGGCAAAAAGGAATACAAACGTCTCAAAAATGAGATCGACAGGAAGTGCAAAATGGCTAAGCAGGGATGGCTAGAGGACAAATGTAAGGATGTAGAGGCTTGTCTCACTAGGGGTAAGATAGATACTGCCCACAGGAAAATTAAAGAGACCTTTGGAGAAAAGAGAACCACTTGAATAAATATCAAGAGCTCAGATGGAAACCCAGTTCTAAGCAAAGAAGGGAAAGCAGAAAGGTGGAAGGAGTATATAGAGGGTCTATACAAGGGCGATGTACTTGAGGGCAATATTATGGAAATGGAAGAGGATGTAGATGAAGATGAAAAGGGAGATATGATACTGTGTGAAGAGTTTGACAGAGCACTGAAAGACCTGTGTGGAAACAAGACCCCGGGAGTAGATAACATTCCATTAGAACTACTGACAGCCTTGGGAGAGCCAGTCCTCACAAAACTCTACCATCTGGTGAGCAAGATGTATGAGACAGGCGAAATACCATCAGACTTCAAGAAGAATATAATAATTCCAACCTCAAAGAAAGCAAGTGTTGACAGATGGGAAAAATACCGAACTATCAGTTTAATAAGTCACGGCAGCAAAATACTAACGCGAATTCTTTA
The DNA here is from genome assembly GCF_021461395.2 of Schistocerca americana. Lineage (NCBI taxonomy): Eukaryota > Metazoa > Arthropoda > Insecta > Orthoptera > Acrididae > Schistocerca > Schistocerca americana. The sequence goes on along the minus strand of NC_060121.1, from coordinate 506,477,148 downwards.
CAGACGAATGGAAAAACTAGTAGAAGCCGACCTCGGGGGGATCAGTTTGGATTCTGCAGAAATATTGGAACAAGCGAGGCAATACTGACCCTACGACTTATCTTAGAAGATAGATTAAGGAAAGGCAAACCTACGTTTCTACCATTTGTAGACTTAGAGAAAACTTTTGACAATGTTGACTGGAATACTCTCTTTCAAATTCTGAAGGTGGCAGGGGTGAAATACAGGGAGCGAAAGGCTATTTACAATTTTTACAGAAAGCAGATTTCAGTTATAAGAGTCGAGGGAGATGAAAGGGAAGCAGTGATTGGGAAGGGAGTGAGTCAAAGTTGTAGTCTCTCCCCGATGTTATTCAATCTGTATATTGAGCAAACAGTGAAGGAAACAAAAGCAAAAATTCGGAGTAGGTATTAAAATCCATGGAGAAGAAATAAAAACCTTGAGGTTCGCCGATGACATTTTAATTCTGTCAGAGACAGCAAAGGACTTGGAAGAGCAGTTGAACGGAATGGATAGTCTTGAAAGGAGGATATAAGATGAACATCAACAAAAGCAAAACGAGGATAATGGAATGTAGTCGAATTAAGTCGGGAGATGCTGAGGATATTAGATTAGGAAATGAGAACTTAAAGTAGTAAAGGAGTTTTGCTATTTTGGGAGCAAAATAACTGATGATGGTCGAAGTAGAGAGGATATAAAATGTAGACTGGCAATGGCAAGGAAAGCGTTTCTGAAGAAGAGAAATTTTTTAACATCGAGTATAGATTTAAATGTCAGGAAGTCGTTTCTGAAAGTACTTCTATGGAGTGTAGCCATGTATGGAAGCGAAACATGGACGATAAATAGTTTGGACAAGAAGAGAATAGAAGCTTTCGAAATGTGGTGCTACAGAAGAATGCTGAAGATTAGATGGGTAGATCACATGACTAATGAGGAGGTATTGTATAGAATTGGGGAGAAGAGGAGTTTGTGGCACAACTTGACTAGAAGAAGGGATCGGTTGGTAGGACATGTTCTGAGGCATCAAGGGATCACCAATTTAGTATTGGAGGGCAGCGTGGAGGGTAAAAATCGTAGAGGGAGACCAAGAGATAAATACACCAAGCAGATTCAGAAGGATGAAGGTTGCAGAAGGTACTGGGAGATGAAGAAGCTTGCACAGGATAGAGTAGCATGGAGAGCTGCATCAAACCAGTCTCAGGACTGAAGACCACAACAACAACAACAATGATGTCTACCAAAAATAATACGAGAATAAATTGCTAAATAAACATGGAAGTAAGACTAAGTTGGTACAGTAAAAGCAAATAAGAAGCAATAAAAACAGTGATTGGTAATGAAGTAAAACAAAACAGTTAACAAATCAGTTAATTTACGATTAGCCACAATCTACAACGACCATATGATACAATAACTAGTGGCAGGAGAAGTTGACACGTTCTTAACTCTTGAAACATAGGTTTTTGAGCTAATTTGAATTGCAAACTGATCTTTTTCCATTTTCGGTTTTCACCAGTATCCTTATATCATTTTTCCACAGTTTTGTGGCCCAGATCGCGAAATAGCATTGTTCAAAATGTTTACTCTTTTAGAGGCGAGATCATCTAGTATTGTCAGATACTATCAGAAGTGAATTTGCGAGTTTCTTCTTCGCTCTGAAGATTTCAGATCTTTACCTGTATGTCACGAATTTCATCATTATTGGTCTAAGTTTTTGTAGATCTTAACGTCCTACGTCCCATTTTATAACTTCTGTCAATGACATTCAATGTCACCTGCAAGACTAGTTTCTTGAGAACAAGATTCGTCACTCTTCGTCTGTATTTCCTCTACTGTTCTCTGGACTCCTGAACGGTCTGAGATTATTTTGACTTTGATGTTGGTCAAGTTCATCAGACTACTCGACCAGTTTCTGTTCGAGTAGTCTTGTCCTATCCCCAGTTTCTTTTAATAATTTGTTCAGAGCAAAAATCTTGCTCCCATTCACCTCCAGAGTTTGCTGTATTTTGTCCGTCACTGCTGCAGCGACAGCATCAGTGATGGTCTGGACAACAAACCCACTAACCACAGCCTTCACGAATGTGGCGACGTCAGCGATGCCGCCCAGTGTTTGCTCGACTCCAGCGTAATATGAATAGCACACCAGGTTACGTGTAGAGAGACAGTTCACTCACAGTCACAAACAGTCCAGCGGTGCGAACAAGTCATGATTTCATCAAGATGGTCAGCTGATGGGTTCTTTTCCAACACAGCTTCCATGTTACAACAATCGCTCCCTAGCATGCAAGTGGAGCCTGATGTTACCGCAAACACTATCCCGTCGCCTCTGCAGTCCACGACCCCACTGCCACAAATCAACGTGTATCAACTGTCCCACTATGTCCGTCCCCGTCGACCTTCATCCTGTACAGCCAATAGTGAAATGAGGTGGGGATCGCAACACCAGTTTCTTTCCCTCTCTTTCAACATAAAATGGTCCAGCCATGCCCTTTGTAGCAACTAGCCATAGCAGGGTTGGTCAGCTCCATATGTGTTAAGAGGAGGACTGCAGCAGTTGTGACCTCTGGCGACCTCCTGTCCCCAGTGCTTCGCACTCCTGGCAGGGATAGATGTGATTCTGTGGGACCTCACCATCGATAGTGAGATAATAAGGCTCTTTAGTCAGCAGTTGAGGAGCTGTGAGGTGATTATCTTTGGTACTTCGAGTTTTTTGTGAACAATAGTTTAGTGCACAAGTATTCGACTTTATCTCCATGTTGATAAATGGTAATATAACAGTCTAAATCTGCATTCTGAACCTCAATGCAAGCATTCCACATGTGTTATAAGACTGAGTTGTTGTGGTAAACTTTGAAGAACAGAGCCATGTAAATGTGTACATCTACACCCAATCTATGGATCCAGATGGATCATTTGGAAAGAAAGGAACGAAAGCGTGAAATTCGAGGTCATGAGGATGTCGTCTCCATGAATTAGTACCTTCCCAAACTTTATGATGTGTCGCACAATGTAATGTGCAGTCATAGAGTACGATTTCTGTAGTCCTGTTGGCGTAGGTGTGCAATAACGTGACAAAATACACTGTTGAGCACAAACTTGATTCTGATCTAGGTTATTAAAAAGTCAATTCTACTAATCTCTTTGAGGGTGCCTTGGAGATTGCCCATGTTCCTCTAGTCATACACTAGCTTTGGGCTACACTTCACATAGACAGTCGTAAAAAAGCTTTCGAAAAACCCTTTTTATGCATTTAGTTATGTCATTCAACATTACAGAATAGAAAGCATGAAGTTAGTGCAATAAATCCATTAATGTGGTAAGATGTCATTTTTTGTAAGTGAACAAATTTGTTGCACATGGCATAAAACGAAAAAGTTGAAGTTTATTTCGTGTTTCCTCTCTTCAGGAGCTACTGATGTGACCTTTCTGGTTGGTTGTTTTTGTTGACACCCAACAGAATTTTCTCAATAATTCTTATTTTTTGTACTTCATTTTAAATTTTCAGTTTGTATCTAACGTTATAGGAATAAGAATAAACATTTTTACAATATTTTCTAACTTTATTTCATAAATAAGTTGATGGATTTAAATGGGGATGTAATTTCTAATGATTTACTCAAAAGATGGCATCCATATTCATATTAATAACATGATGTACTTAGCTTAGACTATTGAAATATACTTATTGTTGAGTACCCTACCTCAAAAATACTAATTGGCTGAATGTAAATCATTTGAGTTACAATAAGTTTTGTGTATATCTTATCAAATTTACTTATTCAGGCACAACATTTTTGAGACTCACTGAATCAATTATATAAAACTAGAAATTTTAGAATCTTGCTCGTATTGGAAACATCAGTCCCCCCCCCCCCCCCCCCCCCCACTTAAGCCCATGTTTGTACCTGGACTAGCAGTGTCACAGTCTGAGAATTTTATTCAATGTATCTTTCATGACTAACAGATCTCTTCATGACAAATAAGAAATAAAATCCACTACTGATTTAGGCTGTGTATAAATACTGAAACCAATCCATGTATTTTTACTAAGAAGGGAAGTACCCAGATCAAACAGCTTAAACCAAACAAAAATTATTTTAAAATACAGAAATATTCCTGTTCCTGCATTCACTAACAACATTTATCCGTAAAACTGTTCTATGTACAGCTGATGTTTGTAGCTCAACACAGGGATTTTCCCTGCCTCGTGATGGCTGGGTGTTGTGTGCTGTCCTTAGGTTAGTTAGGTTTAAGTAGTTCTAAGTTCTAGGGGACTGATGACCATAGATGTTAAGTCTCATAGTGCTCAGAGCCATTTGAACCATTTTTGTAGCTCAACAATTTCGAAGACTAAAGAAGTACAAGGTGCTGAAAACCCAATACCCTCCATAAGAACGCTGCTTTGTGGAGTAACATCACTGGCGGCCAACTTTACTCCAGAGCAACAGACTCTTTCACAGACAGTTAGTCTGATGTATCCACTGTGTTCAGATGTTCGTTTGTGTATGCTCTTATCGTTGATAAACATTGTTCTTCAGAATATTAGGATGGTGTGGTTATTCGTGTAATCATCATCGCCTATACCCATGGATCTACATTGGGGACCCTGACATCAGTGTACATTCGATCATACAGTACAAACAAAGCATTAATAATGTCGAGAACAATGGCGGCAACTGAAGCAACGCCCCACCAACCATGAACTGAGTCGAGTCTTCCCAACTCCCACAGAGCCTGAGGTCACCATGCCTGACTGGTGTGATGACCTTGGCACTGCCATCCCAGAACATGGCTGCACCTGCACAGAACCTCACAAATTGTGTCAAGTCCGTGTAACCACGACATGCCACTGGCCCCACCATGTTCATGCCTGTGCATAACACTGCTAACCACGTCACGTCCATGCAGCTGTAACATGCAGCCGACCATTCTGCATTCGAGCACAATTGCTTCTACTGGTATCATGTAACATATGCTCTCGCTGCCCACAACTGCAGACCACAATGGAACTTCCAAAACTAAATGTGTCGTTTACTGGAAGTGCACCGGACCATGCTAGATTTTTAAGTTGTTTGACATAGAGACAGTGATGGATTGCACCCATCACATTTACTTCACAATAACAGACTTTTTGTGTGAGACTACACCAGAAGCCGACTTTACCTCTTTGACACAGGCTCTGAGTTCAGCACTTCACTGTCCTATTCACTAAATGCAGCACCCATCTACACACCCATCCATCTCCATGTGATAAAGGATTTGACAACCCAAGTCTGTGGCTCATAGGTCCAAAGACGCGACCTATGCCTCACCAGATAATTCACCTAGACATTTATCATTGCATATGTGAGAGAACCTGTTATTGGTGCTGATTTTCTATGCCAGTTCACCTTGTTCCTGCAACTGTCCAGTGGCAGGCTCATACACACAACCGTGGCAGCAGTACCAGCGCAGTCCTCAACCGTGCCCCTGCAGTGGCTCAGCAGAATGGCATAACCCTCTGAACAACCTGACCTTCATCGCCTGTGGACACACGTCATGGTCATCAATTCCTTCAAGAGTGCCTTTGCATGATCAACCAGTTGCAACATGTCCGACAACTTTATTCTGGCATACGTGAAGTGAATTTTCCTTTATGCCACAACAACAATACCATCAGAGTCAAGATTCATGACGTAGATCATGAACTCCTCACGACATAGCAGTATCTCCATCGACCATGTCAACTGCCTCCACTGATTGCCTCCTCTTCGCTGACATAGGCACAAGATGCCGACTTAGCACATCCATAGCCTCCCACAGATATGCCCACATTACTCCTAGTGGGCACTTAAAAAGGTCAGTACAGCACCAATTGCTCACTCAGCCTCCATTGTATTTATGAGTGATCCCCATAAGTGTGTGTCAGACAGTGCCATTAAGAATGGAACAGTCCATAAGATCATCACCACCTTGGTTCCCCAGTACATCGGAGACCATGTCGATGACCAGTTTCCAAAGCGTTAAACTCTTAGAAAGAGGCATAGCCCTCCTCTCCAACAGCTCCTGGGCTTCATTCATAAAACTGATCCCCAAGAAAGACAGTTCTTAATGCTTGCACCATCATGGAAAGCTACTCCATTCCGAACATACGTACCTCCAGTTTTGGTGGCATTGTAAAATGGCATTTCTACAAATACTAGATGCTCAGATGACATACCAAAAACAGTCATAAACATAACATTTGGTCTATTCGAATATATGTTCATGTTGCACAGATTTAAAGAAGCGGCTCAAACATGGCAACACTTTATCGGTGGGCGACTCTTCAATCTCCCATTTTCTTATGCCTTCCTGAGTGACATCTTAGTTTTCTCACCTGATGAGGTGTGGCACAACAACCCCCTCAAAAAACTTTTCGACACTCTCTCACAATGGAATCATAGTAACAAAGACATATGTGAACAAAGACATATGTCAACTTCATGTCAAAGAAGTAATCTTCCTCAAACACATCATAAATGCACCATTAATAAGAGCTACACCACAACATAACGAGATTATCTGACAACTGGCTCTACCACAAAACTACCAAGAATTACATCTTCCACGGGCAGCATATTTGCAACAACCACTAACACAAACCCTTGCCACCAAATGTACCACTGGCAAATGTAAACTCATATGGAGGACCAGATTCAGACAGCATTTGAATGCATAAAAGACTGCCTCACTGAGGCCATCACCAAGCCATATCCTTTCCCTGACACACAGCTCGACATAACAGCAGATGCGACTTAACTGGTGCTGAATTATGACAAGCAGTATGGGGTGTATCACAGCAGCTCCCGTTCTTCTCTTGCAAAGCCACTCCACCTCAAAGTAAGTGGTCCACCTGCGACAGGGAGCACCTGGCGCTCTATGAGGCACTATGATATGTCAGGCAAGATGTTGAAGACCGTCCCCTGATTATCTACAGTGATCATCATCTCCTTGTAGACTATATTCACAATCCACCCAAAGACCCCTGTCCCTGATGGTATCTCAACATGGACAATGGAGCCCACTTTACCATGGACGTTCACCACTTCAAACGTGCAGAGTGTATCATAGTGGACTATCCTTTATATGTCAGCACATTATCACCTATCTCAGTTATGATCAGTTTACTGAGGTTCAGTAAAATGACCATCAGTTACAAGCTCTCACAACGATGCAGACACAAAACCAACGAATAGTATTTCATCATATTCCAGGTGTGACACACCTCATACTGTGTGATATTTCTCAAAATAGGATACTTCCACTTGTACCTTAATACTTCTGTCAAGCCACCTTTTAACAAGTTCACAATCTGGCACACCCCAACATTCGTCCTAACACTCCCCTAGTGACAGACAGGTTCATCTGATCAAACTTTGGGCTCACACATGCATAGCATTTCGAAAAAGCAAATTTTTGTACCTTATACAACTGTCACTACATCAGTTCGATATCCCAAAAGGGCGCTTCCAGTATTTCATATCTACCTTACTGGCTCACTACCTGTCTCCAATGGCTATCGCTATATCCTCTCGACTGTCGATCATGTCACATGTTGGGTTGAGGCGACACCACTTAAAGAAATTACTGCCAAAGCCTTCGCCAAAGCATTGAAGCATAGGTATCAAGATTTGGCTGCCATATGTAAATCACAACTGGTCAGGGCAGAGAGATTGACCCAATACTCTTCTCCGAACTTTGCAATTTGATAGGTATCATGAAATTCAGAACTGCAGCATATCATCCCCAAAGTAACTGACTGGTCGAACAATGACATCACACGTTGAAAGCGGCCCTTATGTGCTATGTGGGACCTTGGTTGGAGACGCTCCCCTGGATTATGCTCGGGATTTGTGCAGGACGAAAGCATGATCTTGGAGCAATGCTGGCTGGGGGAGACGCTGTCCCTCCCAGTGGACTTTCTACTCCAAGACCCAACCACATCCACCCATTTGCCAGACCTAGTTGTCTGTGTTAAAGAACACATAGCACACCTTTGAATACCATCACCTCTTCCACACTCAGTACCAGACTTGTCTGCCCACAATGCTCTAACATTGTAACTTCATCAGTTGAGAGATGACACAGTAAGTCCTACACTACAAGCCCCCCTACAAAGGACCCCACATAGTGCTTCAATTAGATGACTGTAGCTTCCGCATCGTAATTACCAGAAAACCAACTACCATAGTCGTTAACAGAGTGAAACTTACATGGAGATAAAAAATACCAACCAGACGATGATGTGTGCGAAGCATCCTCCCACCCAATGTCCAACGATCTTCTTGCTACCTGTGCTAGACTGCCGACCTTGGAACTTCGTCTAGATGTCAATGACTTCGCTCATAAGGGTCTCACCATCAAAATTATAGGCAACAACTTCTTCATTGGAGGACAACACATGGACCGCCAGACTTCAATGGCTCCTTCGCATGGCACTTTCATAAGACCATTACACTGTCCCACGACATCGATGCTGCCACCCTCATTTCCCACTTCTCCGACAATGATGTCCTCATGCTGACTGCACCACATTTTTTTCAATTGGACCCCCCACCCCCTACTGTTGGTGCTGGCCACACCTGATAACATGCTGCCTGTGTCCCTAGACCCAACGCCCTCAAACATTCGTGCTGTGGCTGGCCACAATGTGTGCCAGCCCACCTGCACACCATCCTGCATACCTCACCGCCTGACGTCTGAGATGCTGCTGATGACAACACACCCTGGATGCTTACTCACCTCTGTGTCATATCACTGCCTCGGCACTGCATGAAGCCTGCTTGCTGTGCTCCACACTGGGGGTGGGGGTGAAGGGCGAAGGGGACTCTGTGGGAACACTGCTTTGCAACATGACATTGCTGGTGCCTGACTTGGCTCCAGCACAGCAGTTGCTTTGACAGTCGGTCTGATGACTTCAATGTGTCCAGATGTTTGTGTATGCATGTGTCCTTAATTATGTGGTTATTTGTCATAATCATTTTTCTGTACCTGATGGATCTCCATGTGTAACAGCCTTTCTTCTGGTAAGATGTGCAAGTTTTCTGTTTTACTAAAACTATATTATTGAGATTCTAATAACAGTTACTTTAGTACAGATTACTCAGTAAATACCTATATTAGCGTCCTTTTTTAGCTTACTATTAAACGTTTCAGTTTTCCTTACATATCATTCCAGAAAAGTCGTAAAGGCAGGTTGGAGTCATATTTCTGTTTACGTTTTGATGCAGCATATTTAGAGAATCTCGTTTAATTACTCTTTTTCTTTCCAGCAATTTAAATAGAACGTATTTGTGGGGACACTATATCATGTAGCTTAGCTGACTATCAATCTGGCAATAGAACGGAGGATCTCTGGTGTTGACTGTGGGGTTTTAGTGCGTTCTATGCTTTCATGTAGAACAAATGCACATATTATTAGGTTGGTGAGCAAGTTCTCAGAGTTTTTTTTATATGTTGGTATTCCGGTTGTTGATGGTTCAGTTCTCGATTGTATTTTCTCATTTGTAATTCCTATTGCTATTTGAGTTTACATATTGTCATTTAGAGATCGTCTTGTGTGGCCAAAGATAAAAAGATTGCTAAGAGTGCACATGAACATACATACAGTGTCAGAAAAGGTAAGTGGAATGCCATGCGCAACCACCACTTGGACAATCTGCAATACCAAAAGGACGTTTCCAACATGTGCACCTTCACCTTGTGGGACCACTCCATTAATTTGAGGATTTTCAATACATAATCTCAATCACCGCCTGCATAACGTGAGGCCAACGTACTATGAGACATGTCAGCAGAATCTGCCACGAGAGCCTTCATTAACACGTAGATTCCATTATATGGCTGCACAGTGTCCACAACCACCGACCAGGGCCAACAGTTTTAGTCCACCCTGTTTACTGAACTTTGTTACCTCTGTGGCATCCACTGTGATCGAACTATTACTTACCGTCCACAAAGTACTGGCCTTGTAGAACTGTGGATTTACAAGTTAAGAGCTTCTCTTATGTGTCACGGAGGATACTGGACAGAAGCTTTGTCATGGATCATTTTAGGCATATACACTGCACACAGTAAGGTCCTCTGTGCATCCCGCAGTAAAATTTTACGTAGCAAACCACTTGCTCTTCCCATTGGTGTCAAGCTTTTAGTGTCGCCGGTGGAAAGGCTAAACTTCCCGTACGTGTTGAGAGGATAAAAGAACATACTGAAAGTTTGAAAAATCCTGCCGCCACAACCATACAGCACTCCTAAAGTTTTCACCCATAAAGCACCACAGACTGCACTCACATCATGCTCCTTGTTGATATAATCCACTCCACTTTACAACATCCTTATACAGGCCATACAAGATGCTAAATCGCGGCACACGTACATTGACGTATTCCTCAATGGAATGCCCAGCACAGTATTGGTAAACCATTTGAAACCAGTGTGGACGCTTCAGGACGATGCATCCATCATGGGTACATCGAACCCGCTGATCTCCATGAAAACGCGACTGCGCACACTTTGCTTGTTGCTGACGTTGTGGTAAATCTTGACACCAATGACTTCCAGCCCAACGACCTGAGCATCAAATTGATTGATAATTTACTCATCGTTGAAGGTAAAAACCCAGAATGTGACACTGAGAATGGGTTCATTAGTTGTCACTTGACACGTTCTTAGGTACTGCCAAATGATGTCAACATGGCAGGCATGACATTGTGGCTACCTTCTGACGTTCCTTACCATCACCATCCACAGAACACCACAACCTTCTGCTGCCACAACAAAGGAGTGTGAAGACTACCTGCCACAACTCACCCTTGACGCAGTGCCTCCGCCAATTATCATCCCATAACAATCTCGCTAAGACCGCGCTTGGCTTCTCCCTGCATATCTTTAAGACCACAATCTTCATGCCATCCAACGAAAACCTGATCAGTTTCCCCTAGTGCTCTGTACTATGGGGAGGGGGGGGGGGGTTGAAGGGGGAGGCTCTGTGGGGACACCATATCACATAACCTCGCTGTCTATTGATCTGACCAGACAACATGGAGTATCTCTGGTGTTGACTGTGAAGTTTTACAGTGTTCTATGCTTTCATGTAGAACAGATCCGCCCTTTATATGGTGTATCGGTTTATGTAAATAAAGGTGTGTTCCTGTACTGTATTGTGTCATGTATCTATTATACCATACCTATAACATATGGATTTACATATCCACTCATTATTTAGTTCATATTACCGGCATGTAGAGAATGTTTTAAGCTGCTTGAGTCAAAGATTTTTCACTATTAGTTTGTTTACAAAAATTGAAAATAGGCCACATTTTTGTAAATTTATTTACATGTTTATCAATAATTTAAATGACTTACTCTTACTGACGCATTATTATTATTGTGTGTGAAAAGTGCCTGATACAGAACTGTCAGTTCCAGAATATGGTGTGAAACCTGTTATAGTTTTTTTCCATTGGGATACCTGTAGTGGTTCGAGAACTGGGATATAATCGAGACTCTTCAGTACTTTTGTAGGGTAAATATTAGAAGTAGGAAGACAGTAGAAAAGGAGAGGAAAACTGCTGGCTGGTTGAATCAGACAACATTGGGAAAGATCTGATAAGAGATGTGGGAAATGGTACTAGACAACAGAAGGAACTGGCTTTGAACTTCATGTGACAACTTTGTGGTGAATGTGAAAAATAAATTTCACTTGATGCTTCAGTTAGAAACTCGTGAGCCTCAAGCAGATGCCGGTGTAGACAGAGAGCAAGAAACTTTCAGCAGTAAATTGGAAAGGAAGAATGTAGAGAAATCAGCAAAGGGAAAGAAAGTTTTGTTGTAAGGTAATTCTCACGTTAGAGATGCAGGCCAATTTTTGCAGGATGAACTGGGTTCAGAATATAAGATCACCGATTTTTTAATCTACTTGGGGTCTGGGGCCGGTGAGAGAGGATTTAGGATCACTTTGTAAAGACTTCACCAAGGAAATCATCGTGGTTATACTGGATGCGCCAGGCAGTATACGGTAGAGTGTGACTTGGTAAAGATTGCGTCAGCATTGAGACATACTAGTACTGAATTTGTGTCTGTTCTGATACGCACGACAGACCTTGCATGAACTCTTCTGTCAGGAGAGTTAATCTGGAATTGGAACGTCTGCTTATGTTGTGTGCAGGGTCTCATATTATTGTGCTTCCTGTTGATTCTGTCAGTAGATGGCATTACATTAAGCATGGCCTTAACCTCAACAGAAAGGGTAAGGATAAATTGGCAGAGCTGACAGCAGGGGGAGAGACACTGTCACGAGTGGTAAAATACCACTGGTTACAGGTGTCTCAACAGCACTTTTGAGAATAGGAAGGACAGAAAGAAATATAGTTTCAAGAGAGGCTGGATAGGAATAAATCTTCAGTTTGAGATAGAAACTAAACAACATATTTCTGGCATATTGCATCAGCACAAACAGTTGTTTCTTAAATATTTTCAGCAAGCTGCAGAAATTTTACTTCCACCCAATTTTGTCTCAGTGTAGAATGCAATAAATCTTTATTGCATTAAAAATTAATGAACTAGTTATCTGCACTGATGAATTTGAGTCATCAAACCCCCTCCCTCCCGATCGGTCTGTTATCGTGGACATCCTGGGTACTGCTGAGACTGACCCCTCACCTGTAGTCGCGTGGGAAGTCGTGGTAAGGTATGGTGGGCAGTGAAAGTCTTGCTAGGAGGCTGATCAGAGGGCCTCGCCACTTCGTCTGACGAACGGGTTTCAGGCTCTGACTGTCTCTCATAAACATCCTGAGCCAGATGCAGTCGCTTGCAACAATTCAGGGGAAGCCTCTCAGCCGGCAAGATCTGGGCTGTCGCAAAGGGTAGTGGAAGGTCCAACGTTAGGCGCGTAATGGAGCCCCTTAGGTATATGGTTGTCAAGGAGGGGAAGGAAACCAGTGTGGACACAGAGACGAGTTATTCCAGATGTGGAATGGGAGCATCTGGATGCCAAAAAGAGCACAGAGTGCAGCTAACTGCAGATGGTGGCTCATATCACTACCAAGGATGTGTGTCGCTTTTGATTGGAAGAGTTTCTCCCTGGTTTTGGGAAGCTAGCTGAAGTGATAAACATTTCCGCAGGTCTTGCTTGCGTGAAGGTGGAACTCTCCCTCTGTAGCATTTCGGAAGGACTGAATATGGACCCTGGTACAGTGATAGTATAGTATACACCTTGCTTTTTTCTCCACTGTTGTCAGTAGCTTGGAATGGGAACCGTTCTGAGGAACCCGATGCTCTGGACATGACAGCAAATCTCTTTATGCATCATGCAAACTATTATGATGCAACAAGTTTGGCACCAAAACATATCCTACGTCAGAATCAGGCGCCAAATTCGAGAAATCACCAGTCTGGCGATTTGATTACAAGGCAGCCATGAAAAATCCTCCTGTTGATGGAGATCGTTGCAAGTCATACCCATATAAATTGTTAATATCCAGGTACAGGATGTAATTTGAATCGCCAGAGATTTTATTGAATAATTCACCCATTCGTGGTTTATTTGCATTAGTGTGGCTACGGAAGCATTGGCGAAGTCCTCCGAAAATACTGCGTTCAGAAAATAGCAATATGTCGAGGGGTTTATTAGTGATTGGAAGCTCCAACGTTAGGCGTGTAATGGAGCTCCTTAGGGAGACAGCGGAAAGGTCGGGGAAGAAGGCCAGTGTTTACTCTGTCTGCTTGCCGGGGGGTCTCATCCGAGATGTGGAGGAGGCCCTGCCGGCGGCGATAAACAGCACTGGGTGCACCCGACTGCAAATTGTTGCTCATGTCGGCACAAATGACTCCTGCCGTCTGGGTTCAGAGGTCATCCTCAGTTCATGAAGGCGGTTGGCGGAGTTGGTGAAGGCGGAAAGCGTCGTCGTTCCCAGAACCGATCGCGCTTCTCTGGTTTGGAGCCGAATGGAAGGCTTAAACCAGAGGCTCAGACGATTCTGGGGAGATCTGGGGTGCAAATTTCTCGACCTCCGCTATCGGGTGGAGAAACGTAGGGTCCCCCTGAATAGGTCAGGCGTGCACTACACGCAGGAAGCAGCTACAAGGGTAGCGGAGTACGTGTGGAGTGCACATGTGGTTTTTTTTAGGTTAGAGAATTCCCTCCCTAGCCCCGACAAGACGCCTCCTGAGACGCGACAAGGTAGCAGTGGGCAAAACGCAACAGGGAATGACAATGTTAATGTGGTAATAGTAAACTGCAGGAGCGTCTATAGAAAGGTCGCAGAACTGCTCTCATTAATAAACGGTCACAATGCCCACATAGTACTAGGGATGGAAAGTTGGCTGAAACCAGATGTAAACAGTCATGAAATTCTAAACTCAGATTGGAATGTATACTGCAGAGACAGGCTGGACAGTGAAGGGGGAGGCGTGTTTATAGCGATAAAAAGTGCAGTAGTATCGAAGGAAATTGACGGAGATCCGAAATGTGAAATAATTTGGGTGAAGGTCACGCTTAAAGCAGGCTCAAACATGGTAATTGGATGTCTCTATAGGCCCCTTGGTTCACCAGCTGTTGTGGCAGAACACCTGAAGGAAAATCTGGAAAATATTTCCAGTAGGTTTCCCGACCATGTTGCAGTTTTGGATGGAGATTTTAATATATCAGATATAGACTGGGAGACTCAAACGTTTATAACGGGTGGCAGGGACAAAGAACCCAGTGAAATGTTTTTTAAAATGCATTATCTGAAAACTACCTTGAGCAGTTAAACAGAGAACCGACTCGTGGCGATAACATATTAGACCTTCTGGTGACAAACAGACCCGAACTATTTGAAACAGTTAACGCAGCACAGGGGATCAGCGATCATAAAGCGGTTACAGCATCGGTGATTTCAGTCGTAAATAGAAATATTAAAAAAGGTAGGAAGATTTTTCTGTTTAGCAAAAGTGACAAAAAGCAGATTTCAGAGTATTTGACGGCTCAACACAAAAGTTTTATCTCAAGTATAGATAGTGTTGAGGATCAGTGGACAAAGTTCAAAACCATCGTACAATATGCATTAGATGAGTATGTGCCAAGCAAGAACGTAAGAGATGGAAAAGAGCCACCGTGGTACAACAACCGAATTAGAAAACTGTTACGGAAGCAAAGGGAAATTCACAGCAAACATAAACATAGCCAAAGTCTTGCAGACAAACAAAAATTACACGAAGCGAAACGTAGTGTGAGGAGGGCTATGCGAGAGGCGTTCAACGAATTCGAAAGTAAAGTTCTATGTACTGACTTGGCAGAAAATCCTAAGAAATTTTGGTCTTACGTCAAAGCAGTAGGTGGATCAAAACAAAATGTCCAGACAAACTGTGACCAAAATGGTACTGAAAAAGAGGATGACAGACTAAAGGCCGAAATACTAAACATCTTTTTCCAAAGCTGTTTCACAGAGGAAGACTGCACTGTAGCTCCTTCTATAGTGTGTTGCACAGATGACAAAATGGTAGATATCGAAATAGATGACAGAGGGATAGAAAAACAATTAAAATTGCTCAAAAGAGGAAAGGCCGCTGGACCTGATGGGATACCACTTCGATTTTACACAGTTGTTGTTGTTGTGGTCTTCAGTCCTGAGACTGGTTTGATGCAGCTCTCCATGCTACTCTATCCTGTGCAAGCTTTTTCATCTCCCAGTACCTAATGCAACCTACATCCTTCTGAATCTGCTTAGTGTATTCATCTCTTGGTCTCCCTCTACGATTTTTACCCTCCACGCTGCCCTCCAATACTAAATTGGTGATCCCTTGATGCCTCAGAACATGTCCTACCAACCGATCCCTTCTTCTAGTCAAGTTGTGCCACAAACTTCTCTTCTCCCCAATCCTATTCAATACTTCCTCATTAGTTATGTGATCTACCCATCTAATCTTCAGCATTATTCTGTAGCACCACATTTCGAAAGCTTCTATTCTCTTCTTGTCCAAACTATTTATCGTCCATGTTTCACTTCCATACATGGCTACACTCCATACAAATACTTTCAGAAATGACTTCCTGACACTTAAATCTATACTCATGTTAACAAATTTCTCTTCTACAGAAACGCTTTCCTTGCCATTACCAGTCTACATTTTATATCCTCTCTACTTCGACCATCATCAGTTATTTTGCTCCCGAAATAGCAAAACTCCTTTACTACTTTAAGGGTCTCATTTCCTAATCTAATTCCCTCAGCATCACCCGACTTAATTAGATTACATTCCATTATCCTTGTTTTGCTTTTGTCGATGTTCATCTTATATCCTCCTTTCAAGACACTGTCCATTCCATTCAACTGTTCTTCCAAGTCCTTTGCTGTCTCTGACAGAATTACAATGTCATCGGCGAACCTCAAAGTTTTTATTTCTTCTCCATGGATTTTAATACCTACTCCGAATGTTTCTTTTGTTTCCTTTACTGCATGCTATTTTACACAGAGTACGTGAAAAACTTGCCCCCTTTCTTGCAGCGGTGCACCGTAGGTCTCTAGAAGAACGTAGCGTTCCAAAAGATTGGAAAAGGGCCCAGGTCATCCCCGTTATCAAGAAGGAACGTCGAATAGATGTGCCGAACTATAGACCTATATCTCTAAAGTCGACCAGTTGTAGAATTTTGGAACACTATTATGTTCGAGTATAATGACTTTTCTGGAGACTAGAATACTACTCTGTAGGAATCAGCATGGGTTTCGAAAAAGACGATCGTGTGAAACCCAGCTCGCGCTGTTCGTCCATGCGACTCAGAGGGCCATAGACACGGGTTCCCAGGTAGATGCCGTGTTTCTTGACTTCCGCAAGGCGTTTGATACAGTTCCCCACAGTCGTTTAATGAACAAAGTAAGAGTATTTGGACTATCAGATCAATTGTGTGATTGGATTGAAGAGTTCCTAGATAATAGAACGCAGCATGTCATTCTCACTGGAGAGAAGTCTTCCGAAGTAAGAGTGATTTCAGGTGTGCCGCAGGGGAGTGCCATAGGACCGTTGCTATTCACAATATACTTAAATGACCTTGTGGATGACATCGGAAGTACACTGAGGCTTTTTGCGGATGATGCTGTGGTGTGGCGAGAGGTTGTAACAATGGAAAATTGTACTGAAATGCAGGAGGATCTGCAGCGAATTGACGCATGGTGCAGGGAATGGCAATTGAATCTCAATGTAGACAAGTGTTATGTGCTGTGAATACATAGAAAGAAAGATTCTTTATCATTTAGCTACCATATAGCAGGTCAGCAACTGGCAGCAGTTAATTCCATAAATTATCTGGGAGTAGGCATTTGGAGTGATCTAAAATGGAATGACCATATAATATTAATCGGTCGGTAAAGCAGATGCCAGACTGAGATTCAAGGAAGAATCGTAAGGAAATGCAGCCCGAAAACAAAGGAAGTAGGTTACGGAACACTTGTTCGCCCACTGCTTGAATACTGCTCACCGCTGTGGGATCCGTACCAGATAGGGATGATAAAAGGGATAGAGAAGATCCAACGGAGAGCAGCTCGCTTCTTTACAGGATAATTTAGTAATCGCGAAAGCGTTACGGAGATGATAGATAAACTCCAATGGAAGACTCTGCAGGAGAGACGCTCAGTAGCTCGGTACGGGCTTTTGTTGAAGTTTCGAGAACATACCTTCACCGAAGAGTCAAGCAGTATATTGCTCCCTCCTACGTATATCTTGCAAAGAGACCATGAGAATAAAATCAGAGAGATTAGAGCCCACACAGAGGCATTCTTTCTTTCCACGAACAATACGAGACTGGAATAGAAGGGAGAACCGAAGAGGTACTCAAGGTACCCTCCGCAACACACCGTCAGGTGGCTTACGGAGTATGGATGTAGATGTAAACCAGTCTCCTAATTATGACACGCTGTACGTGCTTTTGGCTTAGAGTTAAACAGAGAAGTTAACTTGGGCCATGATCGTTTATGATGGTCATGAGTAATATTAGAACCGACAACAATTTCAAAGTACATCGGTTGGTTGATAGTGTGTTAACGACTGAAACAGATAGTGTAGTAAATTTGTAGTGATACAGTTTTATACAGTCATAAGTTTTCAACATTTCTTAGAAACTGTGAATCATTACCTCCACAAAACAATTTTTTTTTGAAGTTCTGCACGTCGAAACCCTGGGCCGTATATTTGAATATACATGTGAACCTTCTACCTCTCAAATTTAGCGACGTCCTGGAGTTTCATGGGGAATTCAATATTTTTATGGTTCTAATACCCACGAATAACATGTATATGCTATTGGTTCGTATGCTCAGGATGTTATCTTAAAGTTTCTGTTACTAGCCAGAAGTGACCACGCAAATCAAGATTTGTTATTATTTTCAATATCGACAGTGCCATGTTTTCTAGCATTATCCCTTGGAGGAGGGATATACGAAGATCATACGGATAACAGATCATACACATGCACGTATATGTCCAGATACAGGACTCTAAGAGCTTTCCTGGAATCTCTTTCTGGGAATTCAGAGAATCAGTGCTGTATGTAATTTGCTATAGATTTTTATACCACTCTGTAATTCAGGTGCCCCTTGATGTCACACCGGTTTGACCATACACATTTATGGGGGAATTAGTCAACACCATCTCTTCTGGAACTGTGAACTTGCAATGTAGTGAAGCATTGCACATAATGGCACGACACTGGGGATTGTCTAGGACCTTGGAAATTCTCTGTTCCAGAACGGGTTTTCACGCATTTGGGAAAAGGACAGGGTTACAATACCCACCGAATTACTGATCCAGGCAAGAGACATCCTGTATCCAAGTGCACCTCAAATCGCTGAAGTGCGAAGTACACGATGCCTTTTTTCACTAACAGAATGGGCCGAGAAGCGGTTGCTGGCTGATAGATCATTATTAATACTACTATAGCCTCAACCATAGGCTGATGGTCAAGGTGAGATTGAAGGTGCTTCTAATTTCGTATCAGTTCTCATAGACAATTCGAAATTAAAAAGAGACCGTGGTAAAGCTTATATTATGTCAATAAAAATAACGTGGCTCAACGAAAATTCCTGGCAGATCAAAACTGTGTGCCCGACCGAGACTCGAACTCGGGACCTTTGCCTTTCGCGGGCAAGTGCTCTACCATCTGAGCTACCGAAGCACGACTCACGCCCGGTCCTCACAGCTTCACTTCTGCCAGTATCTGTGAGGGCCAGGCGTGAGTCGTGCTTCGGTAGCTCAGATGGTAGAGCACTTGCCCGCGAAAGGCAAAGGTCCCGAGTTCGAGTCTCGGTCGGGCACACAGTTTTGATCTGCCAGGAAGTTTCATATCAGCGCACACTCCGCTGCAGAGTGAAAATCTCATTCTGGAACGTGGCTCAACATTGACGTCGCAGTGACTACAGTACAAGGTCGTGTATTAAATTGCTGAGGCTGGTAGCGCGTGGGCACAAAACATGAGAAGGCCACAGTCAACCGGCTTCTACCAACTTCTGCTGATCCAACACTACAGTATCCTCTTTTACCTCTTTGTGAACAGACTATATCAACGTCAGGCCGCCAACCCAGTAACAATGATGCCATCGTAAAATGGCTCATGTTTTCACCTAGAAAAAAAAAGAAACAGTGTATGTGTATGGTAAACAAACACACGCAAGCTACTTACATATACAGTCATCATCATCAACATCTGCTATATTAACAAGCAGGATGGATTGCCCGTCATGAGATGGTGTGGCCAAATCGTCATCTACCCACAAGAAACGCTGGTAGTTCCGGCCTGTTAGGCGACTTGGAAGGAAGACTGGTCCCAAAATATGGTCGCCGATTATCGCGGCCCACACGTTCCGGCTTCCCAGATGCTGATGATTCGTTGTCACCACACATTGGGGGTTCTGCATACTATCGCACAGATGACTGTTATGAAAGTTGAAGATACCACTCTGCGTAAAGGTGGTCTCACCTGTGAATAGGATGGATGGCAAAATTGCTCTCGATGTGGAAAGTCTGTTGCTAGTAAGTCTTGCACTCGCTGTAAGTGATAAGGGTAGTAACAATTGTCATGGAGGACGCTCCACACGGTCGTCTAGCTTACCCTGTGCTGGCATACCAACTACCTGGTACTGATACGGCGGTCGCCTTCCACAGTGTTAATCACATTGGTACAGTGCGTGCTAGAACGCAGTCTCTGTAACAATATATGATTGAATAAATGGTCTCTAGCATGGAAACCACGCATTTCCAGCATGCATTTCCATGGCCAGAACCTCCAAGTCTCATGTCCGAACGTTTCGGGTACGTCCTTCATGGTTTCCTGCTTCCTGAAACGACCCTGTCCCACGCAAACGGCGAAACACTGTTGCAAACATTGAATGCTGTGATTGTTGTCGACGGGAATAGCTCTCCTGGTACAACCTTGCTGCCCGTTGCCTGTTGCCATTTGCCTTTCCCTAAGTAAACACCATGTCGGCAAGCTCTCGATCACATCCACTACAAGGTGAGTCAGCAAGAGAAGTAAATCTGAAACAACATTATCAATTACTACGGCAGGAGAGGGCGCTAGGGCATGTATGAGGGATAGTACCACACTCTATGAGGATATCATGCATACTGTAACCGTGGCTGCATGGCACGGGGCGTACTAGACCGCACTCTTTATTATTTCTAGCATGGAAACCATACATTTCCGGACATGAGTTCATTAGACCTTTTTTGCTCCGTATCCTCTCATCGATCAATCCCTCGAGTTTGTATACAGTGGAGAAAATCACCCTTTATAATGGCCAGCACCTCCTAACAAGGCAATGTTTTACAGAATCTCGAAATTTAGCGTGGACTTCAAAGGGAAAAACGTTTAATGGTTTCCATAACTAAACTCTGTCTTGAAACCAGGAAGAAAACCCAAAGAAATTCTAGTTATATTTAAAATGCACGTGAAATGGACTCACATTCTGGAGGACGATGGTTCAAATCTGCCTCTGGCCATTGAGATTCAGATTTGCTGTGATTTATCTAAATCGGCCGGACATACGTCAGGGTGGTTACCTTGAAAGGATTTGGACAATTTCCTTCCCCACCCTTCAAACAGTACCAGTTAGTACTCTGACTGTAATGAGCTCAACGTCGACGGGACTTAACACAGGCCTACACACTAGTTAATATCTAACTTAAACTAACTCACGCTAAGGACAACACACACGTCCATGCCCGAGGCAGGACTCGAACCTCCGGCGGGGGGCGGGGGGGGGGGGGTGGGGGGGGAAGCCGCGCGAAACGTGGCAAGGCGCCTGAGACCGCGCGGTAACCCCATTAGTGTTTATCAGTGACCAATACTGCAATACTCTGACCTTTATCTACATCCCTTCTTGTACGTATTTCCTTAGCTCTGTCAGCTAAAATTCGATCTACAATCTATCGAGAAGGAGCTGGTGTGGAGGGAGGGGGGAACTTGCAGCGACGTGACTGCGATACGTTTTCACCCAAGCATTGGTCTCTCTGCACATGTGTGTTACTATCAGTCTTTCTCTACACGTGTGTGTATGCGTGTGTGTGTGTGTGTGTGTGTGTGTGTGTGTGTGTGTGGTTGAGGCTATTGTTGTATTATCTATCTACGAGCAGCAGCTTTTCGGCCTATTATGTTAGTGAAGATAAGGTCTCCATTGTACTGCAATGTTGCCATATTAAGTGATTTGAGGTGCACTTGGAAACAGGATATCACTTGCCCTGCTCGATAATTCGGTCGGGTATCACGACCCTATCCTATTTCTAAACGTGTGCCAACCTGTTTTGGAACGGGAAATTTCCGACAACATAGACAGTAGACGATATTCTGCCTTTAAATGCAATGCTTCATGGTGCTGCAAGCTCAGTTCCAAAACCAGCAGGTGTTATCGGCATTGCCCCCACACATATGTAGGGTCAAAAGGGCGTGATGTCACTGGGGACCTCAGTTACTTACTGGTACCACAAATCTACCGCAAATCACTTCTGGCTAATGAGAGAAATTTTAAGATAACATTCTGAGCATATGAGCCAGCACCACATGCATGATATTCGTGGATATTATAACCATGGTGGTATTGAATTAATCGTGAAACTTCAGGACGTCGATATATTTGAGAGGCAGAATTCCCCAATTATCTGTTCAAACATATGGACTGTATAAATGTAATGTACTATTTAAAACAAATTTCAAGAGGGAATAGATATAATCTGAGGCATTCGCCAAAATGCGTAACTCCTTAAACAGAGGCCTAGAAAATCATCGTGTGTGAGCACCACATATTGTTCTTACAGCAAGTTTTTGAGGGATGAACACGTTCCTTCTTAAAGATAACTTAGCCCTTAACGTTATTCCTCATTACATTTCTGAGTGAAAATACGCAATATATGTCAACTTGCTGACTTGCCTCTCCTCAAGATTTGCAATGATTCGAAGTGCAACTGTGGGTGTATTAAGTTGTAGGAGTTCCAAAATTTGTTTTTTCCAGTTTCAATTCTCGTTAGTGCGGACAACTAAATTTTTTGAAGTTTCCACTTTATTTATTATTTCCTCCCCTTATGTTACACTTACCATTGGTGTAGTACCTTTAGGTCTGCAGAACTAAAGATGTCGCGTCTGTTTGAAACTGAGAGTGATACCATCCCCAGAAAACCACTCAATAAAACTTTTAAGAACATTACTTATCATTTATCCTGTTCAATGGAAGTTGTCTTAAAAATAATAAGCTGATTGCTGCAGCAGAATGTGAAATACCTACATCCTATCGTCTAATCTGGCTACTGTATGCAACGTAAAACACCGACACAGCACAGCACAACTCGATAGTATGTCAGGTTTTATTCATATTTTTTCAGTTCGCCTACCCAGCAATGTTGTAGGACAAGTTAATGCCTTTAAGAGAATTGCATTTACTCTTGAGTGAAACAAAAAGGGTGCTAAAAGATATTTTTAAGTTCTGTGCTCTAATAATACATCAGTATCTCTTTAAATTTTATTTTTTGTTTTGTTTTTGAGGGTGGGAATAAAGTAAACCCCTTCCTCCTCCTTAACAATACATGTTCCTGAAAATATGATGGTATTGTGAGAGGTTCCACAATGTTCAGTCTTACGTCCACTATTGTTTCTGTCTAACATACAAAAAGCAAACCTGTTCTTTTTGCGGACGATGCTACCACTGTAATCAGTACAGCATGCAGCATCACAAGAAATGGTAAACAATGTTCTTAAATGTATTATTGAGTAGTTTTCTGCGAATGGCATCACTGCCAACTTCAAAAAGACACAACATATTCAGTACTGCACATTCCAGGGTACCACACCAATGATAAGCGTAACATTTGGTGAGAAAATAATAAATAGGGTGGAAACTTAAACGTGTGCATACTGGTAAGAATTTAAACCGGAAAAAACATATTTTGGAATTCCTGTGACACCTTAGTTCAGCTACATTTGGACGTAGAATAACTGCAAATCTTGGGGAGAACAGATCAGTAAGTCGACATACTTTGCGTCTTTTCGTTTAATAAAGTCATATGGAATAATGTTCTGGGGTAACTCATCTTTAAGAAAGAAAGTCTTCATTGCTCCAAAACGTGCTGTTGGAATAATATGTGGTGCTTGTCAACGATCGTCTTCCAGACATCTGTTTAAGGAGTTTGTCATTCTAATTACTACTTCATGATATATTTATCCCCTCATGAAGTTTGTTGTAAATAATCCACTACAATTCAAAAGGAACAGTGATGTACATAATTATAATACGAATTAAAAATGACAGAACTACCTAGTGATACAAAATATGTTACGGACAGCAAAGTAAAATTTAATAAGAAACTGAAAAGTTTCTCCTCGACAACTTCTTCTATTCTGTATAAGAATATCAAATTTTTTAACGTGTAAAAGGTGATGGCATGTTGTTCATGACACGTCTTCTAATGTAATAGCCATCTACTTGGTAATTACGAATGATCAATATCTTTTATAAAATATAATATGATAGCTAAAGCTTGATTTATTGGATCTTCATAGGATCTACATCTAAATACATCTAAATAGACTGTTCGTGGAAGGGGGTTATTTTTTCTTTTTAAATAAGTACTACATAGACATTCCTATGCAACAGAAACAAATTTTTAAATCCTATTCTGGTGCTAAATATTAAGAGAGGAAACAATGCATTTCCATTTAAGGTAATTCTTGAGATCTTTAATCGCTTTTAGACAAAAAATTTTGTTATTTTATATGCAGAGTGCTTCACAATCAAAAGTGAATATTGACACTGGGAAAGTATACTATAACAGAAGTAAAAACGTTAAAGTAAACATGGGTCCTCAATCAAACCATTTGCGTAATATTGTCCTAGTTATTACAAATGTATTTGAAACGTGAAGTTGGACTTAAGGTCTACCAGTGACCCACCTCCCATTGCGCAACGTTGGAGAATGCGATACTAGCCCAGTCAAATGTCGGTTATCTTGTAACAAAATTGCGGCAGTTTTTTGTCAACGTTCCTATATGTTTTTTGGGGTGATGAAACCGAATTTCACATTGCTGCGTTGTGGGAGACTGGCTTCACAACGAAAAACGCTAAAAACTTCTAAATTTGCACTCTTTTTTCAGTTTTCGCTTTTCAAAGACGAGTACTCTACACAAAATAAAAGTAGACAAAATTGCCTACAAAATGTACTAGTCAGGTTTATATTTATGACGAGCAGTATCGGCGCTAGAGCGCGCTGAACAGTATCTATTTGTTGGCCCTTCTGCAAAAACTGCCCACTCCCATACCCTAAAACTCGAAAAATATACAAGTTATCAGCAAGAAGTCTTACGCCACACGAAAGTACACTAAATTTCCTACAAGAGACGTCTGTAACATTCAATTTCCTCAAAAGGGGAACGGGAGCGAAGCGGGAATTACGAAAAATGTCCTCTGCGCCCTCCAGCCAAACGACTCCTCTCACCTGTCGATCTCTCGTCGGCGTTATATTTTCGGTGAATTAAGCTTCAAAGAGGTTGCTTTGAATTAACCAATGGAAAAGTATGTTTCATGAAAACATTAACAAATTATATTAACAACGTAATATAATTAATACTGTACATTAACAACGTCCTCCCCCCCCCCCCCCCCCCCCACGAAATATAGACCTTGCCGTTGGTGGGGAGGCTTGCGTGCCTCAGCGATACAGATAGCCGTACCGTAGGTGCAACCACAACGGAGGGGTATCTGTTGAGAGGCCAGACAAAAGTGTGGTTCCTGAAGAGGGACAGGAATGGGGGAAAGAAATACAGTAGAAGAAGAATGGGTAGCTTTGAGCGATGAAATAGTGAAGGCAGCAGAGGATAAAGTAGGTAAAAAGACGAGGGCTAGTAGAAATCCTTGGGTGACAGAAGAAATATTGAATTTAATTGACGAAAGGAGAAAAAATAAAAATGCAGTAAATGAAGCAGGCAAAAAGGAATACAAACGTCTCAAAAATGAGATCGACAGGAAGTGCAAAATGGCTAAGCAGGGATGGCTAGAGGACAAATGTAAGGATGTAGAGGCTTATCTCACTAGGGGTAAGATAGATACAGCCTACAGGAAAATTAAAGAGACCTTTGGAGAAAAGAGAACCACTTGAATAAATATCAAGAGCTCAGATGGAAACCCAGTTCTAAGCAAAGAAGGGAAAGCAGAAAGGTGGAAGGAGTATATAGAGGGTCTATACAAGGGCGATGTACTTGAGGGCAATATTATGGAAATGGAAGAGGATGTAGATGAAGATGAAAAGGGAGATATGATACTGTGTGAAGAGTTTGACAGAGCACTGAAAGACCTGTGTGGAAACAAGACTCCGGGAGTAGATAACATTCCATTAGAACTACTGACAGCCTTGGGAGAGCCAGTCCTCACAAAACTCTACCATCTGGTGAGCAAGATGTATGAGACAGGCGAAATACCATCAGACTTCAAGAAGAATATAATAATTCCAATCCCAAAGAATACAGGCGTTGACAGATGTGAAAATTACCGAACTATCAGTTTAATAAGTCACGGCTGCAAAATACAAACGCGAATTCTTTACAGACGAATGGAAAAACTAGTAGAAGCCGACCTCGGGGGAGATCAGTTTGGATTCCGTAGAAATATGGGGACACGTGAGGCAATACTGACCCTACGACTTATCTTAGAAGCTAGATTAAGGAAAGGCAAACCTACGTTTCTAGCATTTGTAGACTTAGAGAAAGCTTTTGAAAATGTTGACTGGAATACTCTCTTTCAAATTCTGAAGTTGGCAGTGGTAAAATACAGGGAAGCATTGGTTGGGAAGGGAGTGAGACAGGGTTGTAGCCTCTCCCCGATGTTATTCAATCTGTATATTGAGCAAGCAGTAAAGGAAACAAAAGAAAAATTCGGAGTAGGTATTAAAATCCATGGAGAAGAAATAAAAACTTTGAGGTTCGCCGATGACATTGTAATTCTGTCAGAGACAGCAAAGGACTTGGAAGAGCAGTTGAACGGAATCGACAGTGTCTTGAAAGGAGGGTATAAGATGAACATCAAGAAAAGCAAAACGAGGATAATGGAATGTAGTCGAACTAAGTCGGGTGGTGCTGAGGGAGTTAGATTAGGAAATGAGACACTTAAAGTAGTAAAGGAGTTTTGCTATTTAGGGAGCAAAATAACTGATGATGGTCAAAGTAGAGAGGATATAAAATGTAGACTGGCAATGGCAAGGAAAGCGTTTCTGGAGAAGAGAAACTTGTTAACATCGAGTACAGATTTAAGTGTCAGGAAGTCGTTTCTGAAAGTATTTCTATGGAGTGTGGCCATGTATGGAAGCGAAAGATAGACGATAAAAAGTTTGGACAAGAAGAGAATAGAAGCTTTCGAAATGTGGTGCTACAGAAGAATGCTGAAGATTAGATGGGTAGATCACACAACTAATGAGGAGGTACTGAATAGGATTGGGGGGAAGAGGAGTTTGTGGCACAACTTGACTAGAAGAAGGGATCGGTTGGTAGGACATGTTCTGAGGCATCAAGGGATCACCAATTTAGTATTGGAGGGCAGCGTGGAGGGTATAAATCGTAGAGGGAGATCAAGAGATGAATACACTAAGCAGATTCAGAAGGATGTAGGTTGCAGTACGTACTGGGAGGTGAAGAAGCTTGCACAGGATAGAGTAGCACGGAGAGCTGCATCAAACCAGTCTCAGGACTGAAGACCACAACAACAACAACATTAACAACTTATTAGGCACATGCTATTGAAAAGAATGAAGAATATAAAATTGTATGTAGTAATGGAATATGTCATGAAACGCATGGATGTCGAGCACATGATTGTGTTATTCCTTTGAATAGGTTCTTCATCTGGAAAAGAGAGAAGGCATTTTTTTTACAGAGCTTGGACACAAAAGACAGTTAAGTTAACTATCGACGTACGAAGAAAGATGTCATGTCATGCGCGCAAGTCCTTTATTCGTCTCCGTATGGATGTTGTTGACCGTGGCAATGTTTCATGGGCCCTAGAAGGTCCAACTGAAGGGTATTGGGCAATGGAAGGTCCAGGCAAGGCGTCAGGAACTGTAGAAGGTGAGGCTGAACAGTGAATTGTTGCCGTTCTTCGACTGAAAAAACTGTGGTAGAATGATTAATGTTATGATAGAGAAAACTGCATGAGTTAACACCTTCTGTGCCTCAGCTGCTTCAGATAGTGATCTTGCAAGGTGTTTTCGTCCATGTTGTCTTCGCCTTCTGTACCAAAATCGTTGTCGATATCGGAACACGAAGCTTCACATTACTTGCACAGATTCGTGCAAAACAGTCGTAGTCGTCTGCACCCACGCCGACCTTAGCGATCTGTCTTGCACTTACAAGCAACAGTATAAGCTGAAGAAGCCGCTATGCAGACATAAGTTTCATTGTGGTAATGGGAGCTAACCCTTTTGTTGCCAGCTTCAACTCCCATTGCTCTTGATCCAAGCAGTGCAGTACATGTGATTGATGAAGGCGGTTTATTCAAAATGGCTCTGAGCACTACGGGACTTAACATCTCAGGTCATCAGTTCCCTAGAACTTAGAACTACTTAAACCTAACTAACCTAAGGACATCACACACATCCATGCCCGAAGCAGCATTCGAACCTGCGACCGCAGCAGTCACGCGGGTCCGGACTGAAACGCCTAGAAACGCTCGGCCACCGAGGCCGGCGAGGGCGGTTTATTGCACAGGTCCAGATGGTCGAGTGGCCAATCTTCGAACAAATTAGAGAATCTTATATCGATTATATATGTAGTAAGTACAATCGAAGTGCGAGAATTCAGTCCGATGGATACTTGGACGCAAAGAAGACTATCGCGTCCACGGAGCGCTTGAGGAGATCTAACAAAAAGCAGTCGATGGAGATACAATTAAGCAGCACCATGATACCAGCATTTCACAGCTAAGTTTTCTATCGAATGCGAAAAACAAGGATAGACTAGTCACTATGCTGATGACAAAATGAAATGAAAGTGGAATCGCCTTCAGGCAGGCAACTGACGATGGAGACAAATGGATAGTACCGACGGCAAATCATTGGTTCGGCTCACAAGCTGATGATCTTCTGGGTATAATGATGTACCTCCAACCTCCTGTCAGTTTATATTTCCTCATCCCAGGAAGACATACCGCCCCTCAGCTCCTCTGGTATCCGGTAAGTGCAGCGGAGAAGAGTGTTGCCAACGATATGCTCTTCCTTCATGCAGTGGGTGCGACTCTACGTCCGCATTATTCAACCAAGTCAAGGTTAAATTCCTAAAGAACCTCTCCAAAAATCCGGATTGATAGTCACACATTTTTTAATTCACTTATGCTGTAGCCCAGCCAAAGGAAATTACAACTTCTGATGAGAAATTTCTGATTGACCTTTATCGTGGAAAACAACCCAACGACAACACTGAGCAACCTGAAGTATATGCAGTACTTGGTAATCAGCCTGCAAGGCAACAGCAGACGCCGATTTCATACATCCACTGATGCTACAGCTCAACAAAAGACCTTCGGAGCTTTCCATCAGGTGCAGCAGTTTATCGGAAACTACTTGGATTCAGAACAATGGGGCTGGAAATAAACAAAAAAAGGGTTGGCACTCATGAGCGCACTGAAACCCCCGGGCCCCTAGAGGGTTCTTCAGCTTATACACTCCTGGAAATTGAAATAAGAACACCGTGAATTCATTGTCCCAGGAAGGGGAAACTTTATTGACACATTCCTGGGGTCAGATACATCACATGATCACACTGACAGAACCACAGGCACATAGACACAGGCAACAGAGCATGCACAATGTCGGCACTAGTACAGTGTATATCCACCTTTTGCAGCAGTGCAGGCTGCTATTCTCCCATGGAGACGAAAGTAGAGATGCTGGATGTAGTCCTGTGGAACGGCTTGCCATGCCATTTCCACCTGGCGCCTCAGTTGGACCAGCGTTCGTGCTGGACGTGCAGACCGCGTGAGACGACGCTTCATCCAGTCCCAAACATGCTCAATGGGGGACAGATCCGGAGATCTTGCTGGCCAGGGTAGTTGACTTACACCTTCTAGAGCACGTTGGGTGGCACGGGATACATGCGGACGTGCATTGTCCTGTTGGAACAGCAAGTTCCCTTGCCGGTCTAGGAATGGTAGAACGATGGGTTCGATGACGGTTTGGATGTACCGTGCACTATTCAGTGTCCCCTCGACGATCACCAGTGGTGTACGGCCAGTGTAGGAGATCGCTCCCCACACCATGATGCCGGGTGTTGGCCCTGTGTGCCTCGGTCGTATGCAGTCCTGATTGTGGCGCTCACCTGCACGGCGCCAAACACGCATACGACCATCATTGGCACCAAGGCAGAAGCGACTCTCATCGCTGAAGACGACACGTCTCCATTCGTCCCTCCATTCACGCCTGTCGCGACACCACTGGAGGCGGGCTGCACGATGTTGGGGCGTGAGCGGAAGACGGCCTAACGGTGTGCGGGACCGTAGCCCAGCTTCATGGAGACGGTTGCGAATGGTCCTCGCCGATATCCCAGGAGCAACAGTGTCCCTAATTTGCTGGGAAGTGGCGGTGCGGTCCCCTACGGCACTGCGTAGGATCCTACGGTCTTGGCGTGCATCCGTGCGTCGCTGCGGTCCGGTCCCAGGTCGACGGGCACGTGCACCTTCCGCCGACCACTGGCGACAACATCGATGTACTGTGGAGACCTCACGCCCCACGTGTTGAGCAATTCGGCGGTACGTCCACCCGGCCTCCCGCATGCCCACTATACGCCTTCGCTCAAAGTCCGTCAACTGCACATACGGTTCACGTCCACGCTGTCGCGGCATGCTACCAGTGTTAAAGACTGCGATGGAGCTCCGTATGCCACGGCAAACTGGCTGACACTGACGGCGGCGGTGCACAAATGCTGCGCAGCTAGCGCCATTCGACGACCAACACCGCGGTTCCTGGTGTGTCCGCTGTGCCGTGCGTGTGGTCATTGCTTGTACAGCCCTCTCGCAGTGTCCGGAGCAAGTATGGTGGGTCTGACACACTGGTGTCAATGTGTTCTTTTTTCCATTTCCAGGAGTGTATTTTGCAAATGCAAGTAAGATTGCCGAGGTCGGTGTGGGTGCAGGCAGGCAGAACTATTCTGCACGAATCTGCGCCAGCTATATGAAGGGTCGTACTCCAATATGGACAACAATTTTGGTATAGAAGACGAAAACGACTTGGACGAGCCCCTAGCAGTAACACTGTCTGAAGGAACTGAGGCGTAGGAGGTATTAATTCATGTAATATTTTGCAGCATTATGCATCTTTACTAATCAATTTTTCACTATCATAACATTAATAATTCAATTACAATTTTTCAGCTGAAGTACAGCAACAATTCACTGTTCAGCCTCCCCTTCTACAGCCCATGAGGCCTCGCCTGGGCCTTCCATTGCCCAAGACCCTTCACTTGGACCTTCTAGGATCCATGAAACATTGCCTGGGCCAACAATGTCGAGAGGGAGACGAGTAAAAGACTTGCGCACGTGACATGGCATATTTCTTCATACATCGATAGTTCGTTCACTTTCTGTCTTTTGTATCCACGTTCTGTCGAAATGCCTTCTTTCTTTTCCAGATGAAGAATCTTGTAGAACATGTGACACAATCGTGGGCTCGACATTCAATTGTTTCATGACATATCTGCTTCACTATATACAATTTTATATTCGTGATTCTTTTCAATACCGTGTACCTAATACGTTGTAAATATGATTTGTTGATGTTTTCATCAAACATACTTTTCCATCACTTCATTCAAAACAACCTCTTAGAAGCTTAATACAGCAAAAGTGTAGCGACGATGAGAGATTGACAGGTGGGAGGAGTCGTTTGGCTGTGGGGCGCAGAGGCATTTTTAGTAATTCCCACTTCGCTCCCGTTCCCATTTTGAGAATGTTGAATGATATACACGTCTCTTGTAGGAAATTTACTGTACTTTCGCTTGGTGCAGGACTTCTTGTTGATAAGATGGATATTTTTCGAGGTTTAGGATATGGGACTGGGCGTTTCTGAAGTTTTTGCAGAAGGGCCAGAAAATAGCTCTTACGCCACTCGCCACAAATTCAAATCTTTTTATAGGTAACTTTGCCTTCATTAATTTTGTGTAGAATGACCATCTTTGAGAAAGGCATAGTGTTACAGATACAGGCGAAAAACTGAAAATAGTGTGAACATTTTGAAACTTTTTAACGTTTTTTGTTGTGAAGCCGGCCTCCAACAAGGCAGCAAACGTAAAATTCGGATTTCAACACCCCAAAAGAGTTACAGAACCATTGCGAAAAAAACTTCCGCAATTTTGTTACGAAAACGCCTGTTTAGAACATGAGTTGACTGGATTGTACACGAATGAGGGTGTACAGCCACATTTTGGTGCTGGTGTAGGACGACAAATCACACGCGAGGCCCAAGTAACATATGAATGGCGTGGCGCGGAGGACTGGCGGTGGCCAGCCAGGAACGTGGTGCGGGCTGGACGTGAGCAATTTACACTGAAGTGGCGCTCACAGGGAGACGCAGGGCGGTCGTGCTTCTGATGGATCAGCGTATGTTGTCGTCATCAGTTTAAGATATTAATGCTCTGGATATTACGTTACTCGTAAATGTTGAGCAGGGAAGAAGATACCGTGTACATCTGTTAAGGTTGAAAAAAGGGAAGAAATATGGCACATTTGAGGTAATAAAAGAACTGAACATGTATCCATAACGCTTTCAGCGTTTTTTCAAAACGTCTCAAAACTGTTACTGTATCGGGCTAGACAAGAGAAGAGCAACTAAAATTCTCATTTTTCGTAAGATTTTCATTTGAACACATGCCGAATTCTTGCAGATTTTGTGAGAGACGTTCAAAACATTAGAACACACTGTAAGTAGGCTGTTTAGGTTTTCTTATTGGCAACGTTACGTAGCGCTCTGTATGAAAATCACTGGCTGTGCTGTGTGCAGTCTGTGGTTAGTTTGTATTGTTGTCTGCCATTGTAGTGTTGGGCAGCTGGATGTTAACAGCGCGTAGCGTTGCGCAGTTGGAGGTGAGCCGCCAGCAGTGGTGGATGTGGGGAGAGAGATGGCGGAGTTCTGAAATTTGTAAGATTGGATGTCATGAACTGCTATATACATTATGACTTTTGAACACTATTGAGGTAAATACATTGTTTGTTCTCTATCATAATCTTTCATTTGCTAACTATGCCTATTAGTAGTTAGTGCCTTCAGTAGTCTGAATCTTTTATTTAGCTGGCAGTAGTGGCGCTCGCTGTATTGCAGTAGTTCGAGTAACGAAGATTTTTGGTGAGGTAAGTGATTTGTGAAAGGTATAGGTTAATGTTAGTCAGGGCCATTCTTTTGTAGGGATTCTTGAAAGTCAGATTGCGTTGCGCTAATAATATTGTGTGTCAGTTTAAGCACAGCCATGTATAATTTTTCTAAGGGGACGTTACAACTCTCCAAACTCTGACCAAGCGTAAATATTTCCCTGCTGTACCTCACAAATTCCTCGTTGCAATGCATAATTTCCTATCATAGGATAGCAATTTTGCCCGTATAGAGAGGAACAAATATCCCTTCACCCAGATAACTGCATTTCAGTCACTGCCAACGACAAGCACAACGGACTCCTTTTGTGCAATATGGGACCAGAGGATTTCACGGACCTTAGCGCAGAGGGGCTGATTCAAAATAACTGAGCTACACATTTCATCTGACAACCCTGCCACATTAAAGGGAAGAAAAATTAATAACAACCAACGACCACGGATTTCTAAAAGTACTGCAAAGAAGCCGAGTGGTAGTCCGCAAATAAACAGCGGCTATAAAACTTTTCAAATTTCCCTATTTTGTCCGATAAAATTCTGCCAGAAAAAGTGCCCCAAGAAGGAAGGCTTACCTGACATGTAACGATATATCACAGCCGAATTTCTACGAGCAAGTGTCAAGTGAATAGTGGTATTGCTGACTGTACATTTTCTTTGTAATATCAACAGGAACAGCGTTAAATTTTTCTGTATCTTCTGCTGCTGCTTGTGCAGATTTGTGTTCCAAATAAACATTATGTGTTGTGATCTGTGTTGTTATACTTTCTCAGCAGCACAGCGTTTTAACTGTACGGGTTCAACATCGTTAGTCTATGAAAATAAAAAAAAGCTACTTTTTGAAAGATAACACAAGTAATTGTATAATAACTCTTCCAAAAATTTGTGAAATGGCATTCTTCCTCACATACACGGCCTGCATCAAGGAAGCCCAAATCGGTAAGCATAAAGCAGTTAACCAAACAGGTAAGCATAAAACATCCAGAACATAGTATACTATAGTAACATCAGAGGCAAAATCCCATTTTACAATCATTGCTCGCTGGAACACATGCCATTTGTTAGACAATACGTAAACAGAAACGGTTATTGAATGTTTCATGGCTCTTACTGCATACAAGAAAAATTGACATATACAGTATACAGCTAACTCTGTCACTGGATTTGCAATTGTCTATCTCTAGTTTTAAAATGAAAGTAAATCTCAACGCAATGTTAACTTGTGATTGTAACTGACTTCACAAACCACGTACGAGAATGGAACGCGAGCCACAAATCAGCATAGTGTGCGGCCACAACGTCGATCGTGTAGCGTCGTGGCTCGTTACGGCCAAACATAAAAATAAAAACGAAGCAACACGAAGGAATTATCCGAGTGGGACGAAAATCGGTAGATGTAATGTACACGTACACACAAACAAACGATTACAATTTCAGATAAACTGGACAATTTATTCAAGAGAAAGAGCTTCACAAATTCAGATTGTCAGTAACATGGTGGTCCAACTCTGGCCCTTATGCAAGCAGTTACTCGATTTGGTACTGATTGATAGAGATCTTGGACGTTCTCCTGAAAGATATCGTGCCAAATTATGTCCAATTAGTTAGTGCGTTAGATCGTCAAAATCCCGAGCTGGTAGTTGGAGGGCCCTGCCCATAATGTTGCAAGCATTCTCATTTGAGGAGAGATCTGACGACCTTGCTGCCCAAAATAGGATTTGTTAAACACGAAGAAAAGCAGTAGAAACTCTCGCCGTGTGAAATGCACGATCAGGATGGCTTGCTGCTAGGGGCAACAAAACGGGGCGTAGAATATCGCCGACGTACCATTGTGCTGTAACGGTTTCGGGGATGACAACCAAAGGCGAAATGGCGACTCAGACCATCAGCCCTGGCTGTCGGGACGTACGGCGCGCGGCAGTCAGGTTGATGTCCCAACACTGTTTGGGGCGTCTCTACGCATGCCCTCACTGGTCATCAGGGCTCAGTTCGAAGCGAGACTATCACTGAAGACATTCCTACTACAGTCAATGAGGGTCCAGGCTGAAGATGTGTCTTAGAGTGTATACCACTTATGTACTTGGGACTGGAAAGAGGTATATCTCTTCTTCCACCGTTAAGAACAACTTCGTTACGTTAGCTATTTTTTGTACGCAGCAATCTATGACCTAAAACCCAAGAAACGTAAACTGTCCAGCGACTACATTTTCCACAGGAAACTTTTGAAAATATGCCCAGTGGTTTACGTATTTGCGACGTATCACAATACGTATGTTAACCCAGAAACGACGGAGAGGCTCCGTCCCCGCCGTAGCCACAGTGGTACACAATACCACACGAATACCACAGTCCACTTCACCCCTCCACCGCCTCACACCGAACCCAGGGTTATTGCGCGGTTTGGCCCCCCGTGGACCCCCCCCCCCCCCCCCCCCCCCAGGAAACGTCTCACACCAGACAAGTGTAACCCCTATGTTTGCGTGGTAGAGTAATGGTGGTGTACGCGTACGTGGAGAACTTGTTTGCGCAGCAATCGCCGACATAGTGTAACTGAGGCGGAATTAGGAGAACCAGCCCGAATTCGGCGAGGCAGATGGAAAACCGCCTAAAACCCTTCCAGAGACTGGCCGGCTCACCGGACCTCGACACAAATCGGCCGGGCGGATTCGTGCCGGGGACCAGGCGCTCCTTCCCGCTAGGAAAGCTGTGCGATAGACCGCACGGCCAACCGGGCGGGCACATTGAGCTTGCTGTTATAAATAATACGTGAAATAAAAGAACAACTCAAACAGTTAAGCTTGCATAGCTGTACGCAAAGGTGAGGATATGGGACGACCAATGACTGAAGAACGTGTTGAACGAGTGAGAGTCTTTTACGCATGGCCCCGAGAAATGAGATAGGAAGGCTCTCTTTGAATTAGCAATATTATTGATGTCTGTGTTGAGTCTGTTAATGAAACGCTTACAACTACGTCCTTATCGTTTGCAGGTACTACAAGTTCTAAAGCCTACCGACTACGGTTTACCTACCAACTTTGAAGTGAAATGTTGCTGTATGACAATGAAGATTTTCTGGACTGTGTCGTCTTCAGTTATGAATCGATAATTCAACTAATTAGAAATGAGAACACACATAATGCGTGCATCTGGAGGTCAGAAGATGTCCGCGAGATGGTACAGTTGCAACGAGACTCAAAAAATGGTTCAAATGGCTCTGAGCACTATGAGACTTAACTTCTAAGGTCATCAGTCCCCTAGAACTTAGAACTACTTAAACCTAACGAACCTAAGGACATCACACACATCCATGCCCGAGGCAGGATTCGAACCTGCGACCGTAACGGTCGCGCGGTTCCAGACTGTAACGCTTAGAACCGCTCGGTCACCCCGGCCGGCGCAACGAGACTCCCTTAATTTTTTTGTTCCTTATCTTACGGAAAGTTTATGGGCCTTTTTTCGGTGAAGCAACTGAAAGTGGTGGTTGTTGTCTTGATGCGCTAGAACTATGACTCTTTCCTCAACTGGAAGAAGCTGAACCTCGGAACTTTATTAGACAACAAGATGGTGCTCCGCACCACTGGCAAACTCAGTACGCGACCTGCTAGCTGATAGAGTTTGTGTTGCATAGCCTCCCCAACCATACACGATCTGACGCCATGCGATTTTTACTTTTGGGAGCTCGTAAAGGATCATACGTATGTGCCTCCGCTATCAGTTCATCTACCTGTCTTTAGAAACAACATTATTGTACCAATTACTCCAGACACACAGCTCAAAGTTTAGGAAGAACTTGCCTATCGACTCGATATGTGAAGAATGGTGCTCGCACTGAACACTTGTAAGAACAACTGTTTCAGTTGCTCTTTCATTTGATCTATCATTCATAACTGTAAAGTGAATGTAATAAATAACACAAAGGCATAAAGCCCGTATATTCATTTCGACCCACCGTGTACTTTTATTGCAATCTTCTATATGTCGTTAATTCACTGAGATTCCTGGTTAGTAACTTCAACTCTGCTTAACTTTGATATATGTAATTATCAACGAACGACTAGTCGAATTCTTAATACAACTCATCCTCTCAAACCTCCTTTAATTTTTCCTGCCCCCAGTCTGACTAGCACTTCTAGCTTCCGGCTCTAGGGATGGGAAAAACCAGTCGATTAATATCGATGTCGTTAATTTAGTTACGAATAAACGGCGTTTTTCGGTATTTGTTCGATCTGGGTTATAACAGTTTTTCTCATTTTGTACTAGTAACCGGGTAAAAAAGTAGCATGTAAATTTGTCCTTGCAGCAAAGCTAAAACTTTAGGACTTCAAATAACACTTTTTTTTTTAAAAAAAAACGAGAGGTGTTTATTCGCAAAGTTTCCATTCCTTTGAAATTTTTGTTTATTATAGAAAGTGGGAAAAGAGATCAGAGGTAATTTAATAAAAAATCCGACAGAAAGAAACTAGTAAAAAATGTATGACTTAAGAATCGGTACAGTATTGCTGAGACAATGTTGTATCTGTTACCAGGTAATGTGGCTTATTAGACGGTATACGTGAATCTGTAGTGTGCAGTAGTTGCCGCCGCCCCCCCCCCCCCCCCCCAGTCTCGTTTACATAGCAGTTTCTCACTGTCATCTTTGCAAATCGGTTGTATTGCAGAATGGCACCATTCGTACTCTATATTTTACGAAGTGCAGTAGTAATGAATTACAATGCTCCACTTCAGTTAAAAGATTAGCAATGGGAGGAGGCACAACAAACTTGGGGAAACAACCACAAGGTTCCCTGATCGGAAGAGAATATCTGATTGATATACCTATAACTTTATCGGTGTTGTATAAACTTGGGATGATAACTGAACTTGTAATTTTGGTTCCACTGTCTTGCTACCTCTATTACACATCCTACGAAACCACTGAAGAGTCTCATTTTTTCTCCAGTTCCCAAACCACTTTTGTCACCCCACTGGAAAAAACTGCATTACCCATCACAACAAACTCCAGACCTAAAATTACTGTGACTAGTCCAGCATATTTCACTCATGGTGAAAACAATGTTTTCATAAGAATAAGTCAGTTAAATTACTGCTAAACAAGTAAACACGTTTACAAAAATTTGGCTTATTTGCAGTGTTTGTAAACAAACTACTAGTGCAAAGTTTCTGACTCAAACAGCTTAAAATATACTCTCAGTTTCGGAAATATGTACTAAATAATGAATGTATATGTAGATCTGTATGGTATAGGTATGGTATAATAGATACATTACACAATACGGTAGAAGAATACACTTTATTTACATAAACCGGTACACGATATAACATGTGCGTCTGTTCTACAAGGAAGCATACAGCTATAACTTTACTGTCAGCGCCAGAGATCCTCCATTGTCTGGCCGGATGGATAGTCAGCGAGGTTATGCGATATGGTGTCCCTAGTCCCCACAGATCCTACACCACGCCCCCCTCCCTTCCCTCCCACCCCCACCCAACGGTAATGTGGGGCGCTAGGGGAAATCGGTGAGACTTCTGTCGAATGGCATGAAGACTGCAGTCTTAAATGTACGCAGAGAGACGCTGAGCGTGGCCGTGGCGAAATTGTGGGATGTCTGTTGGCGGGAGTATTGCTTTAAGGCTGGCTTGTGGTAGGTAATCTTCGTGGTCCTTCGTTGCGTCATTAGAAGGTTGTGGTGTTCTAGGGATGGGGATGGTGAGGAAGCCATCAGAAGATAGCTGTCAGAAGAACATCTGAAGTGGTGGCTGATGAACCCATTCTTAGTGTCACGTGAAAGGTGTTTTACTTCGACGACGAGGAATTTGTCAATCTGTTTGATGCTCAGCTCATCAGTTTGGAAATCGTTGGTGTCAACCTTTACCAAGAAGTCAGTGATGGGCACAGTGTGCGCGGTCGCACTGTCATGAAGACAGGCAGAGGTGGAGACGGTGGACAGATTGTCCTGAAGCATCCACACTGGCTTCAAATGGTTTACTGACACTGTGCTGAGTTTTCCATTGAGGAATATTTCAAACGTACGTGTGCCACGTTTTAGCATCTTGTGTGGTCTGTATAAGGATGCTGTAAAGTGGGGCGGATTGTATAGTCATGAAGCATGATGTGAGTGCAGTCTGTGAGCGCCTTGTGCATGAAAACTTTAGGAGTTCTGTGTAATTATGGCGGCAGGATTTTAAAACTTGCGATATGTTCTTTCGCTCTCACAACAAGCACAGGAAGTTTGGTAGTTTCCACCTGCGACATTTGAAGCACAACTCCAGCGGGAAGGTCAAGTAGTTTGCCACGTAAGACTTAAGTGATGGATGCACCCAATTCCTTCTGGTTGGCAGTGCGTATGCCTAAAAGCACCCAAACAAAGCTTTTGTCCTGTTTCCTCCGCAGTACATAAGAGAGGCTTTTAATGTTGATGCGACCATTCTATAAGGCCGTTACTTCGTGGATGGTAAAGGGTAGTTCGATAACTGTGGGTGTAACAGAAGTGACATAGTTCAGTAAACACAGCAGACTCAAACTGTTGGCCCTGGTCGGTGGTTATGGACACTACGCAGTCATATCACGAAATCCAGGTTTTGATGAAGGCTCACGCTGCAGATTCTGCACGTCTCGTAGTGGGATGGACTGTACCCATCCCATTATGCGGTCGATGATTGAGAGTATATATATTGATAACTGTCAGATTTAGGGAAAGGTCCCACCAGGTCAAGGTACACATGCTGAAACTGTCCTTTTGGTATGGTAAATTGTCCTAGTGGTGGTTGTGTGTGGCATCCATCTTTGCTTTCATAACATGGTATGCATGTCCAAGTCCACTCTTTGCCATCTCTTTTGACATTTGGCCACACAAAACGATTAGTAACAAGTCAGGTGAATGGTCAGATGCAAGGATGCGATTGACTGTGTAGCTGCTCAAAAATGATTCTGCAAAATTGCTGTGGTATAAGGGACGAATTCGATTTTGTGAGAAGTCACACAAGATCTGTTTTGTTGCACCTGGTATCAGGTGGTGTTAAGACTTGAGGTTCACATCGCATCATTGAGAAGGTTTTGGGGCTGTTTATCCTAGTTTTGTGCTTCTGCAAGTTCGTTGTAATCGATATGTGTTGAGAGAGCATTGATGTATAATAGATGATCAGCAGCGACATTGTCCGTGTCTTGCAGGTGACATTCGTCGGTTATGAATTGTGCGATGTATTCGAGGTGCAGAGTCATCTGGTACACAAGTTTTTCAATGGGTTACGGACTGACTTCACTCGTGTCCAGTGATCCGTAGTACAGATGATTCATGTACTGCCTATCACGTCATACTGAAACTGACAGGTTGCCTAATAGACTGTCAGGAATGTATGGTTATAGACTAGCCATTTGTTTTTAGAGGGAGTCGGTTTCCGCCAAAAAATATTAGTGGCTGTTGGTTGCCTGCTACCTATTGTTTGAGTAGCACACAAATTGCAAGATCACTTGCATCTGTCATTATTGCATGGCAAAGAGGGTGTCACAGGCTTGTTACCTGGATGAGACTGTTTTTCAGATAGTCGAAGGTTGTCTGCATGTAGATAACCCATTTTAGCATTCGTTTGTCATTAGTGTTTTTCACTTTCAGGGCCTCTGTGAGTGGAGCCTGAATGGTAGATGCTTGTGGTACATGGCACTGGTAGAAATTAATCATCCTTAGGAAACGGCATAATTCCTGGTAGTCTTGTGGGGGTGGTAGTTGACAGATGAGCCCCATACATTGTAGTGTAAGGTGTGGCATTAGGTATGTGACTGAAAAAATAACATTAGATTGAAGCAGCTGAAAGAACATTTAGAACTTGTTTGAGATAAGTGTATTTATCCTAAGAGAAAATGAGACTGTTGTCCAGATAAGCATAGCAGAAGGGTAATTAGGACAGGATACTGTCCAGGGGCAGATGTGGAATCTGACCACAATCTATTGGTTATGAACTGTAGATTAAAACTGAAGGCCGTGCGGTTCTAGGCGCTTCAGTCTGGAGCCGATCGACCGCTACCGTCGCAGGTTCGAATCCTGCCTCGGGCATGGATGTGTGTGATGTCGTTAGGTTAGTTAGGTTTAATTAGTTCTAAGTTCTAGGCAACTG
Source organism: Schistocerca americana (assembly GCF_021461395.2). NCBI lineage: Eukaryota > Metazoa > Arthropoda > Insecta > Orthoptera > Acrididae > Schistocerca > Schistocerca americana. The sequence continues at coordinate 506,436,175 of NC_060121.1, read as the reverse complement.
ATGACCTCAGAAGTTAAGTCGCATAGTGCTCAGAGCCATTTGAACCATTCTTAAAACTGAAGAAACTGAAAAAAAGGTGGTAATTTAAGGAGATGGGACCTGGATAAGCTGACTAAACCAGAGGTTGTACAGAGTTTCAGTGAGAGTATAAGGTAACAACTGACAGGAATGGGGGAAAGAAATACAGTAGAAGAAGAATGGGTAGCTTCGAGGGATGAAGTAGTGAAGGCACCAGAGGATCAAGCAGCTAAAAATACGAGGGCTATTAGAAACCCTTGGGTAACAGAAGAAATACTGAAGTTAATTAATGCAAGGAGAAAATATAAAAATGCATTAAATGAAGCAGGCAAAAGGAATACAAACGTCTCAAAAATGAGATCGACAGGAAGTGCAAAATGGCTAAGCAGGAATGGTTAGAGGACAAATGTAAGGATGTAGAGGCATATTTCACCAGGGGTAAGATAGATACTGCCCACAGGAAAATTAAAGAGACCTTTGCAGAAAAGAGAACCACTTGTATGAATATCAAGAGCTCAGATGGAAACCCAGTTCTAAGCAAAGAAGGGAAAGCAGAAAGGTGCTAGGAGTATACAGAGGGTCTATACGAGGGTGATGTACTTGAGGACAATATTATGGAAATGGAAGAGGATGTAGATGAAAATGAAATGGGAGATATGATACTGCGTGAAGAGTTTGACAGAGCACTGAAAGACCTGAGTCGAAACAAAGACCCGGGAGTTGACAACATTCCATTAGAACTACTGATGGCCTTGGGAGAGCCAGTCCTGACAAAACTCTACCATCTGGTGAGCAAGATGTATGAGATAGACGAAATACGCTCAGACTTCAAGAAGAATATAATAATTCCAATCCCAAACAAAGCAGGTGTTATAGATGTGAAAATTACCGAAATATCAGTTTAATAAGTCACGGCTGCAAAATACTAACGCGAATTCTTTACAGACGAATGGAAAAACTAGTAGAAGCCGACCTCGGGGGAGATCAGTTTGGATTCTGCAGAAATATTGGAACAAGCGAGGCAATACTGACCCTACGACTTATCTTAGAAGATAGATTAAGGAAAGGCAAACCTACGTTTCTACCATTTGTAGACTTAGAGAAAACTTTTGACAATGTTGACTGGAATACTCTCTTTCAAATTCTGAAGGTGGCAGGGGTGAAATACAGGGAGCGAAAGGCTATTTACAATTTTTACAGAAAGCAGATCGCAGTTATAAGAGTCGAGGGAGATGAAAGGGAAGCAGTGATTGGGAAGGGAGTGAGTCAAAGTTGTAGCCTCTCCCCGATGTTATTCAATCTGTATATTGAGCAAACAGTGAAGGAAACAAAAGCAAAAATTCGTAGTAGGTATTAAAATCCATGGAGAAGAAATAGAAACTTTGAGGTTCCCCGATGACATTGTAATTCTGTCAGAGACAGCAAAGGACTTGGAAGAGCAGTTGAAAGGAATGGGCAGTGTCTTGAGAGGAGGAAATAAGATGAGCACCAACAAAAGCAAAACGAGGATAATTGAATGTAGTCGAATTAAGTCGGGTGATGCTGAGAGAATTAGATTGGGAAATGAGACACTTAAAGTAGTAAAGGAGTTTTGCTATTTTGGGAGCAAAATAACTGATGATGGTCGAAGTAGAGAGGATATAACCTGTAGACTGGCAATGGCAAGGAAAGCGTTTCTGAAGAAGAGAAATTTGTTAACATCGAGTATAGATTTAAGTGTCAGGAAGTCGTTTCTGAAAGTACTTGTATGGAGTGTAGCCATGTATGGAAGTGAAACGTGGACGATAAATAGTTTAGACAAGAAGAGAATAGAAGCTTTCGAAATGTGGTGCTACAGAAGAATGCTGAAGATTAGATGGGCACATCACATAACTAATGAGGCGGTATTGAAAAGAATTGGGGGGAAGAGGAATTTGTGGGACAACTTGACTAGAAGAAGGGATCGGTTGGTAGGGCATGTTCTGAGGCATCAAGGGATCACCAATTTAGTATTGGAGGGCTGCGTGGAGGGTAAAAACCGTAGAGGGAGACCAAGAGACGAATACATTAAACAGATTCAGAAGGATGTAAGTTGCAGTAGGTACTGGGAGATGAAGAATGTTGCACAGGATAGAGTAGCATGGAGAGCTGCATCAAAACCAGTCTTAGGACCGAAGACCACAACAGCAACAACTGTCCAAAAACCGTTGCCACGTCAGGGGTACGTTTTTGAGGCCATACGGCATAAAAGGCACTGAAACTGGGCAAACCGTGTAATGATTGCTGCCTTTTGCACATCTCCGGTGTGCATCGGTATTTGGCGGTAAGCTTGTTTACAATCTAGGACACTAAAGGCCTTCCTTTGGCGCTAGTTTAATGGGTAAAGCACATAAACTCTCCAAGGGTATGACTATTTCTGCTCTTAGAAGTTCGTCAACTCCCTTGGCGACGTGAAGTTTACCTGGCGTGAGCCAGCATTACCTGTGTCAGTCCGGGTGGGCCGATGGGGTAGAGATTCTGTGTACCGTTCCATCTGTGAGGACGTACTGGGTGAACAACACTAGAAAAGAATTCATGGGTGCCTGTGAGTGCAGGTTAAGGGTTGGGAGCACTGGAGCAGGTAGCCCGTTACTAACCTCATTGGATCATGAAGGTTGTGCGGACAGTGGTTATCCCCATGAAGTTTTCGTAGGCATATTGGATGTGTTTTGCGCCGTATGTTGGAATCGTCATTGGTGGCTGAGTCTGATCGAAGACTGTGTAATTGGCATCGTTCTGTGGCGAGCTCTTCAGACGTTTTTCGTATCGCGAGTTGTGTTATTTCGATGTCTCGTTGGAAGCGTAGAGACTCCAGACACGTTTTAAAGTGGAGTGAGTGCTTTTGTTGAGTTTTTCTAGGGCGTTGACGCAGTCGAGTAGAAGATGGTTATGATCTTAAGTCGCGTTGACGGTTGCTTGTGGAAATGTAAAAGCTATAGTGAGGGTATGATTTGTTTTTGGAGGGGCATGGGCGATGATGCCCTCGGTCATAGAGCCAGTGTCGCGTTGGATGAGTTGCTGTTGAAAAGGCCGAGTAGGAGCCGGGAGTGGTGCAGCAAGTTGGTGCGGAGTACAGGTTCGTTGACATCTTCCACCAGGATGTCTCGCGGTGATCGGTAAATTTTTGCTGCATGGTGCTGTGTGGTTGTTTTGACTCAGTGGCGGCTGAGACCGGAGATGCCGCACTGATATCAGAGCTGAAATGCACCAGACAGTATTATCGTCTGAATTCATCCAGGATGTAGAGTTGCCGTTGAAGTCCAGAGCGGAAGCTGTGACATCAGAGTTGGTGGTGGTCAGGTGCTGGTGGGCCGGTTTGGCTGTCATGGAGGGCAGCGTACACTGAGGCTACTGTTGCTTTCTCAGTATGGTGATACGTTGTTAACTAAATTGATAAATTGTCTGTGGTGCGTAACGGCGAGAATTCTGTCTGCTAATTCAAAGTCTGTAATCCAGTATCTCCTGCTCGTTGCTAGTAATGGCAAGCTGTATTTGAGATGAGAATTTTGCAACCCACAATGGCCACAATGTATGATCGGCTTCAACTGAGGGTCAACTAATGTTCATAGTCGATGGCGTAGTTGGAATGGGTATCTGTCTGTCAATTGCACTTTGGAGAGCAATTGCTCTTCGCGCGTCCTGGAGAGGTATTGCAAAACTGTTGATTTCGGTGTTAAATATTTGATGATAGCATGATGTTGCATATCATGTCTGCATGTTTACCCAAATGGCTGAGGAGCATGAGGAATTTTGCAGCGTCACTAGTGACGTCAGGGGCGGCGAGGCTGCTGGTCCACTACTGCGAAACATATAGAGAGCAGGTCAAAACGAAATGGTGGGAGCTTGGGTTGAACACTAAATCGTGTGGAGGCGATCTCTGTTTTGCCAGTTGCCACGGAAGAATTTGTAACGATAACGTCGGCAAATGTTCTGTTTTCGTACGTGGCGCAGTTGACAGCACTGACAACTTTGTGTCTGCATGGACAGTTGTGTCAGCTCATGGTCGAAAATTAGATCATGCGGTGTGGGGGAGTCTTTGTTGCCGGCGGGCGGTCGCGGTTATGATCGGTCGAGAGGTAGTAGTTAATTATGTGCCACTTGTGAAACGGTGTGTTATAGTAGATATACCACACGATGTGGTGCAAGAATGCACTTTAGTTACTGTACATAAGCCAGTACACGAAATAACTAGCGTGTCTGCTCTACATGAAAGAACACATCACATTAAACTTAGTAGTTAACACCAAAAATCCTTCATTTTCTGGCTGTATCGATGGTCAGTGAGGTTTCAAGGTATGATGTCCCCACAGATATGTTCTACATAAATTGATGAAAAGAGACAATAATGATTAAACAAGATTCTCCCAAGTTACTGCGCAAATACAGAAGCAAAAATACGATTACAACCTGCTTTTGCGACCTATCGCATTTTCTGGAAAAACGTGTAAAAGATTCGAAACATTTAATAATAAGTTTAAAAAAGCACTAATATACATATTTACCGATTAATCTGTACTGAGGGAACAGTTAATACAATCTAAAAGACTTATCTTTATGAAGGCACATCTTGACTGTCTCAGGACTGTTACAAAAAATGGTTCAAATGGCTCTGAGCCCTATGGCACTTAACTTCTGAGGTCATCAGTCCCCTAGAACTTAGAACTACTTACACCTAACTAACCTAAAGACATCACACACATCCATGCCCGAGGCAGGATTCGAATCTGCGACCGTAGCGGTCGCGCGGTTCCAGACTTCAGCGCCTAGAACCGCTCGGCCACACCGGCCGGTGACTGTTACACATGTAGATCCACCGGGTATAGGAGATGATTACAACAAATAACCACATGATCCTGATACTCTGGAGAACAAAATTTATTAACTATATGAACATACACAAACAAACATCTTTACACAGTGAAACCGTCAGATCAACTGTCAACGCCAAGTTGGACACCAGTGATGATATGTCACGAAGCAGTGTTCCCACAGAGTCCCACCACCCAGTGTGAAACAGGGTGAGAGAAGCTGCATGGAGTGTTGTGTCGGTGATATGGCGCGGCGGCAGTTTGGCCTCCAAGTTGCATTGTCATCTGCAGCATTGAGGGCGTCAGGTGGTTAGGTACACTGGATGACTTACAGCTGAAAATCGTGGAGTTGGGGTGGCGGAGCTGCCCCCAGCACGTGTGTGTGGGGGGCGTTTTCCATAGAGGGTCCAGCAGATATGGGAGGCGCCAATGGTGGGGTGGGGTCCAGTGGAAGTAAACATGATGTAATCACCATTAGGATGCTGTTTCTGGATAAGTGGGAATTGAGGTTGGCTGCAGCGAGGTCACATGGTAGTGCAATGGTCTTACTGAAGCACCATGCAAAGGAGCTGTCTGTAGTCTGGTGGTCCGTGTGTTGTCCTTCAATGATGGGGTCGTGGTCTATAATATTCATGGGTAGATCCCTGGGAAGAAAATCACTGACGTCTAGACGGAGTTTCAAGGTCGACAGTCTAGCAGTGACAGCGTGAGGGTGATTGGACACAGGGTGGGAGGATGCTTGGCAGGCATCGTCGTTCAATGCGACATTCTGAAGAGTTTCAGTCTCTTAACAGGCAGGCTTGTTTGTTTGCCGTTATACAGGATGAGGAAGGTTTCATCAAAGCAATTTGGGGGGAGGGGGGGAGAGGGAAGGGTTGTAGTGCAGGGTTTACTGTGTGTGTTTTGTGGACAAACACTTTTGGTACTGAGTGTGGAAGAGGTGGTCGTGTTCAGAGGTACGTTACGTATTTTTTAACACGGGCGTGTAGGTCTAACAGATCGGTGGGTGCGGCTGTCTTGAAGCACGAAGTCCGCTGGGAGAGACAGCGTCTCGCCATATAGGAGTTCAGCCAGAGACTCTCTGAGGTCCTGTTCTTAAGCTGAGCAAATTCTGAGGAGGATCCAGGTAAGCGCCTCCAACCAGTGTCCCCCATGGCACGTGAAGGTCACTTTCAACGTGTGGTGCCATCGTTTGACCTTTCCATTGCTTTGGGAACGGTATGCTGTAGTTCTGAATTGCGCAGTACCTGTCAAGCTGTATAGATCGGAGAAGAGTATTGACTCAGACTGGCAGTCATGATCAATTGCAATCGGCATGGGGCAGCTGAATCTTGATAACCGTGTTTCAATGAACGCTTTCGCAGTGGCTTTAGCTGTAATTTCTTTAAGTGGTGCTGCCGCAACCCATCGAGTGACACGGTCTATAGTCGAGAGAATAACGCATTTGCCGTTAAAGCCTGGTAGTCGGCCAATGAGATCGATATGAATGTATCGGAAGCCGCCTTTTGGGATATCGAACTGGCATGGGGGTAAAAAAACCTTACTTTTTTCGCATTTCATGCTCGTGCCGGCCCAAAGTTTGCAGTCTTTTTTGACGTTAGGTCAGACAAATCTGTCTGTCACTAGGCAAATGATAGGAGAAATACTGGGGTGTGCAACATTTTGAAGCTGTTCAAAAATGGCTCGACGGAAGCATTGAGGTACAAGTGGACACATCCTGTTTGAGAAGTATCACTCGGTATGGGATGAGTCACAAGTGGGTTATGACAAAGCTCGATTCGTCTCGAGATTATGGACGAGGGCTTGTAACTGATAGTCGTTTTGTTTAACCTCAGCAAATTGATCATAATCGATGGTAGATGGCAAGGCGCAGATGCTTGAAAATTAGTCCGCCGGGCTGCCTAGTCCACTGTTGGTTGGGTTGTGAATGGAGTCCGTGAGCGGGCAAAGATCACTGTAAATAATCAGTGGATATCATTCGACACCTTTACTGAAATATCATACTAGCTCGTAGATCGCTAGGAGCTCCCTGTCGTAGGTGCACCACTTGCTTTGGGACGGAGTACGTTTGCAAGAGCAGAACTGGAGTGGCTGTGGTACCCTCATCTCCTGTTTCACCACAGTCACAACAGGAGAGTCACTCGTGTATGCTATTATAACCAGCTATGCATCGCGAAAGGGGTGGCCCAGGGTGATGGACTGGTCTTGGCAGTCTTTGATGTGTTTTAACGGTGCCTGCATCTGGTCGTTCACTGTGTTTACAACTGCCAGTAGCATGTTTGCCGGTAAGGGCTTGTGTTAGTCACGCTTGTAAAGACGCTGCTTCTGGAATATGTCTTCCCTACAGACTTTTCATGCTTACGAATCCTATGAATCTGCATAGTTTTAGTAGTCTTTTGGTGGATGCAGTTTTCAGATAATGTCGGAATATTGGGGTATGGGCCTTATTTCTGAAGCATTTACAGTGTGGCCGAGGCAGACAACTTCTCTAGGACGCAGTTGACATTTGTCTTCGCTTGCTTGTGAGAGAGGGTGTCTAAAACTTGTTTGAGATGGTTGTTGTTGTACAATATCTCTTCAGGTGAGAAAGTTTGGATGTCATCCACATAGGTCTAAGAAACTGGGAGCTTGAAGAGTTACCAACAGATAAAGTGTTGCCATGTTTGGGCTCTGTTTTTAAGTCCATGCAGCGTGAACATAAATTACAGTTGACCAAATGGCATGATTATGACTGTTTGTAGAATGTCATCTGGGCACATAGGTATTTGTAGATATGCCATTTTACAATCACTGACACTAAAAATGAAGACATGTATGTCTGAAATTGGGTAGTTGTCCATGACAGTATGAGCATAAAGGATCCTATAGCCGCTGCACAACTTGACAGAACTGTCTTTCTTGGGGATCAGTTTTATGAATAAAATCCAGCAACTGTCAGAGGACTGTTCACTGATGGTTTGCCAACTAACAGTAGGTCAGGTAGTAGTCAACATGGTCTGTGAAGCACTGGGGAGCCAGATCTGCTGATGATTTTATGGATTGTTCCATTCTTAATGGCGCATTGTCTGACATATGCTTGCAAGGATCACTCAAATCCTCAGTGGAGGGCGAACAATTGAGCAGTGTTGTACTATCCTTGTCAAGTGACTGTAGGAGCGATGTTGCGGGCATCGGTGTGGGAGGCGACAGAGGTGCCAAGTTAGCATGTTGTGAGTGTGTCAGCGAGGAGGAGGCGACGAGTGGAGGCAGTTGGTGTGGCCTACGATGTACTGCTGCGTCAAGAGGAGTTCATGTTTAACTTTCTGAATCTTGTCTCTGATGGTGTTTTTTTTGGTTGTAACGTAAATGAAAAATCACTTCAAATGTGTCAGAATAAAGTTGTTAGACATGTTGCAAGTGATCGATTATGAGAAGGCACTCCTTAAGCAGCTGATGACTGGCAGGCGATGGGGGCTAGGGTCTGGAGAAGTCTGAGCCATTACGCTGAGCCATCAAAAGGTGTGGTTCAAATGGCTCTGAGTACTATGGGACTTAACGTCTGAGGTCATCAGTCCCCTAGAACTTAGAACTACGTAAAACTAACCAACCTAAGGACGTCACACACAACCATGCCCGAGGCAGGATTCGAACCTGCGACCGTAGCGGTCTCGCGGTTCCAGACTGTAGCCCATAGAACTGCTCGTCCACCCTGGCCGGCAAAGGGATGTGGCTGAGGATCCCAGTGGTGGAGTGGCCACTGGTTGTGTGTATCACACTGCTGCTGGAGAGGTCTGGGACCAAGTTGAAGTGACGGAGTAATGGTACTAATAACGGGTTTTGTCACATCCATGATGATAAATTTCCAGGTGAACTGTTTTGTGAGGCCAAGGTCAGGTGTGTGGACCTGTGAACCATATACTTGGATTGTCAGATTGTTCACAGCATGGAGATGGATGGGTGTTTAGACAGGTGTTGCACTTAGCGAAGAGGCAGTGAAATGCCGATCTCAGACCCAGTGTCGAAGAGGTATATTCAGCTGCTGGTGTAGTGGTGCACAAAAGGTCTGTTATCACGAAGTAAGTGCGATGGGTGTGATTCGTCATTACCTCCAAGTGTGTCAAATCGACATAAACATTCAGAGTGCCTGGTGCACATCCAGCTAACTGTGCATTTAGTTTGGGAAACTGCATGGTAGTCAGCAGTTGCGGGCAGCAGCAGCAGCGTATGTTGCATGATACCAGCAGAAGCAGTTGTCCTCTGGTGCAGTGTGGTTGGTGCATGTTACAGCTGTATTCATTCGACATGGTTGGTGGTGTTCTGCACAGGCATGAATGTGGCAAGGTGAGTGGCGTGTCACGTATGCATGAACATGATGCGGCTGGCAGTCTTCTGCACAGGCGTGGGCTATACAGTTATCAGGCAGGCAAAGGTTTATGATGTTATGCGAAGATACTCGTTTTGGCTGAGTGTGGTGATGTCAGAGTCGGCGGGAGTCGGCAGAGTTGGCTCAGTTTGTTGTTGGTGGGGCGTTGTATGAGTTGCATTGGAAACTGCCCATTATGCCCATCGCCATTGTTGTCAACAATTATCTATTATTGAAATGTGTGTGTTGTATGATCGAATGTATGCTGGCGTTGGGGTCACAAGTGTAGATGCATTAGGTATAGAAGATGATTATGACAAATAACGACATGATCCGAATACTCTGAAGAACAATATTCATTAACAATAAGAGCACACACAAACAAACATCTGAACACTGAAGTCATCAGATCGACTGTCTGTGAAAGAGCCTGATGCGCCATAGACAAGTCGGCCACCAGCGATGTTACCTTATGAAGTAGTGTTGTTTTCAGCAGCTTGTACTTCTTTAGTCTTCGAATTTGTTAATCTTCAAATATAGCTGCAGAGTTTTGCAGATAACTGATGTTGGTGGATGCATGAACAGACATATCCCATACTTAAAAAATTATTTTAACTCGGTTTCAGCCGAGTGATCTGGGGTACATCCCACTTAGTAAAAACACCATGATTATTTTCAGTATATACACAGCCTAAATCAGTAGTGGACTAAAATTTAATTTCACATTTCTCATGGAACGTTTTGTTATTCAAATAAGATATACGGAATAAAATTTTCAGATTCTGGCAAGTTTTATATACCTGACTCAGTGAAAAAACATATTGTAACTCAAATGAAAGGAAACAGATAAAGGAACAAAGGAAACAGATAAAGGAACTGACAGTAGCATCATGGAATGTGAGGACAATGCTTCAGCCTGGAAAAACGAAAGAAATAGCCAATGAAATTTTAAAACTGAAATATGATGTCGTAGGGCTACAGAAAATAAGATGGCAAGAGAATGGGCAGATATATAAACCTGAGTACTCAGTGGTACATAGTGGACCAGAAGAAAGAGCAGGCCAACTTGGAACAGGGTTTATAATAACTAGGGAAGTTAGGAAAAGCCTTCTAGAATTTGAACCCATAATTGAAAGGATGTGCAGACTCAGACTAAGAGGGAAATTTAGGAATACATCAATAGTGAATGGACATGCACCAACACAGGAAAAAGAGGATACAATTAAAGAACAGTTCTACGAAGACTTTGAAAAAGTATGCTGTGCAGTACCTAAATATGACCTGATGCTATTAGTAGGAGGGTTCCCGGGTTCGATTCCCGGCGGGGTCAGGGATTTTCTCTGCCTCGTGATGGCTGGGTGTTGTGTGATGTCCTTAGGTTAATTAGGTTTAAGTAGTTCTAAGTTCTAGGGGACTGATGACCTAAGATGTTAAGCCCCATAGTGCTCAGAGCCATTTTATTAGTAGGAGATTTTAATGCAAAAATAGGGAGGAATGAACATTCATACGGACTTTCTGGAAAATATTCACTATATGAAGAAAAAAACGAGAACGGAGATTTACTATGCCAATTCGCAGCAAGGAATAATATGATTATTAAAAGTACCTGCTTCCCACACAAAAGGATCTATCTCGGTACTTTGAAGTCTTCAGTCAATGGAGTAGTCAATCAGATTGATCATATTTTAGTGATTGTACGCCACTTCATGTCAGATAGTGATGTACGGAGCTGCAGAAAACCAAACTGTGACTCAGACCACTCTGTGAAAAAATAAGTCTTGAGAGAGAAACTGGCACTAACAAATGGCAACAGAATAGAAAAGATAATGAAATGGAATACAGACAAACTGAAAATCCCTGATGAAGTAAAAAAAATACCAAGTAACACTAAGCAGAAAGATGAGCGATGAAGAGACTGTAGTAGGAGTAGACGAAAGGTGGAACAGGATTGAATAAGCCATTAAAGATGCTGCAGAGGAAATAAAAGGCATAAGAAGGAATAGAAGAACCCAGGAATGGTTTGATGAAGGTTGCATCTCAGCAATGGAGAAAAAGAACAGGGCAAGAACAAAAGTGCTACAGAGAGAAAACAGAAATAATGTGGAACGATATAGAGAATTAAGGAGAAGAGCTAACAGACTGCAAAAGAGAAAGAAAAGAGAGTGGACTCAGAAGAAATTTCAAGAACCAGAAGAGTTAAAGGAACAGAGTGAAATAAGAAAGTTCTATCATGCTGTATGCAAAACGAAGAATAGATTCCAGCCATAAACAATGGCCTGTTCCAGTAAAGATGGGAAAATGATAAGGGAGGAAGAACAGATAGTGGGAAGATGGGCAGAGTATTTCAAAGTTACACTAAGCACCAGCCTAGAAGATGAAGAGACAGCCGCACAGGAGGAAAGAGCGGAGCTGGAAGTAGCCAATGATACCAGTGAGGCAAGAAAGCCAACACTACAGGAGGTTTCCCAGGCTGTGACAACTCAAAAAACAATCGAGCCCCTTGGAAAGACAGCATAATCGCTGAGTTAATAAAAACTGGTGGTGAGGCTGTAATAAAGCAACTGTACACATTAATATAAGATATATGGGAAAGAGAAACTATGCCCGATAATTGGAAAACTGGAATAATAATCCCCATTTATAAGAAAGGTGACAGACCGGCATGTGAAAACTATAGAGGTACAACACTCCCAAGCACAGCTTATAAGATCTCCACAAGTATATTAAACGAAAGGATACAGAATGTGCAGAAGACATACTGTGCAGAAGACATACTAGGGAAATATCAGTGTGGCTTTCGACCAGACTGAGGAACAACTAATCAAATATTTGTGATAAAAGTTATGGAAAAGTTCTATGAATATGATATAGATCTGCATTTCCTACTCATCGACTTCAAACAGGCCTTTGACAGCATAAATCCCCAAGAACTATATGGAGCACTGGAAGAAGTTGGTATATGTGCCAAACTAATAAGACTAATCACAATAACAATGACAGAGACAAGAACAAAAGTAAAGTTCCTTAGCAGAACAAGTGAAAGGTTTGACTTTGATAAAGATGTGAAGCAAGGTGATAGTCTCTCCACTTTCATATTCCATGTAGCCCTGTATAGTGTAGTAAATAAAATCATCAAAGAGGCACCATATATATGAAAGCTAGATATATGCGTACACTGATGGTATTGCTCTAGTAGGAAGAAATATCAGTACACTCCAAGAAACATACTGGCCAATGGAAACAGAAGCCTTAAAAATTAGTCTTGTAGTAAGTGAAAACTAAACAAAATATATGGTAATGTCACAATCTGAGGCCAGAAGAACCCCTAAAAACCTAAACATCAGTGGAAAATGCTTCAAAGGAGTGTCCTCTTTTAACTACTTGGGAGTCCTAATAACAAATGATAACAGTGTTGGAAAGGCTATAAGGGAAAGAATACAAGCAGGAAACAAAGATTACTTCGCAAATATGCAACTTTTCAGAAATAGCTTTGTTACAAGAAAAACGAAACTGCGAATATATAATTCCCTAAATTATCACATATGGGTCAGCGGTAAGGACATGATAAAAATGCACTAAGAACCATTGAGCGGACAATGCTACACAAAATCTATGGGCCCATAAGGGAGGAAAAATTCTCTTTTTTGTACCATTAGATTAAAATAAATTTCCTCTGTTTCTGAAATATTTACAATTTATTGGTCAGCTTTACACCAATGGCTATTAATCACAATTAGTTCTTAATTTTTTACCAAAAATAGTTGTAAATTCTGACATGATGTGGCCAATGTTATGTCATCTGCATAAATGAAGTTTTTGCTGATCGTATATTCTATAATTATAAGTAAACTATCTTTACGTGCTCTTTCGACAGGATCTAATTAAATGTAGTGACATCTGCAAACCACAATATGCTAGTCTTTCTGGTAGTAATACTGTATGACACGCAAAACCAAAAGCTAATAGGAAGTTTCTATGGTTTGGTGCTCTTTTATTAATGCAGTGTGATGTATAGGACGTTATAATGAATGTTCTGAAATTAATTCGAAAAAATAGGTATCAAACTATGGGAGTATGTTGATCCCCTTAACAGCTCACTTTGTATGGTGGAATGTTACCTCAAAAAAAGATTTCTAGATGTGCTTTGTTAATAATGTGTAACTAGTGTGTAACAACGAAGGGAATGTCAGAGTGAAAGAGAAAATGTAAACAAAAATCGTGTATGTTGTAAACAAAGTAGATACGAAAGTAAAGTTCACAGCCAGAGTGCCACTAACGTCAGTTGTCAGTTGTTTGCTTAGCGTCAGATTCGTTGTACAGGTGTTGTTAGTAACATGGAACATTACAGTAACAATGAGTATGCGGCTATGCATTTAATGTATGGTAAGGGTAATGGCAATGCGCGGGAGGCTGCATCCTTGTACCAAGAAGCATACCCTGCCTGAAGGCACCTTCAGAGCTGAACATTTACATCAACACCTCCGAGCAACTGGGAGCTTTGTACATGCTGCGCGAGTAGGTAGGCCAGCACAAATTACACCTGCGCTTCAAGACATGGTGGTAGAAATAGTCTCCAGGAACCATGACAAGGAAAATGACACACGAGTTCCTGGGCTGAGCCACAGTCGTGTTTGGAGAATAATGCATCATAATGCAATGTACCCGTACCACGTTCAACGAGTTCTGTGTCTTAAAAATGTGTAGGACTTTGGTCCTAGATTAACGTTCTGTCAATGGATGCAACAACGAGCCGAAGGCAACCTACGTTTGACAAACATTTTATTTACAGATGAAGCTGGGTTCACTCGTGATGGTGTGTTTTCTTATGTCTTCCTTTACATGCTGCGTGGCTCTTTAGTGGATACAGGAGCGAGGAACTGCTGCCGTTTATGAACAGAGAATTCAGGTATTAATTTATTCTACGTCTAATACAAAATAGTAAAAATAATACATAGCTTTGTTGCTGTAATGGCAGCGTCAGTTGCTAACAGAAGATTTGAATGTAGAAATATATACAGATAGAAAAGATTTATAAATGTGTTGTTCATTCTCTATGGCAGCTGGGGGCGGCGTAATCGTTCGTGGGAGCGCTCTCGTGCCGCCGTGGCGGCCTTAGGAAACCAGACTGCGTAACAGGCGGCGTGCGTATTTGAAGGTGCGGCCGACCGGATAACGGTCGATACCGCATGTTTAAACATGGGGTATCGGCCGTTATCACAATTCTCACGTTTAGATTCATGTAGGCTCCAACTTACATGCTATGTATTAAGTCCTCACAACAGCGACATGTCTCATTGAGTATGTGGTTAGGGGTACTAGGTGATCGTCTTAATGGGCCGTACATGTTACCAAACAGACTCTTTGGACGGAATTACTTTCAGTTTCAGCGGCATCATACTTCATGATTGCTTCATAATGTTTCCTTAGAGCAACGCCAGAGGATGCGGAACATGCATGATGGAGCACCGGCACATTTTGCTACTATGGTGAGAAGACATCCAACGCGCTGATATGGACAAAGATGAATTGGTCGAGGAGAACCTGAACCGTGGCCTTCAAGATTACCTGATCTGAACCCTATGAATTTCTGTGTTTGGGCCCACCTTAAAGGTGTAGTATAAGCCACTTCGGTTAGCACGGTTGAAGAACGGGAGCAGAGACTTGTCAATGCTTGTTAAGAATTTCGAAATGATCAAGGGGTGTTTCAAAGGATTAGAAACTCACTGTAGCGCCGGGTACAGGCCTACATCCGAGTACAAGGACGATACTTTGAACATCTCCTTTAACTACGAGCATACTCATGTAACGGTAAAGGTTCACACATTTATTTCCACCAATCTTCAGATGTGTGGTAGGAGTTTGTCTGTGTTGTGCATGAATGTAGAAATGCAAATGAAGGGAGACACATGTACAAAATGACACTTAAATCATTAAGTAGTTGAACCTGCTAAATTAGCCTTCTAATTTCAAATGGATTTTATAGAAGAATGAGAAAACTATTTAATTGAACTCACTGTGACTAACAAAAGTCATAAAATGATGACAGCATATTTATTGCATTAGTAAGGAAGCTAGCACGCTACACTTCAGCATTTTGAAGCCAGACTTCCACTTGCAAGTGCATCTCCCCACCACTAACCGTACATGTAAGTTAGTGTTTTCACACACTGAAGATGGAAATGCTTCTTACGCAATTCGGGAGATGGCGACAAGTGAAGTAATTCGTAGGGATAAGTCGAAAATTGCCTGTAAGCTTTGGGTGAAGTTCGCTTTTCCCTTTCGCTGATCTGACGAAAAAAAGAAACAGAAAGAGAAACAGATGCACGAATGTTATATACAGAGTCAGTATCTGGTAGAAATATTTTGGAGACACCCAATACGCAAATAAGGAAGCTATCTGCGGAGCACTAAAATAATTTTCGAATCACTGAAAACAGTTTTGATTTGTTTACACAAAAATCTAATTCACGTATACAATATGCTGTATCCCTTAGCATTAAATTGAAAATAACATGTTATCTGCAAACGGAGACATTATCACTGCAATAAGCGTATTTCATTCTGAAGTACGCTGTTTTTAAATGTTTATGTTATGTTCTTGGATGCTATCTACAATACAATGAAGATGCACCGGAAAGAATGGTTTTTGTTTCGACAGTTTTGTTTTTCTTTATTTCTGGCGGTAGTTAATTACGGTACTTAATTCTATACGACTGCGAAAATACAAACTCTGCTATTTTAGATAGGATTTCAGTTAGGGCCAAGAGTAGCTTAAAATCTCCACGGGTACAAATAAACTTTGTGTTTGCTCTTCACTATAATATTCACACTCAATGACTAAACTACAAAATTAATATTAGCATTATAATGAAATAAAAAATACCTTTACAGTATTTACTATTCTGCAGTAATATCAAACTCAGCAGGTCCATACTCTCAGTTAACATATTTTTCGAATCTGTGCATCGCTTCCATCGGCACTGTGTTACTTTATTACAAATAAGTGATTACAAAGAACTACTGAATCCTAGAACGAGACACCTATCGCATTTTGCCATTTTACAAAGCATTTATTTATTTAATTGAAGATTAAGCCCATTATTTTGTTATGACGATAACTATTTACGTACATACACAACGATTCAAGACTTTTACTGCGCAACGAGCGAGATCAGAATGAGAGCAGACCCGCTTAGTGGCAGTTGTTAAAAGCTCTTAGGTGATGGCGGGGAAAGTGACATTGTGGAAGGAAGTTAAAAGGTTTTTAACTTTCGTAACTTCGGTGTTAGTTGGCAAAATGGTGTGTTTCCAAATGTAAGCTGAGTACTGGAGGTGGGAGGGGGGGAGGGTCTTGTACGTATAGGTAATTCATGCCTGTGGAAACCCAGCTTGAGAATCTAGGCTGGAATATATGCTTGTACATAATTTTCACACAACAATTTTTAACCATGTTTCATAACACTCCAAGAATTACTTCTTTTCCATTATTTTATTGCTGGACACGATAAGAGTTTCAGTTATTTGTAACAGAATTCTGTAATAAAGTGAAGGGGATTTAATTTTATTTACTTAAGAGATCTCTATGCATAACTGGCGAAGCAACAGTATGAACTTGAGACCAACAAGAAGTAAATTTGGATATTAAAGCAACAATATGAACTCAAGAACTAGTAAGAAATAAATAAATCTATATTTTAAAGCATACATCCTTATTGTTTATACTGACCTATCAGTAATTACCATCAATGCAACAGAAGGACTAAAATGATACTGCTTTTGTGTATGTTGAAAATATTAATGATGTCATTTTTCACATACTTAGCTATTAGAATATTGGTTCTCTATCTGGAATGAATAAAAATCTAAATTGCTGAAAACATCTGAAATTATCAATGTAACAATGTAGTCCACGTTTAGTGTTGCTTCATCATGCCTAAAATTTATTAAGATTTTTAAAAGTGTGGTTATGTGTCTCTATTGTATGAAATGAACTGCAGTATGTTTAACCGTCTTCCACTAAGAGTTAGTGGAGATTAATGTATCCGTCGATTCTTATCTCTGTGTGCAGTATTCACAATTAGGAGTGCTGAACTTACTTTCATTAAAAATACTGTGGACTATTGACGCATTATTAATATTGTCCAAAGTAACGCCCTGCGTGTAACTTTCTTGCGTCTACTATGTAAACTTTTTTCTGAAGTTATGAATTATCACTGTAGTTTACTGCAAGGGATTTGTCGTCAAGTTTATACGGAACACAACTTCCAGATGAGGAAAACCTAATTTCGCAAACCGATTTTCGCTATCCTATTTAGACGCAGAGACTAGGAATGGTTCTTCTATCCAGTTCAGATATCAGTTTTCCGAGCGTTAATTGTTTTACACTAATGGTCTCTATACACCAGCTGTTCCGAATCCTCAGCAAGATGAAATGTGCTTATTGGTACTTCCGCCATGTTTATAATAAAGAAAGACTCCGAATTCCTTATGGATGACCGTGAAATCTGAAGGAGGAGATGGGGGCAGAATGTTCTAGCAAAAAAGATTAAGATCTCCAGATAAAATGTTAAAAATCTTATGCACATCAATTAATATGCACAGAGCTATTTAATTATACCTACCTAGACCCCAAGCAGTGAAGCATAATTACGAAGCGATAACTGCTAGAACGCTATTACACTCCAACGTTTTGGAGACCTGGAATGCCTAAACAATAAGATACGTTTTTAATCCTATGCATGTAATTATAGAATATTTTGTGACCAACTGACAAATGAGCCTTTGCCACTATTAAAGCGAGAGAGAGTACAGAAATGTGGAAATCAACCTTCTACACAGGGTATAGTGTTGTTGCCAAGCAGTTAGAATTTGCTAATTCAGTAAATATATCAGCATTCGTGTAGCTCTTTCCATCTCATAGAAATTTGTTTCTCATCAGTTAAATAAAGGAAATTAATGACTACTGGTCAGTCTAGTACCACTTCTTTTCCTTCAACGCATAATCACTTCGTTCACAAGAGATAATGTTTTCAAAGCACCAATATAACAGTCCAGTCACGTATCAGATGCGGAAGAGCGTTCACACGCAGCCGGAAGCTGAAATCTGGCAGCTAGAAACGCTTTTCCAGCATCGACATTGGGCTGTTTATGTGACCTACCAGAAGAAAAACTGGGAAATACGAAAAACGGATCTAGGAGTCCCATACAAATGCAGTAAATTTGACGCTTCCAAGACTAGGAGATTAATTTAATTACACAGACTCGCTTACCGTTGCCGTATGTTTTGTGGTGGCAGCGATAATATAAGGACTTACAGCCGTATCAGTTTCCCTCTTTGGTGACGGTTTCACAGCTACCATTGCACTTGAACAGCGATGTACATTACTGTGTAAGTATATCTGGGATCAGTGTTATTATTTACTAATATTCCTCGAACCACGTTAATCGGTATATAGAAAGTCTGTTGCCTAGCTCTTCTTTCCATGTTCCAGAATGGACGTTTCTGTTAAGACATACAGTCGCACCACTCACTGCTGTGGAATTTGTTATCGTTTGATGGTTGAAAACACATTACAGCCCCTAGTGAGAAGAAATCTATTCTTCATTTAACGTCATATGTACCAAATATTAATGGTTGATTAATTTAGCAAATAATTATCATATTTTTACGTCTCAAGCGTTAGTAAAATATCAGGAGGGCTAGAGAATCCTAAAATAAATGTAAACAGTGTCAGAACTCATGTATGAAACAATATGAGTTACAATTTCCCCATGAAGAAATACTCTGAAAACTGTATATAATTAAAACATATCCCACTGAAAGAAGGGTAACATAAACACATTATTTCATTATTTCTGTTACTAACTGTTGTTTGACTGATACTTTCATTGACTAACAATAATTTTATAAGACGTCTAAAGATTTGTCAATCTTACACTTCACTTTACTTTCCAATTAACGAATATTTGTTTAGTTAATTTCTTGTTCTTCAAAAGATGTGTGTGTTGAAACAATTTGACGTTCATAGCTCTGATGTAGCAACAATTGCGGAAATGGTTTCTTTTGAGTCGAGGAACGGTTGTTTTTTATCTTTTTATTATCACGCCAATCGGGTAGTTTTCTCTTTAGATGCAGTTTCGGTGTCTTATCTGGTACGTTAAATAATGTATGTACTGCATTCCATAGGAGTTTCCTAGTTTTTTACGCACTCATAAACTGGTTTGATTAGAAGTGAAGTGAATAAAACTCCAAGTTATTGTGTAGATGTATAACGCCTTTTCACAATTCATCGTATCTTCTTCTGTTTACTATCCACTTTTCTTCTTAAAAAAGTTATTCTTTCCTAAATAGCTGAAGACTACGTGAAAATCGTAACTGAATATTCACCTAAAGTTGTTTAACTGAATATTCACCTAATGTTGTTTCACACATCTTGTAGTCCTTAGGAAACCTACGAATGACAAATGCAATATATCCTCTTTGTTATTGCTACAAGTTGTTGTACTCGGCACGCTTTCATTTCTACAAAGTTACAGATCTGTATACACGATACTACTCGCATTCATCGGATACCATATTGAACAGTGCAGCTTACTGTCCGCTTGGCGCGCTGCTGTCGTTGTGTATAAGAAAAATGGCAAGTTTCGCGCCTTGTTAATAGCGTGGATTATTGTCGCGCTTTTGAGGAGTGAAACAAATTTTGTACTTAAATCAGCCAATAATATCCTAGCTCAGTTGCAGTTCCTGAATTCTGCTTAGAATATTACAGTTTAGTGAGGATAAAGCACGACAGTTGTATATGACTCCGACTGTACGTCAACGTTGTATGACCAAAACATATCCTGTAAACAGTGCTGACACAGCTTCACTGCATTTTTTTTAAAAAAAATAGAAAGTATTTAATTGCAGATAGCCACTTTCGGTCGAGGGACCATCTTCAACTCAAGGAGTATTCAGCCTTCTGACTGGTTTGATACGGCCCGCCACGAATTCCTCTCCCGTGCTAACCTCTTCATCTCAGAGTAGCACTTGCAACCTACGTCCTCAATTATTTGCTCGATGTATTCCAATCTCTGTCTTCCTCTACAGTTTTTGCCCTCTACAGCTCCCTCTAGTGCATCGAAGTCATTCCTTGATGCTTAACGGATGGCCTATCATCCTGTCCCTTCTCCTTGTCAGTGTTTTACTCAAATTCCTTTCCTCTCTGATTCTACGCACAACCTCCTCATTTCTTACCTTTTCAGCCCACCTAATTTTCAATATTCGTCTGTAACACCACATCTCAAATACCTCGATTCTCTTCTTTTCCGGTTTTCCCACACTCAATGTTTTACTACCATACAATTCTGTGCTCCAGACGTACATTCTCAGAAATTTCTTACTCAGATTAAGGTCTATGTTTGATACTAGTAGACTTCTTTTCGCCAGGAATGCCCTTTTTGCCAGTGCTAGTATGCATTTGATGTTCTCCTTGTTCCGTCCGTCATTGGTTGTTTTGCTGTCTAGGTAGCCAAATTATTCAACTTCATCTACTTCGTGACAACCAATCTTGATGTTAAGTTTCTCGCTGTTCTCATTTATGCTGCTTCTTATGACTTTCGTCTTTCTTCAATTTACCCTCAGTACATATTCTGTACTCAGCAGAGTATTCATTCCGTTCAGCAGATCACGTAATTCTTCTTCACCTTCACGCAGGATAGCAATGTCATCAGCGATCGTATAACTGATATCCTTTTACATTGAATTTTAGGTCCATTCCCGAACCTTTCTTTTATTTCCATCATTGCTCCTTCGCTGTATAGACTGAACAGTAAGGGCGAAAGACTACGTCCCTGTCTTCCAACCTTTTCATTACGAACACTTCGTTCTTGGTCGTCCACTCTTATTATTCCCTCTTGGCTCTTGTACATATTGTATATTATCCGTAGCTCCCTACACCTTACTCCTATTTTTCTCAGAATTTCGAACACGTTGTACCAATTTACGTTGTCGCACGCTTTTTCCAAGTCGACAAATCCTATGAACGTGTCTTGATTTTTCTTGTCTTGCTTACATTATCCATAGTGCCTCTCTGGTGCCTTTATCTTTTCTTAAGCCAAACTGATCGTCATGTAACACATCCTCAGTTTCCTTTTCCATTCTTCTGTATGTTATTTTTGTCAGCAGCTTGAATGCATGAGCTGTTAACCTGATTATTCGAGAAATCTCGCACTTGTCAGCTCTTGCAGTCTTCGGAATTGTGTGGATGTGGTCATGTGGTATGTTGCCAGACTCATACATTCTGCTCACCAACGTTGCCACTTACCCTAATGATTTTAGAAATTCTGATGGAATGTTATTTATCCCTCCTGACTTATTTGATCTTAAATCCTCCAAAGCTCTCTTAAATTTTCATTCTAATACTGGATCTCCTATCTCTTCTATAGTGACTCCTGTTTCGGGTCACAACAGACAGATCTTCCCCCTCATAGGCGCCTTCAGTGTACTCTTTCCACCTACCAGTCAGTGCTTTGTATTTCTCTATTCTTGAATTTCACTGAATAAGTTTGTACTTCCTTCTTTCATTGATCAACTGAGCTTTTCCCTCTGTCGGTGAAATTGAGCCCTTCCAGTGCATGGGCTGGCGCTTATTTTCTGGAGAATAAGTGAAAAACAAAGATTCGTAACATGTTATCACTAGTTCCAAGAAACTAGGATCATTTTTAGTGTCATTCAGATTGCCAGTATAAACATTTTCACGAGCTTCTTTTTGTGTGGTCGTGACAGTTTTTGGTACCAGTATCGCACACACTTCTCTCATGCTAAATTGGTTACGTAAAATTTTCCTCACGCATTCTTTGTCGATTCCTTCAGTTTCAGCCATCGATAGGATACTCGGCTAATGGTCAGATTGAATCAGACCACCTACTGTTTCAATGTTTTAAAATGAACAGACCGCCATTTGACTGTATTGTTGTTTGTTTGATTACGACCTAGATTCAGCGTTTTATGCCATTTTCAAGTGATTGAGTTTATGTCAAGAACATATAGAGCAGGAGATAT
Source organism: Schistocerca americana (assembly GCF_021461395.2). NCBI lineage: Eukaryota > Metazoa > Arthropoda > Insecta > Orthoptera > Acrididae > Schistocerca > Schistocerca americana. The sequence continues at coordinate 506,413,947 of NC_060121.1, read as the reverse complement.
ACTCGAACACTTGAAAATGGCATGAACATGTCGCCATTTGACTGTATTGTGTTTTAAATTACGACCTAGATTTCGGCATTTTACGCCATTTTCAAGTGACTGAGTTTATGTCATTAACATATATTGTAGGAGATAAATCACTTGAAAATAGCATAAAAGGCCGAAACCTAGGTCGTAATGAAATAAACAACATTACAGTCAAATGGCGGTGTGTTCATTTAAAAATTATCGTATGACTGTAGCTCAGAAACATCAATAACTGTTTCAGTATTTTCATTCGTCTTTGATGTTGAAGGGTGTCCCGGGCGTGAATAATCTTCAACGTTTTCTCGGTCACCTTTAAAACGCTTAAAACACTCAAAAACTCGCGCACGTGATGAACAGTATTCATCATATACTTCTTTTAGTAACAGACGGGTTTCAGCTGCAGTTTTTCAAAGTTTCATGTGCACCTTCAAGACAATATGTTGCTTTGTTATAAGACTTACCATTTTTTCAGCAAAACAAAGAAAAAGCTCTTACATCAACGAAGGCCACGGTCACACTAATTTGTCTACAGACAACAGAGATATCTGCACGTTTCACAGCTATTAATCGTTCATCTTACTCTGTGACTTCATCAGTCCAGTTGTTCTTTATTCACACCTCGTATTTCAAAGAGAACGTACAGAAATTAAACTAAAGATAAAAAGTACATTTGCACAGTAAAACAAACACTGTAAGACAAACACGCCATTTTCGGTCATACATGAGAGCCACAAGTATCTTAACTTGAAGTTATAAGGCAAACTGCTACAAGCAGTAAAAACCCAACATTTAGATAAATTTAAGTAAGTATAATTTGAATAATACAAGTCAGTGGTTGAGTACCTGTGAGGTGATTGTCTTTGGTACATGGAGTTCGCTGTGATAAATTGATTAGTGCATTCGACTCCGTGTTGTAATAAATTGCGCTATGATAACCTAAATCTGCATACTGCGCCTCGCTGCAAGCATTTCCTAGAGGTAATGCCACATGTGTTAAAAGGCTGAGTTGTTACTAGACTCTGAAGAACATAGCCACATAGATGTGTACATCTACACCCAATGTACAGACCCAAATGAATCATTTGGTAAGAAAGGATACATAAGAATGAAATTCAAGGTCGAAAATATGTCCTCCCCAGGAACTGGGACCGTCTCAAACTTTATGGGGCGTAGCGCAGCGCAACATGCAGCCAGCAATCCTGTTGGCATGGGTATACAATTACGTGACAAAATAGACTGATGGGCATTACCTTCATTCTGAATGAGGCTGTTAAAAATGAGTCTTCCAGCAACTTTAAAGGTGCTCTGGAAGATTTCCTACGTTTCTCTAGTCATACTTAGTCTTAGGCTACACTTCACTTATCACTTGTAAAAATATAGCTTTCAGAATGCATTTTGTTCAAATTTAGTTACTTCAAACAACATTAAAGAATGGTAAGCAAGGAAGTAATGCAATAAATCCATTAATTTAATAGATGTGATTTTTTTGCAAGTGAAAGAATTTGTTGTAGATGGCACCAAAGATAAAAACGTTGAAGTTAATTTCCTTTTCCCTCTCCTAATAAGCTATTATGTGACATTTGTGTTCGTTATATTTGTTGATATCCAACAGAATTTTCTCAATAATTCTTATATGATCTATTTCATTTTTAAATTTTCTCATATAAAGTTATGGGAATGTGAATAATTTTTCTACAATATTTACTAACTTCATTTCATATGTTGATGGATACCCTTGATTTAATGAGACGATGTTATTTCAAGTCATTTTCTCAAAAAGGTGACATTCCTACCCATATTATTATTCTTCAGTAGCGCTGCAGCCATTAGTGAGCCTTGGCTTCTTCAAAGATCTTCCTCCACACTTCTCGGTTATTTGCTGCTCTTTTCCACCCCTGGACTCCCATACCGGTGAGATCCATTATTACGACGTAAATCCATCTTCTTCTAGGTCTCCCTTTTCGCCTAGCTGAATGGATCACGCCTTTCATCATTTTCTTTGGAATTGTATCCTCTGCCAATCTCTCCAAGTGTCCTAGCCATCGTATTCTCTGTGATTTCACAAATTTTACATTGTCCCTACCTTGTATTAACTCTTGTAATTCGGCATTGTAGCGTATTCTCCAGCATTCTTCCTCCCTAATTGGCCCATAGATTTTGCGTAGTATTTTCCGCTCAGTGGTTCTTAGTGCAATTTTATCATGTTCTGTCAACGTCCATACCGCTGACCTGTATGTGATTACTGGGCGGATTAGAGAATTTATTATTAGCAGTTTTGTTTTTCTTGTAACAAGGCTATTTCAGAAAAGTTCCATATTTGATAAGCAAGCTCTGTTTCCTGCTTGTATTCTTTCCCTTATAGCCTTTCCAACACTGTTATCATTTGTTATTAGGACTCCCAAGTAGTTAAAAGAGGACACTCCTTTGAAGCATTTCCCATTGGTGTTTAGGTTTTTAGGGGCTCTTCTGGCCTGAGATTGTGACATTACCATATATTTTGTTATGTTTTCATTGACTATGAGGCCAATTTTTAAGGCTTATGTTTCCATTGCCCAGTATGTTTCTTGGAGTGTATTGATATTTCTTCCTACTATAGCAATATCATCAGCGTGTGCATACATCTGGCTAGTTTTCAAAACTATGGTGCGTTTTTTGTTGATTTTACTTATTACACTATACAGGGCTACATTGAATAGGACAGTGGAGAGACTATCACATTGCTTCACGCTTTTATTAAAGTCAAAGCTTTCACTTGTTCTTCTAATGACCTTTACTTTTGCTCTTGTCTCTGTCATTGACATTCTGATTAGTCTTATTGGTTTAGCACATATACCAACTTCTTCCAGTACCCTATATAGTTCTTGACGATTTATGTTGTCAAAGGCTTGTTTGAAGTCGATGAATAGGAAATGCAAATCTGTATCATATTCATAGGACTTTTCCATCATTTGTCTTATCACAAATACTTGATCAGTTGTTCCTCAGTCTGGTCGAAAGCCACACTGATATTCCCCTAGTATGCCTTCTGCACACTTCTTTATCGTTTCGTTTAATATACTTTTGAAGGTCTTATAAGCTTTGCTTAGGAGTGTTATACCTCTACAGTTTTCACATGCTGATCTGTCCCCTTTCTTATAAATGGTGATTATTATTCCAGTTTTCCAATTATCTGGCATAGTTTCTGTTTACAATATATGTGATATTAATGTGTGCAGTTACTTTATTACAACCTCACCATCACTTTTTATTAATTCAGCGATTATGCTGTCTTCTTCAGAGGCTCGATTGTTTTTTAAGTTGTGCACAGCCTGGGAGACCTCTTGTAGTGTTGGCTTTCTTGCCTCACTGATATCATTGGCTACTTCCAGCTCCACTCTTTCCTCCTGTGCGGCTGTCTCTTCATCTTCTAGGCTGGTGCTTAGTGTATCTTCGAAATACTCTGTCCGTCTTTCCACTATCTGTTCTTCCTCCCTTATCATTTTCCCATCTTTACTGGAACAGGCCATTGTTTATGGCTGGAATCCATTCTTCATTTTATCTACAGCATGATAGAACTTTCTTATTTCACTCTGTTCCTTTAACTTTTCTAGTTCTTGAAATTTTTTCTTAGTCCACTCTCTTCTCTTTCTCTTGTACAGTCTCTTAGCTCTTCTCCTTAATTCTCTATATTCTTCCACATTATTTCTGTTTTCTCTCTGTAGCGCTTTTGTTCTTGCCCCGTTCTCTTTCTCTATTGCTGACATGCAATCTTCATCAAACCATTCCTGGGTTCTTCTATTCCTTCTTATGAATATTATTTCCTCTGCAGCATCTTTAATGGCATTTCAATCCTGTTCAACCTTTCGTCTACTCCTACTACAGTCTCCTCATTGCTCAACTTTATGATTAGTGTTACTTGGTATTTTTTTTTTTTTTTTGCTTCATCTGGGATTTTCTGTTTGTCTGTATTCCATTCATCATCTTTCCTATTCTGTTGAAATTAGTTAGTGCCAGTGTCTCTCTCAAGACTGATTTTATCACAAAGTGGTCTGAGTCACAGTTTGGTCTTCTGCAGCTCCGAACATCCGTAACTGACCTGGAGTGACGTGCAGTCACTAAAATATGGTCAATCAGATTGAGTACTCCATTTACTGCAGACTTCCAAGTACCCAGACGGATCCTTCTGTGTGAGGAGCAGGTACTTTTAATAACCATATTAATCCTTGCTGCGAATTGGTATCGTAAGTCTCCATTCTCCTTGTTTTCTTCGTGTAATGAACATTTTCCAGAAACTCCATATGAATGTTCATTCCTCCCTATTTTTGCATTAAGATTTCCTGTTACTAGCATCAAGTCTTATTTAGGTATTGGATAGCTTACTTTTTCCAAGTCTTCGTAGAACTGTTCTTTAATTGTATCCCCTTTTTCTTCTTTTGGTGCATGTGCATTCACTATCGATGTATTACTAAATTTCTCTCTTAGTCTGAGTCTGCACATCCTTTCAATTATGGGTTCAAATTCTAGAAGGCATATCCTAACGTCCCTAGTTATTATAAAGCCTGTTCCAAGTTTGCTTGTTCATTCCTCTGGTCCACTATATACCAATGATTACTCAGGTTTATCTATCTATCCATTCCCTTGCTATCTTATTTCCTGTAGCCCTACGACATCTTATTTAAATTTTAAAATTTCCTTGGCTATTCCTTTCATTTTTCTGGAAGCTTTGTCCTCACGTTCCATGATCCTACTGTCAGATCCTTTATCCGTTCACTTTTCCAGGGTCGTGATACATGTTTTCCATCCAGTTTCCGAGGCTTCTGTTGAATTTCCGTAATATTCTTTTTTTTACAGCACGCGGGTATCAGCCCCATGGCCAAGCCTCGACCTGGAGGACCAGGATGTGAATTGGGTTCACTCCTCTAGGGAAGCTGGCTTCACTACGCCTCTAGAGCGCTCCCTGCTCTATGTTGTGGGTCACAGTGATGATAATACAAAAACATATAACATTTTTATCACTTTTGATGAGGTATACAGGCAGTTAGAATGGTTGTCTGGAAAGAAGAGTAATAGGTATTCTGATATAAGAAGTTTTTCAGGTTCTATTGCGAGGCAGTGAAGTTATGTTTACTGAAGTGAAACATTTACAGTTATAGCGGTGAGGTGTTGTTTATGAGGAAATAGTGGAGACAACAGAGCAGGGAATTTTTGTTTGAAATGTATATTGAGACGAAGACAGTGGATATGATTAATATTGTAATAGGATAATGTGATTTTTGTTGGTTAGGTACACGAGATGGTAATTATGAGATTTATTACGCATGCTGTAGTGGAATTAGGCAATGATTAGTGCAGAGAAAGAGTAAATGAGTTATAATGGTTGGGGCATAGAGAGCCTCTTACTGGCTACAGTAACTTTTTATGTCATGTGGATACATTTCGTGTTTATAATCAGCAAAAGGTACGTTTTTGAAAACATGTAGCTACGCGACAATAGTGAATAAAGGTAACGTGACTTTAGATAACACAGTTATTTCTTTGATGTGGAGTTTATGGTTATCCGATGCAAAGTATTCAGTCTCTTACTTCATACAACGTCATTTTTTCATCAGAACAGCACAATATGTAACAGTTATGCAATTTTACAGTAATTCGATAAGTGTACGTTATTGTCAGTATTTGTGCACGAAAAATATTTTGCAAGGATTTGGCTCAGCATTGATTGCTGCTCCATACTGTGACACACTCTTCTAGCATGTGGTACCTCACCTATTTGCGATTTGTCTCTGTGGTAGTGTCTAGATTCTTGTTTATACTGGTGAATGACATTTTTTGCTGAGTTGTGTATAGCGATATGAACACAAAATTTAACTTCTGCTGAAGTCTGTAGAACTAATCTGCCTTTTCTTTGTCTAACATGTAAACTTAACATATGTATGAAATTACGTCATAGCAATTTTGTCCATCAGTCGAGGTGTTTGGGAAATTTAAGTGAAGACCGAAATTCATTACCTTTGAGGTGTGACAGGGATGGACAATACACTCAGAATGAAAAAAAAAAGAAAAGAAAAATCAGTAAGAGAAAGGAAATGCAGGAAGTATGTGGGATACTAATTTTTTTAAATTTATTTTTGCTACCAACATGTCTGACATTGCAGACCGTCTTCTGGTATTTACACATGAGTAACATAACAGCATACATTACATGAACTTACGAAATTATCAGGTTGAATTTGCCTCTTACACTTACGTCAAATGTTGGGTTTCTTTATAATGCACATTCTCTGTATAAATTGTTACTATAGGAGGCGGCGCCATTAGTATAATAATTACATTAATGGTAGTATTGTAGTGCAAAGTGATGAATTTGAGATGAAATGATTACATAGGGTAAATATCAGATGAAATATGATTAGGTAGTGCAAATATGAGAAATGGTTAGGTTGGGCATAGATGACAGGCGGTTATGTAGGGCAATGAAGCTCAATTATATGAACTTATAAGAATGTATCAGATACATGACAGAAAGAAACAAAGATAAACTAAGCAGTTGTGTTTATAGGAAGTTTTTCGAAATTATGAGCAAAATAATTACACAAACTAAAGGATGAAATATAACTACATAGCATGCTAATTAGTGGCCATATTAGGTGTAATGACACACTGACGTTTGACTGACTGTATAAAGTATTCTTTGATGTGAACCTTGATTACTTCCTAATCAATGTTTTTCCTAATTATATATTTGTATTCTCATAAACTCACAAATTTCTACTCGTGGAATGTCGAGGATATATAAGGTCGACATGTCATTTCGATTTTTGTAAATTATCGATGTACACGTCAAAGAGAGAGAAAGAGAGCAAGTTATGTTACTGCTAAACAATCTTTGTGGCACAGTCTATACGTCTGCGAAGACTTATTCATTCTTACTGAAGTGTGATAGGTGATGGATGTATTCTGTAGTGCTATATTGATTTGTGATTATATCTGTTAGATGAAGAAAGATTTGTTGCAAAGGACAGCAAGGATGACTATGACGTATTTATTGAAAGGCGAAGAGAACGTAAATTCTATTTTTTTTTTGTGAAGAGAATTTTGAGGTAAGACTGCAGTAATGCGCAACTAGTTTGTTGGAATGATTATTGTCAGCTAGTTAACTTCGTGGACTTGCTAAGAGTTGAGAGACAGACCATTCCACTTCCGTGGGTCATGCATTAATTTATCAACTGATTAAGGTGTTTGGTTTTTATAGAATTTCTTCGTTAACATTGTACCATTTTTAAATCATTGTTTACTTTGTTAAGCATAGTATTGTTGAGACCAGTGGCATGTGTGAAGGTCACACGAAATTTACCTCTGTCTTTTTGAATACATACGTCATTCTAAAATCGTTGTCTTGGAATATCATTTGATAAGAATTGTTACTCTCCTCATCCCACTGTTTAAAGAAGGTTTATCATAACGCATTACCATATTGTACCATATGGTATGCAACAGTTTGAATACTGTTTGGAAATTTGATTTGAAATAGAAATCTAGCGTAGCCGCTGCCTGCTTGCTGTTGTACTTCCGATAAATCTGCAACAATTGTGTCAAGACGAGAGATAAGTGGAAATTTGGATTAGGGCTAGATAACTGTTTTACTTCAGTTGCTCATTTAATATAAAGACAAGATGTATTTAGCCCAGTTACGGTTCTGTTTAGTTAAAGGTTAGCATACGAATTTAAGTTGGATAACAAGTTTTTGGGTACATAGTTTTGGTAATATGTAGGTATTTTATAGAGTGGGAGTTAAATTTGGGCTAAATTTCTTGCAAAAACACTTAATGCGGAATTTACAAATCTCATGAATTAAATTACTTAACCTATAAATACAATCACTTTGTAATCATTGGGACGCCAGTTTTCAGAAATATGAATTCTGCCTTGATTGTTATTCTATGGGACGTGAAGTACTTCAGATTAATGACAGAAATGTCTTGCAAATTTTATCATAATTCGCTGACTACATTACAGTTCATTTAAAGGCACACAATATGGTAATGATTCTAAGGCTAGTTTTCCAGCAGCTCAGTGTAAATTAATGAAATACTGTAAGTACAACTAATAACAACCTATCATTCACTACTGGAAGGCTATCCAAATTTAGATAATGACTTGATCTTAATTGCACTTAAAATATTAGACGTAAAGTAACTTTTCTGTAGGAGAAAGTATTGGATCGGTCCAGGGTGCATGTCGAGGAATAGATGGTTGGTGAGACAAGTGGTTGCTGAGACAAAGAGCAAGATAATGCGATGTGCGTAATATGTTCTTTACTCTAGTTTACTTAACTTCAATTCAGCAAGTCCCGTTATACATCAACAGTTCCTTTACACACGCGAATTCATCAAAGATAATAACAAAGATAGGTGAGGCTAACTAGTAACCTTCCAAAGCACCGAGTGAACTACGCTATCCGATTGGACTAGTATCGGTGCGGCTTTCTACGTTGGCTCGGGTTTGGCGCTACTCATGCTTGTAGCAGAGAGAATGTCTTCGGTTCGCCTGCAGATTGGCAGGGCAGTCACATGATTTACTACCAACCCCTTGACGCTGACTGCCTGATGTGTTGTCAATATTGTACAACACAGAAAGCATGAGTAATTTCAGTTTTACATAAGCTCCTGTTGTTGGAACATGCAAGTATAAACGCAAAAGTTATGAATTGCTTGATACTTTCTGAAAGAATTAATAATGATATTCTGTTTTATTAACTTGCACCAAGCAGGATAAGTCATAATTTGGGACAATGTAACGAATGAATCTTCGTTTTCGTAAGTATCTAGTGCCTACGTTACACTTTTGCACATCGTTAGTTTTTGTGTTTTCTATTTCTCTTATTTAGTCGTTGGTGGAGCTTCACGATCATTATCTGCTCGATGACACTCCTTAACTTCGGTTTGCTACACAATTCTCTTGAGACAGAAAAGCTTATGGCCACGAACCAGACGATTTTAGAAAGCATCGCTCAGGCGAAACTCAGCTTGCCCTTTTCTCACATAATATCCTTTGAAATATGGATGAAGGGAAGAACTCTATATTCCTAAATTTTCGAAAAGCATTTGACACATTGCCCCACAGCTGACTGTTGACGAAGGTACTAGTATGCGGAACAGGTTCTCAGATATGCGAATGGATCGAAAACTTCGTAAGTGACAGAAACCAGGACACTGTCTTCGACGGTGAGTGTTCATTAGAGGCAAGCACGTTGTCAAGGAGTGCCCCAGGGAAATATGACAGGGCGGTTACTATTTCCGGGCAGAGTGAGCAGCAGTTAACTGATGATGGCGATGGCGCTGTACGAGAACGTGTCATCGTTGAGTGACTGTAGGGGAATAAACGATGACTTAGACAGAATTTCTAGTTGGTGTCATGAGTGGCAGTTAGCTCTAAATGTAAAAAAAAGGTAAGCAAATGCGAATGAGTAGGAAAAACAATCCCGTAACGTTCTACTACAGCATTAGAAACAATATGCATAGTAGACGACCCTAAAAATAGAATAGAACAACTACACAAAGACATAAATACTGTAGACAAAAACGTAAAGTTCACAATAGAAGAAGAAGAACAAGAAAACTCACTCAACTTTCTAGGCATAACCATAAGAAAAACAATAACAAACACACATTTGACATTTACAGAAAACCCACAATAAGTGGCGTTATCTTAAATGCAACCTCAAACCACACGCAGAATCACAAACAGGCAGCAATCAGATACATGTTAAACAGACTGAATAGGATCCCTCCAAACACTTCAGATTAGCAGAAAGAGCTAGCCATCATAAAACAAATATCATTAAAAATAGAAACAAAAAACTGTGGTAGACAAAGTAAAGAGACAAATAATGAGAAAAACTAACCAAACCAAATCAGTACATATAAGCTGCACTGCTACAAAAAATGGCATACAATGACTTACCACGAAACTTTCACACATAAAATAGGTAACATATTCAGAAAAAAAGCATAAGCATTGCTTACAAAGCGAAGAATTCAATAAAAAAGTACATCCCAAAACTGAAATCAAAACCAGACGGATACAACGATCTGGTATCTATCAGCTCAGTCGCAGAGTTTGTGAAAAGATATAAGCTACATTGGAATGACTGGCAGGACATTCGACACAAGATATAAAGAACATGTGAGAGCACTTAAATACGGTACCAACCATTCAACATTTGCAGATCATCCAAGACAAGAACAACATAGACCAAGCAATTCTGAAGAATCAATAAGAACAGACACCTCCTCCCTTTCCAAGAAAATTTTCACATGCACAAAGCATTAACAAAAAATGAACAGTTGTTTAATGACCAAAAAAATATTGGGAGCTAGATTCTTTATAAAATAACTGATGAAATTACATGAAAAAGAAAAGAGCCTTTTCCATTCTTCACCCCCCTCCCAATCTCCCACCCAACTTCCCTCCCCCCACCAATATCATTTCACTTCTTGCTCCTCACCTTCTCTTCCAACTCACACTCCATCACACTATTACAAACTTACGTCCACTCATCATGGATGGTTCCTCTCAACCCCCCCCCCCCCCACACACACACACACATAAACACACAAATACTCCATCACTATTCCTTCTCTACTCATACACATTACATAAATACACAGCAACATAATTAAATAGAATTACGCACACACAATCATCCAAAAGAGAAAAAATAAAAACATTGTAAGTCAAAGACAAACTAATGGAAAGTTAGGTTGGCAACACTACAAAACACGAACCACAACAGACAGTGAACAGTGGTGTGCAAAACATAAGAAATGCATAGTGCTGCAGAACAACTAAACATTAGACCACAACTACCAGTGTCTAAAGAAGAAAAACAGAAACGATGTGCTAACAGATGGCATTTCCCGATATAAGCGAGAAATCAAGTGGAAATCATCGTAAGTACAAATCAACATATTATTAACGAACTGCTTTTTGATCTTAAAGCAAATCAAAATATAAATAACTTAATTACAGACGACTGATGATGCTTTACTTCAATAAAGCGAAAAACGTCTGGTGAAAAAAAAAAAACATTTTTGTAGTTGCAACGACAGAACAAGAACATCTTCACGAATAGTAACGTGCTGCTGGACACAGTCATATTGATTAAATGTCTAGGGGTAACGTTGCATAGCGATAAGAAATGGAATCAGCACGTCAGGTTTGTAGTAGAGAAGGCGAATCTTCGACTTCGTTTTATTGGGAGAATTTTGGGAAATTATAGCTCGTCTACAAAGAAGACGACGTATATGACGCTAATACTACCCATTCTTCAGTACACTGCTCGAGTGTTTGGGATCCCCGCCAGTTCGGATTAAAAGAGGACATCGAAGTAGTTCAGAGGCGTTCTGCTAGATTTGTTACCGGTAGGTTCGATCAGCACGCTAGTATTACGGAAATTTTTCGTCAACTCAAATGAGAATCGCAGGTGGGAAGACGACGCTTTTTCTCGAAAAGCACAATTGCAGAAATCTGGAGAACCAGCATCGAGGCCGATTGGAGTTATATTCTACTGCCGCAAACATACATTTGGCATAAGGACCACGAAGATCAGAGAAATCCGAGCTCGCACGGAGGCATATAGACAGTGCTTTTTCCTCGCTCTATTTTCCAGTGAAACAGGGAAGGAAATGACAAGTAGTGATACATGGTACCCTCTGCCACGCACCGGACGTTGGCTCGCGGAGTACATATGTAGATGTAGACGTAGCTATGCGTCCATAAGATTTTGGTAGCGTCCATTTGGAAAACCATGCCACGTGTCTTTTGACTCTGGCGTATGGAAATGACATGTCTTGGCACCATTGCAATTTGAGCCGTCATGTTACTGGCAGTAGCAGCGTCAGTTTAGCTTCATGTGTAAATCTGGCTTTAAGATCCCTGCATACTCGCGTATAGCCTTGTGTGCATCTTACATGGCGTGACGTCAAGATATGGTGGAGGCATGGTCTCTGAATATAAGCACACTAAGCAAAACGTTAGGCATCTCATTAGAAGAGCACACTGGTCGCTTTGGAGCGCTTAGATCAGGCTGTTCCAACCGAGTTCCAGGGAGCCGGAGCGCTCCAGAGCGCTCACTGCTGCAGCTCGGAGCCCGCGTGGAGGGGGAAAGCGAACTCATTGCCCCCTGGCCGCATGCAGCCGCAACTGACGCAATAATCCGTGTTCAATGACAGCTATGACTAGCTGCGGGAGCCCTGTACCTCTATTGGAGGATACCTTTCTATTCATTGAGAGGGATGGTCGTCCACAGTGTCTTGTATGTCATAAAGTATTTAATTCTGCAAAGAGGTACAATATACAACGACTTTATACACGTCTTCTCGCAGCGCACTACTATCAGGTGGAAGGTGTTGCACGCAGAGAACTGGTAGTCAGGCTTAAGAACGACACACTAGGAGACGTAAGTTTAAAAACGGTTTCGTAATACGGAGGGTATCAAAACATGCATCATAGTTCGTGTTCTGTAATGCGTTTATTATTTTCAGGTGAATGAGAGCGGAGAAAACACTACAGAATCTGCAATTCAGGCAAGCTACAGGGTCGCTCACATCATTGCGACGAGTGGCAAGCCGTTTTTGGTGGGACCACTCGTAAAATCGTGCATGGTAGCAGTTGCAGAATGTTTGTTTCCAAGGGAGGTGCAAGCAATTGAAGGGGTTTGCCTGTCGAAGCAGACAATGTGTTCAGCACTCCTTTTTCAGTTTCCCATGATGACTTGTCATCGTCACTTCAATTGGAAATTATTGATTTGCAAAATTCAACTTTGTTGAAAGAGAGGTACTACAACACGTTGGATTTATCACGATGGTATCGTTCATTACAGCAAAAAACGTTTCCAAAGCTTCACAGCAATGCCGCTCAGATCACGCGCATGTTTGGATCTACGTATTGTTTTGAGAAGCTTTTCTCAGCAATAAAAAGAGTAAAAAGTAAGGAACGATCGTTTCTTCAGGATGCAACAATGAAAGCTATCCTCCGCACTAAAGCTGCGAATACTTTGACGCCTGATATTTCCGATCTTGGGATGAAAAGAAAATGTCACGCTACAGAGGTCCAATAAATTTAGTATGCAATTTCTTGTGAAACAGTTGTTTCTTATTTATTTCCTGAACATCGTATTTTCTGGTGTAGCATGTCTCCACGTCTTAGCGGCTAAGAGTATAAGGTTGTCGATTTTGTAAGGCGCAGCTGGCACATCAAAACGCTTGCCTTGCCGCCTGCCTCAGCCAGCCGTGCCACGTGCCGGCGTGCCGGCCCACTTGAATGTTCACAGCGAGCGGCACGGCTCCCTGGAGCAGGGAGCGCTCCGCGGCTCACAACGGAGCCGACGAGCTGGAACAGCCTGGCTTAGATGGTGCAGAACTGCTACCATGTTATCCTCGAACGCTGACGTAAGTCAGGGCAATGAAATACTATATCTGCCAGTCAGTTCTTCGGAATCAGCGTTATAAGGTGGGTCGGCATGGCGCCTAGACAAAATGACAGACAGGAGCGGTCGTTTTTAGATGTGCTGTGACCACGCCATAATGAAATAGTCCAGTTTGTTGGTGCATCAACGAGGAATACCCATCGTGTCTAGAAGTCATCTTGTATCATCTGCAGCCGTCTAACGCTGCGAAAGTGCGTAACAACAATCGACATCGACAGCAACCGAAGACGACAGTCACGCTTTGTGAACGAGAATCGGTTTTCAGCGTGACAGGTATTGTTGTGGTCAGAGAATCCAGGTCTGTCTCGACCAATATCCGAGTGAATGTTGCGGAGATGACTGTTGTCGCTAGTTCGTAGAGAGTACAGTTTTGGGAGGCCATTACTAGTAGGTACTTTCTCCCGTGAAGGATCCTTGAATTCCGGTATGGCGAACTTACATATTAACAAGTGCAGTTAAGATCAGATTTTGCTGTCAGTACCAAAATCTGAATAGCATTCCGGTAGAGGAAGTTGGGTTTTTATTAGCTGTACATATTTCATTAGCCTCCACTGGGCTGCTGAGAAACCAGACTAAGAATCATTGACATAAACTGTGCATTTTAGACTACTCCATTACAGTCATCTAATTATGATAGAATTTCGACGATATTTCTATCAGTAATTTGAAATATCTCACGCAAGGGCGTCCATACGATAGTCTGTAGGCGGGGGAAAGGGGGTGGCTAGACCTGGGGCTATGGACTATTTTAAATAGATTGGAAGAAGAATTGCGACTTGTAGGTAGCCACAAAATAGTTCCGGTTCCGACCCTCTTAAAAAACTTGAGTAATATTGATATTTAAATAATTTTCTTGAAATAATTACACCTGACTACGCTACACATTATCCTTTCCCTGAGAGTAAGGGGGAGAGGGGATGCGGAGCTGACTGTTGTCGCTAGTTCGTAGAGAGTACAGTTTTGGGAGGCCATTACTTGTAGGTACTGGCTCCCGTGAAGGATCCTTGAATTCCGGTATGGCGCACTTACATATTAACAAGTGCAGTTAAGGTCAGATTTTGCTGTCAGTACCAAAATTTGAATAGCATTCCGGTAGAGGAAGTTGGGTTTTTATTAGCTGTACATATTAACCCTCCCTTGACCCCCCCCCCCCCCCCAGGTATCTCCTGATCTTACACCACATAGCGTAACAACAAAGAAGAATCTCGTATTTCTATTTGGCTCTAAATGTAAGTTAATGCAGATCAGTCGGAAGAAAATCCTCACATGTTCAAATGCATGAAACACTGTATTTCCAAAACGTGTTCTTGAAAGTGCACCTGCCGCTGCTTCACTAAGAAGACAGAGCGTAAGTATAAAAAATAGGAGTGGTTTGATAATGGAATGAATAGGCAGTATATATTGAATCCATTCGTGAGAAATAACTAAGTAAAAATGGCTTATCCTTGTGATACCAACCTTTAATAGAACAATTAAACATAATAACTAAGAACTGCCAGAACAGTTAGTCAACTCACTAAACTGCCCCCCACACCCCCACCCCCTTCCAACCAATTCTACTTTCGTCCCATGAAGTGTGACATCGATAGCACACTTGTTCAATCCAATAATAATGTTGGAAATAAGATTGGGAAAGCTGCCTCAAAAGTGTTGGTGCGTTGGAAAGGGTGCCATTATTGGTCGTTAGGCGGGTGAATACCCAGAGTCCGGGCAGCCTGGGCCAAGTGTACACAACACAATGCACATCCGCTGCTTTCGGCGCTATGTGGAGATGCTCGCTCTTGGGTTGGGCAATGGAAGCGTTGGGTGTGGTTCCAATCAGCTTACCTCTCGCTTTACTTAGTATTTGCAGCCAGGTGGTGTGCGAGCTCCTCAACAGAGAAAAATGAGCGGCAAGACTATAAAGCCGGCAACCTATCATTGATAAGCTCTCAGTTCAGTGACGTTGTCCTTCTCGGTCCGTCTCCATCGCCGCTGCCGTGCCAAGAGGCGAGTAGCTTTCCGGAAGGTGAGTCTGTCTCGTGATTACTTTCCCTTTCTGCATGTTCCATCATTTCCACTCTGGTTAGGCCCTTCACAAAGTGCTCCCTGTGGTGACTAGCTGTACTAGAGTAATGTGCAGTATGCAGGTTCTCTCCATAATGTGTCCATGTGTTTGCCCCATTGTATTATTTCATTTAATTTCAATCACTGCTAAAGAAAGCAAGACATAGCTAATACGAACTCCTCTATCAACAATACTACTGCAAGTAGACAAAGAAGTCTGAATAGTTTTTACTTGATATAATTCTTGTAATCGTTCTCATTTCATGTGATTTAGTTTCACATGCAGTGCAACATTTTGAAAGACTTCCTTTTTCCTCCATCATCACCGAATCAAGTCCTCACCTCCACCATACCAAATACAGTATTAGTGGTGCGCTGCTTGATACTGTCTAACTCATCCTCACCTCATAGGCATCATCACTTGATGCGGGTATGGAGGGCCATGTGGTCAGCACACCGCTCTCCCGGCCGTATGTCAGTTTCCGAGACCGGAACCGCTACTTCTCAATCAAGTAGCTCCTCAGTTTGCCTCACAAGGGCTGAATGCACCCCGCTTGCCAACAGCGCTCACGTTGATTAAATATCTAGACATAAAATTGCAATGCAATACTAATTACAACGTGCATGTAAGGTCGGTAGTAGGAAAGGGAACTGTCGACTTTGGTTTATTTCGAGAATCCTAGGGAAGTGTAGCTTCACGATAAAGTAAACCGTTTATCCCACCAGTCTAAACAGTTTCGATACTGGATTTATATAAAAGTGATCAAAGATCTTTAGACGCTTCAGATGTCCAACATAAACTCCGCCCACTTGAGAAAAATGCACAGTAATTTCATACAATAATGTGAAACTGCCACGAAACGCCTCCTTTACGATGAGATCACAACACATTATTTATTTTTAATTCTGGTAACCGGTTCCAGCCTATGTAATCATCTTCAGACCAGAGGATCCATATGATGAGAGAAGCTAGTTTACGAAGCTGCTGTACGTGTCACCAACTATGTGAAAATGATGTTCGTACGTCACAGAATGCACATTTTGCCTTATAATTCAAATGTTATTACATGAAAAAAAATTCTGTTAGCATGTTTCGATAGACAACCTTAAGTAATACCTGCCGAGATATATATTGTGAAAATCCTCCAAGATGTTGAAGGTTTATTAATTTTTAAGCTTCGTGACTCATTATAAATTTTCATCTTGGGTAACTTAGAAAGTAGCGTTTTGATGGAGAGCGCTTCTAGGGGCACATACTCCTCGTAATTTTCTCTTTCATTGGATGTACAGGATCTCCATAATGAAATTTCCAGTTTCAAAACTCTGTGGAAAGAGAACCACTGTTAACAATGAGGTCAAATTTGAACATCGTGTTACTGACGCCGGGGGAAATGTCATGGAACAAAAAAAAAAAAAAAAATAAAATAAAATAAAAATAAAAAAAATAACGAAAATTTTATCAATAGACGGCGCTGCAAGCATCTTAATGTAAATGGGGCCGGCTGCAAATGACAGGTGAATCGCAAGACGACGGCTATGCTTTGAGTTGCATATTACGCCATCTGTAGTGTTCAATGTGCTTGACCGCACAAGTTTAGCAGACAACAGATTGACACCGTCAGTTAGATAAGCCGATCCACCGCAGCAACGTCGTACCACATGGGATGGGAAAAATCGGTTTTTAATTGCCCCGAGACCAAAAAACACACGAAATGCAAAATGACATCAGTTTTTAATCGTACTGCGGCCAAAACTGCATAAAAAGCAAAATGACATCGGTTTTTAATCGTCCTGAGACGAAAACCGCATAAACAACATAATGATATGGGTTTCTAATCGTTGTGAGACTGGCGCAAGACATGTTCAACATGCCGTCCACAGTTTTCTGCCACAAGTTGAAATCGAGAAACAGCATGTTCCACAAAAATGGGAGTGTCTCCGAGGTCACATTCAGAATGCGTTACACAAAGCGTACCTTCACTTCAGCTACGTTCTTAATTGGAACACTGACACAATATCTTTTAGCTAACCACACTGCCAGTATTCACACGGCCTTAGATCAGGTGATCTGGACAGCTAGGCTATAGGGAAGTTGGTCCGAGCACGGGCTCACAACCCGAACCACACGCCACTGTTAAGCACTAATGAAGGACTGGGTCCCTTACTTCGATTGCACATAATTCATTAAGGTCAATCCAGCACATTTATTTCAAATAACATAAATGAAGTTACATTTGAATCTGTCTGACATTAAACAGGAATAAAAAAACAATTTCAATATCAGCTGATTTAGTGCGTGAAGCGCGAGTTAAGTCAATAACCAGATAAAGTAAACAATTCTCCGTAGTTCAAAGAAAGAGAAAAACAAAATGAATCAATACACCTCCACTGACAAATATCCAAAAAACCTTACAATACTACTCAAAAGAATACACTGAAGTGGGGAGCAGTCATTCACCCGACAGAACACTTCAAAATGAGTTCAATAACACAGCTGCGTGCCCCAGAAAACTGCAAGACATTAAATACACTTTACATACAATTAACACTACGCCACTTCTGTTTGAACTGCAGTTTCCCAAAGAAACAGGCGCTTATTCTTTCCCCTTTCTAGGCGGAGGCTGAGCCAGAAATGCCACAAAAACACAGTTTTGCTGTGAAATCTTACAGGACACCCGGAAGCAGTAACAGATAAGGGGTCGGCACCCACAAATGACACAGGCTAAGAGTCAGGCTGGGAGCACGTCCTACGAGAACTTGTTCACACTATGCTCACCACAAACTGTAGACATTCCGGCCGAACATCCGCTTGCGGTGGCTGCCAGAAGGACGAAGCAAGCAACAGGCCCATGCCGTGCTTCTCACACAGGCACCTCAATTTGTACAAACATCTAGGCCAACACCAACTCCAGACTCCCCTCTCACTGCGAGGCTTGGCATAGTTTATATTAAATGCCTTCCAAATGGCCAGTAACCGCCGCAGGAGTTTCACGATTAGCAAACAGCCCCAGCGTAACAGGCATCACACATGTGCTTACGCCCGAGCCACAACTCCGCCAGTCTCACCGGCCGCCCCAAACCGACTGCCTCTCGCCGTCCCGCGCGCCCCAGCGAAAACGCAAAGATGCTCATGCCCGGGGACGCGCCAAAGATAACAAGCCGATCGCTGATGATCGACCAGCGATCTGGCTCAGAAGTAACGGCTGATAGTTCTAGCATTTCCGAAATGCTACCAGCATTTCCGAAATGCTGCAGCAACCGATTTTCTGGCAGTGTAGTTGTCGGAGGAGCGCCACCTTGCATAAAAATGATCCAACCCGCACATTCACGCTGTTGAAGGATTGGAATGACGCTGGTGAGCAAAAGATTCTCATGGAGTTTACCATTGACGGTACAGGTAATAAGCCCCGCAGGACTCATGTTCTCGGAGAAAATACGGCCCTACGGTAAAAGATGCCGTCAACCCCCACCATACAGTCACTTTAATAGAATTAAGTGGTACCGGTTGATGAGCGTGCAGATTTTCTGTTGCCAATATTCTGCAACTATGCATCTTGACATGCCCTTGGTGATGGAAATGTGCTTTGTCTTTCTACAGTATATTCCAGGGTCATTCATGGTTCACTTCCTTGTGAGCAAGAAAATCCAGGGCAAACGTTTGTCTTGCTGGCAGTTCAGCAGAAAGCAACTTCTGACCTTGGGTGATTTTGTAAGGATATCAATGCAGGGTGTTTCGTAGGATTTTATGCACCGAGGCTGTAGGCGTGCCCAACGTTGGGGCAATTTCCCCTGCACTGCCTGTCTGCACACCACCAGTCGACTCTTCCTGGTATGCTGTGGCCACTTCTTCGACAGACGTTGGATCGGACTACTTTCCTCGCTCTGTCACATTGCACTTCAAAAGAACCAGTCTTTTTGAATACTGTAATCATTTTCTCCAGACCCTTATCAGACTTCAGACCAGTGCCTTTTTTCATGCCCTTGTGAGTGCGGAACTCCTGCGGGACTACTGGCGCACCAGCAGCGCGCGATCCTTCATGAAGACCACGGGGCTGCTACGGTTGCAGGTTCAAAACCTGCCTTGGGCATGGATGTGTGTGATGTCCTTCGATCAGTTACCTTTACGTAGTTCCAAGTCTAGGGGACTGATGACCTCAGATGTTAAGTCCCATAGTGCTTAGAGCCATTTGAAACTTCATGAAGATTGCCGGCCGAAGTGGCCGTGCGGTTAAAGGCGCTGCAGTCTGGAACCGCAAGACCGCTACGGTCGCAGGTTCGAATCCTGCCTCGGGCATGGATGTTTGTGATGTCCTTAGGTTAGTTAGGTTTACCTAGTTCTAAGTTCTAGGGGACTAATGACCTCTGCAGTTGAGTCCCATAGTGCTCAGAGCCATTTTTGAACCTTCATGAAGAAAGCCACGATAGGCGTCTCGGACGCAAACTGAGGAAATCCGTGTACCGCACGTCTTTTGGTGTGCATGTTCTGATGCTTACAGCGCCTTCTATTGGTCAATTTTCGTTAATTTTTTTTCTTCCATGATGTTACCCCCTGCGTCACTAATATGACGGTGAAATTTTACATCATTCTGAGCAGCTGTTCTCTTTCTACAGCGTTTTGAGACTGGAACTTTAATTTTTCCTGCCTATTAAGCAGGAGACCTGGGCTCAAGTCCCGACCATGGCACAAACTTTAATTCATTGCTTCGGCGTCTATACTTATCGATCATATTTGGTTCACTTAATAAATATTAAGGTCTCTCGTTCCTCGATAATGTGTTACCTCCCAACCATATCCTCTTAACGTCTAAGCAATTGCGTTTTTCCAGCGGCGGTAAAGCTGGCAACAACCCTCCTTCGTTACCTGTTGGCCTCCTGATAGACGTTAGGTTTCACCGGCTAGACTTCCGCCAAAAGCAGTCTGAATATGTTGTCTGCAGCACATGAGCCAAGCGACCACGTAGCCACCGGTGCATCTCTTTATCCGGTCCTGAGCGGTCGCGACGCCTTAGCCGTCGTAACAAGACGCGCGTACAGCAGCGTCTGTCTTCGTCCCGGCGTTTTGTTGCACCTGTCTGTTACTTCACAAAGGACAGCAATCATAAGATTCGCTGCCCACATTGTTGTTCTCAGGGAAAGTGAAGAAGAACTGCAGGACCTTTTTGATGTAATGAACAGTACCGAGGAAGGTGGCGCATTGGTCAGCATGCTCGACATGCATTTGGGAGGACGAGGTCCGAATATGCGTCCGGCCATCCATATTTAGGTTTTCCGTGATTTCTCCAAATCGCTCCAGGCGAATGCCAAGATGTTTCCTTCGAAAGGGCACGGCCTATTTCCTTTCCCATCAATGCAACATTCCGAGTTTATGCTCCGTCTCTAATGACTTCTGTGACGATGGGACGTTAAACTCTAATCTTCCTTCCTTCCTCTGAATGAACACACCCAGTCGACTGAGAAAACATCGAAGAAAAGCGAAGGGAATTATGAAATGATATTAGCGATAAACTTAACATCGGAAGTACGGTCACAGCGGACGAAGTGAAGACATTGTGATAGTTCGTAAGCAAAATAATACACGGCGTACGAAGGAAAGAGGATATTAAAAGCAGACCAGCACATGCAAAGAGGACACACCTGGCGGAAAGACGCCTCCAGTATCTTAGACACTGGACTCGCATTCGGGAGGACGACGGTTCAATCCAACGTCCGGCCATCCTGATTTAGGTTATCCGTGATTTCCCTAAATCGCTCCAGACAAATGCCGGGATAGTTCCTTTGAAAGGGCACGGCCGACTTCCTTCCCCATCCTTCTCTAATCCGATTAGACCGATGACCTCACTGTCTGGTCTCCTTCCCCAAAACAACCAACCAACCAACCAACAACCTCCAGTATCAAACATCGGTCTTAAATTCAGAAAGAATTTCCTGAGAATGTAAGCTTGGAGTATAGCTTGCGTGGAAGTGAAGCGCTGACTGTGGGAAAACCGGAGAAGAGAATCAAAGCGTGTGAGAAGTGGTGCAAATGAAGGATGTAGAAAATTTGGTGGACTAATAAGCTAAGGAATAAGGAGGTTCTCCGCAGAATCGGGGATGAAAGGTACACGTGGAAAACATTGACAAGAAGGGACAAGGTAATATGACAGGTGTTAACACCTCAAGGAATAAATTCAAAGGTGCTTGAGGTAGCAGTTGAGGAAAAATTTTGTACACGCTTGGTTGTATCCCGTGTACCTACGGGCACAGCTTTCACTCACTGACAAAAAAATACAGAACAAAGGTAAATTCCACAAAACCTGAACTAGCTGGGTTGGCGTAAGTGCAATCAATTTAGAGCAAGCTGTCATTCTACATCTCCATCTATAGTCTGAAAAGCACTGTCAAGTGCATAGCAGATGATACTTCCCAGTGTACCAGTTATTTGTGCTTTTTACCGCTCCATTCACGTAGGGAGCGTGGGAGGAATGATTCCTCAAATGCCTCTGTACTCATTAATTCCCGTAAATTTCGGGGACGGGCACGATGGTCTCTGACGCCACGTTCAATTACGCCGCAGATGTGTTCGATCGGGTTCAGACCTGCGGCCTGGGGAGCCAGCACATCAACTGGAGCTCGCCACTGTGTTCCTCGAACCACTCCATCACTCTACTGGCCTTGTGACATGGTGCACTATCGTGTTGAAAAATGTCGCTTCCACTAGGAAACATGATATTCATGAAGGAGGGTGTACGTCGTCTGCATCCAGTGTACGATACACATTGTCCATCATGGTAACCTGTACGAGCTCCACTGGACCCGTGGATGCCCACGCGAATGTCCTCCAGAGCGCAATGGAGCCTCTTCCAGATTGTAACCCTCCCGCATTGCAGGTGTCAAGGAGCTAGTTCACTAGTAGACGACGGATTTGAACTCTCCCATCGGCATGATGAAGAAGGTATCGGGGTTCATCAGACTATGCAACGCTCTGCCATTGCACTGACATCGGGTGCCCATGGTCACATGTCCATTTCAGACGTAGTTGCCGTATTGGCACATGCATGGGTTGTCGGCTGCAGAGGCCCGTCGTTAGGAGTGTTCGGTGCACTGTGTGTTCAGGCACACTTGTTCTCTGCCCGACATTAAAGTCTGATGTTAGTTCCTTCACTGTTCACCGCCTGTCCCGCCTAGACGTCCGACACCTGTAATGAGGGGTGGCCGCCCAACTCCACGAAGCCGGGACGTGGATTCACCTTGGTTTCGCGACGTGTTGAAGGCACTCACCACAGCACTCCTCGAACACGCGACAACTCGTGCAGTTTCCGAAATGCTCGTGCCGAGCCTCCGTGCCATCACAATTTGCTCTCGGCCATAGTCAGACAGATCGCGCGCCTTCCCCATACTACACACGGACAACATGGTCACCGATAAACATGTACCGTGACTGATTAGCAGTCATTCTTCGCCAGGTGACGCTGCTATGCCTGGACGGGTTTATATCGACAGCAGGTCGATGGTCATAATGTTCTGGCTGATCAGTGTATGTTTCACATATGTAGAGTGGAAATCAATAATGGGTTAACTGTCAAGATTTTTTTTCAGTTAGACCGGTGCCGTTGCCAGCAAACTGAAAAGCGGGATAAGCGGGACTATCATTTCTAGGAATGCATACAAGGCCGAAAGATAGCATAAGCGGTAGGTGCCGGTCGATTGCTGACGCCAAAGCGGGCTAAGTGCCACAGAGCTTTGTAACTGTTTACAGCGAGTGAGATATGGTTCAAATGGCTCTAAGCACTATGGGACTTAACATCTGAGGTCCCCTAGGCTTAGAAAATGGCTCTGAGCACTACGGGACATCGGAGGTCATCAGACCCCTTGAACTTAGAACTACTTAAATCTAACTAACCTAAGAACATCACGCACATCCATGCCCGAGGCAGGATTCGAACCTGCGACCGTAGCAGCAGCGCGGTTCCGAACTGAAGCGCCTAAAACCGCTCGGCCACAGCGCGTGTGAGAGAGATTTTGCCCAAACTGAACAACGAACGAACTTGAAGAATGGAGGATCTACAAGTCTTTCAAGAAAGAGATTACCACTGACATAATAAAGAGCTTTGTTTTACCGTCACAACAATTTAAAAAGGACTTGTCAGCTGAAAAGAAAACAAACCTTCAAGAGATGATGCCGTACTTACAAATAGCTAATAGAGCATTTTTCGAACAGTTAATCAATTAGAATTGCTTTGTTCTCTATAATATTAAAAGGAGGATTAAAAGTACTTTAATCACGCGATAGTGTATCTTTAAAACGTATCTGTGAAATGTTTATTATTAATAAAAGTAATGAATACTGAGATTTCTTTTATTGTCACCGACCTGGCTTATGGCAGTACCTTTACGACATGTAGCACGTTCTGCGTTTTTCAGAATAATGTACTTATTTTCATTGATAGAAGGAAGGAAACTTAAAAAATTGCGGTAGCTGTGTAGCTCTTACTATGAACAATAAATAAAAAGTATTGCTGACGTTTTTCATTAAAATATGTTTGTCAAAACAAAACAAAAAACAACTGCAACAGAAAAACGAATAACTCGGAATCAGTCTTCTTGCATTCAGCCCGTTATTGATTTCTGCTCTCTATATATTTAATGTATTCCACACATACTTATTCAGATATATTTCACTTGTACCTCTAACGAATTTCACCCTGAAGCTCTGTTTCCGCGTAGCTCAATGTTTAAGACATTATATCTCCTGAACTATGTGTCGCACAGTGATATAATTTAATGTTTTTAGATACATTCAGCGGAATATGTCTATTCTGAATGCGAAATACGCTGTAAACAGAATTAGTAGCAAAGAAGTAATAAATTTAAACGTCATGTGTGTTGCGGCAGTTTCACTGCATGAACAGCGAAAATTTTGTAAGCAAATAAGCTTTTTTCCTTTCATCGTTTTCTAGGGGTCGTCAGCGGGAAAAGTTTCGTACATTTTTGAAATTGTGTTTAAAGTTGGTTGCTAGTCAGCAAGTGCTCACATTGTCAAGTGTTGGATGAATAAAGTCTGGGTATGCGAGTGTCGATGGCTACAATACTTTCTCAGCCCACACCTTTGATAGATACGTAGTTCTTAGCCTCACAACGATTCTTTCCAGACAGTAAATGTTGTGTGTGGCAGGTTTGGTTGAAATCGGTCCCTTGATTTAGAGGAAGACATGGAACGTTTCTATAATATGAATGGATTTATTCCTTCAAGTTGGTTGTTGAAACTTAATAAGCAGGCTTTCACGGAATAGTTTGTGTCATATTCAACCATTTGGCTGTTCAGTTCGTCTGCATCTCCGTGGGGCACTCCCTGGGACTAGCAAACCTGTGGCCATTCGCGCTGCCATTTTTTGTGCACACCGAGGAGCCAAAGAAACTGGTTCACCTGGCTAATATCGTGTAGCGCTCCCGCGAGCGCGCAGATGTGCCGCAGCACGACGTGGCATGGACTCGATTGATGTCTGAAGTAGTGCTGGAGGGAATTGACGCCATGAATCCTGCAGGGCTGTCCACAAGTCCGTAAGAGTACGAGGGAATGGAGATGTCTTCTAAACAGCTCGTTGCAAGGTATCCCAGATATGCTAATGTCTGGGGAGTTTGTTGGCCATCGGAAGTGTTTAAACTCAGAAGAGTGTTCCTGGAACCACTCTGCAGAAATTCTGGACGTGTGGGTGTCGCATTGTCCTGCTGGAATTGCCCAAGTCCGTCGGAAAGCACAATGGAAAAGAATGGATGTAGGTGATCAGACTGGACGCTTACGTATGTGTCACTTGTCAGAGTCGTATATATACGTATCAGGGGTCCCATATCATTCCAACTGCACGCGCCCCACACCATTACAGAGCCTGCTGACATGGATTCATGCGATTGTCTCCATATCCGTATACGTCCATCCGCTTGCTACAGTTAAATACTTTTCCTACACATTTGAGTAATATTCTAAGTAGAGTCGCACGAGCATTTTCTTAGAATCTCACTTGTAGACTGATGGCATTTCCCTAGTATTCTACCAATGAACCGAAGTCTGCCGTCTGTTTTACCTACGACTGAGCCTGTCTGAACGTGTCATTCCATTGCGCTACAAATCGTTACATTCAGGTAAAACCGATTCCAGCTGAGACTCACTGATATTGTAATCATGGGGTAGTACGTTTTTTCGTGTTGTAATGTGCGCGGTTTTACATTTCAGAACATTTAAAGCAAGTTCCTTGCACCGCATTGAAATCTCATCAAGATTCGGCTGAACATTTGAGCAGCTTTTCTCAGACATTATTACATCAGCGGAAAAATCCTCCTGTCGGAGCACAAAAAAGGTTAATACGTTCGTCTTTAAAAGACTCTGACAGAAAAGTGGGGAATCAGTTGCCTCAGTCCTTATTACGCTTTAGTCAGCAAAAACTTTGGCATGCGAACATATTCGTGCTTTTTTAAACACAGAACATTCTAAATCATGTCACCCAGTCTCTCTTTGTAACTTAGCCTTCACAATCAACATCTCCCCCTCACTGACACCATCTATATATGTCTCTCTCCCACTGTCTCCTTTTTCTCCATTACTTTACAGTATACACTACTGCCACTGTCTCCCCTCTCACTTACACTATCTCCTTTTGTCTTTTTTCTCCACTGATAATGTCTTCACCACACACCGGCAGCTCAAAAATTCTAGGCGCTCGAGCTTGTTCTTCACCCTGTACCTACGTGTTTAAAATTTGAACCCAAAATGCGCCCACCCCTATACCTACTAGTTAAAGTTCATCAGGGGCCCCTGTATTGCCTCTATTTTGCTCCCACTGCTTCTATCTCTTCCATCTCTCTTCCTCTTTTACTGCCACTGTCTCTCACTGACCATCAGTATCTGCACCCTCTTTCGAGGCCACTGTTTTTGTCTTCATCCGACTCTCTTTTTCTTGCCCTGCCACCTTCTCTTTCCTCTCTCTCTCTCTCCCACTGGCACTGTCTCCTCTCTCTTTCACCGTCAATGTCTCTCTGCTATCCCTTTGAGCACGATAAACGCGGATTGTTCGCGGTTCCAAAGCTTTTGGTGAAGAAGGGAAATGTGGGGTGAGACGACAAGACCATTTTTACACTGATTCCCCTCTTTTCCCTGTTACGGGAGGGTGTGCTGCTTATATAAAAAAAATTCTATAGGACAGTAGTTTTGTCACTTTATTTTTATACTTCCACACATTTATAGACTTTGACTCGTATAAACAATGAATAAGTACACGTAGTATAAGGTTCACCGAGAATCTTTTGCTTTACATTCCTTATGGGTACTTTGCCCATCGATCGCAATACATGGAAAACGCCCAACTTATGATTTTATCGTAAAATAGTAATAATGTTATGAGAAATATTTTACTGAATTTGTAGACTTTTCAGTTTTGCATGATTTTTGGCTGTCATTTCAAGTTTTTTTCAGGGAGGTTAAGACCATTTTTAGCCCATCTTTTGTCACTGTAGTACCACTTTGCGCATATTTGTATATGCGTTGAGTGCCTATTATATAGAGACACCGCGTCGTGACGTTTTTTTGGTGGAAAAATACTGACTAAAGACATCGTTAGGTGACCTCAGAACTCTGGCGATGACTCGAGAACCCTTGCCATGATTTCAGTACGTCAGTTGAAACTAAACGGACACTTTAGCTTGGACATTACGTGCATATTTTACGTGCAGAAGTACGGTAACTTTGAACCTCAGGATCTTGGTAACGGTTATCGAAAACACTTTCAAGGTTCCCCGAGAACATCGTCTTAAAAACATATGGTTAAAATTTCGACAATCTGCCATGAATAGAAATTATAAAAATAGCCATCCCAACAACTTTTCGCACCCAAAAACCATGGTTTTGCGGGGTTCCGACTGAAACAGCCCACGAACAAATGGTGCTTTTATAAGCCGCCTAAGGTGCACCGTAGGCCACACCTAATGCAATAGGATCAAGAGAACTGCTCAATTTTCCAGGGCTGGAGGAAATGTGTAATGTTTAAATTTAGACCCTGAAAGGGTAGCTACAGTAAGCTCGTTCTTCCGTTTGGTATACAGATGGTCACTACACCAAGGAATATTCACACACTTGGCCCCTTACTTCTATGATCATAAAATCCGAGATATGACCCCCTGAGAAAACTGCATTTTTCTTGCGGCTTTTGGCACATATTGGTACCGTGCAATGTCGTGCATGAACTGATTATTAATAACCGCATCACCCGTGAAAATTCTCAGGTTACTGTTGATGTTGCCAGCAACATTCAACAATGAGGGTCCCAATACACATCCCGGGGCTGTGTGGTGCGTAGGCGTGACAGTGCAGAACCTGTAGCATATACCGGCTGGTTGTAATTAAAGTGAGCCATTCACGGAGGTTCAGTGTGGGCTGTAATTGTCACTTAGCAGCGAAACTTGGTAGATACGCTAACGCAGAACCGGTTTACGTTGAAAAAAAATTGTTCCAATTTTGGCCGCCAGGTGCAGATCTGGCGCTGTACACTGTTTGTACGATGATATATACACTCTGTCATTTGACAAGACATAACGTGAGTGAACAGTATGGCTATCGAGAAGAGAGATCATGCGCTGTTAGTGAAACTGTTTTGTGTGAAAGACGACATTTAAAGTGCTGCATTGAGACTGGAAGGTATGAGGAGACACCCAATGCCATTGAACGGTTTAAAGAAGAAGATAATGAAATTTGAAAATACGGGTGAGCTTGGTGTGGCATCTGGAAGGGGAGGGCATCCTATCCCGGCGGAAGTTACAGATGAGATAGATTGCTTTTGCTGTAACTGACCACGCACCATGTGTCCTGGGTGGTGTTAGTGCTCATGCATTATCATGAGAATTGTACTTCCCATGGACAGTACGGAAAGTTTTGCAGTAATATGACGCTGGTACCTGTACATCATCCAGTGCATAACGCAGCCGACCGAAGTGGCCGTGCGGTTAAAGGCGCTGCAGTCTGGAGCCGCAAGACCGCTACGGTCGCAGGTTCGAATCCTGCCTCGGGCATGGATGTTTGTGATGTCCTTAGGTTAGTTAGGTTTAACTAGTTCTAAGTTCTAGGGGACTAATGACCTCAGCAGTTGAGTCCCATAGTGCTCAGAGCCATTTGAACCATTTTTTGCATAACGCAAACTGAAATTTCATGATCCGCAGCAACGTTGTGAATTTGCTCTTCTCTTTCCGGCAGGGACTGAAGTTGATGATATGGGAGGGGGGATGCGCTATGGAATGACGAGGAATATTTGATACTACAGAATGTAGTGAATACACAGAACTGTCAAATCTGGGGTACTGTTAAACCGCGTGTTGTGCATGGGGAGCAGTTGCATTCGCAAATGTGACTGTGTGGTGTGGACTCACAAGCATCTTTATTCTCGGCTCGTTCTCCTTTGAAGAGAATACACCCAGACGGCCTCTCAGCTGTACTACACGTTATCGAGATCTCTTTGTACAGAATGTGATTCCTGCTTTGGAAGAACGCAGCTGTGCGGGAACCACTGTTTTCATGCAAGATGGGGGAGCACCTTACGTCACTCGCCCAGAGAAAGATCTGCCTAACGTATCCTTCCAACAAAGTGTTACCTCCATAGGTTTTCCAGACCCTTGGCCTCAAATTACTTGATCTGAATGTATGTGACTTTTGGCTCTGGGGATATCTAAAATAATCCAATTACCAGGGACTCATTCGATTTCTACTTGATTTTGTGAGTTGGCTTCCACTTCCACTTACTTAAATATTTAAAACAAAATTTACCAGAATGATGTTTGTTATTCAGAAAGATCTACTGTCATCTCTGCTTTGGTTCGTATTTAAAAAGAGTTCCGTTGAAAATGTATCAAAAGAGGCCATTTATTTTGGCCTGGCTTTTTAAGCATTAGTTACTTTCAGAGAAGCGTCATCAGTGCCAAATTTTCAGTAAAACTCACATTTCTCTTGTTGCCATGTTCAAATTTGCTTCTTTTGCCAAGATAGAGTGGAGGTTACACAATATCACCCCGCTTAAATGGTGTGCAACCGCAATGGGGAGAGAATTCTGGGAGAGTGGTTCATTAAGTTTATTAATTGAGGAATTGAGGAAAAGTAAGGCCGATAGTTAATAAAAAGCACATCGTCGGTACAAAGATAAATGTAATCGCCTAAGTCGTTTCAAGATCCACAGCATTTCTTGCTTCATTAGCTATTGATGGCCCTTGAAAATTACAGTTTTTCATTAAAAAAGTCTGTAGTTAGTGGATTAACTTGATAGCTAATAAATGGTTTAAATGGCTCTAAGCACTATGGAACTTAACATCTGAGGTCACCAGTCCCATAGACTTAGAACTACCTAAACCTAACTAACCTAAGGCCCTCACACACATCCATGCCCGAGGCAGGATTCGAACCTGCGACCGTAGCGGTCGCGCGGTTCCGGACTGAAGCGCCTAGAACCGCTCGGCCACAGCGGCCATCTGATAGATAATAAATTTTGCATAACAACTATAGGGCAAAATACTCTCCTCCTTGTGCGCTGTCGTTTGCCAAAATCTCATTTCGATATCTCAAACCGTTTATGAAATGTGAGGAATGATTTGGATGTTTCACTCTGGCTTTACCACTGGAGTATGTGATCATAAATGAAGTGCTACATCAAATCAATTTTTTCGGGTTTTGGGACAAACAGACCTCCACTCAAGTCTAATAAAAAATTCAATGTGTTAGCCTAATTTCATCAAAGCAACACGCACTACTGGCCATTAAAATTGCTGCACCAAGAAGAAATGCAGATGAAAACCAAGAAGAAATGCAGATGAAACGGGTATTCATTGGACAAATATATTATACTACAACTGACATGTGATTACATTTTCACGCAATTTGGGTGCATAGATGCTGAGAAATCAGTACCCAGAACAACCACCTCTGGCCGTAATAACGGCCTTGATACTCCTGGACATTGAGTCAAACAGAGCTTGGATGGCGTTTACAGGTACAGTTGCCCATGCAGCTTCAACACGTTACCACAGTTCATCAAGAGTAGTGACTGGCGTATTGTGACGAGCCAGTTGCTCGGCCACCATTGACCAGACGTTTTCAATTGGTGAAAGATCTGGAGAATGTGCTGGCCAGGGCAGCAGTCGAACATTTTCTGTATCCAGAAAGACCCGTACAGGACCTGCAACATGCGGTCGTGCATTATCCTATTGAAATGTACGGTTCACAGGGTTCGAATGAAGGGTAGAGCCACGGGTCGTAACACATCTGAAATGTAGCGTTCACTGTTCAAAGTGCCGTCAATGCGAAAAAGAGGTGGACGAGACGTGTAACCAATGGCACCCCACACCATCACGTCGGGTGATACGCCAGTATGGCGATTACGAATACACGCTTCCAACGGCGTTGTCGCCAAACACGGATGCGACCATCATAATACTGTAAACAGAACCCGGATTCATCCGAAAAAATGACGTTTTGCCATTGGCGCTCCCAGGATCGTCGTTGAGTACACCATCGCAGGCGCTCCTGTCTGTGATGCAGCGTCAGGGGTAACCGCAGCCATGATCTCCGAGCTGACAGTCCATGCTGCTGCAAACGTCGTCGAACTGTTCGTGCACATGGTTGTTGTATTGCAAACGCCCCCATCTCTTGACTCAGGGATCAAGACGTGGCTCCACGATCCGTTACAGCCATGCGGATAAGATGCCTGTCGTCTCGACTGCTAGTGATACGAGGCCGTTGGGATCCAGCACGGCGTTCCGTATTACCCTCCTGAACCCACCGATTCCATATTCTGCTAACAGTCACTGGGTCTCGACCAACGCAAGCAGCAATGTCGCGATACGATAAACCGCAATCGCGATAGGCTACAATCCGATCTTTATCAAAGTCGGAAACGTGATGGTACGCATTTCTCCTCCTTACACGAAGCATCACAACATCGTTTCACCAGGCAACGTCGGTCAACTGCTGTTTGTGTATGAGAAACCGGTTGGAAACTTTCCTCATGTCAGCACGTTGTAGGTGTCGCCACCGGCGCCAACCTTGTGTGAATGCTCTGAAAAGCTAATCATCTGCATATTTCAGCATCTTCTTCCTATCGGTTAAATTTCGCGTCTGTAGCACGTCATCTTCGAGGTGTAGCAATTTTAATGGCCAGTAGTGTATAGTGTAACAAGCACAAACGCAAAATCATAACAACCCCTATTTTTCGCTGTAAACGTGTTAGAATTTCGCGCAGTATCTTACTTAATAATATCGCAATGTCTATGACCATTACCGAAATGGTGGACACGGCATTATGAAGCTGACATATAAAACTGTAACTAATGGGAAAACGAAGTTTTTTTTTTTTACGGAATAGGTTCTGTGAAATAGTTAGAGAAAGAATGTAGGTCGTGAGTCTAGATTCTGTCGTCGCAGTGCATCGTTAACCGGTCGAAAGCGGGCGAACAGCATCGGCCTCCCCTTCCGAACAAACGAATGAACTCGCCCAGCGTTTTGGACGAAAACTGTTCACCGTATCCTGCGCGGACTGCTGTGGGGATAAGCCGCCTCTGGTCACCCAGCGTACGGCGGGACGAGGAGTGGACACGCAGGTGCAGCGAGAGTTCGGGTCGCGTGTGTGGCGCGAGTCAGCGTGGCGTGGGCGCGAGCCAGCCGAGCGTCGGCCGGTGGAGCGGCGACCGCTTAGCGTCGCGCTACTCCCGCCGTCCGGATGCGCCGCGTCCATCCGGCGCGCGCCCTCGGTACGTGGCCCGCGCTACGTGCGACGTGCACCTGCGGTCGGCCATCGGCGCTTCTCTGACGTCAATGAGCCATCCGTCTTATCGGCGCCGACACGCAAGGGGCGGGCACCAGCTCGGGTTATATTAAATCTTCCGCGATTGTGGGAAAGGACGGTCGCCGCAATTGACGTCAGAGAGCCGCTGCTTTGTGCAACGTTCGCTTTGCCGGCGCTGATTAACGTGCGGCGGAATCGTCACCGCCGTGAGTCCTCCGACTGCACTCTCTCGCCCCAGAACGTAAGGAGTTAAAGAAAAGGTGCGGGTCATTAAAATTGCTACACCGAG
Organism: Schistocerca americana; assembly: GCF_021461395.2. Classification (NCBI taxonomy): domain Eukaryota; kingdom Metazoa; phylum Arthropoda; class Insecta; order Orthoptera; family Acrididae; genus Schistocerca; species Schistocerca americana. The sequence continues at coordinate 506,381,333 of NC_060121.1, read as the reverse complement.
AAGAAATGCAGATGATAAACGGGTATTCATTGGACAAATATAGTATACTAGAACTGACATGTGATTACATTTTCACGCAATTTGGGTGCATAGACCCTGAGAAATCAGTACCCAGAACAACCATCTCTGGCCGTAATAACGGCCTTGATACACCTGGGCATTGAGTCAAACAGAGCTTGGATGGCGTGTAAGGTACAGCTGCCCATGCAGCTTCAACACTATACCACAGTTCATCAAGAGTAGTGACTGGCGTATTGCGACGAGCCAGTTGCTCGGCCACCATTGACCAGACGTTTTCAATTGGTGAGAGATCTGGAGAATGTGCTCGCCAGGGCAACAGTCGAACATTTTCCGCATCCAGTAAGGCCTGTACAGGACCTGTAACATGCGGTCGTACCTTATCCTGCTGAAATGTAGGGTTTCACAGGGATCGAATGAAGGGTAGAGCCACGGGTCGTAACACATCTGAAACGTAACGTCCACTGTTCAAAGTGCCGTCAATGCGAACAAGAGGTGACCGAGACGTGTAACGAATGGCACCCGATACCATCACGCCGGGTGATACGCCAGTATGGCGATTACGCTTCCAATGTGCGTTCACCGCGATGTCGCCAATCACGAATCCGGCCGTCATGATGCTGTAAACAGAACCTGGATTCATCCGAAAAAATGACGTTTCGCATTTCGTGCACCCAGGTTCGTCGGTGAGTACACCATCGCTGGCGCTCCTGTCTGTGATGCAGTGCCAAGGGTTACAGCAGCCACCGGCGCCAACCTTGTGTAAATGCTCTGAAAAGCTAATCATTTGCATATCACAGCATTTTGTTCCTGTCGATTAAATTTCGCGTCTGTAGCACATCATCTTCGTGGTGTAGCAATTTTAAAGGCCAGTAGTGTACATTTGTAACATATGTGGGTTTGGAGATAGCTTTCCACATTCATACAGCCAGTGCGGAATTTTCTTTGGAAAAATTCCACAAAAATGACTGGAACGCTCTCTGCAAAATTCGAACGTGTACTAGGAAAGTTTCGCAATACAGCTTTATTTATTTAATTTTTTCGAAATAATTTCCGCCAAATTGAATACACCTCTCCATCCACCGAAACCAGTCCCTAAAACAGTTCGCCCAAGTTTTTGTAGGGAGTAAGGCACACTCCTTGTCCCAAGCCCTCAGGAGGTCCTCATCACTTGAAGACTGCACTCCTTTCAGCTTAATTTTCACATGCAGGAAGAGTGCAAAGTCAGAAGGAGTAAGGTCTGCAGTGTAAGGAGGGTGCTCAAGAAATTTCAGTCCTGTACCCCGCAAATACTCGGTGCAGGCTTTGGCGCGGTGAGCTGGAGCGTTGTCGTGATGGAAGAACCGAGAGTCCATTCTTGACTTCGGTTGCAGGTTCTTCAAAAATTGGATGATTCTGGGCAGGCACTGCTCATTGTAGCACATAGATGTCACTGTCTTCTATGTGTCTGAAACAGCACGCTCGATATAAAAAAAAAAGTTGTCATTTTCTTCGTTACTGACCGGAATTTTCTGACAGCTTCGGGTGTGTCGGCATCTTCAATGACCCAAACTTCGTTTTCAGTCTTAGTTGGCACGTTTTAATAGTACGGTCAAGTTTTGTCACCTGTCACGATATTTATATTAAAAATGAAGTAATTCCTCCAGGTGTATATAAGGTGTCGATTTTATTTTGGCAACTAGTTTCAACACGGAGCACGTCCGGATCTCACCACTGAGATCTAGTAAAAGCCGCACGCAGTTGACATTGAGTTACTACCCACCTTCCACACGGAGCACGTCCGGATCTCACCACTGACTTCTAGTATCAGCCGCACGCAGTTGACGTCAACAAGTATATGGGCCTGAAGATGACGTTGTTACAACGTTGAAACTAGTTGTCAAAATACCGCTACGGTGGCAGGTTCGAATCCTGCTTCGGGAATGGATGTGTGTGATGTCCTTAGGTTAGTTAGGTTTAATTAGTTCTAAGTTCTGGGCGACTGACGACCTCAGAAGTTAAGTCGCATAGTGCTCAGAGCCATTTTGAACCTTAAATACAGCTGGAGGAATTTCTTCATTTTTAATATGAATTTATACCTGCTGACGTCCCATTGTCTTCCATTTCAACTATGGATGTCCGAAGATGTCGCGATGTTATTCACGTACTGAGATTGTCCCTTAGAAAACATCTCTAACATCTCCCGGCACCAAGTCGCACGTCGTGTCAACTGCTGTTCCGTCAGCCCATGCGGCAGCAGACACAACAAAGTTTCTTTGCTTGCAAATTATCATGCAGAATCGAAAGAAATGCTGGTGCATTTAGTCCTAAGGTGTCCCCTATCTGCTTATACTGTAGGTCACACGCCTGTCTTCAAAAAATGGTTCAAATGGCTCTGAGCACTATGGGACTTAACATCTGAGGTCATCAGTCCACTAAAACTTAGAACTACTTAAACCTAACTAACCTAAGGACATCACACACATCTATGCCCGAGGCAGGATTCGAACCTGCGACCGTAGCGGTCGCGCGGTTCCGGACTATAGCGCCTAGAACCGCTCGGCCACTTCGGCCGGCCGCCTGTCTTTGTCTAGCATTTTCTTCACGCCATCACTGTTTCGCTTCGTGGCCTTCCCGTTCTCTCAGCGTTCTCCAGCGTGAAATTTCCTCTTTGAACTTCTCTGTATCACCTGAATATAGTTGTACGATGTGGACACACCTCACCGAATGCAAGAGTCATTTCTTCAAAGCACTGGTCTATGTTAAAACCACGCGCGAAGTCGTACCGCATAACTGCCCGAGTCTCACTTCGTGAACCTGATGCCACAGCAAGCACTTCAAACTAACCCCGTTAGTGAACGACGATGCCCACAGACTTGGCACAGTGGCTGCAATGCAACTATGAGGTATTCTCAGAACACAGCAACAATCAGCCTCCTGCGACTTATTGTTGCGTCGTATTAGAAAACTTTCATAGTACCCATTGTTCAGAAAGCGAAGAGTTATCTACACTGAGCTGACAAAAGTCATGGGATGTCGAAACGCACATATACAGATGGCGATGGTATCACGTAAACAAGGAATAAGAGGGCAGTACATTGCCGTAGCTGTCATTTGTACTGAGGTGGCTCATATGAAAAGTTCTCCGATTTGATTATGGCCGCACGATGGGAATTAACAGGCTTTGAACGCCTGAGCTAGATGAATTGGACATTGAATTTCAGAAATCGTTACGGAATTCAATATTCCGAGATCCACCTGTCAAGAGTGTACCGAGAATATCAATTATCTGGGATTACCTCTCACCACGTACAACACCGTGCCCGATGGACTTCACGTAACGACTGAGAGCAACGGCGTTTTTGTAGAGTTTTCATTGGTAACAGACATGCAGCACTGCGTGAAATAACTGCAGAAATCAATGCGAGCCGTATGGCGAACGTACCCGTTAGAACAGTGAGGCGAAATTTGGCTTTAATGTGCTATGGCAGAAGACGACCGACGCAAATGCCTTTGCTAACAGCATCACATCGTCTGCAGCTCCTCTCCTGGTCACGTGACCATATCAGTTAGACCCCAGACGACTGGAAAAATGTGACCTTGACAGATGAGTCTCGATTTCAATTAACAAGAACTGATGGTATGGTTGGAGTGTGCCCCATACTTCACGAAGTCATGGACCCAAGTTGTCAACAAGACACTGAGCAAACTGGTGGCGGCTCCATAATGGTGTGGGATGAGTTTACATGGAATGGAACGAGTCATCTGGTTCAACTGAACCGATCATTGACTTAATATGGTTATGTTCGGCTGCTTGAAGACCATTTCCAGCCGTTTATGGACTTCATGTTCCCAGGTACCGATGGAATTGCTATGGATGACAATGCGCCATGTCATCGAGACACAGTTGTTTGCTATTGGTTTGCAGAACTTTCTGGACGATTCTAGCGAATGATTTGGCCACTAAGATCGCCCAACATGAATCCCATCAGGGGGTATATGAGACATAAGCAAGAGGTCAGTTCGTGCAGAAAATACTGCTCCGGCAACACTTTCACAGTTATGGTCAGCTGTAGAGATAGCGTGGCTCAACATTTCTGCAGGAGACTTACGTCGACTTGTTGAGTCTACGCCACTTCGAGCGGATGCAATACGCCGGGCAAACGGAAGTTCGGCACGATGTAGGAGGTATCCCATCCTTTGTCACCTCAGTGTACAACTTATATACAAACCAGTCTGCAGTTACAAGTCGATGGACATGAAAGAGAAGCAGTAGCTGAGAAGACAGACATGGTACGAATAGTGGCAGTTGTCTCCAAGCAATGAAAAGTGTGATGTCATCCAATGCGTACTAAAAGGAATCCTCTAAATTTCGGTTACACGATAAATCACACAAATGTAAACACTGTGAATTCAACTAAATTCTTAGGGATTACAGTTCGAATAAGTTACATTGGAAAGATCACGTAGATATTGTTGTGGGAAAGTGAACCAAAGACTGCCGTTTAGTGGCTCTGAACACTATAGGACTTAACATCTGAGGTCATCAGTACCCTAGAACTTAGAACTACTTAAACCTAACTAACCTGAGGACATCACACACATCCATGCCCGAGGCAGGATTCGAACCTACGACCGTAGCGGTCGCGCGGTTCCAGACTGAAGCGCCTAGAACCGCTCGGTCACACCGACCGGCGCCGATTAGTGGAGAAAGAAAATGCAGCAGGTCTGTTGAAGACTGCCTACAATACGCTTGCCCGCCCCCTTCTGGAGTATTGCTGCACGGTGTGGGATCCGCTTCAGATGGGAGTGACTTTGTCCTTCGAAAAAGTTCAGAAAAGAGCAGCTCGTTTTGTATCATCGCGGAACAGGGGAGAGAGTGCCAAGGACATGATACGTCAATTGTGCTGGCAATCATTAAAATAAAGTTATTGGTTGCGGCAGGATCTTTTCGTGAAACTTAAATCACCAACTATCTCCTCTGAATGAAAATATATTTTGTTAGCGCCCACCTAGATAGAGAGAAGCGAACATCATAATGAAATAAGAGAAATCAGAGTTAGCATGGAAACATTTAAGTGCCCATTTTTCCCGCGCGCTGTTCGAGAGTGGAACGGTAGAGAAATAGCTTGCAGCAGATTCAATGAACCCTCTGCCAGGCGCTTAATTGCGAATTGTAAAGTAATTATGTAAATCTACATGTAGAACACAAGGGTGTAGTCTCTAGCAAACGTTATTTAATCTGTACGTTGAGCAAGCAGTACAGGAGAAGCTGGAGAAGTTTTGAAAGGGAATTACATTTCAGGGAGAAAAATTAGAAAAAAATTGGTTCAAATGCCTTTGAGCACTATAGGACTTAACATCTGAGGTCGTCCCCTAGAACTTAGAACTACTTAAACCTAACTAACCTAAGGACATCACACATATCCATGCCCGAGGCAGGATTCGAACCTACGACTGTAGCGGTCGCACGGTTCCCGTCTGTAGCGCCTAGAACCGATCAGCCACACTGGCAGGCTAGAATGAAAAAAAAAAACTTTGAGGTTTACCAATGAGGCTGTTATTCTCACAGAGGTGGCAAATGACTTAGAACAGCTGAATGGAGTGGATCACGTCTTGAAAGGAGGCCGTAAGATGAACGAAAAAAATTAAACAACGGTATGGCATGTAGTCGAATCAAGTCAGTAGATTCTGATTAAATTACCTTAGGAAATGAAACACTAAAAGTAGCTCATGACTTTGGCTGTTTGAACGGAAAAGTAACTGACGATAGCCGAAGTAGAATATAAAATGCAGGCTAGCAACGGCAAGTGAAGCCTATCTGAAGAAGAGAAATTTGTTAACATCGAAATTCAATCTAAATATTAGGAAGACATATCTGAAATTATTTGTCTGGATCGTAGCCTTATATATAAATGAGATGTGGAAGATAAACAGCATAGAAAACAAGGGAATAGTAGCTTTTGAAATGTGTTTCGATACTGCAGTGCACGTGTTGTTAAAAAGTAGGATGCAATGTTCCTGTGGCCATGCAAGCGTAATGGAATGACGACAGTGAAAATTTGTGCTGCACAGGGACTGGAATCCCGATTTCCCGCTTTGTACCAGCTGTCGCCTTAAACACTTTGGCTATCGGTGAACGACTCACAGTTAGATCCAAACTTCCATATATCGTCGTTCATACGTCTCAACCTGCTCTCGTACGCTTTATATAATTCCTGTACAGGGAGAGGACACACTTTAATTGAAAGTAGCTGCCTGATAACCGGCGCGTAAATAAAATATTTTAGGGCCTATATTGTTAAGATACGATGCATTGTTTCCTCGGGCACGCATGCATGCATGCATGCATGTCTGAAGGAACAGGTACTGCGGCGACTACAGCCTTTGTGAAGTACACGGAACGTATTCGCAGTTGCGAATATGGACAACCATCAGCTGCCCGCTTTAGCGAGCGGTTACCTTACTATTACGCTATCCGAGTACAACTCACGGTCGGACCCGAACATGGCTGACGACATCTACATATATACTCCGCTAGCCACCAAGCGGTGTGTGGCAGAGGGCACAATTCGCGCCAAAGTCATATTCCCCCCCCCCCCCCTCTGTTCCACTCGCGGATCGAGCGAGTGAAAAACGACTATCTGAACGCCTCAGTACGAGCTCTTATTTCCCTTGTCTTTGAATGGTGATCATTGCGCGATTCGAAAGTTGGTGGTAATAATATATGCTCTACATCCTCGGTGAAGATCGGATTTCGGAATTTAGTGAGCAGCCCCTTCTATTTAGCGCGCCGTCTATCTGCAAGTGTGTCCCACTTCAAACTTTCTATGAGATTTGTAACGCTCTCGCTATGGCTAAATGTACCAGCCACGAATCTTGCCGCTCTTCGTTGGACCTTCTCAGTCTATTGAATCAGACCCAACCGGTAAAGGTCCCATACAGACGAACAATATTCTAAGACTGGACGAACTAACGTATTGTAAGCTATTTCCTTTGTTGAAGGACTGCATCGCTTCAGGGGATTCTACCAATAAACCGCAATCTAGAGTTCGCCTTACCCGTTACTTGTGTAATCTGATCATTCCATTTGAGATCATTTCGAATAGTCACACCCAGATACTTGACGAATGTTACCGCTTCTAAAGACTGGGCATTTATTTTGTACTCATACATTAATGGGGATTTTCGTCTTGTTATACGCAGCAGGTTACACTTACTAATATTGAGAGATAACTGCCAGTCATCACACCACGCATTTATTTTCTGCAAATCCTCATTGATTTGTTCACAACTTTCGTGTGATACTACTTTCCTGTAGACTACAGCATCAGCAAACAGTCTAATGCCGCTGTCAATACCATCAACCAGATCGTTTATGTAAATCGTACAAAGCAGCGGACCTATTACGCTGCCCCGGGGCACACCTGAAGCTACGCTTGTTTCTGTTGAAGTCACCCCGTTCAGGACGACATACTGCTCCCTGTCTGTTAGAAAACTTTCTATCCAACCGCATATGTCATCGTATAGTCTGGAAGCGCGCACTTTTTGTAGCAAGCGACAGTGCGGAACTGAGTTGAACGCCTTTCGAAAGTCCAGAAATATGACATCAACCTGGGAGCCGGTATGTGGAGCCTGTTGTATATCATGCACAAAGAGGGCCAGCTGTGTCTCGCATGACCGCTGTTTCCTAAAACCGTGCTGGTTTCTGCAGATGCGCTTCTCAGAGTCTAGAAAGGTCATTATGTCTGCACACAAAATATGTTCCATGATTCTACAACAAATCGATGTCAGTAAAATTGGCCGGTAATTATGTGCATCCGATTTTCTACCCTTTTTATAGAGTGCTATGACCTGGGCCTTCTTCCAGTCCCGTGGAACTTTCCGCATTTCCAATGATCTCTGATAGATGATGGATAAGAATGGTGCTATATTTTTAGCATAGTCAACATAATATCTTACGGGTATACCGTCTGGGCCAGATGCCTTCCTGGCGTCTAAAGATCTTAACTGTTTTACAATCCCAGATACACTAAACGCTATGTCAGCCATCCTTTCGTTTGTTCAATAATTGCAAGGGGGAATGGTTCTGCAGTCCTCTACCGTAAACGAGTTTTTGAAAGCTAGGTTTAGAATTTCGGCTTTTATCATCATCAGTTACATCACCCGTACTGTCAGTAAGAGAAGGCATTGAATTGTTTGTAGCGTTCATAGATTTTACGCACGACCAAAATTTTTTGGGGTTATTTTTAGAATCTGCAGATAAAATATTGCTTTCAAATTCGTTAAAAGGATCTCTCATTGTCCTTCTGACAGCTGCTTTCATTTCACATAATTTCTGTTTGTCAGCGGGGCAGTGACTACGTTTAAAACGACTGTGCCAAATTTTCTGCTTTCTCAGCAACTTCCTAATATGTTTGTTGTACCAAGGTGGATCCTTTCCCTCCTCCATACTTTGCTAGCCACATACTTCTCTAGCACATGGTGGACAATACCTTTAAATTCCGACCAAAGATATTCGTTAATGACACTTTTATTTGCTTTCCCAAACAAGAAAACTCTACGCTGGTTTTTTTTTTTTTTTTTTTTTTTTTTTTTTTTTTTTTTTTTTTTTTTTTTTTTTTTTTGCAACTTCCACTGACATAGAAGCCACAACGACATTATGGTCGCTAATACCTACTTCTAGACTAACTTCCTCAAAAAGATCAGGTCTGTTTGTCGCCAAGATATCTAATATGTTTCCATCTCGAGTTGGTTTGCTAACCAATTACTCACGGTTGTTTGTTGAGAGCGCTCCTAGAATAACTTCACACGAATCTTTGCTTCTGCCCCCGACCCAGTATCGATCTCAACTGCGTTTAAACAGCTTTTAACTGCAATGAATACACCACCTCCCATAGAATCAGTCCTATCCTTCCTAAACATTGTCCAATCCGAGTTCAAAATTTCACTGCTTTATATGTCTAGTTTCAACCAGCTTTCAGTACCTAATACAATATTGGCATTGCTACTGTTTATTTCGGAGATTAACTAGGGGATCTTGCTACAGACACTTCGACAATTTACTAACATGAGATTAAGCATATTTAAATCCTTTGGAATGACCTGTTTAGGCGAACTAACAATTTTTACATACAGAAGTTTGGGTCAAGCAGCGCGCGTGCTCGGATAGCGGAAGCAGTTAAGACAACCACTTGCACAAAGCGAGACATCCAGGTTCGAGTACCCATCCAGCACAAATTTTCATTGCCGTAATTCCATTATACAGCTTATGGTTGTCAGTATTCGCTAAGCAGTTAAGGCAACCACTTTCATAAAATGGGAAATCCGGGTTCAAATGGCTCTGAGCGCTAGAACTTAGAACTACTTAAACCTAACTAACCTAAGGACACCACACACATCCATGCCCGAGGCAGGATTCGAACCTGCGACCGTAGCGGTCGCGCGGTTCCAGACTGTAGCGCCTAGAACCGCTCGGCCACTTCGGCCGGCGGGAAATCCGTGATCGAGTAAAGGTCCAGCACAAGTTTTCACTGTCGCAATTTCATTACATAGCTGATGGTTGTCCGCATTCGCAAAAGCGAATGTATTTCTTGTACTATTTTAGTGTGCTATTAGATGGATAGTTCATGTAACCAGTGAGGAGGTACTAAATAGAATTGGGGAGAGCAGAAATTTGTCTCACAACTTGACGAAAAGAAGCGATCGGTTGATAGGACACATCCTCAGGCATCAAGGAATAATCAGTTCAGTTGCGAAAGGCAGTGAGGAGAGTAACAATTGTAGAGGGCGACAGCGGATTGAGTACACTAGGCAGTTTCAGGTGGGTGTTGGGTGCACTGGTAATGTTGAGATGAAAAGACTTGCACAGGATAGACTAGCTTGGAGAGCTGCAACAATCCAGTCTTCGAAATGATCACAGTAGCAACAGCAACATCTCCGTAATATTTTTTGTTACTTTTTTACATCAATCAGTCATTAAAGTTCCTAAAAAAGATAAATTCATTTTTACTCTTAAGAAGGCATAATAAAAGCGAGAGATCAAAAGCGTTAACTGTGTAATCTTACCCGCACAGGTGGATACCATTATGCATCCAATCGAGCAAGAGGTCGCACGTGGAATTCTTCTGCAGTAGTGGCAGAGGTAATGCCTCAAGCCTTTATAATCTGCACCTTCCTTACGCCACCATTCTTTACATTTACCACATTATACCCGGTCTTCCTCAAAATATCTGCACCATGGGTAAACGGATATTCTTCTAGAATCATTTTTCTTATGAGCTGGGAGCAATTTCCTATTGGCAGAGGAAGATTTTTTTTTTCTGATCTAGAAGATTCTGTTTTCTTTCCCTCTCTACATTTCGTTTTATATTCCATTCCTTAGGCTTCTTTTATTATTAGAGATCATTCTTCACCGGTGATGAGAGGGTTTTTGATTTTTGGGCCCTCTACTTCCTTCTGTTAACTGGCGACGTTCTTGGCAGATGGCAGACGTGGACGTGTGCGGATGTACGCTTCCGGCGCTGAATTATAGCAGTTCCGTAGAACTTCCTCGCAGGGTTTCCTTCGCTGGAACACTTATCTCCAGTCGTATTATTAAAATCCATGGTTCGATCTGCGGTGTTGAAGTGTTTACACGAGAAGAAGCAAATCTTTGCCAGATAAACATTAGGATGTATGGACGTATTTCAGGTAATTCAAATGCTTTGGCTGCATTCTCTACTGTTGCTGTGAGTAGGCAGGTCTGGATGAAGCACCGCAGTGTTGAGTCTCTTGCTCGAAAGTTCACTAGTTGACAAAACGTGTCTCTAGAACCCAGCTCATGACAGACAAACAGCTCTAATGAATACAGCTGTAATGACTGCCTGATAAAAACCGCTTAAATTACGGGGTGAATTTGTCACTTTCGGTACTAACAAAAACGCTTTTATACCCGAGTACATAAGCAGATTAGAAGATATACAGTGGGTCAGTTAGAAGGCGCATTGAGTTGGGCATTCAGAGAAATAGGCAGTCGTTTGAATACCTCATTCGAATCAACATTCCTAAATACGGCCAATTTGTAAAGCATGTGGCATCAACCGCAAAAACTTTGAACGTTTCTAGCCATCTAATTAAAATTGACAGACGTTTGTTTTTAACTGATCTATGCACAGTTGATTTAAATAGAAGGGCTAGGCGTTTATTAAGAACCGATTGGTCGTGAAATGGAAACGACAGAGAAGATAAAAAATGTTTTGTTTGCAGCAGCTAGCTAAACCTTCCAGCAAAGTCTCTACATTGTCGCCGATCGGAGTGAAACATTTTTCGTAGCGTTGTACAAACTTTCCAATACCTTCGTCATAGAATGCAGCCGCCTGTGCTTCCCACCTGCTCTACAGCTCGTTGTCTTCATAACCAGCGGCTCACGTGAGCGCAGATGGAAGTCAGAGGGAGGCAAGTCGGGTTTCCACAATGGGTGACCAAATACTTCCCACCGAAAACGTTGCAGAAGCGTCTTCATTACCCTGTAGTGTGCGGCCGAGAATGTTGTCATGAAGAAAGAACTGCATGACAATTTCATTGTGTGGGCTGCATAAAATCAGGCGAAATCTCTCAGTATGCACCCATAATTGGCTGGAGACACAATTTTCTAGGCATTTCGACATGCTGACTGTGCACTCAGGACTGAAAATAGCGACGTGACGCGATAGACGGGCTTACTAGAGACACAGCCCAACACAACTGTACGAAGCTTCATCGGATTTTCACAGTGTTTTCCATTTCGCCACCGATCGGACCTTAATAAAAGAACAGCCCTAGTACATCATCAAGCTGACAGAGAAAAAATAGTCCCTATAGCCGACATAATAGTCTTGAGAGAATCAGCAACTGTTTTAGATGTTAAGACAATTCTCATTTATTGTTCCGTAGGCAAGATGGGTTGCTGACAACTACTTTGATCTGATGATGATCCACAGTGTTCGAAGCATGTGATGCAATTAAAAAAAAGTGCGCCTTAGACGGAACAAGAAATGAGACTCATCTTAATCAGAATAAATACTTTTCTATTAAAAAAATTATAAGTAGTTGCTGTAACGCTCTGAAAAATGACTGAAAACTCGATAACTTCACAGAAAGAGTAACGTTTCTGAAGATTACCTACCCAAATAAATATCTGTTTCACTTATTATTTGGTAAGGTGCAGTGGAAAACACCTTATCTGGAACACCTGTCATATGGGAAAAAGGATCCACGGTAGTTACATCCGAGTGAAAGAACCAATAAATCAGATGTCTCCGAGCACTGCCTCGCTGGTGAGTATGAAGTAACATAAGAAGCTACTAGCACGTTCATGCAAGCGCCGAACTTGTGTATCCTTTATAAAGAAGGCGATTAATTTTAGAGTAGGATAATTAACTCGTCAGAGGCTGAGACATTTACGAAAGCAATGCGGCTTTAAATTTCTTTAGATAACGTCAGAAATCATGTCAGTCTTATACGGAGAACGCCTCTCGAGAGGACTTAACACTGTTGTCACGTGCGGGTCGTGCAGTTCACGGTTTGCTCACAAGGGAAACTCCCCGTCGCACCGACCTCAGGTGTAGTTTAAGGGGGCTCGGCGGACAGACCGTCAAAAACTGAACACAGATGAAGCATGAAAATAGGAAGAAGGTATACTGAACTGTGAAAAAAAGCAAAATAGAAACAAAGAACGGCTTAGGGACAAGAAGTGCAACATAGAACAGCTTATAAGACCAATCGCGTATATACTAATAACTGCAGCTTTACAACCCGACTGGAGATGTTATCCATCCGAGAAAGAATAAGTTATTCGTGGCTTCTAGGACACTTTGTATTTTACGTGAAACTTCCTGGCAGATTAAAACTGTGTGCCGGACCGAGACTCGAACTCTGGACCTTTGCCTTTGCGAAGGAGGAGAACTTCTGTGAAGTTTGGAAGGTAGGAGACGAGGTACTGGCAGAAGTAAAATTGTGAAGACGGAGCGTGAGTCGTGCTTGGGTAGCTCAGTTGGTAGAGCACTTGCCCGTGAAAGGCGAAGGTCCCGAGTTCGAGTCTCGGTCCGCCACACAGTTTTAATCTGCCAGGAAGTTCAAAATCAGCGCACACTCCGCTGCAGAGTGAAAATTTCATTCTGTATTTGACGTGTTAACAAACGAAACTTCGAACTTAGAAGAGTACATGTTTTATATTGTAAAAGAACATTTTAAGTTGAAGGAGAATAACAAATATAAGGAATGGTTTCAAAACATTTTATCTATTGCTTTATGTGGGCTACAAAGAGGGGGAAAGTTTTCTTGATTAGAAGCAGAATATTTATTTGAAGCCAAATGTTTGCCCGCATCTCGTGGTCGTGCGGTAGCGTTCTCGCTTCCCACGCCCGGGTTCCCGGGTTCGATTCCCGGCGGGGTCAGGGATTTTCTCTGCCTCGTGATGGCTGGGTGTTGTGTGCTGTCCTTAGGTTAGTTAGGTTTAAGTAGTTCTAAGTTCTAGGGGACTTATGACCACAGCAGTTGAGTCCCATAGTGCTCAGAGCCATTTTGAACCAAATGTTTATTCTTTCTCTTCCACTATTCCTGGAATCTTTCCTATGCTGATTCTCAAAATGAGAAGTGTTCTAATTTGGCAAAACCCTCTAGCGCCGAATTTTGTTTCCTTTGTTTAAAACTATATGGCTTCTTTAAAAAAAAAGAATTGCGTCATGGTTAAGTGGTCACAGTGTTGGATTAGCAAACGGGTCAGCCGTGTTCAAACTTCCTACGTGCCAATTTTTTCTTTCTGTTTTCGCCACTATATTAGCAGCCGAAAGAAAGTGGCTTTCGAATGGAAACCGCAAAAGTTTAATGACAAGGCGACAAGTCAACCGAGTCCTCCATCGGAAAACACGTCTGGTGTGTCATACACGGCATTAGTGGCAGTACGTGTTTCATATGGTAAGAACCTCTTACAGACGCTCCTAATTTGTACGCCTGGTGAGTGAGTGAAATATCTCTCCTTGCCCGATTTAGGTGTACATATGACTGTGAATGTGATCACTCCTGAGGAAATGATGAAAACATAATAGTTTGTCACATTAGCTCCAACGCAACAGTTTCACAATCACATAGCTTCTCTGTGATATGTCAAAACACATTTTTTAACCTTTTCGAAGTTGCGTTCCATTTTTGGAAGTCTTGATTCTCGCATTCCTTTGTGGTAACGTAGCTGACACACGTTTATTTGTTGTTTCCATTTCTATGCGACGTCAATGTGGTATCACGCCTGCTGTCACTGTTCATCACATTTACTTGCGACAGTAATGTATTCTTACCACTTGACTCATATTCTATAACCAATGTATAGCATGACAACGGCCAAGACTACCGAAAGAGAACAAACATTTCAATGACTGGACGGACAGTTCATAATGTTGTGGGGAAAAAGAAGGCAGGAAGGAGTGTTCCCCACTGCTCGTATGCTTTACAGTCCAACGCCGTTAGCACTTAACCACGACACAGTTCAGTACATCTTCTTCCTGTTTTGATGCTTGAGCTGTGTTTAGTTTTTGACGGGCTATCCACTGGGCCATCTTACCGCTAAATCTGGGGGGGGGGGGGGGGGGAGGAGGAGGAGGAGGTGCGATGGAGAGTTTCCCTTGTTAGAAGCCCGGCAGCGAGCAACCGAGATCTGTGCTCAACTTAGTAACTTAGGGAAGCTGAGGAAATACTATGTAAAGTGTAAAATGGCAGCATTAATCCCGACTACTGTGTCAAAAACTACTAGATTTTTGGTTTCCTACAGGAACTGCAAAAGAATGGAACGTGTTAATATCTGCTAAATTGATTTCTACTTAAATACAAATGAAAGAAGGAAGATTTGATTTTAACGTCCAGTTTGTATAGAGATAATTAGTGGCGCTTCACTAGCCCTGTTGCGTAATGACATGTACCGGCCACAGCCTTTTTGGGGAAAATGCTCTAGCAACCACTTAAAACGGCGTACGGAAATCATGGAAAGCTTAAACCAAAATGATTAGACGTGGATCTGACCTTCGGGTCTGTCGAATACAACTTCAGTATCCTTACTTCTGCCCCTTCTCACTCGGTATGTAAATGAAAGCTATGCTGTCGGTAAGCGAACTTGGGAATTAATCATAGAACGCATAACATGGACGATGGATTTTAATTGCTGTACAAAGTCCTTACTACGGCTTCCTTGCTAAGCGAACACGTAGATGCCAACCAAGACGGCGAGATGAACCGCATCAGAATCTAATCATTATTCTATGATAAGGTGGCTAGATGGAGGGCAGTAACAGTCCCACCAAATTTCCTGTGTACGAGTCTACATCGGTATTCGGTAAGCCATCGTCAGATTTGGGGGATACGGAGTGCAGCAGACCAAATTCATTTACGCCCTGCCCTTTCTCCTCGTTTCTATTCGAATCGTGCCTGGTAGTCCTTACGCAAGATGCTTGTTGCGGGAAGTAACATGGTCCTTGACCCGTTTTGGAAAGTCGGCTCCCTGAATGCTGCTGTGAGTAAGAACTTGAGAAGTTGTTTTGAACATATCTGTGACGCTCTTGCGCTGACTAAACGAGCCCGAAACGAAAAGTACAATTATTTTTTAATCCCTTCCTCTTCCATTAATATAAATTAGTTAAGATCTGAGACACTCGAATAGTATTAAAGAACGGCTCAAACGATGGTTCTGTTGTCGACTTACTTCATGCGTGAAGTACTCTGCATCAGAATTCTTCCAAAAAATGTGGTTTCCCACGGCTAGTTATGTGTCACTCAGAACAGCTGCTCCTAACCACACGCTGGATGGCAAAAAAAGTGAAGGCCCCAGTGTCCGCAGCTCGTGGTCGTGTGGTAGCGTTCTCGCTTCCCGCGCCCGGGTTCCCGGGTTCGATTCCCGGCGGGGTCAGGGATTTTCTCTGCCTCATGATGACTGGGTGTTGTGTGATGTCCTTAGGTTAGTTAGGTTTAAGTAGTTCTAAGTTCTAGGGGACTGATGACCATATATGTTAAGTCCCATAGAGCTCAGAGCCATTTGAACCATTTGAAGGACCCAGAAGGGACGAGGAAGCGAAATGAAACTTCACGGGTTGACAGGCTGTATTATGTTATTCCAGTGATCACAAAATCGAGCCAAATTTACAAAGAATAGTAGTACGAGCTATTTATTAGTAGGGCGTTGCACTCGTTCTGGCCTGGATGCATACGCTGATTCTGTTGTGAGGGATGACACAGGAAGGAAGAAGGAAGGAAGACTGGGTTTAACGTCCCGTCGACGTCGAGGTCATTAAAGACGGAGCACAAGCTTGGATTGTGCAAATTATGGGGAAGGAAATCGGCCGTGCCATATCAAAGGAGCCGTCCCGGCATTTGCCTGGAGCTATTAAAGGAAATCACAGAAAACCTAAACCTAGATGGCCGGACGCGGGTCTGAACCGTCGTCCTCCCGGTTCCAGGATGCTAACCACTGGCCACCTCTTTCGACGTGAATGGTGACATGAAGCCGTTGTATCTCATCCTGAGGCAAGCTGATCCACAACTGGTCCTTGATATCCTGCGATGTAGTTGCCGTCCGAGCTGGACGCACGTACAGTGTGTTCCATTGGGGATAGCTCTGTGAATCTTGCTGGCCGCGGGAATACTCCAACATCAAGTAGACACTTCATAGAGAGACATGCCTTGTATGGGCGACCATTGTCCTGTCGAAAAATGGCACCACTCTAATGTCGCAGTATGTCTGTGGTGTGCCACTGAGCCGTCAGAGACCTCGCAATCGCTGTAAGCCGTGACATGAAATCATACCCGAATAAGGATCCCGTGCCTTAGAATTTCCCCACCTTGCTATGTAAATGTCTCCGTCAGGAAACACGGCACCGACGTGAGATCGGCTATCTGTTCGCTTATGTACCTCATGAACGAACAAAGCAAATTGAGTTTCACACGATCGATGCTGGCGGAAACAATTTTGATCCCTGCACATAGGAGTTCTTTGGCTTTCATAGAAGTAGACATCGGAGGACAGAAAATATGTTTCACAGTACTGCAATATGTTGAAATAAGTGATACAAGGGATGTTAAAAAGTTTTGATAATGGTAGTATGGACCGAAAGAAGATATAAATGCCCAAGAAACGTGGTTTCTAATATGTATACCTTAAAAGCTGAGAGCACTTGTTAATTGTCACTATTGTGAAACACGTCCCTTTTTCTACTGCAAGCTCATTGGTGTTACGAATAATTGAGCGGTTGACTGTTGGCACCCCGCGTTCTGGATATGTTTCAGCATACAGGACACGGGATCGACTGCCCTGACCGTAACAGAAGTTCATATCTATTATTTTCCGTGTGGAATAATAGGCTTCCATTATGCCGGTGTGCGCGAAGATAAAACTGCATCAATGTTTCTCGTAAAGTTAGGTGCTCTTACACTTGTCTGACTTCACTCAGCTTTTGCTTATCAGTCAAGATTGGGTTACGTTTGAATCTGCGATGTTGCTGTCACTCCTTCTTTGGTACTGTCTAAATACTGTCGTTTATGAATTATTTTCGTCTGTTAATACCCTCCAATGCACAAATTTGTCTGCCATAAGAGCTGAAAATGTCTAAATTTTTGCCAAAGATCTTCAATAACCTCCTTGCCGATGTTTGCTCAGTTAGTCTCAAATCTATTTCTTGTCACCCTCATTAAGCAAAAATGTATTTCTACGTTTCTTAACGCACAAAAGTGGCCAGTGATGCTATAAAAGCCTTATAGATGCCAAACCTGTCTCTTAGTAAACTAAATCGCCTGATTTTGGCCTGTTAGAGGCCAGTAGTATCAGTACATTTCCTTCACGAATAAGCTCCTACTCGATATTTTCGGAAAATACGTTTAGCAGAATGTTTCCCAACCACCAGATCTAAAAGCGTGCGGCTTCCATTATATAAAAGAAAGAGTGAAATCTCCCTCTATCACTAAGGCATGCTCTAGTAATTTTCCTTCGTTATTTTCCAAAGTTTCTCAGAAACGTCCCATAAATTTCATATTTTAAGTGAGTGGACGTTAAAAATACCCTACACTGCATTTGGTCAATGTTTGGTGCTTATCTCCACCTGCATTATTCAGCATTATGACCGTATTAATTATGTTGTTTACTATGAATTTTTGCTGAAATAAATACTCCGTCATCATTTGTGTGCAGTCTACCCGTCTGGCATATCTTTCACTAAGAATTTAATATTCCACTCCTAATTCTTTCTCCCCCCCTCCCCTCCCAAAAAAAGATCATACTTAAGGTGAGGCGGAATAATCAGTTTCGGCGCCTTCTCATTTTTTTTATTGAATTCCGCTGGCTTCATATTAGAAGGAAAACTAACCTTGACCTGACTAAGATGAACCCTATGGAGTTTACCGGTAGCCAGCTTTTTAACTAGGTGACTATCCGGTATGTGCATGTTTAGAATGACGCTCAGACAAAACGACGGCAACAGAAATTTTCTCTGTTCCCCTGGTGGGGGCCCAGAAACTCATTACGAAAACAAGATGCCCAACCACTAACAAGATTGGCCGCATAGGGGCGCTGTATCTCTGGGCCTCCCACCTGTGTGCAAACCGAATATTAATAATCCCCTTACTCCAGTTTCTCTTAATGGTGTCGGGATCAATTTCCTCACGGAAGTCACTAATGAACCAAAAGTTGAATATCAAAGAGTTAGTCAAGCACGCAAGCATTAATTTTGCAGGGATGATTTTATGGGCCTCGTACTCGGCGGAAATGAAAGCAAAATTATGCCAATTGATGTAATTATCCCAGTTGTTCTGAGATCGGGTATGATTAACATAGTCAGCGAACGACAGTTGGCATGTGATGTGCTACTACCAAAATTGACTTTCTTGAATCCTCTAGAAGTGAAGGTACGCACATTATCATTGACTAATCTCTTGGGAGGACCAAAGTAAGAAAATATTTTATCAAAATGGTGAACTCTCAAATCTGAAATCATACCCCTAGCTGGGACAAGCCACATAAACCGGGTGAAAGCATCCAATACAACAAAAGTATAGTTTTTGCCACTTTTAGTGTGTGGAAGCAGCCCTCAATAATGCTCTAACAATTTTTCCACCAGTCTCTCTACCCGACTTGAGTGCAACAAGTCGCGACAAGAACAGAGCTTGGCAAACTGTGATTCCTAATAGTCCTTGACTAACGTTCTGAAGTCTGAATTAAGGGCTGGCCAAGTAAGGCGCTGTCTAATCTCTATTATGGTCTTATAAGTACTCAAACGCACTCACATAAGGAGTAATGAAAGTACTTAAGAACAGCCAAGATTAACTCTTTTGGGAGACAGTCTTTTAACTTCTCATCATAGTGAGTACAGTAACATAGTAGAACTTTTTTTTTTTTTTTTTTTTTTTTTTTTTTTTTTTTTTTACAGCAAACTGGAAAACTGAAAATCCAACTGCGCAGCTTGCTATCCTGCCAGTCTTAAGAGGCCTAGCCAGTAATCGGCTTGGTGCCTTGTTGTCTGTTCCTACTAAAAAAGTCTGTGCTACAAACAGAACTTAAATTATTGCATGCCAAATAAAACAGGCTATGTTCCAGTCGCATATGGAGTATTTAACCACAGTCCCCAAGATAGCCCTCGATGCGTACATGGCCGACTATAGTATGCGTCATTTATGACGGCGGCCGAGTTTTAGTTTCGTTCTGCGCATCTGCCGTCACAAAACACAGTCAGCCAATGAACAGAGAACGACGTTGCCAGAGCTCGACTGCAGTGCAGAGTACTGACGAGTGTTTTCAGTTTTAGAAACGTTCAGTCATAAATAAAGTAGTAGAACAAAAGCAATGTCTTGCTAGGAAACTTTCTTTTATAGAAAGTTTGGAAAAAGCATTCTTTATACCAATTGCTTCATATTCTATTAATTAATTAAACCAAACAAGCAATAAGCCTCCTAATTCGGGCGATAGCAAGGAAAGGTGTTGTATAAATCTCACGAACTGCTTTTTCGCAATAAAGAACAGCGGTAATTGTTTATTTCCTATTGTACTTCGACGAAGCGTGAGTAATTCATAGTCATACCAACAATGTTTGTCGGTATTTTGCGTGACGTTTCAGAGTCCTCAAGGAGTTTTATGGCTGGATGAGCGGCGTTAGCGTAATGGTGAGTGTTGGGCTGCTAAGCGAAAGGTTATGAGTTCAAACCTAGTCTGCCTTCGGCCGGTGAGCGGCGAGGACGACTTGTTTACGTCCCGTCCGCAGAGTCGCGAGCGCGCGTAGTTTGTTTACTTCCTCGCCGCAGCTAATACTCGCGTCCGTTAACATTGAGTCGCCATGGCTCATTCGTACAGAAAAGCTACCATCAAGATCAGCTTCCAGCCCGACTACGAACGACCACGAGCCTTTGAAGTCGAACGATTCATCCGTGACGAAGTTCAAATACCAACACAGCACATCGTCGGTATCCACCTATCCATTACAAGGAGCGTCGTTTACGTCAAGATGGTCGATGACGAGTTATGTCACGCAGTTGTGAACAGATGCGCGAACACTCTCAAGTTCAAACACTCCGATGGTCACATCGGAGAGGTTACTGTTGACCATGCTGGACTAGGATTACGCACACTAAGAGTCTTCGAACTCCCTTTCGAAGTGCCACCGGACGTCGTTACCTCAGCTTTCCGTCCTTATGGGACGGTAATTAGCCACGTGGCCGAAAAATGGAACACCTTCGAGAAGTACCAGGTGCTCAACGGCGTCCGGCAAGTGAAAATTGAATTAAAGAAACATGTGCCACCCTACTTAGTCATAGGTGGCTGTCGAGCATGTACGACGGACAACCTCGTACTTGTTCTGGTTGCGGCCAGGAGGGTCATGTGCGCTCGGCGTGTATTCAACGTCGGGTTACACAACTTCCATTGCATGACACGACGCCACCTCCTACGCTCACGGCCCTCCCCCTCAATTACGCAGAGGTGACACGATCGACCGTCATAACAGACGACATACCCCTTGGAAGACAGGAAGCATTAGAATGCACACCTGTCGGCAGTCCTGGATTGACCAACACCATTACGGTGTTTGCAGAGATTGAAGAACGCCACCCATCAACTGCACATGAAGATTCGGACGAGAGAATGGAACTCGACGTTAGGGTTGTACCGATCTCTGCCTTCCTACCTGAGGGGGATGCGATACGGGAACCACAAACTCTTTCGGACATAGAAACTCACGTCCGCAAACAAAGGTCACCGAGAAAACATAAAAAGCGACGTCGCACACCCTCAGACGATTGCCTGCAGCGGACGTCTTCTCCAGTTGACGACCGGACGGCCGACGAAACGACGAGGAAAATGGATGACACGAGATCGCCCTCACCTGTCACTTTGTCTGATTTTGACAAACCCGATTCCGCTCTCTCGGGCAAACAGATGGCCAGCACAGCGCCCGCCGTTGGTATACAACCGGAAACAACTGCGGATTCACCCTTAGTCACTCAGCCCACAAGTGTTCTACCGCAGCCACCGTTAACTTACGGACCTTAGGCGGATGACATTGAAGACGATTCTACGGCCGCTGTGGTGGATGAGGAGAGGGGTCTCTCCTCCCACACCTCGGCCCCTCCCGAGTAGCAACAGATGACGGCGCGGACGCGGCCAGCAGATCACAGGCCCCACCTTTTACGGCGACACTGACGGCGG
Source organism: Schistocerca americana (assembly GCF_021461395.2). Lineage (NCBI taxonomy): Eukaryota > Metazoa > Arthropoda > Insecta > Orthoptera > Acrididae > Schistocerca > Schistocerca americana. Next base: position 506,359,654 of record NC_060121.1, on the reverse strand, counting down.
CCCCTACCGCAGGAGACGATCTACAGACCTATCGCTTAACGACCATCAACATTAACACCATTCGGACACGTACGAAGTTGTCGCTGCTCCAAGACATGCTCAATGCAGCAGACGTTGACACAGTCTTTCTCCAAGAAGTGTTCGTCGCCGATTTCCCGGGTATGTATGGTTATACAGCTCATGTGTCCCAAGCCTCGCCAACTAACAGTGGAGTCGCAGTTCTCCTCAGAGAGGGCCTCGAGGCGGACGAAGTCCGATATCTCCCCGACGCTAGACGAATGACCGTAACGGTGCAAGGCGTCCGGTTGATCAATGTGTACGCCCCTTCCGGAACGAATCGCCGTCGTGACCGATCGCTCTTCTTCGCAGAAGGAATAGCACCGCTTTTTCAGGGCAGGCACGATGACTTGATACTAGGGGGCGATTTCAATTGCACCCAAGCACTTAAAGATCAGCTGCCACGCCATTCACCGTGCCCCTAACTTGGGACACTCATCGGCGATCTCCAGCTGGTAGATACATGGGAACATGTCCGAGGAAACAGACCGGGATACACCCATTTCACGAGTCACTCGTCTAGTCGCATCGATAGGATTTACGTCTCCCGTTCTCTCGCGGCAACGGTGAGTGACGCGGAGGTGTGGCCAGTAGCTTTTTCTGATCACGAGGCCTACATATGTGCCGTCACCCTTCGTCGCCAACGGGTGTGGCGCAGCCGACATCCCTGGAAATTAAACCTTGCTCATCTCGCTTCTCCGGATTGTCGACGCGCCATCGAAGACACGTGGAGTTTGTGCGTCCGCCGCCTCCCGACGTATCCTACGTCAATTAGTTGGTGGTTAACCTGCGCCAAGCCGGTCCTACGGAGAACCTTTTATTACGTATGGTCGTGAGACTGCTGCTTGGAGGCAGCAGACCCTCCATTTTTATTTCACCGTCCTTCGCGAATGCGCCTCCTTGCCACCCACACCGGAACGACAGTTGACAGTTCAGCGTGCGAAAGCACAGATCGTAGCCCACATGCGCCGACACCTCGAAGGGACTATCGTCCGAGCGCGAACATAAGACAGGCTCGCAACGGAACGACCCACCATGTACCACGTCATCCGAGAACGTACACTGCGAAGACGGACGCTGATACATGCCATCACCACTGAGGACGGCCGTCATCACACCACACAACGCGATATTGCTGCAGCCTTCTTCGACCATTACGCACGACTTTATTCTGCTCAATGTTCCGACCCGACAACGGTGACAGCAGTCTCACAACTGGTTTACGGCACTGTCCGACAGGATTTACAAACTGAATTATTGAACGACAATACGGAAGACGAAGTTATCGACGCCATCGGTAAAGGAGCTGCGAATAAGTCTCCTGGCCCCGATGGGCTCCCTGTGGAGTTTTATATAACTTTCCAGTATTTACTGGCTCCCAAGGTGACAGACATCTGTCGGGAGCTTATGTCCCCCGCGGAACCGCTCCCTGCGACCTTCGTAGAAGGAATAATTAAACCGGTTCACAAACCTAAAGGTGCGGCTCGAATACAAGATTACCGCCCGCTAACACTCGTCAACTGCGACATGAAGATATTCACCAGACCCAGACTATTAGCAAACTGTCTACGACCGACCCTACCTTACGTCATCTCACCAGATCAGACTTCCCTAGGGGGTATCAACAACATCCACACAGCACTGTGTCGACACCGTGACTTAATAGCCCTAGCCAGGACACGCCGCATCCCGGGAGCGCTGGCATCACTAGATTTTAGCCAAGCTTTTGATCGAGTGGATCACGCGTACCTAACGTCCGTTCTCCGGCACAAGCAGTACCCACAGCAATTTATAGACGTCGTGATGCGCCTCCTCCGAGGGGCGACTTCCAAAGTGCTCGTTAACGGGCGTCTCTCGCAGTCCCTCCCGATTTTCCGCTCCGTGCGTCAAGGCTGTCCCTTGTCGACTTTACTATATGCTCTGGCACTGGAACCGCTCCTCTGTGGCCTCCGTCAACGCCTCACCGGTCTTACCCTACGTGACGTCACATTTCGCTGTACAGTATGTGCAGACGACCTGGTTCTCGTGTTCCGCAATCGCGATGATGTCATCAGAGCACTAGAATGGATTACCACTTTCGGTGTGGCATCCGGCAGCTGTCTCAACGTCGCCAAATCGGTCGCCATGGCCATAGGAGACGGGTTGACCCCAGCGTGTGTCGAACCCCTACAGCTTCGTATCACTATCAAATGTCTCGGAATAGAGCTTCACGACGACATACGGCGCACTGCGGCTCTTAACTATAGCCGCTTATTACAACAAATTCGGGTTCAGATCTTCAACCTTCGTCTGCGGAGCCTCGACATTCTCCAAAGGACACACTTTGTCAAGGTTTACCTCGCATCGCGCCTTCCACACATAGCGCGTGTTCTTCCAATACCGTTACTGATGGCTTGACGTCTATTAGCGGCATTCGGAGCCTACGTCAGTACAGGCATGCTCTTCAAAGTCAGTTATGAGTCGCTGACCCTTCCCCCAGAAAGGGGAGGTCTTGGTCTAGTCCATGTCCACGACAGAGCTGTGGCCCTGTATGTCAGCTCACACATAAAGCTGTGGCGCCACCACCCGGAAAGTTTGCAGGTTTGCTGTTGGCGTCCTTAGCTCCACCCTCCCTTATGCCCCCACTGGCGACGCAAGACATACCCCACCCTTCTACTACTTCGGAAACTTTTACATTGAACACAGCTATGTCCGTATCGCAGTACCACCGACGAAACAGGCGTCGGCGCGGGATATATATCATATCCTACAGCAGAGGCGCCCACCAAACATCGTAGAGATGAAAAGCCCTCAGGCTAATTGGAAGGTGGTGTGGAAGACGATTCACGCTGTTTCACTGGACACAGCCGTCCGATCCACATGGTACATCACAGTCAATCACCCGATCACGCCTCCACAAGATACACATGGCGGAATCGCCTCTATGCGTAGACTGCGGGATGCCAGACACGGACGAACACCGTCTCACATGTGGCGCAGCAAAAGACGTACGGCGCTTGGTGCGACAAATTTTGTCGTATTTTCTACGAGTGACACCGGAACACATTACACCTCGGTTTCTACTATTTCCGTATCAACAGTATTTTCCGCGCGCCAAGACCAACGCTGTCACGTGGATCCGCGCACATGCGGTACACTACTTATTTCACGATGGACCTAAAGATGTATTAGACTTTTGGAACTACCTACAAGAACGTCATTGCAAGATCGTACGGAACCCAAAATACAGACAGTATTTTTCTAATTACTTAGGGAGTGCCCTAAGCGAACCTCCACGCAGCTGGATCATCAACAGGTAGGAGAAGACACCTATTGAGTGAGTTGACAAGACTAAGTTCGATTCTCGGTGGAATAACATGACATACGTGAAGACGTACCTGGATGGTTAAGCGTCAGGAGAGTAGCGACACACCCTTCTGCATCATGTATGTTGCACTTTTTTTTTTCGTTTCCCCATATACATTCCCTCGGTGTAGGAACGCGCCGAGATATTGTTTTCTTTACTCAGAGCACGGTGCGGTGCTAGATACATTTATTTTTGTTGTGGTATAAAGTAAAACCAAATTAAGAATGTATTAAAAACAGTAAATAAAAATAAATAAATAAATAATAATTCCCACAAAAGAGTTCCCCTTCCCATCCCTGATTCCTTGATTCCTTGCGGACGAGGGGGGCACTGTGACCAGGCCTCGGGTTACGACCCCTGATCGCTCTGCCTTCCCCGCCCTCCCCGACCTCCTGTTAAAAAAAAAAGTGGTAATCTTCTAAATAAAACTAAAAAAAACCTTGTGCAGTGCTTAATATTTCTTTATTTAAAAACAGTATCGAAGTGTCTTACTTCATGAATTTTATTCGTTTGAATGTAATTTTTTGAAATTTCTAGTGCTTTGTCTCTTCATTAACCCTTTCGCTGCTACAGAGACGTGCTCCCCGCATTCCACGCTGTTCGCGATTTTGTCATCACTGCACTGCTCGCCTGTGCAGACACATGGTATTCTGATTGCTTGCCGGCAAGGTATTTCAGCGTGTTCGGTCAGAGGGTTAGCAGCCCCTGTAATACAAAAAAAAAAAAAAAAAAAAAAAGAACTGAGTTCATGGATGAACAACGAACTGAAACGGGTGTCTTGCGACGTCCGCCACGAGCAGATGCAAAGAACGAAAGCGAACAAAATGAGATTAAAAAAAAAAAAACAAGTCTGCTTTGACACACTTATCAATCGATTTCACAAAAACTATTTGGCCCAAAAATTAGATTTTTACACATCTTCTTGACTGATACCTTCCCCCTATAAATAAATGACTTAATTTTGTTTCAATGTTCAACGCAGTTATTATGCAGCATTAAATGTAGTAAACCATTGCACGAAATTTTGAAGAGTTTGCAGAGGTCGATTTTGGTTGCCACAATGTTGAGAATGAAATGTGGACAAGATACCTAAATTTCATATAAAATTTACTGTATAACAGTATCTCCTTTAATTTAAGTACCACATAGGTGTCGTATGTAATATTGGGAAATATTCCGTCTTTCGCGACTGCAATAAAAGTTTTATTTACACCGGGCGCATTTGGCTTTATTTTAAAGCACTTCAATCAATGAAAGGTAAGGCACATACACAATGGTACTCATGTTCTCTTCTGCAACTGTAATAAGCGTCTTATTTGGACCAGACGCATTTTTTTCTTTTGAAGCATCTTCAGTGGACAGTATTTTGTCTCCTCCATTGCCAAGTCACCTTTCGTAGTTTTGTGCTGCGGTAACGCAATATTAAATGTTTTTGTCGGCTGATCAGTGTTTTAGCAAATAAATGCTGATTGTGTGTGCCACACACAAAAATTATATTGGACATAGCTCAGAGCACTTCACTTATAGACGGTATATTCAAGTCCTAATGTTTTTGTAAGTCCACAGTTTTGTTTAATGTATTTTGTCTACATCCTTTTGATTGATTGAAGTGCTTTAAAATAAAGCCAAACGCGCCCGGTGTAAATAAAACTTTTGTTACAGTCGCGAAAGATGGAATATTTCTCGATGTTACATACGGCACCTATCTGGTACTTAAATTAAATGAGATATTGTTATACAGTAAATTTTATATGAAATTTAGGTATATTGTCCACATTTCATTCTCAACATTGTGGCAACTAAAATCGGCCATACGGAAAGTATACGCTATGGACTTTTACCTCTGCAAACTCTTCAAAATTTCGTGCAATGGTTTACTACACAATAACTGCGTTGAACATCGAAACAAAATTAAGTCATTTATTGGGGGAAGGTAGTAGTCAAGAAGGTGTGTAGAAATCAAATTTTTGGGCCAAATAGTTTTTGTGAAATCGAATGATAAGTGTGTCAAAGCAGTCGGAACACCATGTGTCTGCACAGGCGAGCAGTGCAGTGATGACGAAATCGCGCACAGCGCGGAATGCGGGGAGCACGTCTTTGTAGCAGCGAAAGGGTTAATGCGGCCGTGGTGGCTTTACTTCATGAACTGCGCGCTCCCCCTAAACGTAAGTTTGCGGACTATACTATGGTTCAAATGGCTCTGAGCACTATGGGACTCAACTGCTGCGGTCATTAGTCCCCTAGAACTTAGAACTAGTTAAACCTAACTAACCTAAGGACATCACAAACATCCATGCCCGAGGCAGGATTCGAACCTGCGACCGTAGCGGTCTTGCGGTTCCAGACTGCAGCGCCTTTAACCGCACGGCCACTTCGGCCGGCTGACTATACTATACTATGGCGCTGCTTCTCTTGGCGCGTGCGTCGTGTGCAACTGGCAACGCAGCAATCTTCCGCGTCTGCGCGGGCTTACGCGAGCCGCCAAGATAAAAGAATTGAACTATAACCATCTCCATCAAATTTCTGTAACAGGGGCGCATTTCGAAATGAACTACCCTGGGGGGGAGGTGGGGGGGGGGAGGAGGACTGTAATCGGCCTGGGTTATCAGTGTTAACCCCGTTGGCTGAAACTATATGATCCAGAAAATAAATCTTGGTACAGGCTAAATTAACCTTAGTAGGCTTCAAAGTCAATCCTGCTCCTCTAAAACAATATCTGTCTAAGATTTTGAAGGTGTTCACCAAAGATCTTACTGTATACAACCACGTTATCGAGGTCATTCTATATGCAACAAATCTCCATTTCACTCAAGACAGAATCTGGCTGACGTGATAAGACTGCAGCACCAATTGCCAATCCGAAGGGAACTTTGTTGAGCTCAGGCAAGTTCCAACACATGCAGAAAGCAGTTAGACGCTTAGATTCATCAGCTAGAGGTGTCTGGTGGAAGACTTGATTCAGATTCAAACCGTGAAATAGCAAACCAAGTAAAGCACATATGAAGACCAGGCAAGGTCACCGACTCCAAAACTAAGTTCTGGTTAAGTGTTCAGTAGCCTGTGGTTCAAATGGCTCTAAGCACTATGGGACTTAACTTCTGAGGTCATCAGTCCCCTAGAGCTTAGAACTACTTAAACCTAACTAACCTAAGGACATCACACACATCCATGCCCGAGGCAGGATTCGAACCTGCGACCGTAGCGGTCGCGCGGTTCCAGACTGTAGCACCTAGAACCGCTCGGCCACTCCGGCCGGCCAGTAGCCTGTGACGACTCCATAACCTTCGCTATTACCTTTGGGAACCAAAATTATTGGCAAGGCTTATAGAAAATAGGAGGTATAATGAGCCTAGCTGTGAGCAATTTATCAATAATCTGCCTTAATTCGTGCAAATTCGGCGGCGATAATCGGTAAGGAGAGTGATGTACCAGAAAATGGTCGATGAGTTGGCCCTGATATTTAACACTGTTGGCTACACCCAAGTGTTCGGCCAAAACATTCCGATATTCACTTCACAACCTTAATAACTGTTGAGCTTATCTTCCCCCAAGTGTTGGACATGACGCTTGAAATCACTCGAATAACAATACAATAAATTGAAGAAAATTGATCATGGCTACATTATGATAGTCCTTACCTGGACGAAATTTAAAGGCAAACTTGTTTGCAGAGTAGTCTAAGACACAATAAATCTTGTCTATGAAGTCACATCCCAGTAGTTAGTCAGTCGACAAATGTTTGGCGGCAAAGATTTTACTAGGCCAAGAGAATTGCTGAATTTTTAAAATAACTCCTAACGCTTCCAAACAAGACAATGATCAGTAACTGCCCAAGCCTTTTATCTAGTGGTCTTAAAGTGAGAAATTTACAAATCTTACTATGTTTGAGGTACCACACATAATTGAGCAAGGAAATATTGCTGCTGGAATCCAACAGTTCACTGGCCAGTTCATGGTTAAGGGCAGCACAATAAACACTAAGGAGGAATTACTGATCCACTTAACTCATAACATTCTTTGGGTAGCAACGCTATTCGCCTTCCCTAACTCCATTCCCAAAAACGTCATGTGTCATTACCACATCTAACCCGACAATCTCGAGCAAAATGTCCCGGTTTATTATACCTAAAACAATTTCCGCAGTTTCGTCCACGTTGACTACTCTCGTCATATTGATGGGTATCCTTCTCAACTTGATCCACGGCAAGGAAGTACCAGGTTTATTAGTAAAAACCACAAACAAACGGTTTCAGACCGCAGCCTTTCGAATAAATTACTAATGATCTGATTTTCGCTGACCTCAGCACATAATGCTAACTGGGCTGACTAATATTCTCCGTATGAGTCACAAATGTCTCTTGTTAACCTTGAACCCGAATATAAGGTTTTATTAGTTAATTCATTTCTCAACCTATCTGACAAATCTTGAATAATTCTATCTCGTAAACCTCTCAAGGTCCCACTTTCTCGAATAACCTGATCAATAACACTAGCCAACCGACCGTTAGTTAAATGACATGAATAACTATAGGATCAGGGATTTGAGGAACATCAGCCTGCTGTTGTGGTTTAACAGACAAATAAAAAAAAAGTTACAAATTTATCACTAGTCTCCACTGATAATTTAGTAATCCCTAGCAAAACAACAATATCAGGTGTATGTAAATGATTAAAAAGCTTCCATATCTCCATACCACAACGATTTCGCAAAACACATTCAGACTCGCGATCATCCCTTACCCTTACCTGATCGTCAGAAATTCTTTTCCACTGCAGAAGATTAGCGCAACTGTTCGATTTCTACGCCCTGCTTTACATCTGTGTTAATTCTAAGTCAATCCTGTACCTGATTACTTAAGTGATCGAGATGAGCTCGCACCCGAAATAGCTGGGATTGTGAAGAGTAACTAACCTGAAGAAACAGGTCGATATTGTTCCCACACTGGCGAGAGACTCGAGACAACCACTGATAGCCTGACCTATCTTGTCGAGGATAATAGGGCGCAGCTGAAGCGGCCATTCCAATGTGCCATGGAGATGCAGCATCTGCGCCATGGATATGCTGCGCCAGTTCACTAACATTGCCGTCAGTTTCCTGGTTCTGTATTTGGAACTCAGTACTAATCCTGATCACATCTCGTGTAGCTGCGATTGAGAACAGAATCATATGGGAACAAAAATCGATGCCACCATACCAGCGTCTTAGAGTTGGCAATGGAATTGCAAGTTTCCGTCAGACGTCGACAGCAGTCGTGGAGAATCCGATGGACGAACACCCTCTGTTGCCATGATATGGGATGGCCGGCGGTAGCCACACAGCCCACTTGCACTCAGAGCCACTTCGCTACATTGCGCTATGCAGACGACGGCTGGTTACGGCTCCGACACCATCATTTGTGCTGTAGTTCAGAGAGCATCATTGTTGTTGCTATTGGGGTAGGTGGGCTCTGTTTCTTGTTGCGTTATTTTTAATGAGCCTTTGTACACTTGGAGAAATGGAAGTCAAGTAAACGTTCTGTTTGCCTGCCCGGCTAGCCGCGCGGTCTAACGCGCTGCTTCCCGAGCAGGAAGGCGTGTCGGTCCCTCGCACGACTCCGCCTGGCTGATTAGTGCCAAGATCCGGTGTGCCGGCCATCCTGTGGATGGTTTTTAAGGCGGTTTTCCGTCTACCTCGGCGAATGCGGGCTGGTTCCCCTTATTCTGCCTCAGCTACACTGTTCGGCGATTGCTTCGCGAACACTGTTTCCATGTACGCGTACACCATAATTGCTCTAACTCGAAAACATTTGGGGTTACACTCGTCTGGTATGAGACGTTCCCGGAGGGGTCCACTGGGGAGCCGAACCGCACAATAATCCTGGGTTCAGTGAGGGGCGGCGGTAGGGTACGTGGACTGCTGTGGCCTGTTGTGGGGTTGTGAACCACTGAGGGCTACGGCGGGACGAAGCCTCTCCGTCGTTTACAGCTCCCAGTTTAATACAAAATACACAAACCTTCTGTTTACTGTGTTAACTTGTTCACTAATTATTTCTGCTTCTGTCCAGATTTCTTATGACGACAGTTGCCTCACAACTCTGTAGCCCAATTCTCTTTACCACTGTGTACGAAGTCGTGTACAAAAACAGTGTGCAGCACTAAAAAGTACCTTTACAAAAATAAATTTTGCTTTTTATGTCTTTCTTGGTATGACAGCCCACTCACCATTACAAAGGAGTTCTGCTACCATTGAAAACGGTAGCTAGTGAGTATCCCGGAGTATTAAGGTGCGAGGCCACAAAAATATAACACTATAGTCAGAAAAGATAAACTGATTCTATTTAGCAAGAATTGCAAACTCGTGTGATTAATTCTTCTCCAACACATGAAATTTGGCAGCCTCAGATGAATGCAATTATTTATGACAATCCAAGAGTATCGGATATGATCAACATTAATTTCAGACTTTTAATCGAGACATTGTGTAGAGCTTGACCTGATTCATGTTGTTCAGTCTCAAAATAAATGCAATAAACCACAGTGAGAAATCAGCTAATAAATAAACATGTAGTTAACCCACAGTTAACACCTGTAAGACACCAGAGGCAGTGAGAAACTATAAAAACAATGTGGAACATAACCTTTACGTAAATCAGAATATCGTTGTTTGAATTCTCATAAATGGATAGCCGTTGTCCCATCAAAGAGCCTGAGATTATAAACAAAAAGACAAACGTGGATTAGACAGAAAGCAAATCTCAGCCAAGAGAGACTGTACAAAGTACGTAACTTGGTTTTAAATTGTGATAACTCAGGCGAGTTCTGTTAAAGAATGTATACAATCATAATCCCATTCCTTCCGATGAATTCTATAGACACAACTTCCCAGGCCATCTGCCACCAAAGCTAAGCGAAGTGCTCCTCGAGCACGAAAGTTGGTAGAATAGAGAATCACACACCTACTCAAAGTAGTCTTCACCTACTCAAAGTAGTCTTCACCTTCGGCAAAGGCTCATAGCATGCATGTTCCGCATCACTGACGACACTTGTCTTTGGTTGGCCGTCATGCAGTTATCTGTGGTAACAACGACTGAGATCGATTTCATGGGCAATGCCGTTAAGCCGGCACGGTGGAGAGCGCGCATGATGTCTGGCGGGACAGGAAGGAGGCGGTTGCTCAGCTACACAGGTAAGGAGATTATAGCACGCCTTCGAGTTCATATCGAAGCCCTGCATGGATCACGTTTAGTAGAGATTACGAAGACAGGGTCAAAATAATGCCAGAGTGCAGGGGCATTTAAGGAATCGTTCTCCTCACACTCCTAGCTTGAGTGGAACGAAAGGAATGCTGAATACATGGTACAGCAAGAAGAACTCTTTGTTATGAACTTCACGTTGTTTGACGGGTATAGATGTAGTCGCACATGACTGTAAAATGTTGATTATTAATTTTTTATCAAGTGGGTTTCTCACAGAGACTAATTACGTAGGTTTAGCATAGACCCACGAAAAAATTATTTCACATTATTTGATTACAGAAACAGGTTAAAACAGTCACGTGTAGCCCATAGTGTAGAGTGTTGCTCAGAGTCATTTAAAAAAAAGAAAAAAAGACGCCAAACGATCCTTTTCCATTTCCATCCAGCTTTATAGCCGGCACGGTAGCTCAGCGTGTTCGGTCAGAGGGTAAGCTGCCCTCTGTAATAAAATAAATAAATAAATAAACTGAGTTAATCGATCAACAACGAACTTAAACGGATGTCTTACGACGCCCGCTCCGAGTAAATGCAACGTAAAAAAAAAAAAAATCGCTAACGCACATTTATGTGGTGGCGCTCGACCCATGGGTAAGCCAGTTCGAACACTGGGGCAGAAAAATTATTGCTACCACTAGTTGTCCAACAAGGGGAGAAGAGGTAGTATTACAAATATTGTTATGGAGCATGTTGCAGATCTCTGTTAGCCCTTAGTGCTCGACCGCTGGGACAGGCCCAACCGCGTAAATACCGCAATAAGCTAGAATGTCGGGCTTCGCCGACACAAAACTTAAATTCGCTATAATCGTATGTCGGGACTCTCGACGCCTTACTTCTTGTACTGAAGTATTCTGACACCTGTCGGCAAGCGATGTAACTACGAGAAAACACGTTTGTCGAACGCATACTGCTATTGCTTCGTTTTCGTATTTCTAGTTCACTTCGAAGGCTACGTTCGGAAACGTAAGAACAAAAATTGTGAATTTACGTGATAATCTCAAAGCAATATTGGAGATATTGGATGAAAGTGTTAGTGATGAGTGGTTTGAGCCTTGGTAAAAGTAATTATAATTTGCAAAACAGTGTCAGAGAAGGTGAAAATACATCATGTGATACAGATGGACACGCAGAGTCTACAAGTAAGAGTAGTAGTGACCAGTGTTGTGTGGCCTACAGCTTCACCAGGAAATCAAAAAAGTGGTGGCGTAAGACGTTTTCCTGGCTGTTGGAGGTAGCAGTAGTCAATAGCTTCATTCTGTGAAAACTGGATACTGTTTCCAATTAGAAATGCAACTTGAGCCACAAGTGATGTAGAGTGGCATTTCTGAAAGCTCTGGTTGGAAATGTACGTATCACAAACCGAAGAAAGATGGGAACACTATCTATTTTCGATGATGACGAGAGACTATCAGAGCAGCCTTACTTCATTTAGTCCAGTGAAAGGAGTAGCAGTAAGGACTATGCTATAACAGGAAGGTAAAAGTCGGTAGAAGGGAAACTGTTTAGTACTGAAACACATGTGCTAGAATACCAGTATTCCGCTTGGGTCAATGCTTCGGAAAGCGAAAATTTTAAAATGTGTGTGAATTCCTAAGGGACCAAACTGCTGAGGTCATCGGTCCCTAGACTTACACACTACTTAAACTAACTTAAAGTAACATATGCTAAGAACAAGACACACACCCTTGATAATTAATTGAAATCCTCAGGTGCCGACAGGTGTTGTTGATATACCTCGATGTGGACAGCTGAAAATGTGTCCCCCGACTCGGATTTGAACCCAGGATGTCCTGCTTACATGGCAGACACACTATCCATCTGAGCCACCGAGGATACAGATGAATAGTGCGACTGCAGGGACTTATCCCTTTCACGCTTCCCGTGAGACCCACATTCCTAACTGTCCACAATCTACATACGTAATGTACCTAATAGATATTTGCCCATTCTCTCATTGCTCGCGCACACTAAGGTGACGATTCACGGAAGAGTTCGGGCAACCTGTGCGCATTCGCAGTGGATATGCGTTTAAAACGACTAAAAGGTGAACATACAATGCAGGCAGTATGATTCTTGTTTTGTGAGCGTTGGACCTTAGCCAAGGCATATTTCTATGTCTAACGTTTAGACTTCCAATGCTGCAAACACCAACAGGAGCTATAATTTCTCAGAAAGCAATTACGATGTGACAAGCTCAGTAATGGTAAGTTATCAGAATACTGTCTCACATAGTCGAGCCGAGATGGCATTCGTTATGGAGCTCGTAGTAAGCTACCACCAAGTTTCTTCCACTAAAGTTTTATTAAGATCCAATCATGACTTTACCTTGATGTACGGTGAGTCCATTCAAATTTAAAAACAAATTTAACAGAAAAGCAGGAGGACTGAAATTAGACAAGTTGTGAGCCTTAGCGCTAAATAAAGCAAACAGCACCAACTCCTCTCCAATGCATGCTCCTTAACACACGTCAGCGCAACTCCTGGATCTTAGACAGTGGTTTGATGGAGTCAGGAACTGAACGTTGCTTATAAGCATATAAATTCTTAAAGTTTCTCAGCATGTCTGGTATTGTAACTTCTTTTTGAAGATAGACTCTGATGATGTCTTCAGTATTGGAAGATGGAATGTTAGCTTTGGCTTAATGGTCGTGAAACAAACGTCATCAAGCAGTGAACTACGCTTCCAGAAGAAATGGCAGCCCCATTTAAAGGTTTCCAATCTACTCCAAATTTATTGTTGCAATAGTGCATATGGAAATGGTTACATTTACAGATCAATAGCACAAGCAGTTCTGTGATATCAGGTGTCAACCCATGCTGAAACATGAATATTAGTAAGTGGTGTAGCCTCCACAGTCGAAAATGCACGCGCTGACTCTGACGTTCCCTCCAGAAGCGCATAAGGTGAATGACAGTTGTAGCGTGTCGTACCCCAGACCAGAATGCCTGAGTTGGGGCCAACGTGTCTTAGACGAATGCACTCTGCGAGACAGCGCTCATCAGATCTATGTCGTATGCTCAGACGACCATCATCTGTGTGCAGACAGGATATGCTTTCATCGCTGAAGACCACGGCAAGCCATTCCGTCCTCGAAATGGTCGCCTGACGACACCAGTCGAGCCGTGTATGTCGATACTGCGCCACGAGTGTAATACGGGCTAGAGGTTTGTGTGCTCCTAGCTCCACTGTTAATAACCGGTTTGCACTAGTTCGTGCTGTCACGTCCCGGCTCATAACCTCTCTTATCTGTGCTGTGGTAGCAGTAAAATCTGCCACTGCTGCCTTTACAACAGACAATCCTGACGGGCGTCAGCGCTGTGTGGACATCCAGAACCATGTCTACGGGTGTGAGAATGTCCACGTGACCATTGATCCGGCATCGTTGTGCAACTAACACAGCCCGTCCAAATTGCGTGGCATTGCTCCAAAATGGCCACCCCACCACTCGCAAGGCCACAGCTGACTCCTTTCAGACTCGCTCATTTGGCTGTAGGAAGCACCACTGCACATCTGTTGCATGGTTGTCTGTTTGTTGCATACATTTCGACCACACTGACCCATCTGGCTATGAACATTCCCTATTAAATTATAAACATAAATGACGTTCTGGTAGCTATGCCACAATGCTATCTGTTGGCGGACGACGTTCTAACCATTATCAGTACATCTACTATCCTCCAGGTGGCAAATGCTGTCGTCCGATCAAAATCGTCTTTCCAGGTGAACTAATTTTTTCTAGCAGTGTATAATTTATTTTGGCTACGGTGAACAAATGGGGTGGATGGTTGAAACGTGTCAGTCAAGTTGTGGATGTAACATTGCTTCTGATTCATTTAATCGAAATCCATATAATGTTTCTAGCAGTCAATGAATATCTGGCGATGATAAAATGGGCGATCTTGGTGATTGCAAGGATCGAGCCACTAACATATGTCTTAATAACACTCCATCTCTGTAGTTAATTGCCTGTCCTGTGCTTTCTGTGCTGTATGGATCTGATGCAGTCTTGGATGGGTCCTCACGGGAGGAGGGGGCAGGGGGGAGACTGGTCGAAAGCCCCTGGAAGTCCCTGTAGAGAATACACAGCTCCTATAAACTAGATTGCTGGGAGCAGGGCCAATGACCTGGTCTCTGGCCATTAGGTAGGCGTTTATCGACCCTTTGTTGTCTGTCGAGATGCCGCTGTGGTGCAAATGGTCAAGATTGCACAGGCCATGGCAACGCACTGTTTGATCCCGCAGTTTGTCAAAAAGGGCTAGTACAATGAACCGATGAATACGCGGTGCCTGTACTTTCGGACATGTACGAGAGACCAGACACTAAGCAGAATCCGCAGCTGTGATACATATTGTGTAAATTGAAGATGGAAAGGGGGGTGGGAGAAAGGAAAGGAAAGGAAATATTTATGTAAGTTGCCTTATGACTTTATGCGGTATCATCGGCGACGAATGAAAATGGTTGCTAGAGCTGTATTCGGACCCAGGATCTGCTGCTTACTAGGCTAGGTGGGAATGTGGGTCGGCCGAGAGTCGTGGAGACATAGTCTGTGGAACTGCAACAAACATTGTGTCTGGGTGGCGCAGTGGATAACACAAACGCCTAGGGACTAGGAGATCCCGGGTTCGAAACCAAGTCTGGCACACATTCTTATTCGTCGCCGCTGATTCCGCATAATGTACAGATGCAGCTGACATCAACAGTTCCTTTCCTTTCTCCCCCTCCATCCAGACAGTACAAAATAAATTATTTCTACAGGTCAGTCTCTCTGCTCAAAGACCATCTTGGTTGAATGTTGTGTTTCGTCAGTAACGATTTTCCTAGGAAACTGGGTAAGTTCCAGGCTGGTCGGCAGGAATTCATCCCTGCTATCTCGTGGGAATCTCTGTGGCTGTTTATGGTTAAAAACTCTTTCTTCTTCTCTTGTGGGGAAGGAAGTGCGACAGCCTGACCCCGTTGTACGTAGAGTATGGATTTCCCGCTTCTGTAATGCGATAAGGAAGCCCACTTGTTGATGTAAATAAATATCTGTAAGTGGAATTTCAGTATGTTGTTTTATGTAAATTCGAGACGCGGGAAAACAGCCCACCTGATAGTGTAAAAAGGTATTTGAGAAGTGGGAGTTTTTATGTCCGTTTTCTCAGAATTGTATGTGCATAAAAGCAGTCTATACAATAACATATAAAACATTTGCTAGGAGGGGCGCTGGGCCGATGTAAAAAAAATCCTTATTCGCCAATGTTTAGAGCAGTCTTCTGATTGGCAGGATATTCTTTTACATGGCTTTTGTGCAGAGAACAGAGAAAATATAGAATTTTTTTTTGGGGGGGGGAGGGGGGGGGCACTCTGGATGAAGACACAGAAGCAGATTCTCTGGGCTTGGAGAAATGAAGAAGCAGACGTTCCAACCTTGGAGGCGAAGCAGAGGCGCCGGCCGGTGTGGCCGAGCGGTTCTAGGAGCTTCAGTCTGGAACCACGCGACCGCTACGGTCGCAGGTTCGAATCCTGCCTCGGGCATGGGTGTGTGATGTCCTTAGGTTGTTTAGGTTTAAGTAGTTCTAAGTCTATGGGACTGATGACCTCAGAAGTTAAGTCCCATAGTGCTCAGAGCCATTTTTGAAGCAGAGGCTGCACTTATATTTCCGAGGGTCAGCTAACCAAACGGCGGCTGATGACTAGCGGTTGGCAGGAGGTTCTCGTGTATGAAGCACCCTGCGCTCCGACTCATCTACTGTGACGAGATTATTTTGCAGCACACGACAGTAGAGAAGAAAGCAGTTAGGCGTTTATCGGTCTGTAGATTCTAAATTTGATTAGTTCCCATAGCTTACCAAGTGTCCAAGGATTTGTGGTCTAATCCATGATCGAATAGACATTGTCATTCGCATGCGGTTCTCATACGTTGTAACCTTTCAATGTTTAATCTTGTGAACTGAAACTGAATTTTTTATGCTCATGTATGTCTGAGTTATATTGGTGAACACTGCAAACGGTGTAATTACGGAAACGCTATCGGATAAAATGAGTTGCCAAAACTGAAACTGTATTTTAATTAACGTCAACAAATTAATTAGTAAGGCAATACTGTAAATTAAATAAGCGATCCTGTGGAATTTTGTGTAACGCAGTGCTACAATGTATCACAACGCAATACGTGACCTACAGTTCCAACACACAAGTCAAAAGAATAAAAATATTATGCAATTAAAAATTGAATTCTGAAAGAACAAATAACTGAAACTGTTCATATAAGAATGCCCATCTGACTAAACAAATTCCAAATACTGCACGTGAAAAGCTGACACTGCACTGTGAAATAAAACAGTCAGTATATGAAATGAAATCTGAACTGATCCGTACCTGAACCGAGCCTAATAATTATTTTGAAAAGCAATGCTTAACATTGTGTGCCCTCACTGTATTCTGGCTGTAATGAAACCGGCTCTAACAACTTTTTATGATTTGTCTGTGGCAAAGGGAAGTGATGAGCATAAAATGTGCAGCACAGCAGCAAGCAAGTGAAATAAAGAGAAGTCTTGCACAAGTGCAATTCAAGGACGTGACGTGCAACTATTCTAAAGAGATCACGTCAGTTTTAGCCACTGTGTATAGCAGACTGCATTGTGGCGACTCACATAATAACAAAATAAAACTCGTAAGGAGACGATGGTGGAATTGAATTCACTAAATGATTCCCACAAAACTGATTTTTAAAAACTATATTGTGAATAATGAACTCACCCTCTGACCATTACAATGACCTTCACAAAAAGATTACTTTTTATAACAAGTATAACTCTGCCATGAAATTAATTACAGAATTGGTAAAGGAATGTTAAATCTATAACATCTGAGTGCAAGCCATATGAACTGATAACCTTTATTACTCACGTCTGAACAATGAAACTGACTAACCCAAACAAATAAAAAAAATTCCATTAAAATCTTCCGTCATTCGGAACATCGTAACTACACGCAATGAAGCAGTGCAGCAACAACTTTACTCGTGATCTTCACTTGTGCAGTTAATTTTTTACCAAATCATAATTCACAATTCATTCTTCTTTGTATCTTGGTCTTTGTTCTTTGCAAGCTACTTCAGACCGCATCAGTAGCTTAGCCATAACCTGACTCACTCACTAGCTTCTCTTAGAATGCCGCCGCAACGACAATACTACTGACAACCAATGATCACATTGCTTGTACTCAGAATCCTTATGGTATAACGTATCGACTATTGAAAACCACTGCTTGAAAAACGTTTAGAGTACAAATATTAAATATGACACATCCAATGAAAATCTAAAGCTCACATGACTTCCCTTGAATACCAAAAATAAAGTAGAAACATTACAACATCTTTCTGGCATGATTAGGCTAATCACTGCACATCCAATTCCGGTTTTCCATCCCAATTTCGGACTTTGTCACACCAAACAACCTCTGATTTAAGTGCATTTAAATGCTCATAATTTCTTGTTCCTCTCATTTTATAATTTATGGCTCATGTTAATGTGTAATTACTGCTTTCTTGTTTATATATGTCCTTATGAGCAATGATTGTAATAAATTATGATTAAATTGAGCTTTTAATTCAGTGGTTATATGAAACTCCCTTTTAAACTGTTAAACCTTCAATGAATTTTTTAAGAACTCGCACACAGGACTCATTTACGAGATCCGTTCTGTTCATACCATGCAATCCGATATGTGACAGAATCACTTGGGTGTCTGAACTTTTGTGGAGCAATCTGTCTCTTAGTCCGTCCATCTGATGCAGATCATGTATCTATTTATTTTCTGTGTCCAGAGCTCCATACATTAAAAATCTAGTATAAATCGACTGGTATAAATTTAAACAGGTTTTACTCAGTAATCAGCAGATAGTCTTATCATTAGCTAGCCGTAAATCCAGCGGTGTACAGCTTGTGTTGAAGCTTGGGCATGTCAGTAGGTGGTCGCCAGTTTGGACACTCCACAGTCACATCGTGATTCCCCATCAAAGTAGCTCCATCAGGCAAGGCTACACTTGCGGTTTGAGACTCTCATCCTCAGTCTGTTGAGAATGTTTCAGCCTGTGAAGATTTTGTTGCTCACAGCCACAAGTTCTCCTTCAGCTCCAGGACAGGATTTGCCGTTGCCTCCTTCCATAAATGAGGTCCCATTTCATCAACCATGACGTTAGTAGGGGGGCTACACCGGTGCCACCCCACATTCCATTGTTGCCAAATTTATTCAAGATGGCGGCGATGACGTCATCCAAGATGGCGGCCTGTAGATTGGCAACAGTGCCTGACAACATCCAAGATGGCGGATTTTGGCGGGAAGTCCGAATTTTGGTGCGAGGATAGGTCAATTGGGCTACCTCCACTAACCTAACCTGCCAGAAAAAAATTGGCGGGAAAATCAAATTCCAGCAGGATAATGTCTCACACCGCGAAAATGGCGGCAAAATAGATCAATTGGGCTGCAACCACTAATCTAACCTCCAACTCCCTATAAAATGGCGGCAAGTTCGGATTCCAGCACAATAATGGCGGGAAAACCGGACTTGTCTTTATTATTATTTAAACAATATCATGCAGGTGTGTTCGCCACGAGGTCTGGAGTCCAATTGGCTTAGTATGCATGGCCACCAGCAGAGGACGTCATTCAAGATGTCGGACTTTGGCGGGAAGTTTGAATTTTGGCAGGAAGAAGGGCACGTCCAGTCAACTACTGTTATTCAAGATGGCTGCACCCAGATTGTGTTCTCCACTGGGTCTGGACTCCAACTGACTTAGTTCATATCGATGCCCCAGAGAGCACTGCCTTCACATCAGAACATTCCAGATGGCTGCACCCATTGTGTCCACAACCACAAGCTCCAGAGTCTACTTCTTATCGCTGACACCAGAGAGCGCCACCTTCATGTCAGAACATGACGCATGTACCGTTATTCAAGATGGATGCACCCAGTGTATCTGGCAGTAAACAAAGCTCACTTGCGTTTTCGCTACCAATGTAAGAAAATTGCTGCAAACAAAGCTCACCATCACCACTAACTTAAGTCTCCAGACCGCCACCTCTTCCTAGGGGCGGGTGGTAAAAGGACTCAGCCTGGTCTAGGCTGATGGAGAGAGGAAGGAGCGTACTTCATTTATTTGGGAGCAGTTTATTTATGAATGGAGTATATATATCACAGAACACATGCTCTGACATGCCCCACAGCATACAGACCTGCAAACTACTCCTACATAACTCATGTATAAAGCTCTACACACACTCTTTCTAATTGTAAACCATCAAAAATAACACATTGCACAACCTATAGACATGTGAACCACTCATAAACAATGCATAGCATTTACATCCAGATAGCGAAACAACTCGTAAATTGTCAAAATAATAATCCATGTAAAAGACTCTACTTGATAGTTGTCAACTGTCGAAATTATACACCAGCCTTTATTTAAACGATTAGAGGCAGCACCACCACCAAGTGTATTCACCACTGAGTCCATAGCCCGACTGACTCAGTTCATATCGATGCCACTCGAGGATGCTGTATTGACGCAAGTACAGTAATCTAAGATGGCGTCACCTAGTGGGTACACCACATGCTCCAGACCCCAACTGGCTTACTACATTTCCTCGCCATCAGAGGATGCCACAGTGACGCCAACTGATGACGCAAGTACAGTAATCCATGATGGTGGCAAACAGTGTGTTCTCCACGAGGTCTAATAGTACCATCAGCAGAGCATGCTGTTGTCCTTTTCGTGACATAAACCAAGATTGTTAGAGAAAATGGTGGCAAAACGACTCAGCCTGCTCTGGGCTACTGGGGAGAGTAAGGAATGACAGCAGTCTATTTATTTCGAAACAACGTATTTAAAGATAGAGGATATCTATCACACTATCACAAACACCCACTCAGATGTGCCTGGGGCCATGTCGCACAGCCCACAGACATGCAACCAACTCATAATTTCGGTACACAATAGCAAACTGCTCCTAAATAGTGCAGTTCACATTTCTGCAAACACGTTCAGTACTCGTAAACTGTCCAAATAACACATAGGGCAGACTACAGGGCCGCTCGCAAAATAATGCAATCAATGCACGCAAGCACCCTGCACCACGCTCTGTCCACAGGATCGCGAAGTCACACGCCCGTCAGCTGTCAAACCGCACACAGCTCCCTGCACGGCTTCCACAAACATGAGGTGGCGACGGCCGCATTCATACTCCACATCCATAAAATTCCTACCCAAATACGTGTTCACCTAGACGCCAACGATGACGCGAGTGTACCTGGTCCACGCGCGCAACAAACCTCGTGAAGTGATGCGGCCGCAGCTCGGGTCCAGCCTGCTCCGTCGCACCCGCCAGCCGCCGTCACCGAACACCGGTGAAAGTTGCATGCCTCTATACAGTTACCGTTATACTGTCATAGCATTCAAAAGCGTGTTCACACCAGTCTCATATTCGAAGCATCTCCAGGCTGCACTTGTTTTTACCATTGAAGGCAGAATAGCACAGGGCATGCTGACACATGTGCTCAACTGCACGTACCTGCTCCCCAGTGTGACCAACGCAACACTGCCAATTGCACGCACATAATTACAAACTCATCAACAACTTTCCCAACGTCATTCTTACCTCACATCGCTTTGTAAAAAAAATAAGAGCCAAGTCAACCTCTCAGGAACTATATATTGTCCCAGAAATAGTTAAGCCTTGCTTTCTTGATGCCTCAGCTTGTATGCGCGGAAATTCTTACCCTAAAAGAACCTGTTTACCAAAATATCGCAGAATCCAGTCTTCCTCCTGGACATAACGTGATAGCCTTCCTGCTCTATACATACGCAAATGTTCTCACCACTCCTATATACCACCACAATCAATCGGGCATTCTGATTCGCTCTTACCGAATTTACACGCCGAATTACTTATGCCACCGATATCGAAGCACCATCCACCTATTCTTTTTCGGACTTCCAGCGGTTATTTTACACAGATCGCTACATTGCGCAAAATTGTCTCCACCTTACCAAATACATACCAGACTGACAAGTACATTCGAAATCCCAGAATATATTTACCAATGTAACTGCAATTAAATATCACCATTGCTGCCACAGCCTGACACCAATCATCGTACACTAAATTTCACCTCTCGACGACTGTACATCAGTAGCTATAGCGCTTATAATTTTCCACCTAAAAACTCTCTCTCATACCCTACTCTTTATCTTTGTGCTCAATCTATACGTCCCTCACGACAGTACACACAGTCATCCTCTCTAGTCATACCATAACATAAACAGTATTAACTTTACAATGCAATATATACACATTTTAAACAATGTAAGTCACACTCACTTTAGAAAACAATACGAGGTGTGGCTAGAAAAAAACCGGACTAGTACTGGTGAAACAATAAAACGAATGCAATAAGGCTGAAAGTCGCGTGGCCTGTCACGTGACTCTCGCTCCGCCTACTGCTCGAGTTTCATCTGCCTCCTGCACTCAGTCTGCCCGTGGCGTCTGTTTTAAGTAGTTGACGTTTTGTCTGTGCGTCGGAAAATGTTGAGTGTACAGAAAGAACAGCGTGTTAACATTAAATTTTGTTTCAAACTAGGAAAATCTGCAAGTGAAACGTTTGTAATGTTACAACAAGTGTACGGCGATGATTGTTTATCGCGAACACAAGTGTTTGAGTGGTTTAAACGATTTAAAGATGGCCGCGAAGACACCAGTGATGACACTCGCACTGGCAGACCATTGTCAGCAAAAACTGATGAAAACATTGAAAAAATCGGTAAACTTGTTCGACAACATCGCCGTTTAACAATCAGAGCAGTGTCTGAGTTAACAGGAGTTGACAAGGAAAGTGTTAGGCAGGTTCTTCATGAAAGTTTCAACATGAACAAAGTGTGTTCAAAAATGGTTCCAAAGTGTCTCACAATTGATCAGAAGGAACGCCGATGAATGATTTATTCTGACATCCTGGAAAACATTGAACGTGATCCCACCTTCTTACAACATGTTATTACTTGCGATGAATCGTGGTTTTTTACTTACGATCCCGAAACTAAACGCCAATCGATGCATTGGAAAACTCCTGGTTCTCCACGACAAAAAAAAGCACGAATGTCAAAATCGAAATTCAAGGCAATGATGATTGTTTTTTTTTGACATCAAAGGGATTGTGCACATTGATTGGGTACCAGAGGGACAAACAGTGAATCAGCATTACTACATTAGCGTCCTGGCTACCTACGTGAGCGACTACGGAGAAAACGGAACGATTTGTGGAGAAAAAAGTCATGGATCCTTCACCAAGACAATGCCCCAGCTCACAGTGCGTTGTCAGTGAAGACGTTTTTGGCAAAACACAACATTCCCAGCTTAGATCATCCACCCTACTCACCTGATTTGGCCCCCTGTGACTTTTTTCTTTTCCCTAAAGTCAAGTCAGCTTTGAAAGGAACTAGATTTGAGACTGTTGAAGCAGTAAAAGAAAAAGCGACGGAAGTAATGTATGGACTTACCGAAAATGATCTGCAGCATTGCTATGAACAGTGGAAAATTCGTATGGAGCGGTGTAGAGACCGAGAAGGAGAGTACATTGAAGGAGATAACATGAAATTGTAAATAATTGTAAATAAATGTTTTTTCCAGCATCAGTCCGGTTTTTTTCTAGCCGCACCTCGTAATACACATTTTACAGAAATAGTGCAGTTATCTTTTATACCGGTATAGCACCCAAAAAATTATATAATTCGTGAATAAGTGTTTGCCTACGATACGAAATAATACTGATCCAAAATCAACGATTCGTGTGCATGTATCTTACGTTCTTCTTGCGAGTCCTGCCACCATGTCATAGACATAATCGACCAGATGTTAAAGCAAAAAACTCTATCCCAACAGCTACTGCATGTTACTCTCACAAACGCTCGTCGTTCTACAGGTGTGCACTAGTATCCATGTTAAAACTTATATACTTGCTTTATAAATCTAGGTACGACATTACCTCTGAATGAGGTGGTTTTTTTTGTCCAGACAAATACCAAGACGGTAATCGTAGGAATTTGTATTATCAGACCAACACGTAGCCCACGATGCAACCTAGTAATAAAATCGGTGAATTTTGTAAGGCATTCGTCTAAGGAACGCGGTATGTGACCTGTACTTGCAACTCCCTCACGGCGCTAGATACCATGTCAGAGGTTCCGTTATATATCCACTGATTGAGAAGGATCATAGCCACAAGTTAATCATATCTCGAAACGAGTCACCTTTCTCGAACCTATCTGCTACAGTAAAAATCCAACATGGTCTTAGTTAGTCCCTACACATCTTGCAACTGCTTCCATTTCTACAGCTTTGCGCATGCGATCATTCCATTTTAAGTCGGAACTTAGCAGAAGTCGGACGAAACCATATCCACCACCTTCTGCAACCCGTCTAGAAACAAAACGAACTGAGTTAGTGCGACAGGACCGTGTTTTGGCCATTCGGCGGAAATGCGCGCATTGTGGCGCGTTCCCAGACTACATACAAGTACTACAGATCCACGTCCATTCAAATCTATCAGCCCAACATTCTATCATCCTTATTCTCTGTCCCGCAACAGAGAAAAATTTACAACTATAGAAGCTGAAATAACTTCATATGATATAGAACTCACATAGACGCCATGATACAAAGCTGCATTGGGGGTCCAGCGCGGAGAGAGAGAGAGAGAGAGAGAGAGAGAGAGATAGAGAGAGAGATTTCGCAATGCTGCCCAGAATAGCACAGTATGCAGCTCTCCAAGCATTCCTAAAGGCATACTTCGTTCCTCGCTGAATTTACCTGTCAAACTGCTGCTGCTACTGCTCCCTGTGTGGAACGAACGTATTAAATACACGCATGTTGATACACTACAGAGGGCTGTTTAAAGTTTCTTCACCTCTACTCTAGAGAATGATCGTATCCCACGTGCTATACTGTAAATCGCAAGAAACGCCCCCTGTGGTCCTGTTTAGTTGTTCGAAACACTGTTTTCTAAGATGCTTTGTACACTGCTAAACATTTCATTTTTCTGCCATCACTTCGAGGCCTGCAACAAGTTATGAACTGACATTAAGAACTTCTGATCCACGAGCTTTCGCAGGAAACTAGACGTTGCACAGTGTAAATCATGTTCTTAGGGCTGATACCATAACATGCCACACATCAGATGATTTTAAATAAAAGACAGCTACAACATAAGGAAACTGGAAGAGTTTGCTCGCATTGTGCAGAGTCTCCAAATTACAGTCCGAATGTGATTGACGAGCTCTACATTTACACTCATCTCTGACACTGACGGAATAGTTGATAACTCTACGTTCCGTTTCGACTCATTCATCATACTGCATTCATGTTCGTGATCACTGTTCCAGAGCTAGCCACCCCAGAAGGTGTAGCCTATCCGCCAAAACTCTCATTCCAACTCAAACAAGCATTGTCACACAATCATTATTTCGTAAACAAAAGCATGTCAGCGGACCGGTGGGATGGAAAAGACACCACCGATATACTCTAATAATAAGCATCATACTTGATAGTGTGAACAATTTTAACACTTTTACACCAATTTAAAGACAGACCATTGATGTGACAGCATGGCCCCCCCATTTCAGTATCATAGCTAAATCGCCCCTTTTACATCATTTTGCGAGTATGATTGCGAATGTGGATAGATTACTGTGCAGTATGTCCATTCATTGTAAATTCCCGAGCACAAACATGATCAAAGTACATCAAACAATGCTCTACATTTTTGTAACACTTCGAGCATAGTGTTTAATTTACGATCTATCTCTCAGCGTATCGGAGTCACAGAGCATTCTCCCCATCTTAGGGTAAAAGACCAACCTCACACATTCATTGACCAACACACCCTGCAGCACCGTTAGAGAATTAATCTCCAAGCGATCAGAAGAAGAGCGCTACACTCCACCTCTCTTGAATGAACATAGCTTTCCAAGTCCCATCCCATCCAAGTGCATGAGATTTCTCGAGATGTTACCATGTCGAGGAGTTTAACATTCCTCATCGATGTATAGTAACAAATTTCAAAGTGCCATAATGTAACAGCATACAGTTAAGAAGTACAAGAAAGGAATAATTTTTATACATGATGGAGTTCGAGATGAATTGAGTTGGACACATTTTTATCTAAATCAACCAAGCTATCAACTCTAAATTATTGTTCTAGAGTCTAGGATCTATACCTGAAAGGTATTGGTAAGATAGGGAACATAAACACACACGCTCCTAAGACTACAATGTTCTGGACTTAGAAACGAGCTATAATGTTAGATGGAATACCTTTCCGGCCCATCATACATACATCCTGCTTCACAGTTTCTCTACGCTGAACTATCTTATCGAATGGTAAAACATTTGCTTTGCATGATACGAGTGCAATATAGCTTTGCAGAGACATATAGTGTCTACTGTTCACATCGGATCATGGTTCAGAAATTATACTATGCCTGCATAAGACCTACATAAAAAGATAGTAGCGTGGGATACATCCTATAAGGAAACAGACAAACACATATCAGCAGCGTCCGACATGTGAAAATTACAAGTCATTCAGTCACTAACTCTGTAAACAGCGCATCAGTCGGGCAAATGTGTTCAGTGCATCACAAGCTCTTACCGCTAAGTTAGTTATGACCCTGAAGTCTCTATTTTACACCCAAGATGCGACAGAGGTGATCGCATAAATCAAAGCTCCTTTAGAGGAGTGTGTCAAGTTTCTTCACATATGAGATGGCAGTCCTCTGATGACGGACAGGTTTACCATCAGCGATCGCAAGTAGACAGTGCTTTAAAACACATATGGAACACGTAGCTGTATATGAGTAGACTGCAGGCTATGTCACGTGACTGATGCATCCAGAATCACTGGTACCTAAATAGACATACAGTATAATGCAACCTCAATGAGAAAAAATTGACTTCCTCGCTTACACCCTTTGTTTCGATGTCCATATTTTCCAGGTTTCCTCCTCTTGCAGCATACTTGGTTTCCATATACAAATTGTTCGGAGTGAATCAGAAGATAGCAAAGTACTTCCTCAATTTCACCGCATTAGGCTCTATATTCGGTCAATATATACCTATTCCATCGTCACATTTCGCAATTCTATCGATTTGAGGTCAGATCTGTATATGCGATCATGACATAACATCTTGTTCTGTGTTCTAAAATTGATTGTAAATATGGCAAGCTGCCACTACCTAGCCCACATGCATTAGTGTGGACGTGTAATATAGCACTGCACTGACTGTATAAAGTCACCTCCACATTCGAAGAGCGTTTGCTCTGCTTTCTGTATGTCTGTCAAAATCCGATATCTTGGATGATGTCATGCGCTGTTGTCAATCTACAGGCCGCCATCTTGGATGACGTCATCGCCGCCATCTTGAATAAATTTGGCAACAACGGAATGTGGGGTGGCACCAGTGTAGCCCCCTACTGACGTTCTTTGGCTCTGACGTCCAAAGGAAGCTTTTTCTTGAATGAAGCCGACTGGGCTGTTGCTGGTGACGATTATCTGTCTTCTGTCCGCCTCTGTAGCGTAGCGGTAGCATTACCGCCTACCAAGCAGGGGGCCTAGGGGTGTTGTGTGTCCTTCACCATCATATCCATCATCACTGACTCGAAAGTCGCCGAAGTGGCGTCAACTAAAAAGGAACTGGGGCCGAGCTCCCCCGAATGGGGCCTCCCAGTCAACAATGCCATACGATCGTTTTCATTTCCATCTGTTTCTTGCTCTCCACCTCGGCTGTTACTTGCCGCCTTACACTGGGGGGAGCTGTCCCTATGAGAGGGTAGATCTTCTCTGTCGGTGTGTGCCTCAAACATCCTGATTTGATGCGGGATGACTCATCAGTGTGCTTCACGTGGACCGAATTCTTCCAACAGGTTTGGGATATTCAGCTGCCGACAAACTGAGTGCAATAACAGTTGTTTGCACTTATGGATTAGCACCCCAGTTTGTGTTGGTCAGTTTACGAGTGATATTATTCCCGGCACTGACCTTTTGCTTAGTGTCCAAACAGTGCTGTTTAAATGACAGTGTTCTGTCCAACTTCACGCCCAAGTATCTGGGAGTGTAGCAATACTCTAGGTCTTGTCCTTTCCAATTCACATGGAGTTTTCTTTTGGCTTCCTTATTCCTCAGGTGGAAACTGCGATCTAGCGTGTACGCTGGGTTTGGTTTCAGGTGGTTTTAGTGATAGTAATCCCCCAGTATTTCAGGGTTGCTAGTTAATTTCTCCTCCACTTCCTCGAAGGTGCTGCCTTGGGCAGCTACGTCTTTGTTATCAACATGTATGAACTACCTGGTATCGGATCCATTGGTTGGTCGTTGGTGTATATATTGAACAGCAACGCAGCTAATACACTGCCCTGAGCGAAACTACTTTTTGGTTTCTCCACTTGCTATTTTTTCCCTGCACGGTAGCATAGAAGCACCTACTCAGTAGCATACACTAGAGAAATCTTGAAAATCCAAAATCCTTTGTCACATGGTAAACCTTATATATCAGTCTACTGTGGTTAGCAGTATAATACGCTGCACTCAGTTCGATGAAAGCTACATCAGTCACCTGCTTTCTTTCACATCACTCTTCAACGTGCATGGTTAAATTGCAAAGTGCGTCAGCGTCCTGGTCTAAAGCCAAATCATTATAGCATCCAAAAGGCTTGTTAGCTGGGTTGGTGTCCTACATGGTTTTGTAATTTATAAGTGTTTTGTCAAATAAATGAGCGGATATAAATGACAACGTTTCAAAATCTGTGTACAAACCAGAAACGTCAACACACGAGTTCTATTCTATAGAGAAAAATACCCGCCCACATCCCATACTGTGATTATATTAACTGCCTTTGAATACGATGATATTGGGGTCAAGACGCATGGGTCAAACACATAGGAAATTATGCAGGAACTCGGATTTCAAAAGTCAGCTGTGTGAAGGGTGGACCTTCAACATCGCAAAGAAAATTTTTCGACAGTACAACCCAGTGCCCCACGCATTTTTCAGCTACTTGATTTCATGAGTTTAAAACATTTTTTGTAACTACACTGATATGCCAAAACATTATGACCGCAGTCCACCACGAAGTTAGATGCCGCCTGGTGGAGTTGCGGGCAAGTGTCGTGGTAGCAAAAGTGTATAAGTGGAGCTGACACGGATGGGGGATCACCCTAGTGAAGATATGGGCTGCAAATGGGGAAATACATTGTGATAAGCGACTTTGACAAAGGGCAGATTGTTATTATGCAGAGCCTGTGAACAAGTATCTAGAAAACGGTGACGCTGATCGAATGTTCACGTGTTACTGTCGTGAGAATCTACGGAAAGAGGCAGGACAGTGAAACTATCACTAGGTGCTAAGTGGTAGGACGTCCAAGACTCTTCACAGAACGTAGGTTCAAATGGTTCAAATGGCTCTGAGCACTATGGGACTTAACTTCTGAGGTGATCAGTCCCCTGGAACTTAGAACTACTTAAACCTAACTAACCTAAAGACATCACACACATCCATGCCCGAGGCAGGATTCGAACCTGCGACCGTAGCGGTCGCGCGGTTCCAAACTGCAGCGCCTAGAACCGCTCAACCACCCCGGCCGGCACAGAACGTAGGGTTCGGAGGCTTGTCTGCTCTGTGAAGTTGGTTAGATGGTGATATACGGCATCTCTGCAGAAAGAGCAAATTCTGGCTCACGTACAAGTGTTTCGGAGTACACGGTTCATCGTACATTATTGAAGATGGAGCTGCGCAGCAGACCACCCCTACGTGTCCACATGTTGACCCAATGACGTTGTCAGTTACGATTGCAGTCCGCACGGGACCATCGGGATTCGACCGTCGATCAATGGAAAGCTGTCGGCTCTTCGGATGAATCACATTTTTGCTATACTAGGTGGATGGTTGTCTCCATAAACGCCGTCATCGAGGTGAACGACGGCTCGAAATGTGCACCTCACCACGGACGCAGGGTGCTGGAAGCAGTGCGCTTGCTTGGGACCTGTGGTAGTAATTGAAGACAGGCTGACAGCTCCGAACCACCTGCATCCCTTCATGCTTGATGTCTCCCCTGACGGCGATGTCATCTTTCAGCAGTGGAATTGTCCGTGTCTCGCAGCCAGAGCCATGCTGCAGTGGTTTGAGGAGCATTATAGTGAACTCAAGTTCATGATTCGGCGACCACATTCGGCTGATGTAAATCTTATGGAACCCATCTGGGTCGCCATCGGGCACCATCACCGCGTACGCAAATCAGCAGCCCGTTACTTAAGCGAATTACATACCCTGTGCGTAGACATCTAATGCCATATACCTCCATAAACCTACCAACAAATTGTCTGAGCCCTGATACTCAGAATCAGTGGTGTATTTCTTTCCAAAGACGGACAAAGAAGCTATTCAGCAGGTGGTCATAATGTTTTGGCTCATCAGTGTATATGTATTTATGAATTCTGTCAGTAATTAGTGCTTATGAAAATGTAATGTACTCTTAAGGAGTAAGTAAGAAATAAGTGTGCCAAATTGTTGTAGTAAATATGCTGGCAGCGTCAGGGAAATTTACAATGTACGAAACACAAAGAACTTCTATCATGTAACAATAGCAATGTTGGCATGAGAGCACGCAATCGCAGAAGTGAAGGCAGAGAGGAGTTCGGAAACATTTGTGTTGTGGGACAGGCGTGTGTGTTGGCCCTCAAACGTCAAATGGAGATTGTGTTCGATATTGGTGTTATAATATGTGGCAAGGTAAAACATAAGTGAGTAAGCACGAGTATGGGCACAGAGGATTTTGGAATTGATGAAGAATGGTCCAAATTTATTCAAGCTGCTCGCTAATCAAGAAGAGCCTGTTGCCAACAATGAATCTCACAATAGGCATTACACCGGACCAGAAGCAACTCATCGCATAGTATGACCCGATCAGTATTATATAGCTGTGTAGTAGACATGCCAGTGCAATAGTAACTTTTTTGGACCATTAGACTGTGTTTAATCAAAGGATGAACTTTTCGAGTGAAACTTTATTGATCCGAGTCGTCGACCATCAGCAGGATCTCACCATAACTTCAAAGCACGTCATGAATGAAAGAAATATTTTAAGGAAAAGAAATTCAGTTGATTCTCAATAAAGTAGTTATTTTAGTAAAAAGCAGTAGTTTCTATAGTTGCTCATATAGTGTTGCACTACTACTGCAGGCAATTAGTTTAAACTGGAACTGATTTAAATGCATTAATATTTCTATGACAGCATGCTGGCTGTCTTGTGGCCAAAGCAACGTTACGATTTTATATTGTGTTTTGTAAATGATATTATGTGCATATGTCTACCTAACAGCAGCAGGCCTATTGACAAATAATTGTTCCCCTGAACGAAACTTTTTACGGCGTCGTTTGAAAAGTAATCAGTAAAGAACAGAAAGTAAAATGGGTCATAATTGAGCAAACATATAAAAGGCTAGCATTACTGTGAGTTACGTAATACAATACAGTTCGCGTGAGATCTTGCTACTCACTGCACGTTGATGATATTAGTTCCACCTTACAACATTGCATTCCAAATTAAGGTCTTTAGCGTTCATGTTACACGTGTTTTCTACTTACGAGCTCGCGCGACTGCACTTTGTTCAGTTGCTGCAGTACCATTCTTGCCCAATATTTGCGTGATTTCACAGTCATTAGTGACATTTACCAAATTCAACTTTTGCCCGTTTTGGAACTGCAGGCCGTTCTTTATTCTGCCATCTGAATTCATTCAAACAGTTTTTGTATACAACATTACCGCTCACTATAGCGAATCTTTAACTTATTACCATCTCTTACATATCGACTGTTGCTGAACACACTGAAGGCTCGTGCGATAACGATCAGGTTAGCAGTAACCTTTGGATTCGATGCCTTGGTTCCATTAATTACGGAGCGTTAGATACACATATCACAAAAAACCTTTTTATACACTTGAGAGAACAGATACGTTATACCGTGAAATACGTGATAGACATTTGTCTCAAAAGGATCGTCATCATTAGAAGTTAAAATGCAGCGCAGTGTTTGGTGAAAGGACGTCACGTCGCCATCACACAGCCATACGGAGTGATCGACGGTCTACTGTCAGGTCGCCGCCGATGTGAATCAAAGACGTCAAGATCCCATTTCTCCCACGACCGTATGGAGACAAATACACTGCGCACATTGTAGCAGCCAACTGTCTGTTTTTGCTGATACCTCTAGACAGAGCTCAGTGACTGGCAAGTGGACCGTGAACAATGGTAACGAGATCCGATGCCTCCCATTTTCAGTTGTATCGAGATGATGAACACGTGAGCCGACATGTCAGAAAGCTTCTTTTCAGGCAGAAAGTGGCTCATTTGTGGTCTGGTCTGTGTTTGCATGCTTGCAATCAGGCCCGATTGCTCGGCTACAGCAATCAGTATCAGGTACACGGACATTCATGGACATTATTGCAGACAATCTGCATCACATTCTAGCATTAGAGCACCCCGATGAAGGGGACCATGTTTCAACAGTACGACATGCCACCGTTCTTTGGACGGAAGTAAGGGGCTTCAACGAACAAACCAGTGAATTCTATTCCATGGATTCTAACCCCCCCCCCCCCCCCCCCCCACCCAAATGATCCTCCTTGTACGAGGCGGGATGTGTGAAGCCATTGCTAATTGCGCATATAAAATTTATTCGTGATTTTCTTTAGATTTCCATTCTTTTTCTTTTCTTCATATGGGCATTTCTAATTGTCATTATGTAACATTCTACTGTGGTTTTTAAATATAAAGATGTAATTGTGATTATTTCGTTTGCTATGGATAAGTATGTTTCTTGCTTTGTACCTGTGGTAAAGTTTGTAAAGTTCTCTTTTGGAATATTATTAATTGTGAAAAATGCAGTCAATAACATTTATAAAGATTTATGTAATTTACCATAACGATATAACATCTATAGACAGGGGACAGCGATAGTGATATCGATAGTCGAAAGGTTGTTGTGTAGTAGAGGGGATGGTGGATGGTGTGTCTGTGAAGCGTGTGCGGGAAAAAATAGTACTGTGTTTTATGAAAAGCATACGTAATTGTATGGACAGTGAGACCAAACTATCAGATTGTTAATTCTCTTTACCACTGCGGTATGTAATGCCATCGCTAGCGAACTTTAAGAGCAAATAAACCGGACTGTGAAAGTGCCGCTACCATTACTTTGTTGTGGCCGATACGAACAGTGCTTTTATGCGAATGAACTTTGCTGGTATTGGTTTTGGGTGGTGGAACTGTTATCTATCACATTCTATCAAGCCGTGAAAGTGAAGACTTTAATTAACTGTGCAATATAAATGACTTTCAGTGACGTTGTCGAAGTTTGAAATGCGAGAACAGAGTGGACATTGTTTACGGTGTGCTTCACACACAAGAACAATTCTATGAACTATGTATTTGTGGCTAAGACTATATGAATGTGACGAACTGTGTAATTATGGACGATAGCGTCACGGACAGTGCATAAAGTGTAAAAACGAGCGATGTCTACGTCATGTACTTTGAAAGAGAGGACATGTCAACAACGGTCGTATACTGACGTCTTGTGGTTTGTTAATCACCACGGGGTTAATGATACAGCTGTGCCAGAACTTTATTTGCGTTTCGCCGGAGAAGATTAACCAGCGGAACTGCCTGTATCCTGCTATCATCATCGTAACCCGCCGACATCGTGCTGCCCAACGCAACGCTTCGTATGCAACAAAAAGTTAAGAGATTTCGCCGAACGCTATCCCCTGACCTAGAAACTTTCTTTCCCTATTAAAAGTATAAGAATTACAGACTCCATTTAAATAAATTCTTTGTTTAGTTTATGTTTGCTTTCTGCTAACGAAAATAAAATTACGATCAGTGAATTAAAAGTTGCATGGTAGTTATTGTAAATATAAACTTCTTCCTATCATTAGAACTAATTCTCCTTGCATGTAAAAATTATTGTAGTTATTTTATGTAGTTCTATGTATTGTTATGAGACTAGATATATGACAGTGACTAATAAGAGTATTTTGTCGCGAAATATGGCTTCGCGCGAAAAATTACGGCGACAGCCATAATTGCTTGCGTTCTGACCAATAACGTAAAAGCTGCTATTCCCGTATTGGTGCATTTCCTGCCGTGAGCGGGAATTATAAATGTCAGCTGTCAAATCACGTAGGGACTGTTTGCCCAGTAATAAAAGTTTTTGATATTGTATTGCTGCAAGTCGTAGTATTAAGAGACACTGGTTATACTCAAAAGTGGGTAGATGTATGGTGAAACCCCCCAGTGTTCATGCGATTGTTAACAGTATTGTGTGTGATTCATGAAATTCTTTCACTTTTTCTAATTCCTTTCAGATATTGTCTTAGATGTCTTCGAAGTTTCAGAGAATATATACACAATTTTGTCGGTTCAGGTTAATTTCAGAGCAGTTTCTCATGAGTATTAGAGTTTCTGTTCATAAACAAATTGGGATCGTGACCAATTGAGAAGTATAACAAAGAGTGTGGTTTTCCAACTAGAAGTTTGGATGACTTCACAGTTTAGATTTTGATAATTATTTTTACTGTGGGTTGAGGTCATCACATATGGCGCCGTGTTGTGACAGGACAGTGTTTTAGTAATACTGTCTTTTCGAACCTGTCAATCTTAGTATCGATGTTTGAATTTTGGAAGAGTGAAAATTGTATTGATTTGTTTTGTGTGCGTTACCTCTTGTAGACAAAATGACAATCAAAGAAGATGATCGTGTAGCTAGTTTCAAGGTGTGGGAAAGTGAGCAAGGGAAAAATAAAGAAGAAGTTTGTTATGGAAAAGGTAGATAAAGGATTAGACATTAAAGTGGAACCAGGTGTCAGAAGAGAAGCAGATGAGAATGGAGGAGTGGAAAATATGTTAGCATTGCTGTTGACGAAAATGCAAGGAATGAAAACAGAAGTGAGTGGAAAGCCAGAAGCTGTCAGCAAATCACAGGAAAAAATGGGTGTTGAAATAAAAAAGCTAGATGAAAAGTTTGAAAAACGTCTGAGGGGATTTAAACAGGAAATGGAAGAAGGGTTGGAAAAGAAATTCTTGGGCTTTAAGTCAGAGATTGATAAAGATTTTGAGAAGTTTAAAGATGACGTGGAAGAGACTTTTAAAGAGACAGAGTTTGAGTTAAATAAGAAGCAAGAGAAGTTTGAAAACATCATAAAGGAAAGTGAAGAATGCTTGGATAAAAACATTAAAAACCAAGCTACTGAATGTATGAAGGAGAAGGGTGAAATTAAAGATTATTGCAAAGGAATGTTCCGTGAATATAGACAAAAGACTAAGGCACAAGTGGAAGATATTAGAGAGACCACTGCTGAGATTGAGAATAGGGTAGGGAGTTTAGAAAAGACAATACAGGGTTAGCGGTTTACTGCATCACCAGTAATAGTGCAGATAAGGGATGGTAGTAGTTTCAATAATATAGTTTTTGATCCTAGTGGAGATGTACATCCCATGTCTTTTGTGAATAGTTTGAGAAGTCAGTTTACTACGGATTGGACAGAAAAGGACAAACTAAGGAGGGCAAGTGCTTGTTTAAAAGGGGAAGGTTTAGATTGGGGAGCTGATGCACCAGAAAAATATGAAACATTTGAGGATTTTGTGTCAGCGTTTTTGAAAGAATACTGGTCGAAAGAAAAACAAAGTAATGTCATACAAGCTTTTAAGAAGTCCCCATGGTATGATAGGAGGAGTAAGGAGAATATGAGAGAATATTGTGAGAAATGGATAAGTAAACTAAAACATTTGGACAGCCCATGGAGTGACAAGGATACTATAAAAGTATTGATAGGGAAGTTGCCTCCTAATAGAAGATGTGGGTTGATAGGAAGTGTTAGTACTATCTAAGACTTTCTGAACAGAGTGAGAGATGTGGATAGGCGGCAAGTGGGCTGTTCATTTAATAAAAATAGACATGTGGATGGTCATTATGATAACCAGGATAGATTAGGGAGAATGAACCAAGTAAATGTTAGAGGTAGGGGAAGAGGCCGAGGCCGAGGAGGTTTTAGAGGAAATAGCCAAGGTTATCAGACAGTAGGGGAATCATGAGAGGGAAACGGTACCCCGCTACAGTGAAGGCCCGTACTGGGGCAGGTCAAAGGTTAGGGCCTATTCAGTTTTCAAATCACCATGGTAATGTAAGGAATACAGTGATAGGTAATAGTATTAGTAATGATTATGGTGATAGAGCATGTAGTCATCATGGTCTGGTGATGGAAGAAATTGGACCTGAGGTTAATGGTGAAGGTGGTAAGGAATTAGGGGACTCGTGTATGGAGAGATTTTCCCAGATGTATGAGGGAGTCAAAGAATATGAAAGGCAGCCAAAGGGAGTGATAAATGAAAATAAAATATTTCAAAATGCAAGTGGTAATAGTGAAAGGGAGAGTATGAGTAATAGTTGCAGTATGTGAGGAGAGAAAGAAAGTGGTGAAAGGGGTGCTTTTCCATGCATGTGATGATTTAAGGAAAGATGCTAAGCTAAGAGAAAGGTCAATTCCTGAGGTCAATGGAGGGGTGATGAATACACATGCCTTGAACCATAAAGAGAAAGTAAGTAATGAAGAAGAAGTCAATGTTTTTATTATTCACAGAGCTGTAGGAATAGCAGCTGATGATGAGGAGGAAGTAGGTGTTTGTGCTCTTCAGAAATGTTTAGAAGGAAAGCAAAGTTCAAAGTTGAATTGTGATGACTAGGCTCATAATGAAATTGAGCAGGATTTGTTATGTGAAGAAAGTAGTGATGATGGTGATAGGATTAAGCAACCTTTTGTGAGAATTGGAATGTATGGTAGGGAAGAAAAACCTCTTTTGGTTACAGGTAGTGACATTAGTGCTATTGCTGAAAGTTTATATAATAACATAAAGGAGCATAATGAAGTTATGAATGTACCAGTAGTAGGTTTGAAGATAGTGGGTGCTACAGGCAAATTAAGCAAGGTAATTAAACACCAAATAATTTTGGAATTTGAGATTGGGGGCATAGGTTTAGTGCATAATTTTTTTGTAGTACTTGGGTTAACAGTGAATATTATATTGGGCATGGATTGGTTGACAGAGTGCAAGGCAGAGATAAATTGTGGAGAGAGTTTTGTTAATTTTGAGGGTGATGGGTCAAGGATCAGTGTGAAGTTTGATGGATTGGTGATAGATAAGGACCGATTACTAAGATATTTAAAAGTGAAAATGATGCCTGTAGTAACTAATTTGGGTGATGATAAGCTGAACTTGGAGTATAGGAGTGAGGAGGATAAAAGTGGACTTATGGACGAATTGAAGAACCAAATGTCTAAAGTTGAAGGGTTAAATGAGTGCCAGAAAGAAGAACTGGGAGAAGTTTTGTGGATGAATAGGGAATTTTTTTCTGACAGGCCAGGAAGAGTAAAGAATTATGAATGTAAGCTGGATATCAAACCGCATGAACCTTTTTCGAAAAAACCTTATTCCATACCATTTGCACAGAGGGAGGCAGTAAATAAAGAAATTGAGAGGATGTTGAATTGTGGTATTATAGAGCGAGGGAAGAGTGAATATAATTCACCTCTGGTCATTCTTGGCAAAAAAGATGATAGTGTGAGACTAGTTATTGATGCCAGGATGTTAAACGAAGTGGTAAGGAGAGAAACTGATAGGCCAGGGAGTATGGAGGGGATGTTACAGAGGTATCACAAAGTAAACTATCTTAGTAGTCTCGATCTGACCTGTGGATACTGGCAGGTGCCACTTACTAAGGAATACAGAAAGTATACAGCATTTTTGGTAAACGGGAAGTATTATCAATACATTGTTGTCCCATTCGGGCTGAATATTAGTGTGTCTGTTTTTACACAAGCCCTTGATCAAGTATTAGGACCAGAGTTGAGTACAAAACTGACATATGTGGATGACCTATTAGTTGCCACTGAGTTATGGGAAGTACATTGTTATTTATTAGATGAGTTGTTTCAAGCCTTAAGGAAAGGGGGCATGACCCTGAGACTCAAAAAGTATGAATTTGTTCGCAAAGAGATTAAGTTTTGGGTAGGATTTTGTCAACTACTGGTATTAAGATGAATCCAGACAAAATGAAAGCAATCAAAGAGTGTCCATCCCCAAGAAATAGAAAAGAGTTGAAATCATTTTTGGGTATGTGTAATTTTTACCAGAATTTTGTGCCAGGGCAAGCTTTTAATATCCCATGTCTGAACAAATTATTGAGTCCTAAAGTGAACTATGTTTGGACAGAAGAGTGTCAGAAAGCCTTTAATGAACTTAAGGAAGCTTTGAAAGAGGAAAAGATTTTACACCATCCTGATCTTAGTAAACCATTCTGTTTGGGGACTGATTCAAGTGGGTACGGTATTGGAGTGGAATTGTTTCAAAATTTTGGGGATGAGGAAAATGAAGATCATAGGACCATAGCCTTTGCAAGTAGGTCATTGACCAGGTATGAGAGAAAGTACACTGTGACTGAGTGTGAAGCATTGGCAATAGTTTGGGGATTTCAAAAGTTCAGAGATTACCTATGGGGGAATAAAACTATCATATATACTGATCACAGAGCCCTTATATTTTTCAAAAAGTTTTGGCTGGTACATAGATGGTTAACAAGATGGACTTTGTTCTTACAACAGTTTCCTTTTGAGATAAAGTATATTAAAGGTACCCAGAACAAAGTAGCAGATGCTTTATCCAGGTTACCGTTGAGTGAAGGTAATGATACAGGGTATGATATTGATGAAGAGCATGTAAAGTTGTTTTATATAAAAGGTGTTCAAGGAGAGAAGAAAATTGAAGGTATTTGCAAAAACATGAGAAGGTATCAGAATCAGGATGAAGTGTGGAAAATGGTGAAGTGTGAACTGTAAGGAAAGATAGTAACAATAAGTTGCCAAAGTATTACAAAATTCATGATGGAGTGTTGTTTAGACGAACTGATGAAAATTCAGAAGATTGGAAAGTATGTTGGGCCCGTGGATATATAGATGAGATAATAGACTATATTCATTTGAGTTTTGGACATGTAGGTGCTAAGAAGTGTGTACAGAAATTGAGGGAATGTGTATCTTTTGACAACATGGTAAAGAGAGTGAATAACCGTATTAAGACATGTGACAAATGTCAAAGAGCCAAAGTTACAAACCAAACATGTAGGCTCCCTATGCAAAATATTAAACTGAATGATGTAATGGAACTGTTATCTGTGGATCTTTATGGTAAATTACCAAAAACCAAGGGAGGTTTTGCATACATTTTTGTAGTGTTGGAGGTGTTTTCTAAATTTATAAAACTTTATCCACTATGTAGAGCTACTGGGAAAGCCATTTTGAATAAATTGGAAGGTGATTATTTTTTGAAGTTTGGGAAACCTAAGACCATATTTTCCGACAATGGGTCACAGTTTGCATGTAAGAAGTGGAAAGAAGGCCTTACCAATCAAGGAGTTACAGTAATTTACACATCAATGTATCATCCACAAGGGAATCCAGTAGAACGTTATATGAGGGAGATTGGCAGATTCTGCCATACTTATTGTAGCAATAACCACAGTTCATAGGGAGACATAATAGGAGACATTGAGGATGTAATGAAAACTGTTGTTAATGAGGTAATGGGGTTTACTCCTCAGGAGATTATGAAAGGTGAGAGACAAAAAGTCTGGTGGAGGAAAAGTTATCTTTCCCTGCCAAGGAGGAATTGAGTTGGGGTGAAAAGAAGAAAAGGGTAAGAGAACTGGTAGAGAAGAAACTGTTGGAAAGAAAAAAATACATGATGATAAGGTGAAGGGTATTGATATAAGGATAGGAGATTTGGTTTTGGTCAAGACATATGAGAAGTCAAAAGAGATAAATAGTGAGATTTCTAAATTTTTTGATGTATACAAAGGACCATTTGAGGTGGCTGGTATATCCCACCTGAATGCATTCTATCTGATTTATCATAAGCCCAAGAAGAAATTTGCCCTTAAGAATGTGGTTGATTTAAAACCATATAAGGCAAGAACAACACACTAATACATTTGCCCACTTGCTGTTTTCAGAGGAAATAAATTTCAGTGTAAACAGTGTAAAGATTTGATTATGAACTGTAAATAAGAAGTGGTTTA
Source organism: Schistocerca americana (assembly GCF_021461395.2). Lineage (NCBI taxonomy): Eukaryota > Metazoa > Arthropoda > Insecta > Orthoptera > Acrididae > Schistocerca > Schistocerca americana. The sequence continues at coordinate 506,319,806 of NC_060121.1, read as the reverse complement.
AGAATAATTTCTTGTATACCATTATATAAATTTCTTTTTGAAACCAGATAGTTTTTTTTGAGATGTTTTATGATGTGAAGAGTCAAGTAGTTATCAGATTCAAGCAATCAAATGTGAGTTGTTATAGTAGACTGTGGCCTTACTTATAAATTCTTCCAAAGACCCTCCAGAGTGTGTGATGATAAGTAGTATATACAATTGTCAAGAATCTAGCAAGATTACTCTGCAGCAGCATTGTATACATTTACTGTAATTATTTCTTCATCCTAGAATTTTGTTTGTGCTGTAACTAACACCTGTCTTAGTTTTAGTCTTTACTATATGAAATATTCATTTGTTAATTTGGTTTGCTTGCGTTATGTCAACATTCTCATAGAATTGTGTAAAATGCTGTTTCATTGTTGTTAAGTTTATTTGTACTGTTATATGATGTATCCAATTAATCACATCAAATAGTCTGAATAGAAGTTTGAATATTTTAGGTCAATATATATACCCCTGACATCACCTAGCTTTATAATGACAAGAGTCATTTTATCTTGAGAGGTTCCTGGGAACATCTCATGATAAAATGGGGGGCATATGTGAAGGCATTGCTAATTACGCATATAATTTTTTTTTCGTGATTTTCTTTAGATTTCTATTCTTTTTCTTTTGTTCATATGAACATTTCTAAATCTGATTATGTAACATTCTATTGTGGTTTTTAAATGTAAAGATGTAATTGTGATTATTTTGTTTGCTATGGATAAGTATGTTTCTTGCTTTGTACCTGTGGTAAAGTTTGTAAAGTTCTCTTTTGGAATATTATTAATTGTGAAAAATGCAGTCAATAACATTTATAAAGATTTATGTACTTTACCATAACGATATAACATCTATAGACAGGGGACAGCGATAGTGATATCGATAGTCGAAAGGTTGTTGTGTAGTAGAGGGGATGGTGGATGGTGTGTCTGTGAAGCGTGTGCGGGAAAAAATAGTACTGTGTTTTATGAAAAGCATACGTAATTGTATGGACAGTGATACCAAACTATCAGATTGTTAATTCTCTTTACCACTACGGTATGTAATGCCATCGCCAGCGAACTTTAAGAGCAAATAAACTGGACTGTGAAAGTGCTGCTACCATTACTTTGTTGTGGCCGACACGAACAGTGCTTTTATGCGAATGAACTTTGCTGGTATTGGTTTTGGGTGGTGGAACTGTTATCTATCACATTCTATCAAGCCGTGAAAGTGAAGATTTTAATTAACTGTGCAATATAAATGACTTTCAGTGACGTTGTCGAAGTTTGAAATGCGAGAACAGAGTGGACATTGTTTACGGTGTGCTTCACACACAAGAACAATTCTATGAACTATGTATTTGTGGCTAAGACTATATGAATGTGACGAACTGTGTAATTATGGACGATAGCGTCACGGACAGTGCATAAAGTGTAAAAACGAGCGATGTCTACGTCATGTACTTTGAAAGAGAGGACATGTCAACAACGGTCGTATAATGGCGTCTTGTGGTTTGTTAATCACCACGGGGTTAATGATACAGCTGTGCCGGAATTTTATTTGCGTTTCGCCGGAGAAGATTAACCAGCGGAACTGCCTGTATCCTGCTCTCATCATCGTAACCCGCCGACATCGTGCTGCCCAACGCAACGCTTCGTATGCAACAAAAAGTTAAGAGATTTCGCCGAACGCTATCCCCTGACCTAGAAACTTTCTTTCCCTATTAAAAGTATAAGAATTACAGACTCCATTTAAATAAATTCTTTGTTTAGTTTATGTTTGCTTTCTGCTAACGAAAATAAAATTACAATCAGTGAATTAAAAGTTGCATGGTAGTTATTGTAAATATAAACTTCTTCCTATCATTAGAACTAATTCTCCTTGCATGTAAAAATTATTGTAGTTATTTTATGTAGTTCTATGTATTGTTATGAGACTACATATATGACAGTGACTAATAAGGGTATTTTGTCGCGAAATATGGCTTCGCGCGAAAAATTACGGCGACAGCCATAACTGCTTGCGTTCTGACCAATAACGTAAAAGCTGCTATTCCCGTATTGGTGTATTTCCTGCCGTGAGCGGGAATTATAAATATCAGCTGTCAAATCACGTAGGGACTGTTTACCAAGTAATAAAAGATTTTGATATTGTATTGCTACGAGTCGTAGTATTAAGAGACACTGGTTATACTCAAAAGTGGGTAGATGTGTGGTGAAACCCCCCAGTGTTCATGCGATTGTTAACAGTATTGTGTGTGATTCACGAAATTTTTTCACTTTTTCTAGTTCCTTTCAGATATTGTCTTAGATGTCTTCGAAGTTTCAGAGAATATATACACAATTTTGTCGGTTCAGGTTAATTTCAGAGCAGTTTCTCGTGAATATTAGAGTTTCTGTTCATAAACAAATTGGGATCGTGACCAATTGAGAAGTATAACAAAGAGTGTGGTTTTCCAACTAGAAGTTTGGATGACTTCACAGTTTAGATTTTGATAATTATTTTTCCTGTGGGTTGAGGTCATCACAGATTCTGTTGATATCCATGTGCTCGCGATGAACCCAGCACCAATTACACAACAGTTGGGGCTAGCACTGCAAGCTGCGTGGATCAATGTCCCTCCAGAGCCATTCCAACACCTCGTAGTCCGTACCCCGAGGTGTTCCTGCATTTCTGAGTGCTCACAGAGGAGCGACTAGATATTATCACATTCAGTGATTTCCCATTCCTTTTGCTCGCTAGGTGCAACCCCGCTACACAAAACTGTACGAACTGGCCAAATTGTTATTTTCAGAATGCAGTCTATCCGCGCAGGTGAAGTTACTACACTACGCTTACAAAAATCTTCTTTAGATGTTTTTAGTTTAGGGTAACGAATAGATGAACATAATTCAAACATGAAATGTCTGGGGAAATGTAATGTGCCATTATTCTCACGAAATGGGTGGGTTCAACGAAAGGATGTAGATATTTTTGTTACGAATGTAGAACTAGCTATAGGCAGGAACTTACTGCTGTAATAGTATGTTACAAACTTTTTTCTGGTTTCTGTAATAAGGAAGAAATGTGACTTATTTTTACGTTGCTTTTTGATTAAGCTGTAGAAAAATATTCCACCAGAATGCTGTAAGAAGACAGTTATTGGCCTTGGCGTTGAAATAACAGACGAATCAGCCAAAGGCGAATCCCAAATGTGGGGGAAGAGTGTGGTAAACATTACAGCAGATTTAAAAGGCAGGACCAGACAGCAAAAGAAAGAGCTTAAGCGGTTACGCAGCTATAGGCAAAAATATGAATCTATGAATTCTTTAACGCTCAGTGTTACACTATCCTCAAAGACGTCTGCAGAATCACGAAATACTTGGATCTTGCATTAAAGCTGTTAGCTGCATTAATGCAATTGAGAGGGTGTTCATTCAATATGAGTACGAAATCGAGCATGGGAGAAGGAAATCAAAATTTTTAAATATTAATTTGCAAATGGAAACCAGGATACATTTTGACCGCATGATATCGTGACAAGAGCGTTCAAAAGTCAGTGCAGCTGTAGCGGTATCTACGTGGGAGAGCGAATGAACAGAACCTCAAGGTACTCGTGCGATACACGACACGGTTTTGGAAAAAGGGGTCAGTTACTTTCCAGAGGATGATGGACAGGGTCTTAGTCATCGTCAGGAATTCGGTAACTTACAGATAATTTTAAAACTGGGGCAACCAAAGCTAAAACAGTTATACATGTTTGCTTGACGCTTCATACAGTGAACAGCTTTTTTGAATACGGGTGATAAACTTTTAAAATGAAACTGAATGAAATGTCCAGTGGTCCGTTGCAGCTGTATTTATTCAGGTCACTTGTAAACCCACACAACAGCTTTCGCAACTTTAGAGTTGTGTCATCTGGTGCAAATATCTGTACAAAATAGTTTTTTTTAATTAATGCAGTTATCTGAGATATCCTAAAACACAGAATTACTAGACTTAAACATGGAAGAAAATATTACGCACCAAGCTAGGAAACTAGCGTGGGTCACATACGGCCCACAAGAACTTAATGCATTGAAAACTATTGAAAATTATGTATCTGTTATTGAGGGCCACCAATGAACGAAAGGAAGAAGCGCATGCTGCCGGACAAACTTACCAAAAGCCGACACCCTCATATGTATTTGCCACCAAAATAGCAGCAGACAACTCACGGGTCGCTCGTAGCATATATTGTCAGCTGCCATGTTGGTAGCAAAGACACATGAGGGTGTCGGCTTTTGGTAAGTTTGACCGGCTGCATACGCTTCTTCCTTTCGGTCATCGGTGGCACCTCAATAACAGATACATAATTTTCAATCACTAACTTCATTTTATTCTTTAGTCACTACAGTGCTCAGTACTTCCCTGAGTAACATCGGTGAGGGGCACTTTATTGCTTGACATAGGCCGACAGGAGCGTATTTTAATGGTAATGTGTAGAGTCCCTACTTGACACATTTCGCTCTCGTTTTTGGCAGTTGATCGACATCACATGGGCATGGTCCCCATCTCTTTTTCATTTGAGTTACTATTTCACTGTCTTTTTAATTAAGGGTCAGTTCTGGTTTCTGGTTCTATTCTTTCGTTTTACAGATGTCTTTCATCATTGGCGACGGTCTTTTTATCAATTGACGGTGGTTTTTTATCAGTTAAGGGGGGATGAAGCCAAGCCAATTGTTAGTCTGCGGCATTCTGTAATCTATGACATAGCTTTTGTAAGAAACTTTCTTTCGGTCTGAACTTACGAGTTGAAATTTTTTAAGTGTATATAAACCCGTTCTTGTGGGCCGAATGTGATCCACACCAGTTTCCTAGCTTGATGTGTAATATTTCCTTTCATGTTTGAGTCTAGTAATTGAGTATTTCAGGATATCGCAGATGTTGTTGTTGTTGTGGTCTTCAGTCCTGAGACTGGTTTGATGCAGCTCTCCATGCTACTCTATCCTGTGCAAGCTTCTTCATCTCCCAGTACCTACTGCAACCTTCATCCTTCTGAATCTGCTTGGTGTATTCATCACTTGGTCTCCCTCTACGATTTTTACCCTCCACGCTGCCCTCCAATACTAAATTGGTGATCCCTTGATGCCTCAGAACATGTCCTACCAACCGATCCCTTCTTATAGTCAAGTTGTGCCACAAACTCCTCTTCTCCCCAATTCTATACAATACCTCCTCATTAGTCATGTGATCTACCCATCTAATCTTCAGCATTCTTCTGTAGCACCACATTTCGAAAGCTTCTATTCTCTTCTTGTCCAAACTATTTATCGTCCACGTTTCGCTTCCATACATGGCTACACTCCATACAAGTACTTTCAGAAACGACTTCCTGACATTTAAATCTATACTCGATGTTAAAAAATTTCTCTTCTTCAGAAACGCTTTCCTTGCCATTGCCAGTCTACATTTTATATCCTCTCTACTTCGACCGTCATCAGTTATTTTGCTCCCCAAATAGCAAAACTCCTTTACAGCTTTAATTGTCTCATTTCCTAATCTAATTACCTCAGCATCACCCGACTTAATTCGACTACATTCCATTATCCTCGTTTTGCTTTTGTTGATGTTCATCTTATATCCTCCTTTCAAGACACTGTCCATTCCATTCAACTGCTCTTCCAAGTCCTTTGCTGTCTCTGACAGAATTACAATGTCATCGGCGAACCTCAAAGTTTTTATTTCTTCTCCATGGATTTTAATACCTACTCCGGATTTTTCTTTTGTTTCCTTTACTGCTTGCTCAATACACAGATTAAATAACATTTGGGATAGGCTACAACCCTGTATCACTCCCTTCCCAACCACTGCTTCCCTTTCATGCCCATCGACCCTTATAACTGCCATCTGGTTTTTGTACAAATTGTAAATAGCGTTTCGCTCCCTGTGTTTTACCCCTGCCACCTTCTGAATTTGAAAGAGAGTATTCCAGTCAACATTGTCAAAAGCTTTCTCTAAGTCTACAAATGCTAGAAACGTAGGTTTGCCTTTCCTTAATCTTTCTTCTAAGATAAGTCGTAAGGTCAGTATTGCCTCACGTGTTCCAGTGTTTCTACGGAATCCACACTGATCTTCCCCGAGGTCGGCTTCTACTAGTTTTTCCATTCGTCTGTAAAGAATTCGCGTTAGTATTTTGCAGCTGTGGCTTATTAAACTGATTGTTCGGTAATTTTCACATCTGCCATCACCTGCTTTCTTTGGGATTGGAATTATTATATTCTTCTTGAAGTCTGAGGGTATTTCGCCTGTTTCACACATCTTGCTCACCAGATGGTAGAGTTTTGTCAGGACTGGCTCTCCCAAGGCCGTCAGTAGTTCCAATGGATTGTTGTCTACTCCGGGGGCCTTGTTTCGACTCAGGTCTTTCAGTGCTGTGTCAAACTCTTCACGCAGTATCATATCTCCCATTTCATCTTCATCTACATCCTCTTCCATTTCCATAATATTGTCCTCAAGTACATCGCCATTGTATAGACCCTCTATATACTCCTTCCACCTTTCTGCTTTCCCTTCTTGGCTTAGAACTGGGTTTCCATCAGAGCTCTTGATGTTCATACAAGTGGATCTCTTATCTCCAAAGGTCTCTTTAATTTTTCTGTAGGCAGTATCTATCTGACCCGTAGTGAGATAAGCCTCTACATCCTTAGATTTGTCCTCTAGCCATCCCTGCTTAGCCATTTTGCACTTCCTGTCGATCTCATTTTTGAGACGTTTGTATTCCTTTTTGCCTGCTTCATTTACTGCGTTTTTATGTTCCCTCCTTTCATCAATTAAATTCAATATTTCTTCTGTTACCCAAGGATTTCTACTAGCCCTCGTCTTGTTACCTACTTGCTCCTCACTGCCTTCACTTCTTCATCCCTCAGAGCTACCCATTCTTCTTCTACTGTATTTCTGTCCCCCATTCCTGTCAATTGTTCCCTTATGCTCTCCCTGAAACTCTGTACAACCTCTGTTTCTTTCAGTTTATCCAGGTCCCATTTCCTTAAATTCTCATCTTTTTGCAGTTTCTTCAGTTTTAATCTACAGGTCATAACCAATAGATTGTGGTCAGAGTCCACATCTGCCCCTGGAAATATCTTACAATTTAAAACCTGGTTCCTAAATCTCTGTCTTACCATTATATAATCTATCTGATACCTTTTAGTATCTCCAGGGTTCTTCCATGTATACAACCTTCTTTCATGATTCTTAAACCAAGTGTTAGCTATGATTTTGTTGTGCTCTGCGCAAAATTCTACCAGCCGGCTTCCTCTTTCATTTCTTAGCCCCAGTCCATATTCACCTACTACGTTTCCTTCTCTCCCTTTTCCTACACTCGAATTCCAGTCACCCATGACTATTAAATTTTCGTCTCCCTTCACTATCTGAATAATTTCTTTTATTTCATCATACATTTCTTCAATTTCTTCGTCATCTGTAGAGCTAGTTGGCATATAAACTTGTACTACTGTAGTAGGTGTGGGCTTCGTATCTATCTTGGCTACAATAATGCGTTCACTATGCTATTTGTAGTAGCTTACCCTCATTCCTATTTTCCTATTCATTATTAAACCTACTCCTGCATTACCACTATTTGAATTTGTGTTTATAACCCTTTAGTCACCTGACCAAAAGTCCTGTTCCTCCTGCCACCAAACTTCACTAATTCCCACTATATCTAACTTTAACCTATCCATTTCCCTTTTTACATTTTCTAACCTACCTGCCCGATTAAGGGATCTGACATTCCACGCTCCGATCCGTAGAACGCCAGTTTTCTTTCTCCTGATAACGACATCCTCTTGAGTAGTCCCCGCCCGGAGGTCCGAATGGGGGACTATTTTACCTACGGCATATTTTACCCAAGAGGACGCCATCATCATTTAATCATACAGTAAAGCTACATGCCCTCGGGAAAAATTACGGCCGTAGTTTCCCCTTGCTTTCAGCCGTTCGCAGTACCAGCACAGCAAGGCCGTTTTGGTTATTGTTACAAGGCCAGATCAGTCAATCATCAAGACTGCTGTCCCTGCAACTACTGAAAACTCTGCTGCCCCTCTTCAGGAACCACACGTTTGTCTGGCCTCTCAACAGAAACCCCTCCGTTGTGGTTGTACCTACGGTACGGCTATTTGTATCGCTGAGGCACGCAAGCCTCCCCACCAACGGCAAGGTCCATGGTTCATGGGGGGATATCTCAGATAACTGCATTAATTAAGAAAACTATTTTGCACAGATTTTTCCACCAGAATAAGCAAATCAAAAGTTGCGATATCGGTTTTGTGGGTTCATAAGTGACCTGATCAAATAGAGCTACAGCGGACCTCTGGACATTTCATTCAGTTCCATTTTAAAAGTTTTAACACCTGTATTTAAAAAAACTGTATGAAGTGTAAAGCAATCGTATAATTCAGTATGTGTGAGGAATGTAAAGTGCTATTTATCATTTGTATATTCGAAATTACAATACAACGCTTAGATAAAGCTTTGTAACGCGAGAATCTGTTACTTGAATCAATAGGTTGCAGATGCATACGAAGATGTCATCCAATAGCCAGAGACATCAAATAATTTCATATACAACGCTGCGTCTTTGGGTTACACTCAAGAGCAGTTGTAAAAACGGAGACGGTCATCTAGAGGCATGTAAACCGGTAGTCCTCCGCTGGTGCTAATGGAGATGGTTGAAAGCTGAGTAAAGATACAGCCTCTTAAGTGATAAGTTGTTTTGAAACGGGAATAAATCGCACTTCTTTTTCTTTGCGTTGCTTTAGTAAAACTGAGTGAATTTCATTTCATTGCTTGCTGTTGCCTGTAACTCAAGTTAATTTTCTGTAATTTTGTAACTGAATATCTGTTCACAGACTCCGGGATCTCATTCTCTCGAGACTCCTGTCTACGTTCCACACAAGTGTGCAGAACTCGTCATCACTGATAACACAGTCCTTCAACAGTGTGAGTCAGCCGTTGTAAGTCGCTTCCTTATGGTGCAATTCACGCGAAAAACTTATCTCGTGGTTTCTGTATTATCAGCTGCGGCTGACATATCCTTGGGCGCTTCCTTGCGAGAATCGATGTAGATCCGGAACGGTCCAAAGTCAGCTGCTACTGACGTCGCGGGTCAAATTTCTACATACGTACGTTCTCCAACTTGTCACAAGAAGGGGTGTTCGTTCGATAGACTATTGCAGGATCATACATTTGGAGATCTCTTGGAATACGTCTGTGTCAGCCTATAGTTGTCATATAATGAGTCTGCCTAACACTTCTTGGTATCTGCAAGCAATCTGCTTCTATTAGACAGCAAAAGGTGTCCCGAACGTTACTGCTATAGTGTATTATTTTCTCTGAAGTGAACTGATTTGAGTGGAATCAAAGAGGGTGAGATCAGTAAAGTGCAATGACGTGAAATGATCTCAGCGTACGCTCTCCAGAAGTGCAAAACCTGCAATACGGTGAACGTGGTATGTCAACAAAAGTCCCGAAGCAGACCAGGAGTGATTCAAACTTTCAATATCACCATGCTGTTCCCACGTATTCCGTGATATGAGTTGTTGCATTCGGAAAGAAATGGGTGGAAACACTAGTCACGTTGAAAATTTGAGTCAAGTCAGGCCGCAATGAGCCACATCATCTGGTCAAAAGTATCCGGACATCCCATTGTAATGCGGAATTGACCACTAGATGTCACGAGAGGCTGTCAAATCAGTGTAGGAGGGAGGCGGAGGTGATTGTCTTTTCGGTAGAGAAGCAGTAACGGTAGAGTGGCTCTATCGGGAGAGCTGACTGACTTCGAACGCGGGCTCGTCACTGCCCCGTACCTCAATGACAAATCCATCAGCGACGTTTCACCCCTTATAAAGCTGCGCAAGTAGACTGTTGGTGATGTGATGATGAAGCGTGTAATCTACCCGCTCGTGCCTACATGCAGCTTTTGTCTACATTAGTCTTTTATGAAGATTTGAGAGGAGCGAAGATTACAATAAACTTTCTAGTTTACTTGTCTTTTCACGTAGAATTGGCTTCAGTTCTTCGTGTCTAGCGGTCTGATTCTTGAAGCTGAAATTCTCACATTTTAGGTCCTCATGATTGAACTGATCTAAGTAAACTTGAACATTGTTGCTGCAGATTTTTTTTACGTTAATATATTTAGTCACATTATAGTATATCATACAGTCTTTTGATTTTTCACATTAACAAATCCGAAATTGCATTGTTCGCACAAAATGCAAAAACACATCCGGTCACATCAGAGGCACGCTTACTACTGTCTCATTTAGCGGAAATGTGAAGTTATCACAAAGATTTACAAATGTAAATCTGCAATCTTTGTGATAACTTCACATGTGCCAAATTCTTTTTGGCGTGTGTGTGTGTGTGGTGCTTTGCACAATATGGTGATGTACAAATTACATAAGTGCTGGATATGTTTTGGAATATTCGAAAAATACAATTCTGCAACTTCGCAATAAAACCGCGAGGAATTTTCGACGGCAACAACACACCAAAAATACTTCGCCACAGTGGAAGAATAAAAACCGAAAACGGATGATAATGTAAAGTGTATCTGGAAAATCATGTGAACAGCCGTCTGATGATGAACTTGCCAGTTCGAAACCGGTAACGACGCTATTTACCTAAATAAATAGCAGTATTAATAGTGGCTGGTTGCTGTTTTCTTCTTTGTAAGAATTAACCTACATTAAAAACAATATGTATTTACTTAAGGGAGAGCCACAGTGTCGCAGTGATATACTGATAACCAGCTACGTGACTGAAGTTCTTTTCTCATGCACCATACAGATCTTAGGCCTGCCCTGGTCGTCATTGTCTCGGCCTGTGGAGAGGCAACCTTTCCTTTCCTATCTTCGAAGCCTCTACTTGTCCAGACACATTACACACTTGACGAGTGTCTTTCCCGCCACTTTATATCTCAACATTATTTTGGGTCTATTCTTCCGTCATTACTTGACGATTACGAATGCAACAGAGAATGATGTAAATTGGTTATAAATACACTGTCCAATCACATTAATGTGTTCATCTGTCAAAAGCCTGAATAACCACACATTGCAGCACGGATATCTGCGACACGTTCAGGAAGAGAGCAGATGAGGTTCACGAAGGCACCAACGGGAATGTGGAGCCACGCCGACTCCAATACCGTGAACAGCAGCGCCAGGTTTCTCGATTGACGATCCAAGGTGTGTACAGGCTTAAATCCGGGGAATTTGGTCGCTGAGGGACTGCAGTAAACTCAGCCTGGTGCTCTTCGAACCACGAGCTGTGTGACACGTCGCGTAGTCCTGCTGATAGATGCTATCGTGCCGACAGAAAACAGACTGCATGGAGAGATGGACATGGCCCCAAGGATAGATTCATACTTGCGTTGATCCAATGTGCCTTCCAGAATTATGAAATCAACCGTGGAATGCCACGAAAACATTCCATCGTCCATAACGCCCCTACCTCCGGACTGGACTCTTCCGACGATTGTTTTCTGCTTTCGGACGTTTCGCCCGTACACGCCAGCGGCCATCTCTTCGATAGAGCATTAAACATGATTCGTCTTAAAAGGTTGCCTGTCGTCTCTCGGTGGACGTTCAGTTGCGGTATTAGCGTGCAAGTTCCAATCTTAGTCGCCGATCCTATGAGCAGCAGTCAGCAAGAGTGTATGAACCGGGTGCTTGCTGCGGCGGCCCATACGAAGATAAGTTCGCTGAACAGTCGTGGAGCAGACACTGTTGGTAGTCCGTCGGTTCATCTGGGCGGCCGTTTGCTCAGTAGTTGCACTTCTATACGCCCACACAAATTTCCACAGCCGTCTTTCAGCCTTGTCATCTATCGTTCGTGATGCACCATAGATGCCTCGTCGTCCGTTCTAGATACCGCCACTTTAGCATGCACGTTACGCTTTAGCTGCGGCAGCACACATATAGTTCACAGATTTATAGTTTCTGGAATGTGTCCCCCTTTGGACGGAAAGCCAACGGCCATGCCCTTATGGACGTGAGAGAAATCACTCCGTTTCCGCTTTACCAAACGAATGCACTGTTTTCCGTGTCCCTCAGACATGCTTTATATAACCCTCCTCGGCGCTGCCACCATCCGTGTATGAGTGGTCAGTGCACGTTGACGTCGTACATAAGAGATGATCAAGTTGGGTGCAAAACATCTAAGGTCACAAGCGCCCAGTATAGAACCATAGAATGTTGGGACCGCGAGGGTAAAAGACCGTTGCGAGGTCCAATGCAGAAGGGAAAAAAAAAATCTAAAACGTTCAAAAATGGCTCTGAGCACTATGGGACTTAACATCTATGGTCATCAGTCCCCTAGAACTTATAACTACTTAAACGTAACTAACCTAAGGACAGCACACAACACCCAGCCAAATCTAAAACGTCAAGACGTTACGGAAGAGTATCTAAAAGATGTCGACAAGACATCGGAGTCACCAGATAGAAATCAGATCTCTTTTCTCATATTACTGCTTTTAAAAAAACTTAAACGTGAGCCACAGCTCGCACGTCATCCGCTAAAATGTCCGGCAAAGCGAGCGGCAGCCCGGCCATGAGACGTAATTGGCTAAAATAGGGGCAGAGGATCAGGAAATGTCTGACTGTTAATGGCTGGCCACAGAAAGGACAGCTGGGTGCAGGGTCGCCACTCAACAAGTGGCGGTGACTAAAGCGGCAGTGCCCTATTCGCAATCGAGCTAACATTACTTCCTCACGGCGAGACGGCCGGGAGGAAGTCGACCAGGCTGTCGGGAGAGGTTTGACTTCTCTCAGTTTGTTCCTATGAAGGGAGCATCAATGGTCATGCCAAAGTGACGTGATACGCCCATAGGGAAAGGTACAAATATCTTGAGAGGGAACAGTAAGAGGTGGGACGACAGAGATGGACTGTGGCCTTGGCTGCGACATCAGCAGCGTCATTCCCAGGCACACTAGGCACACCAAGATGGCCAGGAACCCACATGAACATCACTTGGGGTCCCCCATCTGGGAACAAATGGAGGCAGTCCTGGATCCGTCGAACAATGGGGTGGACTGGATCGGGATCATCCAGACTCTGCAGGGCACTGAGGGAGTCAGAGCGGATCACACAGCGAGTGAGCTGGTGCCTCCTGATAGAGGGCAAAAAGCTCTGCTGTAGGAATTGTGCACTGGTCGAGAAGCTCGTATTGAAACTTATCAGCCCTGACAACAAAAGCACAGCCAACACCGTGGGCAGACTTGGAACCATCAGTGTACAAAAATATGTTATCGGCAAGTTGTGAGCGAAGTTCGAGAAAGTTGCACATACCGGCAAAAAAAGGCTGATTCTTCCATCACCGATCAACACAGAAATAGTAATCTCCCTAAAAGGTACTTTTCAAGGCCACTTGCTACGGTCTCGGTAAACATCGAGGGATTTTTGCATGTCAAGGAGACCTTACTGGCTGATTTGTAGGCCTGGTATAATGTAGCAGCTCGATGTGGCATGGACTCAGCAAGTCGTAGGAAGTCCGCAGCAGAAATACCGAGCTATGCTGCCACTACAGCAGTCCATAACAGCAAAAGTGTCGCCGCTGCGGGATTTTGTAGACAAACTGACCTCTCGACTATGTCCATAAATGTTCAATGGGACTTACGTCGGACGGTCTGGGTGGCAAAATCTTTTGCTCGAATTTTCCAGAATGTTCATCAAACCAATCGCGAACAACTGTGGCCTAGTGACATGATACATTGTCATTCATATAAATTAGATCGCTGTTTGGCAGCAAATGGTCTCCAAGAAGTTTTTGGAACATGCAGTCCATTAAACACTGCAAATGATCTCGAAGTAGCTGAACATAAACATTTCCAGTCAATGATCGGTTCAGTTGGATCAGTGGTCCCAGTCCATTCGGTGTGAACACAGCCGACACCCTTACGGATTCACCAGCATCTTGCACATTGTCTTGCTGACTAACTGGGTCCATGGCTTCGTGGGGTATGCACCACACTCGAACCCCACCATCAACTCGTACCAAGTGAAATCGGGACTCATTTAAGCATGCCACGATTTTGCAGTCGTCTAGGACCCAACTGATATGGTCACGAGTCCAGGAGAGGCGCTGTAGCCGGTGTCGTGCTGTTAGCAAAAGCACTCTAGTCGGTCGTCTGCTGCCATAGTACATTGAAACCATATATCGCCCCGCATTCTCCAAACGGATACGTTCGTCGCACGTCCCAAATCGGGTTCTGCTGTTATTTTATGCAGTGTTTCTTGTCTGTTAGCACTGACAACTTTACACAAACGCCAGTGCTTTAGGTCGTTAATGAAGACCGTAGGCCATTGCGTTGTTCGCAGTGAGAGATAATGCCTGAAATTTGGTATTCACGGCAGACTTTTGACACTGTGGATCTCGGGATATCGGATTCCCTAACGATTTCCTAATTGGAATGTTCCATGCGTGTAGCTCCAACTACCAGTTCGGGTTCAGAGTCTGTTAATTCTCGTAGTGAGGCCTAAAGACGTCGGAAACCTTTTCGCATGAATCACATGAGTATGAATGACAACTTCACCAATGCACTGCCCTTTTATACCCTGTATACTCGGTAATACCGCCATCTGTAAATGTACGTATCGACTTTTGTCGCCACAGCTTATAAGGGCAACGTTGCACAACACAGGACTTGATCGTGGAAATAACAAGTGCAACGGATTTGCTGTGTTCTGGAAATGCTTACCTGACAAAAATGAATGATTGACCAAAAAGCTGGTATAAATCTTTATTTTGCTGCAGCTCCTGTAAACAGACTTTGAAGTTCGAAATGGTGCCTATAGCACAAGCGGTATATATAACTTTTAGCTGTAACATCTACTAGACCATGACGGAATAGTCAAAACTTTTTCCAGCAAAGAGACATACTATAACAGCATTTTTTAAAGCATACATAAAAAATCTTTCATCATAATTGTGGAACAAAAGCTATTTAAAAATTCAGTAGAAAATTTCTTTTATCTTCGTAACATTTAGGAAATGGATGAGAAAAACTGACGACAATAATAAACGAAAAAAGTCTATAGTAAACCTTTATACAGACAGCAGTACGTGTCAAATACGAGCTGATAGTGAATATGATGATTCAGTTTTTTTCGTTCATAAACGGAAGACACGTAATATGAGACTCTTGTCAGAACAAATTTATTCCGGTATGGTGGTCAGTTTCACAGAAATGCAATGTGTACAGGCATTAGAGAAATTCTGCGTTGCCGTCCACCGCTACGCTGTCCCGTCCAGATTTACTTCTTTTGTGCGTAATTCAACCGCTTCTGTCTACAGTCCTAATTCATGGGACACCCTGTACAGATGATGATGTTTGGTTTGTGGGGCGCTCAACTGCGTGGTTATCAGCGCCCGTACAATTATCCAATCTTTGCTCAGTCCAATTTCGCCACTTTCCTGGATGATGATGAAATGATGAGGACAACACAAACACCCAGTCATCTCGAGGCAGGTGAAAATCCCTGACCCCGCCGGGAATCGAACCCGGGACCCCGGGCTCGGGAAGCGAGAACGCTACCGCGAGACCACGAGCGGCGGACGACACCCTGTACAGTAGCACATAGGATCTCAGCTACCATTCCGGTGTATTAGTACGGAAAAGCGACCCAAATTCCCATTTATGTGATTTAATTAGTGTTTCTTCATTATTTTCTTCTGTAAATTTATACAGACTTCAGTATGTCAGACTGCAAGTACACATCTGGGACAGCTGATGTCCCTTCACAGATTTGCTCTTATTGTATCTTACAAAAAGACGTCCCCAAAACCAGAGTTCGTGTCAACACCGCTCGCTAGGTTTGCCTTTATCACCATGGCTGAATTCTGCACAGGAGATAACCTAATTACACTGTCATGGCATAGCGATGTGCACATATACAGATGGTGTTAGTGTCGCATACACAAGGTGAAAAAGGGAAGTGCATCGGCAGAGCTTCAACTGTACTCAGGCGATTATGTGCAAAAGTTCCGAAGTGATATGTCCGTACAACTGGAAGTAATACAGAATCGTGGTTGGAACTATACGTATGAGGCATTCCATTTCGGAAATCGTTAGGGAATTTAGTATTCGGGGATCCACGGTGTCAATAATGGGCCGAGAGTACCAAATTTCAGGCATTACTTCTCATCACATACAACGCAGTGGCAGGCGGCCTTCGCTTAACGAACAAGAGCAACGGCGTTTGCGTAGAGTTGTCAGTGCTTACAGACAAGCACTAGTGCACGAAATAACCGCAGAAATCAACGTATCCGTTATGACAGTGCGGCGAAGTGTGGAGTTAATGGGCTTTGGCAGCAGATGACACACGCAAGCGCCTTTGCTAACAGCACGACACCGCCTGTAGCGCCTCTCTTGGGCTTGTGACCATATCAATTGAACCCTAGACAACTGGGAAACCATGGTCAGATCAGATGAGTACCGATTTCAGTTGGTAAGAGCTGATGGAGGAGTCGAGTGTGGCCCAGACCCCGCAAAGCACTGCCCCCAAGTTGTCAACAAGGCACTGTGCAAGCTGATGGTGGCTCCATCAGGGTGTGGACTGTGCTTACGTGGAACGAGCTGGGTCTTCCCGTGCAGCTGAACCGATCTTTGACTGGAAATGGTTATGTTCTGCTTCTTGGAGACCATTTGCAGCCAAACAACGATGGAATTTAGGTGGATGACAATGCGCCATGTCACCAGCCCAAAGTTGTTCGCGATTTATTTGAAGAGCATTCTGATAAAAAAAAATGGCTCTGAGCACTATGGGACTCAACTGCTGAGGTCATTAGTCCCCTAGAACTTAGAACTAGTTAAACCTAACTAACCTAAGGACATCACAAACATCCATGCCCGAGGCAGGATTCGAACCTGCGACCGTAGCAGTCTTGCGGTTCCAGACTGCAGCGCCTTTAACCGCACGGCCACTTCGGCCGGCATTCTGATCAGTTCGAACAAATTATATTTGACCACCCAGATTGCCCGCCATGAATTTTATCGATCATTTATGGGACATAATGGAGTGTTCAGTTCGTGCACAAAATCCTGCTGTGGCAATATCTTCGCAATTATATTAGGTACTGAGGCTTTGTGGCTCAATATTCCTGTAGGGGACTTCCAACTACTTGTTGAGTCCCTGCTACGTCGAGTTGCTGCACTACAAAAGGAGGGCCGACACGATGTTGGGGGTTGTCTCATGGCTTTTGGCACCTGAGTATATGTTCATGGGGAATTCAGTGACTAGAAATTGAAATTCTGACTAACAGTTTTATTAATTTTTCATACCGAATTCAAAATTATAGTACCTTATCTTTAATTGATATGCTCACTGGAAAATTGTCGAATACTCTTTACTGAGAACATGTGAGCTGACGCAGTGACGAAGGCGCTACACCCTCAGTCGGGAGGAATGAGTATTGAATGTCAGCGCAGACTTAGTTGTTATGTTTCTTCCTTTGATACCATGACACCTCGAGGTCACCCTCGTACAAAACAACTGGTGTTCCATCTCTCCCTCGTACCCAACGTCAATGAAACTCTGCAATTATTTTGCACACATCTTACCAGGATATATACAGGGTGTTACAAAAAGGTACGGCCAAACTTTCAGGAAGCATTCCTCACACACAAATAAAGAAAATATGTTATGTGGACATGTGTCCGGAAACGCCTAATTTCCATGTTACAGCTCATTTTAGTTTCGTCAGTATGTACTGTACTTCCTCGGTTCACCGCCAGTTGGCCCAATTGAAGGAAGATAATGTTGACTTCGGTGCTTGTGTTGACATGCGACTCATTGCTCTACAGTACTAGCAGCAAGCACATCAGTACGTAGCATCAACAGGTTAGTGTTCATCACGAACGTGGTTTTGCAGTCAGTGTAATGTTTACAAATGCGGAGTTGGCAGATGCCCATTTGATGTATGGATTAGCACGGGGCAATAGCCGTGGTGCGGTACGTTTGTATCGAGACAGATTTCCAGAACGAAGGTGTCCCTGCAGGAAGACGTTCGAAGTAATTGATCGGCGTCTTAGGGAGCACGGAACATTCCAGCCTATGACTCGCGACTGTGGAAGACCTAGAACGACGAGGACACCTGCAATGGACACGGCAATTCTTCGTGCAGTTGACGATAACCCTTACGTCAGCGTCAGAGAAGTTGCTGCTGTACAAGGTAACGTTGACCACGTCACTGTATGGAGAGTGCTACGGGAGAACCAGTTGTTTCCGTACCATGTACAGCGTGTGCAGGCACTATCAGCAGCTGATTGGCCTCCGCGGGTACACTTCTGCGAATGGTTCATCCAAAAATGTCTCAATCCTCATTTAAGTACAAATGTTCTCTTTACGGAAGAGGCTTCATTCCAACGTGATCAAATTGTGAATTTTCACAATCAACATGTGTGGGCTGACGAGAATCAGCACGCAATTGTGCAATCACGTCATCAACACAGATTTTCTGTGAACGTTTGGGCAGGCATTGTTGGTGATGTCTTGATTGGGCCCCATGTTCTTCCACCTACGCTCAATGGAGCACGTTATCATGATTTCATACGGGTTACTCTACCTGTGATGCTAGAACATGTGCCTTTACAAGTACGACACAACATGTGGTTCACGCACGATGGAGTTCCTGCACATTTCAGTCGAAGTGTTCGTACACTTCTCAACAGCAGATTCGGTGACCGATGGATTGGTAGAGGCGCACTAATTCCATGGCCTCCACGCACTCCTGACCTCAACCCTCTTGACTTTCATTTATGGGGGCATTTGAAAGCGCTTGTCTACGCAACCCCGGTACCAAATGTAGAGACTCTTCGTGCTCGTATTGTGGACGGCTGTGGTACAATACGCCATTCTCCAGGGCTGCATCAGCGCATCAGGGATTCCGTGCGACGGAGGGTGGACGCATGTATCCTCGCTAACGGAGGACATTTGGAACATTTCCTGTAACAATGTGTTTGAAGTCATGCTGGTACGTTCTGTTGCTGTGTGTTTCCATTCCATGATTAATGTGATCTGAAGAGAAGTAATAAAATGAGCTCTAACATGGAAAGTAAGCGTTTCCGGACACATGTCCACATAACATATTTTCTTTCTTTGTGTGTGAGGGATGTTTCCTGAAAGTTTGGCAGTACCTTTTTGTAACACCCTGTATATACACCATGTGTGTATTTTAAATAGAATAGCTTTTAAGTTTTGCACCAGCCACTAGCCATCCAAGGCAGTATAGTTATTGAGTGTATATAGCTCACCACGTATCAGAATTGTTATTTTAAAAACCTTTGCTATTGTGGACTGTTGAAATTAGATTCCAAGCGTGCGCAGTCCATCAGAATTATTGTAAAATCTATGCTACTGGGGGTGTCGAATTTAGTTACAGTAGTAAAAAAAGTAGCTCCGCGTTAGTTTTTAGCATAGATTTATAAAAAAAATTTCCTACCAGTGTTACTGTTATAGCATGTAAGTTAAAACTATTTCTACATTGGAATGGCAGAGTCAATTTTTACCTCACGAATACTATATTGCATCTCAAAAAATGCATTGTACCTCAAGAATTATATTGTATTTGTGTGAACTGAATAAACCAAGAAAACAATTATTCACGGTATGTCTTTGTTGTCGTTGTTTACAAAAAAACCCTATCCCCTATTGCATTATGCATGTGTATAAATATAAACGCCCCAGGACCCTGTCGTTGGTGCCTCAGCGATACAGATAGCTGTACCATAGGTGCAACCACAACGGAGGGGTATCTGTTGATAGGCCAGACAAACGGGTGGTTCCTGAAGAGGGACAGCAGCCTTTTCAGTAGTTGCAGGGGCAACAGTCTGGATGATTGACTGATCTGGCCTTGTAACACTAACCAAAACGGTCTTGCTGTGCTGGTACTGCGAACGGCTGAAAGCGAGGGGAAACTACAGCTGTAATTTTTCCCGAGGGCGTGCAGCTTTACTGTATGGTTAAATGATGATGGCATCCTCTTGGGTAAAATGTTCCAGATCTAAAATAGTCCCCCATTCGGATCTCTGGGTGAGGACTACTCAGGAGGACGTTGTTATCAGGAGAAAGAAAACTGGCGTTTTACGCATCGGAGTGTGGAATGTCAGATCCCTTAATCAGGCAGGTAGGTCAGAAAATGTAAAAAGGGAAATGGATAGGTTAAAGTTAGATATAGTGGGAATTAGTGAAGGTTGGTGGCAGGAGGAGCAAGACTTCTGGTCAGGTAAATACAGGGTTATAAACACAAAATCAAATAGGGGTAATGCAGTAGTAGGTATAATAATGAATAGGAAAATAGGAATGAGGGTAAGCTACTACAAACAGCACAGTGAAGGCACTATTGTGCCCAAGATAGATACGAAGCCCACGCCTACCACAGTAGTACAAGTTTATATGCCAACTTGCTCCGCAGATGACGAAGAGATTGATGAAATATATGATGAGATTAAAGAAATTATTCAGATAGTGAAAGGAGACCAAAATTTAATAGTAATGGGTGACTGGAACTCGATAGTAGGAAAAGGAAGAGAAGAAAACGTGGTAGGTGAATATGGAATGGAAGTAAGGAATTAAAGAGGGAGCTGCCTGGTAGAATTTTGCACAGAGCTTAACTTAATCATAGCTAACACTTGGTTCAAGAATCATGAAAGAAGGTTGTATAAATGGAAGAAGCCTGGAGATACTGGAAGATCGCAGATAGATCATATAATGGCTAGACAGAGATTCAGGAACCAGGTTTTAAATTGTAAGACATTTCCAGGAGCAGATGTGGACTCTGACCACAATCTATTAGTTATAAACTGTAGATTAAAACTGAAGAAACTGCAAAAAGGTGGAAATTTGAGGAGATGGGACCTGGGTAAACTGAAAGAACCAGAGCTTGTAGAGAGCTTCAGAGAGAGCATTAGGGAACGATTGATAAGAATGGTGGATAGAAATACAGTAGAAGAAGAATAGGTAGCTTTGAGAGATGAAATAGTGAAAGTAGCAAAGGATCAAGTAGGTAAAAAGACGAGGGCTAATAGAAATTCTTGGGTAACAGAAGAGATTTTGAATTTAATTGATGAAAGGAGAAAATATAAAAATGCAGTAAATGAAGCAGGCGAAAAGGAATACAAACGTCTCAAAAATGAGATCGACAGGAAGTGGAAAATGGCTAAGTAGGGATAGCTAGAGGACAAATGTAAGGATATAGAGGCACATATCACTAGGGGTAAGATAGATACTGCCTACAGGAAAATTAGAGAGACTCTTGGAGAAAGGAGAACCACTTGCATGAATATCTAGAGCTTCAGATGAAAACCCAGTTCTAAGCAAAGAAGGGAAAGCAGAAACGTGGAAGGAGTATATAGAGGGTGTATACAAGGGCGATGTTCTTGAGGAAAATATTGTAGAAATGGAAGAGAATGTAGATGAAGTGAAATAGGAGATATGATACTGCGTGAAAGAGTTTGACAGAGCACTGAAAGACCTGAGTCGAAACAAGGCCCCGGGAGTAGACAACATTCCATTAGAACTACTGACAGCCTTGGGAGAGGCAGGCCTAACAAAACTCTACCATATAGCGAGCAAGAAGTATGAGACAGGCGAAATACCCTCAGACTTCAAGAAGAATATCAGTTTAATAAGTCACGGCTGCAAAATACTAACACAAATTCTTTACATACGAATGGAAAAACTGGTAGAAGCCAGCCTTGGGGAAGATCAGTTTGGATTCCGTAGAAATATTGGAACACGTGAGGCAATACTGACCCTACGACTTATCTTAGAAAATAGATTAAGGAAAGGCAAACCTACGTTTCTAGCATTTGTAGACTTAGAGAAAGCTTTTGACAATGTTGACTGGAATACTCTCTTTCAAATTCTGAAGGTGGCAGGGGTAAAACACAGGGAGCGAAACGCTATTTACAATTTGTACAAAAACCAGATGGCAGTTATAAGGGTCGATGGGCATGAAAGGGAAGCAGTGGTTGGGAAGGGAGTGATACAGGGTTGTAGCCTATCCCAAATGTTATTTAATCTGTATATTGAGCAAGCAGTAAAGGAAACAAAAGAAAAATTCGGAGTAGGAATTAAAGTCAATGGAGAAGAAATAAAAACTTTAAGCTTCACCGATGACACTGTAATTCTGTCAGAGACAACAAAGGACCTGGAGGAGCAGCTAAACGGAACGGACAGTGTCTTGAAAGGAGGATATAAGATGAACATCATCAAAATCAAAACGAGCATAATGGAATGTAGTCGAATTAATTGCTGTGGGAATTAGATAAGGAAATGAGACGCTTAAAGTAGTACATGAGTTTTGCTATTTGGGGAGCAAAATAACTGATGATGGTCGAACTAGAGAGGATATAAAATGTAAACTGGCTTTGGCAAGGAAAGCGTTTCTGAAAGAAATTTGTTAACATCGGGTATAGATTTAAGTGTCAGGAAGACGTTTCTGAAAGTATTTACATGGAGTGTAGCCATGTATGGAAGTGAAACATGGACGATAAATAGTTTAGACAAGAAGAGAATAGAAGCTTTCGAAACGTGGTGCTACAGAAGAGTGCTAAAGATTAGATGGGCAGATCACATAACTAATGAGGAGGTATTGAATAGAATTGGGGAGAACAGAAATTTGTGGCACGACCTGACTAGAAGAAGGGGTCGATTGGCAGGACATATTCTGAGGCATCAAGGGATCACCAGTTTAGTATTGGAGGGCAGCGTGGAGGGTAAAAATCGTAGAGGGAGACCAAGAGATGAATACACTAAACAGATTCAGAAGGATGTAGGTTGCAGTAGGTACTGGGAGATGAAGAAGCTTGCACAGAATAGAGTAGCATGGTGAGCCGCATCAAACCAGTCTCAGGACTGATGACCACAACAACAACATGTATATAAAGGCTGTGCATGTCTCAAATGACATTAGTTTTGTTGAAGATAAGTGCTATTACAGAGGTAAAGTTTAAGCAATCGTAATACTTACTTGTAGTTGCACTGGTAAATACGTTCCTGGCTCCCCATATTCTTGTGAGTCTTGTATGTATTTGATGATCTGTAGACAACTTTTGCCGGGTTTAACTGCCGGTGCAATTTAGCGATCTGTGCAAAATAATTTTGCTGCAGAAAGTCTCGTCTGCAGGAAATAATGGCGGATGGGGCTCCCACACCAGCAGCAGCAGCAGGTTGACGCGTAAATTCAGTGACGAAAGGGCTATCCCGTTAGGATCACTAGGAACAACGCACCCTGTGCTATTCTGTGATGTCAGTATCCACAGGTATCGCGTCGGGAATGGTAAACACACGTGCTGACCAGAGGCACACATGGGACAAGCATGAGTGCACCTTGGAGTTCTGTGACATATCACTCGAAAAAATGTAACTGTTTACACGAAAATAGACCGACCTTTCACCTGCTCGCTGTAGGCAGCAGCGGCGTGTGGGTAATGGCTTGTGCTAGCTTCCGTACAGTGGTGGCTCACGGTGGCATCGATGCATGCGCGTCCTTGGAGCATCTGTGCTCTGCAAATAGGTCTTCGCTCCCATCCAGTCGCATCAGCAATAGTGTCTAGGTAATCACGTATTTGGAGAGGAACTTCTCAGGTGTCAAGTATGAAAGGGATGCCACCACCTCATGCTTGAGGGACCGAGACAGGCACCTGTGCATGGCTTGGCAGCTGATGACCTCGTCACTTCGCGGGGGCTGTTGGTGCATCCTGACTTCTGAGAACGTGTGCAGTAGCGTCCTGTGTGGTCCAATGGGCAGGGGGCAGCAGGCGGTGCCTGCACATGTTGTTTGTGTGTCTATTGCATTATTTTGCGAGCAGGTCTGTAGGGTGTGCTATGCATTATTTGGACAGTTTATGCATTGATTTTATGTCTGCACATCAGTGTACTGCATTATTTTGGATGAGTTTGCATGCCTGTGCACTCTGTACTGAAATTATTTCGGTGATTTAAGAGTAGTTTACAGGTCTGTAGGCTGTGTGGCGTGACCCCAAGCATGTCAGAGTGTGTGTTTTGCATCAGTGTGATAAATATACTATCTCAAATCCATCCATAAAAACAAGTTTTTCCAAAATTCACTCCTCCCTCTCTCCAGCAGCCCAGAACAGACTGAGTACTTTCCCCTCCAGACAGCATTTTGGGTTGCATTGCAGAATGGATGACACCACCTTCTGGTGGTGCTAATGTGTACTACGCCTGGACCCACTTGTGAACACACTGTTTCCCGCCATTTTCCCCACCATCTTGGATTACGTCATGGAAGAGATGACAGTGTGCTCAGTGCCCTCTGGTGGCAGTATTGTGTACTAGGTCAGTTGTACTCTGGACCCCATGGTGACCACACTGTTTCCTGCCATTTGCTCCTGCTATCTTGTGAGATGCATGCACCCTTCATGCGTCTGCACTCTGCAAATGGGTCTTCCCTCCCATCCAGTCACGTCAGCAATGGTGCCTACATGATCATGTGTTTTGAGAGGAATTTTTCAGGTGTCAAGTATGAAAGCTATGCCACTGCCTCATGCATGAGAGACCCGAATAGGCACCTGTGAGTGGCTTGGCAGCTGATGGTCGCAACACTTCGTGGGGACTGCTGGTACATCCCGACTTCTGGGAGCAGTTGCGGTAGCCTTCTGCGTGGTCAGGGGGGGGGGGGGCGGCGGTGCCTGCGCATGTTCTTTGCATGTCTGTTGCATTACTTTCAAGGAGACCTATAGGCTGTGCTATGCGTTATTTGGACAGTTTACAAGTTGATTTAGTGTCTACACATCAGTGTACTACATTGTTTAGGAGAAGTTTGCATGTTTGTGTGCTGTGTGCTGAAATTACTTCGGTAATTTAGGAGTTGTTTGCATGCCTGCAGAGCATTATTTCAGTAATTTACAAGTAGTTTAGAGGTCTGTAGGCTGTATGGCGTGACTGCAAGCATGTCAGAGCACGTGTTTTGTATCAGTGTGACAAATATACTGTCTCAAATCTATCCCTAAACAAATTGTTCCAAAATAAAGTACACTCCTCCCTCTCTCCAGCAGCCAAGCACAGGCTGAGTCACTTTCCTCTCCAGACAGCATTCTTGGGTTACATCACGGAATGGACGACAGTGCCCTTTGGTGGTGGTACTGCATACTAGGCCTGGACCCTCTAGTGAACACACTGTTATCCACCTTCTTTCCTGCCATCTTGGATTGCATCACCGAACAGACGACATCGCTCTCTGGTGGCAGTACAGTGTACTAGGCCCAGACCTTGTGGTGAACACACTGTTGCGTCATCAGCTGAAGTCATGGCCCTCATCTTGGATTACCTAGGGGAGGGGGGGGGGGGGGAGATTACAGTGCTCTCTGGTGGCAGTAGTGTGTACTAGGTCAGTTGGACTCTAGACCTCATGGTGAATACACTGTATGGCGGTAGTGCATCAAATTGTTTAAATAAAGACTGTATGCAATATAAAGACTTACGTCCAGCACAGGCTGAGTCCTTTTCCCACCAATCCCTAGGAAGAGGTGGTGGTCTGATAACTTAGGTTAATGGTGGTAGCCCAAGTGCCTTATTTTCCCGCCATTTTCTTAGGTTAGTAAAGGTGTGTTTCATTGTCCTGATGGAATTTGAACTTCTCGCTATTTTTTGGGTGAGGGGAGGGGGGCTTAGGTTAGTGGAGGTAGCCCAATTGACCTATCTTCTGACAAAATCCGCCATCTTGAATAATGTCACGGCCTCCATCTTGGATGACATCAGGCACTGTTGCCATGTCTACAGGCCATCATCTTGGATGGCGTCATCTTGGATCCATCTGGCATCAATCGAGAGTGGGGCCACACCCCCTTTGTCCCCCTACTCTCTACATCTTTGGCGAAGATCGGATTTTGGAATTTAGTGAGCAGCCCCTAACGTTTAGCACATCATCTATCTGCAAGTGTGTCCCATTCAAACTTACTATGAGATTTGTAACACTCTCGCGATGGCTAAATGTAACAGTCACGAATCTTGCCACTCTTCTTTGGACCTTCTCAATCTCTTGAATCAGACCAACTGGTAAGGGTCCCATACAGACGAACAATACTTTAAGTTTGAATGAACTGGACTATTGTAAGCAATTTCCTTTGTTGAAGGACAGCATTGCTTCAGGATTCTATCAATAAATCGCAATCTAGAGTTCGCCTTACCCGTTATTTGTGTAATCTGTCATTCCATTTGAGGTCATTCGAATAGTCACACCCTGATGCTTGACAGATGTTACCGCTCCCAAAGACTGGGCATTTATTTTGTACTCGTACCATCGCTGCAAATGGTCCAAAGTAGGCGAACATAACCATTTCCAGTCAACGATCGGTTTAATTGGACCAGAGGATCCAGACCATTCCATGTAAACACGCCGACACCATTATGGAGCCACCAGCAACTTGCACAGTGACATGTGGTCTGTGCCACACTCGAACACTATCATCAAGTCTTACCAACTGAAGTCGGGACTCATCTGATCAGGTCATGATTTTCCCCACAAAACTTATCCAGATCTGCAGAAATAATTAATATTTGGGTCAACATTTGTAAAAGTCTAATTCTTTTCTCTCAGACCCCACCCTGTGGGGAGAGAGGGAGAGTTTTAGACTTAGCGAATCAAAATTTACGAAGTAAATAAGTATTTTTTATTTATCCATAGCCATTTTCCACACATGGATTTTCTTGAATTACAGGGCCAACTACCAAGAATCAAAACAAATATTTAAGACAAAATGTATGTAGTTTTTTATACAGAATCTGATTCTGCAATAAAAAATGGGAGTTCACATTTGAAATTTTAAAGTTGCCTCCCGACCCACCCCAGGGGGCTGGGGTGGCAGACTAATTTTAGCACCACCAGATCGCCATGACTTTGCGTTTGGCGTTTAGCACGTATTGCACCATATGTTGCTGCGTATGAAATTTAGCTAACATATTGAATTTTTGTTTCGAACTGAGAGGAGCTCTCTATCTGTCTCGGATCTCGAGAAAATGGATCCTATGTAGCGCATTCACTCCCGATCTCACGCACGCGGGAATGAAGTATTCACGACATCCCCCATATCTCCTAAACCGCTCGAGACATCAAAACGATATTTTGGCGAATAGTGGCACACAAGGAGGAGAATCCTTTGCCAGTTCGTAAACACACTGAAGTTTCTTATCTATTGCGATATAACAGAAGTTGTACTTTCTATTTAATTTTTTTCATTCCAGTGACTGTAATTCTTTGAGTTATCGACAGCTAGTGAAACAAGAGTTTCCTGGTATGAAAATAAACATGAAATTTCTTCTCTAATGTTACCGCAAACTGACACAATGAGGTTTTTCGCGAGATATTGAGCTCTCTGATCGCCAATTACTTGTTTAATGAGACACCCTGTTTCAGAATTGTCTCACAATAGCTGCTACAAAAATGAGTTGTGCAAAATATACTTTATTTTGGCAAAAGCAGTACAATTAAACCTGTCAACAAGAGAAATGTGGCCGTTACTCATTAATGTTGATGCTTCTTCGAATGAGAAAAGGTTAATATTCACACAAAAATAAACCACCAATTGTGTTGGAATTTTGGTTGCATCCCATAACCTATCATATTTTTAACACTGAGCGACTGGAATGGAAACTTACGAAAGCGCCAGACGCTGGTTATTCACTTACGGCTTGCCAAAGTGACAATGTGTGATTCGCGAATAAAATAGTTGTTATTGAGAAAAGTAAAATACTGATACATGGCACAACATAATGGTTAGTATATCGTCAGCAGCCGTGAACAATGCGCGCGACAGGAATACGGAAGCTAGTTAGTTGTGCCTTGTGAGCGGAAGAGTTCACCTCGTTCGAAAAACATAGTCATGTAAGTAGATCTGCCTTTGTCAGCAATATATTTCAACAAATTAAATATATCAAATCACCACACTCATTCAGGATAGTCATACTTTCGGAATAATACCGACCACTACTTCATTTGTGTAGCCTGTTGTATAATTAGTTTATTAACGCTGACGGTGTGTGTGTGTGTGTGTGTGTGTGCGACCATTGAAACGCTTTTTTCGCGTCACGACGAGCCGATTACAATATCGCTGTTCGTGAGGGCTTCTCAACTGTCTCTAGCTTGCAGTGGAAATGTGATGCCAGATGTCGTAGATTAATGTCTCTCATTACATTCATATCCCAATAATGATAGTGAAATTTATGTACTTCATATCTTGGACGCTTTTTTTTCCGGAGCACAAAGGTGTGATACATATGGAAATTATGCCTATTCGACTTTTTGTAACAGATGCTAGAGACACGTCAGCATAACAGGCAGCAAGTACATAACCTTGTTTTACTTTCCTGCCTCGCCTCTAGATCACATGATTTTGTAATATTCTTTACTTCCATATTCACTACCCTCTCGATGAATCGTCTATCCCTTCTTACGAGCCGGTCGCTGTGGCCGAGCGGTTCTAAGCGCTTCAGTCCGGAACCGCGCGGCTGCTAACGTTGCAGGTTCGTATCCTTACGATCTGAAACCATTGTGGAGGCAGAAGATACAATTCCAGTGGCTAATGGCTCATCAGTGTGCTTTGTTCTTGACAAAAGAATAAACAAAGCAAGAAAGTATACAGATATATGTAACTGAAAGCTATTATGCACTAACGAAAAGAGATGGAGCACTTAAACGGCGAAAAACGAAACACTGCTCAGTGACAATAAAATTCAGTATACCGTAAGGCTGTATTTTTCGGATTAGCAATAGTTTGTGTGCCCGTATGCGCCATGCCGAAGTGAGCATACGGCAGGACTGCCAAGCCCGCTCACCGCCTAAATGCCGGTTCCCACTAGGGCTCCCGCGCGTCAAAACCGCGCGTCAGCGGCGTAGTTTCCATGGAAACGGCGTCAGCGGCACGGCGCGGCGGGCTCTGCGTCGCGGTTTGACCATGTCGAACCGCTTCCGCTGCCGCGTGCCGCGCTCCAGGTGCGCGCCGCCAATCACAGAACGCGCTGAGCGTGACGTCAGGTACGGCACCCCGGGCCACACGAACTTCCGCCGAAGCGCTGGCGCGGACGCGGCGGCAGCTATGAAAAATGTATCATCCGATTACAAGGAAACTATTCGGTAGAAAAATTTGATTCTTGGGCATGCTACAGCCTGATATCTTCTCTCGATAAAGGACCGAATTTCTTTTCGTTATTTGTCGTGGTTACTTGCTGTATCGCTTTTACGTAAACCTTTCCACGAAATTTTAATGAGTGTGCAGAGGTAAAAACGCATTGCGTGGACTTTGAGTACAGTTCATTTTAGGTAATACATTATTGCGTATGAAATTTAGTCAACATAACGAAATTGTTTTTAAAGCTGAGAGCAGAACGATAGCTATCACCGTTCTCGAAATATTGAATGATATGTCGGCGGACGGGCTATGCGGTGATCGCGCGCGGGTCGCTCGCGACGCGACCGATACTTCGTCCTGCTCGTCGTAAACCTTGTGGTTGTATCAACCGCAAATTTCGTAAACAGTTCAAGAAATCGAAACGTGTTTTTTTGCAAATGATAATCAAACGCCCGGTGCGTTTTCGAAACCAGATTTTAAATTATAAGACATTTCCCGGTGCAGACGCTAACCTACAATAATTTATTGGTTACGAGCTGCAGTTTACAACTAAAGAGACAGTAAACGGTAGCAAATTAAGGAAATGGAACTTGAATAAGTCAAGACCCACAGCTTTTCGATAATCTTAAAGTTACCGTAATGCAACGACTGACTGAAACAAAGGAAGGAATCCGCTAGAATACGAATGGATATCTTTGAGAGAAGAAGTGGTGAATGCAGCAGAGTATGTGAACAGGAAGAAGGTACAGTAAAAATCGTTAGATAAAACGTGATATATTAAATTTGACAAGAGGCAAAAATATAAAAATGCAGCAAATAAAGTAGGCCATGGGAAATAGAAATGTCTAAACATGACGTTGACAGAAAGTCCACAATTGCAATGCGATTTTGTACTTGGAAAACATAGGGGAATGAAAATGAGAGCAAAGAAAACTTTGCTCAGAGGACAAGCAACTGTCAAGAACTCATTTGGCAAGCCAGAACTAAGCAAATAAGAGAAGGCTAGAAAGTGGAAGGAATATGTAGAGAGGAGAGGTGGAGGGGTTGTACAAACTAACGTAAGCACAATGTTAGATTCCTGTGATATGTCTGAAAACGCAAGGCAATACTGGTCCTACCACTTACCTAAGTAGACAGACTGAAAAACTGCAAAACTGTGTTTGCAGCATTTGCATGTTTAGAGAAAGGTTTTGACAAGCCTAATTAAAACATTCTTTGAAGCTCTGGAGATGTCATCGATAAAACACAGAGCCACAAGATTATCTACAACTTGTGCAGAAACCAAACTGCATTTCTAAGACTTCAATGAGTTGAAAGGGAAGCAGTAATTGAGAAAGCAGAAGTAGAGAGGATATAAAATGAAGACTGTGAATAGCAAGAAAAGCGTTCTGAAAAAGAAAATTTGTTCATATCGAATATAAATTCTAATGATTGGTTACTATTTTACAAAGGTATTTGTGTCGAGTGCAGTATTTGTGTGGAGTGCAGCTTTGTATGTAAGTGAAACGTGGGCAATGAACACATCGCTCAAAAAGACAAAGGACGCTTTCAAAACGTGGTGATCAATAAGAATGCTGAAGATTAGATATGAGGATCGTGTAACTAAAGAAGAGGTACGGAATTAAATAGAGGATGAAGAGGAAATTACGGCGCAGCTTTGACTACAAGAGGGGTAAGTTGACAGGACATATTATGAGGCGTCAAAGAGTGAGGACAAAGGGGTTGCGTGATAGTAATCTGATAATAATCATCTGTTGAAATGCTATTCTACTATTTTATCTATTAATGTAAGCAGTGAATTTACTCTTCCATGCACTCCTCCACAAAACATTTAAACCAAAACTGAAATCAGCTGAACACCAAATCTTTCAACCACTGTCTGACAACTACTGCATTCACTTTCAACTTTCTATAACTATCACTGACTAGCCACACACACATAGAGATATAAGGAGAACAGAAATAAACAAACAGTTTTCAGCATATAATTCTTTAGGTTGGCAACATGTACATAAACAAACCAAACAGGAAGGGACATGAGGTGAACACACTGTAGTTACGACTTCAAATCAGTGTTTTCAGTAAAATGTCTACAGCTATTGACAGAAGAAAAAAGAGCGAACACGAAAATGTGGTTCAAATGGCTCTGAGCTCTATGCGACTTAACTTCTGAGGTCATCAGTCGCCTAGAACTTAGAACTAATTAAACCTAAGGACGTCACACACATCCATGCCCGAGGCAGGATTCGAACCTGCGACCATAGTGATCGCTCGGTTGCAGACTGTAGCGCCTAGAACCGCATGGCCACTCCGGCCGGCACGAAAATGTGCTTACGTTCCATAATATAAGTTTCAGTTCAACCCCCAGCACGTGACCAGGTGAGGGGAAACATAGATGTCCGTCAAAAACTCGATTCACTGTAAGTAATCAGTTATTCACGTAAAAAAAAGATGTGAACTGTTTTATAATCTTCATGTATCACATATCAAAATAAAACTGCATCATTCTAGATTCCACCGAAGATGCCTTAAAGTAAAAGGCGTTTGTTACTTACCAAAGGAAATAATCAATAGCTGTATATACTTAGCAAATTACATCTTATGACATACCAGCAAATTAGTTTTGGTTTAACTTCTCATTCCACATTCTATTAAATGCCATTTAAAAAAATAGATCTAGCCCTTCTGAAGAACTGTGGTTACTTTCATTCTTGGTAGATAAACAGATTTTGGATATTTATCATGCGACGAAATACATGACTTTTTACAAGTTATCATTTGCAAAAAAACACGTTTCGATTTCTTGAACTGTTTACGAAATTTGCGGTTGATACAACCACAAGGTTTACGACGAGCAGGACGAAGTATCGGTCGCGTCGCGAGCGATCCGCGCGCGATCACCGCATAGCCCGTCCGCCGACATATCATTCAATATTTCGAGAACGGTGATAGCTATCGTTCTGCTATCAGCTTTAAAAACAATTTCGTTATGTTGACTAAATTTCATACGCAATAATGTATTACCTAAAATGAACTGTACTCAAAGTCCACGCAATGCGTTTTTACCTCTGCACACTCATTAAAATTTCGTGGAAAGGTTTACGTAAAAGCGATACAGCAAGTAACCACGACGAATAACGAAAAGAAATTCGGTCCTTTATCGAGAGAAGATATCAGGCTGTAGCATGCCCAAGAATCAAATTTTTCTACCGAATAGTTTCCTTGTAATCGGATGATACGTTTTTCATAGCTGCCGCCGCGTCCGCGCCAGCGCTTCGGCGGAAGTTCGTGTGGCCCGGGGTGCCGTACCTGACGTCACGCTCAGCGCGTTCTGTGATTGGCGGCGCGCACCTGGAGCGCGGCACGCGGCAGCGGAAGCGGTTCGACATGGTCAAACGGCGACGCAGAGCCCGCCGCGCCGTGCCGCTGACGCCGTTTCCATGGAAACTACGCCGCTGACGCGCGGTTTTGACGCACGGGAGCCCTAGTGGGAACCGGCCTCAAGGCCGCGCGTCAGCGGCGTTGTTGCCATGGAAACGGCGTCAGGGGCACGGCGCGGCGGGCTCTGCGTCGCGGTGAAAAGTCATGTATTTCGTCGCATGATAAATATCCTAAATCTGTTTATCTACCGAGATATGAAAGTAACTACAGTTTTTCAGAAGGGATAGATGAATTTTTTTAAATGGCATTAATAGCATGTCGAATGAGAAGTTAAACCAAAACTAATTTGCTGGTATGTTATAAGATGTAATTTACTAAATATGTAGAGCTATTGATTATTTCCTTTCTTTTTTCTTTATCCAGTGTACTTTACTGATTCCATACGCGTTTCGCCTTTTACTTTAAGGCATCTTCGGTGGAATCTAGAATGACTCAGTTTTGTTTTGATCTGTGATACTTGCAGATTATAAAACAGTTCACATCTTTTTTTACGCGAATGACTGATTACTTACAGTGAATTGAGTTTTTGGCGGACATATACGTTTTCCCTCACCTGGTCACGTGCTGGAGGTTGAACTAAAACTTAGATTATGGAACATAAGCACATTTTCATGTTCGCTCTTTTTTCTTCTGTCACTAGCAGTAGACGTTTTACCGAAAACTCTGATTTAAAGTCGTAACTACAGTGTGTTCACCTCATGTCCCTTCCTGTCTGGTTTGTTTATGTACATGTTGCCAACCTGCAGAATTATATGCTGAAAACTAATGTTTGTTTATTTTTGTTCTCCTTATATCTGTATGTGTGTGTGGCTAGCCAGTGATAGTTATAGAAAGTTGAAAGTGAATCCAGTAGTTGTCAGACAGTGGTTGAAAGATTTGGTGTTCAGCTGATTTCAGTTTTGGTTTAAATGTTTTAAGGAGTGCATGGAAGAGTAAATTCACTGCTTACATTAATAGATAAAATAGTAGAATAGTATTTCAACAGATGATTATTATCAGAATACTATCACCCAACCCCTTTGTCCTCACTCTTTGACGCCCCATAATACGTCCTGTCAACTAACCCCTATTGTTGTCAAAGTTGTGCCGTAATTTCCTCTTCCTCCTCTATTTAATTCCGTACCTCTTCTTTAGTCACACGATCCTCGTATCTAATGTTCAGCATTCTTATGAATCACCACGTTTTGAAAGCGTCCATTGTCTTCTTGACAGAACTGTTCATCGTCCACGTTTCACTTACATACAAGGCTGCACTCCACACAAATACCTTTGTAAAATAGTATCCAACCATTATCATTTATATTCGGTGTGAACAAATTTTCTTTTTCAGAACGCTTTTCTTGCTATTGACAGTCTTCAGTCAGGTTTGCGTCTGCACCAGGAAATGCCTTACAATTTAAAATCTGGTTTCGAAAACTGTTCCAAATATATATTATTCTTTCGTGATTCTTAAGCAAGGTGCTGGCGATGATTACATTATGCTCTGTGGGAAATTCTATCAGGTGGCTTCCACTTTCATCTCTTCCACCTAGCCTTTGTGTTCTTACTGTTTTCGTGTACCTGCTACCGTACCACATTTTAAATTTTTGTCTCGCTTAACTATCTGAATAATCTCTCTTGTTGTACATTGTTTCAATGTGTTAGGAGATAGTGAACAATCGTGAACGGTAGTCATGAAATCTGTTTATGGTGAAATGAGAAAACATGAATAATGAAATATGTGAAAGAGTACATTGTACAGAAAATGAAAAATTGGTATGTCTTCACCCAACTTCGTCTTTCCTTCATGTAGGTGTAAGATATAGTTAATCAAACGCACCGCGCGTTTCAGTGGGTCCTGCCCCGTACCTCAGTGGCTGTCCGTCATTGGCTACCGCTAACGTCTGCCGCTTCCAGATGGGAACGCCAATTCCGCGAGCCGCCGCGTCAACGCGGAAAACGCTTGCCGCTGCCGTTTCCACACGCCGCGCTGCCGCGCTCTAGTGGGAACCGGCCTCACTCC
Source organism: Schistocerca americana (assembly GCF_021461395.2). Classification (NCBI taxonomy): domain Eukaryota; kingdom Metazoa; phylum Arthropoda; class Insecta; order Orthoptera; family Acrididae; genus Schistocerca; species Schistocerca americana. The sequence continues at coordinate 506,285,243 of NC_060121.1, read as the reverse complement.
TCCCGCAGTGCTGGCGTGACGCGCGGCGCGAGAAACTGTGCCGCAACCACAACGCCGCGCGGCCTGGCGCAGGCGCGTGTCGCGTCCCAGTCGCGTCGCGTCGCAATTTGCACGGTCCCATTTGAACCTGTGAAGTTACAAAAAAGCAGTCTGCGCTGCGTCGCGCCACACGCGCTATACGCGACACTGCAGAGCGACACGCACGTGCCGCACGGGTCGCGCGGGTGCAGCGCATATTGCGACGCGTACACCGTACTTCGCACGCGCCGACTGGCGACGCTCTGCGCTGATTGAACCGAAGTGCGCGCAACCTCTTATCTTTCTCAAACGATTTTACGGAAACTGTTCTCTGAAAATATATGATTTTTGCCTTACTTGGAGCGTCATATGTCAGCTTCGTGGCGAAGTGCCCATCACCTCGCTAATGACCATTCTTATTGTGATGTACACATTTTAGTAAGACACTATGCAAAACTCAAAAAGTTTGCAACAAAAATTAGGGGTCGCTATGATTTTGCGTTTGGTGCGTATTACACCATATGTTGCTGCGTATGAAATTTAGCTAAGATGCTGAATTTTTGTTTAGACTTGGGAGAAGGTCTCTATCTGCCTCCGATCTCGAGAAAATGGATCCCATGTAGCGCGCTCACTTCCGATCTCACGCCCGCGAGAATGAAATACTCGCAACATCTCTCTTATCTCCTAAACCGCTCGAGAGATCGAAACGAAAGTTTGGCGAATGATAGCACACAAGGAGGAGAGTGTTATGCCAATTATTAAACACACGGAACTTTCTTATCTATGGCGGTATATCACTACTTATACTTCTTTTTTTATTTATTTCACTCCAGTGACTGTAATTTTTTAAGAGATTGGCAATTCTGTTGGAATTTTTGGTGGAATCCTCGTAACCCATCGTATTTTTAACACTGAGCGACTGGAATGGAAACTTAGCAAAGGATTCTATTCCTTCTCTTGATCTGAGCAGTATTAAAATAATGACGAGCGTTCCTTCAGGCGGAATGATAGGCACATGCCAGATACTGTTTACTCACCTAGGGCTTGCCAAACTGACAATGCGTGATTGCGAATAAGATAGTTGTTCTTCTAATAATTTCCGGGTATGCAGCCGGATCCCGTCGACATTCTGTTAGTTGTTATTGAGAAAAATAAACAATTGATCTGTCGCACAACACAATGGTCAGTGTATTGGCAGCAGCGAAGGATAATGCGCGCGACAGGAATGCACAAGCTAGCCATGTGTGCCTTGTGAGATGGAGTTCGAAAAACATTGTCATGAAAGTAGATCTGCTTTTGTCAGCAGCACATTTCAACAAATTAAATATAGCTAATCATAACACTCTTTTAGGATATTCCTACTTTCGTAATAATACCGTCCATTTTCTTTATTTGTGTAGCCTCTTGTTGTATAATTATTAATGCTGATAATGACCATGCAACAATTGAAATGCTTTTTCTCATCACGGCGAACCAATTAAAAGATTGTAATTTCAACAAATAGCAATTAATCATAACACTTTTTTAGGATATTGCTACTTTCGTAATAATACCGACCATTTTCTTCATTTGTGTAGCCTGTTGTTGTATATGGTTCAAATGGCTCTGAGCACTATGGGACTTAACTTCTGAGGTCATCAGTCCCCTAGAACTTAGAACTACTTAAACCTAACTAACCTAAGGACATCACACACATCCATGCACGAGGCAGGATTCGAACCTGCGACCGTAGCGGACGCGCGGTTACGGACTGTAGCGCCTAGAACCGCTCGGTTACCCCGGCCGGCTGTGTTGTATAAATAGTTTATTAATGCTGATAATGTCCATGCAACAATTGAAATGCTTTTTCTCATTACGGTGAACCAATTAAAACATTGTAATTTGTGACTGCTTTTCGGCTGTTTCTAGCTTGCAGTGGAAATATGTTGTTCACATGCATGTAGTACAGTGTATCGTATTACATTATTACATCCATATCAGAGTAATCACAGTGAAACTTCTATACTTCAGAACTTGGACGCTTTTTACCACAAGAACAAAGGGATCACACCTGTGGAGATTATCCCTTTCTAAATTTTTGTAACAGATCGTACAGATACGCTAGCTTAATAGGCAGCGAGAATATAACCTTGCTTTACTTTCCTGCCTTGATTCTTAATCACATGATTTTATAATATTCCTTGCTTCCTTATTCACTACCCCTCTGTCCCTTCTTGCGATCTGAAAACATCGCGGAGGCATGTGGTGCAATTCCAGCGGCCAATGGCTCATCAGTTACTGAAGTATACATTTTTCTGACAGAAGAAAAACAAAACAAAACTATGCAGATATAAATAACAGAAAAGTATAACGTGCTAACGAAGAAAGCTGGAGCGTTTAAATGGCGAAAAACGAAACACTACCAAAAGGCAATAAAATTCAAAACACAGTAAGGCAAAATTTATCGTATTGGCAATACTACCACTGCTGATATGCGCCGTTCCGATGTGAGCATATGGCCGGGCTACTTTTCCGCTCCCCGCCTCAAATTTCCCACGGTGCTAGCGAGCCACGCGCGACGCGCGGCGCGAGAAACTGTGCCTCAGCCACAACGCCGCGCGACCTGGCGCAGGCGCGTGTCGCGTCCCAGTCGCGTCGCGTCGCAATTTGCGCGGTCCCATTTGACCCTGTGATGTTACAAAAACGCGCGCTGCGCTGCGTCGCGCCACACGCGCTATACTCGTCTCAATTTGCGCCTAGCCTTATACATCAAATAACATTTCATCTCTAGTCCGCCTTTGGGCCGTCCTATAGTTGTTGTCTCGTAGCTGACTTTAAATACGTTTCCTTTTCCAGATACACCAAAAAGCGAAGACTAATATTGTATTTGCTATAATAGCTGTAATTGGAAGTATCGCAGCCATGTGGTATATTCGTATTCTGCTAAATACGTAGTAATGGAGGAAGATGACTCTCCGTATTCGATTAAAATTCAGAGTGATGTGCTCTTTGATCGTATGCTGTTTCATTTCACAATTCATTTTGATCACATCCTTAGGATACAAATTGATTCCTAGACATATAATATTATTCGTGTGCTGTAGCTAGGTTCGGTCCTTGCATTCGAATTGAGAACCTAGGAGAATTATTTTTGATTTGTGGAACTGAATTTTGCTTCCGTAGCATCTTCATACTTTTTTATTATTCATCTAACATTGTCTAACTCTTCACTATAATTGACGATCACACTCAAGTGATCTGCGTGAGCTTTGTATACTGTTTTTATGCTAAGTGTCTGAAGGCCTAGTAGCGAACTGTAGAATTTATTCAATAAAGGATCTGTTGCTATGGCAAACAGCGGCATTGAGAGAGAGCGTTGCCGTCGTCCTCCTTGTTTGGGTTGGGTTGTTTAGGGGAGGAGACCAGACAGCGGATTAGGGAAGGACGGGGAAGTAAGTCGGCCGTGACCTTTCAAATGAACCATCCTGGCATTTGCCTGGAGCGATTTAGGGAAATCACCGAAAACCTAAATTAGGATGGCCGGACGCGTGATTGAACCGTCGTCCTCCCGAATGCGAGTCCAGTGTGCTAACCACTGCGCCACCTCGCTCGGTACTCCTTGTTTAATCTGGCGCTGAAGCTGTCTTTGCCCGTTAATCTTCAGCCTCGATTCTATGTCAGCTACTCATTTCTTGTCAGCTTTATGACTCACTCACTAAAACCCATTTTGTCTACCCTTTTAAAGGCTTTATTAAAATATAGAAAAGCTGTTGCTAATCTCGTGTTGCAGATCTATGTTAAATGTACAATATCCCTGTACTCAGCTAAATATTTACACTATGTGGTCAAAAGTCTCTGGAAACCCCAAAAACATAAATTTTCACTTTAGGTACACTGTGCTGCCACCTACTGCCAGGTACTCCATATCAGTGACATCAGTAGTCATTAGACTTCGTGAGAGAGCGGAATCGGGTGCTCCGCGGAACTCACAGACTTCGATCGTGGTCAGGTGATTGGGTGTCACTTGCGTCATACGTCTGTACACGAGATTTCCACACGTCTTAACATCCCTAGGTCCACTGTTTCCAAAGTGACAATAAAGTAGAAACATGAAGGGACACGTACAGCACAAAAACGCATAGGCCGACCTCGTCTGTTGATTGACAGAGACCGCCGACAGTTGAAGAGGGTCGTAATCAGACAGGAATTCCAAACTGCATGAGGATCCACTGCAAGTACTATGACAGTAAGGCAGGAGTGTGAAAACTTGGATTTCATGGTCGAGCGGCTGCTGCTAAGCCACACAACACGCCGGGAAATGCCAAACAACGCCTCGCTTGGTGTAAGGAGCGTAAACATTGGACGATTGACACTAGAAAAACATTGTGTGGTGTGACGAATCACAGTACACAATATGGCTATCTGATGGAAGGGTGTAGGTATGGCAAATGCTCGGTGAACGTCATCTGCCAGCTTGTGTAGTCCCAACATTAAAAAGTGGAGGCGGTGGTATTATGGTATGGTCGTGTTTTTCTTGGAGGGATGTTGCACCCATTGTTGTTTTGCGTGGCACTATCACAGCACAGGCCTACATTGACGTTTTAAGTACCTTCTTGCTTCCCGCTGCTGAAGAGCAATTCGGGGTGGCGATTACATTTTTCAACACGATCGAGCACCTGTTCAAAATGCACAGCCTGTGGCGGAGTGGTTACACGAGAATAACATTCCTGTAATGGACTGGCCCGCTCAGTGTCCTGACCTGAGTCCTATAGAACACGTTTGGGATGTTTTGGAACGCCGACTTCGTACCGGTCCTCACCGACCGACATCGATACCTCTCCTCAGTTCAGCACTCCGTGAAGAATGGACTGCCATTCCTCAAGAAACCTTCCAGCACCTGATGAACGTACGCCTACGAGAGTGGAAGCTGTCATAAAGGCTAAGGGTGGGCCAACACCATATTGAATTCCAGCATTACCGATGGAGGGCGCCACGAACTTGTAAGTCATTTTCAGCTAGGAGTCGGGATATTTTTGATCACATAGTGTATAATTGACCTCCTGGTCCAATTACTTTACTGAGTATGTGTTTTATTCTGTTATATAAACGGGCGTTAGAACTTTAAAGTCGGCGTAAGAGTGCAGGAACTTTTCCAGATCTTTACTCTGGTCAGTCTTTGGTATGAGAACTATCATTCCCTCCGTAAATTGTGTGTGTGCGTGAGGAGGGACGGGGAAGGGGGAGACATTAGCCGTTAGTTACTAAGAGTTCATTGTATGTTTCGGTGAGTTTCTCTCCTATGATATCTCAGAACTTTTCGTAAAATTCGGTGGGCAATCAGTCTACTGCAGCAGCTTTTCTCTTAGGAGTGTCGACGATGATACGTTTGACGTCCTCATTTGTTATCCTAGCGATTAGTTCTTCGCTACCATCTGAGTCAAGAAACGGTGTGATACTGTTCAACAAGTAATCTGCCGACATCTCCTCTCCATTTGACGCTGAATAGAGGTCTTTACGATTTATCACAACATATCCCTTGATCGTGCTTTTTTGAATAGGTTAATTTTCACCATTATCTACAAGCTTAGTAATCAGTTTATTGCCCCTTTTGGTTTCTCTTATTATGTGATAGATGGATGCAATTTCATGATTAATGTCATTTATGTACTTTAATAACAGGTAAACTTTCACGTACTTGTTGCGTTGTTTACACTTTAATTCCTTTAATTTGGCTGGCCGTTAGAGCGTCCAGTTAATTGTATAGTTCTGCATAGTTAGCGCAAAATTGTAAAGCCGACCGCTGTGGCCGAGCGGTTCTAGGAGCTTCAGTGCGGAACCGCGCTGCTGCTACTGTCGCAGGTTCGAATCCTGCCTCGGGCATGGATGTGTGTGTTGTCCTTAGGTTAGTTAGGTTTAAGTAGTTCTGAGTCTAGGGGACTGATGACCTCAGATGTTAAGTCCCATAGTGCTTAGAGTCATTTGAACCATTTGCAAATTGTAAAATAATATTACAGTGTATTTCTCCTCCAGTATGATTTATTCCGTACAAACTGGTTGATACATTTCTTTATTTTCGGCTTTGCCCAGTCGTCCACCATGGCACTCATTCTCGATATCTGCCTCATCTACCAAAACATTTCCCTCAAATGTCTTGATTTCCCTTCGTTAATGTATTATCCTCAAGTAACGTCGCATTCAGTTTGTAAGTAGCCTGTTTATATGTGCATATGTTGGCAGCGCGATAGACTGCATTAATAACTCTGCAGCGCTGTGCGCCCTCTGTAAGACACTCTGTGGCTGGTCGGACTCGCAGTTAGGAGTGAAAAGCCAGCAGTGATGGAAGTTGGAAGTTAATACTTAGCAGTGATGGAGATTAGAGGTCTGAAGTGTTAGCGCAAGCAGACGATCTGGACGTGTGCCCGTTATGAAAATGTAATATTGTTGACGATTATATAATTTTTGGAACTGGATGTCACGGACGATTATATATTTTGGAACTCTGTCACATTATTAAGGTAAAATTTGCTAAATACATTGTTTGCTCTGCAATAAAATCTTTTCTTTGCTAATCACATGCATATTAGTTCTTAGAGCCTACAGCAGTTAGAATCTTTCATTTAGCTGACTGTGTTGGTGCTTGCTGTACCGCTGTAGTTTGTATAATGAACATTTTCTGTGAGGTAAGTGACTTATGAAATGTAAGAGTTATTGTTAGGATTTCTTCTAATTCAGGGCCATTGTTTTGAATTAATTTTAAAGCAGTCATATCGCGTTATCCTTGAATATTGTGGGTAATTAATAAAGAGGAGAAGTTTGAGTTTTGTTTGTCTGGGCTAATTCTGTAGGTCAGAAATGAAAAAAATAGCAAAGTGGCCCTTTTATTCAATTTCCCTTAGCAGTTTCTGAATTAAATAACGTGGAATTTCACCTTCTCATTTATTGCGGTTAAAGTAAAATATAATAAAGAAGTTTAAAGTTGCCATACGCCAAGCCCGAGAAGGTGTTCTGTCCGGTGTGCGTAACGGTTATATAGGAAGCGCAATGGTGGTAAAGTTGGGCGGCTATATCTCACAATCTCGTAGGTTATTTAACATGTTTTTGGAAATATAAATTCAGTCTAGTCTATTGGCAGACTGGCTACCGGCATACGTGTAACGTCGAACATGACGTGGAGTTACATCCAGGTGTCTCTGAGGTATAAGCCATCTGTTAAAGTTTTTAACTCTGTTCGAAAGTTAATAATTGGGCTTCTGATTTTCTTTCCTTTCCACACAATTGAAGTCTCCTCCTAATATTATATTTCGGCACGCGTTAGTAAGGACTTCAGTCTCTAAATAATTCACTTCTCGCACTCCTACACTTTTAACCCGTTTCCGGCGTGTATATGGAGGATGAGCACATCCTCTAGCAGAGCAGCAGTACCTCTTCCTGACCTAAGCACGCTTGAACGGTACATTATGTACCCGTCCTGCAGAGAATAGCCGTCCCAGATTCTACGCCAGTATTGAGTATCGCATCAAATCCAAATATATCTGAAATCTTTGACGTGGTTACCTCTTGGGCAAAAGTAGATCTACATTCGTGGAATATACATAATCCATCAAGCATTTTAATTTTGCGTCTGACTGAATTCGGTTGATATTGACAGTAGCTGTTTTATGACTGCATGCTCACATCCAGTAATTCAGAGTCCTTTAACCAGATTAAGTTGTTTTGTATAGTTTGCAGGTGTGTCGTTGCGATCGGTTGTTCCTGTCGCTCATTTACGTTCACAGTAGGCTAGCTTGATGAGTCGGCAGTATCGTACTGTGAAACGCTAACTTATTTTTTTGTTTTGATTTTCCTTCTTAGTCCTCAATTTAATTTTCTTGACCGGTGTCCTTTCCAGTAGATTTACTTTCTGTTTTTGCCTTCTCGTCATATATGTATTCCTTTTGGATTTCTCATTTGCCGCCTTCGAAACACCTTGAGATTTTGTAGCCTTCTGGTTGGTGCTACTTCCTTCCACTCCCCTAAATGTTTCACAGAATCAAGGAGATTTGGTTCTGCACGGTACTGCAATTAACTGCACTGTTTATATGTTTCACTAACAGCTGTTGTGGTTTCACTCAGTTTTTCATGTGGTGTTGTCTGGTGTCTTCCTTCCTGCATCGGTTGTTTACTGTCCTACTGTGGACGGCATGTATGACTGTCGGGATTGGGGAACAGCTGCTTCTCCATTATTTTCCTTTTCCATCTCTGATACACAATGTATCGCTGTAACGTTATCAACCTCTGCTTCCCAGGTATTTGTGCAGATTTCCCGTCGTAGTCCTCTTTGGTACTCGTACTACCCTTTTCTAATGGCCGTTTTTTTTTTTATTTGGACGAGAACTGGAAGGATTTACATCTCTCCCATCTTGCTGATGAACTGGCATTTCGTGGAATTTGTAGCTGCTTTGCTGGAACGTAGTTGCAGGCTGGTATTTATAGGTTTCAGCCTCAACATCGTTGTTTGATTTCTCATGTAATTTTTTTTAAAAAGGGAATTCCCCTACAGCTAGAATAAGGGATTGGTCAGTGGATTCCACGGGAGTTTTCTCGGTCATGCCTGCTATATTACTTGCGTGGATCGGTTCCTGAGAGTCAGATCTTTTCAACTGTTGCAGGTTATTTCGTAGAATATGCATCCGCCGTGGTCAGTTTTCCCGAAGGTGTCCTGGTTCATTGCATACGTGACACGTTGGATTTTTTTCCAACACATATTACGTGTGCCTTTCTAGCGCCTACATGAATTAGGGACGGCATATCGAACGTAACAAACATTCTGACGGACCTAATCCCGTTGCGGCATTAAATCTTGTATCTACTTTTCGAATTTGATACTTCTGACCCGACCATCATTAAAAAGTATCTATATCAAGTCCTTGCTTTGTAACGCTGGAGGAAGATTTAATATCCTGACAGTTTTCAGTTCATTGTTAGCGTTACTTGTATCAACGGTAAGGGCAGAATCACCATTTTCAATGGTATTCTGTCTAACGTAATAGAACCATGCAGTTTAGCAAAAACACAGTACTTTTCAGTATCCATTTGAATGAACTCCGCATCATCACCAAAAATGTCGAAATTATCATGTGGCCAGTCACGAATTTCCAAAGTTGTAGGTTGCACGTGTTCTGTATTCCTGTCCAAGGCGAACCTCAAAGTAAGAAAAATACTTTCTACTTCTCCTGATCGAATCCATGGACATGATTTATAACTGCGTCGTCTGTTCATCTGTAGTTTAAGGATATGAAACAGCAGATGCCATAGGACTGGCAGAAGGAAGAGCGCGCTACATTTTACACGAACAGTTATCTGTGATGACGATGGGAAAACAGATGTCACAGTTTACGTTTGGGCCATATTTTTAAGAATCAAACACATTTTGTGCGGCAGTTTGCTGTGCTTGAGGCGTGGACACGACACTACGGGCTAGAATATGAACAGTCGTGGAAGCATTGTGTGGAATCGGCTGACCACATACCAAAAAAGGGTGTAGTCCATTTTGTAAGTTGAAAAGGCTGCCATTGTTTTGCGCGTACAAAAGGGATTGTTCTTATTGGTTATTTCACAAAGAATAAAATAACTGGCACATACTACGCAACTTCACTGGATCATCCAGTAGAAAACGAAATGTACGGGAAGAGGTCTAAATCTGTCGCAGAAAATAGGTTCAAATGGCTCTGAGCACTATGAGACTTAAGTCATTACACCACGCATTTATTTTCCGCAAATCCTTGTTTCTAGAAACATCCCCCAGGCTGTGGCTAAGCCATGTCTCTGCAATATCCTTTCTTCCAGGAGTGCTAGTTCTGCAAGGTTCGCAGGAGAGCTTCTGTGAAGTTTGGAAGGTAGGAGACGAGGTACTGGCGGAATTAAAGCTGTGAGGACGGGGCATGAGTCGTGCTTGGGTAACTCAGTCGGTAGAGCGCTTGCCCGCGAAAGGCAAAGGTCCTGAGTTCGAGTCTCGGTCCGGCACACAGTTTTAATCTGCCAGGAAGTTTCATATCAGCGCACACTCCGCTGTAGAGTGGAAATTTCATTCAAGAAGCGGTAATGTTATACCGGTGCCCCACTCGGTTGTCATGTATTTACACGAAGTGTTTTTCTCTTGGATTTTCTATTTGCCTCACGGCTGCTTGGCTTCTGCTTTGGTTGTGATTTGGATCTCGATTCATTTGCGATTATTTCCTTAGGACCTTCCGTGTCGGTAGTTCTGTGCAGTCTAACTGTTTAAAAGGTACCTTTACGGTGTTGTGGCTGTTGAAAAAGCGATCAGGTGCCTTATATTTTTGAAACCCTTAATAGAGCAGTTACGAGATATATGAGATAAGCATTCATGCGAAGTGAAAAAATTTCAGCAGATAGAACGCCTTGGAGTCCGTTCCCATTTCCGTTACACTTAACGCAGACGAGCGCGCGAGACACTCTTGTTGCTCGTTGGTGTGTGATTCACGGTGGCAGCTATCGCCGTAATCGCGTCAACTGCCTCGCGGTTTGCGGCCGGTATTTCCGAACGCCTCGTGGGCGCCGCTGTCGCCTGTGTGGACGCAGGACATGACAGTTTCCTCAGCTGTCCAGGGGAAGTGTGCTGACGTTCTGGCCGCGTTACCGCGAGGAGACGAGAGAAGACGACACGCCACGTGGCTTCGTTGCTCTTCATGAAGTAATTCCTAAAAATCAGGAAGGAAACCCTTATTAACGGTGATTTGCCCAACTGAACCTTTCGATACCAAATTCCTTCTCGTTTTTTTATGCCATTTCTCTCGTACAGCAAGCGACAGAATTTTTTTATGGTACTTCACGACACCCGGGATTATTTTCGGGTTTTACGTTTTCCGCATTTCTTTCTAACTAAAAAGAAAGATGTTTGTGCGTTATAGTGTGTAAACATAGAATACAGAAAAGATAGTCATCCTATTAATTTCACTTTAAAAGTAAACAACATATTCTGAGGAGAAATTTGATCTGTAGATAATATACCTTCATTTCAGTCATATAGTTCATAACGAATGTCATGTGTAAGCACCAAGATTTTACTTCAGATGTACCAAATTGTGAATTACTATTCATTAGATAATTAGTCGTTGTGCTATTACGGAAACGCACACTAAATACAATTTCTTTTGAAACATAAACGTAATGTTTCCATATGTAAACAAACTTTTCACGTGGAGTATTTTGGAAGTTTTGATTTTTATTTCGTAACCATTTAGAATATCTTCTAATACTATTTCGATTCACAAATGTTTTTCACCGCAAAAATATACAATTTATCTAAACATTTACTGTCAGTGAAACTGGATGGTAATATTAGTTTTCACATCAAAGCTTCCAGAATATTCTGGCACGCGCATGTAAGTTGTACATACTACTCAATACGCGCCAGTTAAAGCTAGTTCTTTGTGATTTGTCATAGGAGACAGTTCTATGTAACTAATCTGAGGGTACAATTAATAGTTTACATGTCTTTGCAAGTGATTGTATTATGATAAAAATGTGGTAGCTTCTTCAATGTGATGAGTTATTGTGACATTTGATCATTTTTAACTAAACGTGACACGAAGAAAATAAATCCAAAGCTAAATACATAGCAACATTAGTCTTATCCTGCCAACAAAAACCCGTCATACCGTTTGCAACAACGAGAGCCTTTTTTTTACGATGAGCTTGTTGAAGTTAAGTACTCCATCTAAATAATTCGTTTAAAATCCATCCTTCTTTCCCAAGAACATTAAATGTATTAAATTAGTAAGGTTTATGAGAAAAGAATATGTATCTCTCTATTAGTATGAGACTCATTGAGAAAGTGATGTCACTCAACTTTTCCTGGAAACAACGACAAAGCAAGAAGCAAAGTACACAGTGATACAATAAATCGTTTGTGTCTTCATTCCAATTACAGACTTCAATCTTATAGAACAGGTAATTAATTTTGGTCAATGATTAACATATTCAAGACCAAAAAATTAACACAGAAGCATCGCGCCATTGAACATGGCCAAGTAAAAAGTGCACAAAAATTACAAACTAGGACAATCAAAAATCATAATTTACTCGAAAATAACAAATAGTCATACATGAATACAAACACTTTACTAAAACCTGCAGCCAAAAAATGTAGGTAGAGTACAGTCAGAAAATAAGGATGAGATTTTCTGGCTCTGTACTCAAGTTGATGTTGTGTTGTTTGAGTATAAATTAAGATTTATGATTACCTGATTTTGTAATTTGGTGCACTTTGCACTTGGCGACAATCTACAGCAGAATCTGTCTTATTTTCTGGATCTTTAAGCTAGTTGTCGTAGGCCAAAATTAATTACCTTGTTGTATAAGATTGTAATCAGTAACTGGAATAAACGCAGTAAATATAAATAGAGCAAAATTTTTCTTACATAATCACTTCTCCACATATTCATTAATTTCCGTTATGCATTAAGAGCCTACACGCCGCCCTGTAAAATCCCAAATCAGCTTAGGCTGGCCACTGTCTTCAAGCTTTGATGACAGCATACTAGCCTGTAAAATGTTGTTCACGAATTCAATCTCTCATAGATCGCAAGACATGGAAGTCTGCAGGTGGGGCGTGGAATTTCATGTTGCAAGTGGTAGTTTTTCTTCTTCTCTGGATTGACTCTAGAAATTCCGCCACTCTGTGTTGTTAGAGAACTGACAATTGATTCAGGCTTGAATTTATTCCTGGTTGTCTCAGGAGATTGTTACCATCACTCTTTTTACAGATGGCTGTATCTTGACCTCTTTCTTGCTGAAAAATTACCGTGTTGCCACTCCATAGACTTTCTGATTCCACCTGTTATTGATAAGTCTCACCAGAAAATTAATCCCTCTGCATCATATTGCTCCAGCAGGCCTGATAATTTTTTCCAATTTTTTGCCCTTGTGTAAGCGTACGTGAAACCCATCTCTCACATCTTTGTAATAGCCGAGACTGCATAAAACCTTCTCTAAGACATTACAGCCGATATTCAGCTGTGTACACAATTTCTGTGTTGTAAACTGATGATCATTGTGGATAGTACTGGAACTAACACAGAGCTGATGCACATTGCATTGTTGCCATTTCTCTTCTGTACCTTGGCTCACTCTGCATGCCAGCCGGGGTGGCCGAGCGGTTCTAGGCGCTACAGTCTGGAACTGTGCGACTGCTACAGTCGCAGGTTCGAATCCTGCCTCGGGCATGGATGTGTGTGATGTCCTTAGGTTGGTTAGGTTTAAGTAGTTCTAAGTTCTACGGGACTAATGACCTCAGGAGTTAAGTCCCATAGTGCTCAGAGCCATTTGAAAGACATTCGCGGCCCACTTTTCCTACAGAAGAAGAGGTGCATGCCTGGGTACAATCATGATTCCGTAGCCAACCGCAAACATTTTTCATGATGACATTGGCCGTCTTGTTTTGCACTGGAACAAATGTATTAACAACATGGTAATTACTTTCGAAATAACAACGGGCAGTTTACTAATTTTTCCCATTTGCATCGTTATCATTCGACTGCCCCTTATACTAGACTTGCCACATATTCAGTGTCAGAGGAATAATAGAAATATTCATTGGCGAGAATTCTAATGATCATGCTTATTGTTTTGGATAGTGAACTGATCTTTCACATCATTAACTGAGCAATAATAGAAATACATATTGCTAAGAATTTTAATAATCGTACTTACGGTGAATTAACCTTTCTCAACATTATTGTTACTAGAATGAAATTTTCACTCTGCAGCGGAGTGTGCGCTGATATGAAACTTCCTGGCAGATTAAAACTGTGTGACGAACAGAGACTCGAACTCGGGATCTTTACCTTTCGCGGGCAAGTGCTCTACGGACTGAGCTACCCAAGCACGACTCACGCCCGTCCTCACAGCTTTAATTTCGCCAGTACCTCGTCTCCTACCTTCCAAACTTTACAGAAGCTTTCCTGCGAACGTATCATGAGATAAATACAGAAAAATGATTTGATTACTTGATTTACAATCTCATCTGATTTTTAATTTAAACTTCTGTCCACTTAACGTAGATATTTTTCATTTTCCTCATCGAAATGTAGCAGAAATTTTGAGACATAGTTGACACATTGGCTGCCGGCAGCTGTTTCGAAACTTTCATCGGATATCGATCACTCAAAACGTCTGATTGCTTCTGCGATACCAATAACGAAGTAAATGAGTTGCATTTACGCCACATGCAAGCTAGTGAGTATTCGAGTATTATCGGCGCCCATTGAAGTTTTCTAGCAGGCGCCATCGCGGTGTGGACAGACATTGTAATATGTGAATCTCTCTGGAAAGCGCCTGAAATACTTGAATTATACAAGAAGCGTGGCGTTATGTCCATTGAAACCTCTCGGTAGGCACGTTACTGGAACTTTTTAAGAGTAATCTTTTTCGTGACGTGCATCGCCTTTCTGCACCTGTACATCGAAAGACAGCCTCCGGGGTGTAGCAGAGGGTAAGTCTGGTACCATTGTTATTCATAATTTTTCTTCCTCCAACGGCGAGTGCTGTACTATTGGAAAATCTCCGTATGAGCTCGGATTTCTGTGATTTCCCTGTTAAGGATATCTGATGACATGATAGTGAGAGGAAACAATATGTTTATTTACGTTTATTGGACCATTCGTTCGCTTCAATTTGATAAGCATAACGCCTCCCTCGTAATGTCTGCCGCAGGAATTTAGTATCTCCGTGACAGTCTCGCCCTTATCAGTGATGAAACACGGCATTCATCAATGCATCTTTTCTGTCTTACTCTGTTTTGGCTATCTAGTAACGATTCCAAACTGCTGACTATAACACTCAGGGATCTGTCCATATTTTAAGCCGCCTCCTTCATGAATGAGTTAAATTTCCTTAAGACTCCTTCACAAGTCTGTCACCTACTTTCCCTTCAAGTAATGCGGGTACCCCTACATATTTCTAGATATTTTACGGATGTTACTGTTTCTTTACGTAAACTCTAAGTTGTTATTCTGTAGGTCAACCGAAAGTCTCTAAAACAAGCGTCGATCCTCTACAGATCATCCTGCACATAGCTATAATTTTCTGCGGTTTTGGCTTTATGTGCAACAATATTATCCGCGAGCAGCTTCGCAGAGTTTCCTACACTGTCATATCATTTACATATATCGTGAATAACAACGTTGTGACAACGCGCCGTTAGGGACTCACGATGCAACTTTTACATCCGACGGTATCAACCCGTTAAGAAAGACGTGCTGGGGTCTACCTGTTAGGAAGTTCTGAAGCCAGCAATACAGATTTCCTAGTATCATTTGCGGTTGGGTGTTTCCTGACGTTAACTAATAGAGAACTACTTTCTTGAAATCTTTTGTATGTTCTTTCAGTGTCATTTTATGACGACTCCAGACAGTGGATCAACACGATGCAACGAACAGATTATAGTTCCGAAAACTATATACTCCAATCGATGAATAGCACTATATACATCTGGCGTTTATTTAGCCTCTGCTGGATGTAAGAAGTTCGTCAGTTTCTTTCTTCTTTATTCCCTGGACACCGTGCGGCGTAGTAAGTTGCGTGTACTGCTGGGAAAGTTACACAAAATTACGAAAAACTGCTGAAACAAATTTCTAAACAATTTGTGCCCTCATCCATGGTTTACCTTTACTGTTGCTCTTACGTGTAACGCAGCTAATTAAGACAGATGCGGCCCAACTTCATCTCCATTTTTATACCACCTTCGATGTGTTCTAGGGGTGACTGGTTTTTCTGAATACTCGCGAAAAAATTAATTTCGTATAGCAGTGAAGAGAGAAGTTCGTATTATACGGCAGATCTTATTTCTGCAGATCTCTTCACTATGAAATTCTCAGAACTCACCCGATGGTTGCTGAATGTCACAAAGAAGAGAACTACTCTCAAAGCTGTACATGGTGCTTTGGTCTTCAACATACGATGAAGTATGGAATGATACGAGTAGTAGTTTCAAACATTTGTAGCAAAACGAGTGCTCTATAATCACTTACTGCGATGAAATACAGAAGCAGCCGTGCCGTGGTATTCTTCACAAATACGTCGGGCGGTGGTGTGGGTGGGAACTGGCGGTGAGATTACTTGCCTGATCGCTAGGTCCTCTTTCTCGGAACTTAGTCTAGGCAAGACTATACCCAGTCCCGCTTAGGAAGGTTCTGCAGAGGTCTCGTTCGGCGACAGAGCATATGATATTTTATCGTTGTCACCTGAGAGTATTTGAAGAAGACTGTACATTTTCGATGGTTATATAAGTAGGCCTATTGTGGCAAGAAGTGGCCAAGACAGAAATGGTGTTCTAGAATAGCAGTGTGCAGACGCATTAAAGAAAATGGCTCTGAGCACTATGGGACTTAACTTCTGAGGTCATCAGTCCCCTAGAACTTAGAACTACTTAAACCTAACTAACCTAAGGACATCACACACATCCATGCCCGAGGCAGGATTCGAACCTGCGACCGTAGCGGTCTCGCGGTTCCAGACTGTAGCGCCTAGAACCGCTCGGCTGTTGACGCATTAAAGGCTTTTGTAGTTTGGAAGTGAGAATCGTAAGAACCCACAACACGTTTATTTACTGAGAAATGTCCACAGCAAAGAAGATTCCTTACTGACAACTGCGTGAAGATTCTGGACTTGATTCTGGACCATTACCTAAACATAATGGAGGATCGTCAACTGATTACTTTCAAATAAGGGACTGTTGTTCTTGTCTTCAGTCCTGGTTTGATGCAGCTCTCCATGCTACTCTATCCTGTGCAAGCTTCATCTCCCAGTACTTACTGCAACCCGCATCCTTCTGAATCTGCTTAATGTATTCATCTCTTGGTCTCCCTATACCATTTTTACCCTCCACGCTGCCCTACAATGCTAAATTTGTGATGCCTTGATGCCTCAGAACATGTCCTACCAAACGGTCCCTTCTTCTTGTCAAGTTGTGCCACAAACTCCTCTTCTCCCCAGTTCTATTCAATACCTCCTCATTAGTTACGTGATCTACCCATCTAATCTTCAGCATTCTTCTGTAGCACCACATTTCGAAAGCTTCTCTTCTCTTTCTGTCCAAACTATTTATCGTCCATGTTTCACTTCCATACATGGCTACACTCCATACAAATACTTTCAGATACGACTTCCTGACACTTAAATCTATACTCGATATTAACAACTTCCTCTTCTTCAGAAACGCTTTCCTTGCCATTGCCAGTCTACATTTTATATCCTCTCTACTTCGACCATCGTCAGTTATTTTGCTCCCCAAATAGCAAAAGCCGGCCGCGGTGGTCGTGCGGTTCTAGGCGCTCCAGTCCGGAGCCGCGCTGCTGCTACGTTCGCAGGTTCGAATCCTGCCTCGGGCATGGATGTGTGTGACGTCCTTAGGTTAGTTAGGTTTAATAAGTTCTAAGTTCTAGGGGACTGATGACCACAGCAGTTGAGTCCCATAGTGCTCAGAGCCATTTGAACCATTTTGAACCAAATAGCAAAACTCATTTACTACTTTAAGCGTCTCATTTCCTAATCTAATTCCCTCAGCATCACCCGACTTAATTCGACTACATTCCATTATTCCCGTTTTGCTTTTGTTGATCATCTTATATCCTCCTTTCAAGACACTGTCAATTCCGTTCAACTGCTCTTCAAAGTCCTTTGCTGTCTCTGACGGAATTACAATGTCATTGGCGAACCTCAAAGTTTTTATTTCTTCTCCATGGATTTTAATACCTACTCCGAATTTTTGTTTCGTTTCCTTTACTGCTTGCTCAATATACAGATGGAATAACATCGGGGAGAGGCTACAACCCTGTCTCACTCCCTTCCCAACCACTGCTTCCCTTTCATGCCCCTCGACTCTTATAACTGCCATTTGGTTTCTGTACAAATGGTAAATAGCCTTTCGCTCCCTGTATTTTACCCCTGCCACCTTTAGAATTTGAAAGAGAGTGTTCCAGTCAACATTGTCAAAAGCTTTCTCTAAGTTTACAAATGCTAGAAACGTAGGTTTGCCTTTCCTTAATCTAGCTTCTAAGATAAGTCGTAGGGTCAGTATTGCCTCACGTGTTCCAATATTTATACGGAATCCAAGCTGATCTTCCCCGAGGTCGACTTCTACCAGTTTTTCCATTCGTCTATAAAGAATTCGCGTTAGTATTTTGCTGCCGTGACTTATTATACTGATAGTTCGGTAATTTTCACATCTGTCAACACCTGCTTTCTTTGGGATTGGAATTATTATATTCTTCTTGAAATCTGAGGATATTTCGCCTGTCTCATACATCTTGCTCACCAGATGGTAGAGTTTTGTCAGGACTGGCTCTCCCAAGGCCGTCAGTAGTTCCAATGGAATGTTGTCTACTCCCGGGGCCTTGTTTCGACTCAGGTCTTTCAGCGCTCTGTCAAACTCTTCACGCAGTATCATATCTCCCATTTCATCTTCATCTACATCCTCTTCCATTTCCATAATGTTGTCCTCAGGTGCATCGCCCTTGTATGGACCCTATATATACTCCTTCTACCTTCCTGCTTTCCCTTCTTTGCTTAGAACTGGGTTTCCATCTGAGCTCTTGATATTCATACAAGTGGTTCTCCTTTCTCCAAAGGTCTCTTTAATTTTCCTGTAGCCAGTATCTATATTACCCCCTAGTGAGATAAGCCTCTACATCCTTAAATTTATCCTCTAGCCATCCCTGCTTAGCAGTTTTGCACTTCGTCGATCTCATTTTTGAGAAGTTTGTATTCCTTTTTGCCTGCTTCATTTACTGCATTTTTATATTTTCTCCTTTCATCAATTAAATTCTTCTGTTACCCAAGGATTTCCACCAGCCCTCGTCTTTTTACTTACTTGATCGTCTGCTGCCTTCCCTACTTCATCCCTCAGAGGTACCCATTCTTTTTCTACTGTATTTCTTTCCCCCATTCCTGTCAATTCTTCCCTTATGCTCTCCCTGAAACTCTGTACAACCTCTGGTTCTTTCAGTTTATCCAGGTCCCATCTCCTTAAATCCCCACCTTTTTGCAGTTTCTCCACTTTTAATCTACAGTTCATAACCAACAGATTGTGGTCAGAGTCCACATCTGCCCCTGGAAATGTCTTACAATTTAAAACCTGGTTTCTAAATCTGTCTCACCATTATATAATCTGATACCTTTTAGTATCGCAAGAGTTCTTCCATGTATACAACCTTCTTTTATGATTCTTGAACAAAGTGTTAGCTATGATTAATTTATGCTCTGTGCAATATTCTACCAGATGGTTTCCTCTTTCATTTCTTACCCCCAATCCATATTCACCTACTATGTTTCCTTCTCTCCCTTTTCCTACTCTCGAATTCTAGTCACCCATGACTATTAAATTTTCGTCTTCCTTCACTACCTGAATAATTTCTTTTATCTCATCATTCATTTCATCAATTTCTTCATCATCTGAGAGCTAGTTGGCATATAAAGTTGTACTACTGTGGTATTCGTGGGCTTCGTGTCTACCTTGGCCACAATAATGCGTTCACTATGCTGTTTGTAGTAGCTTACCTGCACTCCTACTGTTTTTTATTCATTATTAAACCTACTCCTACATTACCCCTATTTGACTTTGTATTTATAACCCTGTATTCGCCTGACCAGAAGTCTTGTTCCTCCTGCCACCGAACTTCATTAATTCCCACTATATCTACCTTTAACCTATCCATTTCCCTTTTTATATTTTCTAACCTACCTGCCCGATTAAGGGATCTGACATTCCACGCTCCGATCCGTAGAACGCCAGTTTCCTTTCTCCTGATAACGACGTCGTCCTGAGTAGTTCCTGCCCGGAGATCCGAATGGGGGACTAATTTACCTCCGGAATATTTTACCCAAGAGGAAGCCATCATTTAACCATACAGTAAAGCTGCATGCCCTCGGGAAAAATTACGGCTGTAGTTTCCCCTTGCTTTCAGCCATTCGCAGTACCAGCACAGCAAGGCTGTTTTGGTTAGTGTTACAAGGCCAGATCAGTCAATCATCCAGACTGTTGCCCCTGCAACTACTGAAAAGGCTGCTGCCCCTCTTCAGGAACCACACGTTTGTCTGGCCTCTCTACAGATACCCCTCCGTTGTGGTTGCACCTACGGTACGGCCATCTGTATCGCTGAGGCACGCAAGCCTTCCCACCAACGGCAAGGTCCGTGGTTCATGGGGGGTGGGGGGTGGGGAATAAGGGACTAATGATCGGAAATAAATAACCGGTATTTTATAGGCATATACAGCTTGCAGCTGATAGCAACAACGTTGTTTAAAGCAACTGTTGAAAATGATAATCACGAGTTTCAGTGCACGTGTTATAAACGTACGTAAAATTTCGTTTTACTCTCAGATATCCTAGTCGTCTGTCGTACAGCTGGCAGGATCGTACCAACCAGCTGCGCTTCAGATTCCACTGGATTTCGTACAGAAGACACCATAGAGCTGCATTAAAAAAAATCCACGGGAAAGCAAACTGGCGGTGCAAACCGACAGTGGAGTGACTGTTGTTCTGGCGATCATAGACATTAATATCGAAGTGGAATCCTGCAATGCCTTTCTCGAACAACAAGAGGTGCAGTCTCCAGCAACTGTGGCAGCGCATCGCGGATGACCGCCCCGTAAGGAGCACCGTTCACACGGGGTGGCAGCAAATGAAGACTGAACAACTTGTATTGTAAAACTACAGTACATCAGTTAAACGTGAATCATCGCTAGTGACCTCAGGGAATGTGGCGTATTTATTTTCCCTAGGCATTGCTACTGCGGCAGTTGAAAATATCATTATGGTCGAAAGAGGTCTCATCCGTGAGCGACAGAAACTGTAGGAAGTTCGGTAGTGCGGTGCTGCGCTGGATAAGCTACTGGTTCCTCACATTGCTTGTCATAGTCTACATCACCAGTACTCTGCACACTGTATTTTTCGAAGCGAACACTTCATGGGAAAGCTGAAGGCAGCATACTGATTAATCTACTCCTACACGAGTATCAGACCCTGATATCCTACTCTGCTAACAAGTCTAGTCAGAGCTCTACGATCTCAACGACTCAGTTTATCGTAACGTTTTGACCATGGTGACAATTTTTTTTCCCATTAGGATGACATTTAACAGGAGAGTTTTCTCTATACATTGGCTTTGACTACCGGTCAGTACCTTATACTGCATCACACTTTGCATGAATACGATATTGCAGTGTCTGTGTTATTTCGAATGACAGTGCCGTTTCATAACGGCTGTAGTCGCTGTAGTGCCTCTTCCTTCGGACATGCATACATGTCCGAAGGAAGAGGCACTACATCGACTACAGCCGTTATGAAATATATAAAATCTATTCGCAGTTGCGAATATGGACAACCGTCAGCTGTATAATGGAACGACGTCAGTGAAAATTTGTGCCGACCGGGACTCGAACCCAGATTTCTCGCTTATCACCAGCGGTCGCCTAACCATTTGGCTACCCGAGCACGATTCACGGTCACATTAAGACTTCTATATGTCGTCAACCATGCGTCTACAACCTGTACTCGTACATCCATTGTGTATATTCCCGAACAGGGGAAACATTTTACTTGAAAGTGGCCCTGTGTCGGCTGATAAGTAAGAAATGGATTACTAAGGGAATTAAGATACTGTGTAAGAGGAAGAGGGAAATATACGGACAGGCCAGAATAAGTCAGGGTTCGACTTTACTTGCTTACTAGAAAAGATACTGTAAGATTTTAACGAAAGTCATTAAGAAGTCGAGAAGCTTATGTGTTCTGACAGAAATTAATAATGCGGCTAATAAGATAAAAACTATATGGAATATTGTCGAACGGGAGACGGGGCAACCTGACAGTCACAGCATGCCATAGTAATGAAGCTAAATGATGGATGTTGTGAGTGATAATCTAAAAGTTGCAAGTATTTTTAATAATCACTTTCTGAATGTAGCAGCAAAAATAGGGTTAAAGGGTTCAGTTGAAGAAGCAAAAAAATGTTAAAAATGTCATTCTCCAGGACTTTAGGCCTTTAGAAATAGCACCATCATCATCTACTGAAATTAAGGGAATTATAAATATACTGAAAAACAAGCGCTCATGTGGTTTTGACAGAGTCTCTAACAGAATTTTCAAGTTTTATTCTAATTTAATGAGTGGAGTCTTTAATGATATATGTAATGCTTCGCTGGCACAGGGAATTTTTGCAGACCGATTGAAATACGCAATTGTCAAACGTCTTCATGAGAAAGGGGACAAGAGTGACTTAAATAACTATGTACCTATCTCAATGGTGACTTCAGTTTTTAAATATCCGAAAAAGTTATGTATTCAAGAGCAGTCTCACATTTAAGTGAAAATAACTTACTCAGCATGCCACAGTTCGGATTCTGGAAGGGTTACTCGACTGAGAATGCTATCTACATATTTACCCATCAAATAGTACAAGCCCTAAATAACACATTATCGCCAGTTTGTATTTTTTGTGATCTCTCCAAGGCATTTGACTGTGTGGATCATGTCACACTCTTAGAAAAACTCGGGTTTTATGGAATTGAAGACTATACACACAGCTGGTTTGAATCATACTTTATGAACAGAAAGCACAAAGTTGTGCTGAATAGAACAAATAATGCTGAGAGGGTGGTAAATTCTAGTGAATGGGGAGTTATCACAAAGGGAGTCCCACAGGGTTCAATTGTAGGTGCTCTGCTGTTCCTTATTCATGTGAATGATCTCTCACTTAACGTTCAGCAAACGGAACTAGTACTTTTTGCTGATGACACGAGTGTTATAATAAATCCCATTCCAGAAAAAGCAGCTGAAGATATTGTTAAGGATGTCTTTCAAAGAATTAAGTGGTTCTCAGAAAATACTCTCCCTTAATCCTTAATTTTGAGAAAAACTCAGTACAACCAATTCTGTACACCAAATAGTCACACCGACAATTGATGTAGCATATGAACTGGGCTCAGTTAACAGAGTAGATTTCTCCAAATTTTTGGGTGTTCACATTGATGACAACTTGGACTGGAAGAAGCATATTACTGAGCTTCTCGAACAACTAAGTTCAGCTTCTTTCGCTCTTCGTATAATCGCTAGTCTTGGTAATAAACAGATCAGCCTCCTAACGTACTTTGAAGATTTCCACTCAATAATGTCTTATGGAATAGTTTTCTGGAGTAACTCACCACTTGGACATAAAGTATTGATTGCACAAAAGAGAGCAGTGAGAATAATTAGTGGTGTTCACCCAAGGACGTCATGTAGGCACCTTTTCAAGGAGTTAGGTATTTTAACTGCACCATCAAAGTACATACATTCACTAATGAAATTCGTTACAAATAATCTATCTCAATTCGCGAAGACCAGTGATGTTCATAAGTACAACACTAGAGGGAAAAATGAACATCCCTACCCGTTATTGAAGCTGTGAGTTGCTCAAAAAGGAGTACATTATTCAGCAACTAAAATTTTTGATGATTTGCCCAACATAGTTTCTGGCGGGTAGCAGATCAAGTTTCAAATCAAGCTTAAAATCATTTCTTTTGGACAACTCCTAATACTCCATGGACGAGTTTCTGTTACAGAAATGGTAAAATAAAAGGTTACATCTCTAAATGTAGTTGCATGTGTAGAACTAAAAATTTCAGTAATATTATTAGCACTATACATGTGTGTGTATATATATATCTCTTGTAATCTGACCTGTTCAACATCATATCGATAAAATAAACGGGAAAATGATCTACGGAACATGACATAACTAAAACTAAGACTAAAGCTAAAAATAAACAAATATTGCAGTGCCTGCATTATTCCGAATCGCGATAACCTGGAAATCCGGGTTCGCGTCCCGGTCGGGAAAAAGTTTCATTGTCATTCCATCAAGCAGCTGATGATTGTCCATATTCGCAGCTGTGAATGCATCTCATGGATTCGATGAATTTCCGGTAGCTCCTGAAGAGAGTAATGCTCCATTTTCAAGAATTGGTCGTGAACTCCTCTGTTGACAGATTGCAGGTGACTGTGTATTATTTTTCAAAGCAGCGCCACCAACGGCTGTGCCGAGGGAAGGCGTACTCTTGAAACATAAACAGATCACGAATACGTGAGCCACACACGTTCGTTCAATCTTGTACCTCCTGAAATATTCATTTCCGGTCATCGGCTCCTTGCATGGGATGAATAAAAATATGGAAACATGGCGACAAACGCATGCCTGAATGCAAATGCAAAAGCTAGCCAAGTCTGCGGGCTGCGTTGTTGTATTTGATCAAGAACTGTACCTGTGCAATGTCCTATAGCTGAGTCCGTGTAAGTTTGTCCTTGACAGGCGCAGTAGTCTGCGTGCGACAGCTTTCCGCATCTACGTCACCTAATAACGTAACGCGATTTTAGAAAACGTTTCTATAGTAACGCTTCAGTGTTGTCACAGCTTTATAAACGACTACCGTCTTCGCCTGCAGCCGTTAGCGCTTCGCGGTTGAAAAATGGCAACGGTGCTGCGAGCTGTCAGGTTCAAAATGGCTTTGAGCACTATGGGACTCAACTTCTGAGGTCATCAGTCCCCTAGAAATTAGAACAACTTAAACCTAACTAACCTAAGGACATCACACACATCCATGCCCGAGGCAGGATTCGAACCTGCGACCGTAGCAGTCGTGCGCTTCCGGACTGAACCGCCTAGAACCGCTCGACCACCCCGGCCGGCCAAGCTGTCGGGGATCTTCTTATGCTCTCTCGACGATGAATATATGGCGAGTGTCAGTCATCGTAGTAGTATTCAGTGTAGTAGTGAGTGTATTATGTCGGAGCTCAGGGCATTCGAACGTGGTGCTTTTGCAACCAAGGTAGCCGCTGTGTTTGGGTTTCAAGAGGCAATGTGTCAGATTTATATCCCATACGGGTATCCGCTAAGTCATAATGGGGACGAAACTGAACATTAAATGATCGTGACTGAAGGTCATTGAAGAGCATTGCGACGAAAAATAAAGAGGACGACAATTGCAAAAGTCAGCACAGAACTGAATGTCGCACTCTCGAGCCCAGTCGTCAATAGATCACGAGTGGAGCTCCATAAGCAGGGAATTGCAGGATGGGCTGGTGTTCGGAAACGACTTATCAGTGATGCAAATGTCCGTAACTGGAAAACGTCATGCCAAAGCCATAAAACCTGGAATACAGAGCAACAGAAAAAAAATTTGGTCAGGAAGGCTTGTTTGACACTGTTTCCAACTTTTGACTGAGTTTACATGCCACGAGTGAAACGTGGTGTGGGTTCAGTTATGATTTGGACAACTATATCGTGGTATTCTACGGGCCATATCGTTACTCTGCAAAAGTGGCGTTACTACCAAGATTTGTGCGACCAGTTTGAGTGATCAGGTCCATCCCACACAACGTTTGCTCTCCAGTGGTGGTGCTGTGTTCACACCGCTCGCATCGCCCAGGATTGGTATGGTGAACACGAGGGTGAATTGTCGCATCTCCCCTGGCCACCAGTCACCACATCAGTGTTACTGAGATTTTGTGGTCTACTTCGGAGAGAAGGGCGCGTGGTCGCCATCAGCCTCCACCATCGTTACCTGACCTCGCCATTATTTTGCTGGAAGACTAAAAATCGTACAGGATCTGCATTTGTCCATTCTGAGACGACTGGAAGCTGCTTTGAATGCCAGCGGTGTCCCTGTACCGTATTAGGCATGGTGATGTGTAGTGTTTTAAGTGTTTCCACATTTTTCTCTACCCCCTCCACCTCAAAATACTCATGTTAGGATTCTCTGTCTTTTGTGCAGTTTTGCCACTAAAAGGTTTGGAACACCCTGCGTATGCAAGAGAGTCATTTACGGTTCGAGAAGGCAGTGGGAGGCTCTGGAAACATTGCGAGGGAGAAGGGGGTGGTGGAAGGGAAACAGCCGCGCGGGATTAGCCGAGCGGTCTTGGCCGCTGCAGTCATGGACTGTGCGGCTGGTCTCGGCGGGGGTTCGAGTCCTCCCTCGGGCGTGTGTGTGTGTGTGTGTGTGTGTGTGTGTGTGTGTGTGTGTGTGTGTGTGTGCGTGTGTGTCCTTAGGATACTTTAGGTTAAGTAGTGTGTAAGCTTAGGGACTGATGACCTTAGCAGTTAAGTCCCATAAGATTTCACACACATTTGAACATTTTGGAAGGGGAACAATCGGAGATAGGGGGGGGGGGCTGGGAAAGAGGCGTATTTACATGACTCAGTCAGTAGCGAAGAGCGCGGACAGATTCGCATGAATCAGTTATAAACTCCGCGGAAAACTTTAGTAACAGTAAAAGTAAACAAACGGTATAGAAAAGCTCCAGTTTCCCCTGTTTGTGTATCTCACCTCCGTGGCGACGACA
The DNA here is from genome assembly GCF_021461395.2 of Schistocerca americana. Lineage (NCBI taxonomy): Eukaryota > Metazoa > Arthropoda > Insecta > Orthoptera > Acrididae > Schistocerca > Schistocerca americana. Next base: position 506,258,875 of record NC_060121.1, on the reverse strand, counting down.
GGCGTCGAAACTCTGTATTTTTACGTTCTTATGTCCATCAGTGGGCTGGCCGCTATGACCGAGCGTTTCTAGGCGCTTCAGTCTGGAACCGCGCTACCGCTACGGTCGCAGGTTCGAATCCTGCCTCGGGGATGGATGTCTGTGATGTCCTTAGGTTAGTTAAGTATTTCTAAGTTCTAGGGGACTGATGCCTCAGATGTTAAGTCCCATAGTGCTCAGAGCCATCTGGACCATCCATCAGTGGGAAGCAGATAAAATACCTAGTTAACATGCGGAGCCATGTCTGTCTTTCTTTTTTCTGAAAGGGTCATCAAAATTTGTGTCACATCTGTAAGTTTTAAGACCATATCCTTATTCGTTACCGGGGCACACAGTGTTGTAATGTCCACTGAGCCTCTGGAGACGAGGAGACGACTTTCGTCACATGCCATCGGTGTCTTTCGCTGCGGAAGGCCTAAATAATATCTTCTCGGCTTTGGCAAAAATTTATATTACACGCACTCTAGTAAATACCTATCACAGAGATACGTCATCAGTTGTGTACCTACATTCAGAAAACTGAACGAATTACAGCAAAAGAGAAATTACATTTACGAATCTTTATCAATTCGTAATGTTTTTCTCTTTTGAGGAGGAAAGCTACAGACTCGAAATTCCTGACGATAGCTGAGAAAACTCTTGAAAGCTCGAGTATGTATTCGAAATTATGTGGCTTAAGAATCTAAAATTTCTTTCTCTCGCTACTGCCTTTATCCCGCAATGGGCGCAGGGTCGGCAGGGTTAAGTACAGATATGGCATGGTTAAGTTACGGGGTGGCCGGATGCCCTTCCTGCCACCACCCCATACGCCCCGGTACGGAATTAGTGTAAATCGTGAAATAGTGTGGATGTGTCTCAAATGTCTGCCAGTCCTGCGACTAAGGCGGGACATGGGGATCAGCCCGGTATTCACCTAGTAGGATGTGGGAAACCGCCTAAAAACCACATCCAGGCTGGCCGGGACACCGGCCGCCGTCGTTAATCCGCCGGGCGGATTCGTTCCGGGGCCGGCGCGCCTACCCGAGTCCAGGAAGTAGCGCGTTAGCGCTCTCGGCTATTTTGGCGGGTGCTTAAGAATCTAAAATTATTTTAATTTTGCCACAGTGTTTTTTTACATTAAAGACCACCTAAGGTCTTTGTGCAGAAGTATACGCGGTGAAATACAAGGCGCTGCCCCTGTGTGGGGTTCATTCTTTGTGACGAATTCATCCGGCGGAACAGAGGGACATTATAGGTCCTCTTTCAGAGCTCAGTATTGCTACCGCCTTTTGCAACACTGGAGTGGTTCCATTGCGCGATGTTGTGAGCGGCAATCGCAGTTACAAAACTGGATGCGTCAGCTGTTGCCGTCGTCGTAGATGTAGATTACGCGCTCGTCGAATGTTGCAGCAAGAGGGCCGGGCGCGGGGTCTCTGCGGCGCCGCCTCGGCCGGGAATCACCGGAGCGGCGTCACACCTCGTGGTACACTTCGGCCCTCAGGAGTGCGGGACATTACATTCCCAAATGAAATCATTCAGCGTGCTGAGCTTCCCTTTCTCCATGCCTATGCTCTGGAAGACGTTGTTTCAGTCCTCGTCTCTATAAAAAGACAACACTAAGAACAGAAATATAGGACTCGGCAAGTGGCGTAAGTAACTCATTCAGCAGACGTTAAACAAGTTTAATAGCGATACATACTATATAAGGTGAAGATGAATTAGAACCTGAATTATGAAGATGTTCCGGATATTTTATGAGTGTGTTAATACACTACTGCCCATTAAAACTACTACACAAAGAACAAATGCAGATGATAAACGGGTATTCATTGGACAAATATATTATACTAGAACTGACATGTGATTACATTTTCACGCAATTTCGGTGCATAGATCCTGAGAAATCAGTACCTAGAACCACCACCTCTGGCCGTAATAACGGCCTTGATTCGCCTGGGCATTGAGTCAAACAGAGCCTGGATGCCGTGGAAAGGTACAGCGGACCATGCAGCTTCAACACGATACCATAGTTCATCAAGAGTAGTGACTGGAGTATTGTGACGAGCCAGTTGCTCGGCCACCATTGCTCAGACTTTTTCAGTTGGTGAGAGATCTGGAGAATGTGCTGGCCAGGGCAGCAGTCGAACATTTTATGTATCCAGAAAGGCCCGTACAGGACCTGCATCACGCGGTCGTGCATTATCCTGCTGAAATGTAGGGTTTCGCAGGGATCGAATGAAGGCTATAGCCACGGGTCGCAACACATCTGAAATGTAACGTCCACTGTTCAAAGTGCCGACAGTGCGAACAAGAGGTGACCGAGGCGTGTAACCAATGGCACCCTATACCATCACTCCGGGTGATACGGCAGTATGGCGATGACGAATACACGCTTCCAATGTGCGTTCGCCGCGATGTCGGTAAACAGGGATGCGACCATCACGATGCTGTAAACAGAACTTGGATTCATCCGAAAAAATGACGTTTCGCCATTCTTGCTCCCAGGTTCGTCGTTGAGTACACCACCGCAGGCGCTCCTGACTGTGATGCAGCGTCAAGGGTAACCGCAGCCGTGGTCTCCGAGCTGATAGTCCATGTTGCAAACGTCGTCCAACTGTTCGTGCAGATGGTTGTTGTCTTGCAAACGTCCCCATCTGTTGACTCGGGGATCGAGACGTGACTGCACGATCCGTAACAGCCATGCGGATAAGATGCCTGTCATCTCGACTGCTAGTGATACGAGGGCGTTGGGATCCAGCACGATCTTCCGTATTACCCTCCTGAACCCATCGATTCCTTATTCTGCTAACAGTCATTGGATCTCGACCAACGCGAGCAGCAATGTCGCGATACGATAAACCGTAATCGCGATAGGCTTCAGTCCGACCTTTATCAAAGACGGAAACGTGATGGTACGCATTTCTCCTCCTTACACAAGGCATCACAACAATCTTTCACGAGGCAACGCCGGTCAACTGCTGTTTGTGTATGAGAAATCGGTTGGAAACTTCCCTCATGTCAGCACTTTGTAGGTGTCGCCACCGGCGCCAACCTTGTGTGAATGCTCTGAAAAGCTAATCATTTGCATATCACAGCATGTTCTTCCTGTCGGTTAAATTTTGCGTCTGTAGCACGACATCTTCGTAGTGTAGCAATTTTAATGGCCAGTAGTGTATAAGGGACCCATGAACTCCGGTGGCTCATTTAAGAGTAATTACTATCCTGTTGACTTCTTACCTGCATTTATTTATGTATCCTGTATTTCGCTGGTATTCATGGCGTGTCTTGAATGGAAACGCACTTGCTCCATTCTGTCTCGGTATTTACTGTCGATAACAGTAATGCCCTACTTCTGTTCTTTCTCTAGCTTGCACTCAGTACTACTCGTTTTTGTCTCGATTTTGTTTCGTCAGATAGTGATAACTGGACGTGTGACACACAGCAGTATGGATAGATATATTACGAAGAGTTGTCCGGTCTGCACCTCGTGTCTGAACACATTGAGTGCAAATGGAACAATGGCGCTGTGCTGAGATGTTCCCACACAGACGTAAACCACATCACTATACGGAAGTATGCTGCTGTACCGTTGTTGTGCTGTACCAGAATTACGGTTCGGTGGTTTTGGTATAGCACATAAATGACGCAGCAAAAACTAGGTTTACCAGCGGAATTGGTAGCACTGAGAGGAAAAGAAACGTAAGTTAATCTGGGAGAGAATAAGTGGGAGCCGACGACTTCCCTTCGTTCCTTTTTGTTTTGCACATAGAGCAACATATCGTTCAGTGTTAGTCCACTATGTATTGTATATCCTTACGAAATACAGAATGAGTCACATAAGATGCAACATCCCTTTTATTTCGTGAACTCTTACACATACCGAAACGCGGTTTTGAGATATTGAAGTAAGTACATCATTTTTTAAATCGAACTGTATGTTTTTTATAACTGCATTCGATACCTCTTGAGAAGACAATGTGAGGGGTCCACCTGTACGTTAAGCCCGATTCTGTAATATATTTCACGAAAAATGACATGAAATGGGTATTATATGAAGAAGAGGTTGTATCTTTGATACTACTCAACCAAAGATGTTGCCTGAGTGGCAGAATTGATTGTAAGTAGCGTGTGGAGAGCAGTGTCAGTAGCTGTTGAACTCTGTTAAAGGTAGGATGTAAGACTCAAAGCTAGTGGCTAGCTGTGAGAATTTAGCTGTTGGCCTATGGACGCAGCATAATAGTTTTGTAAGGTAATGAAATTTTGTATATTTGGTTTTAAGTATGCAACAACACATTACAAAGTAAATTTCTATAAGACAAACATTTCGCATTGTATAACCATTAACAGACACAAATATTATAATAAATAACGTTACAACAATTACAGTGATATAGCGTTTGTTAACGTTGACACTGAAACTGTCGTAAAAAGTATTCGAGAAATATCCTGGATTGTGACAACACGGTGACTGGAATCGGCATTTGCGGCGCGAACACTGCCAAACAGGCGTCTCGGACAAGGTTCAAATGGCTCTGAGCACTATGCTGAGGTGATCAGTCCCCTAGAACTTAGAACTACTTAAACCTAACTAACCTAAGGACATCACACACATCCATGCCCGAGGCAGGATTTGAACCTGCGACCGTAGCGGTCGCGTGGTTCCAAACTGTAGCGCCTAGAACCGCTCGGCCACTCCGGCCGGCTCTCGGACAAGGCTGCGTTGTTGTATACGATAAGATTGGTCTGCACTACGAGAATAAAGCTTTATTTCCCCTTGAACCAACTTACGACCTAGATGCACGTTCACCTACGAATGTTGTGTATGGAAGAACGACATAGCCTAGACTCCAGAGTAGCACAAAGGACGTCGGAAAACTATTTCACATTTGTCCATCCTCCCAGATATATATGAACTGTAACAGAGAAATCAGCTGTTCATTCTTTAAAAAAGGAAGAGGTCTTATACGCTGCACAAAGCAACTACTGTATTAAACATCTAAATGTTAGAAGGAAATTTGACCTACCTTTCCTGCAAATGGCAGTATACTCTTAGAAGTAAAACACATGCTGTTAGACAACTGCCTCTACCTACACTGTTTTCAGTTATATCATAATGTATACATTTGTTGAACTAAACATTTTACTAAAAACACTCTGGTGACCATCTATACATCGCAAAAATAAACATTCTTCTTATCGCAACGTCATTTCATGCTGGACGTAAGCACGTAATGACAATGTTACCAGGTGCATGCAGTATACACTGTTGACTTATCGTCACCGCAGAACAATTTCGTACACACATAAATGAAACAAATTTCCAACATTGGTTTAGTAACCACCCAAGTCACATAACGCAAATTTATTCTCCCAAAAAATAACTTTGAACACATGCTTAGATAAACTATTCACTATGGACTGAAATGCACATTTTCAGTCGCCGTTCGAAAGAACGATGAACAAATGTAATTACAGTGGATCATATAGTAGATCACGCACTGCCGATTCGACGACACACATGGCCTAGCAATGTTGGGACTTCGTCATAGACAGTATCTTTCAGTGCTCCACAAAGAAAGAAATCGGAGTGAAATCACAGCACCTCACAAGTCATTCGACAACAGAATTTCGTCCTATCCAACGTCCCGGAAAGTTCTAATTCAGTATTTGCGTTGCATCACGGGACGAGTGAAATGGACAACCGTCGTGTTGCAGCCACATACACTGTGGAATATCCAGTGATACCTGTTCTAGAAGAACTGCCTGCATGTTCGTCAGAAAGCGTGGGTACGAATGTCCATTTTGAACACCTGAGGTGAAGTAGGGTCCCACAGTGTAATTTCCTATGGTGGCGCACCATATGTTTACGCTCCATGGCCGTTAATGTTGCACCTGACGAAGCCAAGTGGATTTTCGGCTGCTCAGTACTGCATGTTATGCGAATTTACATTAGTGTGGTTAGTGAACGTTGCTTCATCGGTAAAGAGAACACGTTGGAAAAACGTAGGGTCGTTTCTCAGTTGCTCTGTTTTTACGTAAAAAATCAACAATTTTCGAATAAAAACTGAATGAAACTTAGACATTCAATGTTGCTATAAATACTGTTTATTTTTAAGTAACACAGGAGGATACGTACGTAGAACAAAAACGTTCCGTATGTTAAGCACCCCTTTATAGTGCTTCACTCAGTTTCTGGAGAGGTCAGAGTTTCCAGTTTCTAGGGTAATCTAATAAGTAATAAGACACTAATCGCACATGCAAACAAAGCAATCGAAAGAGGTAATTCCCGATAGGCATGCGACACACGTACCTCACAGGTAACGAGGGTACGTTCGCAACTGTCCAAAGCCACTAGGAAGTCGGGAGGAGCGAGATCTGGGCTGTACGGTAGATGAGGAAGAACAGTCCAATGAAGTTTTGTGAGCTCCTGTCGGATTCTCAGACTTGTGTGGGGCCAGGTGTTCTCATGGAGGAGAAGTTCGTTTGCATTATTGTGACGACTAACACGATGAAGTCGTCTTTTCAATTTCCTGGGGGTAGCATATTGCAGGGGCACAGTGACTCACCGTGCTTTTATTCACTGCCGGCTCTCAGTAGACTTTCTGCAAGCGTCTATGAATATCTGTGATGTTCTGGTTTTCCGCAAAAAGAAACGGACAGACGCCATTTTGAAGTCTACATATAGCGCCGCCACCTTTCGCAACCTGATGAAACTATAGGGGCTGAAGCGGGAATATTCCACAATGCCCAGCAAATTCCGCATTTTTTAAACCGAAATTAGCTGAGAAAGTGTTGCATTACGGTACATATTGAACGCTCCTCGTACCCGTAAACAGCTGAGAGTCGAAATTAATATAACTTTCACAAAATAATAATAATTTCCAGAAAGAATAATAAAGGTAGCAGAGAAAGTAGTGACGCGTGTTTGTGTACAATAAAACTTATAAAATGCTGTCTTCACTAAGGGGGAGCTTCTCGCCAAACGTAAATATTTATGTCGTTGCTTATGTAGGTGCAATAACAACAGATGAGTTACGAGCAGCTTTCCCAGTATAACACTGATTTCCTTCACAGCTTACTTGTTGCGTTGAGTTGCAGTGATGCTGTAGCAAAAGGCGGCGTGACCTTGGGACGGTGCGGGAATCGCTAACTCACAGGGACGTCGCGCGATGGCGCGGCAGTCGCGAGAACGACGGGGCAGCGGCCTCTAGTAGTACTCACTCGCTCGCGAAGAATGAGGCTGGCTGGCACTGCACTTCCCTGTCGGGTTCCGCGTAACGTGTCGTTACGTCACCCATTGAGCGGCGCCGCAGCATACCGCCTGCTTCCCGCTACTCGTCCGCCGAGTCACAAGTTCAGTTCGGTTACGCAACACGTGGGTGCCCGGCGGGAGTCAGAGCCACGAGGCGGCTCCCGTGGAGTCCCGCCAGTTTGCTGTAGCTCTTCTCCCAACGTCCGTCTGTGTCTGGAAATTCTTTCCCTTTGCAGCATTTTCAGTCGCAACGTCCTCACTTAATCTATGGAGGGTAAGAAATGGAAAGTAGAAATACTTAACGTTTTCAAAAGGACCATAACAAAGAGAAAAATCTAGCAGTATTTTCTCTGTTTACTTGTCGCACCATTGCTAAAGTAAATGATATACATACAAGTGTGAGTGACGTTGAGAAACGGCTCAAATCGCTACATACGAAGAAAGCTCCAGGGCCAGACAGATTTCCTGTCAGATTCCATACAAAATCTGCAAGTGAGATAGCCCCTCTTTTAACCATAATAAACCGAGGATATTTCGAACAAACAACTGTGCTCATTAGTGAAGAAAGCAATTATCTACAAGAATAGTAGCAGAAGTGATCAACAAAACTACCTTCCAGTATCCTTGCATCCATTTGTTTATTTTTGTTTATTTAACCTTATCTGATTAGGGCCATCAGACCCTCTCCTAGACCGGACCAAAGTTTCACATGTACTGTTCCTTTTTTGCGTCAAGTCAACTGAGTAATAACAATTTTAAAATTCCAAATAATATTAAAATGATCTGAGTGCCCATACGGACAAAATATGAAGAAATAATACTGGCCATGAACTAATAAACTGCTTCTTCTACTGTTGATGCTGATGCCACTAATAACGATAATAATAATTATTTAAGGAGACTTCACCAGCTAAGAAATCTGGGAAATGACGAGCTAATTGGGGGGGGGGGGGGGGAAACGATTTAAACAGGTAACGAGTTCGTACAGTCACAATTGTAATCATTATTGTTGCTGTAGTAGATATGTTATTTACTGTCTTCTGAAGCTGGATACGTTATCCACATCTCTGATGTAATGCGAGAGGTTATTCCAGAGCTGGGTTCTTGCTACTGAGTAGGACTCTGGGAAAGTGGCTGAACGATGGAGTGGACCAGAAATGATTTTTCTCGGATGGGAACTGGTGTTCCTGTCATGTTGTTCGGACAAGGACGCTAACGTCGAGGAGAGATATGAGGGACAATGTACGTTGATAAGACAACAGAGAAAACTGAGGGTACGGAGATCTCTCCGCTTGTCTGCAAGTGGCATATGGTGGTGAAATATGATAAAAGAATCGAACATCACAGAACATAGGATTCATAAGCGGTTCCAAGCACCGTGAGCTTTCAAGCGAAGGACCTTCCAGGATAACATCGCTGTAATAAATAACTGGAAGTACAAATGTGTATAGAAGTTTCTTTTTCAGGTCAAGAGAAAACAGCTGTTTATATTTTTGTAAGGCATGAAGAGATGCTGATGAATACTTGCACACTGCAGTTACGAGCTCAGTCCACTTTAGATTTTCATCTGTTTGTTGTAAACTCTTAGAACATTTTCTGAGCTCAAACGTAATGAGTTATCTCGAACAGAATGACCTGCTCGTGCCGACCAGCGCCGGCCGGAGTGGCCGTGCGTTTCTAGACGCTACAGTCTGGAGCCGAGCGACCGCTACGGTCGCAGGTTCGAATCCTGCCTCGGGCATGGATGTGTGTGATGCACTTAGGTTAGTTAGTTCCAAGTTCTAAGCGACTGATGACCTCAGAAGTTAAGTCGCATAGTGCTCAGAGCCATTTGAACCGTGCCGACCAGCATGCGTTCAGAAACGATCGATCACATGAAACCAAGCTTCCACTTTTCCCCACATGATGTCCTGCATGTCATGGATCAACACTGTCCGGTAACTGCAGTAATTCTTGACCTTCGAAAAACATTTGACTCAGTAACACATCGAGGCTTAATATCAAAATTACAGCCGTATGGGGTATCAAGCAAAATCTGTGACTTGATTGAGCGCCATTTCTTTTTGTTGTGGACGTAGCATGTTATTTTCAACTGAGATTCATTGAAAGTAGTAGTAATGACGTCAGGCGTGCCGCACGGAAGTGTGTTGGGACCCTCTTTATTCCGTTGTACGTTAATATGACTGGCAGTATTAGTGGCCACTCAGACATTGGCAGATGGAGCTACCTATAATGAAGTACTGTCCTCAAAAACCTACTTAGATACTACTAGATGTCGAAAAGATTTCAAAGTGATGCTAATACTGACAACTTGCCGTCGGGCCAGGCAAGATGTAAAGCTTTATGTCGTGCAGTCGTCAAGGGTACACGAGTGTCCCTTCGGGTCCGAAAGCCCATATAGATGTTGTTTCGTTGAATGGTTCGCACACTGACACTCGTTGATGGCCCAGCACTTGAAATCTGGAGCAATTTGCGGAAGGGTTGCAGTTCTGTCACGTTGAACGATTCTCATCAGTCGTCGTTGGTCCCGTTCTTGCAGGATCTTTTTCCGGCCGCAGCGATGTCGGAGATTTGATGTTTTACCAGATTCCTGATATTCACGGTACACTCGTGAAATGACCATCTGAGAAAACCCTCATTTCTTCGCTACCTCGAATAAGCTGTGTCCCATTTGCTCGTGCGTTGACTGTAAAACCACTTTCAAATTCACTTAAAAGTTGATAACCTGCCATTTTAGCAGCAGTAAGCGATCTAACAACTGCGCCGGAGACTTCTTGTCTTATACCGGCGTTGCCTACAGCAGCACCGTATTCTGCCTGTTTACATATCTCTGTATTTGAATATGCACGCTTATACCAGTTTCTCTGGCGCTTCAGTGTAGTTATAGCTTCAGAATGAGATTTTCACTCTGCAGCGGAGTGTGCGCTGATATGAAACTTCCTGGCAGGTTAAAACAGTGTGCCAGACCGAGACTCGAACTCGGGACCTTTGCCTTTCGTAGTTATAGGTTTTTCGTTGCACGGGACACTGTCACGAAAATGTTGAAAAAGGCGCTTGAAGATAGAGGCAAACAATCCCTTGAAGATCTACATAAAAAGTTTTAAGAAACAGCTTTAAGAGTTGAACTTGGTAATATACTGCAATCCCATACGTATAGCTAATTACTGCGTGTGTAGAGGTGTTAAGGCAACTATCCTTCTTGCACTCCATACGTGAGTGGATCCTTGTTTTTAAGACGCTACCACGCGATGTACATTTTCATTTTAAGTGGACGTTTGTTTACGCCCCCAGAATGAATTACTGCATGGACGGAAATCGGTAGATGTGACGTACATGTATAGACAAATAAATGATTAAAATTTCTGAAATGTTGGATGATTTATTCAAGAAAAATGGCTTCACCAATTGAGCAAGTCAGTAGTAACATGTTCGTCCACTTCTGGTCCTAATGCTAGCAGTTATTCAGTTTGGCATTGGTTGATAGAGTTGTTGGATGTCCTCCTAAGGGATATTGTATCAAATTCTGTCCAATTGGCGCGTTAGATCATCGCAGTCCCGAGTTGGTTGGAGGGCCCTGCCCATAATGCTCCAAACGTTCTCAATCGGGAAGAGATCCGACGACCTTGCTGGCCAAGGCATGGTTTGGCGAGCACGAAGACAAGAAATAGAGATGCTCGCCGTGTGCGAGCGGGCATTATCTTGCTGAAATGTAAGTCCAGGATAGCTTGCCATGAAGAACAACGAAACGGGGCGTAGAACATCTGCTATGAAAAGAAGCGGCGCCCTAGACCATCACTCCTGCTTGTCGGGCAGTGTGGCAGGAGACAGTCAGGTTGGTGTCCCACCGCTGTCTGGGAGTCTCAAGACAGATCGTCGGCCTGGAATCTCATTGACTGGAGTAGTTCTTCAGCGGTGAGTCCCACTTCGAAGTGAGCCCCGATGACCTGCGAAGAGGTGTCAGGAGAGGCCCCAGACAGCACTGAGATACCAAACTAACTGTCGCCTGCCATACTGCACGACAACCAAGAATAATGGTCTGGGGTTTTATTTCCTTTCGTAACAGAACCCCTTTAGTTGTCAGCCGCAGCACCGTTGTAGCACATTGGTATGTCTGCGATATTCTACGCACCGTTTTGTTGCCCTTCAGGGCAAGCCATCCTGGGCTTACATTTCAGCAAGATAATGCCCGCCTGGACATGTTCAGAGTTTCTACTAATTGTGTTGGTGCTTGACAAATCCAACTTGGCCAGCAGGACTGCCGGACCTCTCCGCAACTGATAATGTTTGTAGCATTATAAGCAGAGCTCTCCAACCATCTCGAGCTATTGATGATCTAACGCGCCAATTGGACAGAGTTTGGCACGATATCCCTCAGGAGTACATCCAACAACGCTATCAATCAGTGTGAAGCCGAATAACTGCTTGGATAAGGGCCGCATGTGGACCAACACGTTAATGACGCACTCAATTTGTGAAGATCTTTGTCTTTAATAAATTATCTAATTTTTCTGAAATTGTAATCATTTGTTTGTCCGTTCAAAAATGGCTCTGAGCACTATGCGACTTAACTTCTGAGGTCATCAGTCACCTAGAACTTAGAACTAATTAAACCTAACTAACCTAAGGACATCACACACATCCATGCCCGAGGCAGGACTCGAACCTGCGACGGTAGCAGTCGCCCAGCTCCAGACCGCAGCGCCTAGAACCGCACAGCCACCCCGGCCGTCTGTTTGTCCGTACTTTACGTCACATATACCGATTCCCATTCGGACAATTCGTTCGCGGTGCGTCGCTTTTTGTCTTAGATTGTAGATACAGATCGTATGTTAATATATTGTATGATGGTACAGTGAAAAAACTAGGGAAAAGGCTGCATTTATTCCTTTTGTTAACTGATTTGGTTGTGAGATATTAGGAATGCCATCACGTTCCTTCCTCCACACAGATGTGTGGACTATATCATGTTATATGCATTACAAAAAATTTTTACTGTGTTTTTGATATTGTTCAACGAAATAACGTGGTCATTCAAAATAAAACAGCCTACGCAGGAAAATTACTTCCCTCAAGAATTCACAGCGCTTGTGAACTCGTGCCTAAAAAAATACTATTGGTGGTACTGCTTATGTTTACACTCGTTACATTACATAACATATTCATGTTGCCTGTCCGTGTTGGGTTCGCGCCTTCCACTGATCACGTGCTAGCATGCCTGCAATTTGTAAAGACTTCCTTAAGACCTGCCTCCCTGCGCATAACGGCGCCGCCTGCTAACAACCTCAGAAAGCTACACTCATTTACATACAATAGTGAGCAAGTGAAATACAGACCCGTGCCTAGCACTATAGGGCGTGGCTCCCACCTTCGCAAGGACGGATAGTGGATACGCGTCGTGGCGTAGACTTCAAGCTTTTACGAGCCATGCTGACTCGTAGCTCTCAATGATAGCGAGGACAAGCGACCAATAGGAACATCATGCGAGCTTTCTGTACAAAATTTGCTGTATGTGAAAAAACTGAGCTTACTGATTTCAAAAACTTCCTCCTCATGTAACGTGTACTTTAGGTATCGTATTCAACCGCTGAGAAAAACTGACAGTTGGTTGGCCCTGTGTTGCGCATGTGAACAGTGGCGTGAAATTAAACTTTACGCTTCACGAAATGCAAAATTTGAAATAAAGAAACTGAATCTAATAAAATGCTGAAAGAAGCTAATTGTGTGCTAATGAAAACTACAAAATGGCTCTGACCACTATGGGACTCAACTTCTGAGGTCATCAGTCCCCTAGAACTTAGAACTACTTAAACCTACCTAACCTAAGGACATCACACACATCCATGCCCGAGGCAGGATTCGAACCTGCGACCGTAGCGGTCGCGCGGTTCCAGACTGTAGCGCCCAGAACCGCTCGGCTACCCCGGCCGGCGAAAACTACAATACTAATACTCAGTACTGAAGTACATTATGAACGTTGTTTGATATGAAATGCGATGTTTGACTTGGAATAACCATAAAAATAAATTACTGCTCTACTCGGAAGAAAATAATTCTTTAAAATTACTAACACTGTTTACTGAAAATTAATTTGCTTGCTAGCACGACTCTTAACAATCCAGACTACACACTGTTTACTCAGAATGCAAGGTGAGATTTGTCTTGAAATAATAGTGACTTAGCTCTCATTCAATGTGCTTTTTTATGTCTAGAGTGTTGACGTTCTCGAAAGCAAATACAAGTCAGCAAATGCAGCAGCTAAAGGAAAATGAACTACTCACGTCTAATTTCTTTCTTTCTGCTTGTCAGAAAACGATCTGTGGCTTCTTTTGGAGTAAAACTAAATATTCAAAACTTTACTATGAAACACGGAGGTGGGTTTTGCTTTTAAAAAATTGTTTTTGAGAAGTCAACCTCTTATTGACAAAAAGACTGCACAACATAAGAAGATTCTAAAAATTACAAAATTCTCTCATTTAAAAACTACAAACATTCCAGCCATGTGAGTTATTTCTGACATAACGAAAACAAAGAGCTCAAATTAACACTAATGATGAAAGTAATTATCTCAGGGACAAAAATTTCATTGAATGAACAGTTCTGCCAAACATTTCATTATTGCACATGCCTTCCTTACCTTTGAAATTCTTGCAGAACCTTCTCCATCAATATGAAGAACGAGGAAGTATTAGAAATGCGCTTTCATCTCCACAATAAAGAAGTCCAGACAGATTCTCCCAGGTTCAAGGACAACGCATCTCATGCTCTGAAAAATTCAACTGCTGGCTAGGATGCCTCAAATAAGAACATTCCAGAGCTGCACAGCTGACCGACTAGCAAGTCAACCACAGAGAAAACTAAACACGGTGTCAAGGATCTTGTCTTAGTACAGTAAAGGTGAATTATTTACAATAGCAGAAACACGTTAGAACCGAACAACCGTAAAGTCCTTGGCGTGTTCGTCAAGCTAGTTTGGCATGTTTTGGCAGAGATCGGTTGAGCCATTCTCTTTACGAAGATATTCCTGCTCCCATGCTAGTCTCTACGCAGTGAGCAGGCCGCTATGGCCGAGCGGTTCTAGGCGCTTCAGTCTGGAACCGCGGGACCGCTATGGTCGCAGGTTCGAATACTGCCTCGGGCATGGATGTGTGTGATGATGTCCTTCGGTTAGCTACGTTTAAGTAGACTTGTGACCTCAGTTGTTAAGTCCCATAGTGCTCAGAGCCATTTGAACCATCTACAGCAGTGCCGTGTGTGGAACGGTGGTTTTTGTACGCCATAGGGGGGAATGATATAGCTAGGGACCACCTGTCGTGGACCCCATCCTCTACATCAGGGGTCTCCAAACTACGGCCCGCGGGCCGAAACCGGCCCGCGAGTGCCAGCAAACCGGCCCGCGTTAGCTGGCCGGTCATCCCCGGTGTCCGGCCGGCCAAATATTTGAGGTGGCACCTATACTGGCTACAATTGAGTTTCGAGGCCTATCGCGACCGATACACCGTGACATTGTCGGACACAATCACGCAACAGAACTATCAAATATATGCTCTGGCTCTGCTACTCGCTACAAGACTACATAACTAAACTTATTGTTGCGCCGCTTGAAATAACAATGCGTTGACATACTCTACCTCTGTTACGTCTTGCAGTAATAGTGTTGCTAGCAATGATTTTGAGATTTCGTTAACTTTGCAGGACGCTTTCGTGAGGAATGTGCAGTGACATACTTTTTTGTCTGTGAAATTCGCCAGAATAAAATACGCCAGAATTTCGGTCAGGTACGTCCACCAATCAAAATTATGTCAAATAAAAATCGTAATTCTTTTCATTGCTAGCTATTACTACAACCTTAGATTTTTGCGATTTCATCTTTCCTTTAGCCTTACATTAGTGATCATGGAGTGCTAGGGTGCTTTAATCCCACTAGGTAGATCTTGGCCCTTATGACTTCGTGGAGGAGTCAATGTGGCCCGCAGACTAAAAAGTTTGGCGACCCCTGGTCTACATGATGCTGTGACTGGACAAACGGATACACATGATCTCACAGCACGCTCCTATATCGATCGCTGATGAGAGATGATGGCTCAGCATCCCACATAGAAATCACCTGGCTACTGAACTACATCGTCTCATGTTGTTTTCCGCTTACTCTTTCCTGCTTCGCTCTCGTTAATCAGTGTGCCCTTTGACATGCAGATAAAGATTATCGCAGACCTGGTTCACTGAAGAATAAGTAGGAATTTTCGACTAACGCGCACCCTCCGACAACAAGCCGCATAACAACCGGGAGACTTCCATACTGAAGAGTGCATGACTATGTGCTCAGTACAAGAATTTATAAAAGGAGTTTTCAGTAGTGATGTAATTCAGCTAAATAGTAAATTTATTTGATAATATTTCTTAAAACAAGTAGATAAACGGTCTGACGCGCTATCCCCAGTAGTTCCTGGGACTTCTTTTCCTGTCATTTACCTCTTCTTCCACATTTGGCATCGACTTTTTACGTGAAAAATGCCAAATTGCACCCTGGTAAGAAGTGTAGGTCCTGCTACAAGTGGCCGGTTTAGTTGTACGATTGGAAGAAGACATGGAGATGTCGTTTTCAACAAGACAATGCCTTGTAAAGCATTGCAGTGTCAGATGAACCTTCATCTTACTTTTGCATATCGATAAGGTGTGTACCACATGTTTTAAAAAGCGGAGAACCAGATTTTTTTTCTGTGTGGAAATGATGGTAATTTACGAACCACTGCGAGTTTAATAAAATGTTTTGTTTTAATATAATTGGCCAGAACCAATAACTGTCTTTTGTTTGTTGCATAGAGAAACATGTATTTCACTGTTCTTAACTTATTTTCCCCTGCTTTTCATGTAAAATCTAACAATATTGCTCTTACTTTAAATTCAAACCTTTTCATAATCGTTTAGAGGTTCACACGTACAGAAAAAGAAGCCCCCTTATACACCACTAAACACAAAGCCAGTTTTAAATATAATTAAATATTTCGAGTTTTAACGTTTTATTCTCACAAATTCAAAAAATAAAAAAAAATGGTTCAAATGGGGTCGTCAGTCCCCTAGACTTAGAAACTACTTAAATCTAACTAACCTAAAGACATCACACACATCCGTGCCCGAGGCAGGATTCGAACCTGCGACCGTAGCATCAGCGCGGTTCCGGACCTAAGCGCCTAGAACCGCTCGGCCACAGCGGCCGGCCTTCAAAAAATAGATTTTAGACACTTTCACATTTTCTGGATTTCTTATAAAACGCTCAGTTTCTGGACATGTTTGTATTAAAATGTCTTTTTACTGCAACGGATTTCAGTCAGTTCCGTCCATTTATTTGAAGTTCCTCAGCTTCCAGTCCGCCCGTAAGATGTCGGAAATATTGAATGAAATATCGTGAAAGCTCCCTCTTTGGAAAATCCGCCGCCTGACTAGCACGAAGTGCAATGAGCCCAGGTACAATTGGTACTCATGTATTATCAACTCGGATAAATGAAGTTACGTAACTGATTTTTTTCTTTGTTTGAGGATACATATCTGCAGTCTTGGTGCGTATTGAAGTCTCCTCGCCACAGTACCGTAGCACGGCGTTCGAGCAGCTAGAATAAAATTACACAGTCCATTTGCTAAAGTGAAGTATGACGCAGTAATTAGTTGTTGATTAAAATTTGACATGTTAGGAGGTGTTTAGATTCAAATTCGAAATGGTTGTTTTAAAAGAAGGGGGGGGGGGGGGGGGGGGAGGGAGACGACCAAACAGCTTGGTCATCGGTCCCTAAATCCGAGATTGACAAACTCATTATGTGGTAGATACGGGTCTGTCCATATCGCTTACTGTCTTGTTTACAACAGAGGACTTCAGTTTTTGTCTCTTTAGATCACTGATCCCTAATCTGGGTAGCGCTACCCTCTGGCAGCGGAATAGGAGGCGTGGGTGCGTGAGAGGGGGGGGGGGGAAGAGGGAAGGCATGGCAGAAAGCTCAGAAGAAGGAAGAAACATGCTGTGCAGTCCCTTGAAACCCTACAGTTTTGTATCACTCTACAGTTGATCATCCCCTTTTACTAAAGTGAGGATTACAGTTTGCCAAATGAAGTTTTTCGAAAGAAGCAAAACAAACAAATTTAAAAATTAAACGTAAGGGGGTGGGGGGTGGATGGAGGGGGGCATGAAATATTATTTTCAAAAGAGGGAACCAGGTACAAAATTTTGGCAACCAGTGCTTTAGAATCTATGAGGGGCGCTCAGTAAGTAATGCAATACATTTTTTTCTGAAAGCATGTTGGCTTTATTCTCGGTTCCAGCATACCATATTATTCCTCATTCCTTTTGCTAAAAACCTTATTTTTCAACGCAATCTCCCGTGTGGCTAGGGCCTCCCGTCGGATAGACCGTCCGCATGGTGCAAGTCTTGAAACCTCCCCTGAGAAAAATTTATGAATTACTGTGCTGGTAAACCCCTTACGTTATTTGATTTTCAAACAGCTGACAAAAACTGAACCTACTCAGACATTTCTCTCTACTTATTCTGATCATTACTAAACTGATACACAATACTTTTAGCGCAACGCAATCTGACTTTCAATAATCCCTACAAAAGAATCGTCGTGATTAACAGTAACCTACACCTTTCATGAATCACTTACCTCACAAAAATCTTCGTTACTCTAACTACTGCAATACATCGAGCGCCAATACTGCCAGCTAAATAAAGTATTCTAACTACTGAAGGCACTAACTACTGATAGTCATAGCAAATGAAAGATTTTGATAGAAAACAAACAATGTATTTACCTTAATAGTGCTCAAAAATCAGTTCATGACATCCAGACTTACAAATGTCGTTTTTCTGACGGACACACGTCCAGATCGTCCACTCTCAAAACTCTGCCATCTCTCTTCCCACATCCACCACTGCTGGCGGCTCACCTCCAACTGAGCAACGCTACGCGCTGTTCACATCCAACTGCTCAACACTACAATAGTGAACATTCCAACAATGCCAACCAGCCACAGACTGCACACAGCACAGTGATTTTCATACAGAGCGCTACGTGACGTTACCAACATAAAAACCTAAACAGCCTACTTACAGTCTTTATAGTTGACGCCACTTCGGCGTCTTGCGTATCGATGGGGATGAAATGATGATGATAAGGACAACACATCATCAGTCTCCGAGCGGAGAAAATCTCCGGCCCAGCCGGGAATCGAACCCGGGCCGTTAGGCGTGACATTCCGTCGCTCTGACCACTCAGATACCAGGAGTGGACTATATCCTGATGATACCGCTCTACTGGTCGATGTAGGAAGCAACGTCTTGCTGCATCAGTAAACTCCACATCATCCATCTACTGCTTCCCGCGGAGTGCATACTTCATTGGGCCAAATACGTGGAACTCGAAAGGTACGAGATTTGGGGGTGTAGGGTGAATGAAAAAGAGCAGTCCAATGAAGTTTGTGAGCTCCTCTCCAGTGCGCAGACTTTTTGAGGTCTCGTGTTGTCATGGAGAAAGAGAAATTCATTTGAATTTTTGGGGCGACGAACACGCCGAAGTCGGTGATTCAATTTATTGAGGGCAGCACAACTGCGGCTGGCCGGCACTCAGAAGATCGAACAAGTTGGCGCGACCTTGTTGCGGTGATGGCAGATGCCTCGCCCAACGAATGGCCGTTCTTTTTTCACTGCCAGGTCTCCGTAGACAGTCTACAAGCGCCTAAGAATATTTGCGATGCTCTGGTTTTCCGACAAAAGAAATCCAATGACATACACTGCTGGCCACCGTAAATGCAACACCAAGAAAGACAAGAGGTAGCACAACAAAATTTATTTTATAGATAACGTGTTGACCAAGTATCAAATGATTACGTTTACAGACGTCTGTGACATGTGGTTCCTGCCAGAATCAGTAGCCAGAGTAGCCGCCATTGTTGGAGATCACCGCTGCCACACGTCTCGGCATTGAGTCAAAGAGACGTTGGATATGTTCCTGGGGTACAGCAGCCCAAGCAGCTTCCACACGTTGCCAAAGATCTGGTGTGGCAGCTGGGGATGTAATCTGGGTCACTCGTTGAGCAACCATGGACCACATGTTTTCTATCGGCGAAAGATCAGGAGAGCGAGCCGGCCAGGGAAGCAATTCAATCTGGTTATTGACGAAGAACCTTCGGACAATGCGTGCCACGTGTGGTCGCGCATTATCCTGTTGAAATATGGCTGTGGCCGTGCCCTGAAGGTAAGGAAGGACAACTGGCTCCGGCACCTCGGATATGTAGCGCCGGCTATTTAAAGTACCGGCAATGCGTACTAGAGGCGTGCGAGAGTAATATCCAATACCGCCCCATACCATAATACCCGGTGCAAGACCAGTGTGGCGGTGCATAATGCAGCTGTCCAGCATCCTCTCTCCACGGTGTCTCCACACTCGAATCCGACCATAGTGGTGCTGCAGACAGAAGCGTGCCTCGTCAGTAAAGACAACGTCATTCCATTCTGCCGTCCACATCCGTCTGTCATCACACCATTGGCGACGGAGACGTCTGTGGTTCTGCGTCAATGGTAGACGAAGCAATGGACGTCTTGCGGACAGACCACTCTGCTGTAAACGGCGTCGAATGGTACGCGCAGACACTGGATGATGCGTTACAGACGCAATGTGCTGTGCTATAGTTCGGGATGTCACTGAGCGATCCGTCACTGCCATGCGCACAATTTGCCTATCAGCACGTGCAGTGGTGCACCGAGGTGAATGCGATCGACCACGTCGGTCCGTCGTACCCTCCTGCATCCAACGGTCACATATCCGCATTACAGTTGTTTGGTTTCGTCCAACACGACTAGCGATTTCTCTGTATGATAATCCACGATCTCGGTAAGACACTATCCTTCCTCTGTCGAACTCGGATACTTGATCAAACGATGTTCGCTGTTGTCTACGAGGCATAACTGATCGTCTTGTGAAACAACCACAAGGTAAACACACGTGCCGAACGTACACTCGTCGAAATCGCCAAGCCTTAAATGGCGCTATGAGGTGGCGCCACAGGCGCGCGTGATGTGCGTCTGCGCTGAAATTCTAATCAGTTGCATATCTCATCGCTGCAAACCCATGGAGTAAATTTCACTTGATTCGGATGCTTCCTTCAGGGTGTTGCATTTACGGTGGCCAGCAGTGTAGTATGAAAGCTTTCACGACCGGATGACATATCTTCTGGTAAACCTTCCGGGATGTAAGGTCGTGGTCCATGAAACTCTTCAGCTCCTAACGTTTCGTCCAGAGCTGCGCTGGACATCTTCAGAGGGGTGTTTCTCCTCCGGCAAGATTCACCGGTGGAGAAACACCCCTCTGAAGACGTCCAGCGCAGCTCTGGACGAAACGTTAGGAGCTGAAAAGAGTTTCATGGACCA
This sequence comes from Schistocerca americana, assembly GCF_021461395.2. Taxonomy (NCBI): domain Eukaryota; kingdom Metazoa; phylum Arthropoda; class Insecta; order Orthoptera; family Acrididae; genus Schistocerca; species Schistocerca americana. The sequence goes on along the minus strand of NC_060121.1, from coordinate 506,238,193 downwards.
CGACCTTACATCCCGGAAGGTTTACCAGAAGATAAATCCAATGACAGCTCTGCTGGGAAAGCAACTCCGTTACAGACCCCATTTTGAAGGCTACGTATAGCGCCGTCACACATCGGAACATCATGAAACCTTAGAAGCTGAAGCAGGAAGTATCCACTTTGTCCCACAACAAATTCCACATTTTTTTTCAACCGAAAATGATCGAGAAAAAAATGTGTTGCTTTACTTATTGAAAACTCCTCGTTCAAATGGCTCTAAGCACTATGGGACCTATCATCTGAGGTCATCAGTCCCATAGACTTAGAACTACTTAAACCTAACTAACCTGAGGACATCACACACATCCATGCTCGAGGCAGGATTCGAACCTGCGACCGTAGCAGCCTCGCGCTTCCGGACTGAAGCGCCTAGAACCACTCGAACAAAGCTGCCGGCACTCCTCATTCCTTATATACAGTTTAGTAATACACGGTATTCAATATATATAGCGAGGGCGCGCCACAGATCAATGCTCGAAGCATACAACTTTCAGCGTCGTACCTTAGCGCGCGATCTTGCCGAGAATCCGAGAAAAATGTGGCCTGCGTAAAATCACTAGGCAGGTCGACGGCATCTATCTAATCACATGTCGAAGACCGCAAAAGAAAAGTTGTAATTTGAAATTTCTCGCAGGAGGATCGTACAAACACACAGTTATTTGACTGTGGCACAAACTCCCGCAATGAGGGTATAAATTAGGCATCCCTGGGGTTGAGGGGCAACTGAAAGAACTGGAAATAAAGAAGTCGCCAGGTCCAGAAGTAGTACCAATTCGACTCTACGAAGAACACTCTGCGACACTGGACTCTTACTCAGCTTTGGAGATATCGCGAATCTCTCACCAAGGGCAAAGTCGGTGGCTCCTGCGTGAAAGGTAAGAGAATAGACCCTTGTCATTACAGAGCAATATCCTTGACATCGGTTTGCTGCAGAATTCTTGAACACGTTCTCAGTTCAAATATAATTATTTTCCTTGAGACAGAAAGCTTCCGTCCACAAGCCAACACGGATTTAAAAAGCACCACACGTGCAAACTCAGCTTGCTCTTCTCTCGCGTATTATCCTACGAATCATGAATGGAAGGCAACAAGCAGATTCCATTCCTAGATTTCCGGAAATCGTTTGACACTGTGCCCACTACTCAGTTGATGAAAGTCCGAGCAAACGGATTAGGTTCCCAGATACTTGATTGGCTCGGAGACTTCTTAAGACATAAGTGATAGAACGCAGTACGTTGTCCTCGACAGCGAGTGTTCATCGATAACAAGGGTGTCTTCAGGAGCGCCCCAGGGAAATGTGATAGGATCTTTCTTGTTTTTTATATACGTAAATGATCTGGCGGACAGGGTAAACAGCAGTTTTCTAAAAACGCTATGTTGTATGGGATGGCGTCGTTGAATGACCGTAGGGGGATACAAGATGACTTAGATAGAATTTCTAATTGCTGTGACGAATTGTAGTTAGCTCTAAATGCAGAAAAATGTGAATTAATGCGAATGAGTAGGAAAAACAACCCAGTTTCGTTCGAATACAACTTTAGTAGTAACTCGCTGTTTGACACAGATACTTCGATCAAATATCTAGGCGTAATGTTGCGAAGCGGTATGGACCATAATGAGCAAATCAGGTTCGTAGTTGAGAAGGCAATGCTCGACTTCGTTTTATTGGGAGAATTTTCAGAATGTTTAGCTGATCCATAAAGAAGACGGCGTATAGAATGCTACTACTATAAGTTCTTGACTACTGCTCGAGTGGTTTGGATCCCCACCAGGTCGTATTAAAGGAAGACATCGAAGCAAGTCAGAGGCGTGCTGCTAGTTTAGTTACCATAGGCTCGACCAGCACCAAAGAATTAAGGAAATGCTTCGTGAAATCAAATAGCGATACCTCTATAAAATAGAGAACACGACGCTGTTTCCGCTTGGCACTATTGCGGAGATTCAGAGAACCATCATCTGAGGCCGACTCCAGATCGTAAGCGTACATTCTCTCCAAGGACCAAGAAGATACGATGAGAGAAATTAGGGCTTATACGGAGATAGTGCTTTTCCCCCCGCTATATTTGCGAGTGCAACAGGAAAGGAAATGGCTAATAGTACGGAACGTGGTTCCCTCCTCCTCACATCATTCGGTGGCTTGTGTATAATGTTCGTAGGTATTAACGTATATATTTAAGTACGGTTATAACACTCCCGTCTGCTACTGCTTTACCAAACCTTAAAGTTGGAGGCAGGTCGTGAAATAAAACTATCTTGTTAAAGCAAGTATGGTATAAAGCAACAGAGCAGTGCTACCATCTGAGAGGAATTTTGCTAGGTTGACAGTGTTGTACCTAACGGAAATGGCTTATCGGAAGTGAGTCAGAATTACGTAAATATTCGAACAGTCACAAACAATATTTTTGCCTAGCTATACTGTTTAAAGAATAAGGAAAACGGTCGCCAGCTTAATTAAGCAAGAGAAAGATTAACGTTCTCGTTCAAGAAAGTACATATGCGTAACTTCAACGGACACACACACACACCCTAGACTTGGCCACACGCGAGTGCAATGAACTCTGACCACATACATATGTTTACGGTAAGATTGAAGCTAACAACTAGAGCAGCACAAACTATTTGCAAAAAATATAACAGATACCGAAACACACCATTACTTTCAGGGCTTGTTCAAACTGAATCGTCTTTATAACATGACTATTAACTTTCACTGTAGGATCATAAATTGGACATAGGTTAAGTCTGTCTCAGTTAAACATCTTACTATTTAAAATGAAAGTTAATTGGAATCCATTAACAGGTTGCTTCTCACTATCTTTTGAATACGGAAATTATGGGTTTCATAAATAGTGGTCTTCCCATTACTTGTTACCTAGCATTAGCACAATAGACGAACTGTGGATACTGTTATACTATTAATATGCACTTTTAATACCAAAATAAACAAGTGCTTAGCAAGCATGAGTATATAACTTTCCATAACTGCAGTTTTCCACTTTTACTACAGTGAGACACAAAATTAACATATTTGTAAAATACTGACTCACCATCTGCGATTTACAACAAGCAGCAATGTGATCATTTACTAAGTAAAATTTTATAAGCCTCAGTCTTAAGAACTTTTAATTTTGAAGTTGGCAACAACACATTAATAAGCAGTTTTAAAAGGAAAATTATTTTCAGCAAGCATCATTTACTTTAACTCACTCTCTTGCCACATTAACTTCAACTTTCTTTTTACTATGTTCAAGAGGCATTAATTAGCAGAACACTGGTATTTAATGGTCTTTCAGTAGGGACACTCGGTAATCACTTTAGTTCAAACGGAGAGGAACCTGAGAGGTGTTATGATAGGAAAAATCAAGGTAGGTACATAAATTCAGTTATGTTACCTTATATTGGTGCACACTAAAACATCCAACAAGCTGATCCTTCACTGTACATTATTATTGCATTCCGATACAATGATTGCGCAATGTGGTGGCAACTGCATGTTGGTAGGTGGATTTGCAGGCAGAATTGCTGGACTCTGTCCCTTCTTGGTGGCGATGATGGATACCAATTCCAGAATCGTTCCAGCTATTTATTCATCCATCCGAGGCATTGGAAAGTGGCAGAAAAAGCCTCTCTCGGAACCAGCACAATGTGCAACTTTTACATGGCAGTGCACAGTTTGGTAGATCGTCCCCGACTGACTCTTGTTCCACCTTTTCTACCTAGGCCAACCACAATTTGCGCGCGCTACACAGTTCCTTTCCCGAGGGGATCCACTACAACTTTTACATACAAACTAATTAAGAATCCTAAGTGAGGATCAGCAGTTTACATAACAGTAACCAAATACATTAAATAAAACAGAACATTTGCACATATTGACATTTCTATCAAAAATTATTCACACAGAAATTACAATTATATAGAGAAAGTTTTGTTCCCTCCAAATGGGACAAAGTATTTAAATGACAGATACACTACGTTGCATAGAATCAAATCATAACATCCAAAGTTTTTACAAAGAAAGGAGTATACAATTTCGTGTTATCTATTCAAACAAACATACTAAGCTCAACGATGTAACATTAAATAAAACAAAAGCAAAATAAATCAGAGTATTAGAGCTATGGTGTTACACGGTGCCAGAGGTAACAAGATAGCATCACTATGCTCCTTGTTCTGATGCGACGTGGAAATATAGGTGGGCGAAGTGACATTGGCCGCGTGGGATTGGCCGAGGGCGAAAAAAAAAAGAAAAAAGAAAAAAGTTCACACATTTGAACGTTCACGCATTTGAACGTTCACGCATTTGAACGTTCACGCATTTGAACGTTCACGCATTTGAACGTTCACGCATTTGAACGTTCACGCATTTGAACGTTCACGCATTTGAACGTTCACGCATTTGAACGTTCACGCATTTGAACGTTCACGCATTTGAACGTTCACGCATTTGAACGTTCACGCATTTGAACGTTCACGCATTTGAACGTTCACGCATTTGAACGTTCACGCATTTGAACGTTCACGCATTTGAACGTTCACGCATTTGAACGTTCACGCATTTGAACGTTCACGCATTTGAACGTTCACGCATTTGAACGTTCACGCATTTGAACGTTCACGCATTTGAACGTTCACGCATTTGAACGTTCACGCATTTGAACGTTCACGCATTTGAACGTTTTTGAAGTGACATTGCACACACAATTGGGGATCGTGTTTGCATGTATTTTAAAAAGATGTTGATTGTCATTCCGATTAGCGTTTTACAATTTTTTAATATGTCCATACGATGTTGTGTGTTCCTCTGAGGTAAGATACTTCTTTTTACCACGAGATAATGGAGCCTGCTGAGGTTGTGTATTTTTGATTTTGCACAAGGTTAGAATAATAATAATAATTATTATTATCATATTTTTAAATATTCACAGAGTGGCTGTCTTTCTAGATAGACATGATTTATGATCATTGTAACGATATTACACTTGAGATGTGAGTATAGCTATACACAGTAAGTAACCTTTTTTTCCTTTGGTGTAGACAAAGTATTCTTGTGTTATTTTAAGTGTAGCTCACTGTGTACTAAAATACGTCCTTCATCAACATGTGTGTTAATGAACTGTAGTTACAATTTTTATCTTACGTTATTTGCTCCTTCATAGTTTTCACTCGCTGTCGTTTATGTCAATAAAAATTTTCAACTACTTACTGAAAGTTTTCATTCCCAAAGTTTATTTACAATACATTTCGTTTATTACATGTGCAACAAAACTACACATCTTTAACAGCTACATCGTTTCCATTACGTGGTAAATCTGTAGAGCAGAACATCTCTGAACACATGTTTTTGAAGGCAGACACTCCTTGTGAACTGTGTACAATTACTCGCTAAGCACATAAGAGACGTCTTCTCGAAATCACACTTCTGCTCTTGCGTTATGCTATGCTAGTGCACTTTCTAATCGACTCTTCGCAACGATTTCGAGAAGCCATATTTTATCTGTCCAGCGAGTGGTACCTGGGTTAGTGCACTATTAGTGCGGAAACAATGGAAATGTGTGTGAAAGCATACGTCGTGAAACGTGTAGCGGTCTAGGGTCTAGTTCTTAGTGCAGCTTTGTAGCCTGTGTTCAAAGCAATATGGCGGGAGCGGGGGCAATGGTTTAGTTGTTTCGGCAGGACATTGCCGAAGCTGAATGTCAACCGCCAATGATGACCATACAGGGTTTATCTTGTGAATCTTTCACCCCTTTTATTTCGTGAGCGACCGAGCGAGGTGGCTCAGTGGTTAGCACACCGGACTCGCACTCGGGGAGGACGACGGTTCAAATCTCCGCCCAGATTTAGGTTTTCCGCCATTCCCCTAAATTGCTCTAGGCAATGCCGGGATGGTTCCTTTGAAAAGAGCACAGCCTATTTCCTTCCCCATCCCTCTGTAATCCGAATTTGTGCTCCGTCTGTAGTGACTTCGTTGTCAACGGGACGTTAAATTCAGATCCTCTGCTCAGTTTCCTGAGCGGTCCAAGATACCGAAACGAGGTTTTCGGCAAACAGCAGTAGACAAGAGGCCACTTAACAAAAATGGTTCAAATGGCTCTGAGCACTATGGGACTTAACTACTGTGGTCATCAGTCCCCTAGAACTTAGAACTACTTAAACCTAACTAACCTAAGGACATCACACACATCCATGCCCGAGGCAGGATTCGAACCTGCGATCGTAGCGGTCACGCGGTTCCAGACTGTAGCGCCTATAACTGCACTGCCACTCCGGCCGGCGCCACTTAACAACCATGATATTTAAGCAGTATTTTTTAACGGAACAATGTACTTTTAATGGGATTCAAAAGCGCTTGAAAGAACATGTGTACAATTATATAAGGTTAATTAATGACGTCGTCGAAACTTTTAAAAAAAAGTGTCCCGGAAATATTCTTAAGCTGAAAGGCAAGGCGACCAGAAATGGTAATTGCGCTGTGGACTCTGCCAAACCAGTCTCCCGTGAGAGGTTCCACAGCTGTGACGACCCGTTCGACAATTATTTCTTTCTGCAGAACCTCTTCACTTAAATGCTAGTAGGTACACACATTTGATCATTTGATAGTTTTCCTAAGCCCACTGTGGTATGCTGGATGTTAACATTTAGTTTCTTTTACAACAACTGTAGCTGACTACGTCGCATGAAGTATGGCTAAGAGGAAATACGTTTATCTTAGTAGCGTAGATCGTCTTCCTGCATGTAACGACGGAGTCTGCAATAAAGCCTACCCTGACGCAACAGGTAACTCCAGCCGCGTTTTATTTCACCTTCAGCACATTTTGGTTAGTTTCGCGATAAGTTTCAACTCTAGGATTAATGAGTATTATGTCACGCCATTCATCGTTTCAACAGCTCTCCGAAAATCTTGTTTCGGTATCTTGGACCTCACACGAAATGAAAGGGTTGCAAGTTTTATACTCACTCAGCCTGCATAAGGAGATAGTCTATAGGACATAGGCACAGCGCCAGTACGTGCCTACCGAAACGCTGCGGCAAGAAATTTGAGACAAGGATTTTACACTATTGTACGACATGGTGACCGAATCTTTGGAAACAACGGTCGGAACCTTCTACCACTCGATCAGTTCCTCGATAGTAAGATTCCGCTCGTTTGTGTTTTCTCCCCCCTCCCCCGAAATATGACTGTAGCTCCACGATAAGATGGAAATCGCACGGTGTAAGATCTGGACTCACTGGTGAGCAAAACCCACGTCTGTGCTGCCTTGTTCCAATTGTTTGCACAATTCCACTACCCCTGGACGCGACATTTCATTTGGCCTTTTTTTTCCGAGTCATCTGTCTTCTGACTGGTTTGATGCGTCCCGCCACGAATTCCTCTCGTGTGACAACCTTTCCATCTCAGAGTAGCACTTGTAAACCACGCGTTCAATTATTTGATGGACGTATTCTAACCTCTGGCTGCTTCTACAGTTTCACCTTCTAGAGCTGGTTCCAGTACCTTGGAAGTTATTCCACGATGTCTTAACAGATGTCCTATCATCTTGCCTCTCCTTGTTCTCAGTTTTTCATATATCTCCTCATTCCTTAGCGTATCAGTGCACCTAATTTTCAACATTCTTCTGCAGCATCACATTTCAAATGCTTTGATTCTCTTTTGTTCCAGTTTTCCCACCGTTCCTATTTCACTACCATATAACACTGTACTCCAAACGTACACTCTCAGAAATTTCTTCCTCAAATTAAGGCCTATGTTTGATACTAGTAGACGTCTCTTGGCCGGGACTGCCCTCTTTACCAATGCTAGTTTCTTTTATGCTCTCCTTACTCCGTCCCTCAAGCGTTACTTTGCTGCCTTGGTACTAGAACCCTCAGCTAAGTCTATTTCGTGATTCCCAATCCTGATGGTAAGTTTCACACTGTCCTCATTTCCGCTAGTTCTCAACACTTTCGTCTTTCTTCGATTTACTCTCAATCCGTATTCTGCACTCATTAGACTGTTCATTCTATTCAACACGCCTTGTAATTCTTCTTCAGTTTCAATAAATGTCATCAGCAAATCGTTTCATTGATATTCTTTCACCTTGAACTTTAATCCCACTCTTGAACCTTTCTTTTATTTCTGCCATTGCTATTTCGATTTGCAGATTGAACAGTTGGGGCGAAAGACTACATCCCTGTCTTGCACCCTTTTTAATCCGAGCACTTGTCCGCCCCTGGTAGCTGAGTGGTCAGCGCGACGGAATGTCATGCCTAACGGCCTGGGTTCAATTCCCGGCTGGGTCGGAGATTTCCTCCGCTCAGGGACTGGGTGTTGTATTGTCCTTATCATTTCATCCCCAGCGACACGCAAGTCGCCGAAGTGGTGTCAACTCCAAAGACTTGCACCAAGCGAACGGCCTAACCGACGGGAGGCCCTAGCCACACGGCATTTCCATTTCCATCCGAGCACTTCACTCTTGGTCTTCCGTTCTTATTGCTCCCTCTTGGTTCCTGTACATACTATATTTCACCCATCGCTCTCTACAACTTACCCCATTATTCTCAGAATTTCGCACGTCTTGCACCATTTTACATCGTCAAACGCTTTTTCAAGGTCGACAAACCCTATAAAGATGTTTCGATTTTTCTTTAGTCTTGTTTCGATTACCAATAGAATTGCCTCTGTGGAGCCTTTATCTTTCCCAAAGGCAAACTTATCGTCATCTAACACGTACTAAATTTTCTTTTTCATTCTACTGTCTGTTATTCTTTCGAGCACCTTGAATTCATTGGCTACACTTTCGCGATAACTCACGCACTTGTTTGTTCTTGCTATGTTCGAAATTGTGTGGATGACGACGTTTTGCGAATATCTGACGGTATATCGCCGGTCTCATACATTCTACACACCAACTGTGGAATTCTCATTGCACTCGTAACGTTACCGCCCGTGCTTTTAATTGCACCGTCAGAATTTCACGGTGAATCTGTGTGCAGTTGAGACGTTTTGCGCACAAGAATCGCACTGTGCCGCCTACGTTTCCAGTCGCCGCTGGATTTGAATCGCACTCTGAGAAGTTCCCGTTATCCGTATCGCAGCAGAACCGTGCCTGCAGGAAACGCGGAACGTGTCCTGCTCTCCTGACGATGCGTCACTCTTGTTGCACAATGGTCTTAGCGTGGGACATGTGTAACTCACTTTCTGAAGTCCCTAATGCGCACGCGCACGCGCGAACTGAGTGTACGGAAACACGGAAACACAGAGAGGAATACAAGATACTGCCATAGCCACAAACACAAAACAGTTTGCAGTTCGTCGTCTAGTTGTTAGAGTTGCTGCCTCTGAATCATGGGGTCCCAGGTTCGATTCCCAGCCGGGTAGGGGTTTTTCTCCGCCTGAGAACTGGGTGTTTGTGTAGTTCTTATCATTTCATTATCATTTGGGTAAGTGACGAAACTGGACAGTGTAAAAATTGGGCATTTGTGCAGGCGCTGATAACCGCGCAGTTCAGCGCCCCACAAACTGAACACCATCATCAAAAACAAAACAAAAGACGACCCATTTACGGATGTTCAGAACAAAGAACACGAATTACACTAAGCGAAGGTGTATTTACAAAAAAAGACAAGTAAACGAAACTAAGGTTGAGTCGGTAAAGTGCAGAGTGCTACAAATCGAGCGACTGGTTGTACAAGAACGTAATGAAGTGATGTTGTTGTTGTTGTGGTCTTCAGTCCAGAGACTGGTTTGATGCAGCCCTCCATGCTACTCTATCCTGTGCAAGCTTCTTCATCTCCTAATACCTATTGCAACCTACATCCTTCTGAATCTGTTTAGTGTATTCATCTCTTGGTCTCCCTCTTACTTCTAGATAAGCTCAAGTACTGTGGCATGAATGGGACAGTGCTCAAATTGTTTAAATCATACCTAACTAGAAGTGTACAGAAAGTTGAAATAAACAGTTCACATAATATGCAAAAAAACTGGTTATTTCTCAGACTGGGGAACAATCAAGAATGGGGTGCCGCAAGGTTCGGTCTTGGGTCCTCTGCTGTTCTTAATATATATTAATGACTTGCCATTCTGTATTCACGAAGATGCAAAGCTGGTACTTTTTGCCGATGATACAAGTATAGCTCTCACACCCAACAGACAAGAATTAACTGGTGAAATTGTAAACCATGTTTTTTCAGGAAATCATTAAGTGGTTCTCTGCAAATGGGCTCTCATTAAACTTTGACAAAACACGGTATATACAGTTCCACACAGTAAATGGAATGACACAATTAATAAATATAGACTTCGATTAGAAATCGGTAGCTAAGGAAGAATATTCAAAATTTGTAAGTGTAGCATTGATGAGGGGTTGAACTGGAAAAAAAAACCACACTGAGGATCTGCTGAAACGTTTGAGTTCAGCTACTTATGCTATCAAGGTCATTGCAAATTTTGGCGAGATACATCTGAGTAAATTAGCTTATCACGCCTATTTTCATTCTCTGCTTTCGTATGACATCATATTCTGGGGTAACTCATCATTGAGTAAAAGTGCGTTCATTGCACAGAAGCGTGTAATCAGAATAATTGCTGGAGATCATCCAAGATCATCCTGCAGACACTTACTTAAAGAGCTAGAAATCTTCACTGTAGCCTCACAATATATATATTCACTTGTGAAATTTGTTATTAGCAATCGGAACGAATTCAAAAGTAATAGCAGTGTACATGGCTACAACACTACGAGAAAGGATAATCTTCACTACTCAAGGTTAAATCTAACTTTGGGTCAGAAGGGGGTAAATTACGCAGCCACAAAAATCTTTGGTCACTTACCAAATAGCATCAAAAGTCTGACAGATAGCCATACAGCATTTAAAAGGAAATTAAAAGCATTTCTTAATGGCAACTCCTTCTACTCATTAGATGAATTTTTGGATATAGTAAGTGGGTGATTTCTCAAACCCCCCCCAAAAAAGTATTGAGTGTCATGTAGGATCTTCTGTAATGTAATATCTTGTATAGATACCTTTTATTAACCTGACACGTTGCACATAATTACGAAGTGTCGTATTTATGATCTATGGAACAAGTACTAATCTAATCTAATCCTCTGCGATTTTTACCCTCCACGCTGCTCTCCAATACTAAATTGGTGATCCCTTGATGCCTCAGAATATGTCCTACCAAGCGATCCCTTCTTCTTGTCAAGTTGTACCACAAATTTCTCTTCTCTCCAATTCTATTCAATACCTTCTCATTACTTATGTGATCTATTCATCTAATATTCAGCATTCTTCTGTAGAACCACATTTCGAAAGCTTCTATTCTCTTCTTGTCTAAACTATTTATCGTCCACGTTTGACTTCCATGCATGGCTACGCTCCATACAAATACTTCCAGAAACCATTTCCTGACACTTAAATCCATACTCGATGTTAACAAATTTCTCTTCTTCAGAAACGCTTTCCTTGCCATTGCCAGGCTGCATTTTATATCGCCTCTACTTCGACCATCATCAGTTATTCTGCTCGCCAAATAGCAAAACTCATTTACTAATTTAAGCGTCTCATTTCCTAATCTAATTCCCTTAGCATCACCCGACTTAATTCTACTACATTTCATTATCCTCGTTTTGCTTTTGTTGATGTTCATCTTATATCCTCCCTTCAAGACACTACCCATTCCGTTCAGCTGCTCTTCCAGGTCCTTTGCTGTCTCTGATATCATTACAATGTCATCGGCGAACCTCAAAGTTTTTATTTCTTCTCCCTGGATTTTAATTCCTACTCCAAATTTTTCTTTTGTTTCCTTTACTGCTTGCTCAATATAGAGATCGAATAACATCGGGGGATAGGCTACAACCCTGTCTCACTCCCTTCCCCACCACTGTTTCCCTTTCATGCTCCTCGAATCTTAAAACTGCCATCTGGTTTCTGTACAAATTGTAAATAGCCTTTCGCTCCCTGTATCTTACCCCTGCCACCTTCAGAATTTGAAAGAGAGTATTTCAGTCAACACTGTCAAAAGCTTTCTCTAAGTCTACAAATGCTAGAAACATGGGTTTGCCTTTCCTTAATGTATCTTCTATGATAAGTCGTAGGGTCAGTATTGCCTCAAGTGTTCCGACATTTCTACGGAATCCAAACTGATCTTCCCCGAGGTCGGCTTCTACCAAGTTTCTCCATTCGTCTGTAAAGAATTCGGGTTAGTATTTTGCAGCCGTGGCTTATTAAACTGATAGTTCGGTAATTTTCACATCTGTCAACATGGAAATGATATAGGAGAAAAAAATACGTGGGTAATAAAAGAAATTTAAAAAATAAGAACTGTTTGTGGCCTAGCTGAACTTACACATAAGAAGAATCTGCTACAGAGACTACTGAAGATGATTTAAAATGAAGCGAAAGACGTCTGATTCAAATCGGTGGTTTATTAGTCGCAAAAGACTGAATATATCCCATATTAGTTGAATTTATAGTTTCCTTATTTAATTACAAATATACTGCTGTTTTTATAAGGTTTCAGTGTTCATATTTTTTTATAGTGTGATACATGCAGTTATACGAAAGAGAAAAAAATCGTACAACGAGCGCCATCAAATGGGGTGAGAATATGCCAGATTTTGTGGTTTTCCTTACACATATTCCAAACAAATAATTGTATGGATGCTACGTTTTGTTACAATGTTGCTACACGTATCCTCTAGCAGAATGCGCCCCAACGGAATTTTTATTTGGCGAAGTGAAGAAGGGAATACAGCTTACGTGATGGAAAATTCTTATCCTGCATAGGGGTGAGACCAACGGCGGATACATATGGGGGGCACGAGCCCGCCCCATTGCGGGGCCGCCCGCATTGCCACCCACGCCGCCCCCGCCAGTCAGCCCGCACGCTATTCGTTCGTTTTTTTCGTCAGTCGACTAGACTGAATAGAGTTAGCGAGTAGTCGTACTTTGCTACGTAGCACGCGCCTCTGCGTCATCGTATTTTATACCTTTCTGCCTGGCACGTAAATGGCAAACACATATCTACGAGAAAAGTTGCTGCCATTCTAGTGATGTCGATACGTTATTCTGTCTGGAATTTGTTAGAGAAAAGTCGCGATATTCTACTGTTTTATTGTACAGAGAACCTTCGATACGCAGCGTTATGAATACGGAAAAGGAAGCCTATTGACGATGTAATTAACCAATTTGCAGGAAAAAGTAGGGCATAGAATTTATTTAAGGAAGAGCACCCCAATTTCAACTTTTTTATATCATGGCATTGTCTTGTATATGTGTATAATCAGTTTAAATAAAAGTTTCTTAAACTTTGGATGTGACTTGATTATTTTTTATTACGGTAAAAGTAAAGATAACTTTAGCCCTCCCTCCCCCCGTGAGGTTTTTCTGTGTCCGCCAGTGGGTGAGACGGTGCCACTACTCATATGAGCCTGAAACGAATTGAAACAAATTTGTGACACGTTCTCGCCTCTCACTGATCATCATAAAACAATTTCTTTTTGGACACTTCCTAGAAATTTAAACTTCTGGGGAAATAAATTTTTTTTAAAACTTAATCTCAGGAACAAAAATTATTTCAGAATAACGCCCTCTTATTCTGGCGTTGAGGGTGTTGCGATGTATTGTATACATGCAACACGCATAACAATCTTTTATGTCAGTGGCGATAGGTACCCGCCAGTAAACTTAACATGAAAGCGGAACATAACTAATATAACCTATCATCTAACGATATAGGTATCACGTAACGTAGGTATCTACAAGTATGTTTCAAAAATAAAAAGGGCTGCAATGAAAAACTGAAATTAAAATGTCGTCTGAACTCACTTTTTAGCAGCTTACCTGATGGAAATCACCTATTCTTTATTTTTTCCAATGCTGGGCATAACTGTTCAGCTGTTGAATTGTGATACCATCTTCCTCCGACCCATACCTCTAAATAACAAACGAAAAATTAGTGATTCACACTCACCCCTGTAAGTGCTGACTTCTCATAACGTCAATCGTTACACGGAAACTATTCAATTTATAGAAACGTCACTACACAGTTATCGTCCATAATATATATAGTATTGATGTACTAACTTACCTTCCCCTGATTTAAAGTCCACTGCAGTGAACGAAAAAGACTATACCCCAGTTATAAAACTGATGAAGCAGCCACCAATCTGAATATTTTTTTTTTTTTTTTTTTTTTTTTTTTTTTTTTTTTTTGTACAAGGCTGCACGTTCAGAGACCGTGAATACTTACAATTGAAAGAAAAACAGCCTTCGGCCACTATTTTTAACAAATTAACCTGGTTTCAACACTGCTAGGAGTGTCTTCTTCAGATTTTAAAACAAAGAATGGTCTATATTCTGTAACATGGTCACAGAATAATGGCTAAGAAACGTATGGCAGGGTATAAGTACGGAATCATCGTAAAAGACTGACACTACTTATATGTCATGTATAAAATAATAAATATGTCAAAAGGGCATTAGTGATGGCGAGCCACTAAGGGCAAAACGGACTGAGGTGCCCGCGTTAACAAATGCGGCCAGGTGAACATGGCACTGCAACGAGCGCGCCGTCTGGTAGCTGAAGATACAGTTAGGCTACTTCACATTTAAATATAGGCAGAAATGATTATAAATAAACAGTAATTGGTACATAATGGAAAGTAATGTTTGTTTGATAGTAGCATACAACATAACATTTTGTCTGCATCAAAGCAAGATAAAACATGAAAACATCATTATGAAAATTTAGATGGGACTGAATGACAACTTGTAGAAAGCAATATTGACGTGAAATGCAGCTAAGAAACGTTTGATAATTGAAAAACATAGGACTACTGCCTTAAAAGGAAAAGAACATTTCGGCAACTTGCACAAGGAGACCCGAAGTCAGATATCGAGTAACGGCTTTATACCGTTGGAAAAATTTTTGTTACGTAGCTGTAGCTGTTCGTTAAGGACGAGGCTATCATTTCGAGCAAAATGACTGAAAATCTGTAATTCTTCTAGAATATCTAGCCTACGCCCTTTCTTTTCGGTGTGCAAAATGTTGCTATCGCAGATGGCTTTAGGTGAATGACCTGTAATTAGATGGTCGGCAAAAGACGAATTTTGGGGGCTAGTGCCATTTATTCTTAGCTAGTGTTCTTTATATCTGGTAGTGAAGGCACGTCCTGTTTGTCCTATACAGGGTGCTACAAAAAGGTACGGCCAAACTTTCAGGAAACATTCCTAACACACAAAGAAAGAAAATATGTTATGTGGACATGTCAGGAAACGCTTACTTTCCGTGTTAGAGCTCATTTTATTACTTCTGTTCAAATCACATTAATCATGGAATGCAAACACACAGCAACAGAGCGTACCAGCGTGACTTCAAACAATTTGTTACAGGAAATGTTCAAAATGTCCTCTGTTAGCGAGGATACATGCATCCAACCTCCGTCGCATGGAATCCCTGATTCGCTGATGCAGCCCTGGAGAATGGCGTATTGTATCACAGCCTTCCACAATACGAGCACGAAGAGTCTCCACATTTGGTACCGGGGTTGCGTAGACAAGAGCTTTCAAATGCCCCCATAAATGAAAGTCAAGAGGGTTGAGGTCAGGAGAGCGTGGAGGCCATGTAAATGGTCCGCCTCTGCCAATCCATCGGTCACCGAATCTGTTGTTGAGAAGCGTAGGAACACTTCGACTGAAATGTGCAGGAGCTCCATCGTGCATGAACCACGTGTTGTGTCGTACTTGTAAAGGCACATGTTCTAGCAGCACAGGTAGAGTATCCCGTATGAAATCATGGCGGACGAAACTAAAATGAGCTCCAACATGGAAATTGATTCCGGACACATGTCCACATAACATCTTTTCTTTATTTGTATGTGAGGAATGTTTCCTGAAAGTTTGGCCGTATCTTTTTGTAACACCCTGTATAGTAAGAGGAGCAAGTATCGCAGACAATTTTGTAGACACCAGAATTTTCTAAAGGGGAACGCATAGAATGTAAATTATGAATGAAGTATTTTTTTTCATATTGTTATTAGTAGAAAAAGCAACGTTGCAATCGTATTTCTTTCGAAGAATGCGTTGGATATGATAAGAGATAGGCCCCACGAAAGGAATAGAGAAACATTTTTTTGAGTTAGACTCGATAATAAATTCCGATAGCGGTGGTGAGACGGACTATAAAAGGTAACGAGTCCCAGCGTGACCGCTGACGACACTAGCGAACTTAAGCGACGAGATGAAACCCACTACCACAGGAGAAACACTCGATAACACGCAAGCGTCTGAAGTCTAAACTGTCGTTGGCACATTCTCGCCCACCTATGCACATTCTCGCCCCGTTTTACTATATTAAATGAACATTCTTACTTGTAATTTTGAATTTTGTGATTTTGTACCAAAAATGAGACTCCCTTTGCCGGCATCTGAAGTGTAACGAAGTTCGGTGCCCGTCGGCTGAGGCCGAGAGAGCGCGTGGGGCGCGGCGTGTTGAGTGTTGCGGCCGAGACGTCCCGGGAGCACGAGGAAGTGTGCCCTGGCCGCAGCCTCGGGCCCCCCTAATGACGGGAGCCGGCGCACGCGTCACACGAGGTAAATTCCCCTTCCCGTCGACGTCAGCTGTCCTTAGTTGACCGCTGAACAGTGATGTCAGCTGTCCATTTCACCGAGAAGGGTTAACGAACTTGTAACAAAGCCCAGTAATTATTATGAAAGCGACGAATTTCCCCGAAGTTGTAGAAATTAACGCAGCCTTTTGTATAAAATTCTCCGGGGAATACATCTCTCGAAAAAAGGTGTTTACAAGTGGCGAAGAAGGCCAACTATGCTGTGAACGTGCGAGGTGCCGGGGCTAGCAGTGTATTCAACACTAAATTCTTCTAGAATCTTCATATGGAAATGATGCTCTGAGCCCCCTCTTTTCTAACTCCGACTTTTGCTGTTGCACATGGATTGAGAAGAAATGCGAACTGACTGTAATCGACCCTGCAAGTGGAGTAGAAAAGAGTTTGGCACCTGCTATAATTTAATTTAATGGTAATTAATTAAATAAATGAAAGTTTCATTAACGTAGTGAGAAATGAAAGGGTTGCTCTACCAATTAACAGAATGAAAGTTCTGTCAAAAATAACAATTTGATTTATTATGACTAAACTCAAAATAATAAACAAAACACATGAAACATTTACAATACGTGAAATTGTATACTCAAATAAATGCTGTGAAAGAGAAGTTGTCCATAAACGAGATTGTGACATTTATGACGAAGTGGTATGTGGAGCCAATTCCTTAGAGAAACACCCAGCCAACCCAATATTAATTGCTGCTACAGTAGTGAGAACTCGGACAATGAACATCCAAGACAGAAACACATAAGAAAAGACGGGAACAGGTGCGCTCTGCTGAGCTCTGATTATCACAGAGCAAAATTGCCTGCTTTGCCGGTGCTGCGGACGTACATTATCAAGCTGTCTTCTTAACTGCAAGGACACGATCTGGCATACCAGAGGTGATGGCTGGTTGCTTCGACGTCCCGTCGTGGTGATGATAATGTCGTGAGAATAGCCTGAAACAAATTCTCCTGGTCTGGTTGTTCCAGACTAAAGACTTCCTAGCAACACAAATACACCTCTGAGGGAGACGAAGAAGGCCCGCCATACAATCACTGACGGTACAGTGATTGATATTAACAAGCGAAGTCACACAGTAACTCTGATAAAGTCAACTTTAGCCAAAACTGCCCAAGACAGACAACATAGGCCGCTTGTACGCAGAACGCTCAATTGCCAACTGTACTCGGAAAGTTACGTTGAAGTCGAAACTTCAGCAACTTCGTCAAACAGTTACAATCAAATAAAAGTATATTAGACAGCCAACGGAAGGCAGGCTGTCCAGAGCAGCGAGAGCTCAGTCTTGTAACCAACTCCGACCGAAAGGCGACAGCCGACTCCCACCAGAGCACCCGTACAAACCGAACACAGAACATTACCGCCCCCACGACAGTGGCCGTAGTTAAACGTTCAATCAGCAACCTGAAAACCGGCGGAAAATTCCGCTCTATTGCCGAAGCACTACCATTCCACCAATGGAGATTCTTGGCGCCAATTTCTGCGCCGATTTTGCTAAGTCACAGAGCTATGCCCTGAGCAACCCAATCAGTTACGATTTTGCAGAAAACGCGAGAATTTGCCCGCCAAGACTGCCTGGGAACACAAGTCATTCCCACGGATCGCTGGTAGCCCGCCAGAAAGTGTTTTCACTAAGTTTCTGCGAAGTAACGGAATCTCTACCCAGCCGCTCCGTCAGGCCCCTGTCGCCGCCGCTCTTATGACAATGTCGGCGTCTGGAAAGCATCCACTTGACTCCCTCACACCCGCCGGCTTAACCCTTTCAAGATCAGCAGAGCCCGCCTGTCACCAGACCACCCGGGTGACGAGAGATGCTGCGTGGGAAGTCCGCATGTTGAGGAATAGCAAGTTTTCACCGCATGCAATTAGAGAGGAAAATCGAATTACTTAGAGTAAGATAGAAATATGAAAGGGGGCTTATGCCACCTCTCAAACGTTTGCTGAGTGGGCGTAGATGCTAGAGCCTTACGGTTTCATTCCCAAATATTTTTACAGTAATAAATGCTGAATATTTTAAATCATTGTCACTGACGCTGTACGTTGTTGTACAATTAAGTTTTTGTTAATTCAGTTTTTCCATTAGAAAGGAAGATGGCGATCAGTATGGCTTTAGGAAAGGTAAAGGTACCAGACAGAGAGTTCTGACGTTGCTGTTGGTAATGGAAGCGAGACTGAAGAAAAATCGACATATGTTCACAGGATTTGTCGACCTGGAAAAGAGTTGGACAATGTAAACTGGTGCAAGAAATTCGAAATTCTGAGAAAAATGGGGTAAGTTATAGGGAACGATGCGTAATACACAGTATGTACAGCGACCAAAAGCGAACAAGGAGAATGGAGGACCAAGAGTGAAGTGCTCGGATTAAAAAAGAGTGTAAGACAGGAATGTAGTCGTCAGTTTCTACTGTTCAGTCTACATATTGAAGAAGCAATGTAACAAATAAAAGTTTCAAGGGTGGTATTAAAATTCACGATGAAAGGATATGAATAATAAGATTTGCTGTGACACTGCTATCCTCAGTGAAAGTAAAGGAGATTGACAGGATCTATTAAATGCCGGCCACTGTGGCCGAGCGGTTCTAGGCGCTACAGTCTGGAACCGCGCCACCGCCACAGTCGCAGGTTCGAATCCTGCCTCGGGCATGGATGTGTGTGATGTCCTTAGGTTAGTTAGGTTCAAGTAGTTCCAAGTTCTAGGGGACTGATGCCCTTAGAAGTTAAGTCCCATAGTGCTCAGAACCATTTGAAACTTTTGATCTATTAGATGGAAACAATTCAATGAGTACATAATGTGGATTGAGAGTAAATCGAAGAAAGACGAAAATAATGAGGTACCCGAAATGAGAACAGTGAGAAACTTAACACCGAGATTAGAGATCACGAAATAGATGAAGTTAAGGAATTCTGTTACCTAGGCAGCAAAATAACCCACGACAGGATGAGCAAGGAGGACATACAAAGCAGTCTAGCACTGGCAAAAAGGGCGTTTCTGGCCGAGAAGCCTATTTATATCAGATGCAGGCCCTAATTCGAGGAAGAAATTTCTAAGAATTTTCGTTTGAAGCACAGCATTGTATGGTAGTGAAACATGGACTGTGGGAAAATTGGAATAGGAGAGAATCGAAGAATTTGAGATGTGATGCTACAGAAGACTATTGCAAATTAAGTGGACTGATAAGGTAGGAATGAGGTTTTCTGCAGAATCGGCGAGGAAAGGAATATGTGGAAAACATTGACAAGTATACCAGACAGGATAATAGTACACTTGTTAAGGCTACAGGGAATAATTTCCATGGTGCTGTAAGTAGGCTGTTCAGGTTTTTATGTTGGTAACGCCACGCAGCGCTCTCTATTAAAATCGCTGAATGCGCTGTGTGCAGTCTGTGGCTGGTAGGACTCGTTGTTGGAAGTTATTCGCCAGTGTAATGTTGGGCAGTTGGATGCGAACAGCCCGTAGCGTTGGGCAGTTGGAGGTAAGCCGCCAGCAGTGGTGGATGTGGGGAGAGAGATGCCAAAGTTCTGAGATGTTAATTTGAGCGGACGATCTGTACGTGTGTCCGTCAGAAAACGGAAATCTGTTAAACTGTATATATATATATATATATATATATATATATATACATATATATATAAACTTTTGAACATTATTAAGGCAGATACATTGTTTGTTCTTTATCAAAATCTTTCATTTGCTAACTATATGCCTATCAGTAGTTAGTACCTTCAGTAGCTAGAATATTTTATTTAGCTTGCAGTATTGGCGCTCGCTGTATTGCAGTAGTTCGAGTAACGAAGATTTTTGTGAGGTAAGTTATTCATGAAGGGTATAGGTTATTGTTAATCAGGGCTATTCTTTTGTAGGGATTATTAAAAGTCAGATTGCGTTGCGGTAAAAATATTGTGTGTCAGTTTAGTGATGATCAAAATAACTAAAGAGAAAAGTCCCTGTACGTTCAATTTCACTATGGAGAGTAACGTAGAAGTTTTAGCAGCACAGTCATTCTTTTCATTCAAAGGGGAAGTTTCAGTACTAGAGGCAGCTGTAGAGAGTAAAAACTGTAGAGGAAGAGAGAGATTCGAGTATATCCAGCAAAGAACTGAGAACATAGGTTGAGAGTGCTACTGTGAGATGAAAGGTTTTCAGACGAGAGGAATTCTTGGTGGGTTGTATCAAACCAGTCAGCAGGCAGGTAACTCAAAAATGAAACTGACAAACTGCAGGAACTGATTACTGAGTGTAAATGAACATGTCTCTGGAAATGGACTGTTTGCGTGCAACGACAACAAATCGTCGATAATATTACGAAATAGACACATGTGTGAGTATGGTAGGTGGATATAATAAAAGCGTAAGATTATCGCAACTTTCACACTTAACTACTTTATACTAGATCGCCTTCAGGTTTGATGGCAGATTCCGGCAACTGATGTTTTCAAGTGGCTTTCAAATAGTAGGCTGCGAATTTTAGTTAGATCAGGTTTGTACTTTCGTTTTCCGTTAGTTGAAGATTTATTTCCTTTACATTAGTCACATTCTTCGCCAGAATGTTTACCTGTATATAACTGAATTCGACTTAAAAAAGCTTAAGAGGTACGTTCATAGGCGTGTTCAAATTCGCAAGAGTAATTTCATTGAGTAAGTGAAATGTTAAGCTGTTGGATGATCTCTTACGTAAGTTATACACTGATATACACACAAGGCTTTTAAAGTACACGATCAGTTTACTTTTCACGTTCTTGATATTAACTTTTGCTCTTTTGACGTTAAAAGACTTGAAAATCCGAGTGTCACGACAAAAAAAATGTGTGCTGACCACTGGAGCAAAGACGAACGAAGGAATTGAAAATATAATAAAATCAGTCGGCATAGATTCAAACAAAGAGTCGGCAGTATCATCCGCGACTGAAACAGCAGACGATGAATCAACACACTGCTGTGTCGCTCTTTTCCATTTTTTGGCGACTTAGCTTTACCAAGAAAGCATAAACAAAAAATTCAAAACTAAAAGTATTTTCTGGAAAACATTACACTAGGGCACTGCAGTAGAAAACAATAGCACCTTATTCACTTTATGAGCTCATAATAGAAGAATGTTGACTCAATTTTTCATGCAAGCGTCGTGGAAATTGCGGTACTCTAAATGGAAATCAAAAACCATCTTCATCATCCTGATGTCAGGTGGTAGTTCGTGCATCCCGTGTCTGTCGTGTGTGCAGCGACTGGTGTTGGCAAATTATCGAAGAATATACCAATAGCGGCTTACATTATGAAGAATGTGTATACAAAACAGTATTGTACACTAGGGATAAATCGAGCTAGGTTGCACTGTTAGTTCGTTATGTTCCACAACAATGTGAACGATTGCTTTACCGAAACGATGTGGATCAAGTCAGTTTACAGATTAGGTATACATGATTACCGCTATCATTAATGAACTCATTATTTTTTTTTGCCCTACTCGTGCAACTACCTTGAAAACAAGCTTTTTAATGGTTATTAGTTTTTAAATAGAAATTCGTCAATGGAATAAGAGTTGTCCAGGAGAAATGATTTTGAATCAAATTTAAAACTTGTTTTGCTGTTAGACATTTTATGATATTGGGCAAATGAACATAAACTGCTTTCTGAGTCACTGACAGCTTTAATAATAGAGGTCATTTTCCTCTCTAGTGTTGTAGGTATGGACATCACTGTTGTTCTCAAATTGTGATAGATTATTTATGTCGCATTTAATGACGAATATACGTATTGTGACGGCACAATTAAAATGCCTAGCTTCTTGAGTAGGTGAGTGCAACGTATTGTTCTTACGGCTCGCTTTTGTGCAGTCAATACTTTCTTTCTAAGTAGTAAGTTTCCCAGAAAATTATTCCACAAGACATCATTATTCAGTGGAAATGTGCAAAAGAGATCAGAATGTTAATTCGCTTGTTTCCAAGATCAGCAATTATATGAAGAGCAAAAGTAGGTCAATTTAATTGTCTGAGAATCACAATAATATTCTTCTTCCCATTCAAGTTTTCATCAAAACGTACACCCAAAAATTTGGATCATTCTACCCTATTCACTGAACCCTGCTCATGTGCTACATTAACTGTTGGTCTGACCCTATTTGTTGTGCGGAACTAAATATAATACTTCCTTCAGAATTTAGGGATAGTCAGTTTTCTGGGAACCCTTTACAGTTCTTTGGAAAATATCATTTCACAATCTCTTCTGTTGCTTTCTCTCTAAAGCAATTTATTATAATACTAGAATCGTATGCAAAAAGTACCAGTTCTACTTGTTGAATGTTAAGTTGAATATTGGAGGAGGAGATTGTTGTTTAACGTCCCATCGACAACGAGGTCATTAGAGACGGAGCGCAAGCTCGGGTTAGGGAAGGACGGGGAAGGAAATCGGCAGTGCTTTTTCAATGGAACCATCCCGGCATTTGCCTGAAAGGATTTAGGGAAGTCACGGAAAACCTAAATCAGGATGGCCGGAGACGGGATTGAACCGTCGTTCTCCCGAATGCGAGTCCAGTGTGCTAACCACTGCGCCACCTCGCTCGGTAAGTTGAATATTATTCATATACATAATGAATGGGAGTGGATGCTAAATCGTGTCCTGCAGGGCTCCCTACGTGATTTCTCCCGTCACTAAAATTTTTCACTCTCCCAACATAGTTTGAATTATTCAGCACACCTTTATGTATTCTGTTTGTTAAGTATGATTCAAACAAGCTGTGAGGAAAACAGTGTCATAAAACTTTTGTTTTTTATTGTTTTTAGGAGAGTAACGTGAGCTACACAATCAAACGCCTTGGAAAGATAACAAAAATACCAGCTGGCGATATTTTATTACCTAAGGCTTGTACTATTTGATGAGTGAATTTATAAATAGCAATCTCGGCTGACCAACCCTTACGGGATCTGAACTGCGCTACGCTAAGTAAATTATCTCTACAAAATGCGAAACGACTCTTGAGTACATTACTTTTTCGAATATTTTGGAGAAAGATGACAGTAAGAAAACTGGATGATCATTGGTCAGATCTGTCTTGTCATCCTTCTTATGAAGAGATGTAAGAATTGCATATTTTAACCTGCTTCGAAAGATGTCCTGTGGCTGTGATGTATTACATATATTACTAAGGACTGTATTAATAAGTTAGAACAACTTTACAGAATTCTGTCGGAAATTCCATCATCACCACATAGCTTTTGTTTTTTATAATTTTTATAATTTTATTAAAGTCAGTGAAGGATATTGGTGCTACTTCCAGTTGCTTAAAGTTTTGTGGAATAACGTTTTTAATATATCATCTTGCTTCTTCAGCTGAACATTTTATCCTATTTTTGCTGCTGCATTTAGAAAGCGATTGCTCAAAGTATTCTCAACTTGTAAATTATCAGCCACAGTATTGACATTTAGTTTAACTGTTATGATATTTTGTCCTGTTACCGGCTGTACTGTCTCCCTTTTAATAATATCCCATAAAGTTTGTCTTATCTACATTGTTTATTTATATCAGGACGTGCATAGTTTTGGGTATTTTAATTAGTTTCCTTAAAATACTACAGTATTTTTTGTAGTATGCAAATAACGTCGGATATTGACTTACTCTGTCCTCTTCATAAATTTTCCTCTTCCTCTTATATGAGAGTTTGATTCCCTTAGTCATTCAGTTTATTTTTTAATGGCTCTTCTGGATAATTTTTTAGGAAAGCAACTCTCAAATGTTGACACGAATTTGCTATGGAATAAATTGAGTTTGACAGCAGCATCTCTTTCTATATATACCACATCTTTCAACTTACTCTTAAAACGTTGTATCCTGTTCACATTAATAAGCCTCACTGCTTTGTATGAACCTGTCTCGGGGCTATTAGGTGCCATATTGCTAAGTTTCATTAATAGTGCGTCATTGTTTTTGGCTGGCCTTGTACTCGGGAGGATGGAGGCCCTAAACCCGTCAGACCATCCTACTACAAGGTCACGCAAGGTCACTAGTCCTATACTTGGCAATCACCTTTACTACTACTACTACTACTATTACAATCAGTGCTACTACCATCACCACCACCATCGCTCTTCATTTTCTGAGACTGACGCAACACGGACTTTTCCAGACACGTCAAATGGCTGAAGCTGGACCTAATGCAAGTCGTGTCTCTGTGATCTCTATCACTTACTTCTCCGATATTGTACTACACGTTCTCCAATTCTGGATTTTTTTCTGGTCATTCTTGTTGCGTTTTGCAATTTTCACAGGTTTTGGCGTGTTTGGCATAACTCGTGAAGCAACGTGCAGTTATTCTAGCTTTCTCTGAAAAGTGTACCTGAATAAATAACAAATAGTATCGCAAGTCTCCAATCATTTCCACAGCTTGGGAATTGTTTATTAGGTCTGTGTATGTGTCTAGCATTGGTTACACTGTTCAGCAGAAACATACGCAAATGAAGTGAATTAAACCTTGTTAATTAAATGACTTTGATTTCGAAAAATTCGCTTGTTAGCTTTAGTTTTTGAACTAGACATTTCCCACGTTTAAGCAGCTGGGAGCATTGCTTGCGCATGTCGAAATTCTCACTCTGTGGCTTCATCGCGTGATCGAGTACATGCCCTGCACGTGTTCGTGACTAACGCCAGATAATGGTATTCAGTTCTTGTGAATTGTAAAGAATTAGTATGTTTTGTTTGTCGAAGTCACTTCATGTGAATCACGTTGTGATACACTTCCCGCTAGCAGTCTCCTAGTAACGAGCATATAGTAGCTATACAGCGTCTTCAGAAATAAAGCGATGGACAAACGACTATCTATATGCCTCCGTATGAGCCCTAATTTCTCTTCTCTTACCTTCGTGATCATTAAGCGCCATATATGTTGCCGGTAGTAGTAGAGTATGTATGTTTTTGGATAGGGTCCGCCTTTAATAAAATACAATTTTGTTTTGTTGCAACATCTTCAGTGGGCTTCTATTTCTCATCTGTTAAAGATAAAGAATGTTCTTTACTGTTTGTATACATGTAACTATTAGATTTTAAATCGTAATTACAGATATCTGAAAAAACACGTAACTTATGAATTCGTAACTTTTTACGACATGGTGTGGTTTTTCTGGTGTGTTGTTTTTCTACGTTGACTGTTTTGTTACACAGTTTATCTGCAACCACTTTCACCTTAAAGTAGATAAATTGTTTAAGCCAAATTACGATCTGAAATTGTTTTTCCTCATCTTCATCACTGTCAAACACTATATATTGAGCTGTCACTGACACTGTTTCACTGTTTACCAGCTGGAGCAGTAAAAGGTGTAAAAACAAGATGGCTGACAGTGGAACAGTTTAAGGTGTTCCTGCCGGTTTTTCTGAACCTTTTAGAGGTGTCTGCTAATGTTGTGTGTGTGTGTGTGAAGGGAGAGGGTTCAAATGGCTCTGAGCACTATGGGACTTAACTACTGTGGTCCTCAGTCCCCTAGAACTTAGAACTACTTAAACCTAACTAACCTAAGGACAGCACACAACACCCAGCCATCACGAGGCAGAGAAAATCCCTGATCCCGCCGGGAATCGAACCCGGGAAAAAAGGGAGAGGGAGAGAGAGAGAGAGAGAGAGAGAGAGAGAGAGAGAGAGAGAGAGAGAGGGGGGGGTAGGGTGTGTGTGTGGGTGTGTGTGTGTGTGTGTGTGTGTGTGTGTGTGTGTGTGTGTGTGTGTGTGTGTGTGTGTTGGAGGGGGGGAGGGCTGGGGTGGGGGAGGGGTGAGAGCTCTATAGGTTGGTCTTGTCTAATAATTCTATATTAGTAGAATAGTTTGGCAGTCAGCTTCAGATGCCGGTTCTCTAAATTTTCTCAATAGTGTTCCTCGAAAAGAACATTGCCTTCCCTCCAAGGATTCCCATTTGAGTTCCCAAGGCATCTCTGTAACACTTCCGCGTTGTTCGAACCTACAGCTAACAAATCTAGCAGCCCGCCTCTGAATTGCTTCGCTGTCTTCCTGTAGTCCGACCTGGCATCCCAATCACTCGAGCAATACTAAAGAGTTGGTCGCACCATCATCTTGTATGCGGCCGCCTTTACAAGTGAACCACACTTCCCTGAAATTCTCCCAATAAACCGAAGTCGACCATTCGCCTTCCCCACAACAGTTCTCGCATGCTCGCTCCATTTCGTATCGCTCTGCTACGTTTCGCCCAGATATTTAAACTGCACGACGGTGTCAAGCAGGACACTACTGATGCTGTATCCGGACATTACGGATTCGTTTTTCATGCACATACGCATTAACTTACATTTTTCTACATTTCGAGCTAGCTTCCATTTATCACACCAACTAGAAATTTTGTCTAAATCATCTTGTATCCTCCTACAGTCACTTGTCTCCAAGAAGCCGTGTAGAGCGGCCGCGCGGTTAGAGGCGCTATGTCACCTACTGTGCGGCCCCTCCCGCCGGAGGTTCGAGTCCTCCTTCGGACATGGGTGTGTGTGTGTTGTTCTTAGCATACGTTAATTTAAGTTTGATTACGTTGTGTGTAAGTATAGAGACCGATAAAATGATTCAAATGGCTTTGAGCACTACGCGACTTAACTTCTGAGGTCATCAGTCGCCTAGAAATTAGAACTAATTAAACCTAACTAATCTAAGGACATCACACACATCCATGCCCGAGGCAGGATTCGAACCTGCCACCGGAGCGGTCGCTCGGCTCCAGACTGTAGCGCCTAGAACCGCGCGGTCACTCCGGCCGGCGGGAACCGATAAGCTCAGCAGTATGGTCCCTTAGGAATTCATACATATTTGAACATCCTCCTAGAATCACAAGATGATAAAAGTTGAGAGCAATGGTCTTACGAGGAATCAAGAGCTTACCATAATTAGGCAGAGTTTTTGCATGGCATATAAAACAGTGGAAGTATCTGCACGACCTCTTTAAAGAAACCACTGTTCGAAAAAGGAGTGAACTGGAACTATTCTTCAAACATAAATGTGGCCTCACATACTGCAAGGACAGAGATGATCTAATGGAAGGATGAATATGCATAGACCTGGCGGCAGTTCACGACAGTTCGAAGACAAGACATGAACCTGCCCTTCGACACAATAGTAATAAGTTTCCTTTTACAGCTGCGGCGTATGCTATCAGCACAAAAGAAAGTACCCAAATACGACAAAAATCGTGGTAGCGGCAGACATTGCGAGATACCACTGTGACGATTGCGAGAATTTTAAAATTATTACCATATTAATAGCACTGCACTCTGTGTACACTATGTGCCCCAGTTTCCTGTGCGAAAGGAACTGCCGTCATGGGACCAGATACCCTTAAGAGAAAGCTGGTCAAAGAAACACGAATAAAAACTGTTCAGCCAGTTATCTAAGCAAAACTTCTCCAGAATCAGTTTCGAAAAAAAGAGAGCATGAGTATTTATTGCTCCATAGAGCAATGAACTTTTGAAAGCACTCAGTATGAATTACTGCTAAAGGTTAAGGAGAAAATGAACGTCACACCATTACAATGTTTCGAACAGTTTTCTGGGGAACATAGAAACTCTGGCTGATCTAATGTGCTCGTACTAGGAGCTACAGTGTAACATTGCTCAAAGAGTGCAGTTTTTGCAGTCACAACTGCATTTCTTGCCACTGGTTTGTTATGTTCTGGATGACCACCATGGTAAACACTCTCACTAGGGCATTCCAGTGGCGGAACAAAGGTACAAAGGGTAATGAAGGGCCACACATTACGTATTATTGCTGGATGACGAAAAGGGAGCCCCTGCGACACAGCACCAGATTCAGACGGTAAAGCGTTTCTCTGAAGGTGTGGGATACTTTTCCACATTTCCTTGAAAGTATATTTTCCAGTAAATGAGAACCAACAAAAAATTAAACTTTATTGTCAAGCTCTGAGCCATAAGGTTCCAAAGGAATCCGTTGTTACTCATTATATCATAAAAATTTTCAAAAGTTTTATAACAGTTTCATTACTATCATTCTTCCGGTTATTTTGATATCCTGCGCCCATATGCGAAATTTCCGGTATATGAAATTACAGGAATGCGCTCTTGCGTATAACGTTAGGGTCATGGGAAATCCACCTGTACAAGCCCGTGCTTTTTTTTTTTCGTGCCCTTATAAGAACAGGAAAGTGGAGATAATAGATAGAAAGCGTCATCGCTTTATGCGTTACAAGTTGGCGAGTATTACATTCCACATTTGGCCAGTCTCCAGGACCTATGAAATGCGTCAATCCGTTGAGCTCGCTACTTATGTGGTTTATCTTTCTGGTATCCGCTGCTGCAATGAGGTCTAGATAGTCACAAAGGAAAACTACAGTCCCTGTTTCTACTGCTCGATGGCAAGGTAAGCTAGCTTGGAGTGATTCACCTCATCACATGATCTGCACAAACACCCTGATCCTTTGGGCTCGAAACACTATAACCGGTTAATACCTTTCGATTGCTGTATTACGTATCGAGTATTTCGTGCGAAAAATTATAGGTTAAGCAGTTTATTGTCCGTCACAGGCACCGATTCCTAACAATAATGACTCTATCTGCGTCGTTGGACACTACAAATTTCGACCATGGTGGTACCTAAGCTTTTAGCCAAGAAAGTTTCTGAGGAAACAGCGAAATCCTTGCAGACTGATAATACAGAAAGTATCCTTTATTTCGGTAGTAAGTACGTAATGTGTTATGTAGTTACTGTTTCTACAATTCAATAACACGTTTCTTCACGATATAATACCGTATTTGCCCATAGTATTAGATACCATTCGGTAATTTTACCAATCTCTATGATGTACGGGAATGTTAGTGTTTTATACATACTAAAATGAGACATGGAAAGTTGCTAACACTACAATAAGATCGCTGCTGGCACCTGGGTACACTTGATGTCTTTTCTTGGACATGAAACCAACGGAATGGGTGGTTCCTATTTATTTACGTTTATTTTTCACATTTGCGAAGAAAGAAAGGAATCCATGATTTAACATCCTGTCGATGGCGAAGTGATGAGACACTCTGGAGAGGGATGGGAAAGAAAACTGACCGGGGGAACTTGCCTCGCCGCTATTTGAGGAAATTAATCGGATTGACCTGGCGTGGATTTGAACCTCAGTCCTCGCTAAAGCGAGTCAAATATTCAAACCACTGCACCACCTCGCTCGGTTAAATTATGACACAATTGAAGTCATAATTTAATTAGGTACGTGATCATTGCCTAGAGGTGAAACAATAATATCCATTTGAGATTTCTAGATGCTGGGTCATTGTAGCTATTAAAACGTAAATAGACTAAGAAAAGTTACTCTCGAATCCTCTATGCAGAAGCAGTTCCAGCCTCGATTGGACACGTAATTCAAAAATGGCTGAAATGGCTCTGAGCACTATGGAACTTAACATCTGAGGTCATCAGTCCCCTAGAATTTAGAACTACTTAAACCTAACCAACCTAAGGACATCACACACATGCATGCCCAAGGCAGGATTCGAACCTGCGACTGTAACGGTCGAGCGGTTCGACTGAAACGCCTAGAGCCGCTCGGCCACACAGGCCGGCACGTACTTCAAATACGCAGTTTCAGTCGCTACTCAGACGGTGCTTGGCACGAAACAAGTATTTGTAAACGAAGTAGCATGGAAACCAAAGTGTTTCGAAAATGGTAAGGAACTCTAGATGATTACAAGCTATGTTTAACACAGGATACTTTCAGTTTCTTGTCCACGTGAAAAATAAAACTGGCTTTCCGAACGTAGACGGAAACGACTGAAAGGAAGAACAAAGCCGACATTCAGAAGCATGCATCTGCATTCTCTTCCAATGGCCGTGCCGCAGTGGTAATACCGATTCCCATCAGATCACCGAAGTTAAGCGCAGTAGAGCTTGGCTAGCACTTGGATGAGTGACTGTCCGGACTGCCGAGCGCTGCTGACAAGTGGTGTGGACTCAGCGTTTGTTAGGCCAGTTGGAGATAACTGCTTCAGGAATAGCGGTGTGCTGACCATATACTCCTCCATAGCCGCATCCTCCTGTCACTTGAAGATGACATGGCGGTCGGTCGGGGGGAGCGTGGCTATGACATGGTTACCACACTCCATTACCTTAACTGCGCCTGATCAGTATAGATGTCATTGTTTTGCCAGATGTATGCTACGGTTTCTATTTTATTTTTGGTATTCAAAAAAAGTGATTGCAAGCTCTATTTTCATTCGATGTCTCCTATTCCAAATGTGTGTACTGGATATTTCTGAAACAGTAGTTTTCGATGGTCGATATGTTCGCTACAAAGGTTCTGGGTACAAGCACTACGATCTTTGGCTGAGGGTAGGAGCGTCGTTACAGTAGGCATGGGACTCTCCAATTGTATCTTATGCGCCATTTAAAGTGGATTCGCACTGTTTAGTATATGTCCAGTATATGTACACAGATGTGCAATTGTGTACCGTATTTGTATCATGTAATAAGTATCTGTGAGGAATATGTACATGGACGTGGCCTTTTGGACAAGGTGCTTTGTGTTTTTAAATATTTTAGCGACGACAAACATTTATAATGTGCTAAGTTTTATCCACTTGACATCTTGCGCATGAGGTTCAGGTTAAGATGAATATGTTTAACACAAAAAGATGTCTAAGACCTGAAGATGACAGCAAAGACTGTTAAAACAGGTTGTCTTGAATAAAAATCTATTTTATGCCACCTTGGCTTTTGAATGGTTTTTAAGAACCTATGTAATCAATCCATTTCATATCCCTACGAAATGTTACACCCAGATATGTGTATGAGTTGGTCGATTGCAACAGTGACTCATTGACGTTATGTTCAGATGGTATTTCGTTATAGCCAACTGCATCATCTGCAAAAAGCCTGACGTTACTATCAATATTGTCTGCAAGGCCATTAATGCACAACATGAACAGCAAGAAGAACTTGAGTGAAATTTGGAAGGTAGGAGAGACGGTAGGAGACGAGGTCTGGCGGAAGTACGATTGGGAGGACAGGTCTTGTGTCCTGCATGGGTAGCTCAGTTGGTAGAGCACGTGCCCGCGAAAGGCAAAGGTCCCGAGTTCGAGACTCGGTCCGGCACACAGTTTTGACGCGCCAGGAAGATTCATGACCAGCAAGGGTTCAAACACGCTTTACTCAAAGTTACTTCTCCACGTGACGATGACTTCCCATCCAAGATAACATGTTGTGTCCTACCCACCAAAGTCCTCAATCCAATCACAAATTTTACTTGATACTCGATATGATCGTACTTTTGACAATAATATAGGTGTGATACTGAGTCAAATGCTTTCCAGAAATCAAGAAAAACTTCATGTACTTGATTGCCTTGATCCAAAGCTTTCAGTACGTATCTCATGTGAGAAAAGTGCAAAATGGTTTTCACATGATCGATGTTTTCGGAATCCATGTTGGTTGGCACTGAGGAGGTCATTCCGTCCTAGATACTTCCTTATGTTTGAGCTCAGAATATGTTCTAAGATTCTACAGCAAATCGATATCAGGGATACTGGACGGTAGTTTTGTGGGTCACTTCTACTACCCTTGTCGTAGACGGATGTGACCTGTGCTTTTTCCAAGAACTGAGCATGAATTTTTTTTTTTTTTTTCGAGGGATCTACGGTAGATTACAGTTAGAAGAGGGGCTCACTCATCCGCAAATTCAACATAGAATCTGACAGGGATTCTATCGGGCCCTAGACCGTTGTTCAATTTTAACGATTTGAGACGACTCTGAACACCACTGATACTAATATTTATTTACTTTTGAATACGTTATGGGTGTGACAGTGATCAATGTGTTACAAACATTTACTGTTAAAAACAGTCTTGATCACAATTTATTTATTATGATGACCGGTTTCGACCACTGCTGTGATCATCTTCAGACCAATGAGGACCAATGAGGAATACCATTGGTCTGAAGATGATCATAGTAGTGGTCGAAACCGGTCACCGTAATGAATAGTCATCAAGACTGTTTTTAATAGTTAATATTTATTTCATTCATCTTTTCAATGGTACGTGGATTAAACTGGGCCAATTCTCTTGGGTTTTCCTTTGTAAAGGAACACTTGAAAATGGAGTTAAGCATTTCAGCTTTTGCTTTGCTACCCTGAATTTCAGTTCCTGTCTCATTCAAAAGTGACTGGACATTAACTTTGGTGCCATCAACAGCCTTTATAAACGACCAAAACTTCTTTGGGTTCTGTGAAAGATCATTTGACAATATTCTGCTCTCTTGACAGCCAAACGAGTTTCATTCAGCATCTCTTCATCTAGAGACCTACAGTTTGTTCTACACCTATTATATTATCGCACTATCTGCAGCTACGCCTTATGGGATATCGCGAAACTGGCTAAACTCCGCGACAGACCGTTTCACGTTTAGTTGAATGCTGTCACAGTAGTTCTGATCACCCCGTTACAGCAACATTATTCTAAACGCATTTTTTAGGAGAGGATACATAAATGAACGTCCTGCGTGATGTGTACCTCCCAAGTAGTTCACCTTCGATCTTGATGGTGCGTACTTACGTGATCACTGTGGCACACCATTTCTCTTTCGGCTATTTACAACTTGCACAGAAACTAGACTGCAGTTGTAAGAAGCGAGGGGCATGAAAAGGAATCAGTGATTGAGAAGGGAGTGAGACAGGTTTGTAGCTCATCCACAATGCTGTTCAATCTGTACAATGAGCAAGCAGTAAAGAAAACCACAGTAAAATCTGGAGTAGGAATTAAAGTTCAGAGAGAAGAAATAAAAACTTTGAGGTTTATCGATGACATAATAATTCT
This sequence comes from Schistocerca americana, assembly GCF_021461395.2. NCBI lineage: Eukaryota > Metazoa > Arthropoda > Insecta > Orthoptera > Acrididae > Schistocerca > Schistocerca americana. Next base: position 506,204,751 of record NC_060121.1, on the reverse strand, counting down.
GTCAGAGACAACAAACGACTTGGAAGATCAGTTGAATGGAATGGACAGTGTGTTAAAAGGTGGGTAGAATTGGATTAGGAAACGAGACACTTAAAGTAGCAGCTGAGTTTAACTATTTGGGCAGCAAATTAGTGATGATGGCCGAAGTAGAGATAATATAAAACTTAGACTGGCAAAGACAAGAAAAGCGTTTCTGTCGAAAAGAAGTTAGTTAACATCGAATATAGGTTTAAGTGTTAGGAAGTATTTGTATGGAGTGTAGCCATTTATGAAGTGAAATCTGCACGATAAACACTTTAGACAAGAAGAGACTAGAAGCTTTTGAAATGTGATGGTAAGAAGGATGCTGTTGATTAGATGGGTAGATCGCATAACTAATGAGGCTGAGATGTTGTTTTTTCACACTGCCACATCTCGTCACATAAAACACTAATTTGAGTAATGAAAGAGGCCAAGAGCCATTTAATTGCCAATGTATAATATTTAACTACCCATTGTAATGATGTATTTTGACGACTTACAAGGAGAACTGAATCCAGCGCAACTGACGCGCCTAAGAAACTATAGACTACTTCAGCGTGCATGTCAAAACATCGATATTAAAAACACTGAAGACATTTGAATATTAAAAATGCGCGCAACCCATCGTCCACTGCCGGACGATATCACTCTCCTTTTTATCTCCTGTATAATACGGACGCACCATTACATAGGCGTCATTATAAGATTTGTAATTTGTTTAAATCTACAGAGATATGCTGTTATTTTGTTGCATGTGAGACTGGTATGTGTGAAAAACGCAGAGTGGTTAATGAATGAACGTTTCTACGTGATTTCAAAACTTTTCAAACCACTCAGGCTCTGTCAATGTTATTGAAGTAAGTGTTAACATGTTATATGTGTTTTAAATCAAGCTCGTAATTGTAGTGTCAATTACTCTAAATTTGTGTTTGCTTTGGTAATTGGACAACCTTAATCATTTATTTGTATGTCCCAAAGTTTTTTCACGAAGGCAACAGTGTCCGGCGTGTCATCGTGTGGACAGAACAGTTCAGGCCGACGTTAACATACTACTTATATTCTCCTCTTGTAATATTCTTCAAACTCAGCTTTAAACTGGCCCTTGTGTACATTTTCAGTGCGAGTGACATCCAGGAATTTCTTAGCAAACTTTACTTCTCAAGCCGCACATCGCTCGCACAAAGCATCGCTGTTCCAGAATGGTAAGCGGCACTTTCGAAACGGGAAAGGGAGCCACGCAAGTATATGTTGCTTCCCCTTCTCAATCTGGTGCTTAATAATAATAATAATAATAATAATAATAATAATAGTAATAATAATAATAATAATAATAATAATAATAATAATTCCTTAGATCAAAAGGTACTAAGTAAACTGGGAAAAAAAATTTTTTGGTTCAACCTGAATAGAAGAAGGGATTGGTTGATAGGATACATTCTGAGACATCAAGGGATCTCCAATTCAGTACTGGAGGGAAGTTTGGGGGATAAAAATTGTCGAGAGAGACCAAGAGATGAATACAGTAAGCAGATTCAGAAGGATGTAGGATGTAGGTTGCAGTCGGTGTTCGAAGATGAAGAGGCTTGCACAGGATAGAGTAGCGTGGAGATTTGTATCAAACCAGTCATGGTGCAAGTTGATGGTCTGTTTTGAACATTTCTTAAATGCCGACGACGTCCGTTTTGTGAAATGTAGTACGTATATCCCATAGAAGGCTGAGCTTTGTATCTCTCGGAAACTCATTTGTCACCCTCCTGATGCAAATGGGGAGTCATTAGCAGCTGATATTTCTCCTGTCATGGTTATTAACATAACACTTTCAAAGGATCGAAGTTGCGATCACATTCAAGGGATTCCTTCTTACAAATGGAAAAGTACACGAATAGTATTCGTTCCAAGCAAAACGAGGATAATGGAATGTAGTCGAATTAAATCGGGTGATGCTGTGGGAATTAGATTAGGAAATGAGACGCTTAAAGTAGCAATGAGTTTTGCTATTTGGGGAGCAAAATGGCAAGGAAGGCTTTTCTGAAGAAGAGCTATTTGTTAACATCGAGTATAGAGTTAAGTGTCAGGAAGTCGTTTCTGAAAGTATTTGTATGGAGTGTAGCCATGTACGGAAGTGAAACGTGGATGATAAATAGTTTAGACAAGAAGAGAATAGAAGCTTTCGAAATGTGGTGATACAGAAGAACGCTGAAGATTAGATGGGTAGATCACATAACTAATGAGGAGGTATTGAATAGAATTGGAGAGAAGAGAAATTTGTGGCACAACTTGGCTAGAAGAAGGGATCGCTTGGTAGGGCAGATTCTGAGGCATCAAGGGATCACCAATTTAGTATTGGAGGGCAGCGTGGAGGGTAAAAATCGTAGAGGGAGACAAAGAGGTTGCAGTAGGTACTTGGAGATGGAGAAGCTTGCACAGGATAGAGTAGCATGGAGAGGTGCATCAAACCAGTCTCTGGACTGAAGACCACACACACAATATTCGTTACTTCCTATTACGCCATCACTGTCTGTGGTGTCATGAAATATCATATTTACGTCTTCGGAAAGTCACACAATTCATGCACATCGACATTTTACCTCGTTGTCTATCGACACACGTGCTAGCGGTTTGAGCGCAGCTGTACGTTATCGGAGGAAGTCGACGCGCTCGAGTTATTAATCCGTTCGGGAATCCTAGAAGAGACGGACGTCAGCGATACGGGTCGGCGGTCTGATACGAGAGCTGTCCCGTCGCCGCGCCGCCTACACAGTCAACACGCGTAGCGCTGCGCCGGTTGCGTGGCGTTATGCTCGGTGCAGCGGGTGTGACGTCTGCGCGCAGCGGTGGCTGCCCAGCTGCGTCCGCCAGCTGGCGGACGCACAGCACTGCCGCCTTCCTCCGCGCTGCCAAGGTTGCGGTCACGGCCGGAGAAAGTTCCGACACACGCGCTACACCACGCGACACACGCGCTACACCACGCGGCACGTAGTCCGCCGCGACGTGGCCCTACACGCCGACGCTTTGCGGGTGGAGGCTGTTCGCGAGGTGGTAACAATGCCCACCAAGCTGGCTGTCCTCCTGGCCGTGCTCAATAAAATATCTTCTCGACAACTACAAATACGATGTATGCGAGAAAAGTAATGAGACTGACTTTTCATCTACCAAAGTTATTATTTTTATTTTTTCAAATAGCATTTTGAACAATTAGATCATGAGCCCACTCGAAGCGTAAATGGTTGCGAAAGCATACTTGACCTTTTAGCAACAAATAATCCTCGACGAATAGTGAGTATTGTGACAAATACAGAGATTAGCGACCACAAGGCAGTTGCTGCTAGGCTGAATACCGTAACATCTACAACCATAAAAAAGAAACGCAAAGTATATTTATTTAAAAAAGCTGATAAAAGGGCTCTTAACGCCTTTTCAATAGACAGTCTTCACTCCTTCCGATCTGATCATGTAAGTATAGAAAAGTTGTGGGATGTTTTCAGAGAGATGGAATCAACAGCAATTGAGAGATATATACCACATAAATTAATAAGTGATGGTACTGATCCCCTATGGTACACAAAACGGGTCAGACCGTTGTTGCAGAAGCAACGAAAAAAGCATGCCAAATTTAAAAGAACGCAAAATCGCCAAGATTGGCAATGTTTTACAAAAGTTCGAAATATAGAGTGTACTTCAATGCGACATGCTTTTAATAATTTCCACAACGAAATTCTGTCTCGAAATCTGGCAGAAAACCCAAAAAGATTCTGGTCATACATAAAGCACACCAGTGGCAAGACGCAATCAGTACCCTCACTGCGGGATAATAACGGTGAAGTTACTGATGGCACTGCCACTAAAGCAGAGTTATTAAACACGGTTTTCCGAAACTCCTTCACCAAAGAAGACGAAGTAAATATTCCTAATTCCAATCAAGAACAACTGCCAAGATGAGAAGCATAGAAGTACATATTCTCGGTGTAGCAAAGCAGCTTGAATCACTTAATAAAGGCAAGGCCTCCGGTCCAGAATGTATACCAGTCAGGTTCCTCTCAGAGTATGCTGATAAAATAGCTGCAAATTTAGCAATTATATACAACCACTCGCTCACAGAAAGATCCGTACCTAAAGACTGCAAAATTGCTCAAGTCACACCAATACCCAAAGAAGGGAAGTAGGAGTAATACGCTGAATTACAGGCCTATATCACTAATGTTGACTTCTAGTTGGGTTTTGTAACATATACTGTATTCGAACATTATGAAGTACCTCGAAGAAAACGATTTATTGACACACAGCGCGGTATCAGAAAATATCGTTCTTGTGAAACACAACTGGCTCTTTATACTCGTAAGTAGTAAGTGCTATCGACAGGGGATGTCAAATTGATTCCATATTTTTAGATTTCTAGATGGCTTTCGACACCGTTCCTCACAAACGTCTTCTAACCAAACTGCGTGGCTACGGAGTATCGCCTCAGTTGTGCGACTGGATTCGTGATTTCCTGCCATAGAGGTCGCAGTTCGTAGTAATAGACGGAAAATCATCGAGTAAAACAGAAGTAGTACCCGGCGTTCCCCAAGGAAGTGTTATAGGCCCTCTATTATTCCTGATCTATATTAACGATGTAGGACACAATCTGAGTAGCCGTCTTAGATTGTTTGCAGATGATGCTGTCATTTAACGTCTTGTAAAGTCATCAGATGATCAAAACGACTTGCACAATGATTTAGATATCTGTATGGTGCGGAAAGTGGCAGTTGACCCTGAATAAAGAAAATTGTGAAGTTATTCACATGAGTACTAAAAGAAATCAGCTAAGTTTCGACTATGCGGTAAGTCACACAAATCTGGAGGACTGTAAATTCAGCTAAATACTTAGGGATTACAATTACGTGTGGCCACGCGGTTAAAGGCACTTCAGTCTGGAACCGCGCGACCGCTACGGTCGCAGGTTCGAATCCTGCCTCGGGCATGGATGTGTGTGATGTCCTTAGGTTAGTTAGGTTTAAGTAGTTCTAAGTTCTAGGGGACTCATGACCTCAGATGTTAAGTCCCATAGTGCTCAGAGCCATTCGAACCATTTGATTACAATTACAAATAATCCAAATTGTGGGTAGAGCAACCAAAGATTGCGATTCATTGGCAGAACACTTAGAAGGTGCAACAGGTCTACCAAAGAGACTGCTTACACCACGCTTGTCCACCCTATTCTGGAGTATTTCTGTGCGGTGTGGGATCCGCATCAGATGGGGCTGACGGATGACATCGAAAAAGTACATCGAAGGGCAGCTCGTTTTGCATTATCGCGAAATAGGGGAGATAGTGTCACAGACATGATACATGAATTGGAGTGGCAATCATTAAAACAAAGGCGTTTTTCGTTGCGACGGGATCTTCTCATGAAATTTCAATCACTAGTTTCTCCTGCGATTGCGAAAACATTCTGTTGCCACCCACCTACATAGGGAGAAATGATCATCACGATAAAATAAGAGAAATCAGGGCTCACACAGAAAAATTTAAGTGCTCGTTTTTCCCGTGTGCCGTTCGAGAATGGAACGGCAGAGAGACAGCTTGAAGGTGGTTCATTGAACCCTCTTCCAGGCACTTTATTGTGAATAGCAGAGTAATCACTTACATGTAGATGTAGATGTAGATGTAGATGTCCCCTTCATTGTACGAGACACATTTCGTACGAGGGACATTTCGTAAGTAATGCACACCTTCTTTTTTACTTACAAGCTTTTTTTCTATATTTTTACAGTCGTTCAGTATAGTCTCCTGGTTCTCTATGACTGAATCCAGGACACCACTTCTGTTCATCTGTCGAATGGCTCGGGTAACGGTGGTAGAAAGCTCTTCCAGAGAAAGATAACGACGTCCACGCATAGGTTTTTTCATCTTTGTGGACAAGTCGAAGTCTCTTGGACTCGTGTCCAGGCTGTAGGTAGGAAGGTGCAACACTTCCCATCCATCCCGCAGTTTTTTGGCTACGTTATTGACGAAATTTGGGCGAGAATTGTCGTGGAGAATGGGTGGTGAAGCCTCGAGCAACTGTAGTCGGCTTTTGTGCATTTTTCTGCGCTAGTTGTGCATGAAGTTACGATAATATACTGCTGTGACACTTGTTACACGTGGGACTACCTACCATGATGATTCCTTGGTGACCATAAGCAAAAATCATCATTTGCTTGACTCGACGTGGAGAATCTGAAGCTTTCCAGCCAATGGAGGGTATTTCAACGTCAGTTCGAAGTGTCTAATGCACGCTTGATCAATGACGACATTTCGACATAAAAATACTTGACGTTCACGGTCGAATCGTATTTCGAGCAAGATTGCAATATCCAGTCATTTCTGCTTCTCTTCAGCAGTCAAACGACGTGGGACCCATCTCGCAGAAATTTTTCTCTTCTTCAAATCATTTATCAGAGAACGGAGTACTGATGCTGTCAGCTTTAAATGATAACTCTAGGAATATGCTACAGCTCTATATGTATCGCTAACATAGGAATGGTGTGCAGAAGATTAGAATAATTACAGCACGCGTAGAATCATTCAGTCAGTCATTATTCCCACAATCCATACGTGAATCGAACAGGAGGAAACCCTAATAACTGGTACATGGGACGTACCCTCTGCCATGCACTTCGTGCTGTTTTGCGGAGTATGGATATAGATTTAGATGGCACGTAAGACACACTTCATAGCATTCTTCATGCTATTTTTGAGGTTCACACATGTTTTACATTCGATGTTTACATTTACAAAGCAAAGAGTGAACACTTAGTAAAGATAGAATTCAATGGAATGATCACATCGATTCAATCGTGGGTAAAGCAGGTGATAGACTTCGGTTTATGAGTAGAATACTGGAGAAGTGCAATCACTCTACGTAGGAGACTGCTTATAAATCACTCGTGCAACCAGTTCTGAAATATTCTCAACTCTGTGAGACCTGTACCAGATAGCACTAACAGAGAAGGGCACCACGAATAGTCACAGATTTGTTTAATCCGTAGGAGAGCGTCACAGAGATACTGAAGGAACTGAGCTGGAAGACTCTTGAAGATAGGCGTAAACTATAGCGAGAAAGCCTACTAACAAGGTTTCAAGAGCTGGCTTTAAAAGATGACTCTGGGAATATGCTACAGCTCTATACGCATCGCTAACATAGGGATGGTGTGCAGAAGATTAGAATAATTACAGCACGCGTAGAATCATTCAGTCAGTCATTATTCCCACGCTCCATACGTGAATGGAACAGGAGGAAACCCTAATAACTGGTACATGGGACGTACCCTCTGCCATGCACTTCGTGCTGTTTTGCAGAGTATGGATGTAGATTTAGATGGCACGTAAAACACACATCATAACATTCTTCATGCTATTTTGAGGTTCACACATATGTTTTACATTCGATGTTTACATTTACAAAGCAAAGAGTGAACGCTAAGTAAAGATAGAATTCAATTACTATTGAGCAAAGCTCTAAACGAAGCAAAGAAAATACGTGCCAAGTGCAACATGTTTTAAAGGCTATCTGCGGGAAGAGCGTAATTTACATGCGAAGTACTTGAAACGTAATAAATAAAGTATTAATTAAAAATTAAGTACTATGAACGGTTGTATGGACTGTGGGATACAGTCGCAAAAACAATGTAGAATTACGTCCTTCAATTGCTTTTGTGAAGGGGACGGCACTTTTTTGTTTTAGAAGCGAGCCAAGGCGGACACTTTTCTGCGATTACGGCGGATTTATATAGTACACGGCCATTATCATTTGTACAGTATTTTGTAGAGGCGCAATCACACTAGGCCCACTCTCATATTGTTGCATACAGCAACTGATTTAATATAAGTCTCATTGTAAATTTATTTTTTATGTGTGATAATTGAATATAGTGATATTACTTAATATTTTTCTCATTTTATGTCAAGTCATTATCAGCTATACTGCGTCTTGACATGGTTAGAGGTTCCGTGTTCATCAAACGGACATAAATAGTCTAGTACGAACCATTTGTTCGGTGAGTAAATGTTTTCGAAGTCCGATAAAAGAAGTTTTCATTTGAAGTGATATCCAGGGTCGAGTAAAAGAATGAGAACGGACCTTACTCAGGAAGCTACTGTCAAGCTCACCTTACAGGTAATGTATTTACAAACATTATTTATTTAAGAACTACCAAATTATTTTAATAATCTGGCTCACTCTCTAACATTTATCCGTTCACGATCACGTCAGAATTAATAATAAAAGAAAATTTAAAATGTTAGTAATAGAATAACGATTTTACTCTAGGAACGAACTTATCTTTCCGGGATTGTAGGACAACTCGTTTCCAGGATTTTTTGTTTTTATAATAGCAGCATGCAGCAGAAATTTTTACGAAATTTAAGTGGTAGTGGATCTTTTCTGAAGGTGTTTTTAGGTAGCTCAGCCTTGCGCGGGAGGAAAACGAAGAGCATAGAAGTGTTTGAAATATTGTTACATAAAAATGCTGACAGTAAGATGGTACCCATCTTCAAGCAATTAATGAGGAAGTATCGAATCTACTTCAAGAAAAACTGAAATTTATTGCACAACTTCACCAAAAAAAGGGATCAGTTGATAGGACACATCCTGCGGTAAGGAGGATGGGTCCGTTCGATAATGGAGGGAAGTCTGGAGGGAGTGGCGTTAAAACTGTAGAGGGAACAGGGGGTGAGTGCGATAAGCAGGTTCAGAAAGCTGCTGTGAAAGCAAAGCGATCTTCAGTGCATATTTAAACGAAGTCTCGCAGACAAACGAAAACCAAACGAAGCCAAAATTAGTGGACGAGGGCTACGCGAAAAGCGTTCATGTAGCTGCCCATTTGGCAGAAAAGTCTAACAAATTTTGGTCTAACGTTAAATCAGTAAACGAATCGAAGTCATCTGTTCAGGCACTCTGTGACCATATTGGTACTGAAACAGAGGATGACACAAAGAAGACCGAAATACAAAACTTTTTTCTAAAACTGCTTCAGAGCAGGGTATCGCACTGTAGCTCCTCTTTTAAATCGTCGCACGAATGACAGAATCACAGATATCGAAATAAGTGACCATGGTCCAGAAAAGTAACTGAAATATCCCAAAAGAGGGAAGGCCACTGGGCCTGGTAGAATAGCAGTTCGATTCTACACAGAGTATGAGAAAGAACTTGTCCCTCTTCTAATAGCAGCAGCGAAGTGTTCCTAACGATTGGAAAATAGCACATGTCATTCGCTTTTTTAAGAAGTGGCGTCTCACAAAGCTATAGCCCTAGATCTATGACGTCGGTCTGTTGAGAATTCTGGAACAAGTTTCTTGCTCGCATATTACGACAAATATAGAATTCGAAAATGTGCTCTGTAGGAGTCAACATGGATTCCGAACACAACTATAGTGTGAAACCCAACTCGCTCTATTTGTCCACGAGACCCATTCAACAGTAGGTACAGGCGCCCAGGTAGATGCCATGTTCCTTGTCTTCCTGAAAGATTCGATACAGTTCCCTACTGTCATCTGAAGAACTAAATGCGGGCATACCCAATATCAGATCAACTGTGCCACTCTTGACACTATGGATCTGGGAATATTGAATTCCCTAACGACTTCCGAAATGGAATGTCCTATTTGTCTAGCACGAACTACCACTCTGCGTTCAAAGTCTGTTAATTCCCGTGCTACGATCACAATCACGTTTCCACGTGAATCGCCTGAGTACAAATGAGAGCTGAGCGAATGCACAGCCTCGTTTCATGCTTTGTGTACGCGATTCTACCACCATCTGTATATGTGCATATCGCTATCCCATGACTCTGGTCACCTCAGTGTGTGTGTGTGTGTGTGTGTGTGTGTGTGTGTGTGTAAAAGTAGATTAAAATATGGGTTGCATGTAAAAATAAAATTGGTAAGAAAAGTCTACATGTTTTATCTTTCTTCCAAAAGAGTACTTCCTTACAAAACTTGCCTCGTAATATACACTGACTGACAATAAATGAGAATCACCTAGAAGGGGAAGAGGAAACGAAATGAAACTTCACGGCTTGAGAGGGTATTTGATGTTAGTTTAGTGATTACAAAATTGAGGCAAATTTACAAATAACGTGCGAGTGTGAGCCCACTTATTAATATCATTTTCCGTCCCTTCTGGCCTGGACGCATGTACTGATTAGGTTGGAAAGGAAGTGGTTGTGTCCTCTCTTGGGACAAGCTTTCCCACAACTGTTGTAATTGGTCCTGGACGCCTTGGGTACTGGCACTGGGACAGAGTTGACTTCCGAACTGGTCCCAAATATGTTTTATTCTTACTGGTCACGATAGTACCTCAACATCATGCAGACAGTTCGTACAGACACGACCCGGACGGGCATTGTAAAATGGCACCACGATACCGTCGCATGGGACACAGGATACCCGTGACATATTGTTGCCCCGTCAGAGGTCCCTCAATCTCTAGCAGCCGTGATCTCAAGCTATGTCAGATGGATCCTCACACCATGACACCAGGAATAACACTGCTGAGCTTCTCCAGAATGTTGGGAGAATGTGATCTCGCCAACGCCAAAACAGTGCAAAACCGCGATTCGTCACCGAACACGATGTTACGTCCTTCATCAGCAGTCCATGTTTCCCGGTGATGGCGCCTCTCCAAACGCAGCTGTTTGTGTTATCGTGTTAACGACAGTGTACTCTTAGTTTGTTCGTGCCTTAGTCCCACCGGATGACAGAACGTCGCAGTGGGACCATTACTTGTTCTTTGAAGGCAGACGCAGATATGTGGGCCTTACGCTGTGCTGGGTGTGCAATACGGCCCGCCACCCTTGAGGTGGTCAGACGTGCTCGACCGAAACCTTGACCAGTATCCGTACCCAAACGTTCCCATGCAGTCCCACATCGGCTCGCCGTCACACTGGAAAGCCCTATAAGCTCGATACTGCACGATTCGACCAACCGACCAAACGGAGACGCACTGTGAGTCCCCTTTCAAATTGCCGGTAAAGCTGCCACACGAGTACGCTCCATCTCCGCGTGCTTGTCACTTACGACTCATCATCTGACCACGCCCTTTGAGTAATCCACCGCTCCAGGTAACAACGCCACGAACAGCATTATTCCACTCTCCTGACACTACCTCTCACAGCAAACTGGAACTCGATAATAATTTACATACGAGTACATGCTGATGACATGTACGTGTAGAAGTTACATCGACATCCGACCTTATTTTCTGGATGATTCACGTTTTTTGTCAGACAGTGTAGTTGGATATAAGCATATAAACTAATCTGCCTATTCATGGTTAGGTTTATATAAGAACGCAGTTCAGGTTTATTACAATACACATGAATATTTAGTTTTAATGTTAAATGTCCAAATGTTTTTGAATTCCTAAGGGACCAAACTGCTGAGGTCGTCGGTCCATAGACTTACACGCTACTTAAACTAACTTAACGATAAGGACAACACTCACACCCATGCCCGAGGAAGGACTCGAACCTCTGGCGGGAGGGGCCGCACGCTGAGTGACATGGTGCCTCTAACCGCGCGGCCACTCCGCACGCGTGGAACATGTAACTAACTAATATATATGAGGCCTGCGTTCTTTACGAAAGGTTGAAATAATTTTCTTGAAATTAATTCTTTTTTTATTACGACCTTCATTGTCATATCTATAAAACTCAAATATCTTTGCATATAAGTTGGCAAAGTCATTAAAAAACACGTAAACAGCATACACTGTTCATTATAAGCCCATTACATTTCCAACACAGTCCGAAATTTAACCACACCGCCGAACAACTACCGCCTTACTTGGCGCTAAACTTCTACCGAAGACCATCTAGACACAAAGATAGCGTTAATATGTATTACGTTCGATATTAAAACGCAAACTGTTGTAAGGTGTCAGGCAAATCCAACACCTTCCATGAAAACCGTGACATGATAAGCAAATCCAGTAGTATGTCACATAGCTCCGAATAAATAGTGACATTAAATTAACCAAAGTAATACGAGTAACGAGTGAGCAAATGGAATACCACAGACTAACACAAGAATGCCTAAATGCATGTCATACCTTCCCACCGTGAGACAGACGCAGTTCCGAGGGGAGAAACGAGAACAGAAGCCGAGAACAGAACCGTGTTAAGCTAGAAGGCCCTACGATAAGGGACAGACACCCACGTCGCCAGCCAACCGCCATGACCACCCCCCAGCCCATGTTAAAAGATAGAGCCCTCCAAAAGAACAGTATAGATCTTACGATAACACTAAAAGGGCCACACCAGCTGCAAGTTTTAGCGTGAGACTTTTTCGCGTGAGACTTTTTCGCGTCTCTATTACGTTGCAAACTTTAAAAACATTGCCCCACCACGAAAAGTACAACGTTTCTCATTGGATGGACAGAATTTTTGTAGGCGGAGCTTAAGGTTAACATTGAGACTCTGATTGGTCAGATGAAAACACAGCCAGATAGTTTTTTTTAAACCGACTTCGGTAAATTGTAGTAAGGAGAAGTTAGGTGAGAGTTGCTTCCGAGACGGCGAGGTGAGCGGAACTGTGCTGTCCGCCGCCCCCTGACGAACACCGACAAGGTAATGAACGCACGCGATGGCGCATAACAGCACATAAAGCCTCACTCAGAGCTGCAGAAGTCTCATCTGTTACACCCCTTTTTTGCGTAATACTAGTGTCGATCGTCAATTAAAGCTCATGGTGTTCACATTTGCCACTTGAAGTAAAAATCTGAAACACAATGATTTTTCTGTTATATAGTTATTGAGAAGCCACATCAGCCACTGTAATTTACGACAAGTTATATAAGTAATTAAAGATAATTGAGGGTCACTGTAGACCATTTTGATAGTTTTCTCTTTTGTGAAACTTAATTTAAACCTAGATTATAGATGTGATATGGCATAGGTCATCCTTCGATCCATTGTAGAACTTGTAAATCATTCAGGGAATATTCGTTCACATTTTTGTTGAACGCAGTTGGTTTTTACCATCCTGTATTAAAACATTTCCTTTTATCAATAGTGCAATTTATAAACAATGTTTTTTGAGTAGAATAAAATTTCCAATGGTAAACTTAACTGCTTTTTCGACGTTATTTTACCAGCCAACTAAAAATAGGAAAGCCTTGAACCACTTCCACTAAATTTAGTTAGTATTAAGATTCTTTTACAGGGAGTGCAGTGGCGCTGACGCTGAAATCATTAAGTATTTGGTTATATCATCGCTAGTCTCACTGAACTCTTCTGAACTCTACATGTCATGTGTGGTCTGGTGTCTCCTTACCAGCAACAGGTCCCAGATTCAAACTAGTCAATTCCCTAAAAAACACGCTCAGAGCGTCGTTGCGCGAAAGTGGTACGGAGACACGATATAGAACTAACAGACACCACGCAGAATGTTAGACTGTGACATTGATCAGCTTAGGTATAAAAGTTGAATTTCATGCTTTATTACAAAGTACACTGAAGCGCCAAAGAAATTGGTATAGGCATGCGTATTCAAGCATAGAGATATGTAAACAGGCAGAACACAGCGCTGCGGTCGGCAACGCCTATACAGCACAACAAGTGTCTGGCGCAATTGTTAGATCGGTTACTGCTGCTACAATGTCAAGTTATCAAGATTTAAATGAGTTTGAACGTAGTGTTATAGTCGGCGCACGAGCGATGAGGACACAGCATGTCGGAGGTAGCGATGAAGTGGGGATTTTCCCGTACGACCATTTCATGAGTATACCGTGAATATCAGGAATCCGGTAAAACATCAAATCTCCGACACTGCTGCGGCCGAAAAAAGATCCTGCAAGAACGGGACCAACAACGACTGAAGGGAATCGTTCAACGTGACAGAAGTGCAACCCTTCAACAAATTGCTGCAAATTTCAATGCTGGGCCAACAAGTGTCAGCGTGCGAACCATTCAACGAAACATCATCGATATGGGCTTTCGGAGCCGAAGGCCCCCTCCTGTATCCTTGATGACTGTATGACACAAATCTTTACTCCTCTCATAAGCACGCCAACACTGACACTGGACTGTTGATTACTTGAAACATGTTGCCTGGTCGGACGAGTCTCGTTTCAAATTGTATAGAGAGGATGGACGTGTAATAGATTATCTCATGAATTCATGGACCCTGTATGTCAGCAGGGGACTGTTCAAGCTGGTGGAGGCTCTGTAACAGTGTGAGGCGTGTGCAGTTGGAGTGATATGGGTCCCCTGATACGCCTAGATACGACTCTGACAGGTGACACGTACGTAAGCATGCTGTCTGATCACCTGCGCGCGGGATTAGCCCAGCGGTCGCAGGCGCTACAGTCATGGACTGTGCGGCTACTCCCGGCGGAGGTTCCAGTACTCCCTCGGGTATGGGTGTGTGTGTTTGTCCTTAGGATAATTTAAGTAGTGTGTAAACTTAGGGACTGATGACGTTAGCAGTTAGGTCCCTTACGATTTCACACACATTTGAACATTTGATTTTGATCACCTGCGTCCATTCATGTCCATTGTGCATACCGACGGACTTGGGCGATTCAAGCAGGACAATGTGACACCACACACGTCCAAAGTTACTCCAGTAACATTCTTCTGAGTTTAAATACTTTCGATGGCTGCCAAACTCACCAGGCACGAACATTATTGAGCGTGTCTAGGATGCTTTGCAACGTGCTGTTCAGAAGAGATCTCCATCCGCTCGTACTCTTACGGATTTATGGTAAGCGCTGCAGGATTCATGGTGTCTGTTCCCTTCAGCACTACTTCAGAGATTATTCGAGACCATGCCACGTCGTGTTGTGGCACTTCTGCGTGCTCGCGGGGGCCCTAGGCTGGTGTAGCAGTTTCTTTGGCTCTTCAGCTTATAATTTGTATTCATCCACAGACGCAAAAAACTGCAGCACCAAAAAATAATTAATGCAGAGTTATGAAATTTCTGGAAAACATTTATCTAGATAACATATTTACAAGATTAAAATTTTAAGATCATAGGCTAACGTAAGCGCGAGGTAATCCATTGCAAATATGAAATGCTTGTACATTAATAACCGGTGTAACCACCAGAATCTTGAATGCAAGCATACAAATGTGAATGCGTTGAGTTGTACAGGTGCCGGATGTCAGTTTCTGGGATGGAGTTTCATGCCTGTTGCGCATGTTTGGTCAATACATGGACGCTTAATGCTGTTTGTGGATGACCCTGGAGTTGTCGTCCGATGATGCCCCATATAAGCTCGATCGGAGAGTGATCTGGTCATCGATCAGGCCAAGGCAAGATATTGACACTCTGTAGAGCATATTGGGCTACAACAGTGGTATGTTGGCGAGCGTTATCCTGTTGGTAAACAGCACCTGGAATGCTGTTCATGGATGCCAACACAACAGGTCGAATCACCAGACTGGCAGTCAGGGTTCGTAGGAATGTTACGTGAGCGCTCCTGCTGTAATACGAAATCGCACGTCAGACCATAACTCCAGGTGTAGGTCCAGTGTGTCCAGCAGCAGAGCTAAACTGACTTCCTTCTAACCAACACACGGCTTTCATCAGAAAACAGAACAGATCTCGGCCCTGTCCTCTAGTTAGCTCTTTCTTGACGTCACTCAAGTTGCAAATGGTTGCGATTTTGGGTCAGTGGAATGCACGCTACAGGGCATCCGGATCGGAGCTGTCCTTGAAGAAACAGAATTGTAACAGTTCGTTGTGTCACTGTGGTGACAGCTGCTGCTTAAACTGTTACTGTAGATGCAGTACGATGCGTCAGAACCACACGCCAGACACGATGGTCTTCCCTCTCGGCAGTGCCACGTGGCCGTCCAGAGCCCGGTCTTCTTCTGACGGTGCATTCTCCTGAGCACCGCTCCCAGGAGTCATATGCTGTGGCTACATTGCTGCCTAGTCTTTCTACAGCATCTCAGGCAGAACATCCAGCTCCTCGTAGCCCTCTTACTCGACATTAAAACTCAGTGAGGTGTTGCTAATGGCGTCTTTGTTACCTTAAGGCATTCTTGGCTAACGTCAATTCACCACGTCCTATCTCAACGGGAATTGACGTTACACCGTGTATTTAAAGCAAAACTGATTTGCATCCTCATAGTGGCGCTACTAACGCGACTGGTGCGAGATTTGAATCGACATAATCTTGCAACTTTCGTTTGTGTCCCACAACTCCTTCTTGGTACTACGATTTTTTCGGTCAGTGTATTTATAATTAATATTTTGACCAGTTCTGCTGTAATTACGTGTAAGAATACAAGAATGAAAAATTTTTTCGGAATGCACATAATTTTGTATAAAACGCATACATTTTCGTAACTATCCAATCAGATAAACAAGCAGGAGAAATGAGTACGAGAAGAAGAAATAGTTCCGCAGCAGAAATCGAGAATCACCGTAAAATCTAAAAAAAGGGGTGTCGAGCGATTCATTAACAGTCAGGCCAGCATCGAAATTGGTCAATTTGGAAGAGAGGGAAAATTACACTACATTGGTTGCAGTGGCCGTAAATTAATTCATCGATGTGGGTGGGCGTTATATTGTAAATGTTGTGTTTGGTATTCTAAAAGTTAACGGGTTCAAATGGCTCTAAGCACTATGGGACTTAACATCTGAGGTCATCAGTCCTCTAGACTCAGAACTAATTCAACCTAATTAACCTAAGGACATCACACATATCCATGCCCGAGGCAGAATTCGAACCTGCGGCCGTAGTAGCAGCGCGGTTCCGGACTGAAGCGCCTAGAACCGCTCGGTCACAGAGTCCGGCCAAAGGTAACGGGCTTGGAGAAGCTGTGAAGCTGACGTGAAAGTAATCAGCTCCACTACTGTCACTTAGTTTGACAACTCTATTAAGTTACTGTGGCCGGATGGTGTGAGCAGAGATAACATTTTGCTGCTATAAACATACGGTGATTCATACATGACTAAAGCAGCCAATGGGCTTCAGATTCTTTGTAGTAGGATAGTGAACGTCATTTGCCTTGCACATCCATCACAAAGAGTTGCAGAATAGTTGAGTTGAAATTACCCTTATGTGGAAAAATTAATTTCCTGTGCCAAGAAAATCTATGTGACAGCTACGCCACGGACGTAGAAATTTAGTGAACACGCACTCTCACTGCCCCCTCCACAGCCTGTCCTTACACAACGTGGTTCTTGGCTTAATGTTCCTGAGTGTTGCTACACCAACTACTTATACATCAAATTAAGATAATCTTGTGTGAGCTTAATAGCAATGTATCAGGTACTATCAAAACTGCGAAAGAGGTCTGTCTTTACAGGCACCTTGACTGGAAACTTGACAAACATCAATGCGAACTTCTCAGCAGCATCAAAAGTCATCATACGACTGGAAGCTGCTTAGTATTCAGTTGTGTGACGGCCCGGATATTATATGGCACGCTCAGAGTTGGTTGAGCCGAGTTCATGGTCATGCGGCTGACTAAGCGAACAACAAATTGCGCAACGTTCTCCAGCGGAATCCTGGATATTCTACAAGGTTAGAATTAGTAAAAGTCTTTCTGGGAATGCCACGAAGCGAATTTGGCCTGCAGTGACCCATCTGCCTTCAGATATACTCCTATAATGTCCTGTTATGTGAAGGGAACTTTTCAGGTGTAAGACTATACTCAGCTTCAATCTTAGATCTTTGAAAATGGAAAACTTGAAAATGCACCTTGTGATCCAATGCAACCTTGCTGAAACTGAATATTGACAGGACGTGTTAACAAATTTTGAATACCTTAAACAAGTGGTGTTCAGTAGTGAAAGCATGGTTTTATTGTTTGGATATGTGTTATTGTTCTCACTGTATTTTATCTTTTTTTTTTCAGACACAGGCAGACATTTCAAAAATAAGTTTTAGTTTCATGCACTACACTGTACTCACAATTTGTTCAGAAGTGAACTTTGTGTTACATGGTATGTAAAAGCCAACAATACTGTTTTAAAATGGACTTATATAAAGTTCTATTTTCTTTTTAAAGTCGTATTTATATACGTTTTCGGTTATGAATTCGTTACATATTTGTCTGTTTTTAGGCCGTTAAAATCTGGGCCTGTTAATGACAAGATAGAAGAATAGAATAAAATATTGAAACTTCTTGGCAGATTAAAACTCAATGCCGGACCGAGACTCGAACTCGGGGCTTTGCCTTTCGCGGGCAAGTGCTCTGCCGTCTAAGCTACGCAAGCACGACTCACGACCCCACCTCAAACCTTCAATTCCGCCAGTACCTCGTCTCCTGTCTTCCCGAGTCCGAGTCTCGGTCCAGCACACAGTTTTAATCTGCCAGGAAGTTTCATATCAGTGCGCACTCCACTGTAGAGTGAAAATTTAATTCAAGAATAATGTTGATAGAATGGCAGAAAATATATTACCAGAAACAAATAGTGAATTACCGGTTGATCGGAAAGAGAGAACTACAGTAGGTGGATGCATGATAGAGCCGAAATAGGTGACTACATCACGTAATTCTTAGAAGAACAAATGGTGATAGATGCACTCATTGAAGTAGATAATTAATATACACTCCTGGAAATTGAAATAAGAACACCGTGAATTCATTGTCCCAGGAAGGGGAAACATTATTGACACATTCCTGGGGTCAGATACATCACATGATCACACTGACAGAACTACAGGCACATAGACACATGCAACAGAGCATGCACAATGTCGGCACTAGTACAGTGTATATCCACCTTTCGCAGCAATGCAGGCTGCTATTCTCCCATGGAGACGATCGTAGAGATGCTGGATGTAGTCCTGTGGAACGGCTTGCCATGCCATTTCCACCTGGTGCCTCAGTTGGACCAGCGTTCGTGCTGGACGTGCAGACCGCGTGAGACGACGCTTCATCCAGTCCCAAACATGCTCAATGGGGGACAGATCCGGAGATCTTGCTGGCCAGGGTAGTTGACTTACACCTTCTAGAGCACGTTGGGTGGCACGGGATACATGCGGACGTGCATTGTCCTGTTGGAACAGCAAGTTCCCTTGCCGGTCTAGGAATGGTAGAACGATGGGTTTGATGACGGTTTGGATGTACCGTGCACTATTCAGTGTCCCCTCGACGATCACCAGTGGTGTACGGCCAGTGTAGGAGATCGCTCCCCACACCATGATGCCGGGTGTTGGCCCTGTGTGCCTCAGTCGTATGCAGTCCTGATTGTGGCGCTCACCTGCACGGCGCCAAACACGCATACGACCATCATTGGCACCAAGGCAGAAGCGACTCTCATCGCTGAAGACGACACGTCTCCATTCGTCCCTCCATTCACGCCTGTCGCGACACCACTGGAGGCGGGCTGCACGATGTTGGGGCGTGAGCGGAAGACGGCCTAACGGTGTGCGGGACCGTAGCCCAGCTTCATGGAGACGGTTGCGAATGGTCCTCGCCGATACCCCAGGAGCAACAGTATCCCTAATTTGCTGGGAAGTGGCGGTGCGGTCCCCTACGGCACTGCGTAGGATCCTACGGTCTTGGCGTGCATCCGTGCGTCGCTGCGGTCCAGTCCCAGGTCGACGGGCACGTGCACCTTCCGCTGACCACTGGCGACAACATCGATGTACTGTGGAGACCTCACGCCCCACGTGTTGAGCAATTCGGCGGTACGTCCACCCGGCCTCCCGCATGCCCACTATACACCCTCGCTCAAAGTCCGTCAACTGCACATACGGTTCACGTCCACGCTGTCGCGGCATGCTACCAGTGTTAAAGACTGCGATGGAGCTCCGGATGCCACGGCAAACTGGCTGACACTGACGGCGGCGGTGCACAAATGCTGCGCAGCTAGCGCCATTCGAAGGCCAACACCGCGGTTCCTGGTGTGTCCGCTGTGCCGTGCGTGTGATCATTGCTTGTACAGCCCTCTCGCAGTGTCCGGAGCAAGTATGGTGGGTCTGACACACCGGTGTCAATGTGTTCTTTTTTCCATTTCCAGGAGTGTATTTTGCTGCAATTTACGTAAAAATAATGACTGTATGATGAAATTATGGAATAACTTCTTTTTCTTTCTTTTTGTAGTAGCTAGCTGCCATAGTCATTGGACAGTAAACCTTAGATGTTGCGGTAGATAAATTATCTAAAGAACAACCGCCTTCAGTCACACTTGTGCTTTTATTTCAATGCACGATGCATTTTTAGCCCTGGGAGCTTATCTTCAGATACGTTGACAGTCTACATTGATTATTTTTCCAGATTTAGATTAATCCTGGTCTGCTTCGAATGGTGGATACGTGGTTTTTGAAGCACAATGTATGTAAATAGGTTTATGTACATATATACACTTGTCCTTCTACAGCACATTTTCTAAACACAAGCCAAAATAGTCGACGTAGACTGTCAAAGGAGCTAAAGATGAGCCCCCAGGGCTCGAAATGCGTCGTGCATTGAAATAAAATCACGATTGCGACTCAGGGCGGTTGTTCTTAATTTTACGAAAGTAATGCAGTCCCGGAAGAATTACTGATAGAAAAGGATAAAGTTAAGGAATAAAGAAAAGTCGCAGCTAGCTTGCCAGCAGGTCCTGCTGAAGACTTTTTCCCGCAGAGAACCCTGCTCTGAAGCAAAGGGAAGCTTCTGGGTTGTGGCCAGATCTGAAGCTGCTATATGGAGGAGACTGCATGTTGCAAATGACTGAAAGGCTAACCTCATATTCGTGACGAATACGCGTTACCGCCCGCTGGTAATGATACAGTCTCTCTTGCTCGAGCATCGGTCTCTTCTATGCCCACGTCCGGGCAGCTGCAGCTGGGAAGTAAGGGGCTCTCGGTTACAGTCCGTCCCATCGTTTCGCGCGTGATGGCTCCACTTAGGGAAATAGCGTTACAGGAGACGAAGGAGTGAAATGTCCGTTCTGTGTGTCTCGGGAGGAACTGTCCGCCAGGTTTTAGAAATCATCCGGGGACAGCTCAGTACACGGGTGGCAGTCAGCTGCAAATCGCCACCGCTCGCGCCGGCACTCATGACGTCCGTTTCTTGGGATCAAATATCGTTCTCGGTTCTTTCCAGAGACTGGCGGAAGCGGCGAAGACAGCTAGTTTCACTCGTAGGGTCTCAGAATGTATGTTGATTTGCAGCGTCATTTCGGGAACTGACTGGTGTCCTCTGGTCTGAAGGAGTGGAGGGTTTGAACCAGAGACTTCCCCGGTTCTGTGATGATTTCGGCTGTTGATTCCTAGATCTACGGTGCAGGGCGGAGACTTGTAAAGCTGTCTTAGATAGGTCAGGTCGTACGTTATCTCATATCTTCGTCATTGTGTTATCATGTCTATTGCTTCCTATAGAAATGCTTTGTGCACAATGACTGTTTAACTGGTGTAAGGTCTTATGTATATGTCTGCCTCCAGAGCTAGTGGTTGCTTTTTTTTTTTTTTTTTTTTTTTTAAAAAAAAAAACTTAGTGAAAGTGGCTATCGCGGCAGAATGCCATTCAAGGGGACGAAGACTTTCTCCGCTCGGGGACTGTGTGTTGTGTGCTCTTCATCATTACTTCGTCTTCATCGACGCACAAGTCGTCGAATTGGCCTCAAATCAAAAGACTTGCAGCAGGCGATAGTGTCTACCCGACCGGAGGCCCTCACCACACGACATTTCATTTTATCTTTATTGTCAAGTTAATGTTCTTATTATTATAATTAGAAGATTTGTTAGCTTCACCAAAACTCGAAAATAGAAATGCAAATACTGATAGTTACCTGAGGAATCATAATAATATTTCTAAATCTGATTTTCTATCAATAAAGTAGGCAAACTACAATACCTTCTACTTTGGCACCTTTTCTTGGCTTACGACACTGCAGGTCCTCTGTTATTAAGAAGAGCAATGAACGTGGGGAAAGGTACTGCGGCGACTACAGCAGTTCTGAAATAAACTAAATTTATTCGCAATTGCGAATATGAACGACCAGTAGCTGTATAAGGGAAAATTTGCGCCGGACTCGGACTCGGAACATCGAACCCGTGTTTTCCGCTTTACGCGAGCGATCGCTTTAACCGTTTGACTATCCGTGCACAACTGCCGACTACACCCAAACTTCCATATATTCGGGTTCGAGTGCCGGAGTAAATTTTCATTGTAGTCGTTCTCCTATACAGGGTGTCCCATTTTAATCTATACCGGTCGATATAACTGCAGCGACACAACTCTGCAAAAAAAGTCTCTAGCAAAGGTTGTAAGGTTTGAAGGGGGTAATGGAGTGGTTACCTCGAAATGACCTTGAACCCTGTTTTCAAGGTCAAACCAGGGTCAAGTTCATTTTTAAAATGGTAACCCCTATTGTTTATTCCATATTCATATTCTACGTGAAAAAAGACATTGTATGTAAGGAACATTTTTTCGAAAAACCAATCGTTTGTCGCCAGGGGCGCTTCATTATAACTTTCCCAGGTCACCAATATCGTGAGAGTGAAGCGAGATCGGGAAACATTTTCAATGAAAATCTGAACTCTGTCCACTGATGAAATTTTCGTGAACCTGAAATGGCCTTGAAATTCTTCAGTAGGGATTAACCTAAAAGCAAATACCGTTGGCGTTTGCGGAACCCAATGTGCACCACTTGGAGAGTGCCGTATCAGAGGCCAGCACTGTGCTTGTGCCGGCACAGTCAGAGAAGAGAAGAGTGGAGCTTTGAGGCTAACTAATAAGTGTCATTGTCGGGGAATCTGAAATCATAACTGGGGGTTCAGAGAAATTTTACCTTTGGAGTCTCTGACAATTTCTCTTCTGGGCTCACTTGAATTATTCTTGACTGGCGTGACTCTCATTAATTTTTCTCTTATGCATTTGGCAAAATGTTGTGTTAAGGAAGTTAGAAAAATTCCACCTCGTCGAACTCTGATGAATTTCGCATCGTGGGACTCAGAACAATCTCGTCTCGCGAGACTCTAATGAGTTCCTGCGAAGTGAAATTTTTGCAAATCTGCACAAGGAAAATTATTCTCAACACGAATGTTTGGAGCCCATAAGAGAAAAATTTATCTGAGTCACCTTGTCTCGCAATCGACTTTCTCGGGACAGTCTTTTGATTCTGCCTTCTCTCCATATTTGAAAAGGACGGATTACTATGGGGTATTTCATCACTTTATTATTTACGACAAAATCGATATATGTAAAGGTGCCCTCTTGAAAGACACACATCCGTTAGACACCTAAGTAATTTTCTGAAAGAGCGCTTCGTTCTCGAGATACTGGTAACCTCGTAAAGTTACAATGAAGTGCCCCTGGCGACAAACCACTGGTTTTTCGAAAAAAATGTTCCACACAATAAATGCGTCTGTTTTCACGTAGAAAACGAACATGAAACAAAAAATAGGGATTACCATTTGAAAAAATGAACTTGACCTTGGTTTGACCTTGAAAACAGGGATCAAGGTCATTTCGAGGTAACCACTCGATGACCGCCTTCAGACCTTACAACATTTACTGGAGACTTTTTTTTTCAGACTTGTGCGGCTCCAGAGATATCGGCCGCTATAGATTAAAATGGGACACCCTGTATAGCTGCGTGTTGTTTGTATTCGTAATTGCGAACACATTTCATGTATTTTCTCGTCTTTGCGCACAATGTTATTGGAGTACTAGTGAATCAGTTGTGGCCACAGCTAGTGAAGTAAAACCGCAGGCAGATTTCCGTAACGAGTAGTGGTGTGCAGTGAACTGCGATGCGTGGTGTTGAACGAAGTTTACATGTGTTTAATTGCAGTAGTAAGTTGTCTCTTTTGTATTGTTGACGTGGATGCAAGATTTTTGACCCTAGAAACATGGCGATGTTGGAAAAACTATGTGGCGACATGAAGCTATATTTGTGGTAAGAAAGATGAGATTATTGCAAGGTGTTGGCCGATTGCTTCTCATACGTCTGTGCATCATTAAGAAGGCAAAAACGTTTTAATTTGCGTAGAACCATAATAGGAAAAGCAGTTACAGTTGCAGGTTCTACCTTTGAACAAGACATCAGTATTTTAAAAATATCCTACTCTCAATGTAAGTTATTGTAGATTGATAATATCCTTTAGCATTCATCATTTCTTATGTGTTGTGTGAAAAATGAATTTGCGTTTTTTTTAAATATTTGAACAGAAACATAATTGTTGTGCAATGTAAGTGTTAATTGAATGAGCCTTGTATGAAGTAAATGTGGTTTGTTCATTTTCTATTTTATACTTGTATTTTGTTAGCCCCATTATCCCCACGTCGTATTAGGAACTGAGAGTTGGTTGAAACTCAAAACAGAAGGTAGGGAGCTGGCAGACAACGCCTGGAACTTATGTTGTAGAGGTACATTAGACTCCGCAGCCGGTGGGACATTCACGGTACCCAGGCAGTAACTATAGGTCTAAAATTAGTTCGACTACTGAGTCATATAAGCAAGAGTAACCGTCGTCAGAGGATATAGATTAATAAGTTGATGGAGACACGTAGGTTCAAATGGCTCTGAGCACTATGGGACTTAACTGCTAAGTTAGCAGTTAAGGCGTTCTTTACTCAGCTTGCCTAAGAGAGAGTTTAGCAGTTGTGTTTAATAGTAAAATTAGATTATCAATAGATGGTGCCTTCTAGATTCTTTACCTCGACGTGTATAACGGAAATCTAGTGACAGACTACTCTTGCGTAAAGAGTTTAAACAACTCCAACAGCTATCGGACATTTTAGTTAAACAGATTGTCAGCAGATGCTACCTTCTACATTAACTTTATAAAAATGTCTTCAAAATAAAGTTTTTAATGGAAACAATAATTTTCAAGTAATTATGTATTTTTCGTCTTGAAAATGATGTCTCAATCATTAATTTTGATTAAGGAATACAGGAGATACGGCGTACCCACAAAAAACACATTTGAGAAATAATACCGTGTACTTGAGTGTACTTGCCAAAAAAGTCAGTTCTGAACAATTAAGAATGTATTACAAATAGCTTTAACATGTTACACAGCACTTAACATACGTAGAACTCGAAATATTTGCAAATGTTGCACGAAACACAGCCTCATGTCTCGCAACAGCAAAAACTGTAGAAAAAGATGGAAACTGCTTGTGGGCGTCTCTAGTATGCATGACTTAATGTGATTCTAAAATCTGTTACTAGACTGGAATACTCACCAAAAAACATCATGTATTCCTAGGTACACTATGCCCTAAGCACTGGACTCTCCCTTACCTGTAATTACAACAACATAGTTACGAAGCTGGCTACAATGTAGTTGATGAGAAGGAGCAAGATATTTGTTTTTCGCTGCACTTTTGTTCCAGGGAAGTAATTGCAGGTCATCTTATAAGATAGCGAAACAAGACATCTTTTGAAATGTGCTTCATCTGTCCCTAACAGGGCTTTTAAATTTTCTTGTTTGAACATTTTCGTCGGATGCCTGTCTGTACGGCACCCATAATGCGTTGAGTGTCTTCATGTTCGACATTTCATTTCAGATATAATGCACGCGGCCATACGAGATACGCACCATCTCCAATTTATCATTTCCTTTGTGGCGACAGCCGTGTATCAGAACATGCTCCTACGACGACAACGTCTGAACACATCTAGCCAGCTCTTCTTGCTAACAAACAACTATGAGCTTCGGCTTTTCAGGAGTTGAACTGTTCGAAGAAACACTCGTTCCAGCAACCACATCGGTAGCGAAATTTTATGTTATTTCGTAGCGATTTACCACACTTGCCAGTTTGTCCTTGTGCCCATGGAAGAATTTAATGAGATGAAGTAGTGTATGGGTCTACAGTTGTCTTTGAAATGTCGACGCGCTACAAATAGCTCGCTAGCACTGGATTTCCTTGTGGAACGGCTTTCTTGGAGTGAATAACACGGCCGCCATTTGCACCTCATCTGCATAAGTGCGTATCTCACTATTGAGGCGGCTGTCCGTAGCTCGTCGGGCCGTAACGTTGCCTCTGTATGTCCGTCTCTTCATAGGTGGTTGTGGGACTGAGTGGATCAGAGGTGGGAATCTACCTACACGTCAGTCATGGAGCCTGAAGATGGCGTAATACATCGTCCAAACTGGTAGCCCAATACAATAACGATTTGGAAACTTAGACAGCTGAAAGGTGTTTGATTTGATATTCCATAAAGTTGCTGTTAACTGAGAATCGACTGTGTACACCGACGTGTACCTGAAATGCAAGTACGTCAGAACTACGTAATGTAGGCTACCTATGTCGCCGTTAAGTTTTGAATTATTTAACAGTAGTGATATACGCTTGGCTTGGTCGCTAAGTGTTTTTTTATTACACTAGTTATTTCGCAATTCGCTTCAACAGCATCATCAGATAGATCTGTGGTACAAAGAACTAACATTAGAATGGGTGAAAGAGTATTTTATAAAAATAACAATCTTCAGAGGAATTTTGGCGAAGCGACATGCGTCCATGTAATTACGTATACATGCAAATAAAATAAATATGTGGGCAAAGTTATCTATGTTACAAATATTTTATGTCAAGTATTGCAAACTGGTTCACTGTACATAAATTTCAAGAGAAAAGGCATGTCACGTTCCGAGTTATCATTGTCAGTGCTAATCCATATCGTTTCTGTTATTACAGTCATAACTGTTTTTATATGATTCTCTATTTAGGATGTCATGTAAAGGTTTCTTTTCTCTCCCGACCTCAAAATAAAGTTCCCTTCTCTTCCACATATGTAACAGCTTTAGTTATGGTTACGCAATTAATATTGCAATAATATGTTTTCTACTGCACATGTATTAACTTACAATTTTGGTTATTTTTAAAACTTGTACTGAAAATGTAGCGTCATCTGATTCAACCTAATAATTTGTGATGCAAAATTACGTTTACTGTAAATTGTTTTATAATGTAATATGTATAGGCTGTAACTGCTATATTTATGGTGGGAGTAAATGTTTCACAATAAAATAATAAGGAAAAAAATATTGAACATACGTCGTTCACTTCAGCCATCTGGTGGCCGAAAATGTGTACCTTGTTACGAGCCACACTGCGAGAGCTAGTTTGGCCTCTGATGTTAACTTTGACAAGATACCATGTATCCATGTATTTCAACTTACGCGTCAACGCAGTTACTCTAAACATCGTTATTTTTACAAAAGTTTGTTCCATCCTTTCTGAAGTTAACTCTTTGAACGACTAATTACGTGACGATTTTGTTTAAAGCGAACCGCATGATAAGGGGTATAGTAAAAACAATTTAGGACACCGGCAAAAGTATATTGTTGAGCCAAACGCAGTCAAAGATCCACAGACAGACTTCATATTTCCAAATTAATGAGGTTTTTAACATTAGATATGCCGAAACGTTTAATATTGCTGGTATCGATGGCCCGTTCGAAGGAAAATAAATTTATTGCATGCGGAAATTCACTTTCATTATCCGATCACATCAATTTATGTAGCTTTAATGATTCAGGCAGTAACGTTCATTTGATTCTGAAGTCGTCTTTCCTTCCTCCCAGAGAGACAGTAATTCTCGAAGGCGGCAGACATCAGGAAGCATCACCAGTGCAACTAACTTGGAAGTGAGCCAAGAAAATTCCTTGTAAGGATACAATTGTGGTTATTTTTATATAGTACAGAAAGAGAACTGTACTTAACAGCCAGAACTGTTGTGGACTTAAGCCAGCACAATGGTAGAACCCTCTAGAGAACTCCAGTAAGAAACATGCTGCATTCACAGCGTTTATTACATATTTCACTGTTTCGTTCTCGCAAGATTTAACTGGCGTGAAGGCATTCGGAAATGTTATCAGTTTACTAAGAAAGAATGAGAAGTAATGTAGGAGCAGATTCATGAAACTGCAGATAATTTGTGCGTCTGTCAAATGTATGTTTCTCTTGCACGTGTGCGGTTGCTTTTCTGTACAGATTGGAAGAATTATATTTGTATCCCGTGAAACCTTGCCTAGTGTCCTTACACAGTACAGTTTTCAGCAATTCTTCGGTGTCATCCGAGGATAAGTCAATTATTACCCGCAATTTAGTTATATTTTAATTTATTTTGGTAGTACTGTCGTTTTACATTGATGACGCATGCTTTGTTTATTTGTTGTTATATCTTTGCAATTTTAAAGCTGCTAAGTTAGTTTCGCTATCGTTGCCGTGCTGTTAATCATGGCTCTGTCTGTTTGCACCAAAGAAGAGCAACGTTCAGTGATCCAGTTTTTGTGGTCGAAATGGGTATCAGGGGCCGAAATTCATCGAAGACTTTCGCTACAGTATGGGAACAGCGTTTTGCCACAACGGGGTGTCTACGAATGAATTGAAAAATTCCGAAATGGTTGCACAAGTGTTACGCACGATGAAGGAGCCGGACGACCGTTTACCGCCACAAATGAAGAAATCATTGAGCGTTCACGCAAAATGATTTTCTTAGACAGACGATTAACTATGGATGAAGTTTTTTGCGACGCACAAGGTCCAGTACTGGAACATCATAGGGAAAGAGGCCCAACAATAAATAGTGTACGTAACAGTGAGATGCTTACCGCCAGGATAAAGCCTGCAATTCGAATCAAACGCCGAGGATTGCTGTCAAAAGATGGTGTGTTGTAGAACGACAATGCCCGTCCGCATACTGCTGCCAACACTGATGAAACGTTCCAGAAGCTCAAATTTGAAGTACTGGCTCATTCTCCATATAGTCCCTATATTGCCCCTTCTGACTATCACTTGTTTGGTCCACACAACCAGGTATTAAGAGGCCGTCGATTTGCCTCGGACGAAGCAGTGAAAGAAGCGGTGCATTCCTGGCTCGCAGCTGAACTGACAACCTTCTTTTAGGAGGGCATCAGGAAGCTTGTACTACCATGGTCCAAGTGCGTTGAAACGCAAGGAGACTATGTCGAAAAATAACGTTCTTGTAAGTTCCCTATTTGATTACAATAAAATTTTATAACTAATTTGCGGATAATAATTGACTTACCCTATACATGGAGGTCTTATGGTATCTTAAAACATGCGAACGTAGCACCTTACAACTGCAGGCGTCCCAGAAATCGTAACACATCCACAGCAAACGAAACATTCCTGTCATTTCAATATGGGATTCCCCACAGACTGTAAACTGTGCATCCCCGATTGTCTGGGAAGTGACAACGAAGTACTTTCCAGCTCTCACTTCACCTGTAAAATTAGCATGTACATACCTGACCGCTTCGTCGTCCTCCGAATCCTCTCTTCCGTCTGCCTCGTGAAATCTTTCTCTCTCTCTCTCACACACACACACACACACACACACACACACACACACACACACACACACTCTCTCCCTTCTAGTCAATTACGACAATCAGGTTCTTTAAAGTTGCACGGCTTTCCAGGCGGGAGACAAAAGACAGTAAATGTTATTGTATGGTTTTGGGCCATTCAGCACTCTCGTTGTTTATGCGTAATAAGGGAAAAGAAGATTGATGTCTAACATCACGATGACGATGCGGACATCAGGCATGGACCAACAGCTCGGACAGGACAAGGATTGAGAAGGAAATCAGCACTGTTCTTTACAAAGGTGTAAGATGGCAAGAACTTTGCCCCTTACATGAAGTCATTAAAGATCACCGAACTCACGCTGAGCGAACAGTAGGGCTGAACAAAAATGACTGACAAGGCACAATGCATCTTGTAGAGGATATAGTATGGACGTATTGGAATAATTAGTGTTGGGTGATGGTTTTAAAGTAATTCACGCGACATGAAAACTTTGTGGAAACGCGTCGATTTACTGAAGGCTATTTTATCCCAGGGAAGTATTCAGAGTTGACCGTGACCAGGTGGCGGCGCACGGCTGGGGAGCAGCGAAGGGAAGCGACAATAGGCAGCTTAGGGCGGCTCAAACTCTGCGAAAGCAGTAACGGGGTGTGGCCTTCAGCTGCCTTAAGATGAGTGACAGTGAGGGGGTGGTTGACCCCACGCTGGTGTACTGGGAAGCAGATGGAGAAGTTGCACGCCTGTTGATAAATGTCCATCGTCCCGTTTTCAGTGAAACATGCGAGAAAGCCGCACAAAGCTACGGTGTAGCAGTCAACAGAGGCCGAAATATGCATATTTGTAACTATAGCAACTTCACACTGAATTCACGGTCCGCTGAGTCTGAAGTTGATCAGGTGAAGAGTGACACAATGAAATACGCCGGCCTTCAATGGGAACGTAGGACCAAGGAATTTGAAGTACTCTCCTGGGAGTCAGAATTTCGGAAAAATTGGTGTTTTATGCAGATGCTAACCTTGATGGGTGCCCTGGGAGGAGCTAAATAGCAGAAGTTGACAGGAAGGGAAATTTGTGGGAATCTATTCACTTCCCAGAGCAGGCATTGGTCAGTGCTGGGAAGTGACGCATAATTAATGTGACTTGCGCTGCAATTGGCGTAAGTGATTTTGCTGGAGGGGAAGCCGAGGCGAAGAGTGGACTGGCAGAAGTCTCCGTACAGGCCTTCCGTTCCCAGCTTGCCTAGAGTGCAGACGTGGCATTCTTTACTCAGCTTGCCTGAGAGAGAGTTTAGGACTTAGCAGATGGAACGATTGAGCTTGGAGATAGAAAGGTTTCATTCAGTACTGAACTAGACAGCTAGGAGTGAATAGACAAGCGCAGCCTTGCTTCACCATGAGGCCGGCCGACGTCCTCACAATGACGACGCCCCGCCACGCTAAATTCGGTGACATTGCACCCACTCTGGCTTGAGTTAAGCCACTGATTAATTTATTGGATCACGTCGGCTAAGTTTCCATGAGGGTTTCATGGGCCATGTATTGTAGAATTCTTCTCGCACTTTGCATTATGCCTATGTCAGTTGATAGGAATTAATTTTGATTTATCATGCTTTACTCCCCGTAATAGCAGTTTATTCCCAATGCCTGTTAGGAGAGTCGTGTAATGTGATGATTGCAGGTTGTGAGTTAAAATAAATTTGTGCTAATCGACTGCATCTGTTTTCAATCAAGTTGTTGAAATCCCAAATCACTTTCTTAATTAATTTTGTGTTCAACATTTGCATCTGGCGTTCAATAGCTGAATATGGCATCAATGTGCACCCACTTTTAATTAAAAGGGATCAATTCTGAATCAATTAATATCAACACTGATACCGCAGTTGAATCAGTAGTCACAGGGCCTTATTACTTTCTTTGCGTTATCTGATACTGTGGCAGTTTTGCACTCTCTGTTGATCTGTTAGTCAATTAGCTGAGGTGAACACACACCAAAACCAGATAAGTGATGGGAGGGGTGTTACAAAGGAACTATTGCTGAATGGGCCTTAGCAAAACAGCAGGAAATTTGTAGCAGGACATAGATTAGAGTCCCCATTCCTACCAAAGTGGGACTTGTCTTCAGCATCGTGCAACCTCAGTGGCTAGAGTGATGAGGCATAGTGGATAGACTACTGGGTTCTTCATAAATTGGGAGATTTATTAAAAGAACGGAAGATACAAATTTTGGCACTTCAAGAGACACGAATGACGGACAATAACACTGTGGATTTCGGCTATTATCGTCTTCTTAAAAGTAGAACTGATAAAAGAATACTTAGTAATATACCACATCCAGGAGTTGCTATTGCAGTCTCCAAAAATATTTTAAATTCAATAACGGAGGTAAAACCCATTAATAATAGACTAATGACAATTACTCTTAAATGTGCAAATAAAGCATACACTTTAATTAATGCTCATATGCCAGTCAATGAGGATAACAGTAAAAACCTGAAGAAGTTAATGAAGCTTGGGAAACATTAGAAAGCATCATCTCGAAAATTCTCTCAATCCATGTCAAAATTTCAATAGGTGATTTTAGTGCTCAATTAGGTAAAGAAAAAAAATACAAGAAAACGTTGGGTGGATTTCCTGCACATAAATGGACAAACCAAAATGGCCAAAGACTTGTTGAAACATGCAAAAATTTTAACCTTAAAATCATGTCGGCACATTTTAAAAAGAACCCTTCTAAACAAAAAACCTGTCAGGCACCCAATACATTTATTGGGGAATTTCAAATCGATCATGCAGAAATTTTTTCATACCTTAATGGCAAATAAATTTTATATGACAAAGTTAGTAAAAGGGGTAATATTGATTCTGGTGATTATGTAAGGCGAATAAAAGTAAAAATTTAACCTCAAAAACTCTTCAAAACGAAAAATGTTATTCCAAAAATTTGACACAACTAAAATAGCCCAACTCTAACAAGCAAACTTGACAAAAAACAATCCAGAAATTGGTAAAGCATAAAACAAGTTCATGAAAATAGAACAAAATTTAATTCCCCTTCGAAAGAAACAAAAACACCCTTGGTGGAGTGCAGATTGTGAAACAGCAGTTATGTCTAGGTATGAGGCATTCAAAAACTGGAACAGTACTCATAACTATACTGAAAATACGTACAAAACCTTTCTAACTGTAAGAAAAGAAATATACAAACTGATTCTACATAAAAGAAATTATGAAAATGTCCAACTTTTAGAAATCGAAAAAGACTTCCAAAGGAACAATACAAGAATTTAAAACATTCAAAACAAAACTAACCAGTTACCAACCTCAGCGTCTTTGCTTCAAAGATGAAAATGGCAGTTTGGCTCCTAACAACCAGGAACATTGTAAGGTACTTGCCAATTATTTTGAAAAACTATTGAACTGTCCAGAACCAGCGATTACATTCCAACCACAGAAAACTAATAACTCCAAACTTAACTCTAAAGAATCTCATGAAATCGAAATAATTAACCAAAGTAAAAGACTTAAAAACAAAAAAAGCATTCAGAGAAGATGGTACAATTACAGAACTACTAAAATCAGCTGGCCCTAACACTATAAAAGAGATCACTCAACTAATAGGACACATCAGGCAAACTAAGAAAAAACTGATAAAATACCTGAGGACTGGAAAACTACCCTAATTGATCCATTGCATTAAAAAGGGGACAGAACCGATGTCAATAGTTACTGAGGAATCTCTTTTCTTCTGGTCACACACAAAATTCTCTTGGAATGTTTACTTGATAGAGTCCAAGAACAATTAGAACCTAAAATTGGTGAATATCAAGCAGGCTTTAGATCAAACAGATCCTTTCTGGAAGAAATTCTTAATTTAAAACTAATTCTTCGACACAAAGGATTTTTGGTAACAGTACTGTATGTAAATTTGTGGATTTTAGAAAGGCCTATGACTCAGTTGATCATGAATCTCTTTTCCAAATTTTAAAGGAACAAGGGCTAGATACTAAAAATGTAGCACTAATTAATGTAATGTTAACTGACATTAGCTCTAAAGTTAAATTCACAGGAGAAATTTGTGAACTATTTGATATAAGGACTGGTGTTAGGCAGGGAGATGGACTCTTACTATTACTGTTTAACTGTGTTTTGGAAAGGGTAATTACAGGATGGCGTGAAAAAGTCGAGTCAGAATATAAATCAATCAATCATGCTAGATAGAAGTAATATTAGAGTAGATTGCCTCACCTTTGCAAATGATCTGGCGGTTTTAACTAAGGATATTACCACAGCTCAAAAACAAATTGAAATTGTTAAAGTAGTTGTGACAAAAGTAGAACTAGAAATATCATTCGAAGAAAGGGAATATATGACACGCAACAAACAAGCACCAAAGTTTTTGAACACGAAATACAGAAAAATAAAAACGGTTTCTCAGTTAAAATACTTGGAGGAAATCATAGAAGAAAACGGTCTGGAAAAAGCAGCGAACGGAGGTTGCTATCAAAAAATGGCAGATTATCACAAAATATTTATAATAAAAGATCACTTTCTAAATTCAGTAAACTGAGGCATTGCAGCACTGTAATCAAACCTGAATGTCTTTATGCAGCAGAAACTTCAATTTTAAATAGAAAGAGGAATACTGAAGAAATTCGAAAGAAAGAAAGAAAGATTATTAGGAAAATATTAGGCCCAAAAATTACTGATGAAACTTATAGGCTGAGAAACAATAAGGAAACAGAAGAATATGCAGACATACATGGTGACATGAGAAAACGAAGAGTTAAATTTTATGTGCTCATTAAAAGAATGGCACCCACTATGTTGACAAAACAAATAGAATTCTACGAAAACAGAAGTAAAGGCAAAACTGAGCTAATTAAGTGGATCGCTGCAGTTAAAGAGGATCTTAAAAAAGTAGCCAGTACAGCTCAGGCAGACGTTACAGATAGAAAAACATTCAGACAAAAGATATTTGATTGGGAAGTTGGTCAGAGGGAAGTTAGAAAACGGACTGGAACACCACAAACTGATGAAAGAAAGAGACTTCAGTCTGAAACAAATTTGGACACGAAGGAAGGCCAACTATAAAAAGCGACATTGATGGATTGTACCATGCATGGTCCTTTTGGGCTCCTACGGGAATAATAATAATAATAAATAATAATAATAACCCCTGTGGAGGCCCGGGAAAAGAATAGGCCTCCGGTATGTTCTACCAGTCGTAAAAGGCGACGAAAAGAACAGACCACTAATAGGGCTAACCCCCCTTTTAGTGTGATTAGTTGGTTCAGGACAGAACTAATGAAGCCTCGGACAAGCGCTGTCATGGTTGGGGACGACGCTTGAACCCTACGCCCGTCCACAATGGTAAAGACACTGATAGCCACCCTGAAAATGATTTAAATCCAAATAGAGGTGTTTTGCAGGATATGCTTCCTGCAACCACTCTAGAAGGAAAACAAAGACAGAGGATGAGATGATCAAATGAAGTTAACCGACACCTCATGTTCTGTTATTTCCAAGCAACAAACTTAGGAACCAACACAACTCGATACAGATCACTAGTATACACAACATTTATTACCAGATACCCAGAATTAAAATTTTTAACAGAACAACGACTAGCTGATCAGATCCGTGCAATAATAAAAAATAACAGGATACCCCAGTCAGAATTAGAAAACATCAAACAACAAGTACAACAATTACTGGGACAAAACAACGTGCAATCAGAAGAAGAAAATACAGTAATGGACTCAAACATACCAGAGCAAACAAACAAAGAACAACACGCATCAATTAAACAATCAGAGGAAAACGAAATCTTAAGACAGCCACCAGAACAAGCACAAATAGAACACGAAGAGACACACGTGTTAGATATAGGAGAGAAATTTCAGCTGACATATATAGAATACAAAGACACAAATACAGACATTATACCATTCTTGTATAGACCCCCAAATAACCCACAAGTCGAAACAACAATAACAACTATCAACACAATCATACACAACAAAATAAATCAAAATACAGCTATGGAAGAGTTACAACTACTGGTTTATATAGGAGCACTCACTACACTAAATATACACACTAGTCAGAGGTCAGAACCAACCAACACACAGAAGAAACCCACAAAATCAGCACGGCAACACAGGCTACAGATCAGAATAGAAAAACTGAGAAAAGACACCGGACAGCTAACATAATTTAAAAGAAATGAAATATCAGACAAAAAACGAAAAAGGTTAGGTAAAATCTTACAACAAGAAGTGATAGAGCAATTAGATGAAAAGAAGCAGAAATTACAAGCATTGGCCAAACGACTTAGAAGATACAAAAAAAGTGAAAATAGAAGGAAACAAAACCAAACATTCAACACAAACCAAAAGAAATTTTACCAGACAAAAGATAACACACAGATTAAAATAGACAATCCACCAAACATAACAGACATGGAACACTTCTGGAGCAACATATGGTCAAACCCGGTACAACATAACAGGCATGCACGGTGGATACAAGCAGAAACAGACACATACAAGATGATACCACAAATGCCTGAAGTGATAATTTTGCAACATGAAGTCACCCGAGCAATTAATTTTACGCACAATTGGAAAGTCCCTGGAAAAGATAAAATAGCAAATTTCTGGCTACAGAAGTTCACCTCAACACATTCACATCTAACTAAATTATTTAACAGTTACATTGCAGACCCATACACATTCCCTGATACACTAACACAAGGAATAACTTATCTGAAACCTAAAGATCAAGCAGACATAGCAAACCCAGCAAAATATCGCCCCATAATATGCCTACCAACAATATACAAAATATTAACCTCAGTCATTACACAGAAATTAATGACACATACAACACAGAACAAAATTATGAATGAAGAACAAAAAGACTGTAGCAAAGGAGCACGAGGATGTAAAGATCAACTGATAATAGATGCAGCGGTGACATATCAAGCTAAAACTAAACAAAGGTCGCTACACTATGCATACATTGTTTACCAAAAAGCTTTTGATAGTTTACCCCACTTATGGTTTCTACAAATATTGGAAATACACAAAGCAGATCCTAAATTGATACAGTTCCTAAGCATAGCAATGAAAAATTGGAAAACCACACTTAATATCCAAACAAATTCAAATAATATCACATCACAGCCAATACAGATTAAGCGTGGAATATACCAAGGAGACTTATTAAGTCCTTTCTGGTTCTACCTTGCTCTGAACCCACTATCCAACATGATAAATAATACAAATTATGGATATAATATTATTGGAACATACCTACACAAAATCACACATTTGCTATACATGGATGATCTAAAACTACTGGCAGCAACAAATCAACAACTCAACCAATTACTAAAGATAACAGAAGTATTCAGCAATGATATAAATATGGCTTTTGGAACAGACAAATGTAAGAAAAATAGCATAGTCAAGGGAAAACACACTAAACAAGAAGATCACATATTGGATAACCACACAGACTGCATAGAAGCGATGGAAAAAACAGATTCCTATAAATATTTAGGATACAGGCAAAAAATAGGAATAGACAATACAAATATTAAAGGAGAACTAAAAGAAAAATATAGATAAAGGCTAACAAAAATATTGAAAACACAACTGACAGCAAGAAACAAGACAAAAGCTATAAATACTTATGCTATACCAATATTGACCTATTCATTTGGAGTAGTGAAATGGAGTAACACAGAAGTAGAAGCACTCAATACACTTACACATCACAATGCCACAAATATAGAATACATCACATACATTCAGCAACAGAAAGATTCACATTAAGCAGAAAGGAAGGAGGAAGGGGATGGTTCAAATGGCTCTGAGCACTATGGGACTCAACTGCTGAGGTCATTAGTCGAGGAAGGGAATTTATCGATATAAAAACCTACATTATGGACAGGTAGACAATTTAAGAAAATTCTTTATAGAACGAGCAGAAACTAGCAAAATACACAAAGCAATCACTCATATAAATAAATCGGCTACACCATTGCAATTTCATAACCACTTCTGCAACCCTTTAGATCACATAACATCAACAGATACAAAGAAAGTAAATTGGAAAAAGAAAACACTACATGGCAAGCACCCATATCTTCTAACACAGCCACACATCGATCAAGACGCATCCAACACATGGCTAAGAGAAGGCAATATATACAGTGAGACGGAAGGATTCATGACTGCAATACAGGAATAAACAATAAACAACAGATATTACAGCAAGCATATTATTAAAGATCCCAGTACCAATGCAGACTTTGCAAACAACAAATAGAAACAGTAGATCACATCACAAGCGGATGTACAGTACTAGCAAATACAGAATACAGCAGAGGACATGACAATGTAGCAAAAATAATACTTGCCATACAACATAAACTATTAAAACAACACATTCCCACATACAAGTATGTACCAAACAATATACTGGAGACTGATGAATACAAATTATACTGGAACAGAACCATTATAACAGATAAAACAACACCACATAACAAACCTGACATCATACTAACCAATAAAAAGAAGAAATTAACACAACTAATCGAAATATCTGTACCCAATACAACAAATACACAGAAGAAAACAGGAGAAAAAATTGAAAAATACATCCAACTGGCTGAGGAAGTCAAGGACATGTGGTATCAGGATAAAGTTGACATTATACCAATTATACTATCAACTACATGAGTCATACCACACAATATCCACCGGTAAATCAACGCAATACAGCTACATCCAAGTGTATATATACAACTACAGAACAACTACAGAAATCTGTTATTATTGATACATGTTCAATTGCCCAAAAATTCCTAAGTGCAATGTAACATATACTGTACAGTTAAAAGGAAGTCATGCTTGATCAAGGTCCGTGTCACTTTCCATTTTTAACCAGACATAACGTCTGAGAAAGGCAAGAAATAATAATAATTGTATAAATCTGTCTAAATATTTCAGTTCTTTTTGTCATGTACGTAGTAAAGCTAGTTGTGTGAAGAAAAGTCTCAAAGCATTTATATGGATATCGTAAACAGAAGCTGAAGGGCGTTTAAAGGACACTAAAAAAATCACTGCCAAAACTCCGTTTTACTTGTAAAGCCAAAACATGTCTTATAAAGACATCTCAAGTAATAACTGTAAATAGTAGTACAGTTTTCTAAGCAGAATTTGTAGATAGTGTGTTAGTTTTAAGATTATTTATTTTTACTTTGGTTCCAAAATATGTGATTAGTTGTAAATAACTGTGCACTATTCATGCCAGAAGTCATGTCCAACTCTGTGAAGTACTGGTTGGGTTAAAACAATAGGTTTATAACGCTACACATATTTTTTTAATTTAAGTAAGGCATTTGATTGTGTTGATCACAAAATATTGCTCCAGGAGTTGGACCATTATGGAATATGGGGAGCAGCTCACAATTGATTCACCTCTTACTTTAGCAATAGACACCAAACGGTCATTACAATGTTGAGAATGGCTGTGACGTGGGATCTGAGTGGGGTACAGTCAAGTGGGAGGTGCCCCAGCGATCAGTGTTGGGGCATTCTTGTTCCTTTTTCCTTCATGAGGAATGTCCACAATTTTGTTCGGACCAGTGTACTTCAGCTGCCAATCCTTATTCGTCTTCCTCAACTAGCAGGGTTTAAAAATTGCTTTTGGTAACAGTGTCCCAAATTCGATACCTTTGTACCTTGCCCAAGGTTTTATCGTATTTATGTTTTCCAAGTTATGCTTGCTGAGCTAACGAAGCTTCAGCACATTTTAATTTTTCCTCCCACGAAATTTGTGTTCTAGGCATTCGTGGAAGAGGTTTAATCCATTCAATATTTACATGTGTCTTTAGCATAATTCTGCAGGAGTGAAAGTGTGGCAAATTGTTAATGATTTCCTCAAAGGGTTCTATATATTCTATCCACTTTGTCTGTCTATGAAGTATATAAGTTCTGATAAATCTATTGAATTCCCTGAATACTCTTTTAGTGGGATTCCCTTCCAGATGGTAACGTGACATTAAAATTTTTTTAATGTTCTGTTCTTTCAAAACTGATTTCCTCTGATGGCTGATAAAATTACTGGCATTTTCAGAAAGTATTGCAGAACGCTTTCCTATTCTAGGGTTGTAATTATTGGCAATGCGATTATGAGAGCAGAAGTGGTAGTTTTCGTAGCATACAGTTTCACATATTTTGTGAATCTGTCTGTAAGTGCTATGACATTCTTTACGCCGTACGTGACCTTGTCAGCTGTCCTGCGACGTCAATTGCCATGGTCTCGAGTAGTTTACTTGGCAATATTGCATGTAATTGTATCCGAGAACATATATTCTTGAGTTTGGCTTTCTGACAGGTTGTGCACTTTCTCAATATTTGGTGTATGTACCGTTCCATATTGGGAAAATAACAAAAAGTTTGAATTTCTGATTACATTTGTTAATGCCATAGTGGCCCCAGGAATAGTGTGTTACCGTACCAAAGGCTCTTGATATTCCAATGGAATACATACACACCATTCATCCTTTTCTATATCACGACGATGGAATAAAATGCCAGTGTGTATAGTAAAGTGTAGATTTACTGGTCCCTGAGCTATTGCTTCAATAATTGTGTTCTAACTTGTGTCATCCTTCTGTAAAGCCTGCATGTTACGACACATGTTCATGTATGGCCTCCTGTATGTAGATTCTTTGATTAACGGAACTTTAAATGCAGTAGTCTGTTAAACAGGTTCTGAATACTCATGCAATCCTTGCGATAGGCGAGATAGCACGTCTGCTTCCAAGTTTTCCTTTCCGCTAATGTGAACAATCTCCAGGCCGTATCCTTGAAGCGCCAATGAGTAGCGCGCCAAACGCTGATGCAACTTACATCTCGTGACATAATCAATGCTTGGTGATCACAAAACACCTTGATGTGTTTACCATGCACATAGTAATAAAATTTCTTTAGTGACCACATT
The DNA here is from genome assembly GCF_021461395.2 of Schistocerca americana. NCBI lineage: Eukaryota > Metazoa > Arthropoda > Insecta > Orthoptera > Acrididae > Schistocerca > Schistocerca americana. The sequence goes on along the minus strand of NC_060121.1, from coordinate 506,164,508 downwards.
ATGGCCAATGCCTCGATTCCGGTGGCAAAGTAAGAACTCTCACATTCAGAGTCTTACTCGTAAACCTTATGAATCTAATGTCAACATTGTTGACATTAGTATCCTTCTGTAATAGGCAAGCACCTACGCTATATGATCAAAAGTATCCGACCACCCCAAAAACATACGTGCATTGTGCTGTCACCTACTGTCAGATACTCCATACCAGCGACCTCGTCTGTATGCGAGATTTCCACACTCCTAAACATCCCTAGGTCCACTGTTTTCGATGTGATAGTGAAATGGAAACGTGAAGGGACACGTACGGCACAAAAGCGTACAGGTCGACCTCGTCGGTTGACTGGCAGAGACCGCCGACAGTTGAAGAGGGTCGTAATATGCAATAGGCAATCCAGACCATCACACAGAAATTTTAAACCGCATCAGGATGCTCTGCAAGTACTATGACAGTTAGGCAAGAGGGGAGAAAACTTTGATTTCATAGTCGAGCGGCTGCTCATATTCCACACATCACGCCAGTAAATGCCAAAAGACGCCTCGCTTGATGTAAGGAGCGCAAACACTGGACGTTGTGTGCAGTGACGAATCACGGTACACAATGTGGCGATCCAATGACCGGGTGTGGGCATGGCGAATGCCCGGTGAGCGTCATCTGCCAGCGTGTGTAGTGCCAACAGTAAAATTCGGAGGTGGTGGTGTTATGGTGTGGTCGTGTTTTTCATGGAGGGGGCTTGCACCCTTTGTTGTTTTGCGGGGCACTATCACAGCACAGGCGTACGTTGATATTTTAAGCACCTTCTTACTTCCCACTGTTGAAGAAAAATTCGGGGATGGCGACTGCATCTATCAACACGATAGAGCATCTGGTCATAATGCACGGAATGTGGCGGAGTGGTTACGCAACAATAAGATCCCAGTAATGTGCTCGCCTACACAGAGTCCTGACATGTATCCTATAGAACACCTTCGGGATGTTTTGAACGCCGACTTCATGGCAGGCCTCACCGATAGACATCGATACCTCTCCTCAGTTCAGCACTCCGTGGAGAATGGGCTGCCATCTCCCAAGAAACCTTGCAGCACCTGATTGAACGTATGCCTGTGAGAGTGGAAACTTTCATCAAGGCTAAGGGTATGCCAACACCACATTGAATTCCAGCATTACCGATGGAGGGTGCCACGAAATTGTAAGTCATTTTCAGCCAGTTGTCAGGATACTTTTGATCACATAGTGTAGTCTGGAGAATGACGCATCTGTCGTCAGACAGAAGTCTTTGCTCACATCCGGATGATGCAGAATTTTACACTTACTAGAGCATGTTTGACCTTATCAAATGCAATCTGCACCAGCTTGTCCAACATCAAGCTGAGGTTTTTCGAATTAAGCTTAGTAATGCTTCATTATTAAGCAATTGGCTCGGTACAAAGCGACGAAAGAAAGAAGCTAATCCTAAGTATGCCTTTAGCTGTTTTTTAGTACAAGGAGGCGGCATATTCTTCAACACCTCAGTCTTACTCGGGTCCGGTTTAATATCTTCAGCTGTTATGATATCACCGAAGAATTTCATGTTGTTCATTCAAATTTTGGATTTCTGCAAATTTGCAGTGACACCCGCATTGCGGAACAAGTACTCTGTCAGGTAACTCAATATGCTCGTTCCACGTTGCAGTGCCTATCAGCAGGTAATCTACGTTTACTGTTACTTTATCCAGTAACTCGGGACCTAATACCGTGCCTAGAGCGATGATAAATACATCAGCACTCACATTTAACCCAACGGGTAGTACACAGAACTGATAACTTCTGCCGCTGAAAATGAATGCGGTATATTTTATTGATTCCTGGGAAGCAAGATCTGCCAGTAGGGACTTCGTAAATCTACCGGAGATTGCACACCATAAAATTTCTGCATTTGTTGTTGCAGGTTTTCTGGCCTTGTTCCGACTGGTATTATAATCTTATTGATCACTCGTGCATCCAGCACTAAGCGTAATCTACGTCCTGGCTTGGCTACTATATGGAGATAAGGATGTTTCAACTATTCCCCATTCTAGCATTTTGCTTGATTTCTTTGCTTGCGGCCTCTCTCTTGGTCCAGGTAATCGAATAGGTTGTGTGACTCTACGCTTCATGAGGCTTAACTTGCATGTGATATACGTATCCTTTTATTATACCTGTCTTTTCTGCAAAGACTAGGTATCTACAAGAGATTGTATAGCTCATTTCTCTACTGCTCACGTAAGTAATCGGATTCTCAACTCTTGCCTCGTAATATTGCCTCGAGATGTTGCTTGTTGATGTCAACATTAGCACACTTGGTTACATTAGCAAGAGCAAATGACGCACCACCTGTCAGTGGAGGTTCAATACCTACAAACTTGATTTTCACTCGCTGGCAGAATTTGCCCTGGCGAGCTTTTGTTTCGAGTAAATCCAGAATTATATTTTTTCCATCAACTGTATTATAGCATTTGAATGCCGAGTAGTCGATTTTTGCGTCCTTCTCTTGCAGAAATTCTACACCAATAATACAATTGTCTGACAAATTCTCAACCAACAGCAAAGTGCAGTAAAATGCGCGACTACCTGTCAATATTTCCAACTAAGTCTACCAACTAATATTCTTCGACCTGGTGCCTATTGCACTAATAATTCTACGTTTCTGGACTGGTGATGTGGCAGGTGTACCCTTTCACATATTTGTTTAAAGAAATCAAAAGAAATAACGTTCGCAGATGCACTGGAGTCAATTATTACTACTGTAGATACTTTATCTACTTCAGGTTCAAATGCAGCCTGTACCACTGTATTGTCTCCCTCTCTGCAGGAATTTTACTCAGAGAACAATTTATCACATATATCAACACGATTATTATAATGGACCAGATTGATCTGCTTTTGCGAATTGCCCCTACACTATTTCCAACCACTATCTGAGGGCTCGATGTGATCGAAATTAGTTTGTTGGTAGGCCATTTGAAGGTTGATTACTTTCAGTCACTTCAGTTAGCCTCACGGGTTGGTTTTTTATCCGCCAGTTCACAGTATTATTACTGTTATTCTCATTCTCTGGTTTGGGTTGTTATTCTGAATCTAGTGCTGCTGCCCACTGTATCGTGGTACAGTATTCGATTTCCAGTTCGCTTGTTCGTTGTTTGGCCATTTTTGTGGCATTATGTTGTTACCCTGATTATTCCTTTGGTTGCCATTCCGATAACCGGGATTACACCGATTATTATACCTCCTTTTCTTTCCGAAGGGCTGCCGGTTGTTATCTTCCCATGTATTTCGTTTATTTGCATTCCCATTACCGATAACGTTGCTGTTTTGGTTTCGGTTCTGGTTCCCATTACCACTGTTATTGTGGTACGCATTGTCCTTACTATTCTTGCCCGTTGTCTTGAGTCCGCTGCTTTGCGTCCTCGTGTAATAAGTCTATTGAGTCATCAACAGACATGAACTGCTCATTGTCATTTTCAGAAGCATGCAATAGCTTTTCTCTTAAATTTAAGGGTAACTTTTGGCTATAAAATTCGAGTAACGTCTTTTACTAATATGGGGTCATCCCAGTATCTCGTCTTATTGATATATTTCTCAAAGTACTTGAGTAGAGTATTTTGTTACTGTTGTAAACCTCAACTGAGTAACTTCTTTTCTTAATCTCTCGTGCTGGCCCGGAGGCCAGTACTTTGACAGAAACGCTCTCTCGAATTGTTCATATGTTTCACATTTCTCTATAATTTCTGATTCCCTCACCGCACCTTCGCCTTGTACCTGTGAGGCAACAAGCTGTATTCTTTGGGTGTCTGTCCAGGATCCCTCTGAAAATCTTTATGAAAACAATGGGGTTATGACCCCCTTTCTTGTCTGGGTTGTAAGTCTGAAATTGACGATGCTTGAGCAAACTCTCTTGCAACAAGATGTTTGTCAAAACATTTGCCGCCGCCGTATCACACTATGAACACCCCTCATTTGTGCAAGTGTTGTACGGTGTTTCTCTGTACAACAGCCGCGCGGAGTGGTCGCGCGGTTAGAGGTGTCATGTCACGGTCTGCGGGGACCGTCCCGCCGGAGGTTCGAGTCCTCCCTTGGGCACGGGTGTGTTGTTGTTCAAAATGGTTCAAATGGTTCTGAGCACTATGGGACTCAACTGCTGAGGTCATTAGTCCCCTAGAACTTAGAACTAGTTAAACCTAACTAACCTAAGGACATCACAAACATCCATGCCCGAGGCAGGATTCGAACCTGCGACCGTAGCGGTCTTGCGGTTCCAGACTGCAGCGCCTTTAACCGCACGGCCACTTCGGCCGGCTGTTGTTGTTCTTAGCATAGGTTAGTTTAAGTTACATTAAGTAGTGTGTCAGTCTAGGGACTTACGACCTTAGCAGTTTTGTCCCTTAGGAATTCACACACATTTGAACATTTTTTCTGCAAAACACGTCCGACTGTGGAGATGGTAAATGCATATGCGGCCTGTTTGTTGCCGCAGCAGCTGGGTTTCCGCCTGCATTATTGCGCGCAACTGACAACTCATTTTGCAAATTGCCTACGCGTTCTTCCACGTCATGCTTACACTTAGGAAGATCACGTTTTAGTATCGTTTTAATTTGCTCTAATTCTATTTTTACATCAGTATTCTCATTGTTGTGCTGAGATAACACTTCAGCACTAGAATTTTGAATTACGGTGTGTAATTAAGTCTTAAGTGCTTCGTTAACCTGTGAATGCTTTTGGTGCAACAGTTCACGAAATCGCTTTTAATTCTGTCACTTTGTGCTGTTACGCACTCGTTAATCTGTTTATCTTCGTCGTGCAACCAGGTAGCAATCTCTTCATTTTGCTGGTCACTTTGCAACGCGATCTGCTGTACAGTATTTTGTAATTCAGATTGCGTTTCTTTTAGTTCGCTCACTTCCGAGTTCAACTGCCTTACCGACTCGGGTTTGTCTTTACATGCAAGCTGTAACTCAGCAAAGTTATTCTTAACAGTTTCTCTTTACACGCAAGCTGTAACTCAGCAAAGTTATTCTTAACAGTTTCTATCTTCGAATTTATTTTTCTTATTTTAGCAAACTCCTCTATGGCTAGCCACCGAAAATCTGCACTTAAATTTTCCTCTAAGCTTTCGAAATAAACATTCATCTGCTGTTTCTGTTGATTTGCAAATTGCTTAAAATTTTCTTTCATTTTACCCTGAATATGCTTACTAATTTGCACAGTCTGTTCTCGCGCAAGGCGTATGAAATTTTGCTGCATAAGATCTGCTAGTCCCTTATGCTATTCGGGAAGAGGACTGTATATAGGAGTTGGTAATTCAGTCTTGGCTTCTAATTCTGCTGGCATATCAGCAATGCTTGCGGCAGAACTTGTAGCCTCTGGTTCAATGTCCTGAATTTGCCGATCGTCGATATTTAATTCCGAATCGCGTACGTTCTCCTCGTCCTTAACTGTCGGATTCTTTCCTATTTTCCCCGTCCTTAACTGTCGGATTCTTTCCTATTTTCCCCGTCCTTAACTGTCGGATTCTTTCCTATTTTCCCCAACCGCATGAGTTATATAGACCAAAATCGTAAACAAGAAAAAAACACTTTCATACAAACAGACATCTTACATCCGAAAATCACTTTTAGATGTAGTAATTACCAACAGATCGCGTAGCCATTACGCGAATCCACTAATAAATTGCGTCATCTTGTGGCACGTAACTTTCATAGACAGATATCTAAAAGTCACATGAAATAATTTTATAAATTCACACAGTAAAGGCGTTCAGGCACATTTACTTTCTAACACGAAGTACAAGGTTTGACCTTAAACGGTTTTTCCTTACCCCACAGTTGCGGTTTCTTATCGCGTTATTGCTTTTATTATTGATTTTTTTGGGTCACTCTCTTGATCTTTCTCAATTGCAGACATTACGTATTTGAGGAATGGTCACAGAAACGAAGCTTTAGTTATTAATGATAAGGACGGAAATGTGCTAAAAGACAACAGAAAAATTCTGAATAGGTGGAGAGAATATTTTGAAGAGTTATTAAATGCTGAAGATCCAGAGAGTGTCTTTGCACATGAGGATAATAGAGAGGTTGAAGGAGAAGCGCAAACATTCAAGTGACTCAACAAGATGTAGAAAGGGCAATGAGGAAACTAAAGAATAATAAGGCACAAGGAGAACATAGGATAACGGTAGAGGTGTTGAACGCAGAAGGAGAAACACTTCAGAAAGAGCTACACAATCTCATAAAAGAAATATGGGAAAAAGAGGAAATCCCAGAACAGTGTAAATCAGCCGTCATTATCCCACTGCACAAAAAGAACAGTAATAGGGATTGTAACAACTACAGAGGCATTTCTTTCCTAAGTGTACCTTATATAATTCTATCTTTAATAATAGTTGAAAAACTTTAGCCATTTGCAAAAGATATTGTATGAGACTACCAGGCAGGCTTCCAGGAAGGCCGATCGACCATCAATCAAATTTTCACCTTGAGGCAAATAATGGAAAAGTCCTGGGAATTCAACCATCGGTTTCTAGTGACGTTCGTGGACTTCACAAAGGCATATGACAGTATCCGCAGATTAAGCATGTACAACATCCTGAGAGAGCTTGGTATACCAATGAAGTAAATAAATATGGTCAAGATGTGCACAGCGGAGACAAAAGCCAAAGTCAAATACCAAGTGGAGTAGTCCAAGGAATCCCACATCAGAACGGGTCTGAGACAAGGTGACGTTATTTCACCGTGTTATTTAATCTGGTCCTAGAGAAAGTAATCCGAGAAATGAAAATAGAAAACAAAGGGGTGACGTTAAGTGGTGGGACAGATATGTTGGGATATGCAGATGACATCGCAGTTCTATCAGAATCAGAGGAAGAGATGACAGAAACTGTAGAGGACCTAGCGCAAAATGCATGTTAAGATCGGGTTACGGATGAATGCGGAAAAGACTGAGGTAATGGAGGTATCAAGAGAAGCCTCTAATGACATCCTATTACAGTTAGGGATATGGAAATTTGTTAAAGTATAAAATTTTAAATATTTTGGTACATGGTTCAACAGGCAAAATAATTTAAAACAGGAAATAAACCAACGTATTGTGAATGGGTCTAAAACTTATTTCGGTCTAAAGCAGATAATGTCATCCAAGAATCTGTCAATTAAGACCAAACTTAAAACATAAAATGCCGTGATAGTGTCAGTAACGTTGGATGGGACAGAAACCCTAAGCACAACAAAGAAGGATGAATAAAAATTGTTGGTCCTCCAAAGAAAAATTGTGAGAAGGATCTTTGAGCCTGTCCAGGAAGGGAGCTCGTGGAGAGCCAGAAAAAACCAAGAACTGTATGAGCTGATGAGGCAACCGAAAATCGTTCAAAAACTGAAAGCGCGGAGGATAGGCTTGGCAGGCCACATTGCTGAGACCAGACGCCTCTCGGGCAAAAGCCGGACTTATGGGAAGATCTCATGGTACCCGTCCAATCGAAAGACCCAGATAGAGATGGGAGGATGAGCTACAAAAAGTCCTTTGCCAGCTTGGAGTTTATGACAACTGGATCCAAAGTGCACGATATCGCCATCTATGGAGGAGAATTGTGAGGTCGGCGCACGATTTACAGGGTCCTTGGTCGCCGATTTGATGATTATGATCAATTCTGTTGGGTAGGTGAGATACGTACGTCCGCGCTATGCGCTACTAGCCCAAAAAGAAAATGTACATTAAACATATTCCATCTCGGAAACCACTCGGAATAAAGCATTTGTCCGTATGATATAATTTGCTTCAAATGAGCGTTCCTGTCATATCCCTGAATACTGACCATTCCTCATGGATCACCCTGTACGAATACACTGATCAGCGAAAAAATTACAAGTACTGCCCACCGTGACGTTGGATGTCGCCATGAGATGTTGCGGGAACGTTACTCGGTTCGGAATGTATGTAAATGGATCAAAGACGGATGGAGAATCATTCTAACGACGACATGGGTCGCAAATGGGGAAATCTACTGACATAAGCGATTTTGAAAAGGTGATATTAGTATCCAGAGCCTGTGAACGAGTGTATCGAAAACGGCATAGCTGCTCAAATGTTCACATGCTACTGTAGTTAGCATCCATGGAATGTGGTAGAACGACAGTGAAACTGCAACTGGGCGATAAGTGGTTAGACATCCACCACTCTACACAGGATTTGGATGCTAGCCTGCTCTGTAAAGCAGGACAGGTGGCGATCTGTGGCATCTCTGCCGATAGAGCACAATGCTGGTGCACGAATTAGTGTTTCGGAGCACACTATTCATGGTACATTGTTGAATATTGTGCTCCGCAGCATACGACCTCTACGTGTTCACATGTTGGCCCAGCGACATGGTCAGTTACTATTGTAGTCGCCACGGGATCGTCGAGATTGGACTGTGGATCAATGGAGACATGTCGCCTTGTCGAATGAATCACGTTTTTGCTGCAGCAGGTCGATGGTTGTCTCCACAAACACCGTCACCACGCGAACAACCATTGGAAATGTGGACCGCACCAAGGATGCAGACTGGTGGGAGAAAAACTGTGCTGCGGGAGACATTCTGCTACGCTCGCGTGGGACCTGTGGTAGTAATCGACGACACGTTGCTGTGGGTCACCTGCAACCTTTCATAATTAATGTCTTCCCCGCCGGCGATGTTATCTTCCAACAGCATAACTGTCCGTGTCTCAAGCCCAGAACCGTGCTACAGCGATTTGAGGAGCATGACATTGCGCTGACGTTGATGTCTTGGCCATAAAATTCTCTTGATTTGAAACCAATGGAATCCATTATGGTCGCTATCAGGCGGCATCACACCGTACACAAGTCAGCGGCCCGCTGTTTGAGGAAATTACGTGGCTTGTGCTTGCGCATACCGTGTGACATCTCTCCACAAACCTACCAACAAACTGTCAAATCTATGTTACAGAGAACCGCTGGTATATTGCGTTCCAGAGATGGACCAACAAGTTATTAAGCAGTGGTCATAATATTGTCGCTCGTCAGTGTTCACCAACCTTTTCCTTAACTTTGTAACTCCACCACCAGTAAAATCGGACCAGTAGATGCCTTTATTAAAGTCATCGGTCATGGTCTGTGGAACAGTGTCGTGGTACGAATATTTTGAATCGTCACCTCGAAGGTAGAAACTGATACTGAAATAGTGTTAGGTATTTATACTTTTTTAAACCCTAAATGACGTGAAGAGGGGATGGATGGTACATATTTGAAGACAAATGACCTTGATTGGGCATCGGGATGACTTTGCACAATGGTCTCTTCTTGAGATAGGATGTGCGAGCGAAACCATTAAGATCAAACTCGGCAGGGAAGATAAAGCTTTTGCCAGCCTCATGCAAAATACAGCTTACCAGGAAATTGAGCCTACATCACCAACTGGACTGGCAACTTGATAGGATCCGATGCAGCAGATTCCATGAAACCAACTGTGCAAGAAATGTCATCGGTTTTCAGCGTGTAAATAGAACTCACTTTGTGACGGATAGAGTAAGAGAGATAGCGTGTCGTACGGATTCTCCATGAAGAACGGATCACATGGCAAAACCCTGCCCATTATTCTTATGGTTTGTCAGACACTTATGGATTTCTGTACGTACTTCTTATGATAGCTTGTGAACTGAAAGTCATTAAGAATGCGAAATATTTTGTATAGGTGGTACTGGAAAGCTTTGAAGAAAGTCAAAATTGTATTGTGTAATATACAGATATTCTACTTCATTTTATTAATCAATTTTGATTTTGGTCCTGAATCAGACCATCTACCAGACCTCTTTGCCAAAATGAGAAACTGTTTAACGTACCAAATTTTGAGGAGAAAAACATAGCCGTATAATGTTACTAAAAATTCTTATGCAGTTGCTTGCCAGTAATTGTATGCCATTGGCCTCAGTGCATTATATGTGCACTCATTTTATCTTAAGCCATCATGAATGTAAATAATTATAATCGTTCTTGTATACTTTGATACATTTTTCCCTGTAAATTCGTGGCATTTGTGTCTGTACATGATTATAACATTCGACGTGAGAAACCAAAACGATACAGGCCATATTAGCGGTACAGCTAATGAACTACAACACTATAATTAGTTTTTCCCCATTGCGGATTTTTGTTCAATCTAATTTAACATTTTAACACTGTCTTTATGTAACTTTTTATAGTTTTTACTAAATTTGTATGTGTTGCTTTGTTATTGGTATGAGTTCAGGCATGCATGTTATAAATGTTTTTATTGATGCTGTTGTAACGATGTAATAAAATATAAAGATGATGCAATCATCAGTCGAATTACAGAGCATAATGACATCTTTGACGTGCTGACAGACTGAAGAAATCGATAGTCCTATACCTCTGGAATGTCTGGTTTACGGCCTCCATTACATAATCTTTGGGTTATTCAGTTCAAAGTGGTAGAATAGGGTGGAAACAGCCGTCTCTGATGTCAGACTCTGCCATTAATATCAATGGGACATTTATAAAAGTTGCATTTAGCACTGTAATTGGTCAGTGCACAGTTGAATAGCTTTTTGTAAGTACTGCCTTGTAATAATGTTTGATTGTTCACATGTAATGTTTGAACATATGATGAATAATGATTTATGTATTACAGTTGTAGACACTTGTTATTTGATTTTCTCCTTTTGCTAACGGAAACCCGAAGATGATCTGATCCAGGAACAAAATCTATTGTCTTTAATAAAATAAAGGATTACAGTTGCGTATTATGAAATGCATTTTTATAGTCATTAACAATATATGTCGTTTTTACCAGGATTCCTCTTTTTATTATTTTGCATGAATAGCCCAAATAATAGACAGTGTTGCTATCGCCACTCATCTTGCAGCGCTGGAATCGATTCAGTCAGTATTGCTGTTCAGCCCTCCAAGTAGGATCGAACCAATCTCATTTGATCCACAACGTTTCTATTTTGATTAATTTTACGATTGCTTAATTGAACAGATTTCTGAAATTGCGCTAATTTCGATATCAGTTCGTAATCTAATTTCCACATATCCTTGTTGTCTCAACAAGTGTTAAGTACGGATCTGAGAGCCAGAAGTTTGCAGATCATGTCTCGTACGAGGTGCATTCAAGTTCTAAGGCCCCCGATTTTTTTTCTAATTAACTACTCACCCAAAATCCATGAAACTGGCGTTACTTCTCGACGTAATCGTCCTGCAGACGTACACATTTTTCACAACACTGACGCCATGATTCCATGGCGGCGGCGAAGGCTTCATTAGGAGTCTGTTTTGATCACTGAAAAATCGCTGAGGCAATAGCAGCACAGCTGGTGAATGTGCGGCCACGGAGAGTGTCTTTCATTGTTGGAAAAAGCCAAAAGTCACTAGGAGCCAGGTCAGGTGAGTAGGGAGCACGAGGAATCACTTCAAAGTTGTTATCACGAAAAAACTGTTGTGTAACGTTAGCTCGATGTGCGGGTGCGTTGTCTTGGTGAAACAGCACATGCGCAGCCCTTCCCAGACGTTTTTGTTGCAGTGCAGGAAGGAATTTGTTCTTCAAAACATTTTTAGGATGCACCTGTTACCGTAGTTCCCTTTGGAACGCAATGTGTAAGGATTACGCCCTCGCTGTCCCAGAACATGGACACCATCATTTTTTCAGCACTGGCGGTTACCCGAAATTTTGTTGGTGGCGGTGAATCTCTGTGCTTCCATTGAGCTGACTGGTGCTTTGTTTTTGGATTCAAAAATGGCATCCACGTCTCATCCATTGTCACAACCGACGAAAAGAAAGTCCCATTCATGCTGTTGTTGCGTGTCAACATTGCTTGGCAACATGCCACACGGGCAGCCATGTGGTCGTCCGTCAGCATTTGTGGCACCCACCTGGATGACACTTTTCGCATTTTCAGGTCGTCATGCAGGATTGTATTCACAGAACCCACAGAAATGCCAACTCTGGAGGCGATCTGTTCAACAGTCATTCGGCGATCCCCCAAAACAATCTCTCCACTTTCTCGATCATGTCGTCAGACCGGCTTGTGCGAGCCTGAGGTTGTTGTCACACTTTGTTCTGCCTTCATTAAACTGTCGCACCCACGAACGCACTTTCGACACATCCATAACTCCATCACCACATGTCTCCTTCAACTGTCGATGAATTTCAATCGGTTTCACACCACGCAAATTCAGAAAACGAATGATTGCACCCTGTTCAAGTAAGGAAAACGTCGCCATTTTAAGTATTTAAAACAGTTCTCATTCTCGGCGCTGGCGGTAAAATTCCATCTGCCGTACGGTGCTGCCATCTCTGGGACGTATTGACAATGAACGTGGCCTCATTTTAAAACAATGCGCATGTTTCTATCTCTTTCCAGTCTGGAGAAAAAAAATCGGAGGCCTTAGAAGTTGAATGCACCTCGTAGTAACGTATACTGTCCAATTTGCTTACTTACTCTGAATTTTACCACTCATTTTATGCACAACTTTTGTTTGTGACGACCACGTGTTCGCGGATAGTGAAAATCATTACATGTCACAGTTATGAACTCTCGGGGTAAAACTTCCAAATTAGTTTCAGAATTTCATCTGTGGTGCAACTGTTAACAGTTTACTTTTACTGATGCATTCTTGTTCACTTGCTTTGTGCACTCAAACCAAGGGAACGACCATTTCCTAACCACGTATATACTGGTCAAGTTTTTTCATTCTTATACTTGTTCTGAATCGCTACATACATGTATATGTGCGTGAATGCCGTTACTGAAAGATTTCTCTAACGCTTTCATAATTAATGATAAATCGTGCTGTAGTCTCCAAGACGCAATTGTAAATGTAATTTTGTAGCTCAGCAGAGACTGTTACGAAGAGCAGCAACAGTCAGTCATTTATTAGATTTTAGTTTATTAGTCTATTCAGCTGTTCTTGAATAAACGTGATATTTTTACCAGAGCACATTCTTACATACTCCTTTGCACACTTCCATTTTTACGTCCTACTGGTATCCGTTGCGCAACAGATGAATATGGCCAAGTTATTTACTTTATATTTATGCAACTGTCGCAGTGGTTAGCACACTGGACTCGTATTCTGGAAGAAGACGGTTCAATCCCGCGCCCAGCCATCCTGATTTAGGTTTTCTTTGATTTCCCTAAAGCGCTTCATGCAGATGCCGGGATGGTTCCTTTGACAGGGCACGGCCAACTTCCTTCCCCATCCTTCCCTGATCCGGTGAGACCGATGACCACGCTGTTTGGTCTCTTCCTCAAAATCAACCCAACCCCAACTGTCATAAATGTGCAGATCCGGTAACTCAGTTTATTTAACCATCAACGGTTTTTCTTTCAGGGTATATGCAGATAACGTCTTTCCACTTTCCATGTGTTAGATACCGCATTTTTCACCTTTTTTTCACGAGCACTGATACCCAACCAGATCCTTCACGTATAGATACCCTTCGCAATATGGTGATCATCAACTTCGGTGTACACATTGTACTTCGAATGACGTTGTGGGACACATGGTCCATCAGACCTCGTGTCTCTGCAATTCTTGAGCGACCACAACTCGTGCCATCAAATCTCCTTCTGTCTACAGAAAACTCATAAACCAAACTCTTCATACGACCCCAGAGGATAAAGTGAAATCCGTTGATCTTGGAGGCCATGCGATTCGACCACCTCGGCCTATCAATCTGTGTCTGAGTCGTTGATCCAGAAGTTCCCGAACATGGCATAGTGAATGAGCGGATGCGCCGTCATGCTGAAACCGCATGGCTTGACAGACGTTCAATGACACAGCATCCAACAACAGGCCGAATTCTTGTTGTAGGAAGGAGTCGAAGAGGAGTCACAGTCTAACATAACAGTCGCGACACTCCCTCTCTTTTTTTGTTATCCACTGTGACTGCAGCGCATCGAGTGGCCAGGAAGTTATACTGCTGAGTTCGGCGAGATCTTGCGGAAGCCGAAAGGAATCGTAATTGTTTATATTGGTCTGTAGTATGCTTTTTTACGAAAGGGAGCATCCGTAGTGCAATAAACTGCAGAAGCAGCAACAAGAAGAATACATAACATGTCTTTTTTTAGGTTTCCTTACGACCCTAGGAGGTGCGAACCGCTACATTACAGAACAGGTTATTTACTGTTTTCTTGTAACCTACAGATATTCACTGGAGAATATCGTGTTATTTAAGAACAAAAATACTAGTAAACAGCAGAAGACCTGACCTTTTGCAGAAAAACGTATGTCTACTCAAAAACGTGAAGTTTTCTTCACTATACTTCGAGTCAAGTCAGTGAATGCGGAACAGTCCGCCTCCGGTAGTTGCGTGGTCAGCGCGGCAGAATGTCAATCCTAAGAACCTGGGTTCGATTCCCTGCTGGGTCGGAAATTTTCTCTGCTCAGGGACTGGGTGTTGTTTTGTCCTAATCATCACCATTTCATCCCCATCGACCCACAAGTCGCCGAAGTGGCGTCAAATCGAAAGACTTGCACCAGGCGAACGATCTACCCGACAGGAGGCCCTAGTCACACGACATTTATTTTTAATGTGGAACATTGGGAACATGAATGGAATGCAATACCTACATTATTTAACGTAGCAGATAAGATACAAAAACTGCAGTTGAAGGAAAAACCACAGAGGTGTGATAATAAAAGAACAAAAGGAATATAACTATTTCCCCTACACAAAAGAAACCAGTTCAACAATTGTTGCTACATATGAGCCACAAACGGCAAGAATCTTCAACACATTCACTTTTGAAGGAATAGTAATTACCTTTACAAAAATATTCACATATTAGAAAGCCGAGTGAAGTGTAAGACTGTGCGAAACATTAGACTCCCTACAAAGTCCTTGGGTGTGAAGAAAATTGCCTGTAATAATAAGAACACACAAGGAAAGAAATATATTCTTCTTATGCATGAAATATATGTTTGTATTCTATTGTTTTCGTAGGAGTAAGCTGCAATTATACGCATATTAGATAGTACTTCTTCATCGTTAAGCTGTAGCTTATGTCACCGAGCCAGGGATATTCGGCTGTTTTTACATGTATTGCGTGATCATTCATGTCTGTAGATAATTTATAAATGCTTGGAACGGAAGGATGTAATAGTTATTTCGCTAAGTAACTAGAAACATAGGTAAAAATAAACTTCAATTTTACGGCTGCTTTCTAGTCGCTTGGGGCCCTAGTGTCGCACCAACTGTCAGACGTTAACAATTTTCACACCAGTGTATATGTCAGACTGTGGGGGAGCTTTAGAGCGAGAGATGTATGGAGGACTCTCCAGTGTAAAGACGTGTTGTATCTGATGTGTGCGGGATATATACTTACTCCCTATGGGCAGTAATGATTTTTATTTGCAAGATAATATGATGTTTGCCAGCTGTAAAAGGAATCCCAACAGAAGTTGGAAGATTAAAGCAGAGAAAGTTGTTTTGTTACTAATGCAATACGCGTATTCATAAGTGATGGTTGAGACAATGTGCAGCACTCACATCCAATGATTTTGTAAAGCCAATTGTTTATGTATAATCAGTTTATTGAGTGTGTTAGTTGTGAGCATTATTAATTTTCAAAGAGGCAAAATACAAGTTTTAAAGGTAGTGCCATATTATTACTTACCCCAAGTCAATACTAGTTCTTAGGTCAACGTCATTTTTGATTAACTACTTTTCTCAAGAAGCTACTGTCTCAGTCATATTAGATTTAATTAAAATGTATGCTAAGCAACACATGTGGACATAGGTGTTCGCTAACTATACAATACTTACAGAGAGCAGTGCGAAGAGCGTTACCTTTGTGCAGATAAAGGTAAGAAATTTTATTATTTGAGGTATAGCATTTATTAAGCACAGGGACCATTATTTTCAAATTGCTCAAGTTTTGTTTTATTACCAGGGCCAATTTCAAATTAATTGTGATACATCAGATTCAGTATTTGCGTTACGTAAATGCATGCAGTTTTGGTTTGGTTTAAAGTTATTGACAGTTTGCATTCCGCGGTCAGAAAAGTTCAGTGCAGGGAAATGCGCATAAGCAACGAGATAAAATACACGTTCACATGCCATTCCCATTCTAACAGTTGTGTTTCAGTCTACTGTCAGTAACGTAATTTCAATCGTATTTCAAACGAACATCTTTCACGCTATATAGGACCCTGATATTTGCGGACACTGGCTTCTTTAATACTAATGCTTTGGGATGTGGCATCTACTAAGTCGGGAACCCTTCAAACTAATGAAAAATGTTTTAGATTCCTTATAATTTTTAATATTTTTTTGGGTGGTTTTGACTAGGACAGTGTCTCCCAGTGAGATACTGGTTTCTTAGCATCCTTGTTTTATTTACTCAATCTCCGTTCTGCATTTTGTATCGAACAGTCTTGCACTACTTCGCTCTGTGCAGTCAGTTCGTCACCTCCATAAGGTGACTAGGTTAGTGCTGCTAATAATGGTTCCCCTATTACCTTCTCATCTACTGTTTCTAGAGGAGCCAAACCTGTGCTTGAATGGGTATATTGTTTGAAACTTAGGCATTACTTTGGCCCACTGAGAATGCATGGCTGAACAAGGCAAGGCACAGAACACAAGATTTTGTTCTATCGTACCTCAAACGACGAAGTATCCATCGCTTCAGTGTATGATGCAACAAGCACCAGTTCGTCAGAAAAGCTAATGCGTAATAATATGTGTGTACTAAAAGCTGGTGACTGAAGTGTCATGAAAAGGTCTCTCTGCAACGAAAACGCCCATGTTTTAGTGATTGTCAACCCAACTGGCTTATCACATATACAAAACGAGCTACCCTTTTCGGGCTTTTTCGGTTTCCTAAAGCACTACTATCTGGTAAGGAACCCATGCTTCAGAGCATTACGCTAGCAGAGGAAGCACAAGCATAATGTAGGCAGTCTCTTAATAGACCCATGTCACGAATCCAGTCACACAACTGAAGCAATACTCCATAGGCACGCAATGTGATTAGAAGTCTCTTCTGAAGAACTATGTCAAAAGACGTCTGGAAATCCAGATATATGGGATCAGTTCGAGATCTCCTGTCGACAGCACTCAAACTTCGTGCAAATAAAGAGCCTATTGTTTCATAAACGATATTTTCTGAATCTCTGCTGACTATGTGGGAATAGACAGTTACCTTCGAGGTAACTCATAATGCATGAACACAGTACATGTTCCAAAATCCTACGGCAGATCGACGTTAGTTATATAGGTCAGTAATTCAGTGAATTACTCCCATTTCCTTGTTTGTGTCGGTGTGACCTGCGCAACTTTCCAGTCTTTCGGTATGGCCCTTTCACCCTGTGAGCAGTTGCATAAGTATAAGATTTCTAAGTAAAGGGCAATTGTAAAAGCATACTATGGAAGGAGCCTAACTGGTATCTAATCTGGATCGCAAGCCATGCCTTTATTAAGTGATTTAAACTGCTTCGTAACACCGACGATATCTGTTGTAAGTGTATCATCGTGGCAGCTACGCTTGACTCGAATTTTGGAATATTTACTTCGTCTTTTTGATAAAGGAATTTCGGGAAACTGTGTTTATAAAATCCACTTTAGTCGCACTGTCACCGGTAATACTACCATTGGTATCACGCTGTAAAGGTATTCATTGTGTGTTGTAGCCGTTGTACGTTACATATGATCAGAATCTCTTTGGATTTTCTGTCCGATTTCGAGACAGAGTTTCGCTGTGGAAACTATTAAAGGCATCTCACAATGAAGACCGCGCTAAATTTCGAGCTTCAGTACAACATCCCCAATCTTAGACTCTTTTTGTTCTTTTAAATTTGGGATGCATTTTTCGTTGTTTCTGTTTTATGTACCATGTGTGATCAGTGTAGTTTATTCGGTATAAATCTCTGATCTGCCACAGATACTGTTTCTTTGGATTTAAACATCACGTCTACATTTACATAGTTGGGAAGGCGTGGACACTGTCCCTTAGGAAGGCATCAAGCGAATTTTTTTCTGCTTTTTCTAAATAGATGTATTTTGCGTTTACTTTTGGTGGATTTGGATGTTGCGATCGTAAAATGACTTTCAGTTAGCTCTGGTAAAATAATAAACCACAGTAGCCTTCTTGAATGATGAGCTGAATAAATAATTTTCGCTTCCTGCGGACTTCATTACATCGTTCACACAGAACTTGATAGTTAGACGGCAGTAAACATATTGAATCATAATGTCATTACATGTCAATCAAGTTAAAACATTAACATTCATTTTTCTTCAATTACAGTATTTTTATTAGATAATTTAGTTGAGGGTAGATGTGAGCAACTATCTCCGGCAGGATCTCCTTCTACTCGATGGCCGTCGCTTAGTATATGGCAGTAGTCGGCTCACCAACTCTGGTGTCGGTGTATTTCTGCACTCTTCTTCAAGACACAAAACAAACAGCCAACCATTTATGTACAGAATTATTCTTATTTAAACAGAGAATGAAATTCGAAATACAATAACTCAATAGATACCTTGACATTATCTTTCCACCAGCATACACTGGGGCAATATGAATCCTAGTGTAACTGCTGCAGCCGGCCGCGGTGGTCTTGCGGTTCTAGGCGCTGCAGTCCGGAACCGCGGGACTGCTACGGTCGCAGGTTCGAATTTTGCCTCGGGCTTGGATGTGTGTGATGTCCTTAGGTTAGTTAGGTTTAAGTAGTTCTAAGTTCTAGGGGACTGATGACCTAAGATGTTAAGTCCCATAGTGCTCAGAGCCATTTGAACCATTTTTAACTGTTGCTAATGTCGTTTACGCTACAATACTCTTAATCTTTCTCTCTTCAAGGTTTTCTCTCTTCAAGGATTACCGGTGGAGACCACAGAGTTTCCGTAATACCCGAATGTTGATCGAACCTACTGGCGACAAATCCAACAGCACGCCTTTGATTACACTGATGTCTTTTTTTTTCATCTGATCTAGAGGGAATCCTGAACACTGAAGGATGGGTCGCACAGGTGTACTATCCCAGATATTTAATCGACGTCACTGCATCAACAGAAAACAACTAATACTTTATTGGAACGCTAGCTGCAGTGCCAGGCGTTGCCTGTAATATTTGAAATTTGTCACACAAAGTGACTGGCCCCGTGCTTTGTATGATACTCATAGCGAATGCAAGCAGCATGGGAAACTGCAATCGCTTTAAATCGAAGGGCACATTTGAACCACGTGATGTCAGTGGAATGTGTCGAATGAGTACGTCTTCACAAGTATGAAAAGACTAATTGCGCAATCTGTTGTAACATTTTGCAATAAGTATCTCACTGTGGTTTTGGAGAATTTGTATTATATTGCTTCAGCTCAGTTTTACTTGTTTAAAGTAGGCCTTTGTTTGAGAACGTTCGAACAGTTTGCATCACACATCGGAAAATTTCGGGTTCTGTTCGATCTTTTGATCGGCCCGTGACTTTTGTTTGTACTATATCCACGACCTGGCGTAGCGTTTGTATGATTCTGTGTATTTTAATGATCAAAATAACTTGAAACCCGAACTAAAATATCTTCTAGGGTACATGTCATACGTAACAATGGCAACTAATCAATAAAATAATGATAGAATGCGATCATATTCTTGACAAATTCTCGAGCTTTCACTCGTCCCGCCATCTAGTGACAGCTGATGGTACTATCTCAAACACAGGAGTTGCTCCTGTAATCTATTCTTGCTATTGGAATTAAAGTCAGTTTATCACGATGTATTTCGATTGTTAGGCATATAATTTTGCATTAGTTATACTTCATTGTTTCATCTGAATGTAAAAATCAGAAGTAAATCGGCCAAGAGCAAAATGTTCTAGAAATTTCTACAGGGTGAAACTTCCTAGCCTTTACATCTTCAAAAGCATGCCCTTCAGATATAAACAGGAACCTTCTTTGTGGATGGGATCCCTCCAAAACCCAGGCGATCATTGTAGGCAAAACCACCCCTTCCTTCCGCCTCCTTGATTTCTATCTCACCATCTATGGCCGTCCTATCGCCCTCACTCCCAACCTTAAGTATCTTGGCGTCACCCTCGACCATCGCCTCTCCTGGACTCCCCATCTCCGGACAATCCAAGCCAAGGCACGCTCCCGACTCTGTCTCCTCAAGCTCCTTTCCGGCCGTACGTGGGGTCTGGACCCCTCCACCATCCTCCACACCTATAAATCCCTCATCCGCCCTACCCTTTGTTACGCCCATCCGGCGTGGATCTCCGCCCCCCCCCCCTTCCTTTTATAAATCACTACAAATCCTTGAACGCCATGATCCGCCTCGCCTATCGCATCTGTCTCCCCTCCCCCACGCGGATCCTGTATGATCTCATCCCCTTCCCCCACGTCCTCCTTTTCCTTGAAAGGATACGGATCCTGTACACCTCCCGCAAACTCGATCCTCCTCACCCGCTTGTCTCACCCATCCTCTCCCACCCCCGTCCACTGCCGCACCTGTATTCCCCCGTCCCACCTGGTCTCCATCTCTCCATCCTCCTTACCCTCTCCCAAGGTGGCTTCCGCCAGCTCCCCCTCCCTGATGATGTCCTCCTCCCCTCCATCTACATCTCCTACCAACTTTGATCCTCCCTCTTCCTGTGTCTGTTCCTTTGGGCACCCTCCCTCCCTCCTCCCTTTCTCCCCACTCCTCCCCTGGGCCACCCCTCCCCTGTACCTCTACTCCTCCTCCATCTCCTCAGCCATTGGCATCTTTGTTCTCCCTTCTTCACCCCCCCTCACCCTTCTTACCCTCTTCGCAGGTCCCCGGACTCGCACACGCTACGTGGACTTTCGCGTGCTGGAGATCATCGCCATCAGTGTCTCGTGTGTGTGACGTCGTTTTGTGTTTTTAGTGTCCGCCGTCACGCTTCTACGTTCACTTGTGCCGTCGGATTCATCAGTGTTATGTGCGCCGTGTCAACGTGTTTTCAGTGTCGTTATCGAGTGCGAACGGCTCCATGTTTTTTGTGTATCTGTGACCACTATTTTTTGCCCGTCACTATGTTAATTCTACTTCTCCATTCTAGTACTGTTATTGTCAACACTAAGGCTGAAGAGCAGCGTAGCATGCCGCTGACAGCCTACCTGATTGTTCAGGTATTCAAATCACAATAAAGGAAAAAAAAATTGTGGATGGGGACTCCAGATCCTCGAGCACCATGCACTTCGCGTTGCCTTCCATGTACACCTCCTGTCCTGCATGCGGATCCTCTATGACCTGATTCCTTTCTCCCATCTGCTCCTTTTCCTCGAACATATCCGAGTCCTCTACACATCCTGCCGACTTGATCCCACCCCCCCCATCCCCTGGTTGCTCCTCTCCTCTACAACCCCCACCCTTTGCTGTGCCTTCACTGTTGTGTCACCCCTACCATCCACCTCTACACCCTCCATCTCCTATCCCAAGGTGGCTTCCATCAACTCCCCCCCCCTGGATGGTGCCCCCTCTCCATCCATTTATACCTCCTGTCGACTCTATTCCTCACCTCCCCCTCCCTCCCTGTCCTTTTCCCAGGCTCCGTCTCCCTCCTTCCATCCTGTTCCTTTTTTCCCCTCATATTATGCTGCTGCCAGCTCGCACCCCCTTGGGGGTGGGGGCGAATGGAAATTCAATAAAGAAAACTGGATGGAGAACAGAGGGATATTGTTGTGGTCTTCAGTCCAGAGACTGGTTTGATGCAGCTCTCCATGCTACTCTTTCCTGTGCAAGCTTCTTCATCTCCGAGTAACTATTTCAACCTACATCCTTCTGAATCTGCTTAGTGTATTCATCCCTCGGTCTGCCGCTACGATTTTTACCTTTCACGCTTCCCTTGAGTACTAAATTGGTGATCCCTTGATGCCTCAGAAAATGTCCTACCAACCGACCCCTTCTTCTCGTCAAGTTGTAATACAAATCCCTCTTCTCCCCAATTCTATTCAGTACCTCCTCATTAATTATGTGGTCTACCCACATTATCTTCAGTGTTCTTCTGTAGCACCACATTTCGAAAGATTCTGTTCTCTTCTTGTCTAAACTATTTATCGTCCATGTTTAAATTCCATACATGGCTATACTCCATACAAATAGTTTCTGAAAGGACTTCCTGACACTTAAATCTATACTCGATGTTAACAAATTTCTCTTTTTCAGAAACACTTTCCTTGCCGTAGCCAGACTATATTTTATATCCTCTCTACTTCGACCACCATCAGTTATTTTGCTCCCCAAATATCAGAACTCATCTACTATCGTAAGTGTCTCATTTCATAATCTAGTTGGCCATGTGGGGTAGCTGCGCAGTCTAGGGCATCTTGTCACAGTTAACGCGGCTACCCCAGTTGAAGGTTCGAGTCTTCCCTCCGGCATGAGTGTGTGTGTTGTCCTTAGCGTAAGTTAGTTTAAGGTAGATTAAATAGTGTGTAAGCTTAGGGACTGTCGCGCAGCTGCCCACGTAATGTGTCGTGCCCACGACGGATTACGTGAAGGTCACTTAACTTTCTTGCCGAAATATTTACGACACCAGTTTCCGCTACAGTGACAGTCTCATATAAAAATATTTCACAGGTCAAGAATTTGCATTACAATTCTGTAGAAACAAAATGCTATTGATATAGCAGTGTCCAAAAAATTTTGGTCGGCATTGTAATACATTCACGCATTTACATACATTTCATAACTCTTAAAGTACGATTCTTGGTTTTCAACAACCTTTTTCACAAACCAGAGTCCCTAAACACTACTCATTATTCCTTACCTTATTCGTCGACACTTCTTCAATATTTCATCATAACAGCTACATAGCATAACCAAATAACTCATATAGCATCAGCTTATTGATCATAAACATACCGCAACAGCATAATACACATAGTCATCGTAATAATATCATAACACCTCAGTCAACTCTCAAAATCGTCGTAGCTTCCTCCAATAATTAAAAAAAAATTCTCTGCTCATGTCGAAAGTGTCATCTGCCTCAAACGTACTTTAAAAATCGTGATCCCATACCAAATATATCATTCAAAGCTCTCATAATATCACAATGGGTCTGAAAAAATATGAACAGTTCACAAAGTACAAACAAAATACAATTTCGTAAGTGTGAAGTTATACAACGGTGTAATTACGTAAACATGTCACTGATGTAGTAAAAAGAAATGTTTGTCTCTCTCAGTTAAATGATCAGATAGCTGTGTAATTATGTGATAGAGAAATATGGTACTGATGTGTAATGTTGTATAAGCAAATACCATATTAGCTATGGCTCCTTGTGCTTGCCAAACACATGGTACACAAAGTAGGCGTGTACCCCCCTGAGGATTAATGTAATTATACCCTCAGGTGTTACAGATTACAGCAATAGAATGAAATTATCATGGAAAACTTTTGTATCATTGTAATTCAAAAATCTTTAAAAATAAATGTTTTAAGTACAAAATTAATCACTCAAATACGTGTTCTTTAGCGCTAAATGTGTGTCTTGCTATAATATAATTCTGTGGAAGTGTCGTAGTTATCGTCCTCCGAAAGCTAAGTTCTGCTGAAGTCAATGTACTTACCTCATGATAAACAAAAGTGAAATGCTTTGCGTATAGATATCTTACTTATTACGCTTATTGTTGTGATGAAGAAAGTACTGTGCTGTAACGTATTGTTGTGCTACGAAAGAGGCTGCCTCATTGTAGCTATACCACAAAAGTTACTACGAAAACATGTTTTACTTTCCAGAATAATTCAGAAAAACTGTGCAGATATAAAACAGAAACACCGCAAAAGCAACATTGTAAATTGTCACTCATTAGTAGTGTCGTGATAAAATCGTGTACCTGTCACATAAACTAACCACTTATAGTCGTTACGTAATCGTGCAACTAACAAGCAAGAATGCACACACACAATAACACTGTGTCGTCTGTTCACAATAACAATGCATTCGTAATTTCTGTTTAAATAAGTTCTCTTGGTTCTTGACTGAATATTTAACTTCAAACATTGTTTCATGGTAACAGTTTCTAAGTCTGACAATGCATACTAGAAATGTGAAGTGAAACGTTTTATGGCAAAGACAAAGTTAAAAAGCAGATTATCTTTCAATAAACGGTTTTACATGTGAAATGTGGTGTAAACCTTTACTCTTCCTAGTACGCAGAGTTTCAACTTCAACGCAATTATCATGTGGTATACGTCGGATTCTGTAAGGTCCGTTGTAAACTAGAAAGAATTTGTGACTCAAATGTTCCTTCTTATGTGACAATGAATGAGCTTTAATGAGAACTTTCTGACCAATATATAATTTCTTTGCATTTGCTTTACCGTGTAGTTTCCTCCTTTTGTTTGCTGCAGATTTTATATTTTTAAAAGCCAAATCAATTACGTCTTTGTGCCGAAGTTTACGTGTATTCGGGAAAGGTACAAGCTCTCTGATTCCGTTCGGTGGTTCTTCATTCTTTAGTACAAGAGTAGGTGGTAAAGCAGTGGAATCATGAGGCATTTCATTCAGCACATTTTGAAATAAGTGTAAATATCTGTCCCAATGCTGATGCTTTCTGTGACAATAAAGTCTGCAAAGCTTATTGATTTCTTTCATAATCCGTTCAGACGGGTTACAATGTGGTGAGTACAATGAAATAAAAACAGGTTTGATTTTATGATTCCGAAGCATGCGTGACCAAACAGCAGATCTGAATTGCGGTCTGTTATCTGAAATGACTTTAGCAACGTGGCCAACTTCACGTAAGAAATTTTTAACAAGGGCGTTGGATACAGACCGTCCAGTGGCTTTACGTAACGGAGTGAAAGAAACAAATTTTGAAGTAAGTTCAACAGCGACTAGAACGTACGAAAATCCATTCGATGTTCTGACAAGGGGTTCCAAGAGATCAACAGCAGCAAATTCTTTTAATTTAGAAGGAATAATAGGAAACAACGGAGCACGTTGTGAGGTAGTAGATGGTTTCGCCTTTTGACAAAGTTTACAAATAGACAAGACTCTTCGAATTCTCTTTTCCGTATTGTTAAAATAACAAGTCGTTCGAAGAATATGATAACATTTTCGTGGACCAAAATGTGCGTAGCTGAAATGAATGTACCAAATGAGCTTATTAACAAAATCATCTGGAATGCAAAGTACCCATAGCTTGTCATCAACAGTGCAGGGTTTGAAGAGTATGTTGTTTCTAACCAGATAATAATGCCGAATCTGAGTGTGTGTCTTTTCATGCCATTTACTTTTGATGTCTTTCCAAATCGGATCTTCATCTTGTTCGTGAGCAATGTCCTTTAAAGATGTGGTGATGAAGTTTTCAAAGGCGACTTTCTGAATGTAAAGAATACTGAAATTTTGCTCGAGGTTGGCTTCTGTGTTACTTTTCTCAATCCCAGCCGGTGCGCGTGACAGTGCGTCCGCAACAATGTTGTCCTTGCCGGGAATGTAGACTACTGAGAAGTGGAATTCTTGCAGAAACAATGCCCAACGTTTTAACCTGTCATTATTTAATTTTGAAGACATAAGAAATTGTAATGCACGATGATCACTGTATACTTTTACGTGCTTACCAGAAAGAAAGAAACGGAATTTGTTAAATTCCCAAACGATAGCTAAAGCTTCTAATTCAGTTACGGAATAATTTTTTTCAGATTTTGTTAGCACTCGGCTAGCAAAAGCAATGGTTTTCTGAACAGTAGTGTCATATTCTATGGCTTCTTGAAATAAATGTGCACCAAGACCGACTTTAGAAGAATCCGTGCTAAGACAGAAATCTTGTGACAGATCTGCATGAGCTAGTATTGGCGCGTTAAGTAGCGATCTTTCAAAGAATTGAATTCCAACTGTGCTTGTTCGTCCCAGTTCCAAATAGTATTTTTTCCAGTGAGAGAACAAAGTTTTGGTGTAACAAGAATTTGCATATTCAGAAAACGACGGTAAAAATTTACGAGACCTAGAAAACTGCGGACTTGTCTTTTTGTGGATGGAACTGGAATGGCTCTGTTTGCTTCTAACTTTTCAGGATCCGGCTGAATGCCTTCAGAAGAAATAATATGTCCCAAAAACTTCACCTTTGTCCTACCGAATTCAGACTTTTCCAAGTTAACTGTAATGCCATATTCTGCAAAAATATGTAACACGCTGTTGAGGATGCGATTGTGTTGTTCCCATGAGGCTTCTGCTATCAGAATATCGTCCACATATAAGGTGATGTGACGTTTTAAGAACTCAGTTAATATCGAATTTAACCCGCGAATGAATGCTGCCGAAGAAATGTTCAAACCAAAAGGAAGTTTCCGAAACTGATAACAAACGCCGAAACAGAGGAAAGCTGTGTATTTTCTACATTCTGGATGAAGTTCGATCTGATAAAAGATGGATCTGAGATCAATAGAAGACAACACTTTTACACCATTAAAATTTTGAAGTAGTTCTTCTAACGTTTGTGGCCTGTCTGTTTCAGGAATGATGATAGTATTGATTTGTCTCGAATCCAAGACAAGCCTGATCGATCCATTTTTCTTCTCAGCAACATGTAATGGATTGTTTTATGAGCTTACTGCAGGCTCAATAATGCCCTCGTCAAGCATAGATTCTATTTCTGTTCTAACATGGTCCCTATAATGTGCTGGAATTACGTATGGTCTAACACAAAATTTAGTATGCTCACGAACACGAAATTGGTATTGAAATCCCTTGATTTTTCCTGTTTTGTGAGTAAAAACTGTGGAATGTGCTTGTAAAATCTCAAAAAGGTCCTGCCTATCAGTGTCATTACAATTCTCCATTGTTTGAATTTTATTCTGAATTAACTCATTAGTTTCTAATATGCCATCGATATCATCCCTGTCAGTACTCGCAGAGTGATTGTTAGTGTCAAGTTCCGTCGAAAATTCCGAACTGTCGTCTAACAGGAGGTAAAGCCGATTAATTTCTTCGTCATGGTTTGAGAGCCAATCTTCAAATTTCAATGCTACTGACTTACCTTCTTTCTCTAAACTTATTTCAGCATCGTGAAAGCTTAAGATTGCTTTGTATTCATTCAAAAAGTCTACTCCCAGTATAATTTCCGTCGACAATAATGGAACAATAAGAAAGTTCATAGAGAAGCTGTGGCTTTGACAAAAGAATTCTAAGTTGGTTTGTTGGCGTACATCTACACTTTTTCCAAAGATTGCACCTTGTAATTTAATCTTACGTAACGGAAGTGTGGGGCAATCGTTCGATTTGTTGCATTTGCTAAAGGCTGTTTCACTAATTACTGAAATGGGACTGCCAGAGTCAAGTACTGCCGTAAATTTTACGTCATTTACTGTAATGTGAATCACAGGATATGCAATGTTCTTATGTTTTACGTCGTGTTCTTGGAGTAAGATGTCCCTAATGTCTTCCATTTTTACGTAATTACTAGCTACGGCAGCTGCGTCGTTAGTGTCATACGTACGTTTTGTGGCTGACAGTGGTATGAGTCATTGCCTATTGTCTCTTTGTTGGCGCGCGTCGTTATTGGGGTTTGGAGACCTAACTTCTACAAATTCACCTTGCCGAGAGGGCCCCGCCCTGTTTAAATCCCGCCAGTTCTGATGCAATTCAGGTCTGTCGTTATGATCATATCGTCTGTCGTCATGTCGGTAGATTCCATAGTTTCTTTCTAGTCGGTCACGTGGTGGAGAATTTCTCCCTGAATCGTAACTGCGCGCTGGACCGTTGCGTCTAAAGTTGTTGTGTCGCCCTTGATAATAATTATTTTGGTTCCCAAATTGTCTGTTTATCTGATTGTCTCTGTGATAGTCACTACCGCAGAGAGGTGATCTTTCCCTGTAATTATTACTACTCTGCCAACGGTTGTCATACGGGTGGTGTCTGTTTTGGTCACGATTTGTGTTGCGAGAATAGCCTTGTCGTGTCCAGTTATTATTTCTTTCATCGCGGAATTGCGACGGATGTGACCTGTAATTGTTGTGTTCTTGTTTTCGCGTTCCGCGATTGTCAGTGTCAATTTCTAATTCTTGTAAGAGTCCTTGAAAAGCTTCAATGTCGTCTTTGCAACGTCCTGCCAAAATAATATGTCGTAAATGTTCAGGTAATTTGATTAAGCAAATGCGGATGAGTTCTGAGGGGCTGTATGGGTTTGACAGGTACTGATTCTTGCGCAACATGTCTTCAAAATATTTCACAAGACTGGAAAATTCAGATTGTTCGAAATGTTTCATCATTATGATGCTATGTTTTACTCGGTCTTGTGTAGTTTCAGACCAATATGCTGAGAGGAAGGCATGGTAAAATTCTCCTTCACTGTGACAATCGTGAATGACCAATCGCATTCTTTCAGCTGGTTCGTTCTCTAAGTAGCCACACACAAACTCTAACCTGTGCTCCAATGACCAGTTGGGAGGAAAACAATGAGAGAATTGATGGAGCCACGCTTGTGGATGAATGTCGTTGGCAGAATTCTTAAACGTTTTGAATTTACGTGTAGTAATGAACAGCTTATAGTCAAAATCATCGTATCGGCGAGTAGCATGTCGGTCATTGTTACGTCGCTTCGGCGGTTCCATCTCAAAATTCGGTGTACCTTGCCAATTTCTTTCATAATTTCCGAAGTGCCCTGAGTTATTATTTTGTGGGTGTTCCGTATTTCTATGTCCCTCTTCCCGTATTGGAGCGCGAGTGGCCTTTGAAATACGTAATTCTTGTATTACCTGTGTCAGCTGATCTTGTACTTCCCGGATTTCTCTTTGGTGTTGCGTATTAATTTGATTCTGATTTTGTTTGAATTTCCTAATTTGTTCGCACTCTTCTGTGTCATTAAAGACTACTGGTTTTGTGTCATTCAGATTATCATCTACCTTCGTAGATAAATTATTTAGCTGATCCGAGAGTTCGACTACTTTCTCTGATAATGAACTAATTTCCTCTATGTGTCTTTCTACTGTGTCCTTTAAGTTTTCCTGAGTTTTTGCAAGTTGCATAACCGAATTGATAGATGCAACTGAGTCCATTTTAGCTACATCTACTACATCTACATCTATACTCCGCGAGCCACCTTACGGTGTGTGGCGGAGGGTACTTATTGTACCACTATCTGATCCCCCCTTCCCTGTTCCATTCACGAATTGTGCGTGGGAAGAACGACTGCTTGTAAGTCTCCGTATTTGCTCTAATTTCTCGGATCTTTTCGTTGTGATCATTACGCGAGATATATGTGGGCGGTAGTAATATGTTGCCCATCTCTTCCCGGAATGTGCTCTCTCTTAATTTCGATAATAAACCTCTCCGTATTGCGTAACGCCTTTCTTGAAGTGTCCGCCACTGGAGCTTGTTCAGCATCTCCGTAACGCTCTCGCGCTGACTAAATGTCCCCATGACGAATCGCGCTGCTTTTCGCTGGATCATGTCTATCTCTTCTATTAATCCAACCTGGTAAGGGTCCCATACTGATGAGCAATACTCAAGAATCGGACGAACAAGCGTTTTGTAAGCTACTTCTTTCGTCGATGAGTCACATTTTCTTAGAATTCTTCCTATGAATCTCAACCTGGCGCCTGGTTTTCCCACTATTTGTTTTATGTGATCATTCCACTTCAGATCGCTCCGGATAGTAACTCCTAAGTATTTTACGGTCGTTACCGCTTCCAATGATTTACCACCTATGGCATAATCGTACTGGAATGGATTTCTGCCCCTATGTATGCGCATTATATTACATTTATCTACGTTTAGGGAAAGCTGCCAGCTGTCGCACCATGCATTAATCCTCTGCAGGTCCTCCTGGAGTACGTACGAGTCTTCTGATGTTGCTACTTTCTTGTAGACAACCGTGTCATCTGCAAATAGCCTCACGGAGCTACCGATGTTGTCAACTAAGTCATTTATGTATATTGTAAACAATAAAGGTCCTATCACGCTTCCCTGCGGTACTCCCGAAATTACCTCTACATCTGCAGATTTTGAACCGTTAAGAATGACATGTTGTGTTCTTTCTTCTAGGAAATCCTGAATCCAATCACAAACCTGGTCCGATATTCCGTAAGCTCGTATTTTTTTCACTAAACGTAAGTGCGGAACCGTATCAAATGCCTTCCTGAAGTCCAGGAATACGGCATCAATCTGCTCGCCAGTGTCTACGGCTTGCAAGGTCTCATGATTTTCATGAACAATAGTTTGCAGTTCTTTTATGGCTGCTTCGTGATTCTGTAATGCATTTTCATGACGCGAAAAAATAGGTTGGAAATGCTCACAAATTTGTGTTTTTACGTCATTACAGACTTTTTGACATTTCGATTCTATTTAATGTAACTCAGTAGTTAAATCTTCACGCGTTTGTTCAAGTGTGGTGTGAAGATTTTGTTCCATTACGTCTAACTGTTGCTGTGTTTGTCTCTGGTGTTGTTCCATTGTGTCTAACTTTTGAAGATTTTGTTCCACTGTGTCTAACTTTTGAAGCTTTTGCTGTGTTTGTCTCTGATTTTATTCCATTTGTTGCATTAGCTGTAATAACAATGCATTAGTGTCTGGAATCAGTTCCTCTACGCGTTTCGGCAGTGCATTTGCACCGGCAACATTTACATTTTGACAAGCAGAAAATGTGTCTTGACTTATTTGAGAAAACGGTGAGGACGCAAAACCTGAATCTACAGTATTTGCAAAATTGTGTCCTGTCATTTCGGATTCCTGAGGCGAGCTGTTGCCGAGCGATCGATCGATAATGCTTCCCTGTTCACTAATTGTTTCACTGCCTACGCCATTGTTTGCCGCCAGCTCCATTTCCCTATGCACAATTACCAAATTACTATGTTGAACATTAGTTAATTCATTACACGGTGGCGCTAACACACTGCTTTCGTCTTCACTGTCATTTCTCAGTTTACTTTGGAGCCTAGTATTACGTTTTTCACACGCCATTATTGTCACAATATTTCACACGACAACACAGAAAAACACAATTTGAAGAGCAAAAATAGGGGAACACATTAACATAGCACTGAAAATAATATCTAGTTAATTGCAAGCGCAGCTGCGAAATACTTGGTGCAAATTTACATACGTGCCACACCTGTTTTACTGTACAACAATGAAAGACTGCAACTACAAAGGAGATTCTCTCTACAATTACGCGCTAGCAATAAACAAAATCTACACTAATTACACAAACTACAAGAAAAAATCAGAAGATTCCAGTGAGGTATCCTCGGCTAAGGGTCGACATATGAAACGTCCCCTTAGAACAATTTCTGAATTACTGTGCTGATAAACGTCTTACACTATTTGCTTTTCAAACAGCTGAGCAAAACTGAACGTACTCAAACATTCACTAAAGTGACACACAATATTTTTAGCGCAACGCAATCCGACTTTCAAAAATCCCTACAAAAGAATGGCCCTGACTAACATTAACCTATACCTTTCACAAATCACTTACCTCACAAAAATCTTCGTTACTCAAGCTACAGCAATACAGCGAGCGCCACTACTGCCAGCTAAATAACAGATTCAAACTACGGAAGGCACTAACTACTGATAGGCATAGTTAGAAAATGAAAGATTTTAATAGAGAACAAACAATGTATTTACCTTAATAGTCATCAAAAGTCATAATATATACAGCAGTTCATGACATCCATTTTTACAAATTTCAAAACTCCGCCATTTCTCTCCCCACATCCACCACTGCTGGCGGCTCACCTCCAACTGCCAACGCTACGCGCTGTTCACATCCATCTGCCCAACACTACAATGGCAGACAACAATGCAAACTAGCCACAGACTGCACACAGCACAGATAGTGATTTTCATACAGAGCGCTATGTGGCGTTACCAATAAAAAAACCTATACAGACTACTTACATATATGTGGCGTTACCAATAAAAAAACCTATACAGTCTACTTACAAACCTAAGAGAACTGCTCAGTGTTTTTATTTCTTCTCCATGGATTTTAATACCTGCTTCAAATTATTCTTTTATTTTTTTACTGCTTGCTCAATATACAGGTTGAATAACATCCAGGACACGCTACAACCCTGTCTCACTCCGTTATTAACCACTGCTTCCTTTCCGTGCCCCTCGACTCTTACAATTGCCTGTTGGCTACCACTACGACCTTTAGAAATTGAAAGAGAGCATTCCAGTGAACATTGTCACAAGGGTTCTCTAAGATCACAAATGCTATAAACGTAGGTTTGCCATTCCTTAACCTGTCTTCTATTGCTTCGCGTGGGCCAACATTTCTCTAGAATCCAAACGGATCTACCCTGAGGTGGGCTTCTACCAGTATTTCTATTCTTCTGTAAAGAATTAGTGTTAGTATTTTGCAACCGGGACTTATTAGACTGAAAGTTCGGTAATTTTCACATTTGTCAGCACCCGCTTTTTTTGGACCTGGTATTATTATATTCTTCTTGACGTCTGAGTCGCCTGTCTCACACATCCTCCTCACGAGATGGAAGAGTTTTGTCATGGCTGGCTTTCCCAAGGCTATTAGTCGTTCTAACGTAATGTGTTCTAACGCTTCGACTTAGGTCTTTCAGTTCTCCATCAAATTCTTCACGAAGTATCATATCTCCCAACTCATCTTCACCTACATCCTCCTCCATTTCCATGATTTGCCCTCAAATACATCTCCATCATATAGAACCTCTATACACTCCTTCCACGTTCGTGCTTTCCCTTCTTTCCTTAGGACTGATTTTTGATCTGAGCTCTTGATATTCATACAAGTGGTTCTGTTTCCTCCGAAGGTCTCTTTAACTTTCCTGTAAGCAGTATCTATCTTACCCCTAGTGATATTGCCTCTACATCCTTACATTGTCCTCTAGACATCCATGCTTAGCCATTTTGTACTTCCTGCTGAACTCATTTTTGAGACTTTTGTATTCCTTTTTGCCTGTTTCATTTACTGCGTTTTTATATTTTCGCCTTTCATCATTTAAATTGAATATCTCTTCTGTTATCCAAGGATTTCTACCAGCCCTCGTCTTTTTACCTACTTGATCCTTTGTTGCCTTCACTGTTTCATCTCTCAAAGCTACCCGCTTTTCTTCTACTGTAGTTCTTTCTCCTGCTCTTGTCAATCGTTCCCAAACACTCTCTCTGAAACTCTCTACAACCTCTGGTTCTTTCATTATATCCGGGTCCCATCTCCTTAAATTCCTACGTTTTACAGTTTCTTCCGTTTTAATTTACAGTTCAGTACCAATAAAATGTGGTCAGTCCACATCTGCCCATGGAAATAGCTTACAGTCTAAAATCTGGTTCGTAAATCTCTGTCTTACCGTGATATAATCTGTCTGAAACCTGCCAGTGTCTCCAGGTTGCTTCCACGTGTACAACCTTCTTTCATGATTCTTAAACCAACCGTTAGCTATGATTAAGTTATGCTCTGTGCAAAATTCTACCAGGCGGCTTTCTCTTTCATTCCTTACCCCAGCCCATATTCACCTATTACTTTTCCTTCTCTTCCTTTCCCTACAATCGAATTCCAGTCCCTTGACTATTAAATTTTCGTCTTCCTTAAGTATCTGAATAATTTCTTTTATCGCATCATACATTTCTTCAATCTCTTCGTCATCTGCGGAGCTAGTTATCATATAAACTTGTACTACTGTGGTATTCGTGGGCTTCGTATCTACCTCCGCTACAATAATGCGTTCACTATGCTGTTCGTAGTAGCTTATCCGCGCTTCTATTTTTTATCCTTTATTAAACCTCCTGCTGCAATACCCTTATTTGATTTTGTATTTATAACACTGTATACACCTGTGCATAAGTATTGTTCCTCCTGCCACCGAACTTCACTAATTCCCTCTATATCTAACTTTAACCTATTCATTTCCCTTTTAAATTTTCTAATCTACCTGCCCGATTAAGCGATCTGACATTCCACTCTCCGATCCGTAGAACGCCAGTTTTCTTTCTCTTGATAACGACGTCCCCCTGAGTTGTCGTGGCCTGGAGATCCGTCTGGGGGACTATTTTGCCTCAGAGTGTTTTACTCACGATGACGCCTTCATAATTTATCGATACAGTAAAGCTGCATGCCCTCGGAAAAAATTACGGCTGTAGTTTCCCCTCTTTCAGCCATTCGCAGTATCAGCACAACAACGTCGTTTGGGTTAATGTTACAAGGCCAGATAAGTCAATCATCCAGACTGTTACCCCTGCAACTACTGAAAATGTTGCTGCCCCTCTTCAGGAACCACACGTTTGTCTGGCCTCTCAACGGATACCCCTCCGTTGCACCTATGGTACGGCTATCTGTATCGCTGAGGCACGCAAGCCTCCCCACCAACGACAAGGTCCATGGTTCATTTGGCGTGGGGTGGGGAGGGGGGGGGGGGGGGGGGAAGACAGTGGACTACCACACCATATAACTATCTTGGTCGTACCGGGACTCGTTTCTGAGTTTTAGCGGCAC
This sequence comes from Schistocerca americana, assembly GCF_021461395.2. Classification (NCBI taxonomy): domain Eukaryota; kingdom Metazoa; phylum Arthropoda; class Insecta; order Orthoptera; family Acrididae; genus Schistocerca; species Schistocerca americana. The sequence goes on along the minus strand of NC_060121.1, from coordinate 506,130,113 downwards.
ATTTTACACTTAATTTTATAACCTATATTGATTACAGGGCGGATTTTGCTGCTCATCCGTGTTAATTTACATTTTCTCACTTTTAGGGAAAGCTGCCATTTATCACACCGAAAGGAAATTCTGTCCACGTCGTTCTGTATCCTCCTATGAATCTCGGTAAGATCTTTCGCTACTGTATGACGACGGATGTTATTGTATGGTTCGCGCAATGATTTCTACTAACTTTCGCCTGTCGACATTTATGAGTACCGATTTTAACTGGAGTCGAACAAACTGTATTCTCGGCATTTTCCGATTCTTGTAATTCAACCACAGTGTATCTTTTCCGTCCTTAATCCACTTTCTCAACATATAAGTCTCCCTAACGCAGTTCTTCGATTTAAACCTTGCTCACAATTTTCCTACATCTATATTACTATTTTTATTACTAAGCAACTATTCCGGATTCTGGAACCCGGTTCCAGTTGCAGGTTGTAGATTAGCGCCCAGGCGCAAAAAATCGTATTTTCAATATTTCTTGTAGTTACAGCCCGAATCTAAAAATGTAAAACGTTGTTCATAATCGACCCTATAAGAGGTGTAATCTTTACGTTAAAAGTTTAACACAGTAAGACAAGTCGTACAGTTAGGAACTGTGTGTCTGCCTTGGGGCAAGGTAGCTGACGGTGTGCAAATATCCGGACTTTATTCATCCAGTATTTGAGAGTGACTGCAGTTAGCCACTTCCAGCAAGCTTTTAGCATAATATTTCAAACACATCTTAAACTTTTTCTTGCTTATGCGCTTAGTGTCAGATTTTTTTTAACACGTGAACTCGTTCGTGAAGCAATCACACCTCTGAAGCTGTTTTATATGTGGGAGTTCGATTCTTTAAAGAATAGGGGTTTACTAGTTGGGATTAAATGACGTCCATTCATTGTCTGAGTGACATGTTAAAAACTGCTTACCTGCTCTTTCCAGCCTCTTAGCCTTCTTGATGGATTTATTAATTTCAGTATCATCGTAGCTATAACAACATTGTGATGGCTGATCTCTGTCTCTATGGTAACACTGCTGACAAGATCAAGCCTCTTTGTAGCTGATATGTTAACGATATTTCCTTTGAAAAGTAGAAGGCACGCTCTGCGTAGTTTCCCAACCCGATCTTGTGCGCCATCTTTAATGATCCCTTCGTCGACGGGGCGCAGAACCCTAATCTAACTTCGCTTTCCCTTTCGACACTACTTAATTTGCTGCAGGCAAAGACTCGTGGCCATTTTCCACGTGGGTCTTAGGCTTAATTCCTAAAACGCAACTTTACGCTCAGACATTATTTTGTGTGTTGTGACAAAAAACTACTCTACAGTTCTGATTCCCCAGCAAACTTTAGTCCGTCCCACAGCGTTGTTCGCTAGCCCCTCCTCTGTGTTTTTCAGATCAACCTTCTCGCTGCTAACCCTCCTTACTTTAAATTGCTTCTTGTAGTAGAAAATGCTAAGCGTTCTGGACGTTTTGTTTAAATAACTGGCCCAATATTCCGTTGTACGTATCTAACTTTTGTGTTGTACGTGACAGAATAGTGTGTAATAGCATTCATTTCAGTGATGATTACTACCCACACGAATCCAGTGGTAACTATTTTGAGAGATTCCTTAACAAGTTTCTTCGATGTCCTCATGCAACTGCCGTTGACATGTGAACCGGGAAATTCCGTGCTGGAGTCATCACGGCTCCTGGTAAACCAGTCCCGTCGACCAATGAGCTCCCGGAAAACGAGGAAAGGCGCGATGCTGAAACAAGCGACGGGATCATTAACGTTTCGCTCCGTGTCCCAGCTGCTACTGAGCTGCTATTATTTTCCTACACCTTCACATTTTTAACTATATAACACTAAATGTGTGCAATATTTTCCGGAACAATTGTTATTCCCGGTTTAGTTGTTCCTGTTATGAACTGATTCTTAACCATCTATGGTAATAACATGACTCACTATATGGAAATGGTTACTGTGAAGAGCCGGGCGGTGTGGCGGAGCGGTTCTAGGCGCTTCAGACTGGAACCGCGTGACCGCTACGGTCGCAGGTTCGAATCCTGCCTCGGGCATGGATGTGTTTCATGTGCTTAGGTTAGTTAGGTTTAAGTAGTTCTAAGTTCTAGAGTACTGATGACCGCAGATGTTAAGTCCCATATTGCTCAGAGCCGTTTGAACCATTTGTTACTGTGAAGATTCTTTGCACTTCTTGGGATGGGATTAGCACTGATAATGAGGTCACACTAAAATTAAGCATAACCTATAACGCGGTCGCCGGGAATTACTATAAGAGAAATTAGAATTATATTAATACCACCAGCTGCTAACGGGAGTTGTTATATATCAACGGGGACAGCTGAAAATGTGTGCCCCGACCGGGACTCGAACCCGAGATCTCCTGCTTACATGGCAGACGTTCTATAAATCTTTCTTTTCTTTCTTTTTTTCATTTTGTTCGATATAGTTCATCTCGTTCGGTCTGGGCGGACGTCACAAGACATCCGTTCAAGTTGATCGTTGATTCCTTGACTCAGCTTTTTTATTACAGAGAGCACGCAGCCCTCTGACCGAACACGCTGAGCTACCGTGCCAGCTCCCATCTGAGCCACCGAGGGCACAGAGGATAGTGCGACTGCAGGGACTATCTCGCACACGCCTCCCGCGAGATCCACATTTTCACCTTGTATGTCCACACACTACATTCGTAGTGTCCCACCCCAACACACACATTACTCGTGGAAGACATTCTTACCAAGTCCCATAAGAGTTCTGGGAATGTGTGTGCATCCGTACAGAAGAATAAGGTCAAGGCCAGTGTTGCCAGAACTATATACGTATATGAATAGGGTGTCTGTTCTTTCGGACACGTCTGAAAGAACAGACACCATATTCATATACGTATATACTGTAAGAGATGTTAGTTCATTGAGAATGTGAGTGTGAAAACATCGGACTACACGACGCCGAGTTATAACTAAACTTCAGTACGCCCGCTAATGAAACTCCACTTTTACACTCACGTACTGGTAATTGGTAATTAACATGAAACAAAACATCTATGGCAGATGGAAGATCGATATGGAGTAGTAAATGACGTGTTCCACTGCATCAATGAATCAAAATAACGTAATAACTACAACAATCATTTACACTTCCATGCACGCAAAATAAAATTCAATTCATGGACTAATAAGAACAATAACTACACCCATGAACCATGGACCTTGTCGTTGGTGGGGAGGCTTGCGTGCCTCAGTGATACAGATGGCCGTACCGTAGGTGCAACCACAACGGAGGGGTATCTGTTGAGAGGCCAGACAAACGTGTGGTTCCTGAAGAGGGGCAGCAGTCTTCTCAGTAGTTGCAGGGGCAACAGTCTGGATGATTGACTGATCTGGCCTTGCAACTCTAACCAAAACGGCCTTGCTGTGCTGGTACTGCGAACGGCTGAAAGCAAGGGGAAACTACAGCTGTAATGTTTCCCGAGGGCATGCAGCTTTACTGTATCGATAAATTATTCAGGCGTCATCTTGAATAAAACACTCTGAGGCAAAATAGTCCCCCATTCGGATCTCCAGGCCACGACAACTCAGGGGGACGTCGTTATCAAGAGAAAGAAAACTGGCGTTCTACGGATCGGAGCGTGGAATGTCAGATCCCTTAATCGCGCAGGTAGGTTAGAAAATTTAAAAAGGGAAATGGATAGGTTGAAGTTAGATATAGTGGGAGTTAGTGAAGTTCGGTGGCAGGAGGGACAAGACTTTTGGTCAGGAGAATACAGGGTTATAAACACAAAATCAAATAGGGGTAATGCAGGAGTAGGTTTAATAATGAACAAAAAAATAGGAGTGCGGATAAGCTACTACCAACAGCATAGTGAACGCATTATTGTGGCCACGATAGACACGAAGCCCATGCCTACTACAGTAGTACAAGTTTATATGCCAACTAGCTCTGCAGATGATGAAGAAATTGATGAAATGTATGATGAGATAAAAGAAATTATTCAGCAGTGAAGGGAGATGAAAATTTAATAGTAATGGGTGACTGGAATTCGAGAGTAGGAAAAGGCAGAGAAGGAAACATAGTGGGTGAATATGGATTGGGGGAGAGAAATGAAAGAGGAAGCCGTCTGGTAGAATTTTGCACAGAGCATAACTTAATCATAGCTAACACTTGGTTCAAGAATCATAAAAGAAGGTTGTATACATGGAAGAATCCTGGAGATACTAGAAGGTATCAGATAGATTATATAATGGTAAGACAGAGATTTAGAAACCAGGTTTTCAATTGTAAGACATGTCCAGGGGCAGATGTGGACTCTGACCACAATCTATTGGTTATGAACTGTAGATTAAAAGTGGGGAAACTGTAAAAAGGTGGGGATTTAAGGAGATGGGACCTGGATAAACTGAAAGAACCATAGGTTGTACAGAGTTTCAGGGAGAGCATAAGGGAAGAATTGACAGGAATGGGGGAAAGAAATACAGTAGAAAAAGAATGGGTAGCTCTGAGGGATGAAGTAGTGAAGGCAGCAGAGGATCAAGTTGGTGAAAAGACGAGGGCTAGTATAAATCCTTGGGTAACAGAAGAAATATTGAATTTAATAGATGAAAGGAGAAAATATAAAAACGCAGTAAATGAAGCAGGCAAAAGGGAATACAAACGTCTCAAAAATGAGATCGACAGGAAGTGCAAAATGGTTGGTTTGTGGGATTAAAGGGACCAGACTGCTATGGTCATCGGTCCCGTGCAAAATGGCTAAGCAGGGATGGCTAGAGGACAAATGTAAGGATGTAGAGGGGGGTAAGATAGATACTGCCCACAGGAAAGATAAAGAGACCTTTGGAGATAAGAGAGCCACTTGCATGAATATCAAGAGCTCTGATGGAAACCCAGTTCTAAGCAAAGAAGGGAAAGCAGAAAGGTGGAAGGAGTGTATAGAGGGTCTATACAAGGACGATGTACTTGAGGACAATATTACGGAAATGGAAGAGGATGTAGATGAATATGAAATGGGAGATACGATACTGCGTGAATAGTTTGACAGAGCACTGAAAGACCTGAGTCGAAACAAGGCCCCGGGAGTAGACAACATTCCATTGGAGCTACTGACGGCCTTGGGAGAGCCAGTCCTGACAAAACTCTACCATCTGGTGAGCAAGATGTATGAGACAGGCGAAATACCCTCAGACTTCAAGAAGAATATAATAATTCCAATCCCAAAGAAAGCAGGTGTTGACAAATGTGAAAATTACCGAACTATCAGTATAATAAGTCACGGCAGCAAAATACTAACGCGAATTCTTTACAGACGAATGGAAAAACTGGTAGAAGCCGACCTCGGGGAAGATCAGCTTGGATTCCGCGGAAATGTTGGAACACGTGAGGCAATACTGACCCTACGACTTACCTTAGAAAATAGATTAAGGAAAGGCAAACCTATATTTCTAGCATTTGTAGACTTAGAGAAAACTTTTGACAATGTTGACTGGAATACTCTCTTTCAAATTCTAAAGGTGGCAGGGGTAAAATACAGGGAGCGAAAGACTATTTACAATTTGTACAGAAACCAGATGACAGTTATAAGAGTCGAGGTGCATGAAAGGGAAGGAGCGGTTGGGAAGGGAGTGAGACAGGCTTGTAGCCTGTCCCCGATGTTATTCAATCTCTATATTGAGCAAGCAGTAAAGGAAACCAAAGAAAAATTCGGAGTAGATATTAAAGTACATGGAGAAGAAATAAAAACTTTGAGGTTCGCCGATGACATTGTAATTCTGTCAGAGACAGCAAAGGACTTGTAAGAGCAGTTGAACGGAATGGACAGTGTCTTGAAAGGAGGATATAAGATGAACATCAACAAAAGCAAAACGAAGATAATAGATTGTAGTCGAATTAAGTCGGGTGATGGTGAGGGAATTAGATTAGGAAATGAGACACTTAAAGTAGTAAAGGAGTTCTGCTATTTGGGGAGCAAAATAACTGATGATGGTCGAAGTAGAGATGATATAAAATGTAGACATGGCGATGGCAAGGAAAGCGTTTCTGAAGAAGAGAAATTTGTTAACATCGACATATAGATTTAAATGTCAGGAAGTCATTTCTGAAAGTATTTGTATGGAGTGTAGCCATGTATGGAAGTGAAACGTGGACGATAAATAGTTTGGACAAGAAGAGAATAGAAGCTTTCGAAATGTGGTGCTACAGAAGAATGCTGAAGATTGGATGGGTAGATCACATAACTAATGAGGAGGTATTGACTAGAATTGGGGAGAAGAGGAGTTTGGGGCACAACTTGACTAGAAGAAGGGACCGGTTGGTAGGACATGTTCTGAGGCATCAAGGGATCACAAATTTAGTATTGGAGGGCAGCGTGGAGGGTAAAAAGCGTAGAGGGAGACCAAGAGATGAATACACTAAGCAGATTCAGAAGGATGTAGGTTGCAGTAAGTACTGGGAGATGAAGAAGCTTGCACAGGATAGGGTAGCATGGAGAGCTGCATCAAACCAGTCTCAGGACTGAAGACAACAACAACAACAACAACAACAACAACAACTCATACAGGTATAATTTGCAGTTCGTAAACTGATTGATTTACTGCAATAACTGACACAACACTCTCGTAATAAAACTTCATACCTGAGTGCCGAAAAATTTGTAATGAAGGGTTGTGAAAATAGTAAAAAAGAAATTAGCTGTTGCACTGTGTTTATTTCTTTAGAGTCGGAATGTGGATGCAAAACGTTAGTGAGAATCTGCACTTGACCTTCAGTAAGTAATGCAACACTTTTTCTCCGCGAATTTCGATTGAAAAAATATGGAATTTGTTGTGGAACATCGTGGAAAATTCGCGCTTCAGATCCTGTAGTTTCATGAAGTCCCGAGAGGTGATGGCGCTGTACGTAGCCTTCAAAACGGCCTCTGTAACTGAAGTGCGTTCCAAGTAGAGAGCTGTCACTGAGTTTCTTTTGGCGGAAAACCAGAGCATCGCAGATATTCAGAGGCGTTCGCACAGTATCTGCGGAGACCTGGCAGTGAACAAAGGCACGGTGAGTGGTTGGCCGAGGCGTGTCATCATGCCAACAAGGCCGCGCAAACCCGTCCCATCTTCCGCCAGCCGGTCGGCCGCTTGCAGCTGAGACTCATGCAATGTTGGAACGTGCAGACACTTTCGTCCACAGTCGGGATATTCAAAGGTGTGTGCCCGCTAGCTTCTTGGCTGCCTAACAGAAGACCGTAAAGAGCAACAAAGGACCACCAGTGCGGAACTGCTTGCGCATTACGAGGCTGATCGTGACAATTTTTTGTCGAAAAACGTCACTGGCGATGAAGCATGGGTTATTCACTTCGAACCGAAAACAAAACGGCAGTACATGGGGTGGCGCTGCACCATGTCTCCTACAAAAGAAGAAGTCGAGAGCCACATCCTGGGCCACTAAAGTCATAGCCACGGTCTTCTGGGACTTTGAAGAGGTTATTTTGCTCGACACCCTCCCTCGTGGTGCGACTATCACTCTGAAGCGCATTGTGCTATCCTAAGGAAACTGAAGAAACGAGCTTCAGCGTGTTCGTCGCCACAAAGATATAAACGAACTTCTCCTTCTCCATGACAACGCAAGGCTTCACACAAGTCTCAGCAGCCGAGAGGTGCTCACAGAACTTCACTGGACTGTTCATCCTCATCCACCCTAAAGCCCGGATCTCGCACCTTCCGACTTCCATCTGTTAGACCCAATGAATGCATTGCGCAGGAAGAAGTACATGGATGATCGAGAGGCTGTTGATGCTGCAATGCGCTGACTCCGCCGTCGACCAGTACAGTGGTACCATGCGGGCATATAGGTCCTGCCAGTAAGGCCGTCGCATTGAACGGAGATTATTTTGGAAAATAGGGTTTTGTAGCCAAAAGATGGGAATTAATGTGATATATTGGAATACTGTATAAAAGCAATGTGCTTGCAGAAAAGAATGAGTTGCATTACTTATTGAACTCCCCTCGTATCCTTTAGTTGTGTTGTTTCCGTGACGTTGTTGTTTAGTGGCAGATAAAAATAATTTCCGTAACCTTCCTCGTCCATTTTACTGCCGAGCTACATTACTTATTACACAGTGGCACATCACATCTGGTAGTACAGGGTGTCCATAAATTATCTTTACTACTTGAGCATTTAATAACTTTAATACTGTACTAGATACTAAAAAGTGGTTTTCTTGCGATAAGATGACTCATAAGTTTTTTATCTTCCAGACGACGCAATTCTGATGCAAAATTTAACTCGAAAACCTGAAGAAATGTGGATGCCACCGAATAAAGCTCAGCGTGTGGCCTATTTCAGTCTGATACCCAAGTGCAACGAAACTTTCGAACACGGTATGGAAGGCAACCTCCGTCCTGACCAACTATTCGGGCGTCCACAATCGTCATTTACAGAAACAGGTAGCGTTCTGCACCTGTTCCAGACGCCATCGTGGACAAGACACGACAGGCATTTGCAAAAAGTCCGACAAAATCGGTGCGTATGGTGCCCAGAGAGTTGGAAATGAATTTTACGATGTCTTGCATAAGAGGGTGCAGCTGGTTCAGATACTGAAGCCTACTGGCAAACATCAGGGTGAAAAGTTTGCAGTGGATATGCTAGGCAAGACTGACGCAAGCAATGATTTTTTGAAAAAGGTTTGTTTCCCCGATGAGGCACCGTTTCACGCATCCGGCTAATTGAGTCGTCCCAGCGTTCATATAGGGGGTTGACAGCATCCTCATGTTATGCGTCAGATGGAAAGAGAAAGTTCCAAGGTCAACGTCTGGTGCGGACTGACGCACTGTTACATACATCATTGGTCCATTCTTTTTCATCGAGGTTTCCGTTAATGGTAGTGTTTCCCTGGACGTCTTACAAGAGTTTGCTGTGACCCAACTGGAACACATGAAACCTGAAATCATATTCCAACAGGATGAGGCAGCATCCCACCGGTCCCTAATTGTCCATCAATTCCTAGATGAAAAGTTTCCGGAGAGGTGAACTGCACGAAATGGTCCAATTCGATGGCCGCCACGATCCCGTGACCTCACACGACTAGACTTCTTGCTGTGGAGTTTTGTAAAGGCTCTGGTGTACCGAGCCAAGGTTAAAGACCTGCAGGACTTGAAGAAACACATTCGCAATGCATCTGAACATGTCTCTGTGGAGATCTTGAGTCGTACGTGTAGAGAAATGGAATTCCGACTAGACATTATCCGTGCCAATGAGGGTGCACGCATTGATGTATGAGAATGAGGAAGCAAAACTTTATGAATTACCTTTTCACATATTGAAAACCATTTGTTAATATTTAGTGTACTTTTACAGGTGTTAGTCTGACGTTGTAAAGATAATTTATGGAAACCCTGTACTTCATATACAGTCACATTATACAGGGTGATTCCAAAGTAACTGTACACTCTGCATGGGTGTAATGTATGGATCAAAATAACAGCAAAATTTTAAATAAAGTTTTATCTGGAATTCCTCTATTTCCGATTTATGATGCATAACGTCATCGTGGTAGGCATTACATCATGGGCCAAGTTTTCGGCGTGTCTTTCCTATTGACTGATGTTGCTTTGTAAGCGGTGACCTTGCGCATTTCAGTCGGGAGCCAAGAGAGTATCTCACAGTTGCTGATCCCGATAAGTGGTCAGGTCGTGCACGACCAGCTGCTTGTCCCGCCAGATCCCCAGATCTTAACCCTTCTGGGGCCATCTCAAGGATCTGGTGCATAGTATGCAACTGAGAATGAAGCACAACTACAGCAGCGAATAGAAAACAGCTGTGCAACTGTGCAGAATGAGGTGAAAGGGGCTTGCAACATTCGGAGAGCGGTAAGAAGTCAAGGACGTCACTGTATTCGCCTACTTGGACATCATTTTTAACATGTCCTGGGGTAAGCATACAATACGTAGTTGAGTTGAATTTCCGGTCCCTTTGTTTCGTTGCTTTCTGAGAAGAATTAATTTTGTGTTGCACTTGTGATCTCTACACTACTGCATAAAGCAGTTTCAAATAGAACGTTATTCGACGTTTTATCCTTGTTTTGATCCACACGTTACATCCACGAAATGTGTACAGTTATTTTTGAATCACCCAGTATTATTCATCGATATGTATTTCATCGATCATCACAGAATGCTCACAGTTGCACACAGTACATACGCCATTGCCACAACGAACAGAGTGTAGGCCCTAATAGTATTACATACTTTGCCAGGGAGCTTGCGAGAGTGGAATCAGCAGGCGCACTGGGCTTGTTCTGTTCATGAAGGACTAGATCTGGAAACCATGGAGACTCCATTATGTTCAGGAGCTATCGTTGGAGGGTTGTGACAGGGAAATTATGCTGTCCTGGCATAACGATTGGCCGGATTTGTTCAAGAACGTTATTTGGAACGGTGAGGCGATGTTTCACGTTTGGGGATCCTTCAATCGACACAACTGCCATTGTGGGGTAGAAACAATTCCAGGAATGACAACTGAAAAATGTCTGGTGATGTATGACCGCGGATCAGCGCATTGATCCATTCATATTGCTAAAGACCATAAACAGCGGCCTGTATGGCCAGATGCTGAATGAATATGTGGCCCCTGATAATACAACGGGACAAAGTTGCAGATATTTCTTTTCCTCAAGATGGAGCACCATCTCATTTTGCCAGCAACGTTCGTGACTGGCTCGACGAATACTTTCCACGACGTTGGCTGGGACTGCAAGGACACCACGAATGGCTTCCGAGAAGCCCCAGCCTCACCCCTTGCGACTTCTTCTTGTGGAGTGATGACATTCCTCTGCGTTCACGTCGTTTGGTCGACAACACATGAACATATGTGCAATTCTAGCGTAATACAAACATTCTCATGGTCCTGACAACCGACTACAGCTTGTTCCGTGTGTAAATATTCATTAATAAAAAAATGGACATTGAAAAGTAGGGAAAGATTTCTCACTCACCCTATGTAAAGGAATTCGCAAGCACGACAAATTCTAAAAGTGGGAAGGAAGATGAAGGCCCTGTCACCTGGTAGGACACTAGACACGGAGCACACGCTCCGATAGTGGAAAAGATGGGGAAATAAGTGGGACAGGTCCTCTTCGAAGAATCCTTTTGTTTTAAAAGATTTACGGAAACCTCGAAAAACATAAATCTGAGTGACCGGCTGGTGATGTGAATCGCTATCTTCGCGAAAGGAGTCAAGTTTCTTAACATTCCAATGCTAATAGTCATCGAATAAAAATGGTACAGCAGATATCGAGCAATACACAGAAACTCCGTCAGAATCAACAGAATTGGACAGATATCAATTGTAAAATTATAAAAATTTTTAGATTTTTCTATAAAACTTTTTTAAAACTTTCAAAATTTTTCTACATATTGTCTCAATCGCAGTTCGCATTAAAAAATTATTTACAAAGTGATGACGACTTTCGGTAGCTTAACTGCCATCTTCAGCTCCGAGAACAGACAAACCAAAAGAATTAATGCCTTATGCAACAACGTTGTGTAAAAATGGCTATTGGCTTACTTTTAAAAACTTTTTTACAGGAGATTAACATATCACATGTAGTATTATAAATGCACTCGCAGTGTGCAAGACCATTGCATCGTCAAAAATGTTCTTACTTTACATCTCCACGTAAAATGTACTTTGTACGAGTACAGTCTAAAACGAACGTGACGGCAAACAAATAAGAATACGAAATATCTATTTAGAGAATGGCTAATTCGCTGAACATACCACGTTATCTATGACAACGATTGAAACAAACAATGTACCGTGTGGTATTTCTTTTCTAAACACTGAAGTTCCATATAATTATTTCCATTATAGTCAGTAAGTGCAAGCAGAGATTTGCCTATGAAAAGGCAGGAACAAGTCACATATCTTTTATTCTTATTTATTTGCCAGTACATAATGTATTTCCCTTACGTTTGTTCTAGGCTATATACAGGGTGAGTCACCTAACGTTACCGCTGGATATATTTCATAAACCACATCAAATACTGACGAACCGATTCCACAGACCGAACGTGAGGAGAGGGGCTAGAGCAATTGTTTAATACAAACCATACAAAAATGCACGGAAGTATAACCTACGTTTTTTAAATGGAATCCCGTTAGTTTTGTTAGCACACCTGAACATATAAACAAATCCGTAATCAGTGCCGTTTGTTGCATTGTAAAATGTTAATTACATCTGGAGATATTGTAACCTAAAGTTGACGCTTGAAAGCTCCGACGTTCAGTTGCGTGTTGTAACAAACACGGGCCACGGTCGGCGAGCAGCATCTGCAGGGACATGTTTACGATGACGACCGTGTTTACGAGTGTGGCTGTAGTGCACTGTTGTGGTTTGGTCTAGCTGTCGCAGTGTCCGCATGTAGCGCTTGCTGCTATTGTTATTCTGCACTCGTCTCCGCACGCAGACCAACTGTAGTACACCGTGTTACCAGACGTCTGTGACAGTGTAGTGTTGTAGGAACTCTGACCATGGTGTATTCGAACTCTGAAAAGGCGGAGATGATACTCATCTACGGCGAGTGTCGACGAAATGCAGCTGAAGCCTGGAGGGTGTATGCAGAACGGTACCCGGACAGAGAGCATCCAACGTGCCGCACATTGCAAAACATCTACCGCCAACTGTATGCAACAGGTATGGTCGTAGCACGCAAACGGGTCCGTAACAGGCCCGTCACAGGAGAAGCGGGTGCAGTTGGTGTGTTAGCTGCTGTTGCCATGAACCCACACATGAGTACACGGGACATTGCGAGAACCGGTGGACTGAGTCAAAGTAGTGTCATGCGCATACTGCATCGTCACCGCTTTCACCCGTTTCATGTGTTGCTACATCAGCAATTACATGGTGATGACTTTAATCATCGAGTGCAATTCTGTCAATGGGCATTAACAGAGAATGCGTTGCAGTTCTACCTGTTTACCGATGAAGCGGGATTCACAAACCACGGGGCAGTGAATCTACGGAATATGCATTACTGGTCCGTGGACAGTTCTCGCTGGCTCAGACAGGTAGAGCGACAGCGACCGTGGACTGTAAATGTATGGTGCGGAATCATTGGCGACCAACTCATTGGTCCTCACTTCATTGCAGGGGCCCAAACAGCTGCAACATACATCGCGTTTCTACAGAATGATCTACCAACGTTGCTCGAAAATGTCCCACTGGAAACGCGTCGACGTATGTGGTATCAGTATGATGGTGCACCTGCACATTCCGCAATTAACACTAGGCTGACCCTTGACAGGATGCTCGACGGGCGTTTCATAGGACGTGGAGGACGCATAAATTAGCCACCCTGTTCTCCTGATATTACACCTCTGGACTTCTTTCTGTGGGGTACGTTAAAGGAGAATGTGTACCGTGATGTGCCTACAACCCCAGAGGATATGAAACAACGTATTGTGGCAGCCTGCGGCGACATTACACCGGATGTACTGCGGCGTGTACGACATTCATTACGCCAGAGATTGCAATTGTGTGCAGCAAATGATGGCCACCACATTGAACATCTATTGGCTTGACATGTCGGGACACACTCTATTCCACTCCGTAATTGAAAACGGAAACCGCGTGTGTACGTGTACCTCACCCCTCATGGTAATGTACATGAGCGTCAGTGAAAAAGACCAATAAAAAGGTGTTAGCATGTGGACGTAATGTGCTGTTCTACTCTCTTCTGTACCTAAGGTCCATCACCGTTCCCTTTGGATCCCTACGTAATTCGGTGCTCTCCGATAGACACGATCGAACAGCGGAGGAGTGGTACTCAAGCGTCAACTTTAGGTTACAATATCTCCGGATGTAATTAACATTTTACAATGCAACAAACGGCACTGATTACGTATTTGTTTATATGTTCAGATGTGCTAACAAAACTAACGGGGTTCCATTTAAAAATGCGTAGGTTTGTGTTAAAGACATACCTCCGTGCATTTTTTTATGGTTTGTATTAACCAATTACACTAGCCCCTCTCCTTCGGTCTGAGGAATCGATTCGTCAATATTTGATGTGGTTTACGAAATATATCCAGCGGTAATGTTAGGTGACTCACCCTGTATAGCACATTTTATCTGTAGATGTAAAATAAGAAGACTATGCAACGGTCTTGTACCCGGCGAGTACATTTTCAGTATGACATGTGGTTGTTAATTCCCTGTAAAAAATCGTTTTAAAAGTAAGCCAATGGTAATTTTTACATAACTTTCTTCCTTACGGCAATATTTCTTTTGGCTTGTCTGTTCTCAGATCTGAAGATGACAGCTAAGCTACCGAAACTGGTCATGACTTTGTAAATTATTTCTTTACGTTAAATGCGATCGAGACAATATACAGAAAAATTTTTTGAGTTTTAAAAAGTTTTAAAGAAAATTTTCAAAGTTTTTATAATTTTACAATTGATATTTACTTTACGATCTTATTTTCCTATTCTGACAATGTCAGATATATTCAGAATTGGACAAAGTCGCTAATATTGTAAAGAGACTTGCATAATATATCTGTGAAAACTGTATGATAACGGTGAGTCTGCAGTTACAACCTCTTTATATTTATTTATTTATTTTATTTTGAAATGATTCTACTTAATTCAGCGACTTTTGAAAGACTCGCAGGTGAATACAACAGCGAGAGAAGTGGAGAACTGATGACGCATATATCCTCTTCAGTGTAGCTGAATGGAATGAGTAGTGTTCGTGTCTAACGAGCGGTCCAGAGAAAGGCCATTACTGATAGAGCACGCATTGCAGCTGGCGGCTCAGGGGAAGAACTCTGTCATGGCCTTCAGGAAGAAAACGCCACGAGGCGGCTCTTTACGTGGAGCGCTCCCGGGACGTCACAACAGACTCGCATCACCGTGCCAGCGCTAGCGGCCGCGTCGTCGGCTGCCGTTCATCCAAACCACGACAGCTGCCACGCATGCCGAGGAAGTCCAACATGTTATTCTACATCTACATGGCTAGTTTGCAAGTCACACTTAAGTGTGTGGCAGAGGGATCATCCAACCAAGCTTTACAATAATTCTGTTATGCCACTCTTGAATAGTGCACAGATAAAGACAACTGTGCCTTTCCGTGCGACCTCTTGATTTCTCTTAATTTATTATGTTGATCGTTTCTCCCTGAGTAGGTCGTCATCAGCAAGATATTTTCGCGTTCGGAGGAGAAAGCTGCCGATTGCAATTTTGTGAGAAGATCCTTCTGCGACGAGAAACACCTTTGTTTTAATCGTGTCCACCCCAAATCATGTATCATGTTCGTGTCACCCTCTACTCTATTTCTCGTTAGTACAAAACGTGCTGCCCTTCTTTAAACTTTCTCGATGTTATCTGTTAATTCTATCCGGTAAAGATCCCACAACGCGCAGCAGTACTCCAAAAGAGGACGGACAAGCGTACTGTAGGCAGTGCCTTTAGTAGATCTGTTGCATCTTCCAAGTATTCTGCCAATAAATCGCACTCTTTGGTTTCCCTTTAACACAACATATTTTATGTGTTCTTTGCAATTTCAGTTGTTCGTAATTGTAATTCCTAGGTACTTAGCTGAATTTGTGACATTTAGATTTGATTGTTTTATCGATTAACTGAAGTTTAGTGGGTTCCTTTTAGCATTGAAATGGATGACGTCACACTTTTCATAATTTAAGACCAACTGTCTACTTTTTTACCATACAGATATCTTATCTAAATAATTTTTCAATTGGTTTCGATCTTCTGATGACTTTACTAGACGGTAACTGAGAGTATCATCTGCAAACAACCTATGATGGCTGCATCGATTGTCTCCTAAATCATTTATACAGATGGGAAACAACAGAGCGTCCATAACTACTGTGGAGAACACCAGAAATCACTTCTGGTTTACTCGATGACTTTCCGTCAATTACTACGAACTGTGACCCCTCTGACAGGAAATCACGAATTCAGTCACACAATTGAGACGATATTCCATAAGCACGCTACTTGATTACAAGCCTCTTGTTAGGTACGGTGTCAAAAGCCTTCTGGAAATCTAGCCTTCTGGAAATCTAGGAATACGGAATCAATTCAAAAAAGTTCAAATATGTGTGAAACCGTATGGGACTTAACTGCTAAGATCATCAGTCCCTAAGCTTACACACTACTTAACCTAAATTATCCTAAGGACAAACACACACACCCATGCCCGAGGGAGGACTCGAACCACCACTGGGACCAGCCGCACAGTTCATGACTGCAGCGTCTCAGACCGCTCGGCTAAACCCACGTGGCTGGGATCAATTTGAAATCCTTTTTTGACAGCACTCAGCGCTTCGTGTGAGTAAAGAGCTAGTAGTCTTTCACTAGAACGATGTTTTCTAAATGCGTGTTGACTGTGTGTCTATAGGCCCTTCTCTTCGAGGTAATTCATAATGTTCGAACACAATATATGTTGCAAAATCCTGCTGCACATCGACGTTAATGATATGTCCATGTAATTTAGTGGATAGCTCCTATTGTCACCACCGTATCATCCAGGACAAGGCGAACGGAGGCTTGAGAGAAAATCAGGGAATAAGGTGCGCAGACGTGTGGAGACTCGTGTAAACGAGGAAATCAATCTGGAGGGAAATCTATCTGTCTTTACACTCCTTGTTCATTTGCAGATCAATTTCTTAAAGCTGTAGATTTAGCTATTTTTTCTCGTACATTCAGTTCTGATATTTTGTTCAGCATGACTGGCGCTCCTTCTGAAGACACACAAACTAAGTTTATGACAGACCCATATTTCCTACACTTTGATCAACGCTGCTAAAAACATCACATGCAGCAGTGTGCCTGCGATATCTAAATTTCTATAGCCCGCTAAAGAATATGCAACACACTCTTTACAAAGACTTTGCAAGCTGGCTCTGAACGTCGTCTCCCATAAGCTGTGTGGTGGGCGTGACTGTCAGTTTAATAACGGCACAACGCGAAATTGTTCTACCGGAAAAGGACACGAATATTCCGCAGCAACTACCAACCATTATTTCATTAAATCACTATTCGTCAAATGGCTCAAGGACTTTGCTAAAAGTAGTGCAGTTTTGAAGCTCAGGGAGCTTCGAGTGGCGACCGAGTAAGTATCTTTTTCATGTCGGCAGGGACAGAATTTACTCTCAATGAAGAATCGTGTTAGTTCTCGAGGAAACGTTGAAGTACTGCGTATTGCATGTATCTATGTGAAACAAACCGACGACCTACAATCATACAGTGAAATGAATTGCGACACTTTACAACACCTGTTTTGAATGCAGGATTTTTGTGACGTCGTTTCCAAGGCTATTTTCACAATTCGGTAAATATCATATCATACTCTACTGGCCACTAAAATTGCTACACCAAGAAGAAATGCAGATGATAAACGGGTATTCATTGGACAAATATATTATACTAGAACTGACATGTGATTACATTTTCATGCAATTTGGATGGAGAGATCCTGAGAAATCAGTACCCAGAACAACCAACTCTGGCCGTAATAACGGCCCTGATAAGCCTGGGCATTGAGCCAAACACAGCTTGGATGGCGTGTACAGGTACAGCTGCCCATGCAGCTTCAACACGATACCACAGTTCATCAATAGTAGTGACTGGCGTATTGCGACGAGCCAGTTGCTCGGCCACCATTGACCATACGTTTTCAGTTGGTGAGAGATCTGGAGAATGTGCTGGCCAGGGCAGCATCGAAAATTTTCTGTATGCAGAAAGGCCCGTACAGGACCTGCAACATGCGGTCGTGCATTATCCTGCCGAAATGTAGGGCTTCCCAGAGATCGAATGAAGGGTAGAGCCACGGGTCGTAACACATCTGAAATGTAACGTCCACTGTTCAAAGTGCCGTCAATGCGAACAAGAGGTGACCGAGACGTGTAACCAATGGCACCCCATAGCAACACGCCGGGTGATACGCCAGTATGGCGATGACGAATAGACGCTTCCAAAGTGCGTTCACCGCGACGTCGCCAAACACGGATGCGACCATCATGATGCTGTAAACAGAACCTGGATTCAACCGAAAAAATGACGTTTTGCCATTTGTGCACCCAGGTTCGTCGTTGAGTACACCATCGCAGGCGCTCCTGTCTGTGATGCAGCGTCAAGGGTAACCGCAGCCGTGGTCTCCGAGCTGATAGTCCATGTTGCTGCAAACGTCGTCGAACTGTTAGTGCAGATGGTTGTTGTCTTGCAAACGTCCCGATCTGTTGACTCAGGTATCGAGACGTGGCTGCACGATCCGTTACAGCCATGCGGATAAGATGCCTGTCATTTCGACTGCTAGTGATACGAGGCCGTTGGGATCCAGCAGGGCGTTCCGTAGTACCCTCCTGAACCCACCGATTCCATATTCTGCTAACAGTCGTTGGATCTCGACCAATGCGAGCAGCAATGGCGCAATACGATGTACCGCAATCGCATAGGCTACAACCCGACCTTTATCAAAGTCGGAAACGTGATGGTACGCATTTCTCCTCCTTACACCAGGCGTCAGAACAACGTTTCACCAGGCAACGCCGGTCAACAGCTGTTTGTGTATGAGAAATCGGTTGGAAACTTTCCTCATGTCAGCACGTTGTAGGTGTCGCCACCGGCGCCAACATTGTGAGAATACTCTGAAAAGCTAATCATTTGCATATCACAGCATCGTCTTCCTGTCGGTTAAATTCCACGTCTGTAGTACGTCATCTTCGTGGTGTAGCAATTTTAATGGTCAGTAGTGTATTTTACTAATACAACCACGAAGAAATCAAGACACTCGTTGTATAAATTTTTTTCTCTGAACTTGTCGTTTCTTAGTGGTTTTAAATCGAAGGTATCGACAATATCGAGAGCAAATTCCGGCTAAAGACGTTGCTGACAAAACTGCTAGAGGAGGGGGAGGAGTGCGAGAGGGGCGTTCCTTGCGACCCTAGACAAGGAGTATCTGCGAAGTGAGCCACTCAGATAGGTAGAACGGGATTTTTGTCGTTCACACACAGTGCCTTCCGAGGTCGCTTCACTACGGCTGTGCCAATCTTTAATGTCATCACATCGCTGGTACAGATAAGCCCCCTCAGTACTACTGCCAAATTTGTATAAGCGTTTCATTTGTACCTAAAAATTTGAACTGAATGCCTGGCAGGGCTAGGTTTAAAGCTTTGAAGGAAAAGAATCCAAGGTCATTCAAATTGTTTACAAATTCAAAGCTCAGATACGACAATTTCTTAGTCTTTTTACTTTTCTGTTGCAGAAGAAAAATACTAAAGACAAAAATGGTCAAATGTTTTCGGAAATGATTTGTCTAAAGGTAACAAATAAAAGAGATTGGAGGAAAATATCATGCTTCTTTGAATTTTTTCGACTTCATGTATAGGAAATGAGATGCGTCAAGAGTCTCTCAGATCTTTATTATTTCTTACTTTTAGACAAATCTCTCACAAAACATTTGACTTTTTTTTCAAGTTGTTTCCTTTCTAAAGTTTACTTCATAAAGCACGAAATATATTTAAATATCGATCGGTATTCTGTTATCATTAAAGCGAGAAAAAGTTCATTTCATATATACAGGGTGTTTGCCTCTGTAAGTTACGAAGTAATAGACAACGGAATTATTTATTGCGGTAGGTCACTATAAGAAACGTTACAGTATCTGCGAAGCTATGAACATAGTTTATTGTGTTATTATCCAAACAGTTACAGCAAAAAGATACAATTTTTTAAATAGAACAACAGTTGTTTCTATCATGCACTGGAATCAGTAACATCAGCTTTGTGTACTTCAATTCTAATTACATTCCTGTCACTTTTAGCCGGCCGTAGTGGCCGTGCGGTTCTAGGCGCTACAGTATGGAGCCGGACGACCGCTACGGTCGCAGGTTCGAATCCTGCCTCGGGTATGGATGTGTGTGATGTCCTTAGGTTAGTTAGGTTTAATTAGTTCTAAGTTCTAGGCGACTGATGACCTCAGAAGTTAAGTCGCATAGTGCTCAGAGCCATTTGAACCATTTGTCACTTTTAGTTCCGGAGCTACAGCCCTTCAAAGTTTCAGGGGCAGATACCACACGCTGTACATAATACATGGCTGTGTGGTGGGTGATGGATGTTCTGGTGGTGGGAATTTGATTTATGTAAGATGTTCAAATGTGTGTCCATGTTCCTGAATGCACAATGCAATGCGCCATCTAAAGGATCTGCGGACGAGATGTAACATTGCCGGTGTCACGGAGCAACATGCGTCCTCGATGCGCCGTTGTAGACCATCTGGGAATGTGGGCTCAGTGACATAAACATAATCCTTTAGATATCCCCACAAAAAGAAATCTAATGGTGTTAAATCGGCGACCTTGCGGACCATGAATGAGGACCATGGTGCCCCAACCATCATCCTGCAAACCTTTTGTTTAGTTCTTACACAACAGCGCGTGCAGAATGGGCTGGGTGACCATCGTGTAGACACACATGTTAAAGACCACCACCCAAACTGTCGACTATAAACTCGCGATATAACTCACCTGTCAGTGTACCTGGGATGTAGTGTGGACAGATGATTTCATCCTCAAGGATTCAACATCATACATTAATAGACCACCTACGTCGACGGTGGACAGGACGTACACACCGAGGATTATCTGCGACCCAGTAGTGCACGTTATGGCGATTCACTGCACCATAATTTATGAACGTGGACTCATCAGAGAACGTAACACCTTGTACAGACTCCAGCGTGAAATTACGCATGGTCCATTCACAGAATGTAACCCTCGCACGGAAATCGTTCCCATGCAACTCCTGGGTCAGTGACAGGCGGTACGGGTGAAACCTGTGGCCATGTACTATACGCCACACAGATGTGACACTGACACCAGCGACTGCACCAACGGCTCGTAAGCTGACATGAGGATCGTGGTGGTGTACTGCAGCTAAAACAAACACCTCCGTCTCCTCACTTCTTGCAGTTCTGCGTCTGTTACTGCGGCGTGTAACGTTCCCTGGTAGCACACACACTATTAATAAAATGAAATGACACACAGAATTGCTGAACTCGAGCGTACACATTTGCTAATGCTTAACAACAACTGTGGCACGCCTGTTAGGAACGTGTACGGTAATGAGAACACTACGTACAGTTCATACCAACAAAGAAGAAATTCGTATGTACTGTAATTGTTTAACAAAAAATATTATTTAATTTTGTGTAAAGGACGTTGGTTGTTATTGTAATATTTTCTGTAATAATATTCTCGATGTATTTATGATTGTAATATTTCTATACTCATAATGTAATTACGAAATATGTTAATATCTGCGATGAAAAAACATAAAATATAGCCACAGAGGAAAATAATGTTGTAAGATTACAAAGAGATATTCATTATCAGCAATACTAAAAAAAGCACTACATAATGTGCATTCTTTGTCGTCTTCCTCGAGAGCTGAGAGAGAGAGGAACCTGTGACATAGCATTATATGAATGAATAGACTTCTTTTGTCTGTATCTATATTTAGCCGCCATTAGAGGAGAAATTATAAAGGTGTGTAATTGTAATTATTGTTATGGTCTAAATACATTATAATTTATCAAAATTGTGTATTACTAATGTAAATTAGCTTGTCCATGTCATCTATAATATTTCTTTAAAGAATTTTCAGCACTTTTGGCGATTATCGTTGGTGTTGCTGGGCTGTGCCGCGACCGAACGATTTGCAGCGGCGGCACATTTAAAAAATTGTTCCGCTGTAACATTAACCAAACCCGTAAATCGGGAGCAGGTAAAGTTAGCAGTGAATCACGAAATATTTTTCTTTTACAGCGATCCTCAGGCTGACTGAATTTATTACTGGTTTTACATTTGTGCATTCATAGGCGGATAATTAACGTTGAAGTTGTTAATCTGTTGGTTCTTTCAATTTCTAAAGCAAGTAACTTAAACGTATAGTGAAGTGTGTTTTGTCAATGATGATTAAACGTTCAGGTCGGCTTGGCAATATTTAACCATTTTATGCTAACAGAGACAGTCTTGTGTTCCATAGCTAACGCCGGGAAAGAATTCAGTAAATATTAAAAAACCCACTGCATCTAGAAAATGTGTGCCAAGGCCGAAATACGTAAAAAATGTAAATTAAATAATTTTCAGAGTCATAAATGTTATTAATCAGTTAGTTTGAATTTATCAGCATGAGTGGGTTGTTTAAGTTCACGTAATTTTAAATGTGCTTAAATCTGTCTAAATGAATTTTTATTACCACAAGTAAAAAAAAGGGTTCTACAACAAAGTTCGTACTGAAAGAGTAAATAACAAAAATATTAAAAGCCATTTCTTCCCCATTTTCATCCATTCATTTTTTACATAATAAATATTTTTCTATATATAAATTTTTTTTCTCATTAAACTGGCGCCCAACGTGGGGCCCGAATAAGCAGTGGCCACAAAATACCCATGAGATAATTAGGGAATTATTATAGTCGAACTTTGTTGGAGAACAATTAATAATTTTTTCATGTTTTGTATGTATTGCCTAACCAATATTGTGTGGTAATACCTGTATATGATTTTTTACATGAGAACACTATATACCCAGAGGCAAGCTGAAGAAGAGAGCTCATTTTATCAAAAAAATAATTACCTACCATATACCAGGGGGCAGCTGCACCCAAGATAGATTACCAAAAGGTAAAGCTACAGTGTAGTTGTCCTGTGGGTAGTAAAGTAGCCTCAGTGCGCTGTTCTCGGATCATTAGTGGTGTGCTTGTTGCTCGTGTTTTTTTTTTTTTTTAAATAACAGGACATTTGAGTAGTTAGTCATCGTAGTATATAATAAGTGTGTTTCAACAAATGACCATTTCTTGTGTGATTATGTCAGTGAAACCTGAGTGTTAGGATATTTAGTTCAGATTTTGTTTCTTTTGTTGGCTATGGTTAGATTGCGTAATCAGAAAAATATATACGTGGATAATGAACAACAGTTAGCAAGCAGTGATACCGAGTTAGAAAGTGGGGCTCAAAGTAATGTTAGTGGCGTAGTTCAGGAAGTACAATGTGAGAATCTGGGGGCAGAAGGGCAAGAAATGTTGCCACTGCCAGCCAGTGATTCAGTTGAAAGTAGAAATACTGTGCCACCCACAAGCACTAGACACGGACCAAAGTGTGGTGAGGTGTCAGAATTGCAATCATTAAGAGTTATGTTCGAGCGCATGCTCAATTTCCAAGCTACGTTTGTGCATGAACAAGCAGAGCGTGACCAGAGATTGGTAGCTGCATTTGCACGTATGCAAGCAGAACGCGATAGAGAACGTGATGCTAAACAAGCAGAGCGTGATCGATGCCAGCATGAGAGAGACTCGCAGTTAATGCAATCTTTGCAAGCCATGCAAAGTGAGACTGTTAGTTTGAGACAAAACTATGAAACCATACCCAAAGCGGTGCTAGAACTGAGCGAAAGAGTAGATAATATCCAGGTGGCTAACGCCAGTATCGTAGATGAAATCAGTGTACTGGCTAACAGGATGGAAAAATTAGAAATTGACACAAGTCAAGCAATAGAGCAGAAAATGTCCGAACAGGCGAACAAAATTGAAACGGAATTTACGAACTGGTTAGAGGCAAAAGACACCGACCTTAATCAAACAATAGACGAGAGGGTGCACGCCGCGATTGAGGCCAAAGACGGGCTCGAGTGCGGAGGCGCAGGACCTAAGAAGGGCGGTGCACACTGACATTCCGCTGTGGCAGCGGAATGTCAACCGCCGTCTTGCGGAGCTGGAAAACAGCTTGTTGCACGGCGACGCACAGGCATTTTTTTTATTTTTTTTAATATGGACTTGTAGTCCGGGGTGATATGTTACAATACAGCGTCACCGGTCTATTGCGGTCTGACTGTGTTGGTGAGGCAGTAAATTTCCACAGGGCAGTGACTCCGTCACTGAAATTCGCTTTGGAGGTGTGGCGGTGGGACTTGTAGTCCCGTACCACCCTCTGACGGTGATAGTACTACATGAGTCAGGCAGAAAAATTTTGCCTAACATGGGCGGGTGAAGGTGTGGCGGTGGGACTTGTAATCCCGTACGCCAGAGCAGCACAGGCAACAATGATAGGCCTATAAATACAGCAGTGAAAAATTGCGACTGCGAGACAGAACAGGCAACCAATGTTAGCGAAACAAACAAATGTCACTCTAAAATAGTGATTGAAGAAAGCCTGATTAGAAACCGACAGTTTCAGATCTTTACAACGGGGAAGAAATCTGTTCACCCTGTAGTATTTATCAAGGGCTTTAGAAACATTTTGCCTAGTGTTTGGAGTCATACACAGAAAATACAGTTCGTTATGTCTTACATACAAGGAGATGCTGCATTATGGGCAACCGAAGCAGCTGACAGTTGCGACACATATGAGCTATTTGAAAAGGCGTTCTTGGCCAAATATTGGTCAACATGTATTCAGGAGAGATTGGGGAAAGAGGTATATAATCCAGAGCCGTATTCTCCACGATTAGGCAATTTGCGAAAATGTTTTGAGAAATACATTAATTGAAAGGGTACAGTACCGCCCGACATCGAAAATAGGTACAACATACTTCATTATTTTTTTCAGAACAACACATTTTTTTCGTAAAATAACTCAATTTCAATTGATACAGCGAAGCCAGATACCAGTGTGGGAAAGAATGACAATTTATTTATTTAATTGATCACATGTGCACTCCCACAAAGTAAATCCCTACATCCAGTTTGGTGAGATCTGGCAAATGAATGAATGTATGGTCGTCTGCTAACCGCAGATAGTGAATGTGAATATATGATCATCTTTGAGACGATCCTTTGGCCACCTTTGGTGGGACCAAAGAGATGAAATTTACCTGAGCTTTGAGCGCCTGAAATGTGGCTGACCAATACGGTAGCAAGGTGCTCCCCCACTTCAGCAAAGGTGCGAGAGGACCTGGAGAACGGCCATGTTTCAGCACTCTGCCACTGGATCTTGTGCTGTTAAGACCTGTTTTAGTTGTGCTCCGTAATGACAAAAGAGTGGAGACATGGTATGCATGTGGAATATTTAAGAGTAGTTTGAAATAATAATTTCTCTATTTCAGGAACTTTTGTGGGGAGAATTAAATGTCAGGCAGGTAATATTAATGGGATTGTAGTAATCACTTTGCGTGATATGATTCCGTGTGACGCTCGATTCAAACTCTGAGAGAGAAGCAAGGTGAGTCGGCCGTCTATCCAGCAACGCCACTTGGCTTGCATTGCACAGGAAGACGTGCAAATATCTCCAGAGTTCATAGTAGGAAAGTAGAATTACGAAGTGGGGCAGTGTCGTGTGAAACTGGGATAAATATTAATTGAAGTGGGAAAGCTGAAAGTGATAATGTTGTGACCATTCTCTGTGCAGTATTTCATATTGTTGTGTGGTGTATGTCATGTAATTCGGGTATGTGTGGTTTGCATGGGAGAGTAGCAAGGTAGTTTCAAAAGATTAGTGGGTTATGCTTGTTCCTTCTGTACTGCTCGGTCTGGAGGATAGTTTCGTGATGATGATTGTGAGAGTCGAAGTGTGAGAAATAATAAAAGATCCACCATCCTATCCAGAAAGTGCACTGTAGCGTTAAATAATTACGAGACCATAATATAGAGATTCACCAATGTAAAGCCATGCCCACTGGGCGGAATTTCTCATGTGTTATTGTTGTAGGTTATAGAATTTGTGTGTTTAGGTTAGAGAATTTATCGGAATAAATAAGATAGTGAAAAGAAAAAGATTGGTGGACTTTTCCTTCGAATTGTATGTTGTCATAATGTCCCGAATTTATAATGTGTGCGCCATTCATATTCAGTGCGGTGGCCACGTGTTGACAAAAGCCGTTAAATAAAAGATAAAAAAGGAAAGAAAATGTGGTATTGCCAGTGCGTAGTGTACAGTCAGAGTTCTGTAAATTACTGATAGTCAGATGCGTGTTTCCGTTGCGTATTAATCATATAGGAGGATAACTTGTAACTTAAGTGTGAGTACTAGAGTTCATGTTACTCGATAAATAAGAATGAATCCACTCGCTTGCCACACCACTCATCTTGCAGGCCTGACTGCTTGATGCCACAGTATGAGCAAGGCATGTGGGTGCCTCTCATAATAAGACACGTTACTGGGACGAGCAGATTTCATCCCGGGATTTGATCAGACTTTTGAAATCACACCTGCCGATACACGTAAAGCAAAAACTTATACACGTACCGGAGAACGACATGGAACATTTCTTGTCTGATCTGGACTCAATGGACCTGATTCAGGAGGATGTTAAGGCAGCCTCTGAACAGGCTAGAAGTAACGGAAACGGTTACAGACATGATCGAAATAACACGCCTCCACCAAATAATGGAAACGGCGGAGGTAATAATAGGAGACAAGATTATGTACAAAACGGGAATAGAGGTAGAGACCGGAACGGCAATAGTCCGCCGGTGAACAATGACCGGAAAAGGAGGTTCGATGACAGGCCCACCAAGCAATAGTAGATGGAAAAATGCCAGGGGGCCGTGGAACACCAATACCTATAACGATGCAAACCGAACTTGGCCACAGAACCAGAGGCCCAGTCCGGACCGGCAAAACAGTGAAAGGTATGACAATAACCGACCGCCACCACAAAATGCGCCAATTGTGCAACCGTGGCGGCCGACGCAACACAACTTACACATAGTAGAGGTCAG
Source organism: Schistocerca americana (assembly GCF_021461395.2). Classification (NCBI taxonomy): domain Eukaryota; kingdom Metazoa; phylum Arthropoda; class Insecta; order Orthoptera; family Acrididae; genus Schistocerca; species Schistocerca americana. The sequence continues at coordinate 506,103,375 of NC_060121.1, read as the reverse complement.
CGACACAGAGCAGCCACACCCATCCACCAGTAATAATCCAACAAACTAGATTCAGCCGAGATACGCTCTCCATCGTCGGCTGAGGTTTGGAGTGAGAGCAGCCCGACACAGAACAAAACACCGGAAATCTGTATCCTCAGGTATAATGACGGGGTACAGATGGGACATGAATTAATAACTGAACCACCCACGTGCACAAAGGAGCACAAAGACAAAGTACAAGCGATAATAGAGATCAAAATTAGCAATATTGATGTGAAAGCAATCGTAGATACAGGTGCTACTGTCAGTGTCATGAGTATGGACTTATTCAGAGTACTGGGGAAAGAAAAGCATATGGTGACTTTCCCTGTGAACAATTGCAAAGTCACTGGAGCCATCAGTGCACAGCGACAAATAATTAAGATTTTTTGAGAGAAAGGGACGCAGTAATCGACCTTTCTCGGGGAAAATTAAGTTTGAGGAACACGAGTAGGAGGATAGAATTGTCCATGCTCAGATCTGAAGAGGTACCTAATTGTAATGTTCAAATGTGTGTGAAATCTTATGGGACTTAACTGCTAAGGTCATCAGTCCCTAAGCTTACACACTACTTAACCTAAATTATCCTAAGGACAAACACACACAGCCATGCCCGAGGGAGGACTCGAACCTCTGCCGGGACCAGCCGAATTGTAATGCTATTAACATAAAATGTAGGAATCAGTGGATACAACATTTAGACAATCATTCTCTAGGACAAAATCTCTATTATCCAGACGTACAAGGTGATCAATTAAAAGCAAATGTGGACGCACTTGTGAACAAAGCATCACAGTCCGAAAATTTGAACTCAGTGCAACAGCAGGATTCGGTACAGCTATTGTCTGACTATGCAGATGTATTTTCAGAACGACCAGGAATTGTTAAGGGATATCAATACAATATCGAGGTGAAGCCTCACAAAACCTACTGTCGAGCCTCATACTCCATTCCTTGGTCCAAGAAGGAAATAGTAGCTAAAGAAATTAGAAAGCTGATCGAGTGGGGAATAATAGAACCGTCTTTGTCCCCTTATAGTAGTCCTATGTGTTATGTGTAAAAAGGTACATCGTTCTTTTGGAAATGAATGAACATTAACGATGTGTGATCCGTAGAGATGGTGTACTAGTGTAGAAGTATTTAGGTATAAGAACATGATTGACTTTCTCTTTTGTTTATGATTATTTGTGTTATGTCTTCTTTTTAATTAGTGTTAGCTTAAACATGCTCTAAATGTCTGCACAGATAACTTGATTAGTGCAATTATTTGTAGTGTTAAATTGTGACAGAGATCAGTCAGGAGGAACATTTTAGTAGTGATTAGTTTGTGTACTGTATGATATTCTATATGTGTGTCAAACTTGAAATATTTCTTGGTACAGTCTTTTCTATTACATGTATATATATATATATATATATATATATATATATATATATAGCTGTCAGATTGACAGTTTCGAACCCAGAATAATATTTATAATATGAGACCCTGAGAACTTTATTTTCAAACCAGTATTATCAAAGAGGGTAATGCACCCAGTAGCGACCCGAGGGCACCATGGGAGGCAAACTTATTGCAAATTTAAGTAACGCAAAGTTACGCCCAAAGAAGCTTCAATTGAAGCATGTGCAGATCGAATCAGTAAAAAAGAGCTAGCCTGATACAGTCCAAGTCAATTTTAGCCTACAGAGACTACACTGTAGTTACGTAGGACCTTGCAATTAAAGTGAGACATAGTTTCAAAGGAGTTATTGAACAATATGCCTGAATCCGGCTGGAATGCACAAATAAAATCTACTCGAACGTAAATATAGATGATTTTTTGGTAAACTAATACGAAATTTTAATATTTGTTACCATGTACGCAATTATCACACACCTTGGTAAAGAGCGAACAAGAAGTTACGAATGTGCTGTTACAAAAAATTGCACAACGGACATTGTAACTGAAAAAAAAACAAAAGTGCAGTATTGTGTGGCAGAGACAGACAGTGACTGTTAAAACTGCAGCAATACGTCACGAGATTGTTTTGAACAAGCAATCAGAAACTGTATCATCGCCGTGTGTGCAAGTGGACAAGGAACTAACACGACACGAACAGTGAGCCGATAATAGACGGTGGTCCAAGCTAGTGTCAAACTATAACTTGTACTGTGCGTGTGTACAAAAAAATATTCTTTGTGTGTCAAGGGACGCCAGGAAAGCGCATTGGCTACAGAGATACATTTTGTTCTAAGGTGAAAACTTGCGTGTGACTAATGACAAGTCATGACATGGTGAAAAAATATTGTGTGCCCATAAAACGCGTTACTGTGACAACAAAACATTGTGCAAACCAGACAAGTGAAGGCCTACTGAATAATAACTGCCAATAACTATGTGCGTTCTTTCCCACAGCAGGAAAAATGCCCATAAGGATAGTACACTGTTTGTGAACTTGTTGCATGTTTGCTGGAGCACTGCAAGAAGATGTCACACGGGCGAGCTGATATACAACGCGCATCCGGCTACTTCAGCCATGCAGCGGCCGCAGCAACCCGTAGCAGACCAGACAGTCACACGCCTCTCCGCGCCGTAGCTGTCAACACCGGGGGCGGTGACCTACACGGGAGCAGACGCGCCGCGCTGAGCGCCGCTCAACAATCACTCCGCAACGCTCACCAACTACAGCATTATTGACATATTCCAAAATATTTACATAAACTGCATAACATGTCAATGAACTCGGTTTTTGACAAACATTGAACACTTATTATGTATACCCGTAAATTGACGACAGAAAATGAACACTAACAAGTGTAAGAGATGGATTTGTAACACGTAGGTAGTGAGAACATTATGAAAAGTGACGTTGTGCTAAATGATTTCAAAAAACTAAGTTATATATCCTAGGACAAGTGACCTTGCAGTATATCGCAAAAATGATAATTACGAGTTGTTAAACACACACAACAAACTTTCGTTGAACTGTATGTGACTGTGATGTTATGTAACCGTTGATGACAAACTGCTAAATCATTTCAAAACAATGACTGTTAAAGAGACAAGATTAATCATGAACCAACTGGGATGGCTGGGCTCCGGCACAGTTTTGCACAGGTTTCCTGTCTGCCTTCGCCCAAATGGGGGAGCCATGAACATATATAACCCTGGGACTAATTAAAAGAGCCATCCCTTGAAAAAAAAAAAAAAAAAAAAACAGAATTGTAAAGAACGTTACTGGCACCATTGTGTCAAATTATAGAAACTCTTTGCCAAATGCTGCCAGGGGGCAATGTAACGTTCCCTGGCAGCACACACACTATTAATAAAATGAAATGACACATAGGATTGCTGAACTCGAGCGTACACATTTGCAAATGCTTAACAACAACTGTGGCACGCCTGTTAGGAACGTGTACGGTAATGAGAACACTACGTACAGTTCATATCAACAAAAAAGCAATTCGTATGTACTGTAATTGTTTAACAAAAAATATTATTTAATTTTGTGTAAAGGACGTTGGTTATTATTGTAATATTTTCTGTAATAATATTCTCGATGTATTTATGATTGTAATATTTCTATACTCATAATGTAATTACGAAATATGTTAATATCTGCGATGAAAAAACGTAAAATATAGCCACAGAGGAAAATAATGTTGTAAGATTACAAAGAGATATTCATTATCAGCAATACTATAAAAAGCACTACATAATGTGCATTCTTTGTCGTCTTCCTCGAGAGAGAGAGAGAGAGAGAGAGGAACCTGTGACGTAGCATTATATGAATGAGTAGACTTCTTTTGTCTGTATCTATCTTTAGCCGCCATTAGAGGAGAAATTATAAAGGTGTGTAATTGTAATTATTGTTATGGTCTAAATACATTATAATTTATCAAAATTGTGTATTACTAATGTAAATTAGCTTGCCCATGTCATCTATAATATTTCTTTAAAGAATTTTCAGCACTTTTGGCGATTATTGTTGGTGTTGCTGGGCTGTGCCGCGACCGAACGATTTGCAGCGGCGGCACATTTAAAAAATTGTTCCGCTGTAACATTAACCAAACCCGTAAATCGGGAGCAGGTAAAATTAGCAGTGAATCACGAAATATTTTTCTTTTACAGCGATCCTCAGGCTGACTGAATTTATTACTGGTTTTACATTTGTGCATTCATAGGCGGATAATTAACGTTGAAGTTGTTAATCTGTTGGTTCTTTCAATTTCTAAAGCAAGTAACTTAAACGTATAGTGAAGTGTGTTTTGTCAATGATGATTAAACGTTCAGGTCGGCATGGCAATATTTAACCATTTTATGCTAACAGAGACAGTCTTGTGTTCCATAGCTAACGCCGGGAAAGAATTTAGTAAATATTTAAAAACCCACTGCATCTAGAAAATGTGTGCCAAGGCCGAAATACGTAAAAAATGTAATTTAAATATTTTTCAAAGTCATAAATGTTATTAATCAGTTAGTTTGAATTTATCAGCATGAGTGGGTTGTTAAAGTTCACGTAATTTTAAATGTGCTTAAATCTGTCTAAATGAATTTTTATTACCACACGTAAAAAAAAAGGGTTCTACAACAAAGTTCGTACTGAAAGAGTAAATAACAAAAATATTAAAAGCCATTTCTTCCCCATTTTCATCCATTCATTTTTACATAATAAATATATTTTTTCTCATTAAAGGCGCATTACCAAGCTGCCTGTTTCCCGAAGTCATTGTTCGGCACGTAAGAAAGTAATGGATGCAGGAGCTCTTCGCCTAGGATATCTCACGGAGTAAGCCATGGCTGCTTCAGTGGCATCGTGTCGGCACACGCCGAGCTCAGCAACAGGTCAACGTACTCGTTGTTCGTGTATTCAATCTTCATCCGATCTCAGTAACTGTGGTATATTGAGTCCCGTTTGTTTATGTGAGTCGTACTGTCGGGTATAGGCTGTGTGCGGCGACAGTCGGCAGTCTAACAGCGCATGGAGGAAGCTTCTCGCTCCGTGACACCGGCGACGTTACAACTCGGCCGCACCACATTTAGAAGGCGCGTTGCGTTATGCGCAGCGTGGGTGGTATCTGCCCCTGAAACTTTGAAGGGTTGTAGCTCCCAAACTAAAAGTGACAGGAATGTAATTTAAATTGATGTATACACAGTTGGTGTTGCTGATTCCAGTGCATGATAGAAACAACTATTGTTCCATTTTAAAATTGTATCTTTTTGCTGTAAATCTTTGGACAATAACTATGTTCATAGCTCCGCAGACAGTGTAACGTTTCTTATGGTGACCTATCGCAATAAATATTTCCGTCACCTATTACTTCGTAACTGACAGAGGCAAACACATTTAGTGAAACACCTTGTATATATCACGTAACTAATGAAGAGGTAATGAATAGAATTGACTAGAAGAAAGGATCGGTTGGTAGGACATGTTCTAAGACATCAAAGGATCACCAATTTAGTATTGGAAGGCAACGTGGAGGGTAAAAATCTTAGAGGGGGACCAAGAGATGAATACACTAAGCAGATTCAGAAGGATATCAGTTGCAATAGGTACTTGGAGATGAAGAAGCTTGCACAAGATAGAGTAGCGTGGAGAGCTGCATCTCTGGACTGAAGACCACAACGGTCAGTTTGATACCCCTTTATCCACACTCCACTCTTCATTTGGCTGTGATATCATGGACAAATTTTTTTCTCTCAAATCAGTAACTGAATTTTTATTAATTATTTTCAAGCAATGAAATCTTTCTTTGCAAACCAAAACCTCACGGTGGTCAGTTTGGTACTCTGTCTCGTGATGAGCAACTTCAGGCCACCTTTCTGTTCCCCCTTTCCAGCTAAACAGTGGGTGGTGAAAACAATATCCACCAAAAGGATTCGAAATGGAAATCGCACAGACCTGTGTCAGCTACCTCGTCCACGGACACTGGACCTGTACGTCGTCGCCCGAACCACACTTGTGTGTAGGGACAGCAAATCTTGGTGCCGATGGGTGCTCTCGGCCGGCCTCGGGTCTGCAGCTCTTTGCGTTTTCCGGTGGTAGTCAGCGAAAGCTTACAGTAGTCTTCTGTGTACTGTTAGCGTATTTGGGTTATTATGTGTTTCTTTACCTTAATATAGCTCTAATCTGAAAAATATAAAAATATAGTTGCAATTTGTGCTCCACAACATTTGGATGTAATAAAAGCTTACATCACCAAATTGTCCAGGATAAAGCCAAGATAATCAAAATTTCGTTAAAAAGTAACCTTCCCATCACAAGACTGTTTCGGATCCGACACGTCTTGTCTTAGTTTGCAGAGGAAAAGCATTAGTGTGTTTCATGTACCGTATGTAAACCAAAAGAACACATTTTTATAGGGGGAAAAACAGTCTTTTAGCCACGTGTCGTATACGACACGCCTTGTGACATGTGTCCTGATATTCCACCTTGGGTAGGGAAATTAACGATATTTACAAAGGGCCGTTACTTTTTTCTTTTTGCTTTCCTATTTCACCCCTAAATCATTACTACAGATTACATTTCAACTTCATTACCCTGACTATTAATCTCGTGCGCCTAGACCTTGCTATCCCAGAAACTTATGGAAAGAAAGATGTTACCGCAACGTTATTCTGCTCTGGTATCAAATATTAGTATTCTCATATATGCAATTTTTACCAAATTACATCAAAATCATAACTGGTGAAATAATAAATTTACTTATTTGAACAATCTGAAATAGAATATATCATTTGATGTATGTCCAATTTAAATATCTCGTTGCTGAGACATAGCCTATATAAGTTTACAGATCGTAACAAAGAAACATACTGTCATTTACTTTGTTATGGTTCTCACCATAAAAATTGTGCTTTATCAATTTGCTTTATTTTTTTGACTAATTGTCATTAGCAGTGACAAATTTCATACCCTTTTTATTTGTGAGAAACAACTCTAATGGTAATCAAACAGCACGGGCAGTTTTTATTCTAAACTTTCAGTGTTTTACGATGCTAAAGTAGTCTTAATAATTAATAATCACGAATTCCTGCAACACAGTTTGCACTTCACTGGCAGTTTCTTCATTCGAAACCTCTTTAGCAAGAAAATTTCCTAGGTCACTACTACCGAGACTGTGCACTATAAAACAGTTTGCCCAATTTTCAAAATATTTCGTACACAAACTACATAAACACTGATGTAGTATAGATCTTGATCTAATAATAGACACATTAAGCTAACTAGCTTATATCGCAAAGCCAGTCAGCTGTTTCTGATTCTCCTCTCCAATGCAGTACGTTAATAAATATTTCTGCACCTTCAAGATTATGAAACATAATTGCAACTGTCTTGTGTTGTTGGCAGATTCAGTCCGCTGAAAGGAATGTTACATAAAAATAACCAGATACTACTAACTGATTAGTCGGATATTCTCGAGAGAACTACATAAAGTTTCGTTACTTAAAGATAAAATTCAGCTTCAAGTTAATGAGGGAAACAGTGAGAATGACGTTTGTGGAGCCATCGGCGATAAACGACGAATTCAGATCAATCTATCTGCGTATTCCTCTGCAGTAAAGAGACGTATAATATTAGTCAGTTAAGATAATAGGAATTGAAACACTTTTTTCGTGGCAAACTACTCGTATTCTGGGAAGACCTTACCTACGTTTTTAGTTATGGAATATATTTTTGAATAATTTTTTTTTCAAGTTCTTCATTTCCGTAAACTGGGTCCTACGAACTGCATAAGGGCCCTAGGCATTCAACATAAAATTTTGACTATCGCGCGGAATGAAGCAGTTCCTTATCCTTTGCAACTGTACAAGGTGGGTCAATAAGGATTTTACGACTTTGGAATGATACATAAATTTATAGAGATAAGTTACATAATCGGTAGATGTTTCATTTTGTAACAAATAACATCAAGTGTCACATAAAACAAGTGTCATTTTGATCCATTGCTACACTCGTTGCAGAAAATCGGGCGTAACTTGTGCAGCTGCAGTTTAGATTCGATTTTTCGGGTCGGCTAAATTGTTTGGTAGGTGAGGAGCATACATAAGGTCTTTAATGAAACCCCAGAGAAAGAAATCCAGTGGCGTCAAGTCTGGGGAGCGAGGCGGCCATGTTGTTGCCCCTTCACGGCCAGGCCACCGATCTGGGACGCGATTATCCAGGAAACGTCGAACTCCCGTGAAGAAATGAGGTGGTGCACTGTTCTGTTGGTAGTAAACCATCCCATCTCGGTCACCTTCATCGATATGTGGAATTAAAAATTTTTCAAGTATATCCAGATACACCAAAGCAGTGACAGTTTTCTCCATGAAGTAGAAGGGACCGTGCACATTCAATTTGCTAAGGTACAAAACACGTTAGCTTTGTGGCTTTCACGAACGTGTACCAGGGTTGCATGTGATTCTTGCTGCCCCATATTCTGCAGCTGTGAGTGTTCACCTTGCCACGTACGAAATGTTGACACAGCGCTGAAAATTATTCTGTTCAGGAATGTCTCGTCCTCCTCTATCCGATCGAATATATCCTCACAGAATTCCCCACGAGCAACCTCATCTGCATCACTGAAGTGCTATGCCACTGTGTATCTGTAAGGTTTCAAGTGTAAACGTCTTCGCAGTACTTGACAACAGTCTTCTATGGAACGCCAGTCTCTTTGATTGTTGTGGACTGCGCGAAAAGCCGATCCTAACCTATTCGACATAATCAACTCGCGGGCGATCTGGTGGTTTATCTTGTCGCAGTGAACAACAGGCCTGCTTGGAGGTTCGTTAGGGAAATTTACGCCGAACAGTTGTTGCAGAGATCGTTTCCTGCAACTAAAACAGGAGGCGAGCACGCTCCACACCAGTAAAAGTAGCAATTTTAACTGTGCTCTACACTGGGGCTCCTGATGGCAGAATGGGGTACTGATGCATTACATGAATCAAACATGAGGCTATTTGCTACAAAATAAGCATCAACCGATTCTGTGGGTCATATCAACAAATTTCTATGCAATTGCAAAGCTGTCAAATCCTTCTTGACTCACCTGTATAAGTAAGCTTTTACTATCTGCTACCTGTAAGCGCTACGAGCTGCGTATCCGAGGCCAGACGAGCACAACCATCGGCTCACCCGATCGGCACCGTGATTTGCTGTCCCCAGTACCACCCACTTCGCTCATCTTTTATCCTTCTCCAGCTCCACGTTGCTAAGTTAGTAAGACTGTGGAAATGTTTCCTGCGAAACATGTACACCGATCCTGGACTTCTAAGCAAAAAGCTTGACATACGTGGTGCGTTCACATATTAATTTTTATTTTTTCGCTAGAACTTTATTTGTTAATCTACAGCAATGTTATCCTCTTCAAAATAGTCCCCATTACATTCTATACACTTTTGCCAGTGCTTTTACCAATTCCCGGAACACTTTAGGAACTGTTTCTTTGGGATAGTTTGTAGGTCTCTTAACTGTGCATTTTTAATCTCATCGATGCTTGTAAAACCGCTGTCCTTTAAGGCCTTCTTTGAAATGTGTATACCACTTGTCTGCCCTCGGTTTACTCATAAAAGGCTCACCAAAAGTAATATTTACCATTTCTAAAAATTTCATACACTTTATTCCATTCTTATAACAAAATTTAATACAAATTCTCCAATTTTTTTTATACAAAAGAAAAAATAGTTGATGCTACCAAAACACATGTAATCTTTCTGAAAGCTGACAACAGAGTAAATACCCAATATGCATAACATTGAACACATACTTTTGAGGCATGTTTACGAAGGCAGGGACAAGAAAGTAGTGCAAATCGGACTAATACAACACACAAAATTATATATTTCTGCTTACTCTTTAAACACTCTTTGTGTTGCAAGAATTGTTAACTTTCAATGCAGTCCATCAAAGAATACTTCTACCCTTTAGTAGAAACACAAAGGAAGAACAAGCCTTAAATTCTACATACTGATTGCATTATATGAGGTTCGTTTAACGAATAGCAATAGAGGAACATACGTTCACATGAACAGACATTTGGTTCTATGTTTGTAGTAGACTCCTGACTTCCGTTCTTATGTTATTATTTACTCTATAATGTTGTGTTTCGGAAAAAGCTAACGTTTTTTTGTATTCGTTAAGGTCTTAATGCATTTGTCTAAAAATAAACGCAGCCGAGGCGTATCTGTACACGGCGTCGCCACAGATTCAAAGCGCGCGCCGCGGCAGGGCAGGTACTACATTCTGAAACAGCCTGTAGAAGGGCCCTGTGACGTAGCTGGGTGGGCAGAGTGGGGACGCGCTTGCTCGCTCTTCAGTTTACCGACAGACTATACCTGCGTTCTTGCCGGTCCAGAGGCGCGCACCAGGAAGGGGAGGGGCTGGCTGGAGTGAGGAGAGCCGTGGCAAGCCGTCACGCTCCGCTGTCTGCGCCGTTGAGTCACGCGTAAGGGATTACCCCGGCGGGCGTTGCCTTATGTGGCATGGGCCGCGGGCAGCGACAAAAGTACTGATTGACGTTCCGCACTTTGGCTTCTGCTGGCGACACTTCCTTTTAGAAGTACCTGCACCCTGGGGGTTCCCAAAAATGGACCAGCATCACGTCAGCTATGTCACGCAAGTGTTCTCACACCTTACAGAAAAACGACCAGACTTTGCGCTGTAGCTGCGTACACCTGATGAATCACGTTCAACTACACGTACGTGGTCATGGAGAAAGATTCTCAGTGTACTGAGAAAATTTTGGCCAAAAGTTTCGACATCCATGACAAGAATAATCCAGCTGATAACGGAGGATAGCCGGCCGCTTTGGGCGAGTGGTTCTTGGCGCTTCAGTCCGGAACCGCACTGCTGCTACGGTCGCAGGTTCGAATCCTGCCTCGGGCATGGATGTGTGTGGTGTCCCTAGGTTAGTTAGGTTTAAGTAGTTCTAAGTCTAGGGGACTGATGACCTCAGATGTCAAGTTCCATAGTGCTCAGAGCCATTTGAACCATTTTGATAACTGAGGATGGAGGTGGCAAGTGCTACTCTGAGATGAAGAGATTGGCACATGAGAAGAATTCGTGGCGGGCCCATCAAACCAGTCTGATGACTCTAAGAAAAAAAAATTAAAAATATGCACTCTTTGTCCGTCCGAATGTTCATTAGAGTATCGTGTAAAAATTTGAAATAAATCGGTCAAGTACTTTTTGAGATTTTTAGCAATAACGTTAAACAACGACTTGTCATTGTAATACAGTAGTACAGAAGTATAGACTTCGTCGTGTCGAATGATCTAACACGTATTATAACAAGAAATGTCTCGTTTGTTTTGTTTTGCTTTAGGGTGAAAAAACAGCTGGGATCAAACGAATAAATATTTCGACAACCCCATTCCTTACTATATGATACAAAAATTGTGTTACAAAAAGTAGATCCATCTAAAACTTACTGGCAGATTAAAACAGTTTTAATCTGCCAGGAACTTTCATATCAGCTCGCACTCCACGGAGTGAAAGACTCATCCAAGAATTATGCAGTTGCAACAGAAATAATGAACAATTCGTCATCAGGCTAGAGCTCACTTTAGTCCGCGTTTTATTTCAAATAATTATATTTTGAAAAAGGTTTCTATCTCGAAAGTACAACATTTTCCTCTTTTTTATCTATGGCTTTTTGCTGAAGATTCACCATCATTAATGAGTTAATTTTATTTTCTTAATAGCATATACTGACGCTCATGTGGTTCTTTAGTCTTCTGGAGTACAGTTGACAATGTGGTACAGTTAGTCACTTGCAATTTCTGTTGTATTCGCATTGGTATGTCTATGGAATTATACTCGCAAACACACTATCTCACTTTTTGCAATTTATTACTTCGTAAATAGGGACACTTCGTGCTTGCAAGTACAATTTCATAGTCATGACTATATGTTAACCACGAAAGTTGCACATGAGTAACCGTGCCATAATGTCAGCTATACTGCGGATGACCTGACAGCTACATGACGTCAGTATCTGCACTTTAGAAAATAAAATAAACCCAATGATGATGTTTAAATTTCACCGAATCATGGTGAGATATAAAGAAGAAAATCACGTTTTCTCAAGCCAGAATTATTTCCCAAAAAGCATTTACTGATGAAAACTAGTGGATTTCAGGGGAGTAGGTAGTGTGTGTGCATCGGACTGCTGCCACTGAGTTCTTGATCAGCCCATGTGGGAAGGTGGTCCGTGGCTAATGGTGCAGAGACGTTCCCGTAAATTTGTTCACAGAATGTCCTGTTACGTTTGAGACAGACGCTCTGATGAGTCTGCGTCCTCGTCACCTTCGTTAAAAAGTAAGAAGGAAGGGAGATTGTGGATTTTAGTGATGCTGACCACGAGACGGCTGGAGACGCAGACTAAGGTCAGGCAGGGCACGAAATACGGGTAAAACGAGTAATTGATTAAAACATTACTGCCGGACGTCTTAATTGGGTTTCATACGGTATTCAGCAATATTCTACATTAAATCAAATTATTTTACGAAGGAAAGTACTTTGTATACCAGTGGCGAAGTACAACAAAATATTCTAAGATTCAGTCATAAATATCTCGTTGTTTTAGAGATGTGTAAGACCTTTTATTTAATTCAGCATTCAGTTCAGTCGAGAGGAACATCGTAAATTCATGATGCATCACCGGAAGTACGTTATGTACAGCAGAAATTAAGATATATTTAACAATAGCTGGCAGAAGAATTATTATAAACCGGTGAACAGGTCAGAACATTCAAATAACTCGATGGTACATATAGAAAACAAAGAGTAAAAATCATGTTGTAGGACTTCTCCATATAGAGAGAGGATAGTCTTCAACTTTCGCCGTAACAACGATTTTGAGGAATTACTACATCTTGCATGTTATCATTCACAGCAATTTTATTGTAGTACGCAGTATATACAGGGTGTTACAAAAAGGTACGGCCAAACTTTCAGGAAACATTCCTCACACACAAAGAAAGAAAATATGTTATGTGGACAAGTGTCCGGAAACGCTTACTTTCCATGTTAGAACTCATTTTATTACTTCTCTTCAAATCACATTAATCATGGAATGGAAACACACAGCAACAGAACGTACCAGCGTGACTTCAAACACTTTGTTACAGGAAATGTTCAAAATGTCCTCCGTTAGCGAGGATACATGCATCCACCCTCCGTCGCATGGAATCCCTGATGGGCTGATGCAGCCCTGGAGAATGGCGTATTGTATCACAGCCGTCCACAATACGAGCACGAAGAGTCTCTACATTCGGTACTGGGGTTGCGTAGACAAGAGCTTTCAACTGCCCCCATAAGTGAAAGTCAAGACGGTTGAGGTCAGGAGAGCGTGGAGGCCATGGAATTGGTCCTCCTCTACCAATCCATCTGTCATCGAATCTGTTGTTGAGAAGCGTACGAACACTTCGACTGAAATGTGCAGGAGCTCCATCGTGCATGAACCACATGTTGTGTCGAACTTGTAAAGGCACATGTTCTAGCAGCACAGGTAGAGTATCCCGTACGAAATCATGAGCGTAGGTGGAAGGTTGTACAGTACATACTGACGAAACTAAAATGAGCTCTAACTTCGAAGTTAAGCATTTCCGGACACATGTCCACATAACATCTTTTCTTTATTTGTGTGTGAGGAATGTTTCCTGAAAGTTTGGCGCTACCTTTTTGTTAACACCCTGTATATTTTAACAAGTATATAACAATATGTTTTCTATATTCAAATAAGAGTCCTGAAATAGAACGCACTTGCCGGCAGGCACAAAAGCAGACTAACAAAATAAATCACAAGGAAAAGAAACAATACCTAAAATAACAGACTGAATCTATTTACCAGTATCACCAAAATAATAACATACAGAAAATGTAAGGCACAATCAACAAAGTTAAAAGTGGTTTTAAGTATCAATCTAAGGTGATGAAGGATCAGGATGACTATGATTGTTGAACCACGCGAAATATTATTTACAAGCAAGGAATATTTTGACAATCTACGGAAATGTTACTAATTACAAATTCCAGCAGCAGCCCTAATAATGGCCGAATTCCAGAACGGACATGCGAAGAGGTGTTGGAGAGTATGGAACTCCTGAAAATTAGCAAGGCAAGTGGGAGAGATGGAACTCCAGTTGAGACACTAAAATATGGAGAAAACCACTGACAATTGATTGTTTCACCTGCTGCAGTTAATCTGGAAAAGCGAGGGCATACCCACAGAATGGAAAAAAAATTAACAATACCGAATATCAAGAGCTCAGATGGAAACCCAGTTCTAAGCAAAGAAGGGAAAACAGAAAAGTGGAAGGAGTATAAAGAGGGTCTATACAAGGGCGATGTACTTAAGGACAATATTATGGAAATGGAAGAGGGTGTAGATGAAGATGAAATGGGAGATATGATACTGCGTGAAGAGTTTGACAGAGCACTGAAAGATCTGAGTCGAAACAAGGCCCCGGGAGTAGACAACATTCCATTAGAACTACCGACTGCCTTATGCGAGCCTGTCCTGACAAAACTCTACCATCTGGTGAGGAAGATGTATGAGACAGGCGAAATACCCTCAGACTTCACGAAAGAATATAATAATTCCAATCCCAAAGAAAGCATGCGTTGACAGATGTGAAAATTACTGAACTATCAGTTTAATAAGTCACGGCTGCAAAATACTAACGCGAATTCTTTACAGCCGAATGGAAAAACTGGTAGAAGCCGACCTCGGGGAAGATCAGTTTGGATTCCGTAGAAATATTGGAACACTTGAGACAATGCTGACCCTACGACTTATCTTAGAAGCTAGATTAAGAAAAGGCAAAACTACGTTTCTAGCATTTGTAGACTTAGAGAAAGCTTTTGACAATGTTGATTGGAATACTCTCTTTCAAATTCTGAAAGTGGCAGGGGCAAAATACAGGGAGCGAAAGGCTATTTACAATTTGTACAGAAACCAGAAGGCAGTTGTAAGAGTCGAGGGACATGAAAGGGAAGCAGTGGTTGGGAAGGGTGTGAGACAGGGTTGTAGCCTATCCCCGATGTTATTCAATCTGTATATTGAGCAAGCAGTAAAGGAAACAAAAGGAAAATTCGGAGTAAGTATTAAAATCCATGGAGAAGAAATAAAAACTTTAAGCTTCACCGATGACACTGTAATTCTGTCAGAGACAGCAAAGGACTTGGAAGAGCAGTTGAACGCGATGGACAGTGTCTTGAAAGGAGGATATAAGATGAACATCAACGAAAGCAAAAACGAGGATAATTGAATGTAGTCCAGTTAACTCGGGTGATGCCGAGGGAATTAGATTAGGAAATGAGACACTTACAGTAGTAAAGGAGTTTTGCTATTTGGGGAGCAAAATAAGTGATAAGGGTCGAAGTAGAGAGGATATAAAATGTAGACTGGCAATGGCAAGGAAAGCGTTTCTGAAGAAGAGAAATTTGTTAACATCGTCATATAGATTTAAATGTCAGGAAGTCATTTCTGAAAGTATTTGTATGGAGCGAAACATGGACGATAAATGGTTTGGACAAGAAGAGAATAGAAGCTTTCGAAATGTGGTGCTACAGAAGAATGCTGAAGATTAGACGGGTAGATCACATAACTAATGAGGAGGTGCTGAAGAGAATTGGGGAGAAGAGGAGTTTGTGGCACAACTTGACTAGAAGAAGGGATCGGTTGGTAGAGCATGTTCTGAGGCATCAAGGGATCACCAATTTAGTACTGGAGGGCAGCGTCGAGGGTAAAAAGCGTAGAGGGAGACCAAGAGATGAATACACTCTGCAGATTCAGAAGGATGTAGGCTGCAGTACGTACTGGGAGATGAAGCAACTTGCACAGGATAGAGTAGCATGGAGAGCTGCACCAAACCAGTCTCAGGACTGAAGAGCACAACATCAACAACCGCTATTTAAGAAAGGAGAAAGGGAAAACTTCAGAAACTATGGGACAATAACACTAGTTAATGCAATATATGAATATTGTGTCATTTATTGCTAAATCGGGTGTAACTGTACGCATAGAATACAATCGAGATTTGCCGGCTGTTGTGGCCGAGCGATTCTAGGCGCTACAGTCTGGAACCGCGCGTTTAGTTAGGTGTGTGATGTCCTTAGGTTACTTAGGTTTAAGTAGTTCTAAGTTCTAGGGTACTGATGACCTTAGATGTTAAGTCCCATAGTGCTCAGAGCCATTTGAACCATACAATCGAGGTTTATCAAAACAAGTTTCGCGGAAATAGATTCATTGCCGACAATGTATTTGCACTCATAACAATAAATGAGAAAGTATGGGAATATAAACAAAAAATTGATTTTATGAAAGCTGATGGCTCCATTCCACCCTCTTTGAACCATGGACTTTGCCGTTGGCGGGATGGCTTGCATGCCTCAGCGATACAGATACCTATACTGCAGGTACCAACACAAGGCTGGGGTCTCTGTTGAGAAGCCATACAAACGTGTGGTTGCTGAAGAGGGGCAGCAGTCTTTTCAGTAGTTGCAGAGGCAACGATCTGTGTGGTTGAGTGATCTGGCCTTGTAACATCAACCAAAACGACCTCGCTGTTCTGGTCCTGCGAACAGCTGAAAGCAAGGGGAAACGACAGCCTTAATTTTGTCGAATGGCATATATCTCCACTGTATGATTAAATGATGGTATCTTCATGGGTAAAATATTCCTGCGGTAAAATAGCCCCCCATTCGTATCTTCGGGCGGGGACAGCTCAGGAGGACATCGTCATCAGGAGAAACAAAACTGACGTTCTACGAATCAGAGCATGGAATGCAAGATTGCTTAATCGTGCATTTAGGTTAGCTAATTTAGAAAGGGAAATTGATAGATTGAATATAGATATAGTGGGAATAAGTAAAGTTCGTTGGCAGGAGGAACAGGACTTCTGGTCAGTTGAATACAGGATAATATGTACAAAATCAAATAGGGGTATGCAGGAGTAGCTTTAACAGTGAATAAGAAAATAAAAATGCGGGTAAGTTTCTATGAACAGCAAGATAGACACAAAGACATCACGCACCACACCAGCATAATTTTATATGCCAACTAGCTCCACAGGTGATGAAGGGAGTGAAGAAATGTTTCATGAGATAAAAGAAATTATTGAGATAGTTAAGGGAGACGAAAATTTAATTGTGATAAGTGGTTATAATTCGATACTAGGAAAAGGAAGAGAAAGAAATGTTATAGGCAGTTAGGGACTGTGAGAAAGGAGTGAAAGAGCGAGCCGCCTGGTAGAATTTTGCATCGGTTAACACCTGATTTGAGAATCAGGGAAGAAGGTTGTATACGTGGAAGACACCTGGAGGAACCGGAACGTAACAGATTGACTGTGTCACCATCGTACATAAATATTTTGGAACCAGATTTGAAGTTGTATGACAATTCCAGACGCAGATGTGGACTCTGACCGCAGTTTATTGGCTGTGAACTGTAAATCAAAACTAAAGAAATAGCAAAAGGTTGGGAAATTAACGAGATCGGGCCTGGCAGATCGAAAGAACCAAAGATTGTTGAGAATTTCAGCGGGAGAATTTGGCAACGGCTGATTAAAATAGGGGAAACGATACGGTTGAAGATGAAAGTGTAGCTTTGAGAGACTAAACAGTGAAGGCAACATAGATTCAAATAGGTAAAATGATAAGGCCTAGCAGAAATTCGTCGATAACAAAGGAGAGATTGAATTTAACTGATGAAAAATGCGGCAAGTGAAGCAGGCTAAAGGGAATACAAACATCTAAAAAACGTAATTGATAGGAAATGCAGAACGACTAAGCAGGAATCGCTAGCGGACAAGTGTAAGGTGCCACGGTTCGCCCGGCTTTACCCGTCGGTGGTTCGAGTCCTCCCTTGGGCATGGGTGTGTGTGTTGTACTCAGCGTAAGTTAGTTGAAGTTAGATTAAGTAGTGTGTCCCAGACTCCATTCAAAAAGGTTCACCAGTACCACTCGTGTGACAGAGCTGCAGTATGCTGATGACAATGCCTCTCCAGCTCATTCACCTGCAGAGTTGCAGCTGTCAGTTGATTCCTTCAGCAGGGCGTACGAACGATTTGGTCTCTCCATCAATATTCCAAAGACAAAGGTGATGGCGCAGCCAACTCCTGGCTCCTCCGTTCCTGACTTCAGCATATCCATCTATGATACGCTCTTGGAACAAGTGGACCATTTCCTCTACCTGGGAAGCATACTGCCATCCAACTGCTCATCTGGAAAAGATGTGGAGAATAGATTACGTGCTGCACATGTAGCATTTGGTCGTCTTACAAAGCGTGTCTTCCTGAATAAAGACCTAACACTGTACACCAAACTGATGGTGTACAAAGCTGTAGTCATTTCCACCCTGCTATATGGTTGCGAAACCTGGACGTTATATCGCTGCGATCTGAAGAAACTAGAACGCTTCAACCAACAGAAGCTAAGATATATCATGAACCTGAAATGGGATGACTTCATATCCAACACGGCTGTTCTAGAGAAAGCAAAAATGCATAGCATGGAAGCTCTTATCATTGGGCATCAACTCAGATGGGTCGGACATGTCCAGCGGATGAAAAATGACAGACTTCCACGCCAAATGCTGTACAGCGAAGTGAGCACAGGTAAAAGGCCACGAGGTGCCCCTCTCAAACGTTATAAGGATCAGTACAAGAAAAATCTGAAAAACTGGAACATCGATCCGAGTAACTGGTCCACAATAGCAGAAGACCGAAGTCGCTGGCGCTCAGTTACCTCAAATGCTCTTCAAAACTTTGAGCTGGAACGTCGAAGAATGGAGAATGACAAACGCCAGAGACGTAAACTCCTCCAGGCTCAGCCACTTCCTCCACCTTCCATCAGCTGTAATGTCTGTGGCCGCCTGTTCCACGCTAGGATTGGATTGCTAAGCCATCAACGACACTTCCACGCCTGAACCGTGACAAAGGAAATCTCAGGAGAGAAATGAAAACTCGGATACGAGTATCAGCCGACGATGACGAAGTAGTGTGTAAGCCTAGGGACCCATGACCTTAGTAGTTAGGTCCCATAGGAACTTACGACGAATTTCCAAATTTCCAAGTGTAAGGATTTAGAAGCATATTTCACGGGGGGAAATTAACAGAGACCTTTGGGGAAAAAATAAGCAGCTGTTTGAATATGAAGGGCTCAGGTGGAAAACGAGCCCGAAGCAAAGAAGTGAAGGCTTAAAGGCGGAAGGAGTATGTAGATGGTACATAAAAGAGAGATGAACTTGAAAGCAATGTTACACGAATGGAAGAGGACATAGACGAAGATGAGATGGAGATACGATATTGCTAGAAGAATTTGACAGAGCAGAAAGAAGATGGGAGGAGTAGACGACAGTCCGTTAGAACTACAGAGAGCCTTGGGAGAGCTAGCCATGACAAAACTCTTCCATCTGATGTGCAAGCTGTATGAGTCAGCGAAATAACTTCAGACTTCAAGAAGAATATAAAAATTCCCAAGAACGCAGGCGCTGACAAATGTGATTATTACCAAACTATCAGTTTAATTCGTCATGGTTTAAAACACTAACACTAGTTCTTTAGAGAAGAATGGAAAAACTGAAGTCGACATTTGAGAAAATAAATTTGGATTCCGGAAATATGCAGGAAGAAGCGAGGCAATATTGATAGTACGAAGTATCTTAGAAGACTGTTTAAGGAAAGGCACACCAACGTTTATAGAATCTGTAGACTTAGAAAAGCTTTTGACAATGTTGAATGCAATGCTCTTTTTGAAATCCTGAAGGCAGCAAAGGTGAAATACAGGGATCGAAAGGCTATTTACAGAAACGAGGCGACAGTTATAAGAGTTGAGAGGCATAAAAGGAAAGTAGTGGTAGAGAAGCAAATGAGACAGCGTTGTAGCCTATCGGCAATGTTAATGGTTCAAATGGTTCAAATGGCTCTGAGCACTATGGGACTTAACATCTATGGTCATCAGTCCCCTAGAACTTAGAACTACTTAAACCTAACTAACCTAAGGACAGCACACAACACCCAGCCATCACGAGGCAGAGAAAATCCCTGACCCCGCCGGGAATCAAACCCGGGAACCCGGGCGTGGGAAGCGAGAACGCTACCGCACGACCACGAGATGCGGGCGGCGATGTTAATCACTGTATACACTGAGCAAGCAGTACAGGAAAACAAATAAAGATTTTAGAGTGCAAATTAAAATTCAGGAAGGCGACATAAAAAAATTGAGACTTGCCAATGACATTGCAATTGTCAGAGACAGTGAAGGACTTGGAAGAGCAGTTGAACGGAGTGGACAATGACTTGAAAGTAGGATACAATATTAACACTAACAAAAGCAAAACATGGATAATGGAAAGTAGTCGAGTTAAATCAATTGATGCCGTGGGTATTAGATTAAGAAACGAAAAAGTTGGAGCAGTACATGAGATTTGTTATTTGGGCATTAAAATGATTGTCGAAGGAGAGGACATGAAATATAGACTGGCAATGACAAGAAAAGCGTTTCTGAAGAAGAGAAATTTGTTAACATCGAATATTGATTTAAGTACCTAGTGTAGCCATATTTGGAAGCGAAACTAGGACGATAGACAGTTCAGACAAGAAGAGAATAGAAGCGTTTGAAATGTGGTGCTGCCGAAGAATGCTGAAGATTAGATGGGTCAGATCACGTAACTAATGAGAAGGTACTGAATAGAATTGGAGATAAATAAATTTATGGCACAACTTGGCTAGAAAAAGGGATCGGTTGAGAGGACACATTCTGATTCATCAATGGATCACCAATTTAGTAATGGGGGGAAGTGTGAGGGTAAAAATTGTACATGGAGACCAATAGATGAATACAATAAGCAGATTCAGAACGGTGTAGGTTGCAATAGTTATTCTGAGATGAACAGGCTTGCACAGAATAGAGTAGCATGG
The DNA here is from genome assembly GCF_021461395.2 of Schistocerca americana. Taxonomy (NCBI): domain Eukaryota; kingdom Metazoa; phylum Arthropoda; class Insecta; order Orthoptera; family Acrididae; genus Schistocerca; species Schistocerca americana. The sequence continues at coordinate 506,082,460 of NC_060121.1, read as the reverse complement.
AGAGCTGCATAAAACCAGTCTTCAGACAGAAAACAAAATCACTCCTGTCACAGGAAAAGCCTGAAGAATGTATTGTCGGGCTTGGGATTTACAGTCAAACTCATAAATCTTTGTAAAATGGTATTGGGTGATAGTATAAGCAACTTTATTCCATATACAAATGCTCGTCAGTAAATCTGTTATTTTGATACTATGATTGGTTATGACTATCCAGTTTTTCTTGAAGCTGATGAAGTTAGAGCAGGGCACAGCACCTTAAGAAAGAAACTGGATCAAGAAAGATATACTGAGCAAACCAGGAATGTGTAAAGTTACATACAGTCATTGGAATAAATACCACATCGGCCCAATGGGCAGAAATTTTAAGACTCTTTTTAAAGAGCACATTGACTGTTTCAGACCTGAAAAAGCTAACAAATCAGCTATAGCGAAACAAGAGACAAAACAGGATACAGTGTTGCAATAGACAACAATCTTAACTCTAGAATACTGAAAGGGGGGGAGGAGAGGAGGAGGTATGTTGCATTACTATTAAAGCATCGCAAATTTTACTGCTCCAAATTTTATTCACAGGAAGTCGTAATTTACAAAATGTTCAAATGTGTGTGAATTCCTAAGGGACCAAACTGCTGAGGTCATCGGTCCCTAGACTTACACACTACTTAAACTAACTTATGCTAAGAACAACACGCACACCCATGACCGAGGGAGGACTCGAACCTCCGGCGGGAGGGGCCGCGCAGTCCGTGACATGGCGCCACAAACCGCGAGTCATAATTAACAGTTTGTGCACTAAAATCTACACTCCGAACAGGCCTTGGAAAACCCAACGGTACCGACCGGCGGCCGTGTCATCCTCACCCCACAGGCGTCACTGGATGCGGATACGGAGGGGCATGTGGTCACTACACCGCTCTCCCGGCCGTATGTCGGTTTACGAGACCGGAGCCGCTACTTCTCAATCAAGTAGCTCCTCAGTTTGCCTCTCAAGCGCTGAGTGCACCCCACTTGCCAATAGCACTCGGCAGACCGGATGGTCACCCATCCTCGTGCTTGCCCAGCCCGACAGCGCGTAACTTCAGTGATCCGACGGGAAGCGGTGCTACCACTGCGGCAAGGCCGTAGGCTCAGTTTATGCAGTAGTTAACTACAATAATGTGTCCAATAGTATTTCATGTCAGTGGCGTAGGCGGGAAGGGGGACGGCAAAGAGGTCTATCATGCCACGGGCGCCACTTGTAATGGGGTAGCAAATGGTCTCCAAGACAAACAAGATTTTCCGTAAAATATATTACTATTATAGTAAATTCTATGCATTATATTACCGTATCTGTTTCTGGAAAGAGGGGGGGGGGGGGGGGAGGACTAAAATGCAGTGTCGTGCTGTGGGCGCCGAGGAGGGTGGGGGTTGTGGGGTAGTCTGCAAGAAAGTGTTGTGTCCCGCACACCAGTTATGTTCGCTACGCCGCTGTGGTACATACAAAGAAAAAAGTACAAAATATCCTGTTTTACACCCTATACCCCTCCCGCCGGAGGTTCGAGTCCTCCCTCGGGCATGGGTGTGTGTGTGTGTGTGTGTTGTTCTTGGCATAAGGTTAGTTTAAGTACTGTGTAAGTCTAGAGACCGATGACCTCTGCAGTTTGGTCCCTTAACACACACACACACACACGCACGCACACACGCACACACACACACACACACACACACGCACACACACACCCTATACTGATAATCGAGATTGGTGGGAATCACGAATTGGTACCAAATGCAGTCGTAAATTTTACGAGAGTATAGTTCATTTTACGAGGATTAAAATATTACATACTTTAGAACAGAGCTGGAAAATGAACGTCTTGGAGGAAATGGAAATATTCATCCATTGCAAAAATGGAAAAGCGAGATCCAAAATGAAATGACGGAGTTTAAGGACTCATATTTCTTCTCTAATTTCAGGTCAATGCTCATGACATGAAAAATACATAAAAATTAATTTCGTATATGAATCTAGGTTTCAGAAATGCCTTTATTATTATTCTTTAAAATGATTTCTGTACTGTCATTTTAATACACTCGTAAAACTGTCACATTCTCTCATTTTGTTATATTTTTCATCGACCAGCATCAGCGGTTGACAGCAAAACAGTAGCTCATTTTACGCAAGCCGATGTCATGAGAATTGGCAAAGTTGTGAAGACGGCCTTCTGAACTGATTCAGTTGTGTGTAAATTGTCAATGTTTGGCTTCGTTTGCTGTGAGGTCTGCTACTTTTGTTACTGAAAAGTTTTTCTCTGGACGTCGAATGATAGCTAGTATGTTTATAAAGGTGGATTTTCTGACTGATGTGTTTTTGTAGAAACGAAAAGTCAATATAATATCGAGAGTGATGCCACATGTAAACATACTAGTCAAGAGTAGTTTGTTATCTACAGGAAACGTGTGCTACCATTAATTTAACGATATTTTTCAGATGCTACACAAGTGTTGCGTCCCAGGATGCTGAAGCAATTACCGACCCAGCGGCGACAAAAACTATATCACGGTGTTCAGGTTCCCAAAAGATACGAATATGCACCTTGAATGGTTAAATACCATTCCAAGAAAAGACTGGATACCTTCCAAGAGATCTGTGGTCTGTTCTAACCATTTCGAAGAAGGGGATGTAGTAAACTTCGATACTTTTACAGATATGCTAGGAAACGAGAAGAAATACACAAGAGCTTGACCAAAATTAAGAGACGGCGGAGTAGCAAGAATTTTCGCAAGTCTAAACCATTATCTAAGCAAACCGTCTTAAACTGACTCTAGAAGAGATCCAGATGAAAGAAGAGGAAAGCAAAAGGAAGATATTCGTAAGAGAAATGAAGAGTGCCTTGCAGAAGATGTTAGTAAAAAATATGGTTCAAATGGCTCTGAGCACTATGGGACTTAACATCTGAGGTCATCAGTCCCCTAGAACTTAGAACTACTTAAACCTAACTAACCTAAGGACATCATACACATCCATGCCCGAGGCAGGATTCGAGCCTGCGACCGTAGTGGTCGCGCGGCTCCAGACTGAAGCGCCTAGAACCGCTCGGCCACACTGGCCGGCTAGAAGATGTTATTAAAAGTTTTACAGACTTGTTTGAAAACGGATGTAGAACTGTGCGAAGTGACATGTGGTGCCATGCTGTAGTTAACGATTCTATATGTTTCTCCAGGATATCAATAGAAGGCACTACAAAAATTCAAGTTAGTGTGAAGATCGACAGCTGTATGTGTGTTGGCAATAGTATTGTAAGTGCCCACGATGTGAAACGAACAGTGTCTCTAAACTTGAAAATAACTCTGTGGTCACGGCTAGAGAACATTCTACAGAGGCATGTAACCACTGAAACATCGAGTGATACTTGTCAGCATGATTGTGTCACAAAACAAAAAGACTGTGTTGCATATTTTGAGCAAACTTTTACTGATGACAGTAGAAACAGCACTTGCGTCAATTTCTTGTGTGAACAAACAATGTTATGTGGTGTGAAAAAGAAAAAAATACTCGGTCAATGTGTTGCTATATTCTTTGTTAATATTTGAACACTTCAGTGCATCATACAGTGATCTTCGTTCAAACTGTCTTCTATATCTACAACATCCAAAGCAAATTCAAAAACTTATTGCTTCTTTAAAGATTTCAGCAGAAAATAAGACAAGTAATCGAAGAAGAAAGAATATGTATTTTGCAGTTGGATGAGATTTATACTAATCCAAGATTTCATTTCAAGGGAGATGTAATAACTGGTGTTGCTGAGAATTCATGAAGAAGTAAAGCTACAGCAGTTATAGCTTTTCTAGTGCTATCTGCATCTGGGAGCATGAAAGAAATTCTTTCATTGCATCCAATGAAAAATGTGCCAGGACAGTAGGAGTATGAAAAAGCACTTGGAGTTTTACGACTTGCAATCTATTGTGGACTTAAAGTCGTAACTATCATCTGCGATAATAATTCTGTAAATAGAAACGTGTCCATGAAACGGACAGAAAATTCTGAAAGCAATTATACCATTTTTTTCTTTTAACAGTAAAAATAATGTCATGTATGAGACTGTGCATCTATTTAAGGTACCTTAAGAAACAACTTGATGAACTCACCAGATTCAAACAAGACATTTATATTCTCCTTATTTGATCAGAATTGTGAACAAGTTTTAGAAGCTAAGTTTTCTAATTTGGGAACTTATACAATGCAGAATTTAGAGACACCCTCTTTATAAAAGCAACTCCAAAGCTCAATTACAAAGGTGTGTAGCCCAAAGCCATTGAACATCAAAATGTACACTTGGTAAACAGTGGTTTTCATAACACAGCTGTTGCAACTTCAATGACTTTTGAAGTGCATGAATAATTATAGACTACTGGAAGGCAGCCAATGTGAAAAACTCAGCTCATGTTTCTTTTGTAGCGATTCTAAGCTACAGTTTTTGGAAAATTTAAAATGTTGGTTAAACAGATGGTAGCCATTAAATGCAGACAGCTCATCAATTTCAAGAGAGACACAAAGCTCTGTAACGCACTAATGAAGTCCTCGTTTACTTTTTTTAGTTATGTTTCAGGAATTTCAAAATGCAGTATTTTCTGGCTGAGAAGTTTCACACTGGTAATTTAGAAACAAGGTTTGTATTGTACAGACAACTAACTGGAGCAAATTGTCACATCTTATATACTCAGATTTTAGAAACTGAAAAGAAAGGTCATGTGAAAACTGGCTTATAGTCTTCGCATTATGGAAGTATTTCTTTCAACCACCAGATTTTGAATGATGATTTTGGAATGGTCCAGTCTGTTTGTGGTGATGTGCATAATAGCATTTTTCTAACAGACCCAGAATTTAAACATTCACGTATCCAAGCAATGAACGAAAATTATATAACTAATAATAATCCTGCTTTTATTTATGTTATGGGATATGTAGCACAGATGGCCTTACAAGAAAGGTGTTGTGAAACTTGTATGGCAGTTATACATTCAAATGAATGTTGTAGCCCTTATTCTGACATTCTCAGTAAGTGTGGCTTAACTTTGCCATCCTCAGCAGTTATAAAATAATGCCACCTGACTTGGAATATTACTTGTGTAATGATACCCGATTGCTATGAACTACACTTTAAAAAAATATGTAACCAAAAGATAGTTTTAGAGTTAATTTTGAAAAGAATATTTTTACCAGAAACCATTTTAAATTTCTTTCTCCATGATAGATGTTTGTGTGGTGAGGATCTAAGTAACCTTCACGAAGATATAGCCAATGCAGTTTCCACATTCTGCTGAATAATTATACCAAACAAAAAAATAATATCATAAAGTCAAAAAAGTAGCTTATAAAATTACAAGGAAGTTTACTGTATTTCAAGTAAAATCAAAAATTTTGTCACATAGTAATGTTTAATTTGTGCTTCAATCCTGTACCCAAGTAATTTAATGTATTGCTTGTACGTATCTGATTCTGGTTTTCGCCTATCGAGTTTCCTGATTTACGAAATGTGGTATAAGGAAAGCATAAAGGTTATACTAATGTCAAACTTCACTGAGTGAAATTTTTTCTACTACAAAATTTTCAAGGCAGTTCCTTAGCGTTGCTTAATTTTGTGGGCTTTTTTGCTGAGTAATCGCAAAGGAAATCTGTCATAATAGCTCATCGAAAATAAGCTGTTTTTTGTCATTAAAATAGAAATTTCTACAGTAAATTCATTGAAACTTTAATCGATTAAGCGACTGTGTAAAAACTTTACAAACTACTTGATGCATATTTAATTTACGTAATAGCAATTTACTGTCCTCTTTTACAATTATTGATGTGGGAAACTTTTTTTAACGTGTACTTATTGAACATGCTGCGCTTTACAGCTGCACAATATTTTATTTTCGTGTATACATATAATTAATTTTCCACTCTTGGACATTTATATCAGAAGAGTAATAGTGATTTGTTCGTGCACAGTTCTGTCAATCGTAGAACTGCGCTAATTAATGTGCGTACCACACGTCATACCTTATAATTGACTTCTGAAGCGTTTTCTGTTCTCATGTATTACATTTTACGACACTTATTAGGATTGGATTCGTGGCTGTTTAAATATGAATAATATAAGTGTCTCGTTCGTGTGTGTATGCTGTAATCACGCAGCTGCACTTTTTACAGAGTAGAACAATTTTGTTTTTAATTTGCAACAAGACGTCTGGTCTGGAAAGCCGGCCATCTGTTTGACAGTTGCGGGACGTTGTCACATTAAAGACTCCGGTTGGAGTGAAGCTGGCTATGGAGAAGCGTGTAGAAGACATTATAATCTACTGACAACACCAAGACCGACATACCAATACTTAAACAGAAACAAGCTGTGTTATGGCCACCATCTTGTTTTCATGCACCATTAAGTTGTTTATGATGTCGTATTTCAATTTACCTTTAGAAGTAC